>NC_140594.1:132609883-133924546 GCF_964204655.1 Triturus cristatus
CACCTGTATTACCTAAAACAATGTCTGTTTTCCTTCTGAGTTGTAAATCCATTCTGCTCCATGTTAACTGAGGATCTTATAACATTTGACATTGTGGTGGCCAAGACTTTTGTCAAATTCTTTGTCTCTGTGTTAATGAAAGATACAGGCTTATAATAGGCACAGTTAATCATGGATTTATCGGGTTTGAGAATAACTACTATGGTGGCTCCCCGGAAATCATAGGTTAGCGTGTAGTGCTTCTGGAAGCGTAGCCATCAGGGTTCCAAAAGATTAGTAGCACGAATGGCATCTAGAATTCCATCCTCTGAAATTGTTGGAAGATCCAGGTCCGCCTTATTGGATCTTTTACGTCTGGACATTTAGATGTTGTTAATAATTGAGTTATTGGATTCCTCCGTATGGATGGGTATACTGTGGTGCAGAGTTCTATAATAGTTAGCAAAGACTTCTATTACGTCATCGGCTTTATTGTTCATCCCTTGTTCGAGATTATGGATCTGGGCGATTACTTCGGACTCAACCTCATGGTTGGCCAGCCAATATATTATTTTATTTATTTTTTCCCCATGTCATGTAGCTAGTGCTGTGAAGCAGCCGAAGTCTCTTTTTTGCCCTCTCTAGTAATTTTTCACTGATGGACATTTGGGCTACCTCTGGTCTTCACTAGACATCTTCGGTTGGGCGCTAGGCAAAGTTGTGTTCTAAGCTACAGATCAGGGCTTCTAACTCTGTTTGCTCTGTCCCTATCTGTTGCATAAGTGGGTAATCCAAAATAATTCACAAGCAGAGTAGAGTATACAGTAAGGAGTTTAATCACATGGAATAGAACAATACATGACTCGAGGGAGACACAGCTCCCGGGTGACTGATCTTAACAATCATCTTCTTCTCCCTTTTATATTCACCCCACATCCCCCCCCCCGAATCCACTGCACGTTCTACACATTACAATTATAAATAACAATAAAAGATGCAATTCTGAATTACAACATATGTAAAGCATGTTCACCCTTTAAAATGAAGACACCTAACATGGCCATGTGTATATATAAAATTTTATTTCAAGGCATAATCATTAAACCTAGCAGGCAACCAGCATATTTTTCACTATCCACATGTTCCACCGGAAACCTCTGATGGACTATAAAAGGTCTCTGTCGATTAACCTGAATGCTAGATGTTGCTTGTGCCAATGATGTAGATTCATTTTTTTTTATCTCTGTTCCACGTTTTGCATCAAATACATAAAAAAATAAATTGCTGTTGTCCTCACCCATGTCCACCTGTTCCGCTGTCTACCACTTAAACAGAGAAACATGATCGCGATTCCATACAGTTCCACCAACAATACACACCTCATTCTTAAACACTTCAATAACTGTACAGGATCAGCCCAGCACGTTGACCCTTTACCGATGGCCTTCTTTCTCCTAAAGCATACCGAATCACCTACTTTCACAACCTGCTTGCTACAACCACCTTTCCTTCTATCCATGTTGAGCTTCATTCTGTATTTATAATAGTCTGCCACCTTCTTATACTCTGGAATTCAACCTCAGCATCATAACATAACATGTATTTGTAAAGCGCACGTTCACCCATAGGTCTCTTGGCGCTGAATAATAGATGTTTATTGTTACCTAATTCAATGGTACTCATCACTCCTTTTCTTATTTTTCAACCACCATAGTACAAAATTGGTACTCTGTTTCCGTCCCCTCAATAATTCAAATGGACTCATTAAGGTCACAGAACTAGGAGTAGTTCCATACATCAACAATGTAGACTGCAAAGCTTTCCTCCTATGACAGCCAACTGAATAGCATCTTTCACCCTCTTTTAAATCTCTCAACTTGACAATTATATTTAGGATGAATGCTGGAATCCATTTATGAAAAATACATTTAGTCAAGTACTTCTCAGTGTATGCATTAACAAACTGCGGACCATTGCTTGAGACAATTTCCTGTGGAATTCCCTCTCTTCAAAACAACTTGTCCAGAAATTCCACGACACTCTGAGGTAACTTCCTTGACCATCTTGATTTCATGCAATTTAGAACTATTTTCCACAACCACCATGCCATATGCTTCTTGCATAGGTAGAGTTGCAAATTGACCAATAATGTCTACTGCCAATTTCCGTGAAAAAAACAAGGGGGGAGTAGAGAGGCACTACTTAACAACAGTAGTGGAGGTGGATACTGTCTCTAGGTTGCGAAGACAGGCACCCAGTTACAGGCTCATGGGGCAGTTTACCTCTCAAATCGAGTAGGTCGTTTTTCTCCACCACAATGCTTTTTCCATTTAGGAACCACCCCCCATTTTTTAAGGCAACATTGAACCCTACGTTTGGGATCGCTAGACCTGATCCCTTGATATAGTGTATGTGCTTTGTTTTATGTGTGTGTGTCCTTGTCTGTCTCTTTTTCCTCCTACTATTTTAGCGGGACACGCCACCATCCAACTGCACTAAGATTAATAATAAGGAAATACATGGTCACTCATCCCACTTCCTTGTTGCAGGTATATTAAACATTCACCATGGCTGGCTATACTGTATGTCTTGCATTATGATACATGTTCCTCCTTTCTTTATTCCAGATGAACTGATTCATGATACTTAATCAGGTATCCTACAAGTGCATTGGGAATAGACATGCACAGAAATCCTTGTGACTATTAGTGTAATTCTGCAACCCACATAAACTTGTGAGTGTAGACAGGGATCACTCCAGTCCTGACGAAGAAGCTTGGGGAGCTTTGAAACATGTTGACACACCTAGGAGGCACAGCTCATTGAGGTATATTTACCTCCACCCCCTTATTTTTACTAATACCAGCTCACAGGTATATTAAAGACTTTTAAACAGACGAGCCAGGTATTTTTTAACCTCACCCACCCATCCACCCCTGACCCTTGCACTCACTCCCCTACGAAACACATAGTCCGTTTCACAACCAAAAGGTGCTCCCACGTAATCGTAGGTTGTAGCACGCCCCGTCCCGTAGAGGGGTGGGAAGACCCATATGATGAAGCATGACACTAAGGGCCCTTTTGGTGTGTGAGGGGTATTTTAACAACACTGTGCGTCCTTTTCCCACCATTGTAGGAAACACACATTACTTGGGAGGACATCAAGTTACTCATTCTGAAACCTGTTCTGAGGGCGGATCTTTATGGTTTGCAAGTTACTGCCAATTGCCGCCATCGACCAACAGGTAGTTCAATAGGACAAGAATTAGCAATCAACGACATGGTTGATTTGTCACTGGTGACACAATTAAGACAAGCTCTAACTCGGTGTTCCACTATAACATCTATACCAGGCTACCAGAAATACTCCCTGACCAGTCTTCTAGTACCTGAAATTCCCATATGCCCTTTGTGAGCACTGTTAATAATCTTCCCACTCAACCCAAAAGATGGTACAAATTTACCGCCTATCACAATTATACCATTCTCAATAGCAAGTTCTTTGTGCACTTTGAAAAAACCCTATCAACTTTCCCAGCACATTCTGTTTCTCAGGCCAACCACTTTCAATGTGCTTGGCAATGTTGCTTAACTCGGAGTCCAAACTCATCTCTTCACCCCTTGTAGATTCTGAAATCACTGCTTTGTCAGCACCGATTAAATTGACATCAGTAAATATCAACGCTACCTCACACTCTTCCAACTCTTCTTTACGCAAACTGCTTTCAAACAAAAGCAATCTTTACATGCAGTTAATATGAACATTACTTTTGCCTGGAACATGTTCAGTCCTGTACTGAAATGCTTGCAATCTAGATGTTAATCTAGCTAACTTGGCTGTCATGACGTGTCCATGAACCAGCAACAACATATGCACCAATGGTTTAGGATCAGTTTTTGTTTTTTTCTTTCAATTTTGGTTCCCCACGGAAGTATCCAGAAATGTTCGAAACCGCATACACATGCAAGAAGTTCTCTTTCAATCACAGAGTAATTCCTTTCTGCCTTACAGTTCTTGATGCATAGGAAACAATCCACTCTTCCTTACCATAAGAACTGCGCCCAAATCACAATTGCTTGTATTCATCACAACCATACAATCCATACCTTACAACAAACTATTTGAGACCGGTTGCATTGACAGGTAGGTCCTTCATTTCATTGAATGCCTGGGTCATATATTAATTACATATAAATGTAGCATTTTTCCTTAGTAGACATCTAAATGGCTCTACCTTCTTGGCATAATTTTGAATAAATTTAGCATAACATTCAGTCAAGAGAAGGAAAGCAACCAATTGTTCTTTGGAATAAGGAATAGGAGCCTTCATAATGCCTTCAATTTGACCATGCTGAGGCTTAATACCCGACCCACTTATCAAACGTGAGAGGCACTCCAGTTCATACCTTCTAAATTTTTATTTTGCTATTTTCAGTGTCTACCTTCTATCTAACAATGCCTTTAAAACATTGTCTAGATACTAGTTTTGTTCTTCCACATTACTTCTGAATACCATGATATCATCCAGGAAGGCTGTTGCTGCAGGTAATCCTCCAAGTGTCTCCTTCATTAACCTCTGGAAAACTGAAGCAGCACTGGCGAACACAAAAGACATCCCACAATAGCAAAACAAACCACCTGGTGTGATGAATGACTGTAAGAACCTTGGCTTCGTCTTTTAGCTTGGCTTGATGGTGTGCACTAGCAAGATCCAGTTTAGAGAAAACTTTGGGAGAGGATGGAAGTCGACCCAAATTGCATTATTAAGACTGTTAATCAATACAGAGCTTTATCTGCCCAGCTTCTTTCACAGAAATGACCACCAGAGCACCCAAGGAGAAGATTCAACTAGCTCAATAATCCTTTCCTTACATAAGTCACTCCACATTTCTTTAAGCTTCTCTCTAAGAAAGTGGAACATTTCTGACTTTATCGAACAGGAACAGCATTGTCCTTCAATATTATGCGATGCTTGAACCCGTCAAACTCTGTCTCTCACTAAAAACATCCCTATACTTATTTTTTAGAGCTAGAACAAATTCAGTCACTTGTGATGTTGCGTTGGAAGTGGCTGATAAATCTTCCTTTGAGTTCTCCACTACATCAACTACATAGACCTGTCCTGGTATCTATTCTGATGCCCAATTCTTTACTGATGAGGCCATCCTGAAAGAGACTGCCTTTCTTTGCTGCATACACTTTTCACGTATGCGATGTCCAGGAGAATCCAAATCAGCCCAGCAATACCCAACTAAGTCAATTTTATGACCAATAGAAAACCCTGGAGATATATATCACACGGTGATAAAGATTCTTCAGGTCGCGTTTCTTTGACAATACCTTGCCCACTAATGGTGTACCAAGCACACAAATCAACAAGAACGGTATCCTGTTCCACATCAATGGGGATGTTACAAGATGGAAACCCTTTCTTGATATTACCACCACCCACACTTAAAACTGTGTTAAGGTCTTGTTCAAAATCACCTGAAATAATTGATTGCTCATCTTTTACTAAAATCACCTTCTTCGAACGAGACCTGCACACTGTTGAAATGCCCCTTTTTGTTGCACGTATCTATGGCAGGACAATGTCTAAAATTACCAGTATGAGAGAGACTAACACATTTATAACATGAAAGTGATGTTGTTTTAGGGCCATCTTTCTTAAACATGGGTTTCTTAAATTTATCAGGAAAATTCTTAGTTACTGCATGAGTGTCACCTCCTGGCACTCCTCTTATTTATCGAACACATTTCTCAGTGCGTTGAATTGTAATTGTATTTGTATAGCAGTTACTACCGCTGATGAGTTGAGGCGCTATTCGGTGAGTAGCATGCTACTCCGGAACCTAAAAAGAATTTGTGGTGGATTAGTATAGTTAAATTAGAGTTAATTTGAGCGGTGGACATGTGAGTGTTAGCTGGATTGAAAAAGGATAATGCGGGGGATAGAAGAGGGAAGAGTCTAGAAAGTGTTTATTGGGCGATCATAGTACTAAGATGAAGTTTGGCATAAGTATAAGGAGAGATGGAGGAGGGGGTGAATCTCTAGAAATAAATTAGGAAGATCATAGTAGTAAAATGAGTTTTGGGATGAGTCAAAGGATGGTTAGACGAGGGAAGAATTTAGTAGGGTTGTTTGGGAGACCATGGTATTAAAATGAGGTTTGGGGTGATCCAAGGAGGGATAGATGAGGGAAGAGTCTAGAAAGGGTTATTTTGGAGATCATATTAGTAGAATGAGGTTTGGGATGAGTCCGAGAGTGGAGGTAGAGGATACATCGAGAGAGGAATAGGATGAAACATAGGGTAGTGCATTGAAGAGTCAGTTTTTTTTTTTTTTACAGTAGGGGTAATGTAATAAATAGATAAAAAAGTACATATTAGATATATAGATGCATAAGTACATATTATACATATTTATATCAAGAAATACACATCTAGATACATATAATCAAATTAATTGTTTAAATACACAGGGATATGCTGTACATTTGTTCTCCAGTATTGGGGTGTCTTTCATAGATTCACATGCTTGAATATTCCCCGTCGTCGGAGTGGGAGTCCCACGGTAAATAATATAGCAATATATACAGTAATTATTTATATATATATATATATATATATATATATATATATATATATATATATATACAAGTAATCATATAAAAACAGAGATATAAGTAGGTGATAAACATCAAGAATGTCCCTATATGAAATCTCCATAGAGATACATGAAGAGAGAAAAAAGACATTCGCAGTCTATCTCTGTCATTATGTTGGTCCAAACTACAGCCAATCAGGCGTCAGCTCCCCTCTATGAACCTTCTCCTCAGAGCTCCTCACCTCAGATTTTCTACCGCATGTCGTGTGAAAGGGAGTCTCCCTGAGCTCTGCTCAGTTTTTTCTCTTCAGCATGTCTTCAAGTAAGAAGTCTCTGTTTAGACCTTGTTCCTCTTGTGGAAAGCTACGTTTATATTCAGAAGACCCACACAGTAAGTGTATTTACTGTCTTTACCCGGATCATGAAGTGGGTAAATGTAAATTCTGTAGAACTTTTTCTACAAAAACTCTTAAAGACAGGGAAGGCGTCTCTTGTTGTGGCTCCAGAGACTGAAAGATAAGGATGAAGTGGTTTCTGAAGTAGAAAGCTTTACTTCTGGCCGTTCCCACACATCCTCAAAACGCAGTAGTGTACAAGATCTTCCTTCTCCTTTCCTTAAGAAGAAGAAAATGTCTCTGTCTATGACATCTGCCATGTCCTCTTCCATGGCTACTGCGATATCGCCCACGAGACATAGTTCTCAGGCTGCTGAGGCATCGACTTCCCAATTTTCTGGTAAAAAATTGGCTTCATCATCGACGAGACTTCCGACGACGAAATCCGCCATTTCCTGCTCGTCGACGGTGACTCTGACGACGACGTCAGCATCAAGGTCGTCGACGGCGGTTCCGTCGACGTTATCGTCGTCGACGATGATTATCAGTACTATAAAGACTGTGTCGTCAGTGTTGCCTATTGCATCGTCGTCGACGAAGAAGGAAAAGATCTAGTTGACGCTACCATCGCCGTCGTCGAAGACTGCAATATCTGTCTCGTCGACGCTTACGTCGTCGATTCATGCATCGACGAGTGCTCCGTCGACGAAGAAAAAGAAGACCTCGTCGTCGTTCCCGTCGACGTTGGTTCCGTTGACGTTGGTTCCGTTGACGTTGGTTCCGTCGACGCTGGTTCCGTTGACGCTGGTTCCGTCGACGCTGGTTCAGTCGACGCTGGTTCCGTCGACGAAGATGTCGACAGAGGCCTCTGTGCTTTCGACCCCGTCGACGGCAATCTCGTCGGTGAAAATAAAGATTAAAAGAACAACTTCTGCGCAGAGGTCAATGAATACAAATATTTCTTCTGCGTCTTCAGCGACTACTTCGTCCTTTGCCACTGTACCTTTGTTGCCATTGCCTCCAAGTGGTCAACAGAATATGTCTGGTGAGGTCATATCTTTAGATGATTCCCAACTTCCTTCACCTTTGTTCGCAACTGATTCAGATCAAGAGTCAGGAGAAGGTTTACCTGAATCGTTCGGAACAGCACACAGTCCATCGGACTTAATAATAAAATGCCAGGATGAAAGTAGTGAGGACGAGGAACGTTTTTATCAGGAAGAAATTTCTACAGAAGGGCAAACTGCGACCTTACCATTGTCTCTTATTACAAATCTCCAACTCATGCTGGATGATTATAATCGGCGTTTTCCTTTATCACCACAAGAATCTGTAGTTCCTGCTGTTCCAGTGGTGCCAACACCTGTGTCGGAGCCAGTGCCAGTTATAACACCTTCAGTTCCGCTGAGACAATCATCGGCTCGAACATTAATTCATCATGACAGTGATGAGGAAGTTCCTCAAGACAAGGTGAGATGGTGAGATCCTGGATGATGGTGGCGATGGTGATGAGGATGAGGATGATATGGCGGAGTGGGATGACTACCATGCCCAAACACCATCTCCCTCTCCTGTAGTACCTGGAGACTCACCACCTGTCGACATTGCAAGTTTTCACCAGTTGATGGATAGAGCAGCCCAACGGTTCAAATTAACAACGGAACATAGAGAAGAGGATTGTTTTCTGTATGACTTTAAAAATCAACCTTTCAAGCAAACACATACAATCCCCATTATCGAATTCATTTGGGATGAAGGCAAAAAGATCATGAAGACACCAAATAGCCTTCCGGCACAGGTACCTAGGTTGGAGAAAAAGTATAAATCGCCAGTAGGAGCTCCAGCATGCCTCACTGGTCAGTCAAAACCAGATTCTGTAATTACACAGGCTGCGCAACGTCGGGCTAGAAACCCTGCATCTACAATCACTGCACCACCTGATCGTGATGGACGTCGCATGGATGCCATAGGTCGAAAATTTTCATCAATGGCTTCCACCACTGTAAGAGCGGCTAATGCCTTCGCCATTTTAGGTCGTTACGACCGTCAAATATGGGCGGATATAGCGGCGTTGGTTGAAATGTTACCTGAGGCATCTAGGATTGAAGCTGTGAAGCTTCTTCAAGAGGGAGAGAGTACATCTGCAGAAATAATCGACTGTACAGTGGACATCGCCTGTACAGGTTTCCGTCAACTCGCTGGAGCTGCGGTATTGCGCAGACAAGGTTGGTTACGCTCAACATCTTTTTGCCAGGAAGTGCAGGCAAAAATATTGGATATGGCATACGACGGAGAATCTTTATTTGGAGATCATGTGGATGAAGCTCTCCAATTGATCAAAAAAGATAGACTGCTCGCTCTCCAGGTACATTGCAATTTAGAAAGCAGCCATTTCGGGGTGCACGCGGACGCGGCACCTCCTCTAATTTTCGAAGAGGAAGCAATCAATACCGGCCATACAACCAGGGTTCTAATCGGTATACCTACAATCAGCAACAGTCCTCTCGGCAGCAGTCTTCCAAGAATTACAGAGGAAAATCCTCGTACAGAGGTTCCAATTCTAAAAGACAATGACTTGTGTCAGTCCCAGAAAATTGGAGGTCGAATCTCACTGTGCTGTTCTCAATGGTCCTCCATAACAAGGGACCGTTGGGTTCTGGACATTGTAGAAAAAGGTCACACGCTAGAGTTCATCGAATTTCCCCCACCCACGCCACCTACCGGACCACCGCCGGCTCATATCAAAGAACTTTTTCATCAAGTTCAACTGTTAATACGCAAGGGAGCCATAGAGGTGGTACCAAGATCTCAAAGAGGGAAAGGATTTTATTCCCGATTCTTCCTTATCACCAAGAAGAATGGGGAATGGAGGCCAATACTAGATCTGAGGGCTCTCAACAAGTATCTAAAGAAACAATCCTTTCGTATGTTGACGCTTGTCGAGATCTTGCGTTTACTCTCACAAGGAGATTTCATGGCGACAATCGACCTCCAAGATGCATATTTTCATATCCCCATACTACATCGACATCGGAAATTTCTACGCTTTCGAGTAGGTCGAAAGGATTTCCAGTTCAAGGTGTTACCATTCGGTCTACGATCAGCCCCTCGAGTGTTCACAAAAGTGCTCGCTCCTGTGGTAGCTTTCCTACGTCTCCAGGGTGTTCAAATCTTTCCTTATCTGGACGACTGTCTCCTAAAATCACAATCGGAAATTCAACTTCTACGGGATACACGTCTTTGTCAAGAGGTGTTTCGCTCCTTAGGACTATCCATAAATGCAATAAAGTCCCATCTACAACCCTCTCATCGCAGGGAATTTCTAGGTGCAACATTGGATACAGTGTCAACGAAGGCGTTTCTCTCACAAGACCGTCTTCAAAGGATTCTTCGAGTGGTGTCCCTTATAAGATCAAAAAGGTCAGTTTCAGTAAGGCTATTAGTCATTTATAGGGATGGTGTCATCGTGCATTGCCTTGATCCCTCATTGCAGATTAAAGACACGCCCCATACAGGAGGAACTAGACGTCCATTGGCGTCAAGTTACTGGGCCGTTCAACGACGTTGTGAACGTCACAGACCGTATGGACCCTGGACTCAAATGGTGGGCACAACCATTAAATTTAACAAAAGGAATTTCATTTCTGTCGGTAGTGCCAGACATGACAATAACAACAGACGCCTCTCTAGAAGGATGGGGTGCTCATTTGGAGGATTTGTCAGTAAAGGGGAAGTGGACGATGTGTCAAAAAACCTGGCACATCAACAGGTTGGAACTCATGGCTATATTCCTAGCTCTCAAGTCGTTCCTTCCTTTAATCCAAGGAGAAACAGTCCTAATACAGACGGACAATACAACCTGCATGCACTACATCAACAAGCAGGGTGGAACAAAATCTCCGAAATTGTCGCGACTAGCTCAGTCGATCTGGGATTGGTCTCTCGACCATCGCATCACAATTGCAGCGGTTCATCTACCAGGGGTATCCAATATCCTAGCGGATTCCCTGAGCAGGTCCTCCTCGTCGACCCACGAATGGGAGCTACATCAGCCAACTCTAGAGATGATATTTCGACGATGGGGTCGTCCACAGCTGGATCTCTTTGCCACATTGGAGAACCGGAAATGCCGAGTTTATGCAAGCTGGCATCCCCATCAAGGGTCACGGGGCAATGCCCTTTGGATGAACTGGTACAATCTGTTTGCCTACGCTTTTCCCCCAATCCCTCTCTTACCGCGAGTTCTGTGGAAGATGCGGAGGCAGCCCTGCCATCTACTGCTCATAGCCCCACGATGGCCTCGACAGGCATGGTTTTCGGAGTTACTCCTACTTTCCCAATGCGAACCAATCCTTCTACATCCCCGTGCAGATCTACTTACAATGAGCAAGGGGAAAATTTGTCATCCGAATCCCTCATCACTGAGCTTATCAGCTTGGAACCTGAGCACTGTGAATTTGCCCATCTAGACATTACACAGGACTGTAGGAACATCTTGGCTCAGGCGAGGGTCCCTTCTACGGTGAAAACGTACAAGTTGAAATGGAGGAGATTCTGCCATTGGTGTGCATCTACTGGGGTTCATCCCATTCACTCTACACCAGAACAATTGCTACCGTTCTTCTTACAATTGGCTAAGTCCGGACTTTCTCATGCAACTTTGAGAGTTTTTCTGGCGGCAATTTCTCGTTTCCGTCAGGATGGTTCAACTTCCCTTTGTTCTTCAAGGATAATGCATCAATTCTTCAAAGGGTTGTTTCGCAAATTTCCACCTGTTAGACGCCCTCCTCCATTGTGGCACCTTAACATCGTGTTGGCACAATTAATGAGACCACCGTTCGAACCAATACATAAAGTCGATTTGAAATATCTGACATGGAAGGTGGCTCTTCTTCTAGCACTAACGTCTTCACGTCACGTCAGTGACATCCACGCTTTTACTATCAATCCTCCTTTCCTACAGTTCAAACCAGATTCTGTAGTATTACGCACTAATCCAACATTCTTGCCGAAGGTGCCTTCAGATTTTCATATGAATGAACCAGTCATCTTAAAGACTTTCTTTGCTAATCCTTAAACACCTGCGGAGCAAAAGTTACATTCCCTGGATGTGAAACGGTGTTTAAAGTTCTACATCAGCAGAACAGCTTCGTTTCGAAAATCTGATCAGCTCTTCATAGCTTATGGACGGTTTCACAAGGGGCGTCCAGTTACAAAGCCAACCATTGCACGTTGGGTTTCAGCAGCCATCGCTTTCTGCCATCAAAAGGCGAACAAGCCTTTGCAGTCACCAGTGAGAGCTCATTCGACTAGAGCAATGTCATCCTCAACCGCCTTATTTGCTGGAGTGCCTTTACATCAAATCTGCAGAGCAGCTACATGGTCGAGCAGACATACTTTTACAAGACACTACTGCTTGGCGACTTTAAACGAGGAGGATGCTGCAGTTGGGCAGGCAGTGCTTCGCAATCTTTTTAAATAAGGTGAGCCTCTTCCTTCCCTCCTCCATATTGTTTCCATTTACGTTGATTAATGGTGTCATTTGCACTTATATAGATTTTGAATAACATCATATATATAAGGATGTTGATTGTCATTACGATTCCAGTTTTTCGTATGATTATGGAAACAATGGTAATTGTTACTGCTAGCTATTCTATATTCAAGCATGTGAATCTATGAAAGACACCCCAATACTGGAGAAGAACAATTGTTACTTACCTGTAAACGGGTGGTTCTCCAGTATTGGTGTCTTTCATAGATTCACATGCGACCCTCCCTCCTCCCTTCAGAGGCTCCCTTCTCCTCATACACTCTAAAGTCACTCTGGTGCGACGAAAATCTGAGGTGAGGAGCTCTGAGGAGAAGGTTCATAGAGGGGAGCTGACGCCTGATTGGCTGTAGTTTGGACCAACATAATGACAGAGATAGACTGCGAATGTCTTTTTTCTCTCTTCATGTATCTCTATGGAGATTTCATATAGGGACATTCTTGATGTTTATCACCTAATTATATCTCTGTTTTTATATGATTACTTGTATATATATATATATGTATATTATTACTGTATATATTGCTATATTATTTACCGTGGGACTCCCACTCCGACGACGGGGAATATTCAAGCATGTGAATCTATGAAAGACACCAATACTGGAGAACCACCTGTTTACAGGTAAGTAACAATTGTTCTGTTTGAGTATGGTGGTTATGTAGGAAAGAGCCAACTCTTGAGTAGTCTTCTAAAGATAAGATTGTTATCTGTAGATCTTCTGTTTGGAGATAATACATTTCATAGTTTGGCTGCTTGAACAGAGAAAGACGTGCCACCTATGATTGTTTTTCTTGTATGGTGGGAGTTTGAGGTGAGGTGCCAATCTGGAGCGGAGACACCTTAGTTGAATGTATTTGGTGATTTTTGATCCTTATGAAAAGCAGTTCTGTTCCATGTATTGCTTTGTGGGTGATACGAAGCATCTTGAATGTGGATCTTATGGCAGCCGGTAACCAATGTAGGAAAATGTTACTCGAAGGGCAGGAACAGATGGGAATAGACATTCAAAATGAGTCACAGGCAGCATATTAAAGGACTTTATCATAGGAACGACCAACAAACTGTAAGAAAGATGCTGTGATTGTTAAAATGATAACAAATGCAAGATTTTGAAGGAAAGGGGATGTACTTGCAGTGCTAGGATTGCACACAAGACCAGAGGTCCCCATAAGTCCCATACTAATCTAAACATGGCACACTTGTCCATCACAGCATAATACATCTACCTGGTTTGGTATATGTATAAAGAAAATATACCCTCACTGCGCAATAGGCAACAGACTAATACCCCCTTTCCCGGCCCAAAAAAAAGGAAAGTGCTTTGGCACACCTACACAAACATCTCCAAGACTGCCAATATATCAAATACTTTTTATTCTCACTGTAACACAAACTATTTCAAGATTAAATGCTAAAGAAACCGTCACAAACATTGACAAACGTGATCAATGGATGGTCTCCAGCGCCTATGGCTTGTGACTAAAGCCAACTGGGCAATATTAATTTCCCACTAGGTTTCTTTCCTCCAAAAAAGTGAGCTTTTGATGCTTTCCTCAACCTGTCTAGCAGCATAAATCATTCTCAACAGCTGCTTTGACAATTGGAGCCTGTCCCAGTGACCTTCTATATTAAAGAATCCCAAATGAAACCTTGGATGCCAAGACTCCAGAGTAAATGCCAACAGACTTCATTTAAAATGACTCAAATTGTGGACTTCCAATGAAAAGAATACATTAAAGACCATAATATCTTGCAGCAGAGACCTAATATGACTTCTACCATCGCCATGGAACAGAGTTATTGATCATTGCTTCTGCGAGATATTTCAAGATCCAGGTGGATGGTAATGGCATACAGCTTCAGTCGTCATACAGCTTCCGCAAGGTAAATAAAGAACACTGCTAAAATGGGTCTTGACCATCTCACCCTTCCATTTAAATGTTCAGATAGTGGCATTCAAGACGAGGCCTTGGACTAGGACCCTTCCTTTCTCCCAGTCTTCTTCCCTCGCAAATAGATACTGTAAACTCTAGAGTAGCATTATTCCGACTGTGGTCAACGCTTACATGGTACAGGGCCACGTCCTGTTGGAAAAAAACTCAATCTCATGCACTTACGTTCCTTTTAAACTGTCTGTTGTCTTATTCTTACTGACAACCTGATTACATATCTGGAATTAAACGGTTTACTCATGCTGAGTTTGCTGAAAAACACATGTTTTACAGATAATATAACTGTTATATTATTTGTGTAGTTTACGAAGAGGGAAAGAAACAGTAAATCTCATCATTCAAAGGGATGGAAGTTTGAGCAGTTGTCCCGGAGGACCTTCTTTTGTTCAGCATCTCAAATACATTTGTCTGTTCACTATACGAACCGCATCGCTAAAGCAGTGGGCCATGTCTATTCAGACCAAATAGATTTCCACTACTTTTAACTGTTCCTTTCGTGGAAATCAATGCAATTGCCCTATATTATATGCATAACTTCGTTAATAATTATCAAATAAAAAAAAGATTTTTTTTTTTTTACAACAGAAATAACTCATACCCCTTTGAAAAAAACATGGAGGAAGTCTACTGTAATGCAAACCAACATTTCGAAACTCATGTTACAAGCAGAAGCAAGACCAAAGTAGTCTGTATTGCACCCGGCTTCCATACCATAATCTCTGAACTTGTAGTGAACATCTATCAAATACACATGCTCACGTTGTGGTATCACAATTTACACAAGGAAAGAAAATAGATCAGTGCAAGAAGGTAAATTGCAATTTTTTTAAAGGGTGTTTATTAATAAATGAAGGAGAGAAAAAGGATGATGGGGTGACAAATTCCTGGCGCAGGTCGTATTATTACAGCGTCACAGATCTCACACGAATGCTTTAATAACTTACTGTCGTTTGGTCTGCCACAGCCTCCAAGTATTAGGATGGTTTAATCGTCAATCACAATCTGAGAATGCTTTGGCAATTTCAAAAGCTGCATTAAGTGACATATCAGCACTTGTCTAAAGCCTTTGTTGAACTTTCTTATTGTTATTTTTCATCAAGATCTGATTCTGTAATATCTGTTCATATTTCATTTGCTCAAAATCACAGGTTGAAACTAGCACTCTTAAATGTGATGCATACTCCTCAGTAGATTCTTCTATGTCTTGCTTCCTAGAATAAAATTTAAATCTCTCCATAACATTAGTTTTCCTGCCATATCTTGGATACATTTTGTTTAAAAACATACTGATAAACCACTCAATTACCAGGATTAATTAAAGCAGGTAAATTCTTACACTCTTTTAATCCAAAACCACCCACAAAACCAAAAAGCAATGTTTTAATAAAGACAATTTCGTTTCTGGACCACAATCGTCCCATTCTAGTACCTCAACATAAACCAGAAATACAGCTTCCCATGTTTCTCAATCCATTGGAGGTTCACGTGGAGTCGTTAAAAATGAAGGAAGTGGAAAAATGCTTGACATTATTATAAAGAAACAGCAGTAAGCAATAAAATAACGGAAATAGTCACTACTTAGAAAAGTAAATGAGTCACCGCAGTCCAAGGAACACAGTGGTGTATGTCTCACCATACTATTACTGATATAGTAGAAGCGCATGCAAAGGACATGTATACTCTTACAGATGTGAATGCATCACAGTAACACGCCTACTATTAATGGTGTATGCATCTCTGTAGATGCGCCAACTGGCTGTTTCCAAAACTCGAATAGTAAGATTACACTTCCCAATAAAAGATTCCTCCCCACTGTGTGTTACAATAAGGGGTCTCCAACGAGTAGCTCGGGAGCTACTGGTAGCTCGCCAGTACCTTCAAAGTAGCTCTCTGAGGTGAAGTTAAGCCCAGTATCAATTTCAGAGAGTAGGTGCCTATTAAGGAAGGCAACACTGATCATCTCGACCCTAAGAGTGACAGCCAGCCAAACGTATCACAGTAACTCATACCAGCACTCAAACACACACTGGGCCAGCTTATAGGACCTGCTACATGACAGTCTGTATCCAATCTCAATATAATTAAGCCACAAGAAGATTGACCATGTTGTAGTCCCTCCTTTATCAGTCATAACATGTGTGTGAACAGTGCACCATCAAAAAAGTATGGCAGCAGTAGCCTGAGCTGTAATCAGTGCTGACCCACCATAGTGCGGGACTGCAGGAGTCGGAGTGAAAATGTGTCAGTGAGATGCATGATCAGCTCAAGACCTGAGGAGAACAGGGTATGATCCAGACCAGAGAAAATTAAGAGATTCATCAACATTTATCTGTGTGACCATAATAAACACTATTGCTTCCTGAAACTATGCCTGGTGCCAAGAACTGCCAAATATATATGCTAGCCATCATAAGAGTGTTATATTTGGCATAATTGTGTCCATTCCTGACATAATAGTGCCAGTGGCATAATAATGGTCATCCTTGACTATTTTAGTATTTTTGGTCTAGTTGTGGTATGCTGGCAGCCATCATAGACCTACTTTGAGCATGACTGGCCTATAGGTACCTATTCCTGGCATATTAATGGTCATGGCTGATATGTGGTCTTATCCCTGATCCTTCTGGTTTCCAGCCTTAGCACAACTGTGGCCCTAGTATAATGGTGGGCATTACTGGCATAATCCAGGCATCCGTGGTGCTATGGTGAGCATCCATTATGACATAATGGGGTAACCCACAATTGTCCACAGACCTGGGTAACGATTGGTATAGGAAAAAACAGTCCTAGGCTTCTTTAAAGCTACAATTCACTTATGACAAACATTCATTAGTTAAAGGGCATCCGGTACATATAGAATTAGCATTGTATCATTAATGTACCACCATTTCTTTACAATGCAAACAAGTATACCCTCAAAAGACACAAAGGCGCAAAATATCGCTCCAATAGTGACCGTTTATTATTCAGTTACTTTTATAACAGATCACCATATTCAATGCTCCAAAAAGAGAAAGAGGCTGCTCCAAGGGGAGTGTGAAAAAGGAAAGTGCTTGTGAGGTAGGACAGATATAAAAGAGGGGAACCCAAAAGGCAAATTCAATAACCAATCAATTGCATATTCTGGTATCCTTAGTAAAACTGGCCGTGATTCATAGTGGCACCAGTTTTACAGATAGGCCTGTCCCTTATGGATTTACAAATATTAATTTCCTGATTTTCTGATAATGCACAGAGAACATTCATCTGTGAAAAGGATGGCTGGGATGATTTCAGGTACAGGCCCACTGGGGGAGAGTGTCGATGTTTCGACCCTTGTGCAATGAGGGTAATTTATATCCTCTGCAGGCGGGTCTTCCTCAGGGGCTGCATCCTGACTGTACCTCACCCTAGGTTGCCTCCCCACCCCCGTCCTGAGGAAGACCCGCCTGCAGAGGATATAAGTTACCCTCATTGCACTTGGGTCAAAACGTCAACACTCTTCCCCCAATGGGCCTGTACCTGATATCATCCCAGCCCTGCCTTTTTCACAGATTAATGTTCTCTGTGCGTCATCATAAAATCATGAAATGAATATTTGTAAATCCATAAGGGACAGGCCTATCTGTAAAACTGGTGCCACTATGAACCACGACCAGTTTTACTAAGGATACCAGAATGTGCAATTGATTGGTTATTGAATTTGCCTTTTGGATTCCCCTCCTTTATATCTGTCCTACCTCACAAGCACTTTCCTTTTTCACACTCCCCTTGGAGCAGACTCTTTCTCTTTTTGGAGCATTGAATATGGTGATCTGTTATAAAAGTAACTGAATAATAAACAGTCACTATTGGAGCGATATTTTGTGCCTTTGTGTCTTTTGAGGATATACTTGTTTGCATTGTACAGAAAATGGTGATACATTAATGCCCTTTGACTAATGAATATTTTTCATTACTGAATTGTAGCTTTAAAGAAGTCTAGGACGATTGTTTCCTATACCAATGGTGAGCATCCATGGCATATGACTGTAATACCTGGGAATTTAAAGTAGTCTGTCCATATGAGGCATTTGTACATGGGAGTACAAGATGATAATGACAAGCTGATGTTTTGAGACTATGCATTTCTCAAAAACTGAAAACTGATATTTTAAAGGTAGTTTTAGTTTTCAAAAATAGGGTTTCTTCTGTAAAATTGAGTTTGTTTGCCCACAGTGGAAAGTAGTATTAGATAGAAAATGTGCATTTTCAGAAACTGGTGAATGATCATTCAAGCTGAGCTGGGGAGACGTACTGCTGTGGTTATGTCCTTTGTGCCACTGGGCATGTCAAGATTTGAATGTTACTTCATAAGTCAAGAGGAGGCATTTAATATTAAAGAACTTTTTCCCAGCATTTCTGCTGGTAACCGCACTTGGTATCCTTGGGTGGTAACTACTGAAAATCTTGCTTTGGGTGGTCATAGTGTAGTCACTATTTTACAGGTATACAATTTACTAGTAGCTCGGGAAGACTTGCCTTGAGCAGAAGTAGCTCTCCCTACAGAAAAGGTTGGAGACCCTAATTAACGCTCCCCAATGAAAGATGGCTTTGCGCTATTTTTGTTGTAATCATGATCAATATTTTCCATGCCAAACTTCCCAAAAGAAAAAGGCCTCCTCACGTTGAAGTCAGTAATGTTCCCATGCCCCTCAACCGCTGTAATGATGTTACTGTACCTGCGGGGTGTTTGTGCCAGCCTGGTGCAATTACCAGTAACGATAGCCGATGAACTTCTGTCAGCTCAAAACTGTAAGTAAACTTGCCACCAAGACTCTTCTCTTAGGTGCTAACTCAGTCCTGGAATGAACAAAACAATTCATGCAGGTGCCTGGTGACTGGATGTGGTTCACTTCATTGGAGCAATAAAGGACTCTGAGACGCAGCTCCCAGGAGACTGATGCTCTCAACGAAAACTTCACTTCCCTTTTATCCCCCACCCTCCAGATTCCAATGCACTTTCTACACATTATATATAGAAACAACAAAAAACAATGCAATTTCGAATAACATATGTAACGCAGTCCCTATCCCTTCGGTAGCTAGCCATGGATGAAATTATCTTGCATCTGATTGTTGTCGTTTGGGCCTCCCACACCACTATGGCTGGAGGCATCTACTATATCTGCACTGACACGATCGGAGAAATGCCCATCTGACAGCCAGCAGGGGTTAAGACGCCTTTGATGACCTGCTGCTCTCTGGGATCTCCAGTGTGTTCTCTTGACCGGGGAGCAATCCAAGAGGCACCTTTGAAGTATAATAGTGCCTCTGACTTGTAACAACTGCTGGGAGTAAAACACGGTCTAGTCTGGTGCTGGCCTGTGTGCTCCATAGTAGAATATGAAATCTTGATCTGTGGGATGAATTCACCTCCAAACATCACCCAACCATAGCGCAGTTGCCCAGCCAGGGAGTGCAGTCTGCTGTATAAAAGTCTCCAGCCCTCTTATGCCAACTAAGTGGTCCATTACGAAGTTAAAGTCCTCATCCGTGAGTGACATGTCAGTAGTGACTGCCAATGCCAGCTTGTAGAAGAAAGAAGACACCGGAGAACAAATAATGATGAAGGTAAATTTATTATCCGTGAACATTTTTCCATGACCTGGATAGACTGGTCAGCTGACTGGGGGTGAGTGCTTGCAATGTTCAACACTCTGTCTATCATCCCCTTTGGTTTTGCTTTGGTCGCCCTAAGTTGGCAGGGTATGCCCAGACGTGGGTCCCTTGCTCACTTTGCCACTGGATTCAAGCTAGCCTGGCTGATGACGGCTGATTAGCCAGAAACCGGTCCCAGCATGCTTGTTGCTTGTTTCCGGTCCAGGGAAGACATGGCTTGGCAGTTCGGGCTGTACTGTTCCCATGAGGCACAGGGTCAGACTGATTTGCATATGGCCATGTCTGAACTGGGGTGGCGGAGTGAGCTAAAGAATGATGATGGATTAAACCCAGATCAGTTGACTGGGGGTGAGTGCTTGCAATGTTCAACACTCCGTACATCATCCCCTTTGGTTTTGCTTTGTTTTTAAGAATTGTAACAGGTGTGCCGGAATCAGCCATGACCTGTAATGATATATGTCCAATTTTTGCCTCTCAAAATGGTCGTTTGACTAAACCATTGTTGCCAACAGAATTGCATTCAATGGTGAGGACAACGTTACTCAATCTTTCTGTAACTGCATCATCCTAAACATCAATGCTATTAATTCTGAGGAAGTCCTATTGACACATGAATCACAGTGGAGTTGTGAGTGAACCAGAGGCCCCCCCGAAGAGGCAGCTGCAGGATTGTAGGGTCGATATTACTGAGGTACAGGGAAGGCCCCACTTTAACCCTCTGGTCCACTTCCTGCTCTCGAGGGGAAGGTATGGATAGGAGGCCTCGCCATGAGGGATCTGGCCACTACCGCCTTTTTACGCAGGCCCCCGCTCGACTTACTAGTGCTGCATTTTGCTCACTTGGCTACAAAGGAGATTGTGGGCTCAGCCTCCCTACACTGCTGTGACACTGAAGTGGTATATATTTGGGTGGTCCCAGTATTATAACATCAATAGTGTCAAACAGAGAAAAAATTCAAATAAAGTTCAAATACAAAAAACAAAGCACAGCAAATTTGCTGTTCCAGTGTTATTTAATCACACTGAAACAAGTCAATATTTCTTCAGACCAGCATTGAAGGCCATACATTTTTGTAACGATATCAACATTGCAGTGCCCAAAGAGCGGGGTTGAAAAGGGAAAGGCTGTGAGTCAAGTGAGGTAGACAAAGCAGAAGTAGTGATGAAACACTCACAAGCCGTTCAGGCATATATTCTTCCTATGCCTGGGGAAAAACAAAGAGTCAATCAAATATTCATCACAGTACAAAGTATCTGTACAAAGTTGCCATGTAACACAAGATTCCACAGTAAAACAAGTACTGTTGAAGGGACTGGCATTCGTAAAATGCTGACGTTTCGACCCCTGTGTCAGTGTAGGTTCTTCCAGACCTTACTCGCGGGGTCTTCCTCAGGACTGTGGGTGGTGTGGGGTGAAGGGGCACCTAGGGGAAATAAAGGATGATGTATCCCATCCATACTAAAAATGGAGAAAGGTTTTGAACGTCCCAATAGTGTGGGCGTAGTCAATATAGTTACTGTGAGTGGAGAGAGTCCTCTCACTAATCAATGGTGGAGGATCAGTGGGCTCGGTGTCTTGCAGACAATTGAGGGAAGGAGTGAGAAGGCACCTGAAAAATAGGGTGTCTGTCAGCCAAATGCTTTACCTTGAATGAGAGGCTGCAATTAAGGGGCTCAAAATCACACCACTTACTCGGAATTAGTAATGCTTTGGTACAGACTACTTCTGTGGGAAAGTCCAGTAGGCAGAAAATAAAGAGGCAGAGGCGGTAGTTCTCTGACTTGATTTATTCCTTGGAGACCCGTCTTGTAAGTAGCGAGTATGCATAACGAATGAATCCACACTGTTCACATCCCACCTCCCAACCTTCTAACCTATTCAAAACATTACAACTCCAAGACGACGCGAGGTAGCCACGAGCTGTGACAAAGGATGTCACGCTCGTGTCTGCACGCATCGAAGCTCGCACACACCTTCCCCACCTTAAAAAAAAAAAAAAAGTAAAAAATAATACTGACTAAAAATACAAATATACCTCATTACAAAATCTTTGAACCTTGCAGGAAGGCGATGGTTACGCACCATCCTAGCAGGAAAATTCTCAAAATTGCAGAGGATGGTTTACTTGGTCACTATGTTGTCCAACATCTAGAAATACATTACTGTTATGGTCATCCTGTTTATTAGTTACCCCCTTAAACAGAGAAACTCTGTTTAGGTTCCAAACAGAACCACCTTCAATTCTAACAGCATTCTTGAAGACGTCAATGACTCTCCTCAGAACTGACCAAACAGGAAAAGCCTTGGCAACTCCCTCCTTTTTTTTTATTTGTTTTATTATGCGAATTAAATCGCCAACCATTATCTCCAGTTTGCTTACAGAACCCTTTTTTTATAGCATGTTTCATTTTGTTTTTGTACATCTCAACTCTGCGTTGGATTGACTCATAATCCAACCTGAAGAAAACATTGCTTTCACCTAGACTTTCTTCAACCACCAAGGAGCCAATTTGTTACTAGGTTTGCGCCCTCTCAAAAGTTCAAATGGACTGACCAAGGTGACGGAATTGGGAGAAGTCGTATACGTTGGTAACATAGACTGCATAGCATTACGCCAATTTAGACCACCCTTTATTGAAAGTTGAATAGCTTCTTTCACTGCACGGTTGAAACGGTCAACCTGGCCATTGGCCTCGGGATGGAAAACAGCAATTCTCCTATGAGTAATTCCACATTTCTCCAGAAAACGTTCCATTTCCTTACTAACGAATTGGGGTCCGTTGTCAGTGACAATTTCTTGAGGGGTCCCTTCCCTACAAAAAATCTTGTCTAAAAATTCAATAACCTTTTGTGAGGTGACCTCCTTGACCATTTTGACTTCGGGCCATTTGTAATAGTAGTCATTAAGAACGATGCCAAAAGCTTCGTGCTTGGGTAAGGTACTAAATGGACCAATAATATCTAAACCAAGTTTACGCCAAGGACCAAGGGGAAAATCTATAGGGTGAGGCTCCAGACGTAAAGCAACAGCTGACTTGTCACTATTTGAACATTGGAATACATGAACGAACAAAATGGTCAACACACATGTCGATGCTTGGCCACCAAAATAGCTCTCTAACACGTCTCCTGGTAAAAGAAATCCCTAAATGCCCGTCATGAGCAATTTCAAGAATTGTGTTTCTAAGTGAGTGGGGAGGGATAACTTTATCACCTCTCATAACTAAGCCATTTTCAACCGCCAACTCATCATGTACGTTGAAAAAACTCATCTTATCGCCCAACAACTTTCTCTGTTCAGGCAAACCTTGTACAATGTACTTCTTGACATTACTCAACTTGACATCTTCTCCATTTCCAGGAGCCAAACATCTTCCCGTAGATTAGTTTGTTCACCATACACTAAGTTAACATCACGCATGGTAAATGCTACTTCACATTCTTCGTCTTGAATCTTAACAGGGCATTCCACAGAAGAAGTTAATATAGACATAGAATCCGCGTGTATGTTAGCCCTACCTTGAACATATTCTATCTGGAAATGGAAAGACTGTAACCTGGAAGCAAGTCTTGCCAGACATGCAGACATCGTCCGCCCTCCGCCTGGACCCATCAAAAACACAAGTGGTTTATGGTCCGTTTTTATAGTGAATTTAGTACCCCATAAAAAGGTCCCAAAATGTTCTGTCCCCCAAACACAAGCCAATTACTCTCTCTCTATAACCGAATAGTGCTTTTCTGCATCTCCAAGTGCTCTGGAAGCATACGCTACGATCTACTCTTTCTCATTGTCCCTTTGTAAAAGGACACCACCCAAACCGGTGCTACTAGCATCCACCATGATAATACACTTTTTACCACATACAAACGGCTTAAGACATGGAGCATTTACAATAAACTCTTTCAAACTCTCAACAACCCTAGACATATCATTAGTCCAAACAAATGTTACATTTTTTTTTTTAGGAGACATCTAAATGGATCTGCTTTAGAGGTAAAATTGGGTATACATTTTGCGTAGAATTCAATAAGACCCAGAAAAGCGAAAAGCCACCAATTGTTCTTTAGAAGTAGGAATAGGTGCATTTACAATACTTTCAATGTAGTTACGTTTAGGTTTGATGCCTATTCAACTAATGGTATGTCCTAGGTACTCTACTTCCTTTGCCTTGATTTTACATTTGTCAAGGCGAAGAGTGAGACCCTTTTTTGACAAAGCAGCAATTACATTTTCTAAATTCAAATCCTGTTCCTCATAGTTCTTTCCGTACACAAGTATATCATCTTGAAATGCGATGGTGCAGTTTAATCCCTCCAATGTGTCTCTCGTCAACCTTTGGAAGACTGAGGCAGCACTAGCAAGACCAAAAGACATACGGCGATACCTGACAAGCCCTTCAGTAGTAATGAATGCGGTGAGGTTCTTCGATTCCTCGGCAAGGACAACCTGATGGTAGGCACTAGCTAAATCAAGGCATGAAAGTACTTGTGCACCAGCTAAAGTTGACTCCATTTCATAGAGATTGGGTAAGGGGTGAGCATCTACCCAAATGGCATTATTCACACTACGAAGGTCCACACATAACCTAAGCTCACCTGAAGATTTAATGGAAATCATGATGGGAGAAACCCACGGTGATGACTCAATGGGTTCTGTAATGTCTTTTTTACACAGGTCTTTAAGCATGTCCTTTAATGTGTTCCTGTAAGTAAGAGGAACATTCCTCACTTTGTGACGAACAGGCACCACATTGTTGTGTAATCTAATGACATGTTCAAAACCCTGATATCTCCCTAATTCCCCACTGAAAACACTGGGAAATAGTTCCTTTAATTTATCAACAAGACCAGAATTGTTCTTGTGGGTAGTATTATGAGACTCAACAGCATAAACCGGGGGATCAGCTATAGGGTCAAGCTTGATTCCTAATTGTTGCTGATGCGGCCACCCTAAAAGTGACTGCCCTGATCTTGTTACATATATTTTGCCAAAAATATGGTGACCTGAAAACACTAAGTTGGCCCAGAAAAACCCGACAAGGTCAATTTTGTGTCCTGTATAACCTCCAGGTGATACATCAGGTGGAGAAAGTGTTTTGTCAGGCCGCTTGTCATGAAAAATGTCTAAGGAAATAATAGTGTACCATGCACATGAGTCTACAAGAAATTTCAAATCAGTATCATCAACAGCAATGAAACATGAAGGAAATTTTGTACATTCTTCGCCCCCACAAATATTGACAGTGTTGACCTCCTATTCATTATCATCATATGGTCTGTCATGATCACACATGTCTTGAATATAATTCACTTTTCTAGGAACTGATCTACAAAATTTTCCAAAATGACCCTTTTTGTTGCATTTTGAACAAGTTTTCCCAATAGCAGGACAGTTTTTAGAATCTGCCAAATGTCCGTCGCTCCCACATCTGTAGCAAACTAGCGGAGTATTTTTTTTCTCATACTTTGTGCCCTTAAATTTACCATCAACTTTTGACTAATTTTCATTTCTGTGTGGAAAGGATTTCTTTTGTTTACCTATCTCCTTAGAAACGTTGAAAACATCACCTTTATCATTGCCTCTAAATTTTTTTTAACGAATTTTTCGAAATGTTCTATGGACTTGGCTATGGCAATGACAGCATTTAAAGACATGTCAGATGTAGTCCATAAACGTTCTTGAACTTTCTTGTTGTTTGTCCTCATTAAGATTTGGTCTCTGAGGACTTGTTCGTATGATATGTGCTCGAAGTCACATGTAACAGCTAGTGATCTAAGAGCTGATACAAAATCTTCAATTGGTTCATCCGCTCGTTGTTTCCGTTAATAAAAAATGAACCTTTCCATCACAATGTTCTTCTTTTTACCATACCGTAAATTAAGCTGTGAAGAAGCATACTCATAAACATTGATGTTCCCAGGATTAAGTAATGCAGGTAAGGTTTTAAATTCTTTTAACGCAATTCCTCCTAAACAATGTTTTAATAAAGAGTTTTCTCTCAGGTTCACATTCTTCACCCTCCAAAACCTCTACATAGGCTAAGAAAACGGGTTACCATATTTCCCAGGCCATGGGAGGTTCACCAGGTGAAGACAGAAAAGATTGAGGAGGAACAATGCCTGACATGGGTTCATGCAATAGATTGTGACAGAAATATAACAGGAAAACTTAAAATTAAACTGTTATACAGATTATGAAAAAAAAACCACAGTAAGCGTGTGGAAATTTAGCTCGCAAACTGAACATTATCTGCGCCATCTTGCCCCTCCCCAGCACCACGCACCAGCGAACGCACGGCCGCCATTTTAGGCACCCCACTCTCTCCCCGCTCACTCTCGACCGCCAGCGCTTTCCCCTGGCGCTGCAAGCACCCCCCCACGCGCTGGCCACCCCCGCTCTCTCATACAGGCCATAAACCCTCTCCTTCTGCGCGACCCTGCTACGGAACCACTTCCAACCGACAACCCATACATGGTCATGCCTCTCCTTTGATAACCCCCCTTCCTCTGTGCCCCATTGTCTGAACTAGTCCCAGGCCATCACCTAGCCCTGCGGATGCAGTTTATTGCCCCTACTGTAAGGGAAACACCCCACATCAAAGGGATTACAGTAGATCAAAGCCCCTACCCCCTGAGACCCGGCCGGTTGCACACACCCCCGGGAATTAGCGGAATTCCCTGCTGCGCGATAGCCATCTCCCACTGCGGGTAGGGTGGGAACCTCTACTGTAACCATGTGTGGGAGCGGATCTGAGCCGGGGCTTCAGGGGATATTTCCCCGCACATCAAGGGACTCTCAAGAATGTACTATGTATAATAAAGCAATAAACCAGTGTATAAGAGACCAGGTCTCAGAGATGCAGTTAGAGCACCTCGTGACGATACCTTGCTGTCTGATCTGATGTGTTCTGCTCCGACGGAATAAAACTTTGTTTCCTGCCTTCCAGTCTCCGGCGCCTGCCTCTTTCATTGGTAAATTATCGAGTGGTATGAGAGGCGATTACCGCCGGGCAAATACTTGAAAGGTTATCGACTGAAACTGCCGCTACCATTTAACAATTGGCGTCCCAAACGTGGGGCCCATCAGCGACACGTGGATCCAGTGGGAGAGGTCCCGACGACAGAGTGAATGACTGCAACGATCGGGAGAGCTCCTGCCCAATAGACCCTCGTCTGGCAGCCGATCATCCGAACTTCACTGGTTCCGAGCAGACCTCTCTCGAGTGATCTACGGTCCTGACTGGGAACCATCAGGAGTGCCGCGGCAAATACGGAAAATAGAGGACGATCGGGCGCTGGAGGCGGAAGACGAGAAACTGTCCACGCGGTCCGGGTAAGGTCGTGAAATACGACAAAAGTGCGAAATAATTGATTGATTGTTTGAATACTAGTATTGCTCATTGATTGTGCTCATTGATTGTTCTCTTTGAGATATTCGCTGTCTACAAACGGGGAGGAGTAGAAATACTCTCTCTCTCTCCCTTTGCAGATGGTGAAGGGTAGGTAACGCAGACTTTTGTCCCCGTTGAAACCCGTCGTGCCTATCTTTATCTCCCCATTGATTGATTGTCCGAACATTGATTGTTTTGAAGAATAGTGCTTTTGAGATATTCTCTGTTTGCAAATAACGTAGAATAGGAATATTCTGTCTAGTCTTTGCAAATAGTGAAGGGTAGGTAACGCAGACTTTTGTCCCCGTTGAAACCCGTCGTGCCTATCTTTATCTCCCCATTGATTGATTGATTGATTGTCCGAACACTAGTTGTTCGATATTGGTTCTTTGGAGGTATTCTCTGCTTACAAATAACGAAGAATAGAGATATTCTGTCTAGTCTTTGCAAGCAGTGAAAAGATAGGTAGTGCTGACTTTTGTCCCCGTTGAAACCCGTCATGCCTATTTTCTCCCCACTGATTGGTAGTTGGTTCTGCCCGGACCGCTTATTAGAGGTGAACCATCCGGCTCCACTGGAAGGCACCCCTAATAAGGACATGTTCACTAAATATGGACTAGTCGCCGTAGCTTATAGCAAGCTGTGGCATAAATATACCAAGAAGGACCCCGAAAGTCAGTGGCCACTGATGGGATCCTTCGACGACCATAAGATAGAAGCGCTAGAAATAGCTCTGCGTAGCAATAAGACGACGCCTACTATGCTTGACAGTATCGGCATGTGGCGCAAAGAAGCAACGCAACGGAAAAAGAGGGAAGAAGTAAAAGCAGAAAAGGAATTACGAAAGGCAGCTCACCTTGCCGCTAAAAAGTTAGAAGAAGACATAAAAGAGAGAAGGGAAACTAAACTAAGACAGGAGCCCGAAACCTCAGGCCAGTACGCTGTTAGGACCCCTTCTTTGCTCTACCCTGAGTTGTCCTCCAAGCAGCGAACGAATGACGAATTACTGTTAGGTCCCCCGATCATTTACATGCCCCCTCCGTATGCACCCTCCCAATCAATAGTACAACACCCACAACCCCCGAAAACGAGCGAAAGCAGTACAAGGGCCTCGGCCCTCACGGCCTCCGCGCCGGCTGAGCCTCTTGTACTGAACCCAATGTCGACTACAACGCTAGATGACCATGAGAGGGGAAAGAAAGAGTCCACCAGAATGAATCGATTAACTAAGGATGAACGAACAGGAATCGACAAGATAGTAAAGGCACTGGTAGGATCCTTTTTGACCTTACAAAAACTAAAATAACGCTAGGAGTTAGCCCTTTGTGGGACATATGAAACCAAGGGAAGGAGTCAAGCTCACGGTCGAGACGACCACGAGGTAGCCCGACTCCATTACTCTCGCTACCTAAACATGTCTGCCCTACTGCCCACCCCGCCCAATAAGCATGACAAAATCCCGCACAAACGGAAGCCTGCTGACACCCACCATCGACGTCACCGAACTAGGGCTAGATCGCGCACAATTGGGCTATGTTATTTTTCCGATTGCACAGTCACCTCCTTGTGCTCGTCATCAGACTACAAATATGTACAAACACTCCAACGAAGTAATGTAGTTATAACATTTTAATAACTTATAGGATATAACAAACACACCAACAGGGTAAACAGGTTAAAACACGTTTTAAAACAACTATTTACATGACAGTCTGCTGCAACCTCCATCCCAAAGCCTTAAACGTCCACGTGACACCGTCCTCGCCTCTCCTTCCTCGAAATTGCAACATTGGCCTGTTTTGGGCGGTCCCTCTTAGTTGACTTTGGGCTATAAAAGCCATGCAAAAATCCATTGACATCAGTGGCGAGCGATTGTGCGAATAGGCCGGAGGCTATACGAAGCGCCGAAGTTCTGGCAACACCAAGGCGGAGCCCACCGCGCTGTGCGGACCTTCCCGTTTTCTTTCTTCTTTCTTCAATTATGGCTGCTGCCCTGGCGGGGGGAGGCGACGCGGACGGACCTCCCCCACCTCCCCAGGTGGAGGCTTGCCAGGCACCCCAACCGCCTTTGACTCGCCGGCCAGCTAAGCTGCACCCAACCGTCTTTGACTCGCCGGCCAGCTAGGCTGCACCCAACCGTCTTTAATTCGCCAGCCAGCTAAGCTGCACCCAGCCATCTTTTTCATCGGCCTGCTGAATTTCACCCTGGCACGCCGTGCGGATCTTCCCATTTGCTTCTTCCTTCAATAATGGAGGGTGCCCTGGCGGGGGGAGGCGACGCGGACGGACCTCCCCCACCTCCCCAGGTGGAGGCTCGCCAGCAGATGAGGGCACCCCAAACCACACCTTTCACACGTCGGCCAGCTGAGTTGCGCCCTGCCACTTCATTCGCCGTTCGGCTGAGTCGGCACCCCTGCACGCGGCCGCCAGGCAACCACCCAAGCACCGGGTTCACCAGGACTGCCGCTAGCGCCCTACGTGAGGAGTGGGCCCCCGCAGCAAGGTAATCGGGGACCCACCCCGGTGGTGATACCATCCAAACTGCTGTCGTCACTGCTACTGGAATCACCCCGGTGGCAGCACCACCCGAACTGCTGCTGTTACTGCTGCTGGCTCCTCTCCGGTGACTGTACCGAAGAGCTGCTGCTACTGCTGCCCTTGAACTCCGGCGGTCGACCCCTCCGGTTCCAGGCCTGGCCCACCGTGAGACAATTCTGGACTCGAAAGCTTGTTTGCTAGGGCATGGGCCCCACCCTTGACAGAACGCTCCCCTCAGCCTTGCAGAATTGGTTGGAGTCATTTGACGTTCGACTCCTGCGGACTTCCGGTAAGGACAAAACCACCACCATTGCTCTTTTTGCCCCCGGGCGGCAGCCACCTTGCCTCCGCTTGATACAGTGAGACAGTAAAGCGTCGGCGGAAGAACCCGCCTGCTGCCCCGCCCTAAGAACAAACCGTGGCATTGCTACAAGGTTGCAGTGACGCAAAGTTGACGCTAACGAAAGTTCTCGAACTACCGAAAGGGATTCTGGTTCAACTGCTAATTCATGGAAAGACTTAGACTGTGCACTGGCCCGACCCCGCCCTAAGATGGCGCTGATGTAGGAGTGGCCTACAACTCCTTGTGGCGTTCCAGTCACGTGACATTCGTGTTAAAAAGAGATATATATACATGTATGCGATGCTTTCACACATGGCGGTGGGGGAGAGGGGGGAACCGATTTTTATGTTAATCCAGTGTTGCTCATGTTGCTCGACGCCTCTCACACCGTGGCCGGTCTATGGCGGCTGTAGGCCCGTATTTCCATACTGGCATTGTTTTAAATAAAGGGCTTCTTAAAAAGGAATTACGAACTCAGTGTCATGACTAATCATCTAGGTTGTTGAAGGTTTTTCTTTTGAATAAATGATTGTTACTCCTAAGCGAAAGCATACAGATAATACAGACACAATTTGCCTAAAAATCTTTTTGTTTAACGGAATTTGTACCCATCACGCCTGCCCTTTTTCCAAGAATTGTCAAATCAATAATGAACTATAACTTAAGGTATATGTCGCATGCAAGGTATGGTATCCTGCACCATAATACACGACCAATTGAGAAATACATGCACGACCAGGGAACGCGAATTTAGGAGATGAATGAACTAGAGCATCTTTGCCTCAAACTAAAGAATAATGGGTCCGTGGTATTACCCAACCCTGCGGCTAGCTTGGTACATGGTAGGTAGAATACTGCACCTCCCCTCCCCTCTTATTTCCCCTCTATAGGTCACGACGAAGTTCCGACTGAAGAGTGGAGTGGACATGGACCGCACCAAGTTCAATATCAGGGAAAACATAGACAAACGTTGTGAGATAGTGTGTAAAATTACAGACCACCATTGAGAACATGAAAAACTGTATGATATGATTGTGCGTGTGTACTACGATTATACGATATGAATGTGTATGCATTTCATGTTCGGATCACTTGAAGAGAGCGTCATTGTATGACTGAAGTGTGCGTCCTCCGATCAAAGGGAGGAGAATAAAGGGTCAGACAACCCATAAGATGAACTACAAAATACTGAAGGTACGCAGCATGCATAGGAATAGAGGACAGGAAAGGAGAGGTCCCCGTGCTCGACGCAGCCCTGAGTCTCCGTCTTGATGCATGTACTGTCACACCCTATCCGGCATTTGTGTGTACGTGATCACCGAATTTATGTCTTTTCCCCGCTTGTGTTCTCTTACATGGAACAGACCCATGCTACTCCATGTTGTGTGTGCACCAAGTGGCCTATTATCTTACCCATCTCTCTCTCTCTCTTGTTTTGTGTCGTATGTACACCAGAATAGCCTACTTGATGCACACCTCTCTCTCTCTCTCTCTCTCTCTCTCTCTCTCTCTCTCTCTTGTTTTGTGTCGTATGTACACCAGAATAGCCTACTTGATGCACACCTCTCTCTCTCTCTCTCTCTCTCTCTCTCTCTCTCTCTCTCTCTCTCTCTCTCTCTCTCTCTCTCTCTCTCTCTCTCTCTCTCACTCTCTCACTCTCTCGCTCTCTCACTCTCTCGCTCACTCACTCTCTCGCGCACTCTCTCGCGCACTCTCTCGCGCACTCTCTCGCGCACTCTCTCGCGCACTCTCTCGCGCACTCTCTCGCGCACTCTCTCGCGCACTCTCTCGCGCACTCTCTCGCGCACTCTCTCGCGCACTCTCTCGCGCACTCTCTCGCACTCTCTCGCACTCCCTCGAAAAAGGCTCTTTCTTGCCCTCTTTCTTCTTGAATAAATTAACGACATACACCTCTTTGGTAAGTGTATGATTGGCCTGAACACAGTGGTGTTCGAACAAATTGACAAACAAAAACGACCATACTTTACCACGTTACTACCTCTCCTTTTTACAAACATTAAGCCTAATCGGCTGAGAAGGAAAGGACAGGTAAGACGACTGATGTCTCCCAATCTGACCCACAACACGGGGACTATATGTCAGTGGTTTTTTGTCTTAAAGGACACCATCTCCACCACCCAGAATTACCCCTGACCAATTAGCCCGGAATAGAATGTCTAAAGCACCCTGTTCTCCCAAAGATAACTCCAGCCCTATACTAGCCGTCTCAGAGTATCCCGAACGAAACAGCTGATGGCCCCTGTTTTAAACTGATAAAGGGTCACCTACTGTATGAAAAGGATACTCGTGAACGCATGACCATAGCACCTCGCACTTACGGGTATTACCAAACCTTGCATTATAGGGCGCAGAAACTGACACCTAGAAGGCCAGACGATGGACAGGGACACCCACAGAACCCTGCACCACAGCAGTAATTAATAGATTAGTAACACGCACATTAACATCAGAGTTAATAGACACCAATCATATAGTAACAGATAAGAGCATTTCCGCAACTACTCAGTGGTTGGGAGAGAGAATGAAGTATGTAAATGTCTTCCCTGCCAAAATCTCTAAGACTTTCGTTTCTTATGACCTATTCAAGGATAACCTGCAGCCATCGGAAGAGAGGGGTCGGATGTGACGCACAGTCTGGCTGCGGATCATAAAACATCTATGACATCGACCAAGGGGGAAGCGACGAAGCAACAAGAGTGTGAGACGAGGCACCATTATCAGAACGATGAGCGCGAAGGGCTACATCGAGGCCCCTGCTCACTGACCAGCGTGCCTGAAATCTCAACCCGTCGGGCCCGATTGATGGGCCCAGTGCTGAAAAGATTCTGCCCCCCCCCTTTGGTCCGCATTTTTGATCCGACCCCATGCCACCCCATTCTCTCTTCCTCTTTCATTTTGGACTATGACTTTGACCTACTACCGAGGAACAAAAGGCCGGCACCCTGTCTCAAAAGTACCTGTGGTGAACTATGTTAAGGAACAGGACTGTGAGCAAAGAACAGTGAATGGTCACACCCTGCCACGTGAAGAAATCGGATGTGAGCTGTGTGGTAAATAATTTTCCTTTACCTGGACTTAATTTGATACGGAAACATAATAAAACAGCTCAGTAAAATGAGAGGCAGAATCCGTGGTATTAGAGGTTCGGAATGGGCTTTATTCCAATGAACGATTATAATCGGTTGCTCCAAGTTCCATCACCACGGAGGTTCAGGAAGTGAAGTACATACATTATTGACAAGAAATGACTTTTATAGTACATACATTACAATGAAGCGAATACAGTAGGCGTAACAATTGATAAGGAAAATGACGATTTATCTGCGTAACCAAAAAATGGGTGGAACAAGGAGTAAAAAGGAACATAATTGGTTATGATGTCACATATAGGTGGATCTATAAGATAATACTTGGCATAGATTCGCGCGCAGCAACATGACGTGTAATTGACGTGCAACTAGGGGGTGAAGGGGACTTGACATTTAGCTCTACATGTGGAGACAAGAAGTCTGGGGGGTCAAGTCAACCTAATCCTAAATCATATCTAACATCCTATGTTTAAAGAACTATGTTATCCACGAAAGAAGGACTCTCGGACAGAATCTATTCTATACTGACTGTGCGTGCGTGTACAAGCGTCTAAGTGTCTACACTAAATGCGAGGGCAGGAATCTTCCATAGTAACAGGACTATGAGTTACTTGCATAAAGACAGAGAAGCCGGGCCCTTTGCTCGGTAGCTGGAAGAATGTTTACTTAAACTACTAGACAGGAATGCATTGGGCAGGGAACGTGGCAGATAATTTCGAAGGTGAAATACAGTTTTTGGCAGAGAATAGGCTGATGTCAGGCTTCGTGAGCCGCGCAGAGAATGAGACAAAGTTCATGGTCACAGATGCAGGCTCAGACTGGAGTTTTCGGAGGCAGAAGGCAAGAAGAGTTCGATGACAGAATCAGGGCCTACTTGCCTGGACTGTAAAATGGCATAAGTGAACCATATAAAGCCGGTGGCCTTTCATATTTAGGAATGGAATATCCGGCCTATTCATGGCGGATCTGACAGAGGACATGTTGACGGTGGACGCACATGTATTTGCGTCTCCATAACTGGAACTGGAGGGAACATACATGTACTTGTAACATGCACATGAAACCGTTGGGGTCCAAGATAGGGGACATAACTGACCAGAAAAATCCATATTTCCACATTCCCTCCTTGTCCCCTACTTGCCCGTTAAGAGATATCAATCTTCATTAATCCATTGATCTGTTCATATAGCATCATTTGTTCTTCTTTCTTCTTCCGTGACGGATGAAATCTTGGTGGTGGAATACACGATGTGGCACACAGACCACAGATCGCTGGTCCACATTGTAGACATAGACAGCAACTGAATAGTATGAGAAGGCCAATACCTAGGAAGGATAGGACTCTCCATCCCCAGGCTGATATCACACTCCAAACCCAACCTGACCAAGTCCAGGTGCCTGGATTCTGGTGTATCTGGCTTACAATCTTATGAAGGCGAGTTATAGCTTTATATACAGATGGCGAATTTTCTGGTATGAAAATGCAACAGCTTGATCCGATGACCCTACAAGCTCCGCCCCTATCAGCCAGGATGACGTCAAGGACAAGACGATTTTGAAGCACAACAATCCGCATAGCAGACTGCTCTTCTGTTAAATTGCCTAGGGCGGAAATAGTCTCATTCACTACTGCTTCAAGGGTTCTAGTTAATCTACGTATCAGCTTACTATTAGTAACAGTACCTATATAGGGAAAGATGCCTTTATTGAAATCTGTATTTTTCCCATGCTGTTTCAGTGTAATCGACAATTGGGAGATCTCTCCGCTCTCTGTTGTGTACTAAATGAATATTTCTGTAATAATCAGGAGGAGCTAGGAAAACAGGTGGCAAAAGGAATGCAATGTAGCAGGTACCATCCCAATCTAGAGGTAGACGCATATATGCAGTCTGACCACATATAAAGTAGGAGTGGCGATAAGCTCTAAATGAAGATTTGCCTTGATCACTGAATTCTACTGTAGTAGTGCATTTACTATGGCCCATATGTATGGAACCAACCTTTCTTACACACAATTCACCCTTCGCTGGGAATACTGACATGGTGGGTAAGACTAGTTCAACTTCGGATACGACATTTAGAATCATGAGATTAGGTGTAAAATTACCTAATCCATATACTTCATTTTCTAGTTCAGTTCCTGTTCTTTTGGGGCGACCCTCCTTGTCAGGGTAGCAGACCTTGAGTAAAACTAGGTTCAGGTTTCCCCATACCCAATGATCTTGGTAAACTGCTGTGTCTGAGTCTATGGAATTGATTAAACTAAACCATGCTCCACAGGAGCCATTATGTGTAAATGGGTGTGGAAAGAAAGGCAGGACTCCTTCATAATTCTGATAGGGAGGGAGCCGACCACACACCCAACAATTGGTGGCATTACTAGTCTGATGGGAATGATGTAACATACTAATGAAAGTGTTATTGCGCAGCGCAAGTCTATAAGACAATTCATGTGGAGGTAAGTCACTAAAAGAATGTTCAGCAGTAACATTGTAAACATTTCTGGCAATAGGGTAATATATGTGCAACAATATACTTGCAGTAACTATTAAAAGACTTAAGGAAAACAAGATTATTAATGTCACTATACAGTGGCTACGCAGTGATTTACAATACGCCTGTCGTTTCATCATTTTTCGCGACTGTCCATGATTCAGGTCTAGAGGATACATGTCAGAGACAAATTCAACCGCTTCACCTTGGAGAGGACTTAAACAATCAAATTGTCTGACGTTCTAGGCCTCAATTTTACTTTATAGAGTTCGGTTTTAGTCGTTTCAACCAAAGGAAGTTTTGAATCAGTCTGTGAGGGAGTGCAGGGCACAATGTCTATATCCGAGGATAGTCCATGAAATTTCTTGATATGACTTGAATGAATCCAGCCCTTGCGGCCCTCGATCTTCACGGCTGTCCTTGTGGTGAGCAGAACCAACTTGGGTGTCTTCCACCTGGGCTCCAGCTGAGTCTTTCGGTCGAAATTTCTCACAAATACGAGATCACCCGGAACTACGTCATGGGGTTTCACCTCAGTGTTGTCGGGAAAGGCTGCAGCTACCTGTGAACGACAAGATTGTAGTGCAGACATCAAGGAAGCCAAGTAATCTGTCAGCATATTACAGTCAACATCAGTTATTTTGCGTGGTACAGGCGTCCCCCACATATTTGGTGGTCTGCCGAAGATCACCTCATACGGGGATAGCCCTGTTCGAGAGTGTGCTACCATTCTCATGTAAAAGAGTGCAACTGGTAATGCTACTATCCAGTCGACACCTTTCTCTCTGCATATTTTGGACAATCTGATTTTCAGTATCTGATTATGTCTTTCTACGAGACCTGCTGCTTCGGGGTGTCGGACACAGTGGAATTTCCACTGATATCCTAACAGAAGTGAAACATGTTTCATTAATTCGGATGAGAACGGCTGGCCGTTATCTGAGTAAACAACACGTGGTAAACCGTATCGTGGGAAGAATTCTCGAACCAACTGTTTGGCAGTAGTCGGGGCAGTGTAATCTGAAACCGGGTATGCCTCCGTCCAACGGGACAGAGCGCAGACAACTACGAGAACATATTTGAATCCTCGACATCGTTCCATCTGGATATAGTCCATCTGGAGGGCTTCAAAAGGGTGATCAGGAGGATGAAATCCACCCTGTTCTACGGGAACGCTTTTTCCTGGGTTGAACTGGCAACAGATCATACAGGTACGGACTTTTTGTTTGGCTGCTGCTCGTAAATGTTTATTGAACCAAATGTGTTGAATGCTGTCTAGCATAGCTTTTTCTCCTAGATGCGCTGGACTATGTATAGTGTTAATTATAACTTGGACCATTGAATCAGGAAGGAACCATACAGACTTTTCCTTCATCATCCATCCTTGGTCCGTTTGGATCCCTCCTAATTCAGTCCATTTCTTTATTTTGTCTGGTGTAGCATGTGTCTGTATGTCAATTACGTCAAGAGTAGGATCTTTAACTGTCATACACTGTGTCGGTGTCGGGACTATTGTCTTTGTCATGTCGGATGTTTGTGTTTGAGCAGTCTGTTTAGCTGTTCTGTCGGCTAGATCATTGCCTTGAGAAATGATATCAGTAACCTTCGTGTGAGCCTTACATTTCATAATTGATATTGCAGTGGGTAGATGTATTGTATCTAATAAGGCATGAATGAGGGGTCCGTGCTGAATGTGGGCACCGTGGGAAGTTAAATAACCTCTCTCTCGCCACAGCACGCCGAAGTCATGTACAACTCCGAATGCATAACGTGAATCAGTGTATATGTTGACTTTTTTATTCGTGGCTTGAATACAGGCTTGTGTCAGAGCGATGAGCTCTGCGGCTTGAGCTGACAAAGTATTTATACGATTAGTTTCAATGACTTCAGTATCTGTTGTGACTGCGTAAGCGGCCACTAACTCTCCTGTACTTGTTCTCATACATGAACCATCTACATACAATGTCAGGTCTGGATCTGACAATGGGACATCGGTTAAGTCTTGTCTGGGTTTTGTCGTGATAGTGATAACTTCAATACAGTCATGAGCTAGTGGGTCTGTTCCGGTTACTGGCAAAAGTGTGGCAGGATTCAATGTGTTACAGCGTCTGATTTCTATATGTGGCTGAAACAATGTAAGTTCGTACCCTGTAAGTCGCGCTATAGTCAAGTGTTGTGTTTGCGTTCTATTTACAAGAACCTCTACTGCATGTGGTACTTGAACTGTCAATGGATGTCCTAACACTATGGCATCGCTTTGTCTGATTGCTAAAGCTGTCGCTGCTACTGATTTCAGGCATGCAGGCAAAGCCTGAGCTACGGGATCTAATGTACTAGAAAAATAAGCACATGGTTTGTGTGCTCCTGCTTGTTCCTGTGTGAGTACTGACAAAGCAGTACCTTCGCGTTCTGTAACAAAGAGTGTAAACTGTTTTCTGTAACATGGTGTTGCTAAGACAGGTGCTTGACATAAAGCTTTCTTTAGGCTTTCAAAAGCTTGTGTATGTTCCTGAGTCCAAGGGAGAACAGTCGATGTGGCTGCCTCCTGTGTTGTCAACTGAATGAGTGGTTTTGCTAGAAATGCATACTGAGGGATCCACTGCCTGCAATATGAAGTGAGACCTATGAAAGCCCGCACCTCCTTTTGTGTCTTGGGTGTTGGTATGTTAGCTATTAACTGAATGCGGTCCGGTGTAAGCTGCCTTCCCTCCTTGGACAGCGAGTGTCCAAGATAAACAACTCGCTGGACACAGAATTGCAGCTTAGAAGGGGACACCTTGTGCCCCTTTTCGGCTAGAAATTGTAAAACTGTCAGTGATGCTTTTTCACATTCCGGTTCACTTCTCGCGGTGATCAGCAGATCATCGACGTATTGGAGCAGAGCAGTGTTAACTGGCATGTGGATACTATCGAGTTCTCGTTTCAGTGCTTGGCTATAGATGCTGGGGCTTTCTGTAAATCCTTGAGGTGCGCGTGAGAATTTAAAGCTACGTCCATTTAAACTAAATCCGAACAAATATTGGCTTTCCGGATCTATTGGGACGCTGAAAAAGGCATTCTTGAGATCAATTACAGTAAAGAATGTTGCTTCGGAATCAATGGCTGTCAGTAATGACGAGATATCTGGGACCACAGGGAATTGTGGCACAATGCACTTGTTTAATTCGCGCAGATCAATAACCAATCGATATACTGGCGGGGCCTTTGGATCTGTTCGTTTAAGAATCGGAATTATCGGTGAATTACATACATTGGAGTCTGTTTCCACAACTACTCCTTGGGCAGTGAGCTCGTCAATGATTTGTAGTAAAGCCACTACAGCATCTGGTGGTAACTTGTATTGTCGCTGTCGTGGTAGCACCACTCCTGCCTTTAATGTGACTCGATATGGTGTAATATTCATGCAACCAACATCAGTAGGGCCTTGTGCCCATAGATGTGTAGGTAAAGTCTGCAGTCGGGGATCCATGTCTCTAGACACATAGTGACCTTTAAAATCACGTAAAAACAACCTTACACCTTCCGGAGAACAACATATTATGGCTCCTAGAGCTTTCAATGTTTTTATTCCTAGTAAGTTTTCTGGACATGATTTAGTAAGCAATAAATCTGTAGTTCGGGTCAGAGGTCCTATCGTAAGTGGCAGAGGTTGTGACACTTCATTAACAATAGGTTTTCCTGAAAAACCAAGGGAAATATTCTGAGAGCCTGAGAGGGGTGCCCCTGGAACTTCACTACGTTTTATAGTTGTTCGACTTGCCCCTGTATCGAGTAAAAATTTTCTATCTTGGCCTAATAATTCACTATGTACATAAGGTCCTTCTTGATCTACAGGTATCTCGATAAGGGGTAAGTCAACTTCCCTCTCTAGGCTAGTTCATGCGTAACGCTGATACTCAGGATATTCATACTGTGCGGTCTGATACATTTGTCGTGTTGTTGTCTGTGTGGCAGCAACAGGCAACGGTGGTGCAGCTGGCACAAACTGTATTGGCTGTTGTGCGGCTGGCATGGCCTGGGCATGCTGCAGAGCTCCTTGTTCATTCTGATCTTGTCTGAGTGGCCGTGATCTTTCTTGTGTTTTACCTATGGCGATATTATGTTTTAAAACTGGACAGTCGTGTACGTAATGACCTGGCTTTTTACAATAATTGCATGTCCCTTTTACAGGTCCTGCTGAATCGGAATGTGTCATACCCTTTTTATGTCCTTCAGCTGGAACTGTCTGGGAAACTAGCATTTTCATTTTCGTGTCTTTCATGCGTCTGTGTTCATGTTCTTGTTCCTCTCTAATTCTATTGTGATGGTACTGTAACATTTGTAACATTTGTGATGGAGTGTTACCTTGCCAGGTACTCTCGAATTTTAATACTCTATTCTTTACTTGGGGCAGGGCATTTTCTACTAATTTTGTTACAAACAGATGTGGGTATGATTCGCTACTTGCTTTTATGCCACTATTTATACCAAAACATTTTTCAAATCGGGCATAGTAATCACTAGTGTCTTCATCTTGCTTCTGTTTACAGGCTGAAATTGTACCCCAATCTTCCTTTTTCGTAGCTAATAAACGTGGCAGTACCTGTACTAGTAAACCTGGTAGTGCTTTAGTTCTATCCCCAAGCCCTGCTCCTGCAGTTCGGGCCCTTTCTTCTGCTTCCAATGCTGACCATTCTATCTTTTGGTCTCCTACCTCCCACTCTTTTTCCTTGAGTTTCTCATAAATGCCAGCAGGCATCAATACCTTTAATATTGTCATAATGTCGGGATAGGTATACTCTCCCATGAGTAACATGTCTTTAATTTCTCGATGAAAACCCGCTGGATCTTTGTCATGACTGGGTACCACTTTCTTCATTTGTAACAATTCTATTTTTGATATGGGCGTATATACAAATACGCGCTTAAACTCGTTGTCCTCGCCCTTTATTGGGTGCACTTCTCGTAAGGGATTCTGTCTATCCATGTGATACGTGGTTCTTTCCTTGATGGGCAATGAGACATGTTCTGAGCATACAAAAAGAATGTACTGCTTTCTTGATTCTAGAATTTCTTTAATTAATTTAGTACCTGAACCTCTCCATTTATTCATAAGCAATTCAGTCAATATGTCAGGTAAGGGACCAGGGTCCGAATGCTGACTCTGATATAGTATAATGAGTTGTTGAATCATATAAATCCCAACTAACCTCTGTTCATCTGGGGTGAGATTCAAAAATGTGCGTACTACTGTATCATCACTATATTTTCCGGGACTGTCCACCCAATGGACAGCTGCCCTGGCTAAATCTTGTTCATCCATAGAATCGAGGAAATGATAACCCCTTCGTTCTCGGAGTAGTTTGTCAGCTGCTTGGAACGAATGCTCGTTAGACCTTATATTAATTATAGGTATTTGGAAATTCCTGTTATTATCTGGACATATCGGACGTATCGAGTCAGTAAGACATCTATTACTATTACAAGATCTTCCTCTTCCTACATAGGCTATGGTGTCCGACTGTCCCACGGGCAGTCCTGACCCTTCTTCCTCGCTTTGTTCGAACTCGTCTACCTCTAATCTCTCTTCGTGTAGGCGTTCTATTTCTTTACGGATCTTTCGGCACATGGCTATTATACAATTTTGCTTATCATGTCTCCCTTCTGATATATTCTGACTCCATCTGGTAAGAATTTGCATTGCTTCCGGGTCTACCCCTGGTCGGTCTTGATTTCTGATCACACAATTTATGAGGAAACGTAACAGTTCCCCCTGTATCTCTACTTTCTGGTATTCCATAGTTCTGTTAATACATTCTGGATCTCGTCCTGTTTGGACAAAATGATATATTTTATCTAGATGCGCAGTCATTCCTGGTAACTTCCCTAAATACACTGCGGCTCGTCTGATACGCAATGATGCCAGGGTCATTTCGTCCTCTTTACCGGGCACAGGGTCATATCTACAATCTACAAGAAGTTCCTTAAGCGTACGGGCACTTATGAGTTTGGGTGTACGTGAATGTGCTGACTCTTGAAAAGTAAGTTTATTCATTCTGGGTGGCGTAGAAAAAATATTGGTAGCACCTCCCGTGGCCCCATCTGGGGTGTCGGGTGTGAAAGGATTCGTTGAACGTGACACGGCAACTACAGGTGTGGACACAGCTATAGAAGCAGCTGTAGGAACAGATGTAGAAACAGATGTGCTTGCCGGAACTTGTGACTCGATCTGTTGCTGTAGGGATATGGGTACTGGATCTTGGCGTTGGACCTCCCTGGTATGCGGTCTATGCGGGGCGGAATTAGCATACTCGGGAGCTGCGTCATCTAAATATGAGGAAAGAAAAACATCTTCTGCGGTTCTAGGATGCCCCTTAGGATGTACCTTTATTGGGAACAATGGGGGTGGCAAGTCTTTCGGTATTTCTGGAGTAGCCTTAGGTAATCCTTCGGCCAGGAGGGGATACATACCATTCATAAGGGCATTTCTTTGCCTATCTACTTGTTCTGATTTCACTCGGATACCTTCTTCGATTAATAGATTTTCTCGAACTTTATTTGAACTCTCTTTATTCTTTTCTTCCTGTCTACGTGCTTTTTCTGTGCGTCTATGAGATTCTTTACGCCATAACTCAACGGCGTCTTTCTGTGACTGTCTGACCTTCCTTTCCCATAACTCTTCCTCGACTTTCATGATGCACTCCGCATCCCAGGTTCCCGCTGCGGGCCACCTCTGACTTTCTGGTAATCCCTTGGTGTAGTCTACCCATAAATCAAGAAATAATATAGCGTCTAAGCCATGTTTATGATACATGAAGTGCCCTGGAGTATCCCTAGGAGGAATAGGGACGGCTTCTTCGAGAACCCCTTTTCTAGTAGTGATCTGTCTTAGTTTCGAAAAGAACGGCATATTGAGAACTGATCTGATACTTAATCTTGAACACACTTAATACAAAAGCACAATAATGAACAACCATTCATACCACAATATGCAGGACGTTTAACACATTAAACATTAAACATTTGAACATTTTTTTTTTTAACCTTTGAAATAACCAACAATGATGATCGTCTGCATAACTAATCACCAAGCATAATTCTTGACAATAACTAGATACTTCGGAATACTTGATATACTGCTAAACAGTACAGATACACTGCTAAAACAGTGCAGACCGGATTTGTGTACCCAAACCCGTCTTGACCGGCACAACCTATGTGCACGTCAGAGATGCCTCCCCAGTAATGGTACTCACCGGGTAGCTTCGGAAACGGAAGGCCTCGGAAACCGGACTTGGACCGGACTGGACTGGACTCGACTCGTCGGAAACTGGACTCGACTTGGGACTTCGGAAACTGGTGGGCCTCTGTATACCTCGGATCTTGCTCTCTCAGCTAGGCTCTGGTCGGGATACTTCGCACTTCTCACCGCCTCGTCTGGGTGTTGATCGCAGTCTCAGTCGCCCCCGCTTGACCGGATGGAGATACAGGAAATCCTGCTGGTACGCGTTATTGTCCGTCCAGCTGTGGCAGGAGACCGGGCCTGCAACTCACCGCCGGCGCGTGAGATGAGAAAGTGTCCCTGTTCGGGCGCCATTCCTGTGGTAAATAATTTTCCTTTACCTGGACTTAATTTGATACGGAAACATAATAAAACAGCTCAGTAAAATGAGAGGCAGAATCCGTGGTATTAGAGGTTCGGAATGGGCTTTATTCCAATGAACGATTATAATCGGTTGCTCCAAGTTCCATCACCACGGAGGTTCAGGAAGTGAAGTACATACATTATTGACAAGAAATGACTTTTATAGTACATACATTACAATGAAGCGAATACAGTAGGCGTAACAATTGATAAGGAAAATGACGATTTATCTGCGTAACCAAAAAATGGGTGGAACAAGGAGTAAAAAGGAACATAATTGGTTATGATGTCACATATAGGTGGATCTATAAGATAATACTTGGCATAGATGCGCGCGCAGCAACATGACGTGCAACTAGGGGGTGAAGGGGACTTGACATTTAGCTCTACATGTGGAGACAAGAAGTCTGGGGGGTCAAGTCAACCTAATCCTAAATCATATCTAACATCCTATGTTTAAAGAACTATGTTATCCACGAAAGAAGGACTCTCGGACAGAATCTATTCTATACTGACTGTGCGTGCGTGTACAAGCGTCTAAGTGTCTACACTAAATGCGAGGGCAGGAATCTTCCATAGTAACAGGACTATGAATTACTTGCATAAAGACAGAGAAGCCGGGCCCTTTGCTCGGTAGCTGGAAGAATGTTTACTTAAACTACTAGACAGGAATGCATTGGGCAGGGAACGGAGCAGATAATTTCGAAGGTGAAATACAGTTTTTGGCAGAGAATAGGCTGATGTCAGGCTTCGTGAGCCGCGCAGAGAATGAGACAAAGTTCATGGTCACAGATGCAGGCTCAGACTAGAGTTTTCGGAGGCAGAAGGCAAGAAGAGTTCGATGACAGAATCAGGGCCTACTTGCCTGGACTGTAAAATGGCATAAGTGAACCATATAAAGCCGGTGGCCTTTCATATTTAGGAATGGAATATCCGGCCTATTCATGGCGGATCTGACAGAGGACATGTTGACGGTGGACGCACATGTATTTGCGTCTCCATAACTGGAACTGGAGGGAACATACATGTACTTGTAACATGCACATGAAACCGTTGGGGTCCGAGATAGGGGACATAACTGACCAGAAAAATCCATATTTCCACAGCTGGACCTTGGTTCCACCGCCGGTGCTCAACAGTGCCAACGAAAGAAGAACAACAATGAGAGCTTACCAGTGATAGCTCTTTACAAACAAGGACACTGGAAAGAAGAACCCATGTCAAAGTTGAAAATCCTCTCCCAACCACCTTATTATATTAACTATCTTCTTATCAAGTTTTCATGATGTTGCATCAATCACTTCCGACTGTACACTGAGAAGTTAAGAAAATGTAACTTTGTATAGTAACATTCATACAACACCAGCCATGTACACAACTATACTGCAACTTTGAATGTACTTCCTCCTCGCCTGCTTCATCAAACTGTATGAGACAATGTACAAATGTGTCAGATTACTCCTGCCTACCCTAAAGACTCTGTATCTTTAAATGTGTGACGAACATTGACGATACTGTAACTGAAAGGCTAACAAAGGCGAATATTGGCCGGACAAGCTGGCGAGATATGTTAAAAGGGAGGACTGTGGAAATTTAGCTCGCAAACTGAACATTATCTGCGCCATCTTGCCCCTCCCCAGCACCACGCACCAGCGAACGCACGGCCGCCATTTTAGGCACCCCACTCTCTCCCCGCTCACTCTCGACCGCCAGCGCTTTCCCCTGGCGCTGCAAGCACCCCCCCACGCGCTGGCCACCCCCGCTCTCTCATACAGGCCATAAACCCTCTCCTTCTGCGCGACCCTGCTACGGAACCACTTCCAACCGACAACCCATACATGGTCATGCCTCTCCTTTGATAACCCCCCTTCCTCTGTGCCCCATTGTCTGAACTAGTCCCAGGCCATCACCTAGCCCTGCGGATGCAGTTTATTGCCCCTACTGTAAGGGAAACACCCCACATCAAAGGGATTACAGTAGATCAAAGCCCCTACCCCCTGAGACCCGGCCGGTTGCACACACCCCCGGGAATTAGCGGAATTCCCTGCTGCGCGATAGCCATCTCCCACTGCGGGTAGGGTGGGAACCTCTACTGTAACCATGTGTGGGAGCGGATCTGAGCCGGGGCTTCAGGGGATATTTCCCCGCACATCAAGGGACTCTCAAGAATGTACTATGTATAATAAAGCAATAAACCAGTGTATAAGAGACCAGGTCTCAGAGATGCAGTTAGAGCACCTCGTGACGATACCTTGCTGTCTGATCTGATGTGTTCTGCTCCGACGGAATAAAACTTTGTTTCCTGCCTTCCAGTCTCCGGCGCCTGCCTCTTTCATTGGTAAATTATCGAGTGGTATGAGAGGCGATTACCGCCGGGCAAATACTTGAAAGGTTATCGACTGAAACTGCCGCTACCATTTAACAAGCGTATGAATAAATAGATAATTATAGCACCAAAAAAAATACAATAAAAGTACTTTTTAATGACACGCGGTGTGCGTGTCACCGAAGAATGATGATTACCCAAGAAATTCCTTGAAATCCGTGTCCCCTTCTTTTCTGATGGTAGCGTGTTATTTTGAAATGTGAAAACTGCAGATTCCGGCTGAGCTCAGATGAACACGGTCAGTTGCTAAGATACAAGTAAAGAAACAAAAATGGCGCTCGCGTTGATTCACGTAGCGTGATGACAGAAGAAAATGCGCGTCTGCGCTGATTCTTAGTTGTACATCACAAGGAATCCGCCGGAAGTTCGATGACACAAATGGAAGAAGCTCACGAAGAATGAAACTCCACTGCCGCTCGACTAATGCGGCCGAAAGAAGACTCCACAAACGGTCCAATCCACGATACGTCCACCAATCCGTAATTAAAACAAAACTCCAACAAAAGAATAGCGATGCGAAAGCTCACAAGAGGGGTGTACGACGGGGGCTGGCCCTCCCGGACGTCCAACTGTATTATTGGGCCTCACAATTGCAGGTGATCAATGACTGGGTTTACGCAGCGAGGTCGGAGCCTGCCTACAGGGTAGATAGGCATCTCATGCCGGAGGGCAACTGCGAGCTCCTCTTGTACTCACGGAGGCGATGCAGAGATCTCCCCTTGTATACGGGAGTGGTGCTGCAGTGCTGGCGGGAGGCTAACAAATTCTTGGGATGGGCGGACGCCCTAACGGGCAGGACGCCCCTCTGGTTCGGTGACCAGCTAGCTGAGGTCTCCAGTCTAACAGGCTTTAGGGGTTGGAGGTTGATCGGGATTGACTACCTGAGCGATGTGTGGAAGGGTAGCGCTTCCCAGATCCTTTGACTACCTTAAAAAAGAATACCAACTGCACGACTCCCAGCACTATCACTATCTGCGCCTTACACATGTCCTGTGATCACACATGCGCACAGACTCCTCGCTCCCAGAATTCTCCCCCCTTAGAGGACAGGCTCCTTCTTGACCCAATCCCAGAGAGACCCACGTCTGTCATATACCGTAAGCTCATAAACAACATGCCTGACCCCCTGGTGACCCTGCGCGAAAGATGAGAGGGTGACATCGGACGCCTGGAGGACGATGACTGGCAGGATGCCCTACAAAGCCCCCGCGAAATTGCGATTCGGATTAGTTTCCGCCTTGTGCAATTAAAAATCTTACATCGGGTTTACTACCCGCGAACACACCTGTTCTCTTGGGGAAGGAGCCTGTCTCCTTTGTGTGCGAGGGGATGTCAGGGGGAGGGTACCTTTTTCCACATTCTGTGGGAATGTCCGTACATAGTGCCCTTCTGGACCAGAGTAACACAAACGATGGCGACAGTAGTGGGATCGCCGGTCCCGGTGGATCCGAGGTGGCTACTATTAATGATCAAAGGCGCCACGGATTGGACCAGATACAACAAGATTTGATTAGCAGTAGCCACGGGGGTGGCAAAATGAAATATAGCCAGTGGTTGGGGGGCGCAGGCGCCCCCTCAGTGGGACCAATGGATAAGAGATCTGGATTGGTGCCAGAGGGCTGAGGAAACGATCTATAAGTCCAGAGGATGTGTGAAGAAGTGGAGGGGGGGTATGGGGCCCCTGGCGCAAGTATCGGGCTGAGCGGGGAGGGGTGGGATAGAAAGGATTCTTATGATAAGCCCATTCCATTATCGTGTCTGTCCTCAAAAGTACAATGTTTTGATTCTATTCTGCAAAACTCCAGCAAAAGTACTAGGCAGTCTAAGATAGACCGGCCGCATCAGAAATTGCTTCAGTTCAGTAGAAACCGCTTCGTAGAGTTGCCAAAACAATAGATGCAAAGATCCTTTTGGTAAAAAAATGAAATCTGGGGGGGAAAAAAATATTATAAATTCCAGTAATGCGATGGATAATTCCCGCTCGTCGTCAGAGTGGTAAAGTCCAGTAGGCAGAAAATAAAGAGGCAGAGGTGGTAGTTCTCTTGACGTGATTTATTCCTTGGAGACACGTCTTGTAAGTAGCGAGTATGCATAACGAATGAATCCACACCGTTCACATCCCACCTCCCAACCTTCTAACCTATTCAAAACATTACAACTCCAAGATGACGTGAGGTAGCCATGAGCTGTGACAAAGGATGTCACACTCGTGTCTGCATGCATCGATGCTCCCACAACTTCCACAGCCAGATTGCCATCATTTACGACAACTTCGACTCCCAATCCACTACTCTCAGCCTCAACAACATCAACCAACCAATAAGCACCAGCTGAACGATCATCACATGGTCTCCACTCACCCCTCAGACCCGCACCACCATCCTGTTATTCATCCATTTCGGGGCACGCACCCCTTGCCCCCACCAACTTTCTTCAACCTCGAAACCAACCCAATCAACACTGATCTCACCAGCAACCTCTATACCTCCATCTCCACAGGAACCTTCCTGACAGATGGAAATAAAGAGGTCCGACCCCCTCCTAATGAAACTCTTGGCCGACCCCAGCAATCTAAAAAATTATCAACTGATCTCCCTGCTCCCATACCCAGGCAAAGTACTCAAGAAAGCCATCAACCAACAACTCACCGAACACTTGGAACTAAGCCACCTACTTGACGCCTCACAATCAGGATTCCATGCCAACCACAGCACTGAGACCGTGCTGATTGCAGCCACATACGACATCAGAACTCTCCTCGACTGCGGAGAAACTGTGGCCCTGATCCTCCTCGACCTCTCTGCTGCATTCGACAGTCTCCCACCACACCCTCATGGACGGACTCTACAAAATCCGCATACAGCAAAATGCCCTCAAATGGATCACCTGTTCTTACAGGATGCACACATAGCACCCGACTGCCTCCCTTCACCCCCACATCCGGGGACATCATATGTTGTGGATCCCAAGGATCATCCCTCAACCCAACGCTGTTCAACGTCTACATGACCCCCCTCGCTGACTTAGTCCAATCCTTCGGACTTAACATAATTTCCTATGCATACAACACTTAACTAATCCTCTCATTCACTGAGGACCCCTCCAACGCCAAAACCAACTTCTGCAATGCCATGACGAATGTAGCCAAATGGCTGAGACAACTGCCTCAAACTCCATTCCGACAAAACTGAAGTACTGATCTTAGGGAATAACACTTCTGTATGGGACCACAGCTGGTAGCCAGCAGAACTCTGAAAACACCCACATCAACACACCACGCATGCAACCTAGGCATCCTCCTCGACAGCCAGCTCACCATAAAATGACTAGTCCACACAGTCGCCTCCTCCTGCTTCCACACCCTCCGCATGCTCCGCAGAATCTTCAGATGGATCCCAATCAACACCAGAAAGACCGTCATGCAGGCCCTTGTCACCAGCCGCCTCGAATACGGCGAGACTCTTCACTGGAATTTCCTCCCAGCTCCTAGGAAGACTCTAGACCATACAGAACACTGCAGCCCGACTCATCCTGGACATCCCCAAACGGACCCACATCACCCCCCCCCACCTCAGAATCCTCCACTGGCTCCCCATCCAGAAGAGATGCCAGTTCAAGATCCTCTCACACATCCACAAAGCCCTACACAATCAAGGACTGCCCTGCATCAAGCATCGACTCACTTTCCATCTGCCTGCAGGACACCTGCGCTCTTCCTCTCTCACCCTCGCTCCCCCCGCATCTGTCGCAGCCGCTGCAGAAGCCGCTAATTCTCCTGCATCGCCGCCAAGACCTGGAACGACCTGCCCCTCCACCTCCAACCAGCACTCTCCCTGGTGAACTTCAGAAAGAAACACGAGACGTGGCTTTTCGACAGAGACATGGCACCCTCAGCACCCAGATACCCCAATGGGTGACAGTGCTGTACAAATGCTGGTTGATTGTGAACAGGACCAGTGCTTTGGATCTGCCCATTGCTTAAGTCTTTGGTTTTCTCATTTTCTTTTTAAATTATTCAATGGCTTTCCTTCCTCCTCTTTGGTTTGTCCCTTCCCTGGAGCATAGTTTCTTTACCGTCCTTGCGATCGTTTGATTTGCATCCTTCCACTTCTTACATTCAGGGAGCTAGTATTTACTTTTTATTTCCGCCCTCCATGGAAGTAAGTACCCGTCTTCTGTCTCTCCCTCGCTGCAGCTTCTCCCCTAACCCCCAAAATCCCAGCGACCGCACAATTTCTGGGTTGCTCCTTACCTGCCCATTGCTTGCCCATCCCAGCTTTTTTGTTTTGTTTATTACCCCACCCCCGCCGCCCCCACCCTACACTCCGCCGTCAAATTCTACACCCCAGTAGTGCTGCTCTACATTGGTTTTTGTTTTTAAGCTGTTTTCTTTTTATGGAGGGTCCAGCGGCTTCAATTTGCTGCTGAGCTGAAACTTCTTTTTTCTTTATTGCACTTTCGCACATAGATTTTCTAATATCTGACACCTTGAATGGTAGCTTAAAAGTTAAATCATAAAGTTCCCCCATTCATGATACCGAGTGATCCTGCTACTGCGGCGTGTTGCCGATGCTTGTCCCCCATCCTCAAACAAGCATCGGTTTTTCTTTTTGCCAATGCGGAACAGCAGCAACAATCAGCGTTGGCAAAGTCAAAGGGTCATGTAACATCACTGAAAGGCAAGGCCTTTTGACTTTGCCAACGCTGGCTTCGTTTCCTAATACCCGGGAGCATTGGGTACGTCCCCAATAACTCGATAAATGACTCCCATTTTGGAAAATAGGCAATTATTGCATGCATGCGCTGCACCCTAGCCTGATCCCCTGCTGTGCTGACAGATGTCAGCCGTTCTTTCCAGCCTACAAATGCTATAGATAGCACGCTGCCAAGTATGAGTCAGAGGTCTGTAGCCCCTTAATCCACTAGTGACATAATTGATTGGGTGAAGGCCTATACTAACTAGTGTCTATGATCTGTCTGGCTTGGTCCCTGGTATTCCGTTGCACTGGTGGCACTGCCCCCTTTTTAACCTCACGCCCATAAACTTTTTGAACAGGCCTCGACTTTCTGTAGGTAAAACACATGTACATTAGTCAATAGCGCCATCTGCTGGCCTCTTCGCGTAATACATATGTATAAATATAAATGGTACTTTAAAGGATTTCTGGAATAAGTATTGAAGAACTGTAATGTGCCGAGTGCAAACAGCTGATGGGCTTCACTCTCATTTGCAGTGGAAGAGAGACTGTTCATGATAATCGGTGTCCCAAAAGGCCCCACCTCGCCTCCCTTACGGTCCTTAATCATGGAATTTCGGAGATCGAGTTCTCTCAGTGGAGTTGCTGATTGATGGGTATCTGTGAGATGTCTGTCTTACACAGACTAATCTTTAACATTAAAACGTATACTGACCATTGCTTAAAATTTTTTTTGTTTCTTTCTCGATTGCTTTCCACGATAGCCCAGTTATCCCCGCTAGGAGTTGAACCTGTGGGATGTCGAAATCACCCAAACAAACGACCGTCCCCTCGACCTCGGGGCATGTACATTGCAGAAAACTTAAGTGCTTATTCACTTTGTTTTTCTCACGAAAATGCCATATCGAGTATACATTCCGTAGGTAAAAGGAAACTACAACCCAAAGGCTGTTCTTAGCATTATTAATGAAAAAAGGAGAAACGTGCACAAGCATCCGAGTACTGCATCCGACTCTTAGTTTGACAAACGAGCATCTAATTCTGTACACTAGACCTTCGAGCATCCGACTCCACTTCTAACAAGTGACCTATGAGTACTAGGCTTTCTGTTCGACCGAGGGGCACCCGACTGAATCTGACCCAGGAGCACCGACTCCGTCGACCCAGCCGCACCATGCTCTGTGTCTGGCCCACTAGCATGCACACTTACCAATGCGCGCCAAAGTCATCCATTTCCTCCTTTCTCATCCAAACCCTACAACATAAAAGCAGGGGTCGCTGAAGTCTGTCATCTCACCCATGCTTTTCAACATGTACATGAAGTCCTTCCCGGCCTATTATCAATACATTTCTGCTCACCTGCTATAACTATGCAGATGGCACAAATACTTCTTAAACTGGAAAGGAACAAAGACAATGGAAACTCAAAAATCTTCAGTTGCTACCGAGCCATTGATCAGTGGATGAAATTGAGCCATCTCAAATTAAATGCGTCCAAACCGAAATGCTCACCTGTGGCGATTTAGAAAAATTTGACCCGCTCTCCGCATGACGATCTGGGATTACCTTCTAAATTATCCAAGGAAGTAAGAAACCTCAAAATTACCATGGACTCTAAGCTATCAATGAATGCCCAAGTGGATAACTTGGCAAGATCAAGCTTCATTACTACGAAAACTCTGTGACGCATCTTCTCCCACCTAGGATGTCTACACAAGGTCCAAACCACTATCACTCTTGTACTGTCTGAACTATGAAAAAACTACAACAAATTTAAAACTATGCTGCCAGACTATTCCAACATATAAAGCCACAAGCCCATTTGTCTGCTGCCTTAAGGGCCCTGCATTATTTACTGGTTGCCAGAAGATCCACTTTCAAGCTGCTTTGTATCACCCACAAAGCAATGCATGGAACAGGACCACTTCATCAGTAAGAAAATCATAAAATACATTCAACAAAGACCTCTGGCAAACGTGCGTCAAACAGAGCCAAAGGTATTCGCAAACAAAAATCTATTTCCTATATAAATGTGGTTCTAATAACTACCCAGTAGTCACCACCTCTGGTTTTTATTACAGCTCCAGCAAATAGACCAGCACTCGTGGGAGAGGTTAAATCCTCCATCTAGGATTTATTAGTACACACACGTGTACTAATAAATCTAATAATGACCGAGCACCTGTTTAAGAGTGCAGAATCAGTAGCAGACAAAGAGCGATGTGTGTGTGTGTGTGTGTGTATATATGTGTGTGTGTGTGTGTGTATATATGTGTGTGTGTATATGTGTGTGTGTGTGTGTGTGTGTGTGTGTGTATATATATATATATATCTATCCACTGTGTATTTATGACCTAGTTATCATAGGTAGTGTTTTTTGGTTTGCTAATAAATTTGGCTCCATTTGACAAATCTTCACAAAACTTTCTTCCACCTCCTTCCTGAAAAGTGATCCGTCAAGCGGTGGCCGAGGGGGAAAGAAAAGGGGAAGAGGGGTCCCACAACACAATTTCCCGAATCCAATTTTCCATTGGATAACTGAGCAGTGATACGTGAAAATGGCTGAACGGAATTACATCCAATTTAGCGGAAAGATAGTTCTTGGTCCAGAAAGCGTTCTTTTGTGATTTGGTGTAGATCCATTAAGTAATATTTGAGAAATCAAGGTACAAAAACATAGTATATCTGGATGGTTGGGTTTGCTGGAGGCTTGAGAGAGAGTCTAGCAGTTGAGTCTTCAAATAATAGAGCAATCTAATTGACAGACGAGGCTTTCTTTCTCCCCCTTGCTACCTTGTGAGAGCGATAAACTCCTGCGAGCTCCTGAGGGAGTTTGCCCTCAGATTTTGTGGCTGCAAAAATTAAGAGATGTTGCTCCCACCATTTCAGGACACAGAGACTCTACCCCTGTGTCATAAAAATAAAAAAAGTTCAGGAGGCAGGTTAGAGGACAATGTGAGGAGAGGAGAGGCCCCTTGGAGCGAATTGTAAAATATATGTATATAATTTGATGTTTTTGAAATCCTGCGGGTGCCCACAGAAGCTGGCATGCCCCCCTTGATTCCTGAGAGAGTCCCACAGAGGCAGCACTGCCTACTGCATGGGTCTCACAGGATCTGAATATTTTATTTTTTATTTTTTTAATAAGGGGGCGGGGTCTACAGTGGGTTGCCGTGAACTGGTAAAGGCCATTTGCGGCTGGGGAGTTAGCTACCTGTGGTGGTGAGGGGGTTTGAATGAAGGGCTTGGACAAAGACCACTTCCTTCAGCCGGCCCCATGCCGTGCACAGCCTTTGCCCAATTGCGGTGGGGGGGGGGGTATAGCCCTGCGAGGTGTTGGGCACACGACCAGGCCCTGCAGCTAGCCCAGCGCATAGCACGGCCTTTGGCCATAAGTGGAGAGAGTTTGAACAATCCCACACCGTGCACGGCCCAAGGATGACCGCGGCGCGGGTTTTACCTCACGTATGGTAAAAATATTACTTTACGTTGAAGAAAAAAAAATCTTAGAAATTCACACAAAAAAATTGTTAAAGTGACATTATAATTAGGCTTGGCAATAATATCCTACTTTGGATTTTTAAAAAACCTCAGGAGTTCACAGAAAAAACTAAAGGTTAAAGTGATGTTATAGTTAGGTGAAAATGTTAGATTAAACGTAAAGCTGAAATTTACCCACTGAAATTCAACAGTTTTAGGTGTTTTATATAACTGTAACTCGATCACTCCGTATCACAGCTGATGACCTCACATAGTACAACGCACATAAACTTGTTAGAATCATCAGGAACTCTTATGTGGGAATTACCTGCAAGATAGTCTATGTAGGACAACTCACAGAAGCCTTACAAGTGAGGGCTGGCGTCCACCAGGGTCTTTTGTTTGTCTTTTCTCTTCCTACTGGCCACAGACTGGATCATGAAGACACCCACAGCAAGGAAAGGAGAAGAAATGGGCTCCAGTGAACACCTTGGATGCAGCTCAATGACCAGGACTTTGCAGACGACCTGGCCCTACTCTCCCATACCCATCTGCAGATGCAAGAGATGACTGACAGTGTGGCAGCCACATCAGCACAATTTGGCCTCAACATCCACAGGGGAAATACCAAGATGCTGAAGGCTAACCTGGCCAGCACAACTGCGGCCACGCTTGCAGGTGATGCACTGGAACAAGTTGAGGGTTTCACTTACCTGGGCAGTGTCCTAGCCCAACAGGGCGGCACAGATGGCGAAGTCAAGGCAAGAATTAGGGATGTCTTCATTCAGGTAAAGATCTGGAGTTCCAAGGACCTAACACTGCAAACCAAGAGAAGGTTTTTAACAACAACTTAAAATTGCTCCTTCTGTATGGAGGGGAAACTTGAAGGACAACCATGACCTCTACCAACAAATTCCAGACAATCACTACCTGTCTGAGTAAAATCTTCAAAATCCTCTGGCCAAACACCATCAGCAACAATGACCTGTAGCAGCAGACATTCCAACTCCCTGCTCTTGAAGATATCATGAAAAGCTGCTGGGGATAGATTGGTCACATCCTCCTCAAGCATGCATCAAACACCACCAGGCAGGCCCTGACCTGAAACCTTCAAGGGAAAGAGAAAGAGGAAGACCAGGCAACACCTGGCGTTGAGGCCTCAAGGCTGACTGCAAGGAGATGGGTTACTCCTGAAGTCAGATTGAAATAAAAGCACACGACAGAGATGGCGAGAGAGTCCTGTTTGAGGGCCTAAACCTCAGGAGGGGTAGTAGGATTAAGCAAGTAACCTCACACACCGATCATCAACCCTAAAAACACCTGCTACCCTGTATTCACCCATCCCTAAGCTCTAAAATGGCTTCCTACTGTTAAAAAATGCAATAACGTAACCAAGTATCCTTATATTTATAGTTACATTTTATAAATATGTATTAGGTTAATATTGAAATCAAATAATTATACAATTTATCAATTTAAATTAATATATTAATTCTAATTTAAGAATACAATTTCAGGTGACCTTAAAAATGTGTGCAGATATATATTTATGTAGATAGATCAAAATGTATTTGTATATACAGTCATACATATAATACACACACTTTAAAGTTTGGACATTTAAAAATTGCCTACTCGCATTGTAAAGATGTAGACCAGGGGAAAACTTACCTGCAATTTAATGAATCTATGTACTAATCACAATATATTGACTTCCAATGTAGTGCCTCCAGTGTATTGGTAAGACACCGTCTAACCCCTGTGCGCCTGACCCCATCTTACTTGTGACTACTTGACTGCGCCTGACCTATGAACACATTGTGTAGCACTCATGGGCAACCAACCTTATCTGACCAGTGAATGCATGACTGCGTCTGGCTAGGGAACGCCAGACTCTGCATGTCCGCCCACTGTCTCCACACGTTTAAGTCAATGAGGAAAGGCATATCCCAGTGCTTTGGTAGGAGAGCCTAAGAAGGACACATAATAATAAAGAGGAAAGATTGCTGCAGTGACATAAGTAAGGCATGGATTGAAATTAATGTTGAAGTACCACAATCACTAAGTTAAAAGACTTGTTCAAAGAATTGCATTAATCGATGAATAGAAATAATTGATATGTATTCCAGTACCACTTTACACCTCCATATGATGCGACAGAAACACCGATTCATTCTGCTGCAATTACCAGTTTCAACTGGAAGAAAAGTGATGTTTGAAAAAGATCAATCTAGTATAGGGGTATAGTTGTGATGTGGGTTTTATATTGTGGTTTGGGTGGTGCTTTGAGATTAGTTCTGGTCTAGAATTGTGGTTTGCACCTGGGTGTTGTGGTTTGTTTTGATCTTAGTTTATAGTTTGGTTTGTGCTAGGACCTTCATTTCTTGCACACGGTTTTGGTGTGGTCTTGGCTTAGGGCGTGGTTAGGATTTGCGTTTGAGTGTGGTTTGGTTATGGGCTTGGTTTGTGGTGTTGGGCATGCGTGTTATGGGCTTGTTTTGTGGTGTTGGGCATGCGTTTAGATCCAAGTTGTTGTTTTGTCTTGGGCTGGATAAGGTTGCTGTTGGAGATTTTCTTCATATTGTGTGTTTGTTTGTTAGATATGCGGTGCAGCATTCTGCAGTTTTCTGCTCCATGTCACTATGCCAAAATTAATGATGTCCTCATCTACACGATTCCTTCATACTCTTTCATTGCAGTCCATCAGTCATGAAACCTACTCAGTGCCAAGAAGCCCTCCATCAGGGCCATCAAAACGGTTAACACTACAATCAGACCAAATTATTGGTCTTCGTCGTAAAATGGTCTTGGCGACTCAGTAGTAAATGTTGCCAACCATAGGCAGCCTAGCTTCAATAAAATGCGTTTAGTCGCCCCTGCATTAAGCTCTGTTAAACCTATAACCTATAAACTAAACTGACAATCTCATGAGGTGTAGGTGACATAAGGCTGGTAGGGCTTGTTCAGCAGCAGTATGTCTTCCTTAGGAAGGCCCGAGTCACTCACCCGTAGACCCGTACTTTATATACACTTTATCTATTTCATGAAAGCGATGCTAGCCTTGTTTTGTTGCACGTGATTTTCATATCGGTGGAAGATGTTTGCAACTGACGCCTGCTTTGATGCTTTAAAGTCTTAATACAAATGCAGCAATAACATGTTTTCTTCTAGCACGGCCCTTAAGTACCTCTTTCCTATTCATTACACGTTTTTAATGCTTACTAATTTAAAGAGGGTTTGCTGAGCCGCTTTAGATTTGGTCTACTCCTGTGAGTAATAGAGGGTCTCCCCGTACTACTGTGGTACTTCGCGCTTTAGCTGCTGTTCGCTTTTCGACGTGTAACACTTTAAATAGAGCCTTTGTGTTTTGGTTGTCTGTCTCAAATGAAACTCGTTTGCCAAGTAGGCGGTTGGAGGCTCTATGCCCTATAAAGGCATTTTTGTGAGCGAAGGAAGCTTCAGTACTTTTTTTTTCTCTTCTTGCTCAACCAGGTGGTGTTCTGGTTACAGGCACAAGTGCAAACATGATTTTAAAAAAACGAAATATTAACTATCAAGGCGAGAGTGCGATAAAACCAACTTTTTTTTTTTCTAATTCAAACAAAGTTGCGTATTTCAAGTAAATGTCAACATCCGGTTTTATTACATACGCCGCTGAATACAGGTGGGTAATATGTTTTTAAGTGTTATCAGTTCTGCCAGATATGAGCAGCATTGCTCTTTGGCGGCATACTGTTGGCAGCCCCGTTACCCTGTTGTTTTTTAAGCAGCAACAAGTTGCATGACAAAACCTATAAGCTTATACTTGTAACTTGAATAAAAACCACAACTTCTACCATACTGAGTATTATTGGGTAAAAGTCATGGTCTGCATGAAGGTGCTGTTAATGAGATTTGACCAGTTGTCCAGTCCGCAAGGTACCTGAGGCATAAGAAGATAAAGTTCTCCAGGATCACACTATTTGTCAGTTGGTGAATCGGAGATTTGTACGCTGGTGTCTGGGTTCCACAGTAGCTAGTTTAACCACATTCCATAGCCCCTACATCCTTTAAGTGACAGCTTTCTAAGTGTATCTTTCATGGACCTGAAAATGAGGCAAACTGGGCAAAATGTTTGAGTAACAGGCCCTACGAGCCTGGTTGGGGATGAAGACAGCTTGCTGTTAGCATGTTTGTGTTAAGAATAAATGAATATAACGCCAGGTGAAGTGAAGAAAACGTGGCGTTTATTCCAATAGGATCCAACGTCCTGCTCACAACCGCCAACACACCCCAACATTCTAAAGCGAACTCCAAGTCCAAGGTTCTACAACCTGGGCAGTACCAATACCCGGGACAGGAGAAGGGGTGGGGGGGGGGGGGGGGACAAGGCAAGGAACACGGGAGATTACAACACACCTCCCTACTAAAAGGAGGATAACCAAAAACATGTTAAAAAAAACTACAATCCCAAAAGGGAAAATAAAGAGGAAAATGGATACAAAAGAGCAAATACAAGTGTAATATAACACCTAGTTGACATCTAGTCTAACAAAAGAGGATAGGTGACTTATGAGGAAACCAGAGAGAATTACATCACAGGGTTACATATTATAATCAGCTTACCAGATAGGTGGTCTGCGTAACCTTGTACTTCTGGGATCGCTGTCCGTGGAAGTTGGACTGCTTTGACTGTCACCCAAACAGGGCATTGAACCAGAAACACTTGGGCAGCTCGCTATGTTGTCCATGCTCCACATGCTTCCGTCTTCCAGCACTACAGAGTTGTTGTGAACACGACTTATTCTCTGTGGTTTAGAATATGAGGAGATCTTAGATTTGGTAACATTGGGTTTTTTGACAACCACCCATTGGCCTTCTCTCCAACACTTGGTGGATGTTCCCCAACGACTGTCATACCTGTGCTTATACTCTGATGTTTTTCAGCTTTTCTAAGAACATCTTCCCTGTCCACCCACACAGGAGTCCCACCATTAAGCCAATTGGGTGTGAGTTTTGAACCAGGGTTTCTTCCTTTAAGTGAGATAAATGGAGAAACTCCAGAGACAGCATTGGGTGTCGTATGGTACGACCACAACCTTTTTCTAATGGCATCCACAACCGGTTCTCGTGAAGACAATGCAAGTTGAATGGTGTCCTTTAGCATCCTGTTAGCCCTTTCTACCAGGCCATTAGCTTTTGGGCAGTAAAGGGGGGATCTGAGGTGAGTAACAGATAATGAGGTCATAAACTGCTTCATTTTATCTGAAGTGAATTGAACACCATTGTCTGATATAATAACGCTAGGAATGCCTTCTTTGGAAAAGGTTTCCTTCAAAAATTCAATCAATGATGTGGTAGTGATGGAAGAAACCATTTTCGTAACAATCCAATGGGAGTGGTAGTCAATAAGAACAAACAAGAACCTATGAGAATGACATAACAGGTTAAAAGGACCGATAATGTTCAGCCCTAACTTGTCCCAAGGTTTGGTGGGGATTGTCACCGGCAAAAGCGGTGATTTGCGGATGATTTTAGTTTTGTTGCTAGTGCCACACGCCACAAAATTCTTTACTTGACTCTCGACTAGAGAGTCCATATTAGGGAACCAATAGTTCTGTCTGATTTTGCTCTTCGTCATGTTCCTACCAGGGTGGCCTTCATGTGCAATTTGAATTAGCCATTCATACATATTTTTTGGAGGGATGATTCTGCTGCCTCTATAAATAAGGTCACCTACAATAGACAATTCATTTCTTAGAATCCAGAACTTGCGGATGGCTTCGGGTAAGTCTGTTATAGTTTTAGGCCATCCTTTGCTAATTATACTCTTAAGTATGGCGGGATCACAGTCCTCCTTTAAAGATTTCTCCCATTCATCTTTATTGAAGGCTGGAATTTCAATAGCAAGGATGGTTTCATCAGGAGGGTTGTACATGGGATCTTCACTGGTCACAGGAAGTCTCGAGAGACAATCAGCTACCTGGTTGTCGATGCCTGGAACGTAAACCATGAAGTAGTTGAAGCCTTGTAGACTCGGTACCCACTTGGAAATACGTGGAGTGGCATTATCAAGACGTTTTGTGGAGAATAAAGGGAGTAACGGTTTGTGATCTGTTTTTAGTGAAAATGGAATTCCCTAGAGGAAATACTTGAAATGGTTCATAGCCCAATAACAGGCTAGTGCCTCTTTCTCTAGGTTAGGGTCAAATGCATTTAGGATGGGTGCCTCAGTAATGGCTTCCTTGACGTGTACAAAAGCGTGTTGGCACTGCTGACTCCACTCAAATGATGACCCTTTTTTTAGTAGTTCTCTGAGAGGATGGACATGATCAGCAAAGTTCTTGACAAACTTGGACATATACTCAACTAAACACAAAAAGGATTTGAGTTCATCTTTGTTGGGAGTTGGAGCCAGTTTGACAGAATCTATCGGTTGTATTTGGATTTGATCCCCTCACTTGAAATAGTGTGACCAAGATAGACTACAGATTCCACCCCAATTTTGCACTTGTCTTTCTGGGTGGTGAAACCAGCTTTACTGAGTCTAATCAAGACTGCTTCTAAAGTTTTGTTATGCTCCATCACAGACGAACCATGAATAAGGATGTCGTCTTGGAAACAAAGCACATTGTCCAGACCTTGTAGTAAGTGATGCATTACACGTTGAAATACTGCTGCAGCAGAAGCTAAACCAAATGGTAATCTAGAAAATTGATAAGCACCAAACGGCGTTATAAAAGAAGTGAGAGGTTTTGACTCTAGATGAAGAGCAACCTGATGGTAGGCTGAGGATAGATCTAAAACTGAAAACAATTTTGCCCCTTGTATGGCAGAAAGCATTTCATTAATATTGGGGAGAGGGTGTCTATCCACCCAAATGTTGGAGTTTAAATCCCTAAGGTCAACACATAGACAAATGCCCTTGCCACCACCCTTGGCTGCTGCTACAATGGGGGCCAACCATTCAGAACTTTCGATCCTTTCAATGACTTTGCTGGCTTCCAATCTGTCCAGTTCTTTTTTTTAAGTGGTTCTCTTACAAGTAATGGAATAGATCTAGGTTTGTGGACGGCTGGTTTCGAATTCGACTTGAGTTTGATTTTGTGAAGAAAACCTTTCAAGAGACCTAGAGTGTCCGTAAAAACCTCCGTAAATTTTCCACAAATTTCCATTCCAACGTTAGATCTATCCACCAGGTACACTGGTTCGGGTGCATTCGGGTCCAGCTTTATTCCTAGATCTTTTTGATGTTTCCAACCGAGTAAATTAGAACCATTTTTAGTAATGTAGACTTTTCCAACAGTTGATCTGTCCTTGAAGTCTATATGCATAAGCAGCATCCCCACCAGAGGTATGAGATTCTGATTGTATCCCCCCGGCCTGATGTCAGGAGGCAATAGAATATACTTTTCCGTACCTGAATTGGCATGTAAAGTAGCTTCGTTGATGAGGGTATATGGGGAACAGGAGTCTGCATATACTTCATACTTGACACTGTCTAGAAAAATTTCACAATTTGAGTACGAATTGCTACAACTTTCAGAACAATTAAATACTTGGAAAACAATATCCTCTTCGGGAAGCTGAGGAATAGGTTCACTTGATATCATGTGAGTTATACCTTTTTTTGAATCGTGACACACTTTAGAGAAATGACCTCTTTTCTTACATTTGCTACACATTACGCTTCTGGTGGGACATTTCACATTGTTAGCTAAATGATTAGGATTACCACACCTGTAGCATCATAACTTGTTCCCAGAAGTAGTATGTATCTCAGGAATTGTAGGTAGGGATTTATGTTTAGAATCTTTGCTAGAACCAACACACCCCAACATTCTAAAGCGAACTCCAAGTCCAAGGTTCTACAACCTGGGCAGTACCAATACCCAGGACAGGAGAGGGGGGGGGGGGGGAGGCAAGGAACACGGGAGATTACAACAGTTTGCTTTCAGGTCCCAAGTGCAAATGTGCCGGTGCACCGGGCCACAGGTGGATGGACCAACCTGGAAAACAAGGTCAGCAAACGTGTTTCAAAGGTAGGATGAGGGCTTGAGGCCATATCACACGAAGTGAGGACTGCTAGTGATCATTTAAGATATAGCTTCTGCCACAGTTTTAGACTGACTGGTTTCTGAAAGTGCTGAAGCAGCTCTTATTTACCACTTTAGACATTGGCAAATGGCTGCTTGTTACAGGAAGTTTAAAAACATCTGCTGCATTTGGGTGGAGATGTTGCTGCATTTGTTCACATAACCTACACAAAGAAACATCACGCAACTAAAACATAATGGCGCAAGTAAAAACAGAAGACAACACAACAACCATAGTACATCATATTACAAATACGATATACAAAAATAGAGCAGCATAAAAACAGAATTAATCTCTGCCGCAACAAAATGCAACACAACAAATGTGCACAAACGTTATTGTAACGTGTTGGCACCTCCAGAGACCTGATTTAATCATGTTGTGATAAAAGGGGTTTGTACCAAGCATTGTCTTTAACTTGTCACCGAGGTCATGAAATAGCATCTCAAAACTGTTTTGTGATCCGGCCCTTGGTCTCTGCACTCTTTTGACCGCTACTTAGCACTTTTCAAGCATTCCTCTGAAGTTTCATTAAGGATATGATGCATTCTCCTCTAATAGATATACAACACGTAAGACTGAGTTTGATGGAATGCAATACTGATAATCAGCTGACCACAGATGCATAGGTCCATACTGTGTGTCCAAGAGTTCACGGTATAGGCATGTGTTGTCTCGTCCAATACACTCCTATATACAAATCACTGACAGACTTTTTCAGAAGTATTATAACAACATGTTGGAGATGCATTCACTTATTACATGCATCTTCTCACATATGACATTGTGTCATATGCCTTTAGTTTGTAAGGTGTGTCATACCTTATGTACTGCCAAAATAAATGCAATGGTTTTTTTGTAAATTACTAAGTTAGGAAATGCTAACACCTGTTATTACATTGCTTTTAGTCATATGTGATCGGCTCCAGATAATCAACCAGTGAATGTGTACCTCATAATGTATGTTACAAGGTTATTGAACATCACAGAAGGGTTTGTGAACAAATCTGTGAATGAGGCCAAAGACTAAGCTCCCTTGTAAAGTCACAGAACTCAGGGTGACGTGGAATACCCGTGTAATGTGTAGAAGGTATTTTATTCCTTATTTAAGCTGTAGATCGATTCCCTCTTGCCTCTGCATTCTTAAGTCATTGCTCTTTTGTTCATTCTTTTAAAAGACACTATAGTCTTATGTAGTTTACAGAATTGTTAATTAAACGTTGAATTTACACGGGGAAAGAAAATCTGCAAACACAGAGTGCCCTAGCAGGCACACAGAAGCCAGCACAAACCACAACAAGGTGCTCATCTCCATTGTGAAGGAGTTCTCCAACCCTGCAGCTGCCAGGAACAGCATCACCCCCTCCCAAGAACTGTGGTGACAACCAGGTGGATTTATTCCACAAGAAAATCTGTTATCTACGAAAACTTCAAACCTCAACCCACCGCTGCAGACAGCATCATCCGGCTCACACCTACTAACACAAACTTCAAACACCTGATGACCCGTTGGGGCTTTCTCAGAATGCAAGCCACAATCTCCATCATGAACTCCGTGCACTCTGGTGCTCCCACGGGCTCCTGTCCTGGCCACGTCTTTTGAACCTTGGGAGCAAGTTGATTGCAACAAGCTCAAGAAATTCCTGAATCCCTTCATCACCTCTGTCTCCTTCCATGATGACTGGAAACACGCTGAAGTGAGGAGTCTTCTGAAGAAACCATCTGCCAAGCCAGCAGAACCAAAGAACTACTGGCTCATCTCCCCACTCCCCTTTCCAGCGAGGTTCTTGAGAAGGCAATAAACCAGCAACTTAATGAACACCTGGAATGCTTCAATCTCCTGGGCCCCTCTCAATCTGGATTCCGAGCCAACCACAGCACAGAGACATCCCTGATCGCAGCCACACATTACATCAGGGCCCTCCTCGACCACGGTGGAATGGCAACCCTCATCCCCCTGGATCTTTTAGCTGCTTTTGACACCATCTCCCATCACAACTTAATCAACAGACTCCACCAAATTGGACTCCAGGGAGACACCCTTGAATGATTTGCCACTTACCTCATCAGCAGACCCCAGAGAATCAGCCTCCCACCTTTCATCTCAAAACCCAAGAAGATTATCTGCAATGTTCCCCATGGATCACCCCTTGGCCCCGCCCTGGTCAGCACTGTCTGATCATACGGACTCAAAATCATCTCCTGCGCTGACTACACCCAGCTCATCTCGCTGTCAGAAGACCCCCCTACTACCATAGATAACTTCCACAGATGTATGAGCAACGTCGCAGACTGGATAAAGGAAAACTGTCTCGAGCTCGGCATGGACAAGACGGAAGTCCTCATTTTCGGGAACAACACCTCTCCATGGTATGACGCATGGTGGCCTGCTAAACTCTCCAACCCCACCCGATAGACCACGCAATGCAACCTCTGTATCATCCTGGACAGCAAACTTTCCATGAAGAAACGGGTAAACGCAGACCAAACTGACCGTCACGCAGGCCCTCTTCACCAGCAGGCTGGAGTACAGGAAAGCACTTTATGCAGGAATCACTGCACGCCTCCTGTAGAGATTACAGACAATACAAAACACATATTTATCCTCAACCTCCCCTGACAAACCCACGTCACACCCCACCTTAAGAAGCTACACTGGCTCCAGATCAAGAAGAGATGCCAGTTCAAGATGTTGACCCATGCATACAAAGCCCTAGACACCAAAGGGCCAGTTTATTTTTTTATTTAGGACGTTTTATATAGCGCAAACATGACCACCGAGGGTATCGGAGTGTTTTACAGTTTATGCATTAAGAAGGGTACAAGCAAGCAAAACATAATAAGCACAAACTAAAAATTCACAGTTTTAAATCAACAAACGTTTGACCTTCCACCGACCAACCAGACACCCATCTTCCTTGCAAACACCCCTCACCCCCGATACACCAAAGCAAAAGCGGAATAAATGCCTTCTCACACCTGCTGGCCAAAGCTTGAAACAGTCTTCCCCTGTACCTCAGGACCACCCCCATCGCTCCAGCAATTCAGGAAAGGTCTCAAGACCTGTCTTTTCAAATGAATGGATCACCACGAAGCTAGAAGCAACCCCAGCACCCTGAGACCCTCACGGGTGATTTGCCGTGCTTTGGAAATCTCGGATTGATTGTTTTTTGTTGCAAAAATGTTTTTAACAGATGAATGTAAGTCCCTTTCAAAACCGGAGGCAAATCAGAGAATGTAATGCTTTCACGTAATGAACTGTAGCAGTGTAATCAATATCCTGCCGTAAGTGCCCATCTATTGGCTAAAGACAGTCCGTTTTCTGAGAAACGCAGCTGAGAAGGGAGAGTGCTTAAGTACTAGTTACCCCTTTCATCGTTTAAACAGCAGATCACATTTTTTCGATGACCTCCAATTTACCCAGTTCTGTGATGTGTAATATTGTAATCCTTTTAATTGTAAGCGGGTTATTTTTTGACCACTAGGAGCGCCTTGAGATTCTGCGTGTAGGGAGCAGAGAGTGACCGCAGTAGTAGAAGGGTTGCAATAAAAAATAATCGACAACTTGGCATGGGGCTTGGAATTGTAGCTGCAGAGAGCGGAGGGAGGAGCACGGGGGCAGCACAACACTGCAACTGAATGACGCAGGGAGACAAATAGATGTAAAGATGTCTATTTTCAGCGGTTTGTATAGAGGCCTGAGCCTGGAAGATGGTGGCAGACCACACAGTAAGTGATGCTTTGACAGGGATATTTTTTTTCTGTGAAGGATGTTGATGAATGTTTCATAATCTTTCTTTAATTGAACAGACCTGTTATAGTTTGTAGTCGTTTTTTTCACATTTTCACAATCTAGAGTTGTATTGCTTAGCTGTCAAGACCTGCAACTTTACCTGCAACCATTTATTTTTGTCCGTGCCATGAAGTACAGAAATGCCATGGTCCACTCTCTCTGGTAGGCTGTCGTGTAGTCATCAATCCATCTTCGTCTGTGCTTGGGTGTCTTGTGGGCAGAGTTCTCGAGCTCTTACGTCACAGGCCGTTTCTGCACTTGTCCCCCTCTTAGCCTTGCCAGCAGCTGCCCAGAGTCTGGTCCTCGGGCCAGGGAGAGGCTCGCTGACAGTTTCTATCACCTAGGAGAGAGTTGGCTAGGGGACCCACCTTAGTGCCAAGAACTGCACTAGTTAATAATGGGACAGTACCACAAAGATGGCTTACCAGTTAGAGAGAAAACCATGCAGCCTCTGATAACTGGCCTGACCAGTGTCTCAGAGAAATTACTTTTGGGGTCGGGACATCTTCCCGCTTCCTGCGTAACTAGAGTCAGTAGGTTTCTGATTGGGGTTGGGTTAGATTGTGTATTGGTCAGGCTAATGCCTTGAGGTTGTGCAGACACTTGGTGTGGGACTGTTTGTTGGTGTGATGCCCAGGAATGACTGGCACTGTGCTAGTTGTTTATACTTTTTAACCTAAATGTTTTACTCAATCCTGGTTGTTTATACTTATTAACTTCAAGCTCTGCTCAGTCCAAGAAGCTTCCTGCCAGCGCTCCAGAGTGCTTGTGCATGGGGGAATGGATGGTGTACCCATGAAAGTTTGGTTCTCTGGCCAATGAGCTGTGATTATTGAGTCGGTGGATGGTCAGTGACCGAGTGCTCTTTTGATGAGGTCCAGTCCAGACCAGACCCTCATCCCAGAACAGGGCGATTGGACCGGCTCTGAGCTGGGGGGGCCTGATTTTCCGTTTCTCGAGAACCGAGAGATCCACCGTATAGAATTAAAGTCAGTTTGGTGTAATGAATGATTTTTACAGTTTTGCTGAAAGTGACTGTGATTTGTGTGCAAGTTTTATAGGGAAGTGTGGTGGCCACATGAGGGTTAAGCACAGTAACACAGTCACCCGAGCTTGTGCGGAAGTTGCTAATTCGGGTGTGGAAATCTCACACTCTGGGTGCGGCAGGAAATGTGACAGTCGCGAGTAAATTCGGTGGTTGCTAGGTACTGAAAACGTTGCCATACTGTGCCTGGTACAAATTCCATCCAATATGCCAAGGGAGTTGAAAAGCCCACAGTATATCCTAGAATCATGCAGTCACTTAGCTCAGAATGTAATTTCTCTCGCTTTTGTTTAGATTTTTACAGCTGAAAGTTAACACTCTGCAGCCACCGTCTGAGATATTTCAGATGGAGGAGAGGCACGTGATACCTTGTTACTTTATATGGATTCATCAGTTTGAGTGCCTTCTATAGAGTATTACACCGGCAGATTGACAAAATTGACGTGCAACGCAGTGCAGCTGCCATAGTTGCTTTGTACTGAAAGGGTACACTTCCATTGCAAAATACTATGCCTAGACAAACCGCAAAACTTTTCCCAGTTTGAATGTTTGCAGTACAGTGCAGCACACATGCAAAGTTGGAAAACTTTGAGAAATAAAATATATTTTTTAATGTGTGATGGAATAGCAAGGAAGGATTAAGATGGCAGCTTCCAAGTGGTCAAGTGACGAAAGTTTAATTGGCAGAATTAACTGACTAGATGGTTATGAGATTGTTTATTGTGAGCCTTGTAGTGGTTAGTTTAACTGTAGTTTATGTCGTGCATTGTATGTAACCTGCATTGGGTGGCTCAGCAAATGTGGCTGCTAGTTTTTGGTGCATAAGTGTGACACTCAATCCAGGTACGGTTTCGAAATGAATGGATTTTTATGCTCAGCTAGAAAAAAAAACGTAGACTCATGAGAAATATTTTTTTATTTCAATAACTAGGTGTTTTATTTTAGTGTACACATTACAGTGAAAGGCACATGCAAGTAAAAGCTTCACATTGCTTCTTCACCTTTCTCTGTCGAAGCACAGAATAGCCTTGGTGCTTCAGGGATCTCGGTTTTATGAAAGAATACCTTCAAAAAGAAACTGCATAATAAAAAATGCTCTTTTGTCTGTAACCAGTTATGGGCAGCAGTGTTCGTCCAGCCATACTGCATTGTATCCAGGGCAGAGGGTACAAAGCCCCAGAATCAACACTGGTATGGGTAATTTAGCGAAAGATGAAGGTGAATACACCAAAACCAGCAAGGAAGGAAAGAGAAGCTTAAGAGCAGACAAGCAAAGATTCATTGGTGGTCTTGCCACAGAATCCCAGGAAGCAGCAAGCCATGGAAACTTGAAATAACTCTACGAAATAACAAGGAAACTCTCTGGCATATACAGCAAACCAGAAAGACCTGTTAAAGACCAAGCAGGGAAGACCATCCTGGATAACAAAGGTCAGCAAGGAAGATGTGTGGAGCACTTTTGAAGAACTACTGAACCAGCCCATGCCACCGTCTCCACCAGACATCCAGCCAGCTGACAAGCACTTGGCAATCGACAGCAGCAGACCAACCAAGGAAGAAATGCAGCAAGCAATCCAACTTCTGAGAAATGGGAAGACAGCAGGACCTGACAACATTCCTGCAGAGGCACCGAAGGCAGGTGTTGAAACATGTGTTGAAACATTAGTAGACATGCTCTACCCAGTGTTTGGAAGGATCTGGGAAGAGTAAAAGGTGCCATCAGACTGGAAGGAGGTATTTCTCATTAAGATCCCCAAGAAAGGTGACCTGAGTAACTGTGCAAGCTACAGATCGGTAAATCTTCTATCAACCCCAGCAAAGTGTTCAACAAAGTGTTCAACAAAGTCCTCGTGATCAGAATGACACATCAGCTAACCTTGGCCTCACCATCTGCAGGGGAAAAAACAAGATCTGCTACTTCATCCGTCTTGCAGGCAATGCACTCGAAGAGGTTGTGACCTTCACTTACATGGGCAATGTCATAGACAAGCAAGGCGGCACAGACACTGACGTCAAGGGAAAAATTGGCAAAGCAAGAGCTGCCTTCATTCAGCCAGAGAAGATCTGGCGCTCCATGGATCTAATGCTGCAAACCAAGATCAAGCTTTTTAACACAAATGTAAAATGAGTCCTTCTGTATGGGGCAGAACCATGGAGTACAACAGTGACCACCACCAAAAAAGTCCAGACCTTCATCCACTCCTGTCTGAGGAAAATCCTCAATCTGCTGGCCAAACACCATCAGCAACAACGACCTATGGCAGCAGACTTTCCAACTCCCTGCTCACGAACAAATCATGAAAAGGCACTGGGACTGGATAGGTCACACCCTCTGCAAGTCTGCATCAAACACCACCAGGCAAGATCTCACCTGGAACCCTGAAGGTTAAAGGAAATGAAGAAGGCCAAGTAACACATGGTGTTGAGGCCTTGAGGCTGACTAACGAAATCAGTTACACCTTGTGTCAGATTAAAAGAAAAGTCCATGACAGAGACGGGTGGAGAGTCCTGGTTGATGACCTATACCCCAGGAGTAGTAGTAAGCATAAGTAAGTAATTTCAGGTACATCCCTTTAGCCATCAGTACCACCAACTCTGCTCCAACATACATCGTGATGCAGCGACTGTCCACTTATGCTCTCAGAACCCAGTTGCCTCTGACCCTGGCCGTAAATGATGGGGTAAACGAGCATAGATGCAAGTCTTAGTCTCATCTCTACTTGCCCCACTGTATTTCTGAATTTTCGTTAATGAAGTTTTGTCTGCTATGAATTCTTCATCACCAGATACTCCTGCACAGCTGCCACTGATTAGCATATGGCAGCAGTGAGCATAATTCCCTCCTATAAGGGGTGGGTGGTATCTCTCTGATTTGAAGGTTTTCATTGCGTGAGTTCTTCCCGCTATGATAGTCTTGGGATCCAGGGGTATGGGTCAGTGGACTGTATTTTAGGGAGCAGGCAAACATGGGCTTCTTCACGAACACTCCTGGGTGGGCTGTGTTTTTGTTGGACACAGCAGTCTGTTGTACGTTTGACGGCATGGAACGGTGTGTTTTTTTAAAGTTTTTTTTTTTAGAGGCAGCAGGTTTAATGTTTGTTCGGAGGCAGGCGACTGTAGCATAGGAGTTTGCTGCACTCAGACACCACAATCTAGAACTCATTGCTGCAAGAGTAAGGATAATTGAAAAACATCCTTAACCTGGCTTTCTCCTTTGACGCAAGTGTATAATGAAGATCACATCTATAGAAGATGGATGTACTTGCATTCATAACTGCATCGGGCTTGCATGTTTTGCCACAACTCCTGATTAAGTGTAGCTACTAGTTTGCTGCTTGTTGATTAAAGCATGTCTCTAAGCCTCTTACACCTCACCCAGCACCTTCTACACATGTACACTTTTTCAACCATGAACTCCAAAGGCTCCTTCTGGTATGAATAGGTGCGCTTTGTGACCTAGTCAAGGGTGTAAAGCGCTATATAAATCCTACATTGGATTACAACAACTGATTCCTGGGTTTTTGGAAGAATGTGACAAATTAATCATTTTTTTAGGCATGGCGCTAGCTGAGATACTGTGATTGTACAGATTGTGTGGGTTTACCAAGAACATGAAGGGATTTGCAGCTCCCCCTGCCCCCGCTATTGCTTACCATTGCTTTGTTTTACGCTCACTCATTTGGCGGATTCTTATTTGACTGCTTGCCTTGTCCATCTTGTGTCTGTCCCTCCCCTGGAGCATTTCCAGTTTTTTTTTCTTTCCTTCCACTGCTCAGTTTTGGGGACCGAGATCTAGATGTTCTAAGCATTTTAATCGTCGTAAACACTCCAATTCGGCGTTTAACCATTAAAATGCTTTTTCTTTTGTACTAATCTCTTATTGGAAGTCTGAAAAGTTTTTCAGACTCCTAAAATGGGATTGCGACTATACAGATTCGGTATCTGGAAGGGCTGTGTTGTAAGCATCTCTTCCAAACACCAAATATGTATTTAATGTATCAATGTTTTGCAACAGAAATCCGATCACCAAACATTGGTATTTTGCCAACACCTCAAAAGAAGTGACTGGGCATTTGCAAAAGGGAAACAAGGACACCCCCCCCCCCACCCCCTTCCCCCACGCCCCCATGAATGAGAAAAAAGAAGCATTTTTCGAAGAGTAGGCAGTGTTCCTCGGGACCACTGCCTGCTCTTAAAGAAAAAAAAGAAAAAGTCAACTTTTATTTTTGAGCACAGTCCCATTTCATTTAACGAAAATGGGTTGCATTAAAAAACAAAAATGCTTTATTAAAAGGCTATCCGACATGGTGGTCAGCTAGCTCCATGAGGCACCCATCCCAATAAAAATTGTTTTTGCAAAAAAAAATGAGGCACCCATCCCTGGGACGGCCTCCAATCATAGAGAGTCGCAATGTGTGACCTTCCTTATTAATATTCATGAGGTAGAGCAGATTGAGACATACTTAGATTCATATTTTTAAGTACCTCTCGTAGTACGTAGTTAAAAATCTTTACTGATGACAAAAATACTGGTTTCAATTTATGACCAGTATTTTGCAACCAGGTCTTTGTATTAGTGACCGCACCGTCATCCGCTCCACTCAACACGCATGCACAGACGTCACCCAAGGATTACACTGACACTTTCATTGTGGGTGAAGAACTGCTGCAGGTTTATTTCATACAACAAAAGTATGACGATAAGTGGGTTATCTTACGGGCGATCCAGGGCAAGCAGCCCCTCGCTGCTCCGCCCGCCTGGCGAGCCAGCACGCACGGTGGGTCGATGCCCGGCAGTGCGGCACATATTTTCAGATCATCCACTGGATCACGTGATCTGTCTACTACTCCCGCCCCTTTTGACGGGGGCGGAGCGTGTTGTGGCACACCCCCGGTTGGTCAGGCCCCCCAACCGCCCGAAGGACTAACGGGGCGCCGTCGCGGTCTTCCCAGAACCTCCTTCGGCTCCCGGACCTTGGCACCCTTACTGTGCCGGACAGGGGTACCCTTACTGTACCGCCTGTCGCAGAGGTACCCTTACTGTACCCTTCTGCCTCCAGATCGCCCTGTAACTCCGCCTGCAACGCAAGAAAAAACATTAAAACATTCCAATAGCGCGCTGCCTCCGCCGCGCAGGGTAAGCGGAAAGGGTGGGAATACGCGTGGCCAGGAGGAGCGGCAGAGGAAGATCTGGGGGGGTGAGGCGCCTAAAAAGGGGGGTCTAGCCTCGCCCACCCTATTGGCACGCCTCCCAAAGACAAACCCATTGGGGGGCCTCCCCTCCCCGACGCGGCCTCGCTAGCGAGGCGGAGCAGGGGGGGGGGAGGCTCCGACGGGCGGCCACTAGAAGGCTGCCCTGCTGATGTCCCTCTGCGTGGGACGCGGGCAGCGGCAATCTGGCCCTTACTTTTATCTATTGTCGTAAAAAGTGAATGTGTTTTCCATCTGTTTTCATAGTATGTTTTTCCTGCCCACCGTGCTGTGTTATGCTCTCTTTCCTGTGTGCTTCATTGCCACTTCTGTGATGTCCTCACCCCAGAGTACTTCTTCCCTGCATTGGTTTGTTGCCTGTGTGCTTCTCGTCCCTCCCCAGTTCTACATTTGTCTTCCCCCGCGCTTGGTTATTGTTATGCCTGTTTGCTTATCTGTGCCCCCCACACTCCACTATTGCTTCCCCCACCCGCGCCCCTGTGTTGCTTCCCCCACCCGCGCCCCTGTGTTGCATCCCCCACCCGCGCCCCTGTGTTGCTTCCCCCACCCGCGCCCCTGTGTTGCTTCCCCCACCCGCGCCCCTGTGTTGCTTCCCCCACCCGCGCCCCTGTGTTGCTTCCCCCACCCGCGCCCCTGTGCTGCTTCCCCCACCCGCGCCCCTGTGCTGCTTCCCCCACCCGCGCCCCTGTGCTGCTTCCCCCACCCGCGCCCCTGTGCTGCTTCCCCCACCCGCGCCCCTGTGCTGCTTCCCCCACCCGCGCCCCTGTGCTGCTTCCCCCACCCGCGCCCCTGTGCTGCTTCCCCCACCCGCGCCCCTGTGCTGCTTCCCCCACCCGCGCCCCTGTGCTGCTTCCCCCACCCGCGCCCCTGTGCTGCTTCCCCCACCCGCGCCCCTGTGCTGCTTCCCCCACCCGCGCCCCTGTGCTGCTTCCCCCACCCGCGCCCCTGTGCTGCTTCCCCCACCCGCGCCCCTGTGCTGCTTCCCCCCGCTCTGTTGCTTCCCCCGCTCCGTGTTGCTTCCCCCGCTCCGTGTTGCTTCCCCCGCTCCGTGTTGCTTCCCCCGCTCCGTGTTGCTTCCCCCCGCTCGTGCCCCTATGTTACTTTCCCTACCCACACTCCCGTTTTGCTTCAGCCCCAAGTTGCCGCGTTTTTTTTTTTTTAACGTTGCTTTGATCTTTAGCCATGTTGAACACCATGGCTAAAAACCATTGTCAGAACTTATAGGTCTCAAAGGCGAGACCTATTGGCTTTTTCAGTGCTGTGTTGTACCTGCTGTCTGCCTCATTATTGCGCTGCCTTCTGCCACATTTCTGCTGGTCCCTGCCTTCCCCCCCGCTTCCTCACCCCATCCTTGGCAGCTTTTACTCCTGCTCTCCCCATCTTGCTGTTATTTTACCTCTTTTCTCTGATGATTTTTCACTTCTCCCCTATTGTCTTCAGCTGTGAACCTTAGTTGATGTTATGCCCCTGACTCGGTTGTTTATATTCCTGCTAACCCTATTGTTTTTTTATTCGTAGACCCCCAATTCTAGCAGAGGCTGAGCTCTCTACTGGTGTATCTCCTGCCCTAGCTGCCCTCTTGCTCGCCTGTCCTGTAGGCCCCGTGCTGCCCCTTGTGACTCTGTCCACCTGCTCAGCAGCTCTCTAATCTGTTGCCCTCCTTGACCCCCCTGCCGTTCTCACTTCCGCTGCTTGCCCACACCCTCAAACCTTCACATCCGATGTGTGTCATACTCCCCTCCCCACCGCCGCTCCCTCTCGGTTCCGGGCTGTGTTGCTGTTCCCTTCTTGCAGTCTGTTAATCATTACATTGGTGTTTTCCGCGAGTAACCCTTTGCTTCCTCTTCTCCTCTTGAGGTTGCTGCTCCTTTAGGGCATCCTCTGTCTCACCCCGAATCTCACTTTCTGCCCTGTCTCGAGGGCTTGTCCCAGGCGCCCTAGAATATACAGTGGCACCATTGGCGGATTCCGGGGCTCGAGACATTGACATTTTGCAAGTCACGGTTGTGTTTTTGCCACCTTTTTACAACACTTAATTGTATTCACACTCCTTATTGTTGTATGATTCCAAGACCAAAAAGAGGCCAGATATTCCACCATAGAATTGAACTTTCAAATATACGCACATTTAGGCTAGCAGCGGATTTGGGTGTAATCTGTTTCTGGTAACTTTCCAAAACCCAGTTTAATTCTACCACAACAGTACTTGGCTCCCACCAGCATACTCGCCAGAACATCGCGCCTGCGCCTCTACGCCCCACCCACAGAGAAGCTAACGGGTTGCGTCATGCCCCCTTAAGTCCCCCAAACAATCCCTTTCCTATTTGTCTTCGCATAGCGCAAACACAACCCTATATCTGATTTTCCAGCCACCCTCCTACCTCCAAAAATCTCTCTCACTCGGCGGTGCTGTCATCCATAGCGGGTTGTGCTCTTGCCCTGCTCTTCGAGAACGATAAGTGGGTAGGTGGGAGCCCCTGCTGCTTTACGTCAGCAGTTCGCTTGACATGTCAACCCAAGCCAACCAAAGACCTGCTGAGGTGCTCCAGGGTGGCTCCGTTCTGCGGTGTCAGAGGCTCGGCTCGTCTTGACTTTGGGAAGGAGTATGGAGAGGGCTGCTGCCAGTGCTCCCCGGCGCTCCGCAAGGCTCCCCGACGACCCCCGAGGCTCCGCGGCGACTCGGCCTATTGGCCGAAAGTTAAAGCGGGCGGATGAATGTGTCCGCCAGGAGTCCTGGGCCTGGTGTGTTGCGGCCGCATGTGTGGCGGCCGCATCTCGTGCGTGTAGGCCAGGGCCACCAATGTCTTCACATACCTGGCTGGGCCTGGTCTCTGGTGCTAATGGGCATGCGTCTGTTGGTCGGCGGGTCTAAGGTGCTCACTACAACTTACTAAGCCGTGTGGGAAATGTCTGCGGCTGGAAGACAATGTGCTCTGTTACCTCTGATGTAACTAATGTAACACAGTATTTCTTGAGCCGTGTAACAGGGGTGGGCCAATAAGACAGTCTTTTTTTTCTATTTCTTCATGGTGAGTGCGTTTTATATAAGTACTGATTTTTGTGTGTTTTTTCCCAAAGGTACCAAATCGCAAAAAGCTTGGAGGGCCTGTAATTTCTCTGTCCTCCATCATATACAAGAGAGCACTGTGGCACCCCCAGTGGGAACACATTCATTCCCTGAAGTACTTCGTCGTTCTTGGCCACAGATGCATGAAATACGTTGTTTTTTTATTTGATAGAAATCGTTGTGCCCTCTTGAACTGTGACATCTCAGGGTTGGGTCACTTAGATTAATATGGTGAACTATAGCTGTATGCCATCGTGTGTGGCCCAGGACCCTGAGACTCTGACCACCAAACCAAGTCAGTCAGCAAAACTGCAACCTGGCTGTAGCACCTTCATGGCCATGCCACACACATAGTGTCATCAGTTCTTCAATCCAGGGACCAAAATAGGGGACCTGCCCAACTCCACCCTCAGATCTATCATAACGCAAGCAAGACAACTTGGACTGCTCCAGATGACGAATCGCAGTAACCCAGACATGTGACCCCGCTGTCATCACACCAGCAAGGTCACCAGAACTGCAGCCGGAGGCAAAGCACCCGAGAAGCATTACCACTTCACTCCGCGCCGTCGTCAAGCCAACAATCATACGGCCAACGTTACAGCAACCACAGCGCCAATGCTTGAGGCGCTGGGGTCGGCCTCACCAATAGTTTCAGTTGGGGGACTCTGCCTGTGAAGGGGCCACAGTGGCGAAGCTCCCTGTGCGGCCCCTGCAGCATCTGTATCCTCCTGTCCCACAGGTGCTGTTGGCACGGCGCTTGGCTCTGGAACCGAGGCGCCCGCAGAGGGGTTCTTATAAGAGCAGCGCTCCACGGGCAGTGTGGGCTTTAGCAGGTCCCCCGCTGTTCCACTCCTTATTATGTACATCGATGGGTAAAGAAAGGGGTGGGGGTCTGTCTGTCTGTCAGTCAGTCCCTCTTGATGAAACACTAGGCCCACTGCTCCGCTTAGTGCTGGAATTTGTCACACACATACCCCGCTCCCCCGCGTGGATACAAAGTCCTGGAATTACTTTAAAACTTACTTTTAGTAAAGCTGCTAGCAAGCTATCATTATTGTTCGGTGTATAGATTTGTAGATCATTCTCGTAAATCCGTTCAGATGACTCGATTCTCAGTCCGGGCCCCTGCCAGCCTCGCTGAAGAGGTTTTAAACGTGTGTGCGCTGTGCACCTTGCCACCGCATGAGAAAGCAGCATGGAGCAGTCAAGGCTGTGTGAGAGCTGAGGGGCAGTGAGGGTTCAGGGGCTGCGGAAGGGGCAGTGTAGATACAGAGGAGCTGAGATTTGGCACTGAAATTAGTGACATGGTCAGCCTTAAAATGAATGGAATTGCGATCAAATCTGGAGTGTAATTCGTCCTAATTTATTTTTAAATATTGTTTTCTGTGAGCGCGGCCACAACTGTGTTTTTGTGAGCATGAGGCACAGAACAGTGACCAACTCTGGTCTGTCATCACAGACTAAAACCGATGCCCCAATTACAGGGCGAACGGAATATCTCACGTTCTCGTAGATGTACTGCATCTGCCAAACAATAAACAAAGGCCCTGGGGAGTCAGGGGCTCCGCCAGATTGGCCGGCGGCGGCCCCCGCCGTGCCTGCTTGTTGGCCTTCTCCCTGGCAAGCGGCACCGGTGCATGCCTGACTTTGCCGCGAGATTCCGGGACAGGCCGCCAAGCTCCAGAGCGTCATGTTCACTTTTCTTTAGTGCTCGGCGCTTGATGATGTTTGCCTTAGTCATTGTGGATATAAGTGCCTGCGGGCTGCAACCCTCCCTCCTTCCTCCCAGCTTAGCGCAATCACAGGGCTTGCCGGGACCGGCTGCCGGGGGAGCCGCGCATCCGAAGCCGCCTCCAGTCCAGGTACGCGCCGGCGGTGTATCCGCCCCGTGGCTTCATCTCGGGGTCCTGGCTTCGGCTGCTGGCAGTCAGGTGATTTCATGCTCTCGGCTCTGCTTCGTGCTCCCTCGACAGTGTTTAGCTTTGGTTTGTTTCTCAGTCGTGGTTTGGTTACGAAGACAACATGGCCTCCGTCTGCACCCGGCGCACAGGGGTGGGGGTGAGCAAGAGTTCACTCGGTACTTCTGAGGAGAACTTTGTGCATGTCTGGGATCTCTACCAATCCTCCATACCGCCTCCCCCCCCCCCACCACCCTCCTAGAATCTGGAAGCAGACCTGCACTTCCTGCTGTGTCGTATCTCTTTGTAGAAGGGGTGGTGAAGCGCTTGCTGTATGCACGTCCGTGTTAGCCGCTAACAGTAGCAACGTGACATCGGTCTACAGTGCACAGCTCGCTCCTAGGAGGGCTGGGCTCTCGGAGCAGTAACTACGAATACTCCCGAAAGTAGAGGGCACCGCTTGACAGACACCTGACTGCAGCTTAGTCTAGAATCATGCCCAGGCAGTGATCAGCAGGGCACGGGTGCCCCAACTTCTTTAATTCTATAGATTACGTTCCCCTACTTTTTTATTTTGAAGTGCGTCCCTGAACGTAATAAATATCCAAGGCCTGCAGAGTGGGCTCACATTAGTTAGTGGCTGTTCGGGACGGGCGGGGAGCAGAGAAGGAAAAGGGCTCTGTCTCTTGCTTCCTGCCCAGCCAAGACAAGGAAGGTGTCTGCTCCTGTTCTGCCACTTGCAGCTGCCCCCCCCCCCCTCTCTCTTACTCTTATTCCCTCTCTGTCTGTCTAGCTCCTCCTCACTTACCGAAAACCGTGACTCAAGAAATAGTTCTCACCCTCTTTCTTCCTGTCGTTATTTGTGCCCCTGTGAAATGGATGCAAAGAAGAAACCCACTCTTGGGACAGGCCTACGAACCAGCAGACCCTAGCGCAGTCACTGAGGTCGCAGGACCACTGAGAAGAGCTGGCTCTAGGGCGCTGCGACAGATGTGAGGGCGTTGAAAATTATTGTTTTAAAAGCACTTCTCTTTCTTGGCCTACAGCAATTTTCGGCAATAATAAAAATGTCATGATAACTCCAGTGAATAATCTTCTTCCTAGAGCGAGATCGGAGTTTTGTCTAGTGGAAGTTTTGACTCGTGGAAATATAGCGCAGAGGGTTAATGTGCCTGCTGCAAAGAAAATGTACCATGCCCATCACAAAGTGCACATATTGTAAATAGGTCAGTGGGTTACTGCTTTTGTCAGTAAGATCCTTTTGCTACTTGCAGTTTATAAGTTAAAATCCTAACCAAGAACAGTGAGCTATTAACTTTCATCTAAGAGCTGCATACAAACTGCTTTTTTCCCTTAGCCTTTGATTATCCTAATTTTGCAAAAAGTGTTCATTTGGATAGAAATCAATTCTGATTATTAAAGAGAACCCCCAATCATGGTATTAAGTTTTAAATTCTGAGTTTGTGTTTCTCCAGATCAATCACTATTAAAATATACTGCCTACTAATATGGTTGTCATGTGACTCCCACACCTTGTAGTCCTTTGTCTTATGTAACATTTCCTATACAGTGATTTACACACGTAAACTTGATTCTCTGTGTATATTGCTGACGACAAACTCCATGGCTCAGAAACAAATGGCTTGTGCTTCCACTTTTTCAGCATATTTGGGACACTCTGTGATTAGAAACATCCCACTTTGTGAATTTATTTTAATGTCAATAACTCATATTAATTGTTAAATATTCACGTGTATCCATTGGTTGAATTACATAACATAATAAGCTGTAACTGGTCCGTAAAATCCCAAACAAATACTAAAGATTGGGATGTTTTGCCAATCCTGGCCACACCCCTAACTCCGCCCACTGACCCAATCCTCTGGTTATTCCCACCTTCTGATTCTCCGCCCACAGTTCCCCCACTTTTTTTTTCCCACTTCGACCACTGTGCACAGGGCATTGACTCGAGACTCTTTGTAGTCTTTATGTTGGGGCTTTGGCTTAGGTCAAGCGCCCTGCAGATAGGATATAGTGTAGAGTGTGCTGTTCACTTGCTGCACCCTCGCTGTGGGTAAGATGTTCATTTTGTGCTGCTCGCTAAGTGCAAGCACCCTCCAGATAGGATGTAGTGTGTGTCGTTCACTTGGTGCATTCTTGGTGTGGTTGGTAATTTTCATGATAAGTCTAGTACCCTGCAGATAGATTGTAGAGTGTGTTTTGGGATGTCTCCTCTGCCTCCGGATGTTGATCTCAGTGTGTTGGTTGCTTTGTGGTTGTTACATGCAGACGGCATTCTCAGCGTACTCTTCACATGGTGAATGTCTCCTGCAGAAGAAGATTTAGCGTATTTGTGTTAAGTTAACTTGTGCTGTTTATTGTGTGTTGCTCGCGTGGTGGATGCCTGCCTCCTGCAGAAGCGGTTTTAAAATGCTTGCTTGGTGGGTGTCTCCTGCTTCAAAAAGTGAAGGTGCTTGTTTGGTAGATGCCTTCTGCCCAAAAATTTAAGCAGGAGGTGTTCGAGCCAGGCCTCCTGCGGAAAAGGATTGCTGGGTGCTGTTCGTTTAGAAAATGCTTCCTGCAGATGTGGTCATTGTGGGTTGCTTGCTTGTTGGATGCCTCTTGAAGGTGTGATCAGTGAGTGTTGCTCACTTGGTGGACTCTTCCACAGATGTGGTCAGTGTGTGTTGCTCGCTTTGTGGACGCCTACGTCTGGCAGAAGGGGGTTCTGTAGTAGATGCTCGCTTGGTGGATGCCTCGTGCTGCAAGAAACGAGGTTCTTGAGTGGTGGATGGCTGTTGCAGAGAGGGTCGAGCAGGAAGTGCTCGATGCTGGTCTTCTGCAGCATGGGCCAGAGTATGTTAACTTGTAGAATGCCAGCTTCTGATGACGTTAAGTGAAGTTGATCTCTTGGTGGACTCTTCTACAGATGTGGTCAGTGTGTGTTGCTCGCTTTGTGGACGCCTACGTCTGGCAGAAGGGGGTTCTGTAGTAGATGCTCGCTTGGTGGATGCCTCGTGCTGCAAGAAACGAGGTTCTTGAGTGGTGGATGGCTGTTGCAGAGAGGGTCGAGCAGGAGGTGCTCGATGCTGGTCTTCTGCAGCATGGGACAAGGTATGTTAACTTGTAGAATGCCAGCTTCTGATGACGTTAAGTGAAGTTGATCTCTTGGTGGACTCTTCTACAGATGTGGTCAGTGTGTGTTGCTCGCTTTGTGGACGCCTACGTCTGGCAGAAGGGGGCTCTGTAGTAGATGCTCGCTTGGTGGATGCCTCGTGCTGCAAGAAACGAGGTTCTTGAGTGGTGGATGGCTGTTGCAGAGAGGGTCGAGCAGGAGGTGGTCGATGCTGGTCTTCTGCAGCATGGGACAGAGTATGTTAACTTGTTGAATGCCAGCTTCTGATGACGTTAAGTGAAGTTGATCTCTTGGTGGCTGTGTGCTGCATTGGGTGCTGACATGAACATGCTTAGATGATGCATGACAAATGTGCTCAGTACACAGTCGAGTGGAAACGAGCTCGCTTGGTAGATAAAGGCAAGAGATAAGGAGACGTGTCTTTTATGGGCACTGCACGTCTTCCGCTTAGGGAGCGGTGTGCCAGACTAACCTGAGAAACTTTTGGAACTCAGAGGGTTAATTTGGAGATGCAGTTTTCAAGGGTGAGACTGAAAAACGGAACTCCTTGTAAATATTACGCAGTCGTGTTTTGTTTGCCTATGCGAATGAAGGGGCCTCCTAACCTAGTTTCCCCCTCCCGTGAAATGCCACTTCCTGCATCTTGACATACCAGGAAGTGCAGCAGCTGTTTCTCATGTCCGCGGAGGGTTGCATAAAGGTGTTCCTTGAGGCCAGGGCGTGAGGCAGCAGTAAAAGAGGGTGTGCTGAGACATGGCGAGCTGGAAGCGATCGGAGTCTGCAGGCTCCTGCAAGGCTGGAATGACAGGGCTTTGTAGCTGAATGTCTTGCTATCCATACCAACGACTAGTATTTCTATACAGGGCATCCGGCCGCTTCGAAGCACCTCGCCCCCAGCGATGACCCAACATACCAGAATGACACACACACTAACTTTCCGGACTTCATTTCTATTTTAAACAATGCTGGAGTAAAACAGTCCAACCCAATTTTTTTAGTTTTCACAGTAAGTAATTTTCTCTTTTCAAATGAAATTCATGTGACCTCCTCAGTGAGGTTTGAAGTGTCGATCTTTACAAACCTAAGTGGGGCGTAAGGATCGCAACATGTTAATAAGAGTTGCAGGATGATTCGAGATGGTGTATACACTTGCATCTCTAATTTACCTTTTTATTCAATGCCCGACACATTTTAAAAAGTACAGTGAAAGAACCTACCAAATTTGCACTGAGCTAAAGAAAAAAATGCAACAGTTGAAGATTTTCTTTTATTTCGGTGCACTACTTTGATAGGAATATATATCCTGTCATTAGCTGATTTAATCAACTCTTATATTATCTGGACCAAAATGTTTTGCACTAATGTAAAAAGTAACGATTTTAACCCAGTTTTGTTACGAGTGTGATGATGAAGGGATATAATACTTAATGCATTTTGCTTCTGGGGAGCCAACTTTGTGTTACAGATTTTATTGTATTGTAAATGCATTTATATAGCGCTTACTACCCCTGACGAGGCGTCAAAACACTATCAGCGAGTAGCATGCTACTCCGAAACTCATAAAGGATTAGTGGTAAATTAGTAAATTGAGTGGTGGATAGGTTAGTCAGTTGTTTGGCTCGAGAAGGATAGTGGAGGGATAGAAGAGGGAAAAAGGTTTGCATTTATATAGCGCTTACTACCCCTGATGTGGTGTTGAAGCGCTTTTTCGGTGAGTATCACGATACTCCGGAACACATAGTATTAGTGGTGAATTAGTATAGTGAAATATGAAATTAATTTGAGTGGTGGACATGTTAGTCTGTTATTTGGATTGAAAAAGGTAGTGGAGGGAACCTACAATAATGTAACTGTCAGTAATATGTACATTTATTAAGTAGATCTAATGAATATATATATATATATATATATATATATATATATATATATATATATCAAAGAAACTTCCCAAATGTGCAGTCTCGCACAACGAAAGGAACGGACAACTTCAATCGCCAGTGCTTGGAAATGGTGTTTATTCAAAAAAGGTTACGTGCCTAGTCCATGACGCGTTTCGAGCCACTCGGCCCTTGCTCACATATATATATGTATATATTGCTATATGAGTGCTCAACACTTGAGGGTGCACTCGGGAGACTGCAATCTTTTTCTCTGCACCGCCAGCGCTCCAACCTCTGAATGAGCCTGACGCGTTTTGGACAATTCCTTAATCATAGGCAGACTCCAGTAATTAGTATGGCAGCTGAAATTTATTTAAATACTCTCTCTCCAATGGGATCTTTGATTCATTTTCCCAACGGCTGCTGGGATTCGTAGTGTCTTGCTGCAAAACTCTTGCCCCAATGGGATACGGTATCCCATTGGAGAGAGAGTATTTAAATAAATGTCAGCTGCCATACTAGTTACTGGAATCAGCCCATGATTAAGGAAACGTCCGAAACGCGTCAGGCTCATTCAGAGGTTGGAGCGCTGGCAGTGCTGAGAAAAAGATTGCAGTCTCCCGAGTGCACCCTCAAGGGTTGAGCACTCGTATAGCAATATATATATATTATCTACTGGCGGTCGCCAGTAGATAGTTATAGTTAGGATTGTGTTTCCATAGGAAATCTCAAAATTCTATTTTGAATAACTTTGGCGCCGGTTGACGAATCCTCGCGATATTTACAAAACGAATGGGGCGCTCCGCTCAGCTCCTATCCTGAAAGTCTCGGGGTGATTCGTCAAGGGGGGGGGCCGAGAAAAAAGGGGGTCCCAAAACGTGTTTTCCCCATGCATTTTTCCATAGGACCTTTAGTCGAAGGTACAGCCTGAACGGCTGAACAGAATTACTTGAAATTTGGCAGAGAGGTAGTCCTCAGGTCAGGGAAGTGTCTGGTGTCAATCTGTTCAGTATTTCCTGAGAAAATAGCATTTAAAAGCATATAAATATCTATATGCGTGCACAGTGCGCGCACGGTACCGTGCGCGAGCAGAATTCTGATTGGTTGTTAGATGTCAGTCAACATTCGAATCGGTCGAAATCAGGAAGTGTCGGCCACCATTTTGTCTGTCGCACTGAAAAGGAAAGGTAGAAAAAAGGTGGAAAACGTGAAAAGGGGGCTGGGAAGAGAGTTCCTGACCCCCTAGCCTTTGTCAGGGGGTCACAGAAGGACCCCCAAGGGTGAAAAAAACATTTTTATTGTTTTTAAAAAAATAGCGGGGTGCGCGCAGCGCACAGGTCGCCCAAAGCGCGTGCACGGTGCGCGTAGCTCACCGTGTGCGCACGGTGAAAAACCTTGAAAAAAAAATATATTAATAAATACATAACTTAGCATTTAAAAAACCGTACAAATTCACATAAAAAACCATAGGTTTCACACAGGTTATAGTTAGGTGGACATTTCACTCGTAAAAAACCAATGAAATTCCCCCGTTATAGTTAGTTCAGATATCACAAGGATGATGTCATCAGTGATGTCATGAGTGATGCCATTGACCATGTCATGAGTGATGTAATGTGACGTCATGAGCAGTGGATTGCGGGCGTGCGAGTTATAGTTATCTGAACTAACTATAACGGGGGAATTTCATTGGTTTTTTACGTGTGAAATGACCACCTAACTATAACCTGCGTGAAACCTATGGTTTTTTAAGTGAATTTGCAAGGTTTTTTAAATGCTAATTCCTAACTATAACGTGTGTGAAACCTATGGTTTTTTAAGTGAATATATATATATATATAGAGAGATGGAGATGGAGATAGATAGATAAATAAGTTCCCAACTTTAAAAAGCTCCTTGTTTTTGAACTCTCAAGCAGGAAACTGACTCCAATTTCTTTGTGCTCTTATTTTTTATTATGTGCAAAATGCCGCCATGACGCGTTTCGGGCTCAGCAGCCCTTGACTAGAGATATATATAATCTACACGTTCATACAAAGCAATACACATACCTAATTATTCTACACGTTCATACAAAGCAATACACATACCTAATTATTCTACACGTTCATACAAAGCAATACACATACATGGTTAGATATCTATAGTACAAATAAATGCTTGTATACAGAGGGATATGCTGTATATTTCTGTTTGGGCATGGTGGTTTTGTGGGGAAGAGGCAACTCTTGCCCACATAACCACCATACTCAAACAGACCTGGAATACTTTATTAACCTGGAAAGGATTATAGGCTGAGGGGACTGGCCGCGATTCAAGGTCTCGTCAAGTTTTAAGATCTCTCAGATCACTGCTATGAATGCGTTAACTTGCATAAAACCTTTTTTTTCCCTCCTTTAGGACAATACATTTAATAATACAAAAAGCAGATTTAATCAATAAAGGACCTTTATTGTTAACTTTTGCAGTTTTACCAAGAGTTTGTGTTTTGCTTAAAGAAAGGTTGTATTAGGGAGAGGATGTGTCATAATGGCCAGAACTGCCGACTTTCGATTTGGGGAACTGGGTTAATCTCTCTGCGTTGTCTCAACATCCTGTGATTCTGGGCAAATCACTTCATCTCCTTGTGCTGAGTGCCTACCATAAAAATGAATGTGTCCTTTTGTAAAGTAACTGGTGCTCATGTAAAGCGCTCCAATAGCTTTGGGTCGAGTTTGCGCTATATAAAACTGTGGAGAAAATTGATTAGACTCTGCCTCTTGACACTAATGGATGTCTGGTTCTGTTACAGATGCCTTACTGGCTGACCTGGAGTCTACGACGTCGCACATTTCCAAGCGACCGGTCTTCCTTGCGGAGGAAACGCCTTATTCCTATCCAACTGGAAACCACACTTATCAGGAAGTAGCTGTCCCACCACCTGTGCCCCCACCTCCGTCCAGTGAAGCTCTCAATGGATCGCTGACAGATCACCACGATCAGTGGCAAAATAGTATTCCAGGGTACATCTACCAGCAGGTAAGAGGACGTGGCAGTCTGAACTTCACATAAGTACATACCACCTGCGTACAGCCTCAGAGCTCAATTGATGTCCAGCACCTTCTGACCCAGAGTCTGAACTTCCAAACCTAGATCTGTATCTGGTTGAATTTATGAGCTGTGACCTCAGTAGTGTATTTGTAGTTCTACTGTGTGTTTTATAATTCATAGGTGAGTGGTGTATGCTTTTCAATGGGTGTTGTCTGAGGTCTGTCAGGTTTATTTGGCTAGCCATTGCCTGGCATGTAGTGTGAGTATGTTAACTGGAGTTAGGTGTTATGAGTTGATGCATGTCCTTCTGTATGAAGGCGTCTTTCCTGTACCCACGTTCTTGGGGACAGTCCCTTTTTTAGCTCGCATGCGCTGGTCTATGAGGCATGCTGTATTGAGGTAGGGACTTGAAGCTCCGCCCAGATTTTTCATTTTCTTGTGTCATTGTCCACTGTAAACTGTGGCTATTCATTGGTCAAAAGGCTTAGCAGTCCCTCCTTAGTACCGCTTTGTCTCATTTTTGTAACCTCCCATGACGACATCCCCCTCTTACGTGTGTTGTTGCTCAGTAGGCTTTAATTACAGCCTCAGAGCACTATTTTCTCAAATAGCTTTGTCCTGCCTGCTGCTGCAGGCAGGACATGCTCTCTACTAACCCTTTGCAAATACGTGCTATAATTTTTTTTTAATGTAATAGGTCTCGCACTTGCACGTTTTTTAAGCTATTGGCATTATAAATGACGATGCATTTTATTTGTTTTAAGAAAACCCACATAAAATAGCTTAAAGTCTCATAAATGCGAGACCTATTGCAATGCAAATGTTTTTTTTCTGTTCTCCAGTCTGGTGGTTTCTCTGCATTCCTTCTCCTTCATTTGCACTCACTTGAAGGTGCAAGGCTGCATTTGAGTCTGAGAGTCCTTATACAGTTTAAAGGTATACTTTGAAAATGAAGTGTATTTTATGTATTGAAAAAAATAACGAATTTAAATCTGTCCAGTGAAGCTCAACTTCTGGTCCAGCTTATACCGTTCCATGCATTGCAAAAGCTGCCAATGAACCAGAAAGCTCTTTTTTTAGTTAAAATCAAAAACTTCCAAAAGTTGCATTAACTTGTTCTGCCGGAGTTCTTTCACCTTATGTGATGACAATAGTTACAAACGGCATTATATTGAAAAATGAGATAAAATGCTTCAATCAAGAAAGGATTGGCACCCCCCTGCCTCCCCATTAGAACAATATCTGTGTAACAGCAGTAGAGCAAGGACACATGGTGGTAAAGTTGCCTCCTCTGCTTTGTACAGTTTAAGGGTGTATGCCTGTAGTCACCGGCGGACATTTGTACTCCATGACCCCAGGCGTGGCTTCCAGTGAGCTTGCTTTGATCCCTCCCAAGTGGACTGTGTGTCCCATGGAATTTGCACCAGATGGATTTGCATCTGAGGGTTGTCCACATTCAGAGAAGGCGGAGTCTTCTCGATTCCTGCGGAAGAGGGCCCACGTGGGCCCCTCTGTATTTGGTCTACATGGGTTTGATATTCAATCTGTAGCCGGGATGCTGGCCGCACCGGGGAAAATTCAGCAGTGTCTGTCATTGAGTGGGAAGTGCACCCGGCGTCCCTGCTCTCTCTGCAGTCGTGTTTCCTCTGGCTCGAAGTGCTCTCTCGCTGTCTGCTTGTGGCATTCAGAGGATTGCAGCGAGACAGAGCCATCATAAAACTGGACCCGATTGTCATGATAAATATGGCAATGTTGTCCTGGCCTCTGGATTTGTGTTCTGTGTCTCCATATGGAGTTATGTAGTACCACAGACTTGAATTACATGGAATTTTTCACCTGTTGGTCGAGTTACCCCAAAGGAATGGAAGGACCAGTGATGCAGACCTCTTCACTACTATCAAATTGGCACGGTCTTGATTGTTTTCTTTTTGAACTTGCTTATGCCACACCAGACATGATCTGTTCTATGACTCTAGCCATTATTGATATGGCATATTATATGTAATAAATGTATTACAGCGTCTGTCATTGAATCGGTGAATAATGAGTACAAGTTGAGATCGTGTTGTCCGCAGCCAAGAGCCATTTACGTCACCATCCTACTGATGGCACACAAACCATTCTAGTGAACATAGACTTCCACACATCGTTGTAGGTATAAGGGGCATGTATGATGCCTGATCCACTGAAGGGAAATCTCTCACCCTACTGACCCCTCCACCCACACTTACAAGGCCAAAGGCCCAGGAGGAGAGTCTGCTAACTTCCTGGCCATACCCCTTTTAAACAGCTGTCCTCCATTAATAATCCATAATTAACACTTGGTGATCCCAAAAGCATCAATAGGCAAAGGAACGTGCAAACCCTGCACTCTACAAAAAGCAAGTAACACCACGTAAGTAACTGCAAGTATTATAGTAGTGCACGTTACTAGTCATTGAAGTGAGCAGTAGCGCTCTCACTGCTTTATTGCAGTAACTTGTGCGGCTGAAAGGATTCTGGTGCTAGTGCACGGTTATTCAGGCATGGAATAACGTGCCTTATAAGCCATCGCTTCGTTTTTTATATTGTGTCCTTTGAAGACCGGGGAACCAGAGAGCCAGACCCATGGAGGCAAGAGGGCACACACTACTACCCGCTCCTCTGTGTACCCACCAGTGATTCCATTTCTTCTCTGGTGTCTGCTGCGCTTCATGCCAGTGGATCCTTGGTTGCAGTGGTGTCTGTCGTGCCCGCACTGTTGTGTTCCTTACCACACTGTAGATGCACCAGGCTTCAGATGAGAATCATCCCTCACCTGGTCATGTACAGATCGTCCACTCACCTTTCATGGACAGTAACATGGAAGTGGAGTTGCATCTTCACACAGTCAGCCTATAGCCACTTTCTGAGAACATTGTTCCAAAATACAGAGGGTTGGAAATGCCTGATAACAGAAATGGAAAAGGTATCCCCTTGTAGCCTCCTTGTGGCCAATGAGCACCGCAGCATCTATCTGGATTGAAAAAGCATCTGCAGAGTCGGCATCTTGAGTGCCTTCCCACCCTAAAATAAATAACTATTGAGAGGCACAGAGCTAAATCACATATTTATTTTGAGTTCCCGATGATCGGGTAGCTGCGCGAATGAATATAGGTTCTTAAAGGGCAGCTCCACCCCTGCATAACTTTTTTTTTTTTTAGTCTGCTAAGAAGCTAAGTGTCCTCCAGGCTGTGTGTAATGGAGCTTTCAAACCTGTGCTTTTTAATCTGCCCATGTTATCCCTACCCTAGCCTGTTCCGTTTAACTGGTGGCTGGGAGGGGCTTAGGGCTGTGGTTTAATAATATAATGTTGGTTTCTCCTGTCATACTGACCAAAACAAATGTTATGTTATATTGATTTATAATGTTATTCACAACACTCAAACAGAAGGAATATCCTTGCGTGGTCAAACAGGTGGGAGTGTGGAGTAGCAGGACAAATCGGCGAGGGAGGCCCAATGATCTTAAAACACTGCCACTTCTAGTTTAACCCTTAAAAAGACATGTTTTCAGGAGCTTTCTAAATTGCCTTAGATTCGTAGTGAGCCGCAGATTCAGAGGGAGGGCGTTCCATCGCATGGCGGCCAGATGCGTCCATGAGCGGCCTCCCAATCTGGCCCCATATATCCGCCTAGTAAGATGGGTCGCTTGTTCGGATAATGGGTTTGTACAAGTAAACTCTACTAAGCAAATAGTGTGCACCTACAGCATGGAGGGTTCGAGGGACGTGGCTGGGCAGCTCGAAAAGTGCTCACTCATGAACAGGCTGCCGGTGCACAGCGCTTACAATTGGCGAGGAAAGTGATCTGCTAGGTTGGTTGCAGATCGGACGAGCTTCAGTGTTTTTGAATAGTTTGCAAATGTGAGTACACATAGTTAATAGTAAAAGTAAATAGTCCATAGATAGCTGTTTTGCTTTTCTTTTATGTTTTTAAAGGTAGGACGAGGCCTCCAAGTTTCCACACTCTTATGTGTCTTTAAGTGCCATGCATGAGAGGACATCCCATTTATACAGTAAATGTCTTTCCAAAAACAGGCTTTTGAACTGCACCTGGAGGCCAGAGCAGACTGCTACTTTTGAATGCATTGCAAGGCTGAACCTGGCCCCCCCCTTTATTAGTTCCGTCATAAATGCAAAGGAGATTGCGCATTCTCAAGACAAATGAGGCAGGTTATGTTTTGAACCTGAAAGTGTTTTTCTACATTGAAAAAAAGCTGTTCGGTTTAAACTCGAGGACTTATACTTTAAGTAATGCAAGTTGTTATGAAAGGAGGTAGATTTAAAAATCTGAGAAAAAATGGTTCATTTAAGAAGTTGCTGCAAATGTGTTTTTCCCAGTAGATGATTGTCCGGGTAGTATCGGGCAGGGTCTTACGGGTACAAATCAATTGTGAACTGTTTACTCAGTTCTTCTGCAACCGCTTTGTTGCTTACACCTCGAACTGGGCATTAGGAAATCCAGATTTTAATTAAATGGTATCATATTTCCTTTTTTTGTGTAAATGATTTTGTAACAGTTGGGATTACCTAAGGAGTGTGAGATGTTATTCAGCAGCCTTGCCTCATACGCATCATAGTTGAATCGGTGTTGTTTTCCGCTCCTTCGCGTGCAGCGGTGTGCGCCCCAGTAGCGCCATGCCTGGGAACGAGTTTGGATCTTTGTATCATTCTAATGTACGCTAAACGCACCTGGGATCATTGAATGTGCGCAGATAGTACTCGGATTCACCTATACCCAGAGGCTAGTTTTGGTGCTTCTCCATCGTCGCCTACAACCAGAGAATCGCTCCGAGAGCTGCTCCATCCTCTTGGATCGCTTAGACGGTATCTGTTAGTCGGTGCCTGAGCATATCCAAAGCAGAGGTATTGATGGTGGGGATACTGATAAAGGTACAATATTGGTCATCTAAATTGGGCCCCTAGGAGTCGTGTGCCCCGAAAATTAAAGCCCCTTAGTGTGCTATTTCACTCGGGCCTGTCCTTCCCTCTTCAGATAGACATGGTGGTTAAGCAAATTCATTTAAATGGTTTTTGCCCCGAAATTGTTTTAAAACCGAACAAGTATTTTAGGGCTGATGACATTCCTAGTTGTGGCATGATGTGATTATTTCCTCTCCTCCTCTGCTCAATAATGAACATAATACAGCTCATCTGTGGTATAGACCCTGGTAAAGTATAGAGTCGGCACTTTTGTAGCTGCTCCTGGAGACGGCAGGCTCAGGCTCTGTGGCTATATTGGAGCAGGTGGAGGGGTCTGCCTCCTCTTCTGTGGTGGTCCTTGGCACTCTGAAAATGCCTCTTGCAGATGGTTCAGCAATAAATCTTTCTATTGGATTAGATTACTTCTCGGACAGAGAGCCTCTAGGGGACATAGTGCCCCAGTAGAATCCTTTTGAGGAGTTCTAGAGGCTTCCACCATGTCAGCTGCTTTGCTTAATATTTTCACGCAGCTGCTGCAAGCCCGCCTCCAGGCGTCAGCAATAGGGTTTCATATTTACACTGATGACCCACAGTTCTGGGTTTACGACAACGGAGGCAATGGTGATGCCTTAACGGACTTTGAATAAATGAACAGTCTCCTGAATGAGAGACCACTTTGGATCTGGGGGTGGGCGGGTGGTTATCTCCTAATGCCAGCACGTCGAAGTTTGAGGAGAGCTAGTCAGCTCTTAGTCCTGTATTCTAAAGCCAGTGGCCAGCTTATGAAAGCATGTGGATTGGGCAGTCTCCTATACTACTTTGGCCCAAGAAGTCCGAACCCTGGAATTTGTTTTATAAGCATTTATCTATGAAAACTCAGCCATCGCACAAAAGATGTTGATTTTATATCGAGATATTGGCTAAGCTACGTCACTTTCTTGAGGAAAGAGTCCCTGTCACTAGTGCTTTTACAGGATTTTGCATCCATTAGTGGAACACCTTGGTTAATGGTGCATCCAGAGGTCCTAGGATGTCTGTAAAGAATCTAAAACCACACAGACAAGGTGTTTCTCATTTTGGGTGTTGGAATCATGTTTCGCACAAACTGAGGAAACTTTCCTGACTCCTCACAAAAAACAGAACGGTTTAGAACCTTAGTTATGTGGAATAGAGCCTGTTGTACAGTGCTGCATAGAACCTTGAGATGTAGACTTTGGCTTTAAACTCAAACCGCTGTTAGAGCTTCCTGTATGCACCTCCTGGTGAACCGTTCACATTAGCCTGTGCACCATCAGGAAGGAGCCAGTTGCTGCGGCATTGAGTGTGAATCTGCGGAATTGCCTAGCCCGGGAGATCAAAGTGTTTAAAAGACCGAAAACCTTTAATTTTAGGTTGGATGTTTTCATTGGTTTAATCTGTAGTTCCTGTATACCGTTCCGATTTTGTCATTGTCCAAATACTTATGAACCTGAACTGGAATATCCCAGAAAACCCGTAGGCGTCTTTCAATGGTACACAACTAGACAGCCATGTTAGAGTTCAGTTTGAAAGCACAAGAACACAGAAAAATGGACCGACGGCTAAATAATCCGCTATCTCACTTAAAGATGAGGACAAGATTCAAAACGCTCTGAGCAAGGACTTCTGGAACAAGTACTTGTAGAGCAGACCGCACCATCTCCCCCTCCACCCACCAGTTACTTGCCGACACTAGGAACCTCTAGCTGTGCAGGCCTTGATATTCACAGTTCACAAAGATCAAATGGAGAGAGACTGTTCCCATGGCTGCATATCCCCTTACTCTTCAAGCCACTCCATACATGCTTTAAAACTCAACCAGCCACTTCGCTGCTCATTAGTAAATATCTAGAAAATTGCCTTGTTCAAGAAGGCTTTGGAGTGTCATCAACACTAAAAGGGTATGTTTTAAGACAGATTCCAGAACATCTTATGCTACTCCCAATGTATACCTGTAATTTGCACAATCTTGCTTGGATACCCGTGCATATGACTTACCTAACCCGCTGTATACGTTAACCATATTATATTTTTTACACAATATTTCTGTTCACTAAAACAATGTGAAACCTTCAAAACCTAGGACTACCCCAATAACTGTGCTAACGAGCTGTCACAACTGATGTCCCATCGCTCCCCATTAGCGAGGGCAAGTTATAGCCACTGCTCCAGCTGCAAAAAAAATATTGTGTGATAGATAAAGCATGACAAAAGAAACAGTATGGGTAGAAATAGCTTCTTTGTCCTGCTTTTGCAGAGCGAAACGTATCAAACATATCGCTAATGAATGCCTGTTCTTTCCACTGTGTGACGAGTGGCTCATTGTTCATATCTTATTACAAATAGGACGTTTGTTTTGTATGTTAATTATTCATATATATTCTTTTTCTTTCACGGATTTTTAAATTTTTGCATATTTGGCTTTGGATATATATCACAGGACAGGAACTGCTTCCATTCAGAGTAACTAATTTGCATAACAAATAACAGGTATTGTACTGAGGTACATTTCACAGGCACGTAGGAGGTGTAGCCTAGTGGGTATGATTTTGGGTGAGGGTTGCGTGTCCAGGGGGCTAGCGATGTGGTGCAGGTGCAGTCCTCGTTTAACATTTTAGATGCATCTCATACTGCTGTGCCTGTCTTGACAAGCGGATGTGTAGACTGCGTAGAGCTGTGGAATGTTTGTTTGCCATTATCAGCCTCAGTCCAATGTTGGAGATTTCAGAAACGCCCAAAGAATGGCAACTCCGAGAGAGATGACTTTTTTAAAAAGGACATTTTTGATAGATAAGATATAGAGCTCTCAATGCTGCTTCCAGGAAGCAGCATTACTTCTGAGGTATTTGGAGAGGAGCCAGGCTGTGGCACAGTAGACCGAGATAGGGCCAAGAAATTCCAAGATTATTTCCTGTTCATGAGATGGTGGTGCTTTGAAATGCTTTCAATCAATGAAACTGAAGCTTTCCCATTGTGTATCCTTTGTGATATCAGTGTGAGCAAGGTCTCTCTTTTACAATGATAGTGGTTATTGGTGTGGTTACCCTGTGGTTTCCAGATGGATCACAAGCAAAACTCAGTTGTTCCAGCCTTTTAGGGTTTTCCCTAGTAGCACGTGCATAGCACTTTATTCTACTGGCGTCGTTCTGAAGCACTTTTCTGGGCTGGCAGTTGAGGAGCTACCCAACTTGCTAAATTACTGTATTATGCTGTAGTCAGTTTTTGTTGTTGCCCCTGACCTAAGCACTTCTGGGAGGTCTAGTAAGAGACCTGCGTTTTTTATTTGTTGTGCATGCTCGGCGAGGGTGGGTTTAAAGTTTTAGTTATGTGAGAACAGTAGTGTATACAATCTTCTAGGTTGTCAGATAAGAGGCTATCTAGTTTGTTGTGCATGGTTATTTGTTTGAGCATCTTTCGGTTTTGTGTGTGAGGGTCAGAGGTCCATTCTTAGTGCTGCAACTTGTAGCTGCTTTAAATGGATGAACAAAGTTCTGTAAAGAGGCATGATGCATAAATAGCTGGAATCTAGCTTGTAGGTATTTACTGTCTTACTCTAGTTTGATTTATGGCAGAGAAGTCATGTTTCAGATCAGACAGTCTTCACAGCTCTTTGAAATTCATGTTAGTTTTGAGGTTTCCTTATTGCAGGTATTTAGTTCCAGAATTAGACTGTCTGAACAAAGAAAGTTATGGACAATGGGGTATTTTTGAGATAATTGTTGGACCGTTCAGAGTGCCAGTTTGGATCAAATCATGCTTCTTTGGCATTATTTGCTAAGTTTCAGTTGAAGGAAGGTCGGTCTGACTCCATAAATGCCATATGGGTGATGCAGCAAGCTCTAAAGAGCTAAGTCTAACCACAGACGGCTATTTCAGTTTTCAGGGCCGTAGTGATGTGATCATGTGGACATAGTTGCAGGGGTTGTGTTGCAGCTGTGTTTGGGTTTGTTCAAGTCTGCAGAGTGGGTAGAGTAGGGCTCCAAGGAGCGGTCTTTTGGCATAATATACGTGAGACAACACCATGGCGATGGCCTGCATTCTGCAAGGGAATTGTTGTAGACTTCATGTTTATAGTGTGACCAAGGTGTAAAGTATGCATGAGGGCTGGCGGGGGGGGGGCGGGGCATTCCTCAGGTTGTACGCCACAGACCTGGTGCTGCACTTGGGCAAGCTTGTGAGGCAAGATGAATGAAATTAGATTTGTATAGTACTTAGCTACCCTGAGGCCTCCTAGCACTTTGTGGAGCGGAGAGACTGAAAGGCTGGTCCTGCTAGTGTGCCGTGATGAAGAGATGTGTTTTGAGCAGTTTCCGGAAGACCAATAGATTAGATTCTCCTCGGAGAGTGGGGGGGAGGGCATTCCAAAGGTTGGGGGCATTCAGAGAGAAAGAACGTCCACCCCACCTAGATCTTCGCACTTTCAGTGGAGTGGCAAGAGAAGCAGAACTGGAACGAAGACTCCTAGAGGGCTGATAGGGGGTAACCAAAGACTGAATAATGTGTGGGCCAGATTTCCAAATAGCTTTGTGGGCCAGGCACATAGCCTTGAAATGGATCCTGGCCCGGATAGGCAGCCAGTGAAGTTTCCTCAGAGCAAGTTTCGCTGTTTGTCTCCGGGGAATCTGGAGCAGTTGGCGAACCGCACAATTTTGGATTACTTGTAGTCTATGGAGTGTGGACTGAGGGGCTCCCAGGTATAGTGCGTTCCCGTAGTCCAAGCGGGACAATATGAGGGCCTGTACCATAATCCTCCTTGCCTGAAAAGGGAGCAGAGGTAGAATTTTCCTGAGCATCCTCATTAGGCCAAAACACGTAGCAGAGAGCTTGGTAGCCTGATGGTTGAAGCAGAGGGAGCTGTCGAGCCACATGCCAAGGCTTTTAATCTGCTGCTTTGGGATGGGCATGGGGCCAAGACAAGTCGGCCAAATGAGTGCTGAGGTGGGTGATGGTATTTTACCCAAGAACATCAGTTCGGTCTTGGCCCCCATTTAGCTTGAGGTGGGAGCGGTCCATCCATTCGGCTACCGCCTCTAGGCAAACACCTAGAGCGCAGGATGATCCCTCAGGGTGGTTTAGTGCCACCACCAGTTGGGTGTCATCTGCGTAGGTAATGATTTTTATGCCGAATGGAAGGACTATCTAAGCCAATGGGGCCATATAGGTGTTAAAAAGCGTGGGGCTCAGGGAAGATCCCTGTGAGAAGATGGTGTAAGATTAATATTCCTGCTTGTTGTTGCATACCTTCTCTCTGTGTCTCCATGGATGGAGCGTTGTCTGGTTACAGGGTGTGCCTAAAAATTAGGTAATATTGTTGGAAGCAGGGTCGGGGAGTTGGAAACAAACTGATCAAGGCTACTCTTCAGCTCAAAACCAAAGGGGATGATGGACGGAGTGTTGAACATTGCAAGCACTCACCCCCAGTCAACTGATCTGGGTTTAATCCACCCTCATTCTTTAGCTCACTCCGCCACCCTAGTTCAGACATGACCATATGCAAATCAGTCTGACCCTGTGCCTCATGGGAACAGTCCATCCCGAACTGCCAAGCCGTGTCTTCCCTGGACCGGAAACAAGCATCCTGGGACTGGTTTCTGGCTAATCAGCCGTCATCAGCCAGGCTAGCTTCAATCAATCATGCAGACCATTCACTTTGTGCCTGAATGGACACATGCCCTACAACCTGTTAACATGACCAATCGGCACCAGCCTAACTCACATCATCAACACCCCCATCACGTCCACCACTTTCCCGTGTGAATGGAAATTTGCAGAAATCAGCACCGTTTTCAAAAAGCCCACAGCAGACTTGAATCAACTGAGCAACTTCTGACCCATCTCCGTGGTCCACTATCCGACCAAAGTGATTGAGAAAGCCATTAAGAAGCAACTAACAACCTCCCACAATCTTTACCATCTTCTGGACAGCACCCAGTCAGGATTCGGAAAGAACCACAGCACCAAAACAGCACTCGTCGCATCCACCACTGACATTTGAAACCACCTGGTTTGAGGAAAAACTGCATCCGTCATTCCATTAGACCTCTCCATGGCCTTCGACACGGTCTCCCACAACACCCTCATCAGAAGATTCCACGAGATAAGGATTAATTCTCAAATGGATCCGTTCCTTCCTCACAGGAAGAACCTAAAGTGTCAGGCTGACTCCCTTCACATCAGAGACCAAGAAACTGATATGCAGTGTCCCATAGGGATCGTCCCTCAGCCCCACTCCTTTCAATAATACATGACACGCTTACCAACATCATCCGATCAGAAGACATCACCGTCCTCTTCTACACCGAAGACACCCAACTCATCCTCTTCATGACCGACAAGACAACCACCACCAGAACCAACTGCATAACCATGGTAGCAAACTGGATGCGAACCACCTGCCTGAAGCTCAGCACCGACAATACAGAAATATTGGCCTTTGGCAACAAGATCTCCCCATGGGATTCCACCTGGTGGCCGTTGGCGTTTCAGACCAACACCTACAGACCACGTAAGAAATCTGTGATGATGAACTCAACAGCTCAAGTCTAGCAGTGTGCACCTCCTGCTTCCGCATCTTATGCATGCATCAAAAAAATCTTCAAGTAGTTGCTTGAGAACACCATAGACGTCACACTAGCCCTCCTCACCAGCAGGCTGGACTACGGCAACATTCTCTACGCCGGAATCTCCAAACAACTCCTACACAGACTCCATACCATCCAGAACGCAGCCGCAAGACTCCTACTCGACCTCTCACACTGCACCCACATCACACCGCACCTCAGGAAGCTTCACTGGTTCTCCATTCACTAGCACAGCCAATTCAAACTTCTCATGCACCCATACAAAGCCCTATACAATTCATGACCAGAATACCTGAACAGCCGCATACACTTTTACCAACCCACCAGACCCCCTACGCTCTGCCTCACTAACTCGCACACACGCCCGGCATCTGCAAAAGCAAAACTGGCATTTGCTCATTCTCCTGCGTCACACCCAAGACCAGGAATGACCTCCTTCAGAACATCAGAGCCTCCCCCTCATTTATTGAGTTTCGCAAGAAGTTGATGACATGGCTCCTTATATAATCACCTTGGGATCACACACCTGCACACCTTGCCCAAGCATCTGGATACCCTCTCCAGGGATTAGTGTGCTAAACAAATCAACATAACATAACAAAAGTTTTGCTTGATAATAGTGAGTAAATTAGCTCGGCTACCAGATAAGTGGCAAACTGGCATAAGCGTGAGATGCATTCAGTAGAATTGTTTTTCCAAGGAGCAATACTTTGCCATGGTTAAATAATTTTAGAATGTTAAAAGGCATGTGCTGTTTTGTGAAATGCATTTTTGATGCAATCGTCATCTCAATCTTTATTTCGACACATAGTCATAAAAGTACAGACAATTTAGCTAAAAGTACAATTAGTGGTCCACATACTCATAATCACAATGCATATAAAAATTATTTACCTAAACTAAATACCCAAAAGTTCAAGCTGTAGTTACACAAGATCTTCTCTTCCTCCACATAGACACAAGAAATTAAGATACAGCAAAAACTATGAGTGGATAGATCTGTTTTGAAGACCCGATAGGCAGGCATGCATAGAATAAACCCTAAATTCCTACAAACAGGCACTATCCAACATTTCCTAATTTTTTTTGTAAGCAGGACAGAAAAATAGTACGTGTAAATCCGTTTCAGATTCTGCATCACAACCTGGACAGTTTTTGGGGGAGAGCGGCATCCATTTGCTAGTGAAAGCTCTTATGGGCAGTGTGCCGTACCTCCACTGTATATATAATTTCCTAGCGAGGTGGGGTCTAATCTCACTCACAGCCTCCTCAAAATGATAAGAATCTTTGAAATTTAAAAAAGCATATATTAAGATAGAAGATTGAGATTTACGAATAAGGGCTGCTAGCTTGGCTTCATAGTAGGAGTTGATAAGAAGCTTTCGGGGAACAGTAGAGCATGTTATCAACGGGTCCGACCATAATTGTGGTAGGCCTAATAATCCTAGTTCCTTCTTCACATAGCTAAACCAGGGGTGTCTCCCTACATTTGGTAGGCTCAACATTTCTGAGAGTTCATTTCTATATACCTGAAGCTCTGGAGTAGTCCAGATCCTCTGCCAAAATAATAGTGGTTTGAGACCAAGAACTTCATCAATTGGTCGCAAGCCCAGATCGAGTCTCAGTGGAAGTAAAGGAGTGCTTGAGGGGAGGGCAAGCAATTGCCTTAGAAACCTGGTTTCTATGGATGTAATCTCTGAGGAGCATTTAGTCCCCCAGAGTTCACCTCCATAGGCCACTCGACCCCTTGCCTGGGCTTTGTAAATTTCAAGGGGAGGGGCAAGCGGTTTTACAGTGATGTACTAAAAAATTTCATAATCCCCCCCCAATTGCTTGGACTAATTTCAGTTGGGCCTTAATTTGATGCGGGGCCCACGACATTGTTTCGTTTAAAGTGAGCCCCAAATACTCAAAGGTATGGACCCTTTCCAAAGCAGTTCCACCTATAAGTGGATTTGAGCGCGTCGTAGTGGATGGGTTAAAAATCATAAATTTTGTTTTAAGGGTGTTGATTTCTAAACCCAGTTCCAAACAGAATAATTTGAAACCATTCAGGACTCGCTGTAAACCCATCGGGGATTTAGAGAGTAATAGCGTATCATCTGCGAACATTATCGCTGGTACCCTTTTACCGGCAAGTTTGGGGGCATCATTATTTATAACCTTGTTTAGATGTGAGAAAGCTCCGTTGACATATAAACAAAAAAGGGTTGGAGCCAAAACACACCCCTGTCTGACTCCCTTGTCAACGGAGAATCTAGATGTTAATGCCCCATTCTTCCCACACCTGACTTGTGCGAAGTTGGCCGTATGAAGGCGAATAATCATGTTCAGTAAAGATGGAGGGATACCCAACTGAGATAATACGGACCATAGTTTTGATCTAGGGACCAAGTCAAAGGCCGCACGTAAATCCACAAATACGATATACAAAGAACCACCCTCGACCTTTACAGTTTTCCAATATAACATCATGAGGCGGAAGATTTGGTCCAGAGTTGAGACGTTCTTCCTAAACCCTGCCTGGTAAGGACTCAGGATAGAGAACTCCTCTATCCAGTCCACAAGGCGCTCTAAAATCAACTTTGCAAAGATCTTTTGAGGAACATCAATAAGGCTTATAGGCCTGTAGTTTGCCGGAAGTAGGGGGAGCCCTTCTTAAAAATCGGAACTATTTCTGCTCCCAACCAGGTACTGGGTATTGCCATACCCTTTTGAACTGCATTAAATAGCACCGTTAAATACGGTGCCCAAATCGTTGGTTCATTTTTAAAAAGATCACCAGGGAGTTTGTCCAAGCCGGGCGCTTTACCGGCTTGAAGACTAGAAATTATATCTAGAACTTCCTGTTCCAAGAAGTCGTCCCCATATTGGACTGGGGGAAGTGTGGTCCTTTTTTCAATACCAGTGGTGGAGGGCACGCTACCATAGAGGGAGGAAAAGTGGGCTTCCCACACACTAGCAGCAATGTTAGGAGCTATAGCCGATGCGGGTTCAGACGAGCCCGTATTGACAATTTGCCAAAATTTGCGAGAGTCTTTTTTATGGAGAGCCTCAATTAGGTTATCCCATTTATCACTATCCCACTCAGATTTTGCATGTTCAACTAACTGCCTGTAGTCCCAGCGTTTTTGTCTAACTAGTGCCTTGTTATTGTTAGATTTGACAGCTTCAAGGAGTTCTGTTTTTGATTTTCTACAAGCAGTATTGTACCAAGTAGGTGTATTGCGGCTCCTACGCTCTTTATCCACTATAGGATTTAAAACATTGGCCAGAATAGTATTTAGCTCCTGATTTAACTCCAAGTTTTTTATAGGTTTCAGAGGTAGGGACATGCAATGGTAGAGAGGCAACAACTTCAAGGACCGGGGTTATCTTTCCATATAATTCAGGTAATAAGGCAGGGTGGTTATCTAATTTTTCCCACCTCAGCCTACGCCTGTTGCTGGATAAATCACAGCCTGTATCGGGGTCACTGTTTCCAATGTTTGAGTCAGTTAGATTCCCCGGGGACAGAAGCTGAAGAATCAAAGGGTTGTGGTCACTATCTTCCCTTGATTCAACCCTGAAGTCCAGAACCTTATCCCAAGCACGTGTATCAACGAATATGTAATCTAACCTAGACTCTTTGCCAGGTTTATTATAAGTACACTTGGTGGGGACATCAGATTGGAAGCGACCGTTGCACGCCTTAATTGAGTGTTTTAAAGTTAGGGCCGTAATCTGAACAACAAGAGGAGTCCATGATCTGGGTGGCAAGCCCACCACTGGCGGTATTGCCCAATATGCATCCTCCTCCAGGATATCACCATCTATCAAGCCCGGTAACGGCTCAAAGTGACAATTAAAGTCTCCCCCTATTAGAGTAATAAAGCCCTGAGGAATAGTATTTAAAAATGCGGAGAGCTCATCAATGGTATTTGACTCCGCTGTAATGTTTACCGGTCTAGAGTAGACCTTAATCAAAGTGAGCCTAAGATCATTCGGCCATGCCAAGGTCACACATTGCACATCCAAGGATGAAGTATCCACCACCGTCGCCTGGCATCCCAAATGGGTACGAACCCAAATTGTCAGACCTCCGGATGGTCTGCCCCTCCCCGCCCATCTAGCTGGAATCGAGAAAGAAGCAAAACCACTACGGTGATGTTCGTCCCTTGCCCAAGTTTCTTGGAAAAGACATATGTCGTACTTATCTATAAACAGACCCCAATCTGGGCACATTAGTTTGTTGCCAATGCCAGCTAAGTTCCATGATAAAATTGTTAGTGGTGCAAGAGTAAGTGGAACTTCCGGGGTTGGGCCTACAATGTCCGCAGTGACTATGAGGTTTGCATCCCCCAAGCTGTTATGAATAGACTTTTCCAAGTCACCTAAGGTTATTTTAGCAAGAGGAGCTCTAGTTACTAAATTCTTGGGAACATCAAAGCCCTCAAAACCACCCTTACTGGCTGATGGGAGTCTAGAATATGTGTAAGAAATTTTATCACTGTCCATAGGGACAAAGGGCGGAATACTCGGTGGGTTGGTGTTTAGTCAATCTATTTCACTCAAGCATCTAAACCTGTGATTGTCCCTAAAATACGGGATAGTGCTTGGGTGAGGATAATTGCTCATAGCCCCTCTAGAATGACTTCTCCGGCCCACCCGAGTCTACCCTGATTCCAAGAGCTCACCGAGATTCCTAACGTATGGTGGGTAAAAGAATGCCAATGGGAGTGTTCGAATCAGAGACTCTTCCTCTAGATGGGGGCAGCCAAGAATAAAAGAAACAGCTCCAGAATCCCTTAAGTTTACAACAACACAGTCTCCGGGGATACTTTTCTTAGTCGATCCCAGCCATGAAACCCTTCTAGCCATTATTATTTCACCCAAATATTTTGGGGGAAGAGGTCTATGCTTATTTAGCCAGCTTACTACTTTGTTCTTTCGAGAAACAAATGATTCATCCTTTGTGTTAGTAAGTTTAGGGACTCCAGCTAGGACGACTACCAGAGGCGCTGCTTCTGGAGGGAGATGTAGTATTTGGCCCTTCCCCGGACCATTGATTTCCTGATTGTCTTGCTCTATGTCCAAGATAGGTTTGTCTGTCACCTCAAGAGTAGGAGGGGGGGGACAGCATGGTTTGGTACTTCACGAGCAGCCAATATTTGGGGAAGAGGATTTGCCAGACTTGAGACAGCTGTTCTAGAAGAGGGGATAGATGAAGACTCTATCGGTACAGTGACACCCGTTACTCTTTCTATACTTTGCGTGGTTTCGGGAAATTCAGACCTTGGCTTAATGAACCCTTCTATATTTGCCAGCCTGAGATCTATTTGGTCCAGTCTGGCAATAAGAGGGTTCAAAAGAGATTTCAAAAGATCTACAGAAACTTGGATTTGAGTATCGACCCCAACCGGTGTGTCATCACTAATATTCGTAGTGTGTGGGTGGACTATCGGAGAGCTCAGAGTAAAAAAGGGAGCCGGTGGAATAATTGGATCATTTACTATAATAGAGACTGCCTTGTCTTTTACCCCTCGAGAGGTGCCTGTATGGGATAAAACATCAGCCACCCTTAGCTTCTTTTTACCGCCCCCAGCCTGTACTCCCCGCTTTCTTTTAGAGACCGCCCCCTCTCGAGTAGCTCGCAATTGCTTGCTATTAATTTTTGAAGCACTATAAAGCCGTTGATTAGGTGCAGAAGGGAGGTTAGGACTGTTAGAAGGGGAGAGGATATCGGTGTTTTTATCATTTTGGCACACTGGGGCCAAGGACATATTTGCCTGTAAACAATCACTAGGAGATACTGACTCTAGCTGCATTTCGTGGCTATCAGGTGTTCTCGCATTTGCTAACTGGCCAAGAGATGATCTTTTAGCATTATCAATACCATGCGAGAGATGCCTTTCCAAGATAGTAATTTCATTTGAGATCAAAGAGTCGGCTCTCAGTAAAAAGCAATCCAGAGTCCCCGATATTGAAGTACTAGAAGAAAGAGCTTTACTTCTAGTCTCCCTAGTCGACATATTCTAAATAGGGAGAATAAAGTATCTCTGGGGGGACAGACTACAAAAAGGAGGAGATAAAGTACAATGTACAACCAAGAGATGTGGCCCGGTCCGGTCTATAACGGGCTAAAACGGGCCCGCCCTTGGCCCGGGCTTCGCCCGCGCTGCGTCCCGCGCTGCGCGACTATGGGCACGTTGTAATCTACCTGAGAAAACGGGGTGGAGTCCCAGAGGAAGAGGCAACAGGTGTGTGTTAGCAGGCTGCTGGCTGCTGGTCCTAGCAGTCCTGTGGGCTGACTCCCTGTGCGGCAACAAACGAAGATCCCGAGCGGCACCCCAGAATCAGAAGGGCTCATCCGTTGCGGTCCATTATGTACAAGAGGTTGCCTATCTAAGCTAACATCACTGTATCAGTTGTATAAAGTGGGTGGATGAAAGACTAGTTGCAAAGGTACCACAATGAGTTTCCAGTCATGTAACCACTGGAGACGAGAGACTGAAATTGATTCTAATCTTATTGCTGTAAACGGAAGAACGACTTCTAGAGAGGTCCATTTAGCCTGTCTTTGATGCAAAGAAAACACTCATTTATGATGGGTACTTCTAATTGCAGATTCCTTAGTTTTAGAAAATCCCCAGGTGCCAGGCTGGATTTTGAGATTTTTCTTAGTAGTGTAGCCCCACCCTTAAACCCCTTCCAGTAGGTGGCATTGTGCAGTGTGGTTACTCTGCACCGCTGGCGAGGTGACTGAGGGAAGCTGCATGGAGGAGCCACCTGCATGTCCTGACATCAGTTCCTTTCTTTCCACCCCTTACAGTGTGGGTCTGGAGCTCTGCTACCAACTTGTTTGAAGTTCCAAAAGCGTCGCAATCCTTCACGATATTGTGCTACGGAACGATGCCCACACTAAAAACGACTGGATTCAAGTCATGCCAAGACCGCAAGATATAGATGTTGATCTGTTTTTATGGTACTTGGTCTTGGGTCACAACTCCAAGCCATGCCACAAGAGTGCATTTATGCCCCCCTTTGAGGACTGGTTTTCCCTGCCCTGCCCCCTTATATTTTGGTTTTAAAAAAAACCTTAGCCCCCCAAATCCTGTAGTGGCTGCCAGCAAGATTTCTCTTTAATTTGCTGGTGGCCAATCAGAATGCTCTCTCCCGCAGGAGCAAGATGGCCCAAGGGGAAAAAAGCCCCCTTAGCTAGTCGGAACCCTTTATTTTTCAAAATTGTGTTAGTGGGACTCTCACAAAAGTCCCTTGAATCTCACCTGTCCAGATATACAAATATGTTTGAGACTTAATATCTCAAACTACTGATTGGAATTACATCAAAGGGATACTTTATGGACCAAGATCTAGCTTCCTGACAAATTTAGTGTAAATCCGTTCAGTAGCATTTGCAATATACATTTCCATAGACTTTTTAGGTTGAGCCTGGGCAGCGCATACGCTGCTCTGCAAGGCATGCTGTATTAGAGTATTGATTTGAAGCTCCACCCATATTTTTTTATTGGCTTGTCGTTATCCTTTGTAAATGCAGGCTTCTTATCTTATTCGTGAATAGGCTTGTTAGTCCCTACTTAGTACTGCTTTGTTTTCATATGTAACTTCCCATGAGCACTGGTCCTTTTACTTCTGTTACATGGTATGTCTTTAGTCTGTAAGCACTATTTTCTTTAACCCCTTCGGTGCTCATGACGGAACGGTTCCGTCATGAGCCACGGTTGAGCTGTGCTCATGACGGAACCGTTCCGTCATGACCACGCCCGCGCAAGATTCCGTCAGCACAGCGGCGGAATCTGCGCAGCATGGAAGGGGTTAATGAGTTTCTCCTACTGCAGGCACGACATGCTTTCCTGCAACATTCATTTCTCTTCCAAGCCATCCTCATCAAAGTCATAAGCACATGAATATTCCCGCCCATGCGCAGGACCCCGCAAACATGCAACATATATGTGGAAATTACCTACTGGCGGTCGCCAGTAGGTAGTTATAGTTAGGACCCCTTTTCCATAGGAAATCCGCAACATTCTATTTTGAATAACTTTGGCGCCGGTCGATGAATCCTCGCGAATTTCTCAAAATAGGTGGGGCGCTACGCTCCGCTCCTACCCTGAAAGTCTCGGGGGGATTCGTCAAGCGGGGGCTGAGATAAAAGGGGGGTCCCAAAACGCGTTTTTCCCATGCATTTTTCCATAGGACCTTTAGACAGAGCTACAGCCCGAACGGCTGAACAGAATTACTAGAAATTTGGCAGAGAGGTAGTCCCTATGTCAAGGAAGTGCCTTTTGTAGGTTTGGTGTAAATCTGTTCAGTAGATTCTGAGAAAATAGCCTTTAAATCAATATATATATATCTGAGCCCGCTTACGGTACGCTTACCGTACGCGTACGGTGGCGTGCGCGAGCGCGATTCTGATTGGCTCTTAGATCTTAGTAAACATTCGAATCGGCCGAAACCAGGAAGCGGCGTCCGCCATTTTGTCTCTCGCACTGAGTGTTATTTATCAAACATGATGCCCAAAAACATGTTACGGGGCTGTTTTGACAACTCCCTCCCACATAGTCATGTTGAGGGAGTCCCCAAACATTCCCCAAGAGCAAAAACGGTTTTATTTTTTTTTCGGCAATTTCGCCGAGTACGCTTACCGTACGCTTACCGTAAGCGTACGGTAAAAAATAGAAAGAAAAAAAACACTATCCACATTGACCCCACCCCCTGTGCTTTTGGTGGCCGAAGGCCACCAAATGTACAGGGCTTATTGAAGTTGATAAAAACCGTGCACGGAACGCACTGCGTTAAGTGGGCGCGCACGCCTCGAATGGCGTAAAGTAACTTAGCATTTAAAAAACCGTACAAATTCACTGAAAAAACCATAGGTTTCACACACGTTATAGTTAGGAATTAGCATTTAAAAAACCTTGCAAATTCACTGAAAAAACCATAGGTTTCACACATGTTATAGTTAGCGGAAATTTTACTGATAAAAAACCAATGAAATTGCCCCGTTATAGTTAGTGCTGGCAACTATAACTCACGCGACCGCAATATTCTGCTGATGACATATGTGTCATTATAAAAAAAAATATTTGTAATATATGTATAGCTAAAAATGTATGGAAGAAGACATGGGCAAATAAGTGTCTAAATACAGTATTAGCATCAGCAGAGGATTGCGGTCGCGTGAGTTATAGTTGCCAGCACTAACTATAACGGGGCAATTTCATTGGTTTTTTATCAGTAAAATTTCCGCAAACTATAACATGTGTGAAACCTATGGTTTTTTCAGTGAATATATATATATATATATATATATATATATATATATATATATATATATATATATATATATATATATATATATATATATATATATATTTTTTTTTTTTTTTTTTGCAGCCTTCCATAGCAATGCTGAGCACTGTTGTGAGAAATTCTCCTGTATATAAATACACTCCAATAAAAGCAGGGAGAAAATGCATATTTGAATACTGTTTTAATGAAACAGCAGAAATCACCATCTTACAAGGGAAGAATGAGAAAACCTGGTCAGCACATAGGCTGTATTGCATAAAAACCTCACTGTAGAAAGCTGAAAAGCTTACACACAGATAAACTGGCACCGTGCCTTTAAGGCAGCCATGACCCTTAGCTTCCCATCATGCCTCAGGGGTGACAGTTAGGTCAGTTGTTCTTTCCGGCTCCTTCTGTCAGGACCCTGGTTATTTCAGCTCGAACTGTTTTTTCTGATTTCTGTCAGTAAATATTTCAATTTTTATGTCAAAAGCTTTTTACTTCGTCTTTTTGTTGTTGGAGTATATCTCTATTTTTGAGAGTTGAGCATGATTTTCTAGTCAAAAATGCCCTCTCTATTTGACTCTTGCCCTGCCTGTGGCAAGAAGAAGGCTAAAACAGACTCCCATCCTGTCTGTATTCTCTGCCTTCCTTCTGATCATAATCCAAAGGCCTGTCAGCATTGCCAGCTACTGTCCAAAAGAACTCTTAAGGACAGGGAGAGGATTTGCCTCTATGGGCTGGCTGAGAAGAAGAAATCTCCTTCAAGAGGCAGGTCTCTGATGAAGAGGAAAGAGAAATCCATTACCCCATCTAGAAGTAAGGTCCCTATCTGCTCTCCATCGGCATCGGGCTCGGCGCCGCAAATTCCTTCATCGGCAACGAAAACGTCGATGAGAAGACCATTGACGTCGGGCTCGCCATCAAGAGAACACCGGTAGTCGACGAAGACAACAGGTACGTCGGATCCTCCGCTGTCGTCAACCAGGCGACGATCGGCGTCTAGGAGTAGATCTCTGTTGGTGCAGGCTCGCCCAACGTCGAGGCATGGTTCTCCGTCGTCATCGGCGAGGTGGTGGAAGACGTCGAGACATGTTCCGCCTTCGCAGGGTCATCAGCGATCGGCGTGGAAGCAGGCGTCTTCGTCGACGTCAACCAGACGACGGTCGACGTCGAGACAGGCCTCGTCACCAGAGGCAAGGCAATTATCTCCTCCGTCGTCGTCCAAGTGGTGTTCGACGTCGAAGGCCAGATCCTCGCTGACGTCGAAGGAACATTAGTCGTCGAGGCCCAATGTGAAATACACCAGATGTCGTTCGTCGTCGAGACGGTGGTCTCTGTCGGCGACAAGCAGACGGCCAGCGTCAAGAGCGGGATCGAACAGACACCAGGAAACGATGTCGAGAAGGATTTCTCCGTCCATCCATTCTTCGTTGAGGTCTCCTACATGCTCAACGTCGAAGGTGCAATCTGTATGTTCCAAGGGTTCGACGTCACATCATACAACATCGAAGGTCAGCTAGACGTTGAGGAGACGATCAAGGGGCTCACCAGTGATGGTGACACAGAGCCGTTCGACGTCGAGGCATTCTCCATCAACATCACATCGCTCATCAAGACGCCGATCTTTCTCCAGAAGTCACAGAGAGTCCTCTCATTCTATCCAGAGCTCACCCCGGACAATTGCGACATCACGCAATTCGTCTGTTCACTCACCTGAGCCTCAGAGGTCACTAGTAGGCTCTCCAAGGAGACTGCGATCTCCTTAAATTAATCTTTCGCCCAGATGGCTCCAACATCTCCATCATTGGCAAACCGTACCAACGGGTCACGCTCAACGACCTATGGACTATTCCAGTCCGCTGCACAGATCACTCTTACAAAGTCTTGCGCAGGAAGTGGACAGGTCCCCCATTACTCGAACCAGAGAACAGAGGCAAATCTCCTGAGCGCAGATCAACTCAGTCAGCGCAAGAGGTGGCGAACGCCATCATGTTCCTCCTCTTCGACACACTCATCCAAGAGGGACTACTCACCCACCCTCACGGATAGTCCTCCTTCTAGGGTGTCGCCCATCGACGATGTGAACACGTTTCATGACGTTCTCTCCAGAGGAGCTCAAAAGCTGGGAATCACCATGTCGACTCCTACCACGACGGCTATCATTTTCGAGACCCTCAATCAGAGGTCTGCGACTAGACCATTATTACCCTTGGTCCCTGGTATCATTGAGCTGGTAATGGACGTTTTCCTTACTCCATCGGTTAAAGCAGCTCCTGCACGAATCTTAAAGAAATATAGACCTGCTGCCTCAGATCCTCTTTTCCTCAATTTGGATCCGCCTCTGGACTCTGTCATTGTGGCAGCGGCAAAGAAGACACACGCAGGTGCTTCTTCTTCCTCCTCCGCTCCTCCGGATAAGGAAAGTAGAGCATAAGTCTCTTGGGGGAGGAAGGCTTTCGGCTCTGCAGCGTCTTCTCCAAGTTTCTAACGCTGCGGCTCTTCTGGGCCGTTATGACGGGTCCTTATGGGATTCACTGGAACGCTTCAAAGACAAACTCCCGAAGGAGAACCAGCAGGATTTCTCTGAAATTCTCAAGGAGGGTGCGCTGGTGGCCAACCAAATAATCAGCACTGCGGCGGATGGGGTGTCTTTGTCGGCTCACTCTTGTGCACATGGCATATGTGCGCGAAGATCTTCCTGGTTGCGTCTGACTGCGTTGAAACCAGAGGCGCAACATTGCATCTTCAATCTCCCTTTTTCTGGCACCTCACTGTTCGGATCACATGCAGATGAGGAAATGGCTAGAATGAAGGCTGAGTTGGACACCTTAAAGGCCGTAGGCCTTGAAAAGAAAAAGGAATTTAGATGACGCTAAAGGCCCTACAATTGTAAAAATTACCAACAGAGGGTTCAAACCCCTCTATGGTCGCAAAACAAGCGGAACAAATCCCAGTTCCAGGGCCGTCGTTCCTCGAGAGGAAGAGTAGGACACAAACAGCAATCCTCTTCTGCAACAAAACCTCAAGGGAAGCAATGAGTCTCTGCTTCCTCTAGCACCGTTGCACACTCCAGTGGGAGGAAGTATCTCAAACTACAGTCAAGAGTGGCGCAAAATCACCAAAGACCAGTGGGTGCTGAATATACTAGACAATGGTTACAAACTACGTTTTTGTGCGTCCCCAAGACCGGTTTCTCCGGTGAAATCCTGTCAGCTACACCTAGATCTCCTACGTCAGAAAGTGTCGACCCTTCTCAGGAAACTGGCCATAGAAGAGGTCCCTCCTGCACAGAGAGGACAAGGGGTCTACTCAAGATACTTCACAAGTTCAGACCAATTCTAGACCTACGTTCTCTGAACAAGTTCATCAAGAAGGAAACGTTTCGGATCTTGGCGCCCCAGCAAATATTTCCACATCTGAGAAAAGGTGATTGGATGTGTTCGGTGGATCTCCAAGATGCGTATTTTCACTTCCCAATCACACCACGGCATCGCAAGTTCCCGCGGTTCATGGTGGGTGCAAAACATTACCAGTACAAAGTCTTAACCTTCTGACTAAAATCTGCCCCGAGGGTTTTCCCGAAATACATGGCAGTGGTAGCGGCAGCATTACATCGCCAAGGTCTGTTCGTGTATCCATACCTGGACGACTGGCTGGTGAAGGGATCATCCCCACACATGGTGCAGGAACACCTTCACATCTGCCTGGACCTCCTACAACGCTTAGGCCTTCATGTCAACTTGGAAAAATCGGTTCTTCAACCGACCCAATCGCTCCACTCTCTGGGCGCCACCCTAAACTCCGACCTCGGATAAGCGTTTCTTTCGGAGGAGAGGTTGTCATCCATGAGAGTCAAAAGCAACGTCGTCCTCCAAACTCATCAGCCATCAGTAAGACAAGTGGCTTCTCTGCTGGGGTCGATGGCTTCTTGTATTTTTCTCATACCCAACGCCAGATTGAGGATGAGACCGTTACAACAAGATCTGGAGGACAAGTGGGACCAATCCTCTGGTCAGTGGACCGATCGGATTCTCCTCTCACCAGCAGTGAAGATGTCCATTCTCTGGTGGGAGTCCCATTCCATTAACCTCCGCCAACACAATCCCTGATCACGGATGCGTCCCTTCAGGGATGGGGAGCACATCTTGTCATCTGCAAACACAGGGCAGGTGGACCAGCAGGGAACGGTCCTATCATATCAACATGCTGGAACTGCGGGCGGTTCACTTAGCCCTCAAGGCTTTTCAACCGTCGATTCCGTCCGAATCGATCCTAATACAAATGGACAATACAACCACCATGTATTACTTGAAAAAACAAGGTGGAACACGCTCTCGCCCTCTGTCTCTGGAATCCCAAGCGATCTGGCACTGGCTGCTAGCCAGAAACCTATCGATCACAGCAGTGCACCTACCGGGAGAGCAGAACGTGCGAGCAGATGCCCTCAGTCGTCACTTCGACGAACAATAAGACTGGGTGCTCAACGACGAGGTGGTGGTAGACATTTTTCATCGATGGAGTTATCCCTTCATTGACCTCTTTGCGGACGATCAAAACACAAAATGCCATGCCTTCGCATCCAGGTTTTACCGACCAGGAATGAGGGGGAATGCTCTTTTGATAAACTGGTCAGGGACGTTTGCATACGCCTTTCCACCCCTCCCTCTCATTCCGAAGGTTGTGGCCAAACTGATCCGATCCAGCATGACAAAGATCCTCATAGTGCCAGACTGGCCTCGCCAATGGTGGTATCCGGACCTGTTGCACCTCTCAGTGCGCCCGCATCGGAGACTCCCGTGCAGCCGGACCGCCTGACCAAAATGGAAGGGAAGTTCCTGCACCCCAGTCTTCCCTCGCTCAGCCTGACAGCATGGCTCCTGAAGTCCTGCAGTACGGACATTTGAACCTCCCTCAAGATTGCATGGACATTTTGCGGGAGTCAAAAAGACAATCCACGAGAACCTCGTACTCCTTTAAATGGAAAAGGTTTTACTTGTGGTGTGTGCGTAGTGGGTGGAATCCAATTCAAGGGCAAGTGGAGGTAATCTTTCCCTATCTACTGGTTTGAAGTATACATCCATAAAAGTGCATTTGGCTGCCATCACGGCATATAGAAAATCGCCTAATCAGCCTTCGTTTTTTCAACTTAAGGTGGTCAAGGATTTCCTACAGGGTTTGAAGAAGTTTGATCCTCCTGTCCGACCTCCCTCACCACTTTGGGAGTTGAATCTAGTCTTGTCCAAATTGATGGGTCCTCCCTTCGAACCCATTCATAAGGCCACATTACAACACCTTACATGGAAAGTAGCTTTTCTAGTGGCTATTACATGAGCACGCAGAGAGAGTGAAATCCAAACACTCTGTTCTAAGGAACCGTATACGGTTTTCCATCATAATAGAGTGGTTATGCAAACTCACCCTTCCTTCCTGCCCAAAGTAGTGTCTGATTTCCATGTAAATCAGCGTATTTCTCTTCTCTCTTTCTTTCCCAATCCTGCTACACCAGTAGAAAGGTCTCTGCATTCATTAGACCTAAAGAGGGTTCACAAATTCTACTTGGAGGGAACAAAGTCCATAAGAAAAGCTGAGCAATTGTTTGTAAACTACGGCTCTGTTAGAACAGGCTTTCCAGCTTCTAAAAGATCCATTTCAAGATGGATAGTGTCTTGTATAAAGTTGGCCTACCAAATAGCGAACATTCCTCTGTTAGCCTCCCCCAAAGCTTATTCTACTAGGGGCAAGGCAGTACGGTTGCATTCTTACACAATGTACCGATGGTCGAGATTTGCAAGGCTGCAACTTGGAAATCGGTCCATATATTTACCAGGCATTACTGTCTGGATTCTGACTCCAGAGCGCATACCCAAGTAGGCCAGGCCTCCTTGAGGGATCTGTTCCAATGTTAACTGGTTTTGGAGTCTTTATATGCTTTCTGTTTCCTATGTATCTTGATTGTACTATGGTTACTTGCCCGCAGGATGAGGGGATGGGCTTGCTATTCTATTCATGTGCTTATGACTATTGATGAGGATCCCCTGGAGGAGAAGAATAAGTTACTTACCTGCAATCCTAGTTCTGTTCCAGGGGTATCCTCATCAGTCATTAGCAACCCAACCGCCTCCCCGGGCGAGTGAACAAGATTCATATCAACTCTTTGTGCTATGGTCTGCGGATCTTCACAAAGAACAACTGACCTAACTGTCACCCCCGAGGGATGATGGGAAGCTAGCAGTCATGTCTGCCTTAAAGACACGGTGGCAGTTTATCTGTGTGTATTCTGTGGGTTAGCTTTTCAGCTTTCTACAGTGAGGTTTTTATGCAATACAGCCTATGTACTGACAGTGTTTTCTCATTCTTCCCTTGTAAGATGGTGATTTCTGCTGTTTTATTAAAGCAGTTTTCAAATGTGCATTTTCTCCCTGCTTTTATTGGAGTGTATTTATATACATGGGAATTTCTTACAACATTGCTATGGAAGGCTGCATTTTGTGTGTGTGTGTATATATATGTGTGTGTATGTATGTATGTATATATATATATATATATATATATATATATATATATATATATCCACAAGTACCGGTAAAGGGATCCTTCTGTCACGGGCGGTTTGTGTACCATCTTATATTTAATGGCATAAAGATTGCATGGTCGGCTTGATCTCTATACCTTTTAAGATGATTTTCAGTCCTGCCCACTTGGGCGATTGGACGCTAATGATTATGTATTGTCACTGGACACAGTCCTAACATAACCATTTATTATTTGGGGAGTGCTGTTGGCTTGGTGTACGACCTGATTGGGTACATTCAGCAACCAGTTCATTTACATTCATTGATTGGCTGACTTCTTTTGGTTCCGCCCACTTGGGCGCTTGGTACGCGAGTGACATCGCTATTCACGTAATAGAATGTACCGGTTTGGGGGCCGTACATCACATTAGCATGCCCAAATTGTAGTAATATGGTGTTGGTAGATACAAAAATATTATTGTGGATATTCAATTATGCATTTTGTATCGAATTTCAATTGCGTTATCATCACGCATTTACATCTATCTGAGTTAGGTAATGTCTGCCTCTGTATAATTATCAAATACAATGAAGATTTTATTGGTGTTAATATGCACTCACTTGTAATTTGGAAATAATTATGTTAATAGTAATAGGTATACAATGTATTATATACCGTTACAAGATGGCCGCTCAATTTACATCGTTTCTGATACTACGTGTAAACTCGTTATTCAATGAACCTGTGTATTTAAACATGGTGGTTGGTTTGCATTTTCGAGCGTGAACAAGCCGTATTGGTGAAACGCGTCGTTCTTGCACTTGGATATTAAATATTCGCATGCAGCATCGGAGTCCGAGTCTATTTTCGTGATTACGAGAGTGGTGGTTCTCATATATATATATATATATATATATATATATATATATTTTCCGGGTGCCGCGCTTAGGTGGGAATATTCATGTGCTTCTGACTTTGAGGATACCCCTGGAAGAGAACTAGGATTACAGGTAAGTAACTTATCCTTCACCGTGCATGCTTTCACTTTCCAAGCAGACCGGGACAATGGTGGCCACTTCTTTGAAATTAAATAGGTCAAGAGTGTGAGCTATTGGCATTGTAAATGACAATGCCTATTATGTATGTGTTAATTATCAAAACAGATAAATAAAAGGCCTTGTCATTTACAATGCCAATAGCTGAAATCCTTGCAAATGTGGGACCTATTGCATTGCAAATGCTTGTTTGGAAAGCAATGAGGTTCTTGTGTTTTCGGACCCCCATTCCCTGGTGCAACCAGCTGTCGGGCAGCTAGACTCCAAACCAAGACCTCTTGGTCTGAGGCCTTCTTTGCATTTGATTCTGATCCAGTTCACTTTATACCTAATGTCCCTGAGGACACTGATGAGGACAATCATGTGGAACTGGACACCCTGCGAAGATGGGTTTTGCCCACTTCACCCCTCAAGAGAGAGGAGGAGAAACTTAATCGGCTTGACCCCAAGAGGGTTTTAAGCATTTGTATCGACCGGACAAAAGATAATCATCTGGAATGATCATCTTTCTGTGAGTTTCTCTGGGATAAAGAAAGAGAAGATGGTGCAGTAGAAAACCTTGTTATGGTTTATAGTCGTATATTTTAGAATTTACTATGCACTGGCCAACTTTCAACTTCCTGAGGCACTGCGGGCCCATTCTACCAGGGCCAAGGCCACTCATAAAAATGTTTGTGGGAGGTGTACCCATGCTAGAATTCCACCAGGCTGCGATGTGTATGTTGGTGCATACGTTCACAGAGTACAACTGCTTTGACAGTCTGGTCCAGCGGAAAGGTGACTTGCCCTCACAGTTCTTCAGGATGTTTTGGTCTGAGTCCACTCCCCAGATCTTCCACCTTCTGATGGACTTCTATAGTATTTAGTCTAAAGGTGAGGAATCTGCGGTTAGAAGTATCCATCAGAAGAATAAGTTACCTTACCTTTCTTAATGCTCTTTCAGATGGATACTCCATCACATCTCGGATTCCTCACTGCCCTCTCTACTCTGTTATGTGGAGAGGCTTCTTTAATATCTACGAAGGTCTCAAGTTAGAAACAAGCACACTGTTGCTTGCGATTTGCTCACCTCTCCTCATCTGAGATGCAGAGGAGAAAGATAAATGAGTCAGCTCAGAGGGATGATGCTTGTATTCAGCTGTGCTCGGTCTCTTCTGGACAGTGTAGAGCCGCTGTGGAGCCACAAAATGCCATCTACCAGGACACATGAACAAGAAAACAATCTCTGATCCTGTTTGGCGCCTGTCAATATTGTAATGCTGAGGAATTTGCAGTTAGAGTATTCACCAAAAAGAACTTTAGCGAAGGTACATAACATGTTAATTTTTTCCATGCCTCAATTTTTTGCTAATTTAATTTTTGCAAGAAAAATGAAGACACTTTTGTAGGGTTGGAAGATGAACAAAGCTTCCTATATGTAGCTTTAAAAAAATTGGCTATTTAGTTTCCTACTACTCAAGAGTGCCCTGCCCTGTCTTTGGAGGCTAGAACAAACTGGGTTCGACTTCTTTGATAAATCATGTTGGAATTACATTTAGTTCTGTAGATTTTTTCCAGGAACTCTGGGTGCTGCCAGGAGTTGGTAGATGATAGCTAGGGTGAAAACGGGGACATCCGGTAGAGATGTTTTGAGATTTTTACAGTGGGCTGCAAAGAAAGGCCTTGTACACGGTCAGTGGTGGTGATGAAGAGATTGAATGATCTTAAGTCTTCCTTGGTAAATATGTCTTATTGTCTAGACTTACCAAACCAAGTTTTGGTGTAACCCTCCAGAATAGGTGATTGCTATGTGAAGTGTGCTTTTTGGAATATTGATATTGAGGTGAGCAAGAATGGTCAGTAGATTATTTGCACTTGGTCTTATTTTACAGGAACATCACGATCCCACCAAAAGCCCTTGTTTTGCAAAAAATGTAAGAGAAAATGTTCCTCTTAAGACTTGTGCAGGCCTATTGGTATTGCCAAATACCTATTAAGAGTGAAAATAACTCCACTTTGTTGGAAGCCACAGGTGTGCTCTGCACAAGTTAAATGTGTGGCTGTTTATGCTTCATAAGTGGTTGGGAACCACAGACAGCTTGTCTCTATTAATTTTGCAGTGTTACAAGACATCAGTAGGATTTAGGTATGTTGATTCTGCAATACAAATTTGTGGTTCTTTTTTTCTGTTGAAGCAAGAGAAGCCCTGTAGCAAATCTGCCTTGTTTGGATGGTCATCATAGATTTTTCATCTTTTTCTGGACCGAGTTTTTGCTGGCTTTAGGACTCTGTATACATAAGCACTGCTAAACAGTAGTATAGTACTGGTTTCCCCTCTAAATCGCGTTTTGTACATAGAATCTCCCCATTTCGCCTATTTAACTTCCCTAAAAGTTCATTGTAAATGTGGTCCAGAAGTGTGCCTAAGGTATGGAAAATTAACCCCTTCCCTGCTCATGACGGAACCACTCCGTCATGAGCCACGGGCGCCGTGTGCTCATGACGGAGTGGTTCCGTCATGCTGCGGCCGTTGGCGGCCGCTCCGCCCACGCGGCGCTGATTCCCCGCCTGTGCGGGCGATTAGCGCGAGTGGGCGGAGTCGTGATGGAACCACTCCGTCATGAGCACAGCACGCCCGTGGCTCATGACGGAGTGGTTCCGTCACGAGCATGGGGGTCCCGCGCTGCCCCCAAACCCCCCCAGCGCCGCGGCAAAATTCGTGCCGCGGCGAAGGGGTTAAAAGGCATCTGTGGGCTGCAGTGAGTATTTACATCACCCTCATATGACAAAATATGCTCTTGCAAGGAGCACCATTGTACTCAGGCTGGGCTGCAGTATAAATGTAGTGTGGTGACTCATGACAGGGAAAATGCCTCTGCCATGTAGGAAACGTACATTTTTATATATTCATAAGTCACCACTAAAATTGGCTTGTAAGCCTACAGGTCAGTGAAATAAAACCCAACATCTGTTTCTCTTTGGCCTGGTTTTTAAAATCTAACCTAATGGTGAAATAAGATTTTTGATAACTTAGGCAGCAAAAGTACATTTAAAAAAAAAAAAGACTTTTCTGCTTGAGACCGATCTGGCTTAAAAAACAGTTCTGTCAATCATCACACCTTCACAGCTCACATACACATTTTTGGAAAAGATGGAGGGATTTTTATTGTATGATTAACTAAAATCATTATAAAAATTCCACACTTTAAAAACGAGTTAACTTATTAGTTGCTTTCTTTATATAGCTTGCAGATTAAAATTATTTCCCTGTCTCGAATAAAGGGTTAACCTCACACTGGTTGGTGCTAGTTAGAAATTCGATTCAGTTTCTTAATTGCCCCTCTTAGTACGTGAGCTTACTGCAAAATGCAGCCCTCTGCGCAAGACATCGTGGAATGCCCTTGCTGCGAGGCACCAAAAGAAAGCGTGGCCCACCTTATGTTTGCATGCCCAGTATACTCAAGGGCCAGATCAAAGTGGCTCAAACCAATTTGCAGACAGCTGGGCACTACAGCTCATATTACTGCCCTGCGGATATTGAAATCAGACTCTAGAGCTCTCTTTGTTTGTGGCGTGGCAAAGTACCTCGGCTGTATCTGGCTTGTTAGGTCCAAGTTCTTGCGTAGGGAGGTGTAAAAAGGAAATGTGAATGTATTTCCATATGTTGTTTTCCTCTTTTTTTAAAAAAAATGATATCAAATAGCTGCATAATAAGTATCCTTTTTTACTCTCTTTTTAATTAAATTCACTTACCAAATTGCACTATAAAACTCACTAAGTGTACAAATGAATTTTTTACTTTGGCTCAGGGACTAGTATATTACTGTTAATATTTATTTATTAACAAGATGATTAATTCTTTGTATATTATCCCTGGATCTAATGTATATACTTGTTTTTATTACTGTTTTTATGATAACTCTTATCTTTTATTCTTGGTTTGTATGAAAATTGCTTTTATGATACTTGTTATCAAAATAAAGCTATTTGACTGGACTGGTAATTGCCGCTTTAATATATTTTAAAAAATCATGTTGACAGTTGGTTAGAGTCTTCCTTCGGGCAGAAATGTGTAGCTTCTTTGCCAAGATTGAAAATTAAAAGGTCTAAAAACTATGCACATCCAAAATTTCCTCAAGTCTTGAAGCATCTTGCAAGTGCATACAGTAGTGCATACATTATGAACCAATCTTTCCAGGGCTGCACTGCATAGTCTACAAAGTTGGTTACAGTGGGCTTTGAAAAGGAATAAGACCAAATCTCAACCTCATTACTTCCAGTTTCTGGCCTTATGCCAAAGGTTGCTTAACCTAATCTAGTACATTTGGGGGATTGGGGGGGGGGAGGGGGTTACACCTTTACTGCCAATTTCCCATGCAACGTCTTGTCCAGGTTCTCAATATCCAAGCCTGCAGATAGTTTTTGCTTGCTTGCGTTAAGTGCCTATGATAGTTGCTTATGTGGAAGGTTTACACCCCATATTCATGGTCTTCCCGATTTTTCACTCGGTTATTAAAAGATTTTCCACTGCAACATCCCAGTCAATATTGCCTGCCACAAACAATATGTAAATGATTCTTGATCAACCACTATCAGTTTTCACAGTACAATAGAAATCTTGCAATCACTGTTCTTGTCTTGTGAGATTAAATTCTAAACGTATTTGTGATGGTGTTGTGCAGTCAGGGAGGCAGAAGTGATGCTAACAATTTCACTGAGTCTTATCCAGGAAAGTATTAAGCTTGTTTCTGACTACAATCATCCCATAAACCAGAGTTGGCATTAATTTACTTCCAATTGCTTTATTCAGAGAGATTGTATCTGGGCATGTCATCTTTTTAGTTATCTTTGAAATGCAAAGTTTAAGGCTTGGGCTGAGCCTTTAAGGCTTTCACGTGGACCTGTGATCGACCTCTTCCGTTGATCCACGTTCCTAGATGTTTGTCAGTACCCTCTCCCTCTTTCGTTTTTAAATGCCAGGAGGCCTTTTAATTTCATTTATGGACAAATATTTTTGTTTTAGGGATATTCATTTGAATGCTGTTCATATAACAATAAAGAGCTATGGCATCCAGTGAAATGCTCCAAGAAAGAATCCCACAGATTCAAAAAGGGGATCACATGGCAACAATAGTCATCAGGGACGCATACCTTCATATCCCAATTAACAAAAAACACAGGAAATACCGAAGATTCCGGCACAACGGAACACACTACCAATTCAAGGTACTTGCGTTTGGAATAAAATCAGCTCCGCGTGTGTTCATAAAGTGTCTGGCCGCAGTGGCTGCACACCTCAGAAAAGAAGGAATCTACGTCTACACGTATTTAGACGACTGGCTCATAAGGGAAAAATCGAAACAAACATGTCACAATCACGTCCAAAAGGCAATTCAAACACTACAGACACTTGGTTTCTCCACAAACCACAAGAAATCTTCAACAACACCACAAAGAGAAAAATCCTTCCTGGGAGCATAGTTGAATACAACAAAACAGAGGGGGTACCCCACACAAGCCAGGATACAGGCGATCCATCAGAAAACAAGACTTTACCAGAGGGGTCAGTCTCTGACAGTGAGGAGGGTCATGAAACTAATGGGCATTATGGCATCATGCATCCCACTGAACCCTCATGCCAGACTACACATGCTACCATTCCAAGAATGGCTTACCAACAGCTGGTCTCAAGCCATAGGAAGTTGGAAGGATCTACTGGTAGTTACACAAAAGGTTCAAGCGGAGACACAATGGTGGGCATCCAACAAAATAGCACAGGGGAGACCTTTCAGGAATTTAACTGTGACAGTCACTAAGGACGCATCCCTCAACGGTTGTAGAGCGCATTTCAACCAGCTGAAAGTACATGGGCAATGGAACAAGCACCATTCAACAAAGCACATCAACTTTTTGGAAATTTAAAACAGTATTTCTAGCTCTAAAAGCATTCCAGAAACACATTCATGGTAAAACAATCCTGATCCAAACAGACAATACAACAACGTTTTACCTGAACAAGCAAGGAGGGCCAAAATCCTTTCCCCTGAGCAAACTTGCACAGGAAATATGGCAATGGGCAATAATTCACAAAAGCAACTTAAAAACTGTACATCTACCAGGAGTAGACAACATTACTGCGGACCAGCTGAGCAGACAGAACAACTGCTCCCACGAATGGGAGTTGAAGAACAAAACAGTACAGAATCTGTTCAAAATATGGGGAACACCAGTAATAGACCTGTTTGCAACAGTACAGAACAAAAAAGTGCCAGTCCTTTGCCTCGAAGTTTCCACACCACCTATCATGGGGAAATGCTCTTTCACTCAACTGGTCACAGATATTTGCTTACGCCTTTCCACCGATACCCCTGCTGGAAAGAGTGTTGCAAAAAGCAAAAGATCCAGAAAAAAATATAATTCTCATTGCTCCACTATGGCCATGGCAGACATGGTATTCAACGCTCCTAGAACTATGCAAAGGGGAGATGGTCAGGATCTGAGCAGAAAATGACCCGCTAACAATGCACCAGGGTCAGATCTTCCACCCGCAGCCAGCAACACTACACCTAGCGGCTTGGTGCCTGAATACATAGAATTTGGACACCTCAATCTGCCTCTATGAGCCATGGAAATTCTAAAGGAGGCAAGAAAACAGTCAACAAAAAAATGCTATACAGCAAATTGGATGCTTTATACCACATGGTGCACCGCTAACAAGAAACAGAATTCAATCAACACTCAAGAAACAGTTATTACTTACCTGACTCACCTCTTAGACAGTAACATCAACTATTTAAGCATAAAGGTGCACCTTTCTGCCATAATAGCATACACAATTGGAAAACATGTAAAAGTTTCTTTACAACACCAGTAATTAAAAGATTTTTGGTAGAAGCAAAAAGAATTGCATCACCAAGAGCAGCTCCTGTACCCACATGGAGTTTAAATACAGTACTTTCGCAACTAATGGGAAAGCACTTTGAGACCATGCATACAGCGGACCTCAAGTACATTACTCTGAAAACAGCATTTCTCTTTGCTATAACACTTCTACGAAGAGTAAGTGAACTGCAAGCGTTAACAATACAAGAACCATACTTACAAATGGATAAGGTGATTTTAAAGACTAACCCACATTTCGTACCAAAGGTGGTATCCAAGTATCACTTAAATCAGAATGTTCTCCTACCGGTGTTCTTCAAAAACCCAAAAACTAAAGGCGAAAGAAGCCTCCATACCCTGGATGTAAGGAGGGCATTATTGTATTATTTGCAAAAAACAGACCATCAGAAAAACAAAACAATTGTTTGTCGCATACGCACATACCAACACAGGGTCACCTGTCACAAAGGCAACTACTGCAAGATGGATAGTACAAACCATCCAATTACGTTATGCCAATGCCAAAAAAGAACTAGCAATTCAACCAACAGCTCACTCTACTAGAAAGAATGGAGCAATGCTAGCCTTTATGGCCAATGTACCCATTTACTCCATTTGTGCAGCAGCAACATGGGCGTCGCCACACACCTATACAAAACATTATTGTGTGGATATACAAATGAATAAATAAGCTCAAATTGGACAAAAGGTGCTTCAACACCTGTTCACAAGGCTTTCCTTTCACCACAGCCTCCCAAGCATGAGAGAAACCGCTACATAATCTAATGCACAGCATGTGAATCCAGAAAAGGATTCACGCTGCAAAACTAAATGGTTACCTACCAATAGTAGTAGTTTTGCAGCTTGAAGAATTTTCTGGATTCACATGCGACCCACCTGGCCTCCCCTATAAGGAAAACAAATGGGTGGGAAGCACAGGAGTTCATCAGTTATTATATAACCATCTCAAGGATTACACACCAGAATAAAAACAGGAAAAAAGAATCCGAAGATGGCTCCCACGCACTTCGACCTCCAGGATATCGTCTGACGTCACACAGGGGACGTACCTGGCACCAAATGTTGGTCGACAGCGACCAAAACAAGAAAACAATAACCTAAAATAAACAAGGACAATTCCGGACCCAACCACTAGATTGCAGAATAATGCACAGCATGTGAGTCCAGAAAATTCTTCAAGCTGCAAAACTACTCCTACTGGTAAGTAACTATTTGGTTACAGGTAAGTAACTTATTTTCTTACCTTCTTAGCGGGTTCAGTCCTATTCGGGAAGCAGTTGATGCTGATGAACCCAGGTAGCCGGGGACAGGGACCGGGGACAAGGAACCAACAGAACCAGGAGCGAGGTGCACTTGGAAGCCCCCCACTAAATTCCCCGCTACCCGGTTGCGCCATTAGCATCCTGGCTGCTTCTGCAGCTCCGGGACAGTCTCCAGGACTGCACGTGAGAATGGGCTCAAATCTGCTCTAGTCTGCAATGGTCAGTCCTCTGACTTTGCTATCAACCTTGCTTGGTCTTCTGCTTTCCAGCAGGGTAATTTTTACGATAAGTCAAAGCAGAAGTTCTGCAAAAAATGGTGGGGGGACTGCGATAAAATTATTAGCATTTGACTGTACAATTCCTCCAATCACTGGTTAGTACACAGTATACATCACCTCTTCATCAGAACATTCTGGGACCTGGCAAGACTCCCTCTGAAGAAAATGGTCCTGCTGGAAGAAGAATCTTGATTTCTGAGTCAGAAGGACTCCATGACCCCTGGCACTCTCAGACTGGGTCAAGTGTTTTGCCTCATGTGTTTACCTCATGTTTGCCTCATGTTTACCTGCTTCAGGGACACAAAAAGCAGATAGACTCATGACTCCAAGAGGGACCAGCTAACTAAAGAGGACTTGACTCTGCAGATGACCTAAGTATAGACTGCACTGATATCCAGAAGCTTGACCTGAGGATCTAAGGGCTACAGGTGTGACCAGAAGAAGCTTTCGAAGTAGTTTGAGACTACATTGGAAGGTAAAACATTTGACCCGGACAACCCGCTTGGTGTATCTGACCTCCATTCTTTCGGGATCGACCTGAAATTAGGCCTAGATCTCACTGCAAACTGTTGTTCTTACACATTGCTTGATGTTTTCTAGGGACCTTTTGCCTGAAAACCTTAAAAATCCAGATCTCCAGTTCCCCTTAACCGATGTTGATGACTTTAATGACTTCTTGGTCATTAATCTTCCTCTATTTTTCTAAATTGGTTTGGGAAGTTTGTTTTGTGTTCTTTACTTTGAAATTGTTGGTACTGATTGAACTTAGCACACACTTCTATGGGCATTGCCTGTTGCTTGCGCCATAGCCACGAGGGGTTGAGCAGAGATTCTGTCAGGACTGTGTTTTGAATTAATCAGAGTGGGTTTGTGTTAGGGGTGCCACCTCTGCCATGGTAACAGGTATGTCTATTCTGTCATACAATAATTGTAATTCTTGTTTTCTGTTGAAACAAGATAAGCCCCCAGTTCATGGAAGCAGGATCTCTGAAACATTACTTCAAGTGCAAAGACGAGAACAGATTGTGTTTTGCTCACATTTCGTCGAAGAATTCAGTGTTCATAGTAAAGTCCAGCTTCATAATGTTGTGAAGTAATTAAATTTCTGCTATTAACTTTGTATTCATATATATGAGTGCACTCTTGATGCCTAACCATTAGTTAGTTTGCACCGCTTTTCTTTACGGAAGCTGTCAGACAGGCGCGGCTGGTGCAGGTACGAGGGGCGGGAGGGAAATTAGACATACGGCAGGATAGGGAAAATTAAATAAATAAAACCACTTACCTTGCGCTCCGATGCCTCAGCTAGTCGGCAATGCGGCGAGCGCAAGGTAAGTGGTTTTATTTATTTATTTTCCATATCCCGTCGTATGTCGACAACACAACACCCGCCTCTCCCCCTTCCTCCCCCCCCCTCCCACCCACTACCCTGCCCCACCGATCTTAACTGTACCGTCTGTGCCTGCTCTCAGAATACATTTTTTAACATTGTGATTGGTGACAACATTGAGTTGTTTAGTTGTCTAAATGTTTGTGTAAACCTAGTACATTAGTGACTGAAGGGTACAGTAGCTGTTAAGCAGTGGCACTCAAAAAAATGTCCTACCCTTTAAGTAGTAAGAGATGTAAGACCTGTTCATTAAATTGGTTTGTAATGTTTTCTGGGGTTTAGAGTGACCCCATTTGTCTTCGAGGTTTCCTGCCAAATAAATGTAATTCGTTTTTTGCCTGAATGGCTACCAGGGCTGTTGAGAGAAGTAATTTGGTTATTAGCTGTGGAACCTGCTGTTTAATTTGCTAACCAGTTTCCAAAATTAACTTTTCTATGCCTGTGCGACCCTTGCTTTTTGCCCTTGTAGCCGCTCTTCCTTTTTTGCTATTTAACCGTTTCTTCTCATGGTTCTTCAAAACCTCTCCTCCGAGTGCGCAATTCTGTCTACGATATCTGTCATTCCAAGGTTTATCTCATTAGCCTCCCTTGTTCATCCGATTTGCCTTCTGTTAATAGCCTTCTCTAAATTACTTTCCCTCAATCGTGGTAATCTCATGCACTGAATTAAATAGAAAATAGATACTAACATATCCCAAGAGGCCTAGCTGAAGTAATAACCCTTTTACAGAAACCCACTTGTCTGACATAAAGTGCTCTAAAGGTACTTGTTTGGGGGAAGGTACTCTTGAGCCAGGGTCAGAGTTTGACTGGAACAGAACGGGTATGATCAGTTAGCAAATGAAGGCAAACCAGAGAGAAAGCTGAAAAGTAAGACCAGAGTATGGTGGCCTGTGTAACTACACCTTTGTAACTGTGATTAAAGCACCAGTCACTACCACCAGTGAAATCAATTAATCATCCTCCCTTCTCCACTGAGGAGCTAAAGTCCAGACTCTTCCAGCACATCTTTTTGATACACGCTAGAATGGATATCGACCTTCTGAAATGAACCCCGCCACAACCCACCAGTCACCCCTGCAGCCTCTCACTAGGCAGCCACCTTCGGCCCATGTGGCACCTGTCTGCAACCCTGCATCACTACTAAACTACCTTAAGACTTGTAAATTGGTATTTTGTCCGACATCTTCCCTTCCACTTCCCTCCTTATGTTGTGTTCCACTTTCCTCTGTTCTCCTTCCTTCAGTCACCCCCTCACTTTTGTACACACACACACTCCCAACTACACTCCTCCTTTTTCCAATATATAGCTCTAGCAGTTCTTGGCTTCCTATCTTTTTAAGTCTGCAAATATGGAATATACAAATTCACATATACACCTTCCTCCTGTGGGAGACCTTGGTGATCTCATCGTGTGAAGCACTTTATAGAACAGGTTACCTTTGTTTGAACTTACTTTTTGTAAATTATTCTTAGGGCCTGATTTTAGGCCTGGTGTTTCACAAGATCTTTTGATTTTAATAAAATTATATATACATCATAATAGTGGCGTTCAGCCAACTTTCTTCATCAATTGGCATGCAAGAGTGTCATTTGCATTTTTGTTCTGCTCACCACGGCACACATCACGGGGCACAGGGTCATCCCACTTATCCATTGACTTTCCTCTCTGAGTGACGGCATTTTGTTCTTGCACAATGTGTTCTTACACACATAAAGAAGTTCCCTTGAACAGTTTTATTAAAAGCACACCTAAATTTTGACAAAGCCAAAAGTTGGCAGCCAATGCTGGGCTTATTTGCTTCGTCAGTGCTTGTTTTTCTTACATCTCATTGTTGAAGTATGTATTAATAGCATAAAAGGCAACAGTGGAAATAGGGTGACAACAGGCAAAACATTCTGAACTAGTAGGACAGTTTTGCAAAGTCTGTTATGCAGGGGCATACCATGTCAGCTGAGTCACAGTATCCATGACAGAGAAGCAGCCAGGATGGAGAAGGGCACAGTAAACAATTTAAGGCTGCCATGATGGAGAAGGCATAAAGTGAATAATTTGAAGTGTCCTTGATGGAGAGTGTTATAAAGTACGTCTTAAAGCAGACCTAATGGAGAGAGAGAGAGAGACAGTAAATATCTAGAAGAAGCCTTGATGGAGAGGGCACAGGTTAAATCCTGAAGCAAACCTGATGAAGAGGGATACAGTGAGCATCTAGGAGTAGACAGGGTGGAGAGTGATATAGTAGTCGTCTGTATGAAAGCCGACGGGGGTGGAGGGTTGTCCAGTGCCATCACAAAACCGATATGGTAGAGTGTAGCAATGTAAAGAACTTGAAAGAGGAATGATGAAGGGTTGATCAGTTAGCGTCCTCGACCAGACAGTGTTGAAACATCATCTATTTGTATATTAGCAAGTATGAAGCGGTGCTATAAAGTGATAAAAGAAAAAGCTACTTTTTTGCATTGCTATATTTAAAACAAACTTAATAAGCTAAACGTTAAGCCCACATATGTAGTGAAACTGCATTAACCAGATAGGCACAAAGTGAAATAATCTTTGTTATACATAAAAACAAATCAAGTTGGATGTCTCCCTCAGAATCACAGATGCAAATTCTAGAGAGCTACAGATTTGTCATGTGAGTTGAGTACATCTTCTGTTTGTATGACACATGGGCCTAGTGTGGAACAGCATTAGGTTTTAAGCAGTGGGCATCTTAAGTTAGGGGAAACCCCCAGGAGCTAGTCAGAGTAACAAGGGCACTCTTTTTCAGTGTCAGCACACAACTTCTGACCAGTTGAATCCCGTACTCAAGGGAACCAACATCTGCGCGGAGGCAAAACCCCTCTTAGTAGTCCTTCATGATGCTTTATTTCTGGTGATCACATGCGGTATGACAACAGCTGTGCTGTCCAGCCAGACCTACAATGTTTGAATAGAGGGTGCATTGGGTACCTTTTCTTATCTTCCTCTAGCCCCTCTACCTAACTCTGCCTATGGCCACATTATAACAAAAAGTGAAAGACCAGCACAGAATTTGCAGTGAGATGGTCAGTGGTGGGAAAAACAAAACCTTGTTATTCTGCTGAGAATTCACCCAGAACCCTCATTTTGTAGTAACAAAAACTGGGGCTTTTACCATTAAAGATTATGCTTTCTATATTCCATTGCTAACACTTGAGTGATGTCTGCAGTAGATGTGGAACCTTTGATGACATTAGTCTCTGTATTCAAATGCTCATACTTTAGCGGTTTCCTCAGAGGACTCAGTACTATTATTGCCTGGGCTGTTTTGCAGATGCTTGCCTTTCGTACCCAAGAGTAAACCTGATAGTATGACCAACAGTGGGTAGGTATCCAAATAGTTGTTTTGGGGCAGTAACTTCAGTAGATGTGATACTATTACAGGTCAGCGAGCTGTTTTTTGCTGTTCATATTTTGTGATGTGTCAATAGTATGATAAGCACTTTTAAGTCCTTTGACTTCTAATGCCTGCTGTGTAGCAGTTTATGGCAAATGATGCAGAAGTGCTACAGTTAGTAAACTGCTATAGTTAGTTTAATGCTTGTTTCATAAAGTTACTCCTCGGTAAGCCTGCTACCACATGGGACAGTGAGCTGTGTATGTAAGTGCTTATCTTACGGTGATCGCCACAGAATCTCTGAGCCCATAACAGGTAGCATGCTATGTATTTTGATGCTCGTTTCGTGGCTGTGTCCACAGACAGTGTAGTATCTTGTCAGATAATGTTCTGTGTATTTTAATGCTCTCTAATGGTGGCGCCACAGTAGGCGTGTTACCATGTTAGGCAGTGAGCTATATATTTGAATGCTTGTGCTGTCCTCCGAACTTGTTGGACCAGAACAGGTAGCGTGCTGTGCATATTCATGCTTCTTTCATGGTAGCATCCACAGAAAGCTAGAACCTTGTCAATAGTGAGTTCTGAATAGTAGTGTTTCATGTTGGCGCCATGCTGTAGGAGTTCTATCATGTTTGACAGTGAGTGCACACTTTCTGTACATTCTGTCCTCAGAAAGCCTGGTTTGCGTAAGGGAGAGGTTGCTCTGTATTCTGATTCTTCCTCTGTGGTGGATTCTGAAGTAGGAGTGGTCACAGGACAGAGATGGTTGTGCTTCCCAAAGTTCATATTGTTGTGGGTCATAAAAGAAAATAAATATTACACCCAGTGGACTGTTTGTTCTAATATTGTAGTGGTGTCTCCAGTAGGTGTGGAGTGGAGTGGAGATAGTGTTGCTGAGAATTTGGATGTCCACACTGTTACTACTGCCAATGATTGATGCACAGGTTTATGCTCTCCCACGCACCATTATGGATAGCTGCTTTGTGTTCTGGTGGTCAATCTCTTGCTTGGTCTACTAGGGTTACCGTTCAACATAGTGCTTTGCCTTTGGGTACTTGAGACTTGATAGAGTCTCAATTTATGACGGTTCCCGTATAAGTAGTGGTGTGTCGGTTTTGGTGTTTTTTCCGTGGAAATTATACAATGGTAGTGGAAGTCATACCATTTCAACTTTGGTCCTGTTATGCATTGTCCTGTTCGGTAATAATGTTTTAGGTCTCGCCTAGGCAGCGCGCATTCGTTGCTCTAGGAGATGACCTTTAGAAATTGGTCAGCTCTTTTCAAGCACTCGTGCTTGTGCTGGCATCCACCTTGTGGGAGCAGGCAGCGGCGCGCAGGGGCCATCTGTTTTCAGTTAGCATGGCCGCACGCGCATGCTCCTCCACTGCCTGTCTCACCCTCACTCTCCCTTGTCAACTTGTTGATTTCTGCCAATTACTGTGCTTCCAATTCATTTCCGGACTTCTTATTCAGAACTCCGCCCTCTTTCCCCACACTGATATGTTGTTGCTGCTGAATAATGTACATTTACAAGCAGTGAATCTGTTTCCCTTCACAATTCATATCTTCCCCGAGATGGTTTTAGTTACTCAGAAGGGAAGGCGTCTGCGTTTCAAAACACCCAGACATTTACGGGGTTGTGTTTGCAGCCAGAAATGCAGTTCCTGGTGGAAAACGCAGACCGCCTTTCCTGATTCTGCCCACTGGCCTTTCAGGATGGCTTTTCATTAGAACCCGTCGCCCTTCTTTGCATGTAAAAATCAAGGGCTGGGCTTCTGTGCACGTGAAAAAGCGTTTACTGTTGAAAGTGCATTTAAACGTTCTATTTTCCATACGGAGGATGAGAGCTGCCTCGTGCTTTTCAAACTACTGATTCTGGTTATAAATGCAACAGGGTAAAGGTAATTTCCGTTAATCAAAAAGGCATGTGGGTGTCCTCATTCATTCAGGTGGCTACTCGGCACCCACTGGCCAATAAACCCTTTCTCACGGCACAGGCGTTTTGAAGACTCCGTCGTGGCCTCAAGAGGTTCCCCCTTTTACACAGTCACAAAATGCACCCCACTGTGTCTCGTTGACCCCACTCAGTTTTTTTTTTTTAAATCAGAATTTTATTGTTTTCCAACAAATAAACATACAGCCCTGTGGGCACCATAATAAAGTGGCAAAAAAGTCAAGATGTGGAACAACTATTCACAATAAAAGCTCTAGCGACCTCCCATGTGGGACTGTTCACAGAAGTGCTCTACCAAATATCACGAAGGTGCAATACTAAGTCTCCTTCATTCTCCCACGTAGAGCCCAAGTGCTGGGCCTATCCGTCTCCACACATGGTCCAGGCCAGCACTGTGCTGCAACATAAAGAACTCCCCAACCCCACACCCACTCCTATTCCCTAACCATCCCAACAAGTTCCCCCACCCCTGCCACCCACCTAAGCATGCCTCCAGTCACTAATAGGGTCATAGTGGTAATCAGAGTCCCTGTACCACCTATCTGAACTCCTATGTCACGGGCCCCAACCTGTATCAGATCAGTAACACCAGGCTCCCGCCAGCTCCAGCTCACCCTATGTTCCCACAGAAGGGGATACCGCTCAGGAGGCCCCCGCTCCCTCCACCTCATCAAGTGCACTCTCGTCGTCCCCAATCGGATGTTTGGCCAATTCCAGAAGAGCCACCCATACCTGAGCCATTTCCAACGACTTTTCGTTCTCGCTACGACAGGCCATACCTAATCTATAATTCCCTTCACTTTCTGCCCATTTCAGCAGCTCCCTATGCCAGCGCGCTAGAGCTGGACCCTGCCTCGCCAGTGAGAAGTGAGTTCCCTTTTGGCCAGGACCAGCCCCAGATCAATGAACTTGCTGTTAATCTTAGTCTTGGTAGTGTGTGGGAACCAGTGCAACATGCATACCCCTGGCGTCATGGCCACCTCCCTCTCTGTCACATTGGTCAAAACAGTCGTCACCTCCCGCCAGTAGTCTCCCAACAGTGGACAGGCCCAAAACATGTGGAAGAAGCTCGCCCCTTCCTGAGTGCAACGAGGGCAAGTAGCAGACACCCCAAAATATTCACTAATCTTGTGGGGCATAAGGTAGGCCCTATGTAGGACATAGAATTGGATGAGCTGAAAGTGCGCATTAAGAGAGCTTTTCCACGCTCTTTCCACAATTTCCTCCCAGGCTTTTTCCGCAATGGGCTCTCCCAAATCGGCCTCCCACTTGATCCTCAACACCGTCAAGGGGGGACGCATATCCCTAATGATCCGCCTATAGAGGCAAGTTACCGCTTTGAAAGTTCCTGCCGCCATCACTATATACTGACAGGCGAGTGACGTAGCAGGCTCTGCCAAACCCTATCGCCGATGCCTTCTAATAGCCGCCGTCAGGGCCGCATGTAAGAGAAAGTCCCCCCGTTCCCTGAGATCATTTAAAAGGGAGGAGGTTACCATCTTTGTATAGATCACCCACTGCGGTTACTCCCGCCTCCTCCCAGACCAACAATTGGCTCCAATCACCCCGTGAGGCAACACCTCGCACATTCTCAGCGCGTAAGGTATCCCAATGTGTGTTCGTCTAGCCAGATGTGCCCAGCAGCGCCGCACCACGCGTAAGGCCGGCGGCAAAAAGACATCCCGCAGCGGCACTCAACAGTACCCCGGACAAGTGGCGCCAGCTCGGCTCCGACTCCCCCATATCCTCAGGTCTTCGAATATGGCCAGCCACCCATTTCGTTAACCAGTGGAACTGTGCGGCATGATAGTAAGCCTCTAGGTCCGGCAACGCAAATCCTCCCTCTGCCCTGGGCCTCTGCATAGTAGTCAGGGCGACTCTCCTTCTCCCAGTCCCCCACAGAAAACCCGTGATGAAAGTACTAAGCTGGACAAAGAACTTACCGAGGTCCAGAGGGGGAGCATCCCAAAATAGTAGAGAAATCTGGGTAGTATGACCATCTTCACCAAGGCAATACTACCTGCAACTGATAGCGGAAGAGTCCCCCAAAAATCAAAACCGGCCTGAGCACCGCTCGCCCCAGATTGCCCTCCAACAGGTCATCCGGAGCATGGTAGATCCTAGTGCCCAAATATGGTAAACACCTACGTTCCCATGGCACGTCCTTTGCCCTCTGCTGCACTATCCTGTCCGGTCTAATGGGAAACAAGCACGACTTAGCCCAATATACCCTGAGACCTGCCACCCTCCCCAAGGTCTCCAACTAACCTCTCGCTCCACATAGAGCACCCTCAGCATCCGGCAGAAATATGAGAAGATCATCCGCATATAATGCTATATGTTGCATTTGACCCCCTACCAAGAGTCCAGAGTAATACTGGCCTGTCCGGGCGTGCGCTGCCAAAGGCTCCATCGCCAGAGCAAACAATAAAGGGGACAACGGGCACCCCTGTCTCGTCCCCCTAACTACCGTACAGGCTGCAGACACCATCCCCCTTGTCTTCACCCTGGCAGTAGATGCGCTATACAACAACGCCGTCCACCGTACAAATTGTTCGCCCAAGCCAGATTCCCGCAACACATTAAAAAGGTAGGACCACTCCAGGCTATCTAAGGCCTTTTCAATATCGACTGCAAAAATACAGGCCTCTTCCTTATCATAGGTGCCGGACTCCAAAATATGCATGAGCCTGCGGATATTTATCGCGGTGTTGCGGGATGGTATGAACCCAGCTTGATCCTTATGGACCAGTGTCGTCATATGGGGGAGCAAACGACCGGCCAGTATGCGGCTCAAGATATTATAATCTAAATTAAGCATCTCGAGGGGCCTATACGGGGATCGATCCCACAATGGTTTACCCGGCTTAAGGAGGGGAACTATGAGAGCCTCTCATTTAGTGGCAGGGAGGACGCCCTCATGCCTCGCTCTGTTGTAAAGGGCCACCAAGCAGGGCACTAGTAGATCAGCGTAGGCAGCGTAAAACTCCACTGGAAGCCCATCCGTACCCGGCGTTTTGTTTCTGGCCATATGTTTTATGGCGCTGCGCACCTCACCCGCCTCAATGTTCCGCCCAAGAACTTCAGCATCCCCGGGCTTGAGTTGAGGTAGTCCCGCACTTGACAGAAACTCTACATCCCCTGGAACCCCAGGACTCAGTTTGCTTCGATATAACTCAGTATAGTACCGTAAGAAATGATAATTAATGCCCTTTTGAGTATAAATCACCTCATCGTTCTGACCTCTCAATTCCAAGATCGCCGTGCCTCTACGCGCCGGATTGGCCAGCCAGGCCAAGAGTGCACCAGCCGTATCGCGCTCCACTTGCGCCTTATCTGTGTAGGCTTTATATTTGAAGCAACGCAGCCTCTCGAGCTGGACCGCCAGTTCCTCCCGAGCTTCGAGTAGCCCCTTCTGCCGATCCGGGCGCTCTGGACGCTCCCTCTCGGAGTCATGCTTCTTCTGCTCTGCCTTAAGGACATCTTGAAGCAACACTTTGCGCACTCCCACCACCTCACTCGGGCTTCGCCCCCTAACTACTTACTTAAAGGCGTCCCATTCAACCATCAGAGAAGACGCCATATTGGCGTTAACACTAAAGTATTCTTCAATGACCGACCCAATAGTAGCACGGAACACCGGATCCTCCAATGCATCAGGCCTAAGTCGCCAAGTGGGGATGGCAGGGCGGTCCCGCACCCAGTGCAGTATTGACAGCAAAGGGTTATGATCAGACGATGTTCTGGCCAAGTATTCACTGTGCACCTCCGATCCCCCCCCGCCCCCCCCCACTCCCCCCCCCCCCCCCCACCCCCCTGCCGGAACGTCCGGGGAACTGAGGATCAAGTCCAACCGAACATGCAGGTCATGTAGGGAGGAGAAGTAGGAATAGTCCCAGTCAGATGGGTGATGGGCCCTCCAGGTATCAGTCAGCCCCCATTGCTGTTGCCAGTCCAGCCGCCTTGCAGCCAGTCTGTGAACCTGGGAGTCCACAAGGTGAGGGTGGGATTGGTCCAAAGCAACGTCAGTAATACAGTTGAAGTCACCCCCCAAAAGCACTGAGCCAGTCAACAAGGGTGCCAATGTCCCTGAAAGAAGTGCAAAAAAGGAAGCCTGGTCCGTATTAGGAGCATATATACTGCCCAAGACGATGCCTCCCATCCAAGTGCCCCGTCACTACAACATATCTACCATCGGAGTCAATGACCTATCCCGTACACTGGAACGGCACCCCTACCCTAATCCAGACTAACGCGCCCCGTGCAAAGGCCGAATATGTGGTACAGTACACCTGCCCTCGCCATCTTCGCTGTAAGGCCAGACCCTCCTGCTTATTTAAGTGTGTTTCCTGTAATAGTGCTGTCTGCACCCCTCTTTGCCTAAGGTATGCATGGATCTTGTGACGAGTGATAGTGTGCATCCCCCTAATGTTCCATGACAGGCACTTAATGCCTACGGTGGTACCCATGGTGTGGTCAGACGAATACTGTTCGCCACCTCAACCCGCTCGGCATGCTTGGTCCCACCCACTCCCCCCCCACCCCCGCGTACCCCAACTCCCACTCCCCAGGATAGGTACCCTTGAACTAGCCCCCATCCAAACTGATAAACAAAACAGCAACCTCGCTCAAACAAGGGTAGTGAGACGTACGCCGACCCTATGGAACCCAAAGCCCCCCCCCTGCTCATCGCCATTATAAACAATAGCATCTGCATGGGGGCCCCCATCTATGGTGAGCAAGTGACACCATCACCCCGCACCCCGCTAGGAAGAAACCCTTCAGAAATCAGTCCTGAGCAACGCTGCGAGTGGATCTCCCCACTCCACCAATGTCTAGCTCAGCCAAACAGGTCCACCGTCTGCGGAGTAACCTCTGGAAGCTCAGTCTCAGAGTCGCCAGCTGGAGAAGACCCAGGACCCCCCAACACTCGGGCAGGAGAAACAGAAGTCAGGCTAGTTCCACTCTGGCTGATCGCCGCCACCGCCTGTACCGCTCTGTCCCTCTCAAGGCCACTCTCCGGCAACGTGAGGGCCCTCACTGGGCTCGCAGCTCCAGGAGACCGTCTCTCCGCATTGCTCGCTGCCGAACTCCTCCTTGAGCTCGGCTGTCGTGTCTCTAGCCACTGCCACACGGCCTGCGGAGTGGTAAAAAAAAGCATGCCGGCTGTGTCCACCACCCGCAAGCGTGCCGGGAAGAGCATGGCATACAGAATATGTAGTTGATGCAGCTTCCGCTTGAGAGCCACGAAGGAGGCGCGCTGCCTCTGAACTTCCCTAGTATAATCTGGAAAGAGCATCACCCTGGAGTTTTCAATTTGCAGGTGCTGCTTCTCCCGGGCTTGTTGGAGAAGATGGTCCCTGTCGCGATAATGTAGAAGCTGTGCCACCAGTGGCCTTTGGGCTGCTCCTGGCTTAGGAGGTCTAGCTGGGACCCTGTGGGCTCTCTTAAGGGCAAAGAATAGAGACAGTCCCTCCGGGGCAACCTCTGACCTGAGCCATCCCTCCAAGTACCGGACAGCATCGTCCCCCTCCACAAGTTCTGGAACCCCCACTATGCAGAGGTTATTTCTGCGAGAGCGCACTTCGCTGTCCTCCGCCATCAGTTCCAAAATTCGGACCCTGTCCTCCATCTGCCTCAAGGAGTGCTGTAGGCTGGTCATTGTATCCGGCACCTCCTCCAATGTCTTCTCGGTCGCCTTGACCCTCTCCTTGAGTTTCTTGTGATCGTCCTCAAGTAGGGCAATGTCCACCCCAATGGTGTCTATTTTAGTTTCGAGGGTGTCCCGCGACGCAGTGATGGCCTGCATTATGTCGGCCAGGGTGGGGCCCCCTGGAGCTTCTGTGTTGGAGCCCCGTGCCCCCACATCCTCATCCCCAGATTGACGTCCCCTGTCCTCCTCCTGTAGGGCCGCGAACCCCTTTTTCTTCACCACTCGACCCATCTCATCCGGCTCCTTAGTGTCACACAATAACTCCCCAGGCGCAGGATAGTACCTTCAGCAGCAGCGCCGCAGGGTCAGGTCCGACGTGTCCAGCCCGGTAGGACCAGCAGAGTAACCCCCGGCCAAGGGTCAACAGTCGGGGCCGCAGCATCCAGGTGTGAATACAAGCAGGTCAGCGGTTTCTAGTTCCCAGCCCATGCTCCGCCCTGGTTTCAAGTAATAGGGCTGGAGAATGGCAGCACCGTCTAGGCAGAGCAATACAGGGGGCAAACACCCCTCCGGAGAACCTCCCGACTCACCAACAACGCCTCAGGCCACTCTCAATGCAGCAATGGTGCCCAGAAGCCCCACCGTCACACGCAGCCCCAACCGACACAGGCGCGTTCCAGGGTCTGCCCGCTATGCGGCCGTCAACCCTGCCCACTATGCGGCCGTCAACCCTGCCCACTATGCGGCCGTCACCTTGCGGAATCTCCACGCGTTCCAAGGTACCAGTAGATAGGCCAGTCAATCCAGGAGCAGGCCCGCACCCCTCCACACCGCGCCGTGCAGGCAGCACCTCCATTCAGCCCTCTCGCTCTCTCATGTCTATATGGCACAGTACCTTCAGGGCAGGGCAACCTGCAACTGGGGCAAGTAACCGATCCAGCCACAGGCAAAGCCAGGTACCTGTCGCCAAGGTCCAGCAAGGCCGCAACAACACAATGCAGGCTCCACTTCAGGGCCGCCACCGACCACCACGACAGCGGGGGGGGGGGGGGGGGGACAAAACAGCCCCCTCTGCGCCGCAGGCTCGCCTTGGCCGTCACAGGCCCTCACAGCGGCGTCACAAACAAGTCGCGGCCGCCATCTTGATCGCCACGGCCGGCCCCGTTCTCTGGCCGCGAAATCGGCCGTATCTTCACTCGTCGCGCCGCTTATGGCATCAAGGGGGTTAAGGGCCCCCCCAGTGCATCAGGATCAGTGTGAACGGAGGGAGGCCATGGAGGAGCTCCGAGGTCCCCTTCCTACTACATCGGTGTCAAGCCACGCCCCCTCTTGACCCCACTCAGTTGTCCTTTGTCCCCCCCCAATTGTTGGCGCCTAGCGTCACGAGCCACAGACTCTGCCCCCAACCACTGCACTTAATGCGGCTTCCTTCCTTGTTTTGGTGAAATTGACTGCAACAGTTCCTTTAAGTCCCCCCCCCCCCCCCCCCCCACACTTACACTTCTGCTCCAGATGTTACGATTGTAACGTTGCGGACTTTGGGCGTTCAGGGAGATCTCGCATCTGTGGAGCAACAGCCAAAATACAGGAACGGAGCCAGATGGCGTGACAATGACCCAGCGTTGCCCCCCGGTGCCCCACCATTGCCTCCGGGATACAACTGGCCATAAACCAGCAATATATTTGTGGCCACATGAAAGCACCGAGCTCCTTGACACTGGCACACAATGAGGGAAGTTGAGCTCCAAGACAGGGGAAAAAAACCACTATAGCCCACCCACGTTTCTCCACACCCTCCGTCAACACACTTTTCCCACCCCACAACCATTCAAACGACCCCTCCTACTTGCCACGATCTTCAGACTCCTCACCCTACCCCTATATCATCCTCACCCAGCCACCAACTCTAATATCTTGCCGCAGTCCAGGTCCCAACCCAACACCCTCCCACCAGCGCCACATTCACCAACCCAACCACCATCCTGCAAACATCCAGCTCTACACCATCCAAGATGCGAATGTTATTCTGCACCAGCTTCATCCGTGCTTCAAAATCAGCTGCCACCCTGAATTATCCATGATATTATCCCCACTCCAACCCACCAACCATCAACTCCCACAAACACCTTGCTATAAATTGTGCCCGTTATTAAAACATGTGTAATGAATGTGTGCCGTGACAGCGCCGAGCATTGATGCGAAGATAAGCTACAGTGTCCAACTAGGTATGATTGGTTGTGGCGGATAATTAAAACACATTTATTGCAAGGACAACGTTTGTAAAAAGAATAAATAAATGGAATTATACCACACATGCAGAATAATGAATTATATGTGTAGAAAGGAACATAAGATGTTGGCAGTAATCATGAAACAAGCATTGGCATAGCCAATAGGTCTCGCTTTTCGGACCTTATAAGTATTTAGTTATGCAGCACAATATCCTTGGTGCAAAAACATCAACTGTTGCATGGCTAAACACTTATAAGGTCCCAAAGGCAAGACCTATTGGCTAAGCCATTGCTTGTTTTCTGTTTACCGTCTTCCCTCTTGTGCTCCAATTTATTAATTGCCTGTTATTCCTTTTGACAGCCCAACCACTACAGCTCCAGTGCCAAAATCATCTCTGTGGCTCCCAAAGAGAGCATCAGCTCTCCTCCCCCTCGTGGATGTGACGAGGAGCACGTCTACAGGTGAGTCTATTTTCAAGAGTTTGTCAAATGTTTCTCTGAGTGCCCTATGAAGTTTTGTGGGTTTAAAATCCTCACATTTCCCTACGTGACCGGTTTTTTTCTTTTAATTCCAGTTTCCCCAACAAACAGAGATCGGCTGAGCCATCTCCGACAATGTTGAGTTCATCACTGGGCAGTAATTTGTCAGAACTGGATCGCTTGCTCTTGGAGCTGAATGCGGTGCAGCAGTCTCCAGTCAGCAACAGTATTTCGGGTAAGTAGGGTATTGCAGTCTGCCGTTATTTCAAAAGTATGGGGAAGTAAATGGGAAATAAGTAATTGAAGAGTGAATGTAGGCTGGGGTTGGTGAAGATGAGTGATGAGGCTAAGTGAGCACCAGTGGCAGGAGTGAGGCAAAACAGAAAGATGGCAGATAGATGAACCGAAACGTATTCAAAGAGAGATCTGGGGATCCTCAAGGGCTGATGACCTAGATATGAGGTAGGGCAAGAAGAGACTGTTTAGTATTGGAAGGAAGCAAAAGGGAGAGCGAGGCTGATGCATTAATGGGTGGAGTAGGAGAAGGAAGAAATTCACATTGACTGTACTGGGACAGGATGCGGTCAGAAATAAGGAAAGGAAGAATGTGAGACTGGAAGAGCCAGCATTAGAAGAAGCATTGGCAAATCCAATACGTCTTGCCTTTGGGACCTATTGGCTTTACCAATGGTTTTTGGCGATGCAGTACAGCATCAGTTAAAAGCATTTCTTGCTGATGCTGTGGAACAAGACCAAAAGGAAATAGAAAGAAAAAAAAGCATGATGATGCAACTTAACTAGGGTACCCCACTATTTCACACACTCAGTGAACACATCCACAACTGTGGCACACAGCTGTCAGTCATCCAATTGTAGCTGCCTGCAAACTGGCTTAAATGAGGTGGCACTAGCATTCTCTTGCTGTTTCGTACAAGGTCACTCTTCTCCTTTTGTACACATCTGTCCTTGACAAAACGGTCACTCATTTCCCTTTGTGCATGTCTATCCTTCACAATGTCATTCCCATTATGCATTTCAGCATCCTCCAGTTCATACTTCATACCTTCCCCTCCTCACGCTTTAACACAACAACTCTACCCACATTCCATATGCGATTATCCTCTAGTTTCACCGCATTCCTAAACAGTTTAACAACTTTCTAAGGTTCTGAAAATTTCGAGGACTTGACCAACCCCATTGGAATTTGATTCTAATCCAGTCTCCCACAGCAACTTTGGTTGGTTTAACAGCATGTCTAAAATCATTCTTTATATTGTTATTGTTGTTATTGTTATTTTGGATTTATATCGCGCCCAATCACCTACAGGTCTCTAGGCGCGCGGAAATCGATGGTAACTGACAATAAACTAGGCAAACACAGAATGAAAGGCACTTTTTTGATCTAGTTTACACCCAAGGTTCTTTTAAACAGCAATGTTTTTAGCATCCTTCTAAATCGCAGGAGATTCCCCTCCCTGCGCATCACCTCAGGCAGCGTGTTCCATAGCTGAGGGACTAATACTGAGAAGGCTCTTCCTCCCTTAGTTACAAGTTTGTAACGGGGGCAGACCAGAAGCTGAGAATCTGAGGATCTAAGTGTTCTCACTGGGCTGTACACCTCTAGACGATCAGTGATGTAGGCTGGTGCCTGACCATAGATAGCCTTATGAACTGTGCATACGTTTTTGAATTCCACTCTCTTTAATGGGGAGCCAATGCAAGCTGTGTAGCAGGGGAGAGGCCTTAGTTCTCCTTGGGAGTCTAAAAATTAGGCGTGCAGCATCATTCATCACGACCTGCAATCTGTTAGTGAGAGTTTTAGGTAGGCCAAGGTAGAGAGCGTTTCCGTAGTCTATCCTTGAGATGACGGTTGCTGCTACAATTGAGCGCATCATTGATTGGGAGAGGACAGGGGTTAACTTTCGTAACTGTCGGATGATATTTGTACAGCTACCCACCACAGATTAAATTTGACTGGCCATTGACAAGTCGCAATCCAGTTTGATCCCCAAGCTCTTTACGTTCCTACTTGGTTTTGGAGCAGGGCCCAACTCCGCTGGCCAATAGAGGTCACTCCAGGGTGAGGCGGTGGATGGAATCACCAATACCTCGGTCTTATCTGGATTGATCTTTAATAGATTTCCAGTCATCCATTGTACAGTGTACCTCAATATGTTCTGAGCGTTGAGTTGTGCGGTCCTTGAGTTATCGATACTCAGCAACAGCTGAGTATCGTCCGCGTAGTTGAAGACTCTACAGCCCCTGCTGGCCAGTGATGCAATCAAAGGTTGTAGGTAGAGATTAAATAACAGCGGGGACAGGGCAGAGCCCTGTGGCACCCCACATTCTAAGGTCCCCACCTCAGATGTTTGATCCCCCAGTTGTATCCTTTGTGTTCTTCCCAAAAGGAAGGATTGCAACCACTTAAAGGCCAGCCCAAGCTTGTCTTGCTGCTTCTCCTTCCATTCATCTGAATTACTCACAGTGCACTGATTTACATGATTAATCCAGGATGGACACATTAGAGAGTTGGGCTTCCTGCCTCTAAAGAGCTCAAACAGCACTTTTCCTGTGACGGAATGTGGAGTTAAGCGATCAATCTGAAGCTTGGAATTTCTTCCCTGCAGTCTTCCCTCCACTTTAGCAATGTGTATAGCTTCCTTCTGGACTATATCAAACCTTTCCACAACCCATTGGATTCTGGATGGTATCGAGCATTCTTTGTCTCAACTCTTTGAGTAATCCATATGACTGGCCACTTAAACAAGTCGATCAATACCAGCACATAATATTGACCCTGCCTGTTTGTGACTGGACCCAAAATGTCCAGAGCTACTTGCTCCCATGGTTCTTCAGGTTGTTTCCTCTCAATCATGGGTTATGTTGGGGGGTGTGTGGTCACGCAAGATGCCAGAGAGACTGCGCCTCTAAGAGGCTTTCGGCCAATCCTGCAATATCCTCCATAATCCAGCCTAAGGGACATCGAATTGCCGTCTACATGAGGCGTACACCTCGGCACTACTATCATGCCCTGAATTTTTTCCCCGGTGAGCTGTGGTGGAGCCTTTGGAACCGGTAATGGGCGGCGGCTGCCGATGGGCTTGGGGACTTTTGTTGGAGGCTCTGAGGGCGGCTGGGTTGAGATCGTCCAGATTTCCCCTTCCCCTGGTGTGAACGGTATTTCTGGAGCTTGAGGCCTATTGTGCTGCCGGTGGTGCAGGAGGCCTGCATCCTTCAGTGGCTGAGCCGGTCAGTGGGAGGGAGACAGCGTGGTGCCAACCGGCACTCCCTCTGAGGCCCCGCTGTCCTGCTAATACTCCTGCCTGCATGAAGTGGCCACCTTCGCGTCTGCTCCTCTGGATTTGGCTGCACTGGACTGGCAGCGTGGGGACCTCAATGACATGAGGAGGAGAGGTGGCCTACCGGGGCTGAGGCCGGAGACTGAACTAGAGTTGCTGGCGCCCGCGTAGGAGCCTGCGGGGTGTCTGGGGCAGAAAGTGACATCTGCAGAGTCTGGCTCCGGGGGCTACTGTGATGAGTACTGGCAGGTGAGAGACTCTAGAGGTCTACACAGACCAGGGCTGAGCAGTGGCCCGCAGGGATCCTGTATAAGGGTTTGGGCCTGGATTGCCCACCCCTGGCTCTCCTGATCGCGACAAGGGGGGTGAATGAAGACATGGCAGGCGCTTGGCATAAGGAAGATTCTTTGAGGGGCGACTCAATGGTGATTATAGGACCTTGGTGTATAGGTAATGAGTCATCCTACCACCTTAGTACCCATAAGCCCAGGACCGACTAGCTATAGTGTCTCACTTGCTCTCCTTCTCACTCATGTTGAAACAAATGATTAGACACCCTAGAACACAGCACTCCCAGATCTCTCAGGAACCGCGGTGACAAGACACACCCTTTTGCTCGCACTCTTGTAATTGTCCACAATAAGATCTGACAGACACACAAAACAGTTTAAAATATTTATTTTAACTAACGTGCGGTATACGTGCCACAACAAGCAAGAAGATGCATACTACAAATACAGTCAGCATAGCAGCTAGTTCATTAATCATGAAGGGGGATGTCATGGAAAGACAATAGCGCCTAACCTCCCTCGCCTTGCTACAAAGTAGTATTATTATATATTAGAAGATCTCTGGGCTTTGTCAGCAGACCCCATACCTTAGCCTGTAGATGGTAGATCTACATCATAGGTGCGGTCTCGCTCTCCTCCCTGGAAATGTCCCTCTCCAATTGTGTCCCATCTATTTGTGTAGCCCCATAAAACCAGAGTACATTGTCCAAACAACAACTGCATTGGTATGTTTTGTCTAGGTGCTAATGTCTGGCCAGAACAAAATAACAAGGGGCATTGTTGTTCGACCTTGCACATAATGTTCACTCAAAATCCCAGGAACATGCAGAGAATGAACACAGCGATGAGTTCTCAAGTGAAAATAGCTATAGAAATGATTGCGAAAAATAAAGACATGTAGTAATGTGTGCAAAGCAGCAGGCAAGCTGCAGCGTGCTCATGCTAAGTTAGTGAAGACGACAATGTCCCTATGTGCCACGTGACACATGGAATGGGGGGGAGGGGCGGGATCTCTACCCTTCCCGGGAGAGTGCCAAGCCATTGATGACAGGCGCTCTGGGAAGAGAGATGTGGAATTTGGGGCTTTTAAATGGGTGGCGCCTCTTGCACCCGGAGGGCCGAGAGTATACATGTCACTCTCTAACCCATAATACTCATAGCCAGTTGGACCATTTCTTGATGGGTTGGTTGGATCACTCCACTGTGAAACATATGGTCTGGTTCCTGTACGATCATGCCCTGACTCTGATAGGACTGGACTGGGGTGGGAGGCTGGATGGGTGCAGAACATAGCGTATGCCCTCTGACTTGTTGGCAAATCCCACGTGCAGCGTGGACTTGCCGACTGTCATAGAAACTTACACTAGTAACAACTGGAGGACGTTGGACAATTGATTGGGACGCTCTCAAGGCAGTCATGCGGGGTAATGTATTAGCACTATCTGTGGAGTGTGTAGAAGACTTATAGCAGATTAAAAAGCCCAGGAGGATCGATTGGCAAACCTTCAGAAAACAGGAGGTATTCACAGCTGAGGTGTGCGCAGGTGAGCTGGCGGCTCATATGAAGGAGTGCTCCCTGTGAGACTCTGTGGACAAAACAGGTCTAAGAACCTGCTGGCAGTTGCTACACCGAGAGGGTGACACATCAGGTAAACTCCTGGCATAGATTCTTAGGCGAGAAACGGAGATACCCATTGTATCCATGCAGGGCGCGTAGGGTCACTTACGCTCCCGGCGCCAGGGTAGCCTGGCGACACTACTGGACCACTTTAAATTAGTTTGTAGTGCTGGCCCACCAGTTATTGACGGTAGAACGGAAGACTTGCTGACGAGAGTGGGACTCCCAAGGCTACAGAGGTTATCCGGGACCTGGTCCACAAGGACCAGTGTGGTTTTATGCAGGCACGCATACCACACACAACCTTCGTATATTGACACATGTGCTCCATGATGCCATAGATGGGGAGGGCATAAGGCCCTGATTTCACTGGAGCATGAAAAGGCATTTGATACAGTGGAATAGGCCTTTTTTAATGGCGGTGTTGAGGGGCATGGGATTTAGTCCTAATTTCTGTGCCTGGATTAGATTGTTGTTCACCGAACCCTCAATACGCATAATGGCGAGGGAGAACTCTCAAAGCCCTGGTTGTTAGGGAGGGGCTTTATGCAGGGCTGTCCCCTCTCGCTCCTATTATTCGCCTTGGCGATCAAGCCCCTTGCGTTACTGATGCTCACGGAGCTAGCACCCTGGGGCATCCGGGTAGGGAACAGCCACCATGTAGTCTCGCTGTATGCGAATGATCTGGTGTATGTACATTCGCTTGGAGAGTTAATCCCACTATTGATGAGACATCTGGGTTATTTTGGTAAAATCTCACGGTTCAAACTTAATGTCCGCAAATCGTTAGTGGGTTGATTTGAAGACAACCACACCAGCTGTGGTACTCCGGTTGGAATTGGAAGGTTTTTGGCATTTGGGGATCTGGGTCACATACACGTAGGACCAAAACCAGTGTCAGAATGTGGACAGGGTGCTGACTGGCTTTGAGAATTCCATTGGCTTTTGGAACCAGCTTCCTCTGTCTGTAATAGGCAGGGCAGCAATTGCAAACATGGTCTTCCTTCCATGATGCCTATATCTTGTACAAAACTCTGTTTCCACTGACGGATCGGTTTTTTTGTTGGTTGGATAGCCTGTTGGTGACACTTCTGTGGGCGGGTGGGTGCAGCAGGGTGGCGCTTGCCACACTGAAATGGGACATGGAGGACGGGGTTTGGCAGTCCCGGATGCACAATTTTACTATTCTGCAGCCCACCTACTACACGCGCCCTGCTAGCTCACTGAGTGGGATAACTGGAGGACGGAGTTTTGGAGGCGGGGCGGGTCGCACCCTGTCCCAGTTGCTGATGTGGGGAGGGCAGACGGGTGGGATCGGCATTCCCGAATCCCATACCTGGTCACCGACACGGCGTGGATATGGGAAAAAGTGGTCCAGAAAGTAATTTGCATGGCTCCCTTCAGAAGGGAATTAAAGCTATAGGATCTGGTGCTCTTCAGAAGCATTGACTCCACCATGTCTATGGAACAATGGCGGGAGGGCGGATGTCTTGAGGTGGGTGACCTTTACCCAGGGGACACCTTGAAATCCTTCCAAGATGTACGGGACTCCGAAGGGGTAGGCCTGTTTCATTTTCACTATGCCAAACTGGAGTGTGTTGCAAAAGACCTCTTGGTGGACCTCTTGGTGGACTTCCTGGCAGCCCCTCGACCATCGGAGGTCCTTCATGGCCTCATTGGGTGGGGAGAGGGGCGCCATCTGATTGCCCATTTTTATAAAGCTCTTATGACTGATATGCAACCTCGACAGAACCCTGCGCAGAGAGCTTGGGAGAGAGACATAGGAGCGCAGAGCTCTGATATGGACTGGGCAACTGCATTGAACCTTATTCGTACTGTGTCCTGTAACAAACAGTTTAAACTCTTGTATTTCTATTTTCTACATCATACAAAATAGACCCCGCGAGCGTCACTGCTTGTCCGCGTTGTGGGTGGTTGGAGACACTTTTCTACATTTAGCTTGGGAGTGTGCTCTGGTTCAGGCATACTAGACACTTGTGGTAACCCACATAAGAGCGGCTACGGGAATTGATGTTCCACTGACACCACTTGCCTGTCTCCTGGGAGAAGTAGTGTCCTAGGGGTCGCAAGAGCCCCCATAGATTTGTCCAGCTGGCCTTAATACTAGCAAAAAGGCGGGTGGCCATCAGGTGGATGGGGATGAAGGCCCCATTGCTGTCACTCTGGAATGAGAGACCGAATGGAGTGAGTGGGGGCTGTGGAAGAACAACACATGCCACTATCACGCAATAATGAGGGGGCGTCTGAGGCTATAATGCAATGGGCCCAACTGCTAGGTATGTTCCAAGATGATCAGGATCAACCCACAGAGGCCGGGTCAGAAATGGGGAATTGAAGAGTTATTGAAATACTCCATTTGTTGTTTTGTTTCCTGAAGACCAAGTGGGCACCAATGTTACTGTGCGATGAACAGCTCAGTGCCTTGGTTCTATTTATTATTGTCTTGGAGTGACTTCAGACCTATGAATAATTCCACATGTTAATCTTTTATCTCACTGCATTGTATATGTCTTTACTATATGTCATACTCTGGATCCTTAACAGAGTTAACAACATGCACTGTAAGTTTTGCAGCGTGAATCATTCTGGATTCACTATGCTGTACATTATTCCGCCATCTAGTGGTTGGGTCCGGAATTGTAGTCTTTTTTTCTCTTTCTATTTTTTCGTGGCCCAGGTGGGCATCGACATACCACCATTTGGTCTCCTTGTTGTTGGCAAAAGAACTCAATAAAATACAGTTAAAAAATGTTTTGCAATTTTTATCACTATTTTTCCAATCTCGCAATCCCTGGTCTCCCTTTTCACGCGAGTATCTAGCCCGGGCCACCAAATATTAATTCTTATTCTTTCCTTCATTTAACTAATGCCTAAATGATCATAATGGGCCAGGTGCACTAGTTTGCCCCTCTCACACGCTGGAGGAATCGATTTCGTGCCCCTCCACAGCAATCCATGATGTTTAGAGTTCACTCCTCTCTTACCAAACCTTCAGGCATTCTGGATTTGTACTTTCTCATTCCTGCGACCCACTTTCAATCAGTTTGGTTAATAGTCCCAATTCTTTGTCCTTTAGCACATACTCTTTCCAATATATTTAACTTATTATGCCCTCTGTGACCTCGCAGACTCTAAACTCGTCCAACTCACATGCATCATCATCCACCCCACCTTCCTGCTCACTCACATTAGAGTCACCCAGCCTTGACAGACAATCTGCCACTTGATTTTCCACCCCCGAAATGTACTCCACCCGCAAATCAAACTCCTGTAAGGAAATCACCCATTTACAAATCCTGCTGGACACCGCATCCAGCCTTTTCTTTAGAAAAATCTCTCTAACGGGCTTATGATCCGACGTTACTTCAAAGTTAGTTGCCTACAAAAACGACTTAAGCTTTTGGATAGCCCAATATATGCAAAGGGTCTCCCTTTCTATAACGGAGTAACAGTGCTCCAGACCGTTCAAACTTCTTAAAATAAACTTGAGGCTCTTTTCATCACTACCTTCTCCCTGCTTCAACACCGCTCCTCCTCTAGCACTGCCATCCATGATTAAGATGGACTTATCCTTCGTACTAAAGCTTTGCAATGAAGGAGCATTCGACAAAGCTTCTTAAGTCCTCAAATTCTAGATTGGGGTGTCATATTGGAGCAAGATGGCCGCCGGCTGACCGCAGTGAGAGCTGCTGATGGGTTCTCTCCCCAAGATACATTGAGTGACCGGCATGCTGATACAGTCACACCTAACTGGCTAGTCGAGTGATACTCTGGTGGAACGGCAGCAGCGTCAAGCAGAGACTGCCGCTGCCCGCGTCCCACGCAGAGGGACATCAGCAGGGCAGCTCTCTAGTGGCCACCCATCGGAGCCTCCCCCCCCCATTCCATCTCTCACGAGAGGCCGCGCCTGGGGAGGGGAGGCCCCAATGGGCATTGCTGGGGGAGGCGGGCTACTGGGCTGGGCGGGGCCAGGCCCTATTTATGCCTCCCGCCCCCGTAGATCGCCCTCTGCTTCCTGTTACGCTCCTGGCCGCGCAAGATACAGCCTTGTACACCACGCGATCCGGGCATCGCAATTCTCGGCTTGAAAATAGTGGTGTTCCCGCCTCGTGCTATGGTCCTTGTATCGCGCTAGCACGTGGTCTTCGTGGCGAACGGTTGCGTGTTCGAGTGTTAACTGGAAGGCACCGTGCCACTACAAAGGGCGTAATTCGTATAAAACAGTCGGGGGTGGGGGGGAGAGACTCCGGCCGGTTCCAGGTGCACGGGCTGTCGAGCCCTTTGTGCGGCTGAGTTGGGCAACTTCGATCGAGCCCCTGGTTACCCCCTGCCATCTGGTGTCTCCAGCCTAGCCCTACAGCCCCCCCGTGCCCACGAAAGAGAACAAACAAACTTGGCGCCCATGTCCAGCGCTTTCGGCGGACGGAGCGAGTCCCCGCCACCCTAACCTGACAATACACACGGTGCAGTTGAGCCGCTATGCGCGCGTGTGGGTCCTGGGCCGGTTTGGGGAGCGGTTCATGCTTCGGGCGGTACGCGGGTGTGGGGAACAGAGGCCGGGCCCAGTGGCGTCACTAGGGTTGGTGTCACCCGTGCGGGTAACTCATGGTGTCACCCCCTCACGACTTACCGCATGGACCTCCTCCGCTCCGAGTCCGCCAGTGGACACAGTTGGCAAATAACGGGACCATACAGAATCCTTAGTAACGTTTGTAAATGTAGGTCGGGGCAATCACTACTGCTATGATTTAAAGCGCCAAGAAACTATACCGTCAGATCTCTCCTGCCCACCCTGAACGTTTCATTTGACCCTCAGTGCCCATGAAATCTCATGACACGTCCCTCACCAGACCCATCACACAGCCTGTCAGATATCCCTCATCAGACCCATCACACAGCCTGTCAGATCTACCTCTCAAGGCCCATCACACAGCCTGTCCGATATCCTTCACCAGACCCATCACACAGCCTGTCAGATCTCCCTCACCAGACCCATTACACACCGTGTCATCTCTCCCTCGTCAGATCCACCGCATAGCCCGTAAGATCCCGACTGCACCCCGTGCATCTTATTGGAGGCACCCTTACCTCTCCTGCACATCTCCCCGTGACCTCCCTTACAACATTCTTCGCACATCCTAGATCTCCCTTCAATTATGCCCATCAGTGACCTGACGTACATTCCTGTGAGAGCACACTCCCCAAATCCCAGGTATCTCACCGGATCACGTACGTGTCGTTAGATCTCATCTCACTCGATGCACTCTGTACACCACCATTCGTTTCCCTGGGATAAGGGACGGTTAACATGGCCTTTTTTGTAATCTTCAATTTATCTAATTGCTATACACTAATCTTTTAACTGTAACAAGGGCGCAACCCCTTAAAAGAAAAACTATGGTATGGGTGGGGTAAAGTTATATTTGGGGAAAATCATTAAACATTATAATACGTATGTGAAACATTAATGCATCATTACCCTACCTACCTCTCAGCCTGGAGACGTAGATTAAATAAACTGGGCGCTTGATTACAAAGTGCACGACTTCTAATACCCAAAAAAATATAGTCATGTCCAAACATCTGATTTGAAAAAAATTATGGTTCCAGTTTGTGATAATTAGGTCCACTCTGCAGGTCCTAATGCTCAGAGGCTAATGCATGTATCCCCTCCAGGGATCTGTGTCTAACTCCATGATCATGGGTTCGAGGTGTACTCAGCCATTCATCCTCCCGAGGTCGATATTACGAGGATAACTGAGTTGGGTAACAAACACCCGTCAGCTGTCCAGAGCGGCGTCTTCGGTCCGCTGCTGCTGGCAAGATGGCGAACGTCCCGACAACTCGCAGGGCAGGCATTCTGTAAGAAGTGCGGGGTACATCAGCCCCACAAAGTAACCCATACAAGAAGGGGGCGGATTCCCTCTGTGCCCAGGGACAGGGGCGATACGATCGTAAGGAGAGCGGGTATGGTGGTCAAACAAAGCCCATTTTCCAAGGCCAAGACTACGAAAAAGGCTATGTTAAGATTGGAACGCGCGGAGTCAAACTGCAGGTCCCAGAGGATGCTGGACATCAAAATATGTAAACACGTTACACTTGGGCAGAGACAAGAAGAGAAAGGGCCGAGTTAACCAGTTCTAAGCTCCATCTTCGTGATCCATGTGCGGGAGCGCCCAGGAACCCATATGTGATGAATGTGCGCTCTGTAATACATATGTTTTGCTCTTTTAAGTTACACTCTGTCATATGTGTAAACATGCGGGGCCGGGGCGGGCAGTAACAATAATAATATCATATTTAAATAGCAATTACTCTGACAGGCTTGCAGCTTCGAAGTGCTGCCATGTCTCGACAAACACACTCACCTGCTGAGTTGGTGTTGGTGGCACGTGGCAGACAGGGGTGGGGGGGCCTAGCCTTAAACCAGGTTCCGCTCCGGCTCTGTCCTGTCCTTAGAATAAAATTTAAATTATAGTGGCGACGTGAGAGACCTCCTCACCTCCCGAGTCCTCGGCGCCCCTCGTGATGCCAAGTCACGCGCACTTGGGGCCCAATGCGCATGCGGGATTCGGATTCCCGTATTCCAAAACATTAAAACAACATCGCCGACTGCACCCATCTAGTGACGACGTCACTGCCGAGGCGCGCAGACGCAGCGGAGGAGGAGACAGTGCGCGCTGCGCACAGAGGCACCTCCTCCTGCTCAATAGAATAGAAGTTAGGTTGCGTCGTCGTTGCGTTTCTGGTTTGTTCTGCAGTACTGCTCTGCAGTCTGCCCCACACCACATCGACCGGACCGGCCCTTTGGTGTCACCCCCCGTGAGGGTGTCACCCGGTGCGGTCCGCACCCCCAGCACCCCCATAGTGACGCCACTGGCCGGGCCCATGAGGTCGCGCCCGCCACTGCGACATCAGAGCATGTGAACACGATACCCAAGCCCCCGTGTCTCATGTGGTTATAAAGGTTCGAGCATCAGATGTGGCACCATGACCCCCCCCCCCCCCCCCCCCCCCCCCAATCGCAGTGTTGTGTGATGGAAGTTCGGCACCCACGCTAAGCGCTACTATGCCTCCTGGTCGAACTTTGCCAATGTTTAAAGAGACAGCACGCGGAGCACCCAGTGCCGTGATATTTGATCTTAATTTCGGTGCTCACGCTACGCGCTCCAAAACCTTCTGGTCGAATAGTTGCTATATAATATGCGGCATGCCACGCTCCCAGTGCCCGAATGCACGCTATATAGGCCCCCTGTGCCGGGATGTGTCATTCATATACGGCGCCCACATGATGATTGAGGCGCCAGGTAGGTTTTGGAGGACGCGTGATGCACGTGGGTCAGCGGTCTGCTGCTTTCGTGATGCATACTTTGTTGCTTTCTAATTCTGATCTAAGGTCCCCAGAGGCAACAGCGAGCCACGGGCGTTCATTGGGATGCGCACACAACGCAGACAGCTTACAGCAGTATAATATTGACTATGTTGCAGAAGGGGGTTAACTGCCAGATAGCGTATGATGCGGATTTTCCGCGCGGGGGGTTCCTAGCCTGAGGGCCTCCCTTGTTGAGATTCCTGCATGTGCTGCATCTGTTGGTTACACATACCCCCCCAAGTTAAGGTCCGAACAGGCTACTGTGAGCTACGAGTGTTTGCTGGCATGATCGTTGTGGGTTAACGCATAAGAATACCCGGGCTAACGACGTTTCTCTCTCTCCTAACAGATTGCCGGGGGGACAGCCTGCAAACTTAAGGAGCCTTCTGGGCAGTTCACTTGATCTCCCCGCACCTGAATGTGTAATGTAACTAGGCGCTACGCGAGCGCTCCAATCTTCTGGTCGTGTTCGCGCCATATAAAGCTACGCAGCATTGCTACTTAACTGCCGACCTTGGGGTAGGAAACCAGGGTTCGTGCCTGGGAGGCGCGTCCTTCTGTGATTTGGGTTAATGACTTATTCTCCCCGTGCCTGAATGTGTCGTTTTAATCGGTGCGCCGGCACAGCGCTTCAATACCTTTGGGGCGAGTTCGCGCTATAGATATGATGGCGCCGACTCCTGTCCCGCATGTCGCGCCGGTCGGGCGCAGCGTGGGGAGAGGCATCGTGGTTTGATGGTGCTGGCTCCTGTTTGGTGCGCGGGTGGGTTGGCAGACCGGGCTTTGGCCTTGGAGGGCCTGGGTTTCCCATGTTTAGCGCCCCAAATCTGTGTAAACTCATCCCCCACCCTCCCGGGCAGCCTTGCAGAGGCACCACCTTCTGCGCAGCACGATCTGCTTCCTGCGAGTGTGAGTTATATCGCAGCCAGTCATTGTTTAGTTTAATGTTATCCCGTAGGGGGAGGGTTTCAGTTGGGGAACAGTTACACCGTTTTACAGGCCGCAGAAATGCCAAGAGGACATTAGTACCCCATCCAGAAAGTGTATTCAAAGCAGTGAGAAGCATGCATCCAATCTTTGGTAATCACAGCTTCTCTCCTGCAAATTTTCTGTTTTACAACATTTTTTCATTCCCTTCTCGTCACGTTTGGGTGCAGGTGCGAGTAATTTCTACAATTAAGGGCAGGTTTACCCCATTCCAGTATTTTAGCTTCAGGCGTGTATTGTGATGCATCGGCGGGTACACAACTGGGAAAATGAGCTAAGGTCTGCCCCTTTTCTCCTGTGAAATACCATTTCTACCAGCAAATAGAAGAAGACATCAGTCCTAACGTAACGTAATCTTCCTTGTGGGGCGGCCAGGAATATTCAGACAATGTGGTGGGGCTCTCGCATAATTATACAGTGCCTGGCGGCCGATTTCTAACCTCTGCGGTTGCAATTTAGGCATGACCAGCATTGGGACGCACAATGGGTCTAGTTTTTACTAGTTTTAGCTTTGGCCGATGGTAGTTTTCGTTAGCCGGATTCGGAAGAGCTGATATTGCAGGACACTAGAGAGGCGGGTGTGTGTATGTCCATGTTGGGGAAGGGTTTCTTGTGATACAGGCAAGTTTGCATTGTGGTGCACCAGTACCAACTGCCTTCGGTATCGGCCCAGCATCATCGTGCATAGGCACGCACTTAATAGGAATAAAAACCCACATTTCGTATGTCCTTATGCAGTGTTGTTTGAGGGCTGTTGGTTTTATACAACTTCAAGTCATGAAAATGATAATTTTAGAGACTTTTATGGGCAAACCCCCTTTACGCAAAACGCAGCAACCAGTCTAATACCTACATGAGACTCCTGCGCCACTGGCAATACATCAGCTTTTCATGTGTACACATGTAGGGCTTCATCTTTGTGTTGACAGTTAAATTAAATTTTGCGGGGCAGTTGTCCCTGCACTGCACGGTCACAAAAGTCGTGAGGCCGCTCCACTCAGCCATGTCTCTGGAACCATGCAATGCCGTGGCTCATTTTGTATATCCTTGGGCCGGCCGCATATTCCTTAATCTCCAGCATGCTTTGCTGATTAAATGATTAAATGAATAAAGTCGCATGTTTTTAGCTCAAACAGAGCAACAGTTACTAATCGCAATGACATGGGTTCACACACACTGGAAGGCCCTTTACATAGGTTGTCTGGTATCTTTGTCCCAAAATCCAGCATTTATTAGGGTTATCCGGTACTAGGGGGGAATCTCTTTGGCAGTAGTTCCATGCCTGTAGGGACGAAGTGACGAAGTTATGTGTCTCAAGTGGTGCAACAGGATAAGGGAGGGTGTGTATATATATATATATGTATATGTATATGTATATATATATATATGTGTTATCGTGGTGGCAGGAGTACAAATATGTCAAAGGTTCAGCCTATAACCCAGTCTCAACCATAACGCAATGGTCAGCTTGTAGAAAGGTGTAACACGGAAATTGGTCTACCAGTGTTATTATTGCGAGTTCCACGCTTGAGTCAAGAGATGCGGCTGTCTTTCATCTTTGCCTTGCTATTCGAAAACAGCTGGTGTAATGTTTCTTTCAAATCACAGTCCTAGTGGCAGCTTAGTCTATACAGAAAAGTCAGCAGCCTGAGCTGTTTTGAGACCAGCTGAAGGCCTGGGTTTGTGTGTCATACATAACATCTTGAAGGTATTTATTATTGTGAGTTCCACGCTTAAGTCCAGAGATGCTGTTGCCTTTCATCTTTAGCCTTGCTATTCTGAAACAGCTGGGGTAATGTTTCTGCAAGTCAGTCATAGTGGCAGCTTAGTCTCTACAGGGAAGTCAGCAGCCTGAGCGTTTATGAGACATGTGGAAGGCCTGGGTTTGTGTGTCATACTACCGGCGTAGGCGGTACAGTAAGGGTACCCCTGTCCGGCACAGTAAGGGTGCCCGAGCCAAGGTCCGGGAGCCGAAGGAGGTTCTGGGAAGACCGCGACGGCGCCCCGTTAGTCCTTCGGGTGGTTGGGGGGCCTGACCAACCGGGGGTGTGCCATAACACGCTCCGCCCCCGTTAAAAGGGGCGGGAGTATTACACAGATCACGTGATCCAAAGGAGGATCTGAAAAATGTGCCGCACTGCCGGGCATCTACCCACCGTGCGTGCTGGCTCGCAAGGCGGGCGGAGCAGCGAGGGGCTGCTTGCCCTGGATCGCCCGTAAGATAACCCACTCTATCGTCATACTTATATGTATGAAATAAACCTGCAGCAGTTCTTCACCCATAACCAATGTGTCAGTGTAATCATTGGGTGATTTCTGTGCATACATGTTGAGTGGAGCGGATGACGGTGTGGTCACTATAAGCCAATTGCTTTTCACAGCTGAAGCGCTGCTTGGATCTCAATTGAGGGGAGTGCACGCCGGAGAAACGCCGACCGCAGAAGCGCGATGGCTCCCAAAACCACGAAGCCGAAGGAAGGAGCAACTGCAGGAGCTCCAGCGGGACGCGGCTTCGCACAACTCCGACACGGAGGAAAGAAAACAGAGGTTGGACTGAAGGCGCGGGACGGAGTATCGGATGGGCGGCATAAGCCACAAACAAACAATTCAGATGGTGCTTCGTGCCAGCCCTCCATTGCGGAGGTCTTTCTACCAGCCTCAGTTAGTGGCACGGTAGACGCTACAGGTCCCTGGTTAATGGAGGATGCCGGAGAGACCGAGCCTCCTCTGCTTCTGCCCCCGGAGATGCAATGTTGCCTCAATCACACCAACAGTCCGAACCGGAACTGGGAGCAGCGGTGGAAGGGGCTGACAATCGGGTCATACAAGAGGCATTACTAAGTGCTGCAGTCGCCGCTGGGAGCGATGTACCTGACCTGACTGGGTCTCTGCTTGGGATAGAACCTAAGGAACAAGGTAAAGACAACCAATTAACTTGAATCCCTGATGCTTCTGGGTTAATTTGGCCTCTGGGCGGGGGCGCTGGTTTAAAATCGGCTATAATGTGGTCTAAGCCTATTCTGGAGACAAGTCTTTCTCCCTAACTGACGACACCAACAACTTCATTTTTAGCGAGGGAAACTCTGCTGCCGAGACTTATTCTGGGGATTCTTCTTTTGCTCCAGAGGGGCAGAGAAATAAAATTCATGCTGAAGCAAGGCAAGAATCAGTCCTTCCAAATCAGATACAGCCACAGCCCGTAAATTAAAATGGGACTATTCTTCCACTAGTCAAGTATATGACTGATTGTACACGTGCTCTTGCCCAGGGGGGTCCAGCCAACTCTGTAAACTCTATAAACAAAATCACTGAAACTACTGATTCACCATCACTCGACCTGGTTGACTCCACCTTAAAACAGATGCAAGGGGAGGCGAGGCAGGAGAGTTGTAGGGCACACCAACGGGAGGGGTGGTAGGGGGAAGTGGGATGGCGGGCACAGTGAGGGGTAGGAGGGGCAACACTGCACTTGAGTATTTTGACAAAATGGGAAATTGAAAATGCTTGGTTGATATACAAAATTCAAACATATAATAAAGGTAATATCATGATCAGTAAATTACTCCTGTATAGTTAATGAGTATACAAATAATTTCAATGAATATATGTGGTCTGAATGACCAGGGTAAGAGACAAAGAGCAGCTGAAGTGTTAAAAAATCTTAAGGCTGATATTATATGTCTACAGGAGACTCACATTGAGGGCACTAGAGGGAGTATTATGGAACAACTGGGGTATAGGCTTCTTGTTAATACCAGACAGGAGGGTAGAACAAGAGGGTGGCTATTCTTTCACAGCGGGGGGATATCTTTCTTTAAGAGAAGCCAATCTGATAGGTGGGGTCGCTGGGCTATTGTTGAATGTACGTTTCAAGGGGTTACTTTTACTGTGTGCTCAATATATGGCTCAACTGGGGACGATCAGAGCTTTTTCAATTTTTGGATACTGAACTTACATTCTGGCCAACCCCCATTATATTGTGTGGTGATTTTAATCTTAATGGTCTGGGTGGACTTTGTGGGGAAGCGGGTCACAATTATTCGGGCCGAAAGAGAAAGGTTTTTAATGCTCTTAATAATTTAGTGCAGAATAACGGTCTTACTGATGTGTGGATGCACTTGAGGCCTACGGACCCGGGAAGTACTTTTCACAAATTAGTTGTTCGATTAGATTATTTCTTTGCCTCACACCAGGTACTTGTAAACTGCAAAATAGAGAAACATCCAAGGGTTATTTCAGACCATAATCCCCTAATACTAGCAGTAACTTTTACACGGGTAGAGAGATTAGAGCGGACTTGGTCATTTGATAGAAAACTTTTAAAGGATCAAGAATATGTGGCACATATGAATAACTGGATAAAGGGGTTTGGGGATATTATTAGGGGGAGCACAAGTTTGGGGGTTGTATGGAATGCGTTTAAGGCTGGGGTGAGGGGGGAGACGTTAAGTTTTAGTCTGCATCGGCAAAAGAAAGAGGCACAGCAAGAGAGAATGCGGTACTAAAATTTAATGGAAGTGGAAGAGGAGCTTACAGCAGCCCTGACATTAGGTGTCTCCTCAGACAATATACAACTAAAGCTAGCAAATGCCAAGGCGGAGATTGGAGAAATCACCGCAGCCAAGGCAGCGGAGAGATTCCTGGGTAAGAAGGAGCTATGCTATGAGTATAGCGAACGAGTTGGTCATGTCTTGGCAGCACGACTGAGAAAAAAAACAGCGGCAGGAGAGCTCCTCGAAATCTTAGACGTTAGTGGAAACCTAGTTAGGAATACTCCAGAAATGTGATAAGTATTTCGACAAGGCTATGAAAAATTATACTGTAAGGAACAACGAGGGGAGGAGAGTCTGATTTTAGAGTATTTGAGGGATATACCTATACAGTGCATACCCTCTGAAGACATGGAACTTTGACCATGGATGAGGTTTATGGTATAATTAGTAGCCTCCCTTCTGGTAAGGCAGTCGGCCCAGACCAGATCCCATTTGAATTTTATAAAACTTTTCTTAATGTAATTGGGCCAGATTTAGTAAATACTGTTCGACAAGCTCAGCAGGGGAACTCGGTTCCCGAGTCCTGGGGTGGGGCAGTTAATAAAATTTTTCTAAAAAAGGATAAGCCACCTAGAGAGCCAGGCTCTTATAGACCAATCGCGCTAATGAATAGTGATACTAAAATACTTTCTAAGGCTTTGGCGTCTCGTTTGAATTACGTTATCGGGAAAGTGATTCACCCAGAAATAAACCTGTGTTGGCGCGGGAGGGGAACAACTGACCATACACGTAGGGTCATAACATTGTTTGACGCTGCTGAGGTCTCAGGAGATCCTATGGCTCTAATACTGCTAGATGCCGAGAAACCATTTGATAGGGTCTCCTGGGACTTCCTGTGGATGGTTTTGAAATGGTATGGTTTCTGTAACTCCTTTCTTGGAGCGATACATGCTTTGTACAAAGCACCTATAGCACAACTAAGACTGAATGGGGGGGCTTACTGCACCAATAACAATCGCACTGGGCACTAGGCAGGGCTGTCCCTGTTCGCTTCTGTTATTTGCATTATACATCGACCCTTTGATGCGGAAAATGGTTGCTAATAATGTAATTAAACCAATGAGATTCCACAGGTTAGAAACTAACATTTTAACCTACGCGGATGATGTCTCAGTGGTAACCCCCGATCCTTGCACAGCATTGGCTGCAATAGAGAAGGAAGCTCAGGTATTTGGATTAATTTCGGGCTAAGCACTGAATCGACAGAAGATGCAGGTAGTAAAGAATGGGAAGGTGGAATTGGAGGACTCCCGGGTCACTGATGCAGCAACATACTTGGGCATCTCCATTACATCTAACCTGGAACAGCTGGTAGAAAGAAATATGACCCCAGTAATTCAGAAGACTAAAAAAGATTTTGATAGGATACATAACCTCCACTTGTCCATTGTAGGCCGGTGCAATGTGATAAAGTTGGTCTTTTTACCCAAAGTGCTGTACTTCGTTAGGGCTATCCCGCTTGAATTTGAGAAACAGTGGTTTTTAACCTTGGAGAATATCCTGAATAGGTTTATCTGGGCACATGGGAAAACAAGGAGAGCCTTAAGGTACGTGACGCTACCACGGGAAAGGGGAGGTTGGGCGGTCCCAGATTTTAGAATGTATTATTGGGCTGCTGCTTTTCAATATATGCGGGGTCTACTAGGCGGGACCATCGAAGACCCATGGATAAAAGCAGGTCTCCCAGATGTTTACAAACTATTATTAGGGGAGGAAGCACAGAACTGCCTATTGAAATATAGTGAACCTAGTTATTATTAAAAAACAAGATTTAAAACATTAAATGCAGTTTTTAAGATCTGGTCTGCATTTAAAAGAAAAACTGGATTAGGCAGAATTAATTTTTATACCCCAATGTATAGAAACACTGTTTCCTGGAATTTTCTCGGATGGTGTAATGTTAGAGTGGGAGAGGCACGGGTTACAGAAAGTGGGTGATCTCACTGGGCCTGAGGGAATTCGAACGTTTGGAGAGATTCAGGCCAAATTTGGACTGGATACTAGCATTTTTTTTAAATATCTTCAAGTACGGAGTTTTTTGGAAAGTAAAAAAAGGGATTGACTGGCTTCAATGAAGTTAAAACAATTGAGGCTGTAAGAGACATGTAGAAATATACCATTAGGGGAATTTACTCCGAATTATCCATTCTAAAACAGGACGATATAGAGAAGCATGGGCAAAAATGGGCGGATAAACTTAATATAAATTAAGAGATATTTTCTGAGTCGTTATCTCTAGGACAGACCATTTTGTACTCAGCAGGGCTGCAAACCCAATATTTTAAAACAACATTTTCATTGTATTATATGCTGGCTAAGATAGCACAGTGGGGGGACAAGAAGGGACTAGTTGCCCTCGCTGTAATAGAACTGAAGCAGATATAATTCATATGTTCTCATCCTGCCCACAACATGAAACATTAGCAAAGGCAACTGGGAAATTCCTGGACCAAAGTTTAAATTTAAAATTAGCATTAACTCCTGAATTAATTCTTTTGGGGTTTAATGGTGAGAACATGCAAGATCAGTCTCATTATTTTATCTTTCTGGCTATGTTCGTGATGAGAATCTGTATTGCCTCTGCGTGGCTTGATAAGATGGCTTCATTTCAGCAATGGCTTGCTAGGCTTCTCTCCATCTTTAATTTAGAAAAAGGAATATTCGAGAGAAAGGGTTGAAATGGAAGAAAGCTTGGCAGGCGTATTTGGGAACCAATTTATAGATGGAAGGAAAAATGGTTTTAGAATGAACCTATTTCTCTTTTCTTGGGATTCTTTTCTTTTTTCCCTTTCTTATAAAAGACTGGGTAAATTGGCCGGTAGCATAAATCAACTTGGATTTCCTTTTTATTATTCTTTCCCCTCCCGTATGTAAAAAAGATGATTGAGAATTCCTGATGTATTAATGTGTAATTGTTATTATTGTGTTGCAAATAAAAAAAATGGGAACAAAGTCCTCAAATTCCAATCCAAACTGTGTAGACGATGTAAACTTCACTCAATTATTTAGTATTTTCCTCATATTGTATAAACGACCACCAAATGAAGGAATACACATATTGTAGTAATCAGCCATCTCCAAACATGTGATCAAATCCTCTTTACTCTCTGGAAGAGCTAACTTGCTTATAGTGTCTTCCACCTTATCATTGGGCTTCACTCCATCCTCTGATAATCTATGTCTCAAATACTCATTGTCTTTACAGTTCAGTGTGTGTTGTTCTCCTGTAGTGTGAGACACCTTTTCCTAAACTTTTCATGCACCAACCTCAACAGAACATCCTGTTCCTCCTGTGTGGTTCCGAACACAAGCGTATCATCCTGGTAGATTTTAACACCCGCCAAATCACCCAACACGTTTTCCATAGCCACCTGAAGAGCTGAGGCCGCTGAGATCAAACCAGAAAGCATCCTTGTGAATGTATGCACGCAAATTGGAGTGATGAAAGCCTTAAGCTCAGTAGATCACCTCTCCAACTTGATATAGGGATCTCAGATCTAACGTGGAGAACACCATAGCACCTTCTAACTGCCGCAACATATCCGTTATATTGGGAAGAAGATGCTTTTGTTTAACCCTCTGAAGGCCACACAAAACCTAATTTTACCCGAAGCCTTACCAGCCAAAACCACTGGTGACACACATTCCAAAGCTATTACTTCCTCAATAATGCCATCGTTCTTCAGTCTGTCCCATGGAAACTGGAACTCCTCGGCCCGTACGTGTCACTGGTGATGCATCGCCTTTCAACACAATCTCATGTGCATAGTCAGTTAAGCATCCCAACTTGTCACTAAATACATCGTTAAATTCCCAATCCCAAATATCCTTCTGTTCAGATCGACCCTCCTGAACTACACCAACTTTAAACTAACTTTATATCTCACTAGGATAAACAGGCAGCTTCCTCCACAAGATAATTGGAGATGAGCTAACCAGATCCAACATCACTTCTAAATCTCCCTGGTGAAACTAGCTGATTATACTATCCTCTTTGCAAGAGACATACATTTTGCCTGCCGCAATGGGTCCTTTGTACTCTAATTCATCCAAGAAATAACCCACCAATTTGATATGTTGGCCCTCATGCGCTAGCAGTTTGATGTCCGGCTTATATAACTTAACCATGTTAGCCAAATTTTCTCCATAAAATACTCTCAGAACCAGTGAGATTTTTACTCCTGAATCGAACAACATTCTTACTACTCTGGACTGCTTGTCCTGCGACTCTGTACCTGTAGGACTATCTGCAGATCATCATATTCACCTTTTCCACCCTCATCCTTCACCTCTACCTCTAACCCAGTGGTTTTTACTCTGAGATCTACAATTCTTTTTGCATAGTGGTCTTTGCTCCCACATGCCTTGCACACAGCTCCCCATGCTGAACACTTTTTATCATTCTCCATGTGCCCGACCAATCCACATCTGAAACATTTCCCTGCAAAAGAATGTTCTTCACTGTACCTACACTATGGATGTGTTCCTTCCATGCATTTATTCTCTCTTCTTATCACGCCCAGACACCCAAGGGAATGCTGTCGTTTTTGCCAGAGTTCTTCCCATACTTTCTCTGTTACAACCCAACATAAGCTTATCGCTAATTCGCTGCTCTAATGCCCTCTCAAAGTTACAAGCTAATGCCAGTTTACATAAATCTGTCACATAGCTCTCTACCGATTCCTATGATCTTTGGTCTCGCTTTCCAAAATGATAATCCTCATTTGTCCACATTTGTAAAGCGCGACCACTCACCCGTAAGGGTTTCTAGGCGCTGGGGGCCGTCGGGAAGATTAAGCAAGCTATTGCCCAGAGTCACATGGTGCTGGGCTAAACTGCCGCCAGCGCTGGGGATCGAACCGTGATCCCCAGATTCCGGAGTCAGTCGCCCTGGCCGCGGCGCCAATGATCTTTCTAGGATTCTGCTAACCTGAAGCAAAACATGTTTGTCCAACTTTTTAATGCAGATATTAAACTCATTCAGGCCTTCCGCTTCAACATCCTTCAAGTCTGGAAGGTGTTTACACACATCTTGATCCTCAGGCCCCAAACAGTGCAGAAGAAAAAAGGTCTTTATTTCAGCACTTAAAGATGTGCCATACACCCTGCATAGTGTGCACATTTCAATACTGGTTACCTAGGTATATATTATATTAAAAATATATTTAAAAAAATTGTGGTGGTGCAATGTTCTGCATTATTAACCCGATCAACACACACACACTCCCCGTTCCTTCCTTGTAATTACTTAAATCCACACAGCCATTTAAAAAACAAGTCACTTCCATGACCGCCGGTATCCAATTCGGCACCCATGTCTAGCTGTAGTTGTACAACTCACCGATACCCAAATTGATACCCCAGTTGCTTTCAGCAGTACCCAGTTCGGCACCTGAGCATCCCACTCTTACTTGAACACAAAAGCTCAAAACAAACTCTCCTTTGTTGCAGGGATTCTGCACATATACAGAACTACGCGCAGGAAACCAGGACCTCGGTGTATAGTGGTGTACCAAAAACCCACCTTAGTGCCCGGAACCCCTATCCGACTAGCTATAGTGTCTCATTCGTTCTCCGTACTACTGCGAAGCTACCAATGATTAGACATCCTAGAACAAGTAATTCACTCTCTCAGTAATCTCAGGAGCAAGAACACTCTTTCGCCAACTTACTCATACTTGTCCACAACATAAGTAATCAGAGACGCAGTATAGTTCAAATGTTTATTTTAACAAACGTGCTCTATAGTGCAGTACACGAACCAATACTAGCAGCAAAATGCATAAACTCAGTATAGTGAGCATTGTTACAATTCCATAAAATATGAACGGGGAGATCATTTTATAAAGCTAGTGGAAAAAAAGGCCTAATGTGCCTTGCCACCCTCCCCGTGCTAGGAACTAGTTTATAAAAACTAAAGAAGACCTCTGGGCTTTGTCAGGGGGACCCCATTCCTCCAGGTTTAGATGCAAAGATTTACATCTCAGGACAAACACAGCTCTTCTCCTCTGAAAGGTTTTCTTTGAGTGTCTTAACATGCCTACCATGCAATATTAAAAGCACCGGATTTTCAGTAGTGAACCTGTGGCAGTATTATGTCTAACATGCGTGGGACTGACCAACAGCAGATTAACGGAGCATATTGTTTTTTTTACCTTGAACACACTGTTCAGACACAGCCTCAGAGTACAGCAATAGAAATGAAAGGTAGGAGGTTCTCATGTGAGCGACATGGGAGACTGTGAGAACTCGCCTCCTGAATTTAACATGGGCAGTAACGCTGCTAGAGAGCGCAGTGGAGGTTACAATAGTGCGGCAAGCACTGCGTCCATTTCTGGAGGTGACAGCAACTGATACTTTCATTACAGTTGAAACCGCTGACACTCGAGTGGCTCCCCCTGACAGACTATATGACATAGTTCTTTTAATTGAAGGTGACGTACAGCGTGTCATTAAAGGGATTTTTTGGGGGGAAATCTGACCTTCTTACGATGTTTTATTAGCAGAGACGGAATGGCCACCACCATTTGTTCTTGCTGCTCCTAAAGGGGAGGATGTGATGCTTTTGAGTTTTTCACGTAATGGCTCCAAGGAGCATGCACAGTCCTTTGCGGAAGAGTGGGATTTGGTGCGACCGGCTCTGTACCATACGCATGTGGGATGGGATAAAGACTCCCCACCCCATGAGATACCATTGCGGTCTATGCCTCAGCCGCAACCCCAATATCTCCTCCGACGGGAAGCAAAAGCTCCAGTTTCTGAGATTCTAACACAACTAGAGTATAAAGGAGTGATTGAGACATGTGTGTCACCAATGAATAACCCTCTTTTTACCATTACCAAACCCAATGGGTCTTACCGCATAGTTTTGGATTATCGACATTTGAACTCTCATTGTCGTACTTTTGCGGTGCCGAATACCCATAGTTCTGCTCTTGTAGACAGTCTTGTTCGTAAAAAATATAAAACTACACTTTACATTGCCAATTACTTTTTTTTAGTCACAATCTGTCGCCGACATGCAGTCAATGGACCGCCTTTACAGTCGGTGGTAAACAAAAACAATTTCGGCGTTTAGCTATGGGCTATAAAAACAGCCCAGATGTTTCCGTAGCACGTGTAGTCTCTTTGTTAGCATAGACCCAGATGCGTACTCGTACGTTGATGATATTTATCTCATGGACGACGAATTATGGCCGAATCTCTGCAGAGTCGAACGCATCATTGTTTTGTTTGCGGACTACGATTACAAATTCAACTTTTCAAAATCACACATTGCAGAGTACACGGTGTTGTTCTTGGGTTATGAGCTCAATAACGAAGGTAGAGGCTTGGCCCCTCACTTTCTGGAGAAATGCGCACGTTTGAGATCCCCCGACAACACTGAAAAAACTACAATCATTGCTGGGATTTCTAAACTTCGGTCGTACTTCCATTCGCGAATATGCCCAGTGTATCAAGCCTCTTTATACCTTGATACAACCAACCTTTTCAAAAGCCTGCTGGCTTTCGGAACATTCAGCTATCCTGCAATCTTTGCAATCTGATCTTCTTGCATCTAAACACTTGTTAACACGTGATAACGCAAACATGGTTATAAGAGTTGTACCAGGAGCTGTGGGTTTCATTTACTTGACATTTAATGAAGGTGACACAGTACCTATTGCTTATAAGTCTTTACAGCTGTGCAGATGGCGATCCTGAATGAACGCGCACTAGCACAGGGAAAACGCATTCTAGTGGTAACACCGTACCCTGCACTTGAAGCAGTGACAAAGGCAAGTGTACCAAACTCCAAGACTTTACATCCTCGTTGGATACAGTGGGCTACTTCTTTGATGTTGCCGGATGTCATCTTTGACTCCGCGCTCCAGACACAGGAGTTCTTGCAGTATGAATTTGTTCATCCTCCTCCTCTGTCTATGCACCTACTAGAGGAGTACAATAGTATCATTTACACCGATGGTTCAGCGCAACCGGCCACCGTTTCTAAGCATGCGTATTCCGCAGCCTGTGCAATTGTGGCAGGTACCATGGTGAACGGTGAGTTCAAGTCCAGTGTTGTGCATACACAAGAACTAGGAGACTGTACCGCCCAATTGGCCGAGCTACGCGCTTTGGTGCTTGCACTAGAGTTTGCCGAGCCTAATGTGAATACTCTAATTGTAAGTGATTCTTATTACTGAGCTCAAGCTTTCAATGACAACTTATTCTTTTGGTCACAGAATGACTATCGTGATTTCAAAGGCAGCACAATTAAGCATGCTTTGGGTTCGAGTGGCAGATCTTAAACAACATGTCCACTCACACGTTATACATACTCTTGGCCATCAATGTGTTTGGCACACATGCTGTCGGCAATAGCTTGGCTGATGAAGCGGGCAAGTCTGCAGTAGCCACATGTCTAGTTGCAGCAGTTACAAGATCCATGACATGGCAGTCAAGCTTATACTAACTTATGTTAACTTAGCAATTTACGCAGTGAATCCATAACCTCACTACACCTTTATGAATGTTTGTTCCACCTAAGAAGAGTTCAGTGCACGTTGTCGCAATTCGAGTGATCAGTCAGCCGGGGAAGCAGTAAGTCAGGTTATCATACAGCAGAAGAAGCTCCCCCGAGCGCCACAGCATCACTGCATAAATACTGAGGAGATTCTTTGTGGCAACCAGTAAATACCTAGGGTCTTTCGTCCAACATGTCCAGGGTCAATAAGGCAAGCTGTGACATACAGTTCAACCCCTGATTGATCTTAGTCCCATGACGCCCAGCCAATCAGATAACACCTTCTTCCTCCGGTAGCAGGAGAGATCAAGACCCTCATTGGCAGAGATGCAAGCCTAGAGTGCATCCAATACCCAATCACTTACCAATCACTTACCTCCCTGAAGCACCACATCATAGAGCCTGCACCTCGCTCCGATTGAAAGAGGGACTGTGTGTCCCACAACTCTTTCAGGAGTATCAGCAATCTTATGTCGTTGCTGCCTCAAGGAGAATAAGCGCTGCGCTCAGGGGCAGCGTCACAGAACAGATGTTGGTTTTGCGCTGCACTCGAACATCCCTATATTACGTTGGTGAGTAAATTGGTAAAATGTTCCACTCATGATAATAGATCATTCTCCCTGCACCCTCATTTAATCACTGCCGCAACCACCACCGCTGCATCCACCGCAAAATCGCTGGAGATCGCCATTCAGCAAAATTTCAATCTCCTCCTTCTGGCACCGCTAATACCCAAACGAGGTGTTGAGGCGTTCTTGGTCCAGTGTAATCTAGCTCCTTACCAATGTAGAAAAGTTCTGTATTTCAAAGGCTTACAAACTGATTTATTTAAGATTTACAGTGTAACACCTCCTCTACCTACCAGCTCCGTGGGTCTCCTCTCAACTGTCGACCCATGGAACCTGTAGTCCCATAGAACCCTCTTAGCCCAACATTCCAAGATACCACAACCATGATAATTTAAAGCATTCTTTACATCAAAATCTGCTACACTCTGCCTTACGTCTAGAGCTGTCGACCTTGAAGCTGGGGTACCGGTTTCGAGTCTCTGCAACGACGCTCAACATCCTGTGATTCTGGGCAAATCACTTAATCTCCCCAAGCCTAACAAAAATGAATGTGTCCTCATGTAACGAAACTGGTGCGCATGTAAAGCGCTCTGATACCCGATGATTTGAGTCGCGCTATATATATATATATATATATATATATATATATATATATATATATATTTTTTTTTTAAAGAGCGAGAAGCAACCCCAAAAGGTTTCCAGTCTCATTCCTCCTAGGCCAAGGCTTCTGCAACAGTATTGGTGAGGGGTGTGCCAGTAATGCTTTACGACCACTCCATCCAAAGCTTTTCTAAAAGATAGATCTATACCCAGGGAAAGGTCTGTGATGCGGTTTGCTCTTCATTTTGGTTGAGCCTCCGTGCCTGTTTTAACATACTTCAAGGCACCATTGTGCAATGGGATTTTGCCTTGGTGCATAAATGTTAACCCCGTATGCTCATTTATTACGGCTTAATGGCCATTCAGCAACTCAGTAGGAGGCTTTAATGTTCATCGAGATGCCAGATTATTTTGAAAAACAGTAAGGTGCTCTGTATAACTTGCGGGCAAGTTTGTAATTTTATTAAGCCCCCTTCTACATGCTTGGCACTGCCAAGGTTGCTCAGACAATGGCTTCCTTTGGCTATAGTACTTTACTATGAGTAGGGTTCTTCAATGGCTAAAGTTGACAGGCAGAAGGGTAGCATGGGAGAGCAATTCAGAGTGTTTGAGCTCAGGCTGCTGAAAAAATCTCCTAAACTTTTTTTAAATAACCCTCTATCCAAAGGAAACCTGGATTCACAACCTATAAAACCAGATATTTTCTAGTTGGCAACTGAGACCAAAATGTAAATCCCAGTGTCTGGATCATGGGTCAGCTGGTCAGGAAACAAAATAACACAAGGGTACTTAATTTCCACAGTGCAGAGCCGTTTGTTCTCACCATTCCAGAGATGCAAAAAGAGAGAGAGGCAGGATAAAGTCTAAAAATGGCATGCCAAGTGAATTAGGATCCTGAAGAAGAGGTAGACGTTGAATGTGAACAAAGAGAGTATGTGGCCCCAGAGGTCAGATTTCTAAAAAGTATAGCAGGGAGCGAAGCTGATTCTGCAAGACTCAAAATTGGGTTAGTTCAAGGGCAAAAGATGATTTTTAGGATGGATTATTTGATATTTTGTTGTACATAGTTTCTCCAGTGCAGGTTTTATACTCTAATATATTTTGTTCCTCTATTTATAGATGATGTCTGCCGGAGTCCTCCACAATCAGCTGCTGGCACAGTGCCACACCACAATATTACAGACAGTGCACATCTCACTGGAGTCAAAAACTCTATGGCAAAGGAAAAACCAAAGCGGAATGGAGGACGTGGTATTGAGGATGTACGGCCAAGCGTGGAGAGCCTCCTGGATGAGTTGGAGAGCTCTGTTCCAAGCCCAGTGTGAGTACCAGGAGTCAATCTTTATTATGCAGGTTCTCAGGAATGGGAGTTAAGCTCAGCCCACTGTGAGTAATGGAAAGCACCTCTGGTGTAAAGCCACCTATGGATGTTCCCCGGACTAGTATAACTATTATTATAGATGTTCAATACAAGGGGCATAGTCCTGAGCTTTAATACGAGCCCAGGGGAAGTTCTAGAGTGAGGCCGTTTTGGAAAACAAGGCACCTCACTAGTTCCATCCTAGTGTGGCCTATGTGTTTTTGTACAATATATTAAATGGTCTGCAAAGATTGTGCACAGACCAACAATCCCCTCAGTATTCTGAAAAAATTAGTGACGTTTGGGAGTATCATAAAAGTGGATCCCTGGAGAACAAAGCAGGATCAGTTGAAATCCCTTTGGGCAATCCACAGAGAACCAGATGGATCTGAGGGGAGGATCCATGCAAAAGCTGGGATTTGCAAAGCCAAACCGAATTCATCCCAATTCAAAAGAGATCCAACTGAACAGCCTGACCGCATAAATAAGGATTTCTGGTAGATCGAAATAAATGACATAGATGAAATCTGTGCAGAGCTGTAAGTAATCAAGCAGCTCCATATAGAATAATATAACTAGTGGTGGCCTTAGAGAGCAAGGGAGGCAAGCACTATATTGTGCCATTCATCAGGCCTCAAAAAATCATAAAAATATTACCAGACCTGCAGGTCTAGTGACTTAAAAAATCTACTCGACCTAGCTGAACTGCTGTTGACCCATAAACTGGTTTAAAATTATGTTATCCGGGGCAAATATTTTATTCACAAAGATGCCATTTTCTTCTTTATCACATATGAGAGCCTCTTCAAATACGCAAGTTCACCATGTCTGCTGTTCAAAAAACTCTTCTGTTTGATTTAATAGACTAAACCTTTGCAACATATATAATAGAAATCTAGCCACATAGAGGATACACATGACTCCTGACTTGCCTCTTAGTTCATTAACAGCATTGTCATCAGGAAGGGGGCAGGGATGTTTCTCAAATCATGTTTAAAAACTATCCCTTTTAATAAACACATAACTAAAGCATGAAGTGGTAGCACACTGTCATTTACAATCGGCACATTTTCCATTGAAGTAGCCCCAAAATTTCCTGCTGACATGCGATTTTACTGAGAAAACTATTCAGTGTACAAATAATAATGTTGGGAAATCCAGTTTCTCCAAATATTAACACCAAGTAATGTTATGATTTGTTTTGCTCTTATTTAAATCTTTGTTTGCGTCACACTTCTGAATTACACAAAAAAATTACTTTCGTAATTCCTGATATGTTTAGAAATATTTATACTAATAATTTTCCAGCTATTTAAATTTTGTGTTAGAAAAAAAACCTGACATCCTACAGACTTTTATTTCACTGTTATTGTTGGACAGCTCACTTGACAAAATCCTCTAACTGAAGTAAGAGAAAAGTAAACACCGTTTTCCAGGTTAACATAAGCAGCAAATAGTAAAAGTACATACTGACATTTGACCTCTGTCCTTGAACAGACAGCAAATGGGTAAAAAAAAAAATAATAATAAATGCAACTTTATTGCTCAATTACTTTCTGAATGAAGAACAAAACACCTGTTCCTTTCTAGCTCAAGTTAACTCACCAGATTGGACCAGTAGGTCCTAAAAATAGCTTGACATTGATCAAATCTGACTCAGATTAGCCAGTGGGTGAGTAGATTGGGGCCTGATCATTTAATATGAAAATAAATGTAATATAGTATCTACATTAAGAAAAGATATATCAGTGCCTTAGGTTTGCATGAGAGTAAACCTTTCCCCTCTTAGAGTAGGAAACAATAGGGTTCTCCCTCTGTGTTCCAGTATTTAAGGCATTCCTGGAGGGCCTAAAGGACATTGTACCATCATGTGTCCATACTTGGGAATTAAATGTGGTTTGTTCAAGATTCATGAGCTCTCCACTTGAGCCAGTGTGCAAATATGCTACCAGGGAGTTTCCTTGGAAAGTCAACTTCCTGGTGGCATTAAGAAGAGTCCATGAACTACACACACTTGTAATACAATGGGTTGTTCCATTCAACAAATCCATAAGACTACAGTAGCATTAAAGACACCCCCAAGATTCGCACTTATGATTGTCACATTCTTTCGTGTTAATCAAACAGTAAAATTGAGAACACTCTTTAAGACATAGGGGCATGGCCACATTGCAGGGGATCCCTAGGTATAACTTAACCAGTTCTTACCAAACACAGGCTAGTGAAAAACTACATTGTACACTAAGGGCGCACTCCCCCAGACCAGAGGAAATCTTCGATTACAAGACTTAAATTAGGCAGCACCTTTAAGTTCTGCATGCATGTTTAATATGCATTGCTATATTAATTCAAACTTGCAAGCTGACATTCAGGTGGACACAAGTAGTGATTACAGATCTATTTGCAACTGCATAAGTTTCACACCCAGTTCCTCTAAGGAGGAAAGATGCTACTTGGTAAATTTCAGTGAGGTCTTTCTTTTTGGTCTTGAAGGAGTTCTTGATTACGGCTTTGTGTGGATGCTCTAAAATGATCTACAGCTTACTGGACATAGAAGTGGAATATTTCTGCCATTTTGAGATACAGGTTGAAAACCTAGGCCAACAAAAGTGTATTTTATTGCAAATTCAAGCACTAAGGCCAATCATGGAGAGGTGCAGCTCCATTTTTGTTCCTTACATCATGCATGTTTCTAGAGCAGTCTCCAAAGTCAAACCAGTTCAAATTGACCAATGTGTGTATTGCCCTCTGATGTGTCCCAAAAAAGCCAAAGTTGTCAACTGCCACCAACACAGAGGAAAATGGTGATTTTCTCTGGGCACCTACTCCGAACAAATGGACAGACCCAGCAAACAGTTAGGAGAACCAGAATGTTGGCCCTGAACAGCAGGGAAGTTCAGGTATCCATGTCTACCCTAGACAATAGACGCTTGTGGAAGTATCATCTTGTGCACATATTCACACAGTATCCCAAAGAACACCACTATTCACCAATATTACTGTGAAAAATATAATCTTAAGCATATTCAACACATATGGTGCTGGAAGCGTCGCTGATCTGACCTCACTGGAGCCATATACTGCTCACTCTGGTTCACTTACATTGATTCCCTTTTTTGTGCCCTTGGACGCTTAGCCAGAGGAGCATTTACAGCCTTTACAAACGTCTCCAAGATTGGTGTCGACACCTACTTCTGAGTACCTCTTAAGGAAATGTAAAATATCTCAAACATCCCCTTGATGTTCAACAGTTTCATCAAGGGGGTAAAAAAAAGTCTCCTTCTAAAAAAAAAAAAGATTTCTCCAATCTCCGTCAAGATCCATATCACCTTCCACAGTCTCAGATGGCACTATATTGTATACGTTCAACACAAAATGGGGCCTCTATCAGAATAGTGACCTAGGTGCACAAAGAAGTGTGACTATCTCACAAAATGTGAAGGACTGGTCTCACACACCACCGGGTGTCATGCTTCATCATTGACCAGTCCTCGCCCTCCAGAAACTCGGTTTGGTGGAGGGCGGGCGGGCATACACCTGACGACAGGGATGCACTTCTAAACTAAGTGGGGGCCCGTGGGAAGTGAGTGAGATTTAAAAACCATTATAGTTACCAAAGTAATTTTAATGTGACAGGCAGCTATATGGTGCTAAAAACAAGTGAACTGTGCTGTGGGGAGATTACTTTCCCCTCACCGTTGTAGGTGTGATCGACATGTTTCTGCCGTATGGCCCAATAGGGTCCATGGCATTTATCAGGACGATCGTCGGGGAGGAGAGGAGCACATAGATAGGTGCACTTACGGGAGATGCACCTTGAGGCAAGCCCCCATGGGGCATTTAGGTTAATTTCCTAGGGCTTCAAAAAATTTAGGCCATGAACTTAAATGCAATTCTATTCTAGTGTTTGACTTCAATGAAGATTCCTACAGTGCATAACAAGGACTACAAGTAACCTTTTTTCAGTAGGCATCTCGCTGGGGCATACTCTTATCTACCCGCAGATTCCTCACTGGTTCCCTGTTCTAAAAGATTGCAATAGGTCAAATTTTATAAAAAGTTCAACTTTAGTTGTTGCACTACATGGCAAAGATAGACTTATTATTTCCTCATCTCTGCCTCTAAAGGCACGGAAAAAATGGATGAGAAACTTATGTCAATCAATCAGTCAATCTGGGGTTTGTAAAGCGTGCTCCTCACCTGTGAGGGTCTCAAGGCGCTAGGGGGAGGGGGGGGGGGGGGCGCTACTCCGGATCAGTCGAAGAGCCAGGTCTTGAGGTCCTTCCTGGTCTTGGCTGCGATGTAGGAGAATGCTCTCCCACCAGTTCTGTTTCTGCGGATGCGGGATACCTCTGCCAGGGTGAGGTCGGCGGAGCGGAGGTTCCTCTTGGGTACGTGGAAGGATACTCTCTCGTTGAGGTATTTGAGTCCGATGTTATTGAGGGATTTGTAGGCGTAGGTGAGTAGTTTGAAGGTGACCCTCTTATTGAGGGGGAGCCAGTGGAGGTCTCGTGGGTGTTGGGTCATGTTTTCGTGACGCGGTGTCCCGAGGACGAGTCTGGCTGCGGCTTTCTGGATAGTTTGGAGTTTGTGTAGAAGGGTTCTGTTGATTCCAGCTTATAGGACATTGCCGTAGTCCAGTCTGCTGGTTATGAGCGCGTGGGTGACGGTCCTTCTGCAGTCAGGGGGGGGGGGGGGGGGTTCCATTTGAAGGTCTTATGGAAGATGCGCAGGCAGTTGAAACTAGTGGAAGCGACGGCGTTGATTTGGCGGTCCATGGAGAGGGAGGAGTAGAGGATGATGCCGAGTTTCGTGCGTTGTCTGTAGGGGTGGCTGGGTTTCCGAGGGCCACCAGGCGTTGTCCCAGGCGGAGGTGCAGGGTCCGAGCATGAGGACCTCGGTCTTCTCTGAGTTGAGCTTCAGGCAGCTGTCTTTCATCCAGGCGGTTACGTTCTTCATCCCTTCCTGTAAGCAGATGCTGGTGTCTTCGGGAGTCTTTGTAAGAGAGAATATGAGCTGAGTGTAGTCGGCGTAGGATACAATGCTAAGCCCATGCTGTCTGATGATGGCGGCAAGGGGGTCATGTAGATGTTGAAGAGCGTGGGGCTGAGCGATGATCATTGGGGAACTCCACAGTTGATATCGGTGGGTTTGGAGAGGAAGGAAGGGAGTCTGACTCTCTGCGTTCTGCTGTAGAGAAAGGATTGGATCCAGTCGAGGGCGGCTCCTCGTATCCCTGCGTCGTGAAGTCTGACTGTGAGCGTGCGATGTAAGATGTGGAGAGGTCTAGAAGGATGAGGGCTGCAGTGTGTCCCTGGTCCAGCAGCATGCAGATGTCGTCCGTGGCGGGGAGGAGGGCGGTCTTGGTGCTGTGGTTGCTGCGAAATCCAGACTGGGAGGCGTCTAGTATGGAATTGTCTTCGATGAAGGTGGTCAGTTGGGCATTTACGAGTCTCTTGGTGACTTAAGCCACGAAGGGAAGGGGAGAGATAGGCCGGTAGTTTTTCAGGTCCGTTGGGTCGGCTGTTGGTTTCTTGAGGAGGGGTTTAACCTCTGTCCGCTTCCAGTCGGCTGGGCAGATGCCGGATCTGAAGGAGGCGTTCATGGTCCGTCCTAGTTCGGGTGCGGCGACGGCCCTGTGGAATGTGTGTGGTGGGCAGGGGTCCATTTGAGCTCCTGAGTGGGTTTTCTTCATGGTTGCGGTGATGTGTTCGGTGGTGGGATCCCAGGTCATGATGGTTGGCCTGCTGGCAGTGGTTGGGGGCGGGGTGGTGTCCGGCGTCTGTTCACTGAAGTTGTCGTATAGGACCTTGATCTTCAGATGGAAGTAGGAGCTGAGCTTGCCGCAGAGTTCCTGGGAAGATGTGACGTCCGTGGCTTCGCTGGGGGATTTTGTGAACTGCTATATGACGTTAAACCGTTCCTTGGCGTTCGTTGCGTTGGTCTGGATTTTGTCTCTTATGAAGGTCAGTTTGGTGTCTCTTATGCGCTGGTGGTATTCCTTCAGGGCGCTCCGGTGGTTGTTCCGTGCTTCTGTGGTTTTCTGGTTTCGCCAGTTTTTCTCTAAGCATCTGCAGGAGTGTCTGGCATCTTGTAGTTCTGTGGTGAACCAGGCGGCCTTCAGAGGGCGTTGTTTGGCGTGGTGGCGGAGGAGTGCGAGCTCGTCGGCGCAGCAGGAGATCCAGCGGTGAAATTCTGTGGCTGCGGCGTTGATGTCGGTCGTGGTGCTGGGGGGATTTTGGAGGAGGATGGTGTTGAGGTGTTCCTCTGTGACCTTGCTCCAGTTCCATCGTGGCGGGTGCGGGCGGGCTTGGGTGCGGTGGTGGTGTTGAAAGTAAAGTAAAGGTAGGGGTGTTGACCAGCTGCTTCAGTCCAAGGTTAGCGAGGTTGTCGAGGAGAGTGATGGAGTCGGGGTCGTTGCCGTTGTCGAGGTGGAAGTTCAGGTCCCCGAGTAGAATTTAGTCCGTGGAGGTGATGGCGTGGGGTGCGGCGAGCTCGGCGATGGTCGTTGCGGACTGGGTGCGAGGTTCTCGCGGTCTGTAGATGAGGGTGCCGCGTAGCATGGTCCTGGGGCTGCTCTGGATCTGGAAGTGAAGGTGTTCTGTGTTGAAGTGGGGGTCACTCATGCTGGATGTCGAGAGTCGGAGGGGGGTCTTGAGTGCAATGGCGAGCCCTCCTCCTGGGCGGTGGGGGCGGTCCTTTCTCTGGATCTTGTAGCCGTCGGGGATGGCAGTGGTGATGTCTGAGCTGGATGTGGTGTTGGTCCAAGTTTCTGTGAAGGAAACGTCGGGCGAGAGGGTATCAGTCAGGTCCCAGATCTGTACAGCGTGCCGGTGCCGGGAGCGCACGTTGAGGAGGATGCACGTCAGGGTTTCGGTGGTGCGTGCATCAGGCGGGCCTTCGGTGGTTGTGGGGGCTACGTCGATGTGGAAGGATCTGTGGCAGGGTCTGCATGAGAACGGTCCATGTGTGATGTTGGGAGTGGATCTTTCGCAGTCTGTATGTCTTCCGGGATTGAGTGCATTGAGGGTGGTGGAGTCGTAGCAGTGGGGCCTGGGAGAACCAGGGTTCCTGGCGCTGGTCGCGGTCCGGTCGCAGCAGCGGTCGCCATAAGTAGGGGAGGGGGGCGGGATACGAGGTTTGGAGCGGGGGCTGTGACAGGGTGGGAGGGGCAGCAGCGGCGGGAAACCGGGCGGAGGAAATTAGTACAATAATGAAATCAAGAGAGGAAAAACGATCAAGAGGAGAAAAACAATAAGGATCAAGCACAGTACAATGTGACACAGTGAAAAATTAAGCTATGAGTGAAGTTCAAAAGTTAAGAGCAACTAGAGACTGGCGGGCTGCAGGCGCGAACCCTGCGCAGCTGAGGACTCGAGGCTGCATCAGTGACGCTGAGCTGCCTGGGAGAGTGCTGGCCTGGTCCGGAGGTCATTGCGCCAGGTAAGCACTTCATGGATCTGTTGCGATCACTCCATTGCCGGTTCTGGCACTGAGATGGAACCAGCACCCCTTTCTGGCCTGGGAGAGCCATGAAATGTTTCTGGGTCCAGTCCGGTATCAGGAAATATTGATCAGATGAGGAATCTTTAGGTAGATTGAGTATCCAGCCAGAAAAATCCTTATTAAAGGTAAGTAACTTTTTCTGTTCTTCCATGAAGATGAAGAGGAAGCCTACATAATTCAGGTAATCTTTGGATAACATTTTGCTTCATGTTGTAATTTTATGCTTCCTACAAGATGTGGGGTGTGTTGTCATTCTACATTGTACGTTGACTAAGCTCTCAAACTGTGTGCATGACAGTGTGCTGCTTTTCCCGTTTTCAGCCCTGCCATCACAGTGTCTCAAGGAGAAGTGAGCAGCCCTCAGCGTGTAACCCCCAACCAGCAGCAGACCCGCATCTCAGCTTCTTCAGCTACCCGGGAGTTGGACGAGCTGATGGCGTCACTCTCAGACTTCAAGGTGTGCATTCATCAGAAGATTTCGGGAAATTGTGCTTTATTACATGAATCCACTGCAAAAATCCTCTGCTAGTCTGGTGCTCATTTGTCAGGGAGCCGATTTGGATTATTCTTTATTATCTACACCTAGAGATGAATGTTCTCTTCCAGGGAATACTCCTCAATAGTCATAAACCCTGAATAGATATATATGTATGTTGAGGGGTGTGTGTGGATGTTGAGGTGTTGGTGTGTGTTGATGTGTGTGGATGTGTTGATATATATGTCACCAAAAGAAATATGCAGCACTCCAGAAGTTAGATATTCAAAGTATTTCATCGCAACACAAACGCATTTCAACTAAAAAGTCTTGATCACGGTTGGGTCCTACTTTCATTTCGTTTTATACAGACATGCCCACTTGGCTTTTAATTAAGCATTTTGGGATACGTAGTTTTAACAAACAGCAATTAAAAAAATGTTTTTGTTTCCTTTAAAACACCTTTTGGTTCATTTTTATACATATCAATGGTCAGGTTCATTGTACCCACACTCGCTCTCATTCCATGAATTAGTTACAGATTTCAGGTACATGATTTCGTAGCAATCAGTGTTGCTATTGTAACATACCCTCTGCTTAGTGCATTATCGATCAATATCTGAAAGAAACACGTTAGTTAGATTCCTCACCTTAAAATATCCCCAGGCGTCAGACTGGATCCGGAAGATTTTTCGTCAGCAATACCCCTTGCGCGTCGCTAGGCGTCGTCTGCGGCTCCGCGTCCGTCGTCGGCGTCGTGCGCCGGAATGACATCGTCGGAGTACTTAGACGCCGCCCTCGCGCGCTGACGTCAGTTCTTCTTTTTTCCGAGCCAGTAAGCGCCGATCACGGAGAGCTACCCCTTTAGTAAATTTTTGACTAACTTTTTGACTCTTTTTGGTCATTTCTCGACTCTGGTGCCGGTAGGATGCCTGGTTTCAAGGCCTGCGACAACTGTCACCGACTGATGTCAGTGACCGATCATCACCGCCGGTGCCTGTACTGCTTGGGCCTCGACCACGACGCGGCGTCGTGCTCCTATTGTATGGCCCTGACCTCGAAAGCTAGGCGGGAGCAGTCCCGCAAGCTTCTCGAGCTTCGCCACTTGGCTCCGCGCCGCTCTCGATCCCGGTCCAGGAGGAGGTCCAAGGATCGGTCGCGCAGCCGCACTCGACATCGTCACTCGTCTGGCTCGAAGTCTTCGGGTAAGTCGGGGCACTCCAAGAAGTCCAAGAAGCGACACCGCTCTTCGGACTCCCCTCGCCGGTCGCGCGACTCGGCCGAGGGTCCGGGTGGTCAGGCGCCGCGCAAGTCCCCATACCCGACGGTCCCTGGGACTGACGCGACGCCGGCGGAGGTCAGTGCCTTCCTCTCGGCCATGAGGAGCCTGGCCCCGCCGTCGATGCCCGATGGCGCGCCTTCGGGCCCCGCGGACTCGACTGGGCGACCTCGCGTGCCGGCGGCTCCGGCGCCGTTGGAGGCTCCGGCCCCGACGCCGCAGGTCCCCGAGGGGCCCGAGCCTGGGCCCCCGCCGACGCCGGTCGACCTCGTTACGCCTCCTCCGCCGGCGCCGACACCGATACCACCCCCGACGCCGGCTCCGGTCGACGGCGATCCCCGGTTCAGCCCCTGTCCGGTCCCGACGCCGATGCGGCGCCGCCAGACGCCGCATCCGATGCCGCTAGAGACACATATTGTCTATCGACCGGCTCCGATCATTCCTCCTGTTTACCAGGAATCGGATGACGGGGACGACTGGGAGGGGTCTGATGACCCTATGGCCCTTCAGAGGCAACTTGCACAGGACTGGGCAGATGAACTGGGGGAGGCCAGTGGGTTGGATACCTCACCGGACACTGGATTCATCTCTCCTCCGACTGTTGCTTCGGAGGAGGGTGCAACTTTTTCTGTGGTGCTGGGCAAGGCGGCCGAAGCCCTTGGGCTTGAGCTGCCTGCCGTGGCTGTGAGGACTAACATCCTCACTGAGGTGCTTCGGTCTGCCGCATGCTCCACTGAGCCTCTGCTGCCATTCAATGAGGCCCTCACTGACGTTCTGCAGGGCACCTGGTCCAAGCCCTCCACAGTCCCTCCTGTGGATAGGAACGTTGCCAGGCGCCACCGCCCTGCTCTGGGCGACCCCAGTTTTCTGTCCCAACACCCCACCCCCGAGAGTCCGGTTATCCAGGCCTCTACCTCCCAATCCTCCTTCCCGTCCGCTCCTCCGGACCGGGATTCCAAGAGACTGGAACAGTTTGGTAAGAAGCTGTTCTCTTCGCTCAGTTTGAGACTGCGGTCTTTGAACACCGCCTGTCTCTTGGACCGTTATTCCCACTCTCTGTGGGATGCGGTGGAGGACGTGCTGCCACTGTGCCCGTAAGAGGTCCGGGCGTGGCTTTCCTCGGCCCTGGCCGATGGGAGAGATGCAGCACGCCATGCAATCCGATGTGGGCTTGACACTACGGACTCGCTGGGTAGGGCGATTTCTACCACGGTGGCGCTTCGACGTCACGCCTGGCTGCGGTCCACGTCTTTTTCAGGGGATGTCCAGAGCACCCTCATGTACATGCCTTTTGATGACGCTCGCCTTTTTGGTGAGAAAGCGGACAGTGCGCTGGCTCGCTTCAAGGACTCCCGGGCTACGGCCACGTCCTTGGGCCTCTCGGCCCCGCGGCCCCAAACTTCTGCTTTTCGCTCCTTTCGTGGCCAAGGAAGGGGCACCTCCTCACGTCCGCCTAGCCACCGGCCGCAGAACCAACCTGCATACGGTCGCGGACGTGGTTTCCGCCGAGGCGGTACTGGAGGACGACGTGGTCAGTCCACATCCACCCCGGCAGCATCCGCCTCAAAGCCTTCCTAGTCCGAGCTTTCAGGCCCATTCCACGCCAGTGGGCGGCAGAGTTCGCCATCACCTGCTCCACTGGCGGTCCATCACATCGGACAGGTGGGTGCTGCAAATCGTCCGAAGGGGCTACTCCCTCCCCTTCGAGACGACCCCTCCAGCCATGCCACCGCAGCACCACCGTATCTCGGGGATCATTTGAATCTTCTCCACGAGGAAGTTACGGCCCTCTTGGCCAAGGGGGCCGTCGAGCGTGTTCCGAGCCCAGAAGTAGGTCGTGGTTGTTATTCCCACTACTTTCTGGTTCCCAAGAAGGGCAAAGGGGGCCTACGCCCTATCTTGGACCTCCGGAACGTCGATGCCTTCCTCCGGAAGGAATGGTTCAAAATGTTAACTTTGGCTCAGGTTCTGGCTGCCCTCGACCCTGGAGACTGGATGGTCGCGTTGGACTTGCAGGACGCATATTTCCACATCCCCGTCCTGCCGGCCCACCGGCGTTACCTGCGGTTCACGGTGGGTCAGGAGCACTTTCAGTTCACCGTGCTCCCCTTCGGCCTTACCAGTGCCCCGCGGGTGTTCACGAAAGTGATGGCGGTGGTCGCAGCTCATCTGCTTCAGATCAGGGGTTTCAGTCTTCCCCCTATCTCGACGACTGGTTGTTGAAGGCGGGCTCGCCCCAGGCAGTCGTCTCCCACCTCCAGACTACGGCGGATCTCCTGCATTTGCTGGGGTTTTCCATCAACGTGCCGAAGTCACACCTGAGCCCCTCTCAGAAGCTCCTCTTCATCGGAGCGGTTCTCGATTCGGCGCAGTTCCGGGTCCATCCACCGGAGCAGCGGGTCCGGGATATACAGGCCCTGATTCCCATCTTTCGTCCTCTATCCTGGGTTTCGGTCAGGCTAGTGTTGCGGCTTCTGGGGCTGATGGCCTCCTGCATCCTACTAGTGCATCACGCCAGGCGGCGCATGCGGGCACTGCAGTGGGACCTGAAGTTTCAGTGGGCCCAGCATCACGGCAACCTGTCCGACCATGTCTTGATCTCGGAGGGCACTGCACAGCAGTTGCAGTGGTGGCTCACGGACCGCGATTGGGTCACGGGCAAGAGCCTCTCCCTACCCCTACCGGAGCATGTCGTAGTGACGGATGCGTCCCTCCTGGGATGGGGTGGCCATATGGGAGAGGTGGAGATCAGAGGCCTCTGGTCTCCGGCGGAGTCTCGCCTCCACATCAACTTGTTGGAGCTGAGAGCGATCCGACTTGCACTGAAAGCCTTCCTTCCCTCTGTCCGGGGAAGTGTTGTGCAGGTGTTCACGGACAACACCACCGCCATGTGGTATTGCAACAAACAGGGCGGGGTGGGGTCGTGGACCCTTTGTCAGGAGGCTCTGCGCCTCTGGACATGGCTGGAACACCAGGGCATCACCCTGGTGGTTCAACATCTAGCGGGCTCTCTGAACGCCAGAGCAGACGAACTCAGCCGCCGGTGCATGATGGATCACGAATGGCGTCTGCACTCCGAGGTGGCGCAAGGTCTCTTTCAGCAGTGGGGAGAGCCTTGGTTAGATCTATTCGCCACCGACGAGAACGCGCAATGTCAGCAGTTCTGCGCGTTGGAATTTCCAAGGCGGCACTCGCTCGGCGACGCTTTTCGTCGCGAGTGGAGTTGCGGTCTGTTTTACGCCTATACCACTTCTGCCCAGAGTGCTGAAGAAGATCAGGCGCGACCGGGCCCAAGTCATCTTGGTGGCTCCGGATTGGGCACGAAGGTACTGGTATCCCGAGCTACTCAGTATGTTGACCGATCCTCCGATACGTCTGCCCCTTCGGGAGGATCTTCTGTCGCAGCAGCAGGGGACTGTCCTCCACCCGAACCTGTCCAGCCTCCACCTCCATGCGTGGAGATTGAGCGGCGGCAGTTGATGCCATTTGACTTGCCTCCTGAAGTCTGTGATATCATTCTGGCAGCCAGGCCTCCCTCCACAAAGACGGTATACGCCTGCCGGTGGCACAAATTTGTGGCATGGTGCACAGCAAAGGCTGTGGATCCCCTTTCCGCCCCTCTTTCTGAGGTTCTCCTCTTTCTTCTTTCTTTGGCCCGGCAGGGCTCTACCCTGGGCACCTTGAAAGGTTATCTTGCTGCCCTCTCTGCCTTCTTACGACTTCCTGATCAGCCCTCTCTTTTCAAGTCCCCTGTAGTGTCACGCTTTCTTAAAGGCATTACTCACACGTTCCCTCCTGTCCCTTTCGTAATGCCTCAGTGGGACTTGAATCTTGTCTTGACATTCCTGATGTGCTCTCCCTTTGAGCCTCTTCACAATTGTCCTCTTCGTCTTCTAACTCTTAAGACTGCTTTCCTGGTAGCCATCACCTCGGCTAGACGGGTGAGTGAGCTCCAGGCTCTATCGTCCAAGCCTCCTTTTCTATCTGTTCATCCGGACAAGGTTGCCCTTCGGCCTCGTCCTTCCTTTCTACCGAAAGTGGTGACCCCCTTTCATCTTGGGCAATCTGTCACCTTGCCCACCTTCTTTCCGCCTCCGCACCCTTGCAAAGAGGAAGAGCGGCTCCACCGTCTGGACCCAAAACGTGCGCTCTCCTTTTATTTGGACCGCACGAAACAGTTCCGAGTGGACGACCAGCTTTTCGTTGGCTACGTGGGTGCAAAGAAGGGAAAAGCTGTGCACAAACGGACCATCTCCCAATGGGTCGTTTTGTGTATAAAAATCTGTTATTCCTTGGCGAAAAAGGACCCTCCTGTTGGGCTGCGAGCCCATTCTACTCGGGCCACAGCGGCTACTACTGCCTTGGGACGGGAAGTCCCTTTGCAGGATATCTGTCAGGCGGCGACGTGGGCTTCGCTGCACACGTTTGCCAGGCACTATTGCCTAGACAGCCAAGTCCGGAGGGATGGCTTCTTTGGCCGTTCTGTCCTCCAGGACTTTCTGGTGTGATCTTGGTTCGCAGACCCACCACCGGGGATGGTATTGCTTGGGTATCTATTCTAAGGTGAGGAATCTAACTAACGTGTTTCTTTCAGATGAACAAGTTACTTACCTTCGGTAACGATGTATCTGTAAGAAACATTAGTTAGTTAGATTCCTCACCGACCCACCCATCCTCCCCGTTCTGCGAACTGACATCTAGGGTTAAGGCTGTCCCTTTCAGGGCCCTAGAATATTTTGGCACCAGTGTCGGTCTCTTGCATGGCTCTGCGTTCCTGGCGCGGAAGTCTATGTACAAGAACTGACGTCAGCGCGCGAGGGCGGCGTCTAAGTACTCCGACGTCATTCCGGCGCACGACGACGACGGCGACGACGGACGCGGAGCCGCAGACGACCGACGCGCAAGGGCTTTTGCTGACGAAAAATCTTCAGCATCTAGTCTGACGCCTGGGGATATTCTAAGGTGAGGAATCTAACTAACTAATGCTTCTTACAGATATATCGTTACCGAAGGTAAGTAACTTGTTCTTTTATACCACCTGATTTTGGGCTGAGTGCCATATATTAAAGACAACAAAACACACAAGATGATGGACGGAATGTTGCACATTGGCAAAACATTCACCCCCAGTCACAGATCTGGGTTTAATCCATCGTTATTTTGCTCACCACGCCACCCCAGTTCAGACATGGCCATATGCAAATCAGTCTTGACCCTGTGCCTCATGGGTCCCGGGCTCACTGTGCCACTGGATTCAAGCTAGCCTGGCTGATGATTGATGACGCCCCAAAACCGGTCCCAGTATGCTTGTTTCCGGTCCAGGAAGGACCTGGCTTTTTCAGTTCTGGCTGGACTGTTCCCATGAGGGGCAGAGTCAAGACTGATTTGCATATGGCTGGGTCAAAACTGGGGTGGCATGGTGAGCCCAACAACAATGGATTTAGCCCATATCTTTTGACTGGTGGTGAATGTTTTATTTACTCTGCATTCCGTCCATCATCTGTGTGTCTTTTGCTTATATATTTCAGTTCACATTCAATCAGATACACGACATGACTTGTATCTGATTTTGTCATTGATGGTGAAGGTTTTGCCTTTGAAACCAACATGCTCTTTTATGTTCCTTCCAATGCTACACACCTAGCACTTGTCGCATTTTGTGAAGCCCTTTTATGTTTGTTTAGCCAGGACTCAGTTCTCGATCTTTCAAAATGACTTCTGACTAATTTATCCTTAAGAGATGGAACCTTTCAATATGAAACATTCACTCTATTGCCAAGTTTCTCTCCAATGTCTGGATCTTTTTTAAGGATATCCCAATATTTTTTCATGATTTATTAATTTGATCATTTTCTTTGCTAAAAGTCAACATTATCCTTATTATTATCCTTCCTTGTCCCGTCCCGGTTTTCTAGAATCATTGATTGAGGGTTTGAGTTTGTTAAATTGCTTTTGCGTGCATTTTTCCATGTTTTATATCCGACATTTTGTAGCCTCTGTATGAATTTTGATTCAGTTTCAGTTAATTTCAGTTCAGGTTCTTTCTCATCGGAACGATTCCATCTCATTCTTAAGAATTTCTGTATGGAATACTTCTTTTGAATGATTTAGGATGAAAACTAGATCCATGTAACAAACTGTTTGTTGCTGTTGGTTTTCGATAAACTGTTTTAATTTGATTATCTTCTATAAATACATTTAAATCAAAAAATTGCACTGCTGTCACACTGATGTTACAGGTAAACCACAGGCCCACATCATTTTGATTAAACTTCGTGAAATAATCAATAAATTCTTCTTTGGTGCCGTCTAGATTATGAACTGATCTATGAAACGTAGCCACAAATTAATTTTTTCAGTATATTGTTCGTTCCCTTCTCCCCAAGCCATGGTTTTCTCCCACCCTCCCATGGTGAGATTTGCATTGCTCGGAGGGAAGCAAACTTCCATTGCTGTCCCACATATTTGAGAATAGAGTTGATGATCGAATAAAAATATGTTGTTCCGCAGACAGTCATCTCCATCAAAAGTTCTGAATGCTTTAAACATTGGATATTTCTTTGAGAAGGGAAGTACTTGATTGCTTTTAAACCCATCTCATGATATATGGAGGTATATAGTGATACTACATCAATAGTGACTAATAATGGTCCATCTTGCCAATCAGTGTCTGCAAGAATTCTTAAAAAATCACAGGTATCCTTAATGTAAGAGTTTAATGGTCACTATAGGTGCAATGAAATATTCCACTTACATCGAAAGATTTTCATAAAGAGACCCGCATTTTCATAAAGAGACCCGCAGATAGAAATTATAGGTCTCCCTGGTGGATTAATCAATGTTTAATGATTTTTAGAACAAAATATATAGTTGGAATAATCGGATTTTCATTTTGTAGAAATTTGGCTTCCTCACTTATTAATTCTTTCTCATACCAACTCTTCATGTTTTGGTTTAACGTTGTTGTAAATTCATTGATTGTATTTGATTTCAATTTTTTGTAAATTATTTAATCAACTGCCTTTTGGCCTCCTTCATGTATAATCGCTATATTTCCTCCCTTGTCTGCTGGTTTAATTTCAATCTTATCATTCTTCATGAGATTGTCAAGTGCTTTTCTTCCTCCACAAGTTGTTTTTTTTTTTTTTAATTTCTTTGAGAGTTGTTTCCCAACTTTTCCATATCTAATATGACTAAATCATAATGTGTGTCAATTCTATCACTGGGGTTTAACATAGGACAGAATTTTGATTTACTTTTTAATTGTGTACATCCTTGTTCTAGCGTATTAATTTCCAACTCATTTAAAATCTGAGTTTCTGTGGTTCCATCATCCTGTAGATTCAACATTAATTCATAAGTTATTAGGTCTCTTATTTGTTCAATGAGCAAATTTGTTTCTGGAATGTTCTCCTTTTTATGTATGGTTATATCCTTTCTTTTTTTTCAAAGAATTTTGCTAGTTTCAATTTTCTTATATACTTGTATATGTCAATTTTGGTTTCTGCATAATCATAGTGCTTCTCAGGGCAGAAAGTTAGTCCCTTGTTCAAGAGATTAATTTGATCTTGATCTAAAATTAAACCCGACAGATTGAGTTTGTTCTCCGCTCTTGATTTGTATGAATTTTTCATTTCTTCTGCGGATTGAGTAGGGGATATTTGTTAGTTTTTTTTCTGGCTCCCCTCCTGGTTTTTCTTCCCTTTTGCGACTTAATGATCTTCCCCTTCCACAACCTCTCACCTTGCCTCTTCCTGTTCCTTGATCTATATATAGTAATAGTACTGTTCGAGGCATATGAGCTGTAGATCGTATACTTGTGCATAGATCGCCATCTGGTGTTGGGCTTGGATGTTTGCACTTTGTTTTTGTCTTGGAAGTCTCTGTAGTCACGAGGTAGGTGACTCCTCCTTAGGACGATAGTGCGCATGGGCATCAACTCCATCTCCAGATAGTTTTTTTCCGCCGTCGGGTTCGAATGTGATTTACTGCGCTCTGGGTCTGTCGTTTTCGAACCCCCTTCGACAAGCAATCCCTCTTCACTCAACGGTATTGTCTCGATCTTGTTTCCTTTTCGACACGTATCTTCAGCATATATAAAATCCTCAACCTCTATCTGACGCGGGCGTTGTCTATCCGCGCCGACCACGCCAGCAGTCCATGGAAAGGACTCCTTTCAAGAAATGCCCCGGGTGAGGTGCTAAGTTCCCACATACGGACTTACACGAGGTTTGTAACCTCTGCCTCTCCCTGGAGCACAAAGATAAGAACTGCGAGGCCTGTTCATCTTTCAGGACGAAGAAAACTATCCGTGACAGTTGGGCTCGACGTCACGAAATGTCTTGCGGAAGCAGCTCGATTCTGGATATCTTTGGAGCAGATCCTAATCTCCAGCCGGAACAACACGCCGATGAAGGAGAGGTCTCCGAAGCTGACGACTCTGACGTCGAAGACTAGGCAGTCACCCCGGCTCAGCGGTCCGTGAATACCGAAACGCCTCTCCCAACCAAAACCAAACCTAAGGCTCCAGTAACACGTTCGCCCTCTGGCTCAGGTCGACACCGGCAACACGTTTCAGACGCCCCGCCCTCAGGCCCGGCGATGAAACAAAAAGAAAAGCCTTCTGGCTCGGGATCGAGCCAACCCCATTCCGGTGCCGAAAAATCACCTTCGGCACCGAAGTCTAAAACCAAGGAAGTGCCACGCCCTTCGTCGGTACCGAAAACAACCTCAACGCCGAAATCTTAGGCGCTGAACAAACAAAAGACAAGCATCCAGAACCGAAAAAATCTTCGGAGCCCAAAAAATCTTCGGCGCCCAAAAAATCTTCGGCGCCCAAAAAATCTTCGGAGCCCAAAAAATCTTCGGAGCCCAAAAAATCTTCGGCGCCCAAAAAATCTTCGGCGCCCAAAAAATCTTCGGAGCCCAAAAAATCTTCGGAGCCCAAAAAATCTTCGGAGCCCAAAAAATCTTCGGAGCCAAACAAACCTTCGGAGCCGAAAAAACTCTTGGAGCCACAAACTCCTACACCAAAAGCTAAGGAGTTCAAGACCCCACAAAGCTTTAGACACACAGGGTAAACCGCATTCTGACCCTAAGTCTTCGTCACCGACAAAAGACATTGTACCCATACAACAGCTTCCAACAGATTTTTTGTATCTAAAACAAAAGACTCTCTACCTTGACCCAGAGACTGGCAAAGTTGTCGCCAAGCCTCCTAAAAAGAGAAAATTGGACACTTCAGAAGACCCTGAAATTCCCATTAAGCGTAAGGAGATGGGCACTAATACTACTCCACCTCTCTCTCCTTCTCCAGCTGATCCAAATCTGCTAATTTCTCCAGCACACTTCCCACAACATACATTTTCACCTCAACCACAAGATGATGAAGATGATTATAGTTTTGAGGGTGGGGATGGAGATCCTGATAGATGACGCACATACCATTCCACACAATCCCGATTCTTGGGATGATTACAACACACTGACCCGAACCTCTATCCCTCTAGGCCATCATCACCAGATGACAATATTGGGTTTGGGCAACTCAATAACAGAGCTGGTCAGTACCATGGGGTACAGTTATACTCTGACAATTTAGAGGAAGACTTTTTACTGGAAACATTTACACCCACACAAAAGTCCACACCCTGCCAATGTTAAAAGGCATGTCAAAACATGCGCCAGAAGTTTTTAAGGACCCCGTCAGAGCCCGTATTCTTAACACCAGGTTAGACAAAAAATATAAAGCAGCTCCCAATGACCCAGTGTACATTAAAGGTCAGGTCAGGTCCCTTTAAATTCTCTTGTAGTGTCTAATGTACGCAAGAGAGCAAATTCAAAAAGCACAGGCTACACCCCTCCTCCTGATAAGGAATCCATCTGAAAAACACATTGCGTCACAGGCTGCAAATCGTTGGCGGATTGCCAATGCCTGAGCTTTGTTGGCCAGATATGACAGAGCTCCCTATGATGAGCTTGAAAAGCTAATGCAACATCTTCCTGACCAATTTAAAGACCAAGCTAATGACCTTATACAGGAGGAAAAATGAATAACAAATACGTCCATCAAATGTGCGCTTGATGCAGCTGATACTGCCTCTTGTGCTATTAATACCAGCGTTTTACTACACAGGCATGCTTGGCTCCGAATCTCCGGATTCAAACAGGAAGTTCAGTCCGCTATTCTTAATCAGCCCTTTGAGCAAGAGCATCTTTTTAGGCCCACAGTCTGTACATCTTTAGAAAAGACGAAAAAGGATACAGACACTGCCAAGTCCATGGGGGCCTTGCAATCACCTAGAGGTTCATTTAGTCGCTCCTTTTACAGGACTGGCTCCAAAACCATTGGCTCGGAGCACCCCTCTTCTTCCTATAAGAACTCCAATCAAAACTATTCCTCCAGAGGATACTTTCGTGGAGGGTACAGGGGCAACAATGGTAAGGGAAGAGGTAACGGTAACAATACCCGCAACTCCCCAACCACCAAGCAGTGACTTCCCTTCACTTCCCCCCCGATCATTCCACTCCTGTCGGGGGACGCCTCTAACAGTTCCTACCTGTCTGAAATTCTATCACAACAGACAAGTGGGTAAAACAAATTATCCAGTATGGTTATTGCCTGGAACTCCACTCTACTCCCCCCAAACATCCCTCCCAAACAACGTCCAGTGTCCCTGGGACACCTGACTCTCCTAAAACAAGAGGTCCTCTCCCTATTACAAAAACATGCAATAGAACCAGTTCCCTTACATCATCAAGGCACAGGAGTTTACTCCCTCTACTTTCTAATTCCAAAAAAGGACGGCTCTCTCAGGCCAATACTGGACCTCAGACTGTTAAAACTCTACATTCAGTCAGACCAATTCTACATGGTCACTCTCCAACAGGTGCTCCCACTGCTTCAATAAGGCGACTTTCTCTCCACTCTAGATCTAAAGGATGCCTACTTTCATATTCCCATTCACCCCGCTCACAGAAAATCTCAGGTTCATGGTAGAGGGTCAACACTATCAATTCAAAGTCCTTCCGTTCTGAGTAACTGCAGCTCCCAGATTTTTCGCCAAGTGCCTCGCAGTAGTGGTAGCTCACATACGAAGACAACAAATTCTCGTGTTCCCTTATCTGGACGTCTGGCTCATAAAAGCCAAACAATCCAGCTGCAAAACAACTTGGGCTTCACAGTGAATCTCACCAAATCCCACCTCTAACCGTCCAACACACAACAATACCTGGGAGCTACAATAGACACTTCAAAAGCCTTAGCATACTCCAACCCTCTCAGGATAAGCAGTATGCAAGCTCTAATATCCAAATGTCAGCCTCAACACTCATTACCGTCTCGAGTGTTAATGCATTTGATTGGGATGATGGCTTCTTGCATTCTCATTGTCCCTTATGCAAGACTCCAGATGCGTCCCTTACAGGAGTGTTTGGCACGTCCGTGGAACCAGGCTCAAGGTCAGGTAACAGATCTGGTGTTGGTGAACACACACACACACACACACACATCGCTCTCTGCAGTGGTGGAATACACAAAACCTTTGCCAGGGGCGGCCGTTCCTCGACCCGGTTCCACAGATAGTGCTAACAGCAGACACATCGCACACCGGCTGGGGTGCTCATCTTCAAAACCATACCATTCAGGGTATATGGACCCCCTCAACAAAAACAATACCACATAAATTACCTGGAACTACTGGCAATTTTACTGGCATTAAAATCCTTTCAACTCCATCTGGTAGGCAAAGCTGTCCTGGTCCGTACAGACAACATGACAGCAATGTACTACATACAGAAACAAGGGGGGAGCACACTCTGTACAGCTTTCAGATTGCAGATCTGCTCAGTCGTCCGACACAGCAGATCCACGCATGGGAACTTCATCCTCAAGTTCTTCTGCCATTTTTTCACATGTGGGGCCAGCCACAAATAGATCTGTTTGCCATACATCAAAACACAAAATGCCCAACTTCGCATCCAAGTATCCACACCCACTGTCCAAAGGCAATGCGCTATGGATGAACTGATCAGGTAAATTTGCTTACGCTTTTCTGCCTCTCTCGCTAATTCCGTTAGTGGTTCGGAAGCGCAAACAACATTCCCTCACAATGATCCTGGTTGCTCCACCATGGGCCCGACAACCATGGTTCACAACCCTCTTGGAACTATCCGTAGTTCCTCATCAAAAACTGCACCTCTCACCCAGAACCAAGCAGAGATAAGGCATCCAGGTCCCTATCAACTCAACCTTGCGATCTGGCTCCTGAGTTCGGTTACCTCAATCTCCCACCAGACTGCATGAACATTATTAAGGAGGCTAGACGTCCTACCACCAGAATATGTTACGCCGCAAAGTGTAAACGATTTGTAATTTACTCTACAAATAACAAAATCAATCCACTAGATGCTCCTATTCAAAACATTATATGTTCTCTCTTACACCTACAACAATGTAACCTAGCATATACATACATAAGACTACATCTCGCAGCAATAGCAGCTTATCTCCAAAACAGACAACACTTGTCTTTGTTTAGTGTACCGGCTATTAAAGCATTTATGGAAGGACTTAAAAGAATAATTCCACCTCGAGCTTTACCCTCTCCAGTATGGAATTTAAATATTATTCTTACCAGACTCGTGGGTCCCCCTTTTGAACCTCTGCACAAATGCGAACTACAATTCCTCACTTGGAAAGTAGCCTTCCTAGTCGCTATCACATCTGAGTTCGTGAATTCCAGGCATTAACCATACAAGAACCATTTTTACAAATCCATCATAACAAAGTGGTTGTTAGGTCTAACCCAACATTTCTGCCTAAAGTCGTTTCTGCCTTCCATCTTAACCAGTCTGTTGAACTCCCTGTCTTTTTCCCACAACCGGACTCCGTGGCAGAACGGGCTCGTCACACGTTAGACGTTAAAAGAGCAATACTTTACTACATTGAAAGAACAAAATCCTTTAGGAAAACTAAGCAACTCTTTATGGCTTTCTCCCCACTTCATAAGGGCAATCCCATTTCCAAAGCGGGGATCGCAAGGTGGATTGTTAAATACATCCAAATATGCTATCTTAAAGTCAAACGCACACTAACCATTCCCTCTAGAGCTCATTCCACAAGCTAACTAGGGGCTTGTATGGCATTCTTAGGAAACATTCCCCTAGATGATATCTGCAAAGCAGCAACTTGGTCTACACCGCACACTTTCACAAAACACTATTGTGTAGATGTGCAAGCAAAACAACAAGCTAGTGTGGGCCAGGCTGTATTAAGAACACTTTTTCAAACCACTGCAACAGATACAGGTAGCCACCGCTAAGGACGTAACTGCTGTATAGTCATGCACAATTATACAATCTACAGCTGCTATGCCTTGAAAGGAAAATGCTACTTACCAGTATGCATCTGCTCATGGCATGTAGAGCTGTAGATTCGTATACGCCTCCCCGGATACCTCTAATCTGTTCCAGTACTATCTTATTTAGATACATTACACATGGACATCCATTTCTATTTCTTACTAACTCCATCATAATTCTCCATGGCAAAACAATCTGGAGATGGAGTCGATGCCCATGCGCATTATCGTCCTAAGGAGGAGTCACCTACCTCGTGACTACAAAGACTTCCAAGACAAAAACAAAGTACAAACATCGGAGCCCAACACCAGAAGGGCGATCTAGTCACAAGTATACGAATCTACAGCTCTACATGCCAAGAACCGATGCATACTGGTAAGTAACATTTTCCTTTCCTTGATCCAAGAGGGATTCCTTCTCCCTCACTGGCATCCGTATCTTATTTCCTTATTGTTGTATCCGATTTATTACCAACTTGAATTTTCATTTGTTGTTTGAGTGTCTCAAATCTTTTAACAAATGTAAAGATAGTTCCAACCTCAATCTTTCAACACCCCTGAATTTGTTTCCTTTCTTCTATTTCATTTTCATATTTATCCAATCTCAATTTCATTTCTGTTCTGAATTTATATATATATATATATATATATATATATATATATATATATATATATATATATATATATATACATATATATCTCTACATATCTACATATCTACATATCTACATATCTACATATCTACATATCTACATATCTACATATCTACATATCTACATATCTACATATCTACATATCTACATATCTACATACCTACATACCTACATACCTACATACCTACATACCTACATATCTACATATCTACATATCTACATATCTACATATCTACATATCTACATATCTACATATCTACATATCTACATATCTACATATCTACATATCTACATATCTACATACCTACATACCTACTGCCGGTCGCCAGTAGGTAGTTCTAGTTAGGGTGTAGTTTCCATAGGAAGAGTTTTTTTTGTTTTGCCAAATCTTTGCGTAATGTTCACAACTAGTTAGACACTCACTTCAGCACTGCCTTGAAAGTTTCTAAGTGATCTGTCAAGCAGGGGCCAAGAAAAAGGCGGGTCCAAAAACTCATTTCCCTGCACTGTCGAACGGAATTACACCAAATTTGGCAGAAAGGTAGCTGTTGGCCTAGAAAGTGACCTTTTCGTGAATTGCTGTAAATCCTTTAAGTAGTTGAGTTATTTAAAAAAAATCAGATCTGTAACTGGGGTCGTGGAGGATCTGCGACCCCTTGCGTGATCTCGTGTTGAGATCTCATTGGCTACCAACACTTCAAACCAGGAAGTGTAGGCAGCCATCTTGTGACTTGGTTGAACCGAGTCATAGGAAAAAACATTTTAAGAAAAGAGGGCAAAGTAGAAGTCCCATGACCCCCTAGGCCTCTTGGGGGTGAGGGGGGGAGGGGGGGGCCCATAGGGACACTGCAAGGCCAAAAAGGATTTTTTAAAAATAGCGGAGTCGCACTGGATCTGTGCCTCCTGCCGAAAGAAAACAAAATAAAGCGCGGGCTGCAGTGCTTAGTTTGTAATCGGCCCCCATGTGAGCCAGGTCCCTGGGGCATGTGTAAAATATATAGGAGGGAATGCACAGGGCCCCTCTCCTTCGAGCCTTAAAGCCCCGGGGACCGCCAGCTCCCTAGGGCATTTTCATTAAACTATAGGGCGATTGCCCTAGGCAACCACTGTGTCCTGGAGACCGTCACCTCCCAACGGTAAACAATGATAACATTTTTCACCGACCATGTCCTGTGTGATGTAATATGTGAGGTCACAAGCAGTGCATTGCGGGGGTGTGAGTTATAGTTAGCTCCGCTCATTATATGTGTGAATGTATCCGTCGGTGTCTAAGTGGCTGTATGAGTAGGTACGTGAGTGGCTGCATGGGTAAGTGATTGGTTGTCTGAGTACCTGTATGGGTGTCTGAGTGTTTGTGTGGGTGGGTGAGGGGGTGTATGACTGCCTGTACGGCTGAATGAGTGAGTGAGTTGGTGGCTGTATGTGTTAGTGAGTGCTGTATGAGGGTCTCTGAGTGTGTGTGTGTGTGTGTGTGTGTATGGCTGTGTGAGTGAGTGGATTTGTCAGTGGTATATGGGTGAGTAACTGGGTTTGTGAAAGGCAGTATAGGTGAGTGATGGGGTATGAGTGTGTGCTTGCTTGTGTTAGTGACTATAGGTGAGTGAGTATGTGGTAGTATCTGTATGAGTAAGTAAGTGGGTGTGTGATTGACTGAATAGGTGAGTAAGTATGTAAGTAGCTCTATGGCTAACTGACTCAGTGTGTGAGTGGCTGTATGGGTGTCTGAGTGGAGGTCAGTGACTGTATTAGTGAGTGGATGTGTGTGTAGATCTGACTCAGTGAGTGGGTATGTAAGTACTGGTATGGGTCTGTGAATGGGTTTGTGAGTGGTTGTGTTGGAGTGGGTGTATGAAATGTTCTGTGGAGATGTGAGTGGGTGCATTAGTGATTTTTGTGGATGGTGTTATTTGATATGTCATAAGTGATGTCACTGACCATGTCATGAGTGATGTAATATGTGAGGTCATAAGCAGTGCATTGTGGGGCCCGAGTTATAATTAGCTCAGCTAACAATAACTGCTGAATTCCACTGGTTTTGTGCAAATGAAACCTGAGCCCAACTATAATGTCCCTGTAACCTTTGGTTTTTGAATATATATCTGCAGTAGGCCTGGGTGGTGAACTTCGCTCCGTTCGCAGAGTTTTCTGCACTTCGCGAAGTTCGTGGAGTGCAGAAAACTCTGCTTCGCGCTGTGCCTCTGAGTTTCCCCCTCCCTCACGATCGCGAACAGTAAGTTCGCGAGCGGGCACTCGAGTAGAATTACTACCCGAGCGGCAGGAATACCAGCACAAACTGCAGTTCGCACTGCACTCCGCCAATCGCGGAACTTCGCGTAGCAAAACTACGCCAACTACGCCAAGGCCTGATCTTCAGCCTATAGAGAGGGAAAAGAATGGCCAGATTACGTTTATTATTCATTTTAATAGTTATACAAACAAGAAATTCATGCCATTAATTAAAAAATTACTATATGTCTTCCACAAACCTTTATTTAAAAGAAAGAGGAAATATGAGACCCAGTTAACCAATAGTCTAAATTCAAAGAATAACACAGAAAACTGGCACATTGCCTTTAAGAGGCTCACAGTACCCCCTGTATCCCATAATGCCTCACAGCTGACCGTTAGATCAGTTCATTTATCTGGCTCCTACTGTTAGGATTCTGGAGCACTGAGCTCTGCTGGTACGACAAAATTGTCAAAAAATCCTTTTAAAACTCTTCTAAATAACATCTTGTTTATCAGTCTCAGTACCTAGACTACAGAGAACAGTTTTTCTTAAAGAAAAAAATCAAATCTTCCTTGGCAATCAGAATGCTTTAGTTGAGACAGGTATCGTCATCTGTCACTGTCGACGGCCAAGAAATCAGCGATGTTGAGGGGGTCGCAGTCAAGGCGCTTGGAGAAAGACTGCACAACGTCAAAACAGTTGACGCCTCTTATTCCAATGACTTTGAGTAATAAGCTATGATCAACATAGAGAGGTTTAACTGCTGCCAACTGATTCGACAGAATCACAAAATTGCTCTCCATCTAGATTTCCCTCTCAAGCTTCAGTGAACATATCACCACTTTGGCTAGAGAGTTTGCAGGAATGTACATCCTGGCAGAGAAAGAAAGAGAAGACCAATATTACTGGACCACCATATATTATTCAAGTACACACACTTACTGGTTGAATTTGGCTTGAGGGTGAGTGAAAAGTTAAGTGTAAATGTTGTTAACAAAATATTTCACAAATTTAAATATAGAAATTACTGTTAATAAGGACATTTAAAGTAGGGGTGGGCGGAATTTGCGTAGTCGCGCTACACAAAGCGCTGCGAAACGGTAAAAAATCTCCGTGAGCACAAAAGTTCAACGAACATGCAGAATTGCTTGTTCCTCCCATTGGCGAGGCTTTTTCTTGTTCGCAAATGCTCGGGGAGAAATATCTTGCAAACACGCATTTTGAAAGCGCGAACAAGCAAAAAATTCCGCAACGCCGCGGATTGCAGAATTTTTGGCAATTCCACGGAACGCAAAATTACCCAAATTCCGCAAGCTGAACGGAATTTACCCCCAGGCCTAATTTAAAGTTAGTAAGACTGAACCAGTGACTCACAACTCTTGAGCCTGTAAAGCCATCTACTTTACAGGCCGTACATACCTTTCATGCACCACACAACAAAACCGTTCACACCGCCAGCGTGGGCCCAGCACATTACAACACTCACATCAACAAACCGAGACATTGTGGTGTTGGCAATTCACCTACTATCAATACTGACTCACTAGAAACTGGGGGCTGATGTATCAAGGGTTTTTACCCATTCTCTGTAGGTAAATGTGATGGCACATATTGGGAAAGGTTCTTATGAAACCAGCCATTTTACCTATCAGTGAAAGAATCAAATGCAGCCAAAATGTCAAATATGATTTTAATGTTTCCTGATTCTCTACAGTTTATAAAATCATTAAATAAGACCTAAAACATGCTTCTAAACCCTGCATCTTTAGACCAAAGACTACTAAACTGAAAAAAGCAAAAGGAAGAAGAAATAGTATTTTAGTGACATCCCTTAACAACAAAACTCAAGCAGAAAAATGTTAGCCCAGTCTTTCTTGCTGCTAGCTAGTATAACAAAGTTACATTGTATTGGCCCCTGCAGGAAGAAAAAAATGACTTTCACTCTCCTTTTCCTGTCTTTGAATTGCATTTAGTTTGTGGTTCTGCAGTTGTTTTTTCAGTGTTTATATGTTTACCCTGGGGAAGGCTATTTTCCTTTTGGTGGGGTTTTATCAGTTATCGGTTTCAACCTAAAACCGGACAGCCTAAATATAAACAATGATACAGTAATTGTACTTTATGATCATCGAAGACGTTGCAATATATTGCTCCATAAATAGGTGTACTGAAGTGGTGTCACAAGCATTCGTGTTCTTGTAGGAAGTGGTTGTGGTTGTGAGAGAGGGATGGAATAATAAACAGAAGGGTGGCTAGAATTAACATTTTAAAGCAGTAGGATTGGTTTACAAACAGGAATGCTGAGGCTGCAGTTTTGAGAAAATTTGCCCAACCGGGTGCTTAACATATGTTACGCTTTCATACATTACCATTATTACTCCCAAGTATTTGTAAGTCTGCTGGACTCTTCTTCTGTCAGGTGTTGCTGTTATAGATGGGTGCAGGTTGGTTGTACTAGGGTGATACCCTGTGTCACATCACTGGTCTATGGCAGTATGGATCGATGTAGGGTGCATGACTGGAAATGCTAACATGGAGGATGTGTGCACATACCAGTTTGGCACTCTAATGAGCTTATCGGAAGTGCTGCTCAAGCTTTGTTTTTAATTCAGTTAGGACTGATGTATTCACTCTGTCGTGGTATGACAACTGTGTGATTTAGTTTCAGTGCTGTTGCTCTGAAGTTTTAATGTGAGGTTGCTATAAAATTATGTAGGTGTTGCAAAGTATTAATTTCCCATCACCTCATCCCCTCTTTCCATCCATTTCTTTTTTCCTCCAATGCAGACATGTTCCACTTTGTCCTTAGTGTCTGAGCCTCCTTCGCCAGGACTTCCAAGAGATTCACCATGCTCAGATCATTCAAAGCCGCACAGTGCCCACACCTCTCGTCATGCTCCCTGCAGAGACTCCCCGCCTCTGTTAAACTTTAGCTCCTTTCCAATTCTTCGTATCGATGAGGATGGCTCTGGTTTTGTTGTCCAAGGATCTACCTCCACTTCACAACCATTGTACATTGGTAGGGAAGGAGGATCCGGAACCATTCAGACCACCCTCTCTGACATCTCTCCAGCAAAGTCTGTCTCTCTGTTCTCATTTAGATCAAATGAGAACTGGATCCACAATGGGGGAATTCCCCACTCCATCCAGGTGGAGAACCAAAAATCATCTACGGACAACCAGATTCAACATCTGAGATGTGCTGAAGACGAAGAAATGGGCAACCATGTACAGGCAGACCAGACCATGGAGATCAGTGCCACATCTATATCAAGCTATCGAAGCCCTATGCAAGTGGAAAATACTTGTTTTGATACATTACCACAACTGCCTAAATTTACTGAAAGTACAGTCAATTCTTTCTCAGAAAATGGAATCACAGAAGCTGTGATTGACCAGCTTTGGTTACCAGAACCAGAAAAGGAGACCAAGCAGGACCACAATTTGGTGGAAATAAATGAACCTCTGTTGATATCCACGGATCGGAAAGGTATCTTTCCTGATACCAAAGCCATAATGGAACCGGAGCATGAGCAGTGTTCCCCAGAAACATGGCCAAAATGGGGGGCTGAGCAAGAAGCCAAATCTGAGACTGAAACCGCACCATCAGAGGGCAAAAGCTGCAGAGGACAAGTACCAAAGGAAGACATCGGTAAAGGAACAGATGATGAAAGAAACCAACACCGAAGCTCAACCGCATCCCCCGATTCTTCTGATAATGTTGAAAAAGTAGAGCAAGAGTTGCTCCCTGTGTCAGAGCTCCAGCCTGTGGAAAGAATTTCAGCCTCGCGCCAGGCAGGCACTGGGGATGTGTGCAGTGAGAATATAGTTAGAGGGGTAGAAGGTTGTGGTTTGTTGGGTCTGCCTCCCACCTTCCAGCATGGCTGTGAAAGCTGCATCTTTAGCAGTAGCTTTGCTGTGTGATTCAGGAATGGTGTCTTGTACTGCTTGCTTGCAGTGCTCTAACATCAAAGGCCATTTAATCACGTGTGTTAGCCATGTTACCCATTCGAGGGTCCTAATTTCTTGTTCATGTTTGCATGTACTTGACCCTGTGAATAGATTGGTAAGAGTAGAGATTGAAAAAATTATTTTTACACCTGCCCAGTAATATTTGATGTACTGTGCGGGTATTGAAAGGTACAGAAGTGGAGAGGAGATGCAGTGAATCCCTTGAGAGGTTATTGTTGTGACTAAACCCCTTATAACATTGCCCTTTTCACCTCTTTTATAAGGTAAAACAGTGCTACTTGACACATGGTGCCTCCATCTTTAATCCTCTACCATTTTCTGCAAATGCTAAATTGCATCTTCTGCATGGAATTGAGGCCTGTGCTGTCATGGCGTTTTTAGCTGCATGATCAAAGTTAAAGTTGGCTACAGCTTGCTCTGGGTGACTTTTCAAATATGCTACCCCTTTTGGTCTGTTTGTGGTCATGCTCCGGCTCGGTTTCGATTTTTTTTGCCAGTGGGTTTGCATTGAGTTGCAGAGCCATGAATGCGTGTATGGTGAAACTTTTACCTTGTCGTTCAGATGAAAACGTTAATCAAGAGGACAAAAGAGACTCCAAACGTGCACCCCATGACTCGTGACCTGTCTCCCAGACGCAAACTTGGTCCGGCCATATTCCATAAGACTGTGTCCCAGGATCGGCTCATAGAAGAGCTCCACGGCAAACTCGGGATTGGTAAACAAGAGCACTGGAAGAGCCAGGACGAAGATTGGCTGACAGAAGGGGTGATTATTACATCCAGACCCCCTAAGAAGCAGCGGGAAGGTGGACAGCAGATAGAGAAGGTAGAGAAGATGGCATGGGATGTGCTCGGTCTGTCCTGCGGTTGATTGTAAATGATATTGAAGAAATATGGATTAAAGGAGTTTTTCCTACAAATGCCAGTCAGGCAATGATATCCTGTTCTTTGCCTGTTTGATTTCACATGCTCTGGTCTGTTTTTTGTTGTTTCATACCTCTTTTCTCTCTCTCTCTCTCTCTCTCTTTAGATAATTATTCCTCCAGAATCTCCCCTCCCTCAGAGGAGAACTATTGCAGTCCCTCCCTCTCCACCAATGAAACGCCGTGAAGAGCTTTCTGGTTTTGGCCACATAAAGGAGCCAGCACCTTATCCACCCCCTCCACCTCCCCCACCACCTCCACTCCCTTATGCTCCACCAACCCTCCCACCTCCTATCCAATCTCCTCCCTTACCCTCCCAGCCACCTCATCACCTCTTTCAATGGGAAACCTCTGCTGATGATTACCAGGAGCTTGCCATTTTGTGCGCTTCTCCACCGGAACAGCCACGATTTCAGAATCGGTCTACTGCCACAACTCCCACTGGAATCCAAGCTCCAACAGCAAGAACTCGATCTGCTCCCAAAGCACAGGTTTCTGTTGGTTGCCAGACTGACGAGGATCCATTCTTCCCTCCATTGCAGGCAGGCATCTTTTCCTCCAGTTTGGTGTGTTTTAGTACAATTTGACTAAGTGTGGGTAGCTCAGTAGGTCCTTTGTAGCCTACCAATTCTCTGCTGCAGCTTTTGGGCTCCACTGATGCCTATGTTGTAGGAGTGATGATGAACTACCAGTGGAAGCTCCTGGCCAGCAAATGTATTTAAACCACCGTGGCTTATGAGGTATTTAACCCCTTTGTTGCCCCACTGCAACCTTAAACCACTTGCTATCAAAGTTTTGCTTTTACTTACAGATGATCTGGACTCCACCCATGGTCAGACGGACTGGTCCATATACTGCTCGTCCACCTCTCGGTCCCTCTCCACCTGAAAAGGCAGGACCCCCATCTCAGCATGATGTTTTGTAGTTGGTTCCCGTTGGAATAGTGGTTAATGGTTTTTGCATGGTGTGGTGTTTGTGGCTTGACATGCTAGGCAAATATGAATTACTTATTGTGTCTTGCTATTGTGTACTTGTGGACCAATTTACCATGAAAATACAATATTCCTTTAAAGATTGACATTCCTAGGTTAGTGTTCTTTGCTAGTTCTGTTCTTCCTGTTGCACAGGACGTGAGGTTGCATGTTGTGCTGTTTCTTTGGTTAGTGTTGCCTATATAATTAGTATGACCAATATTTGGCATGGTGTGCTGTTTCTTTGTGACCTGTCAACATAGAAATAAAGCTGATTTGTTTGCCATGGTGGGCTGTTCTGAGAATTCCTGTTGCCGTTCAGATAAGGTTGGTAGTTTTTGTTGCTTGCTTTTGTCATTGACTCTGGTTGATCAAAAAATAGAGTTCGACTATTTGTCATGACATGCTAAATCTGATACACTGGATGCTTTGGCAGGATGGTTAGAATTTGGTGGCAAGGGGTTCTGTCCCTGTGGGCCTCTTGCCATGCACGAAGGTTGGTGTTCTTAGGTTTGACTTGGATTCCATTGCTTGTGTTGCTATTAAAAAACAGTTTCTTTGGCATGACTTACTACATTCTTGCTACTATGGCATTCTTTGCTATAGTGGAACTATTCCTACAGAATTAGTTGGAAGTCAGCATTTTCATTTTTCTGAACTGCTGCAATTCATCCAAGGTGCATTACATACTACAAGTACCTTGCTGTTGAAAAAGAAATGCTGTTGGCTGCAGCATTGAGGAGTTTATTTTTACATCATCTTTTGTTACTTTTGGATATAGCATGGGTAGTCTAGACCTCACTTAGGGATGCATGTGAATGCCCTCAACCTACTAGCACCGCATACTTGGCCAGGGATTTTCTATGCTGTTGGCTAAAATTGAATGTCTACCTGACTGTTCCATATCCCTCTAACTTGCATTCGGAAAAGGGCCGGAGCAGCTATTGTTACTCTCTTGCTGTGTCTTCAATTTCTTTTATGTGCAACTTATTTTCCCTATTTGTATATCCTTTTATAGCCTCCTGCAGGGCCTCGGGCCCCATTTCAGTGGGCTCCATTCCAGGATGAACACTTGTTGTACAGTCCTTTAGACCAAACTCTCCCTCCAATGAGCACTTCTTGTGGGAGGAGCCAAACACATGTTGGTATCAGATCTTATGGGTATTTTGTGTGCATTTGTATTATGCTTAGTAATTAAGTTGTAGACTGGGCACTAGCTCTTTCAATGGATTATTCAGAATGAAATTGGTACAATGCAGGTGGTTTTGTTAGAGTTGTCGTCATGGGTTCATAAACCAAAGTCGGATATTTGCCAAGTAAGAAATGTATATTGACTAGTAGGTTAAATTGTTTTCATCCCCTTTTACACACTGAAGCCGTTGATGTCAGAACTATGTGGTAAGAATAGTCTGATAATGAGAGCATTGGGTGCATAAAACATGATATTTATTACTCATGGTTGACTCTTGCTTGTACAAGAATGTCTGGTTTTGTAATAGCTCATTTGCAGCCCTTTGTCTATTTCAGTTTATGGCCCAAGGGAAAGCTGGTAGTGGCTCCCCTCCATCTGCACCCCCAAAACCTGGTAGTCAACTGGACAACATGTTGGGAAGTTTGCAGTCCGACTTGAACAAACTTGGGGTAGCAACTGTTGCCAAAGGTGTTTGTGGAGCCTGTAAGAAGCCCATCGCTGGACAGGTGAGTGGTGGTACCTAATGTTATCAAAACAGCCAGTCATTCTCCATGGGTTGAATTGTTTGCCATTTGCCAGATGACACACCACGTTTTTGCTGCGCAAGCATTTTTTGGATTCACATGCTGTGCATTATTCATCTAGTGGTTGTGTCTGGAATATTTCTAAACTTTTTTGTCATTCTACTCTTTGTTGTTGGTCGACATACCTCCATTTGGTGTCCCCTGGTGACGTCGTCATGCTTCCTCCCGAAGCTCCCACCTTTGGTCACCATCTTCAGATTTCTATTCTGCCATTGGGTTTGGATGTACGCTGAAGGAGCTAACCAATTGGAAGAGAAATTTCTCGAAAAATAGAAAAGATCTTATTGGAAGTCAACCGGAGAGAAGGAAACCTCAGTAGAGGTACCAGAGAAGTGTTTACGGAGATGTGAGGGCCCTCTTCGACAAATCTACAGAGTGCATGGACAGGGCTCCCTGTGGGTGATGATGAAGAAAACACTGCTCCAGTTCATTAAGAATTGCCATCACAAGTTTGCCCGGAAGTGTTAACATCTGATATGCTAGTAACCCACCTAAGTGATGACTGCAACACTTGCTCAGTGTTCACCCCAAAAACTCTGAGGGCGAGAGAGAGAGAGAGGCAGAGGAGATCCCACTACAACGTGCAGGGCCAACATATACCACCGTCTATGTGATACTTGGGCCTTTCAAACGACGAGGAGAAGAACGTCGCCAAAGGACCAGAAGGAGAGACAGAAACCCATATCCAGATGGTGGGCTTTGAGACACAACGGGGCAAACAGACTTCTCAAGAGGTAAGATAACCATTGTACTCAAAGAACTTAGGGGAGTCCAGAAATGTTGATTCTAAGAGTTAGAAGGGAACCTCCGCATCGAAGCACTCAACGGCCACAGCTGTGCCCAGGGAGAAGAGCACCCTCAGTTCCATCGAAAAGGACACCCCAGCGGTAAAGACTTTAAAAATCCAAGACGTTGAAGGGCGGTCGAGGAAAAAGTCTCATCGACGTCGAAACAGGAGCGGTCAAAATCAGAGGGGCATGGTTCACCAACAGCACCACGTTCGAAAGCCTCTTCGATGAAGAGAAAACCAGAAATTCTCGATGCTGTACAACAAGCGTTGGAGATAGAGAGGAAGAGGAGAAAGCTCGAAACGAAATGGCTAGTCTTTTACAAAAGAAAACGGGACTTCGATGAAAATTTAAAACAATTGAATCCGTACTAAGAACTCGACAAAAACAGAGCAAGGGGAGAAAAGTGTCGAAGACTTCAAGCCACCCTAAACTCCTGAATCACAGGAGGAGAAGGAAGAGGAAATGTTATACGAAGATGAGGAAGAACAGGTGCACACGAGTTCTGAGTCTTCAGTATACCAAGAAACACATTGGCAGGATCTCAAAACAGATTCTCCAGAAGAGACTGTTGACGCACATCCTTCGAGGCCTTCACCACCCGATGACTTTGGGATGTATAATAAGTGATCAAGAAGGCAGCAGAGAGATATTGAGTTTAACTTGAGGAAAAAAGCCTCATCGTGTTTTCTATTAGAAACTCTCCTGCCCACACAATCTAGAAATCAATTTTTCCCTATGTTGCCAAGTGCATTAGATCAAGAGAAGGAAGCTTTTAAAGAGCCTGCCACATGTAGAGCAGTTCTTCCTCGAGCAGAGAAGTATAAACCCTCTTCCAAGGACCCATGTTACATTAAGGGTACAGTCCAAGATTCTATTTTGACATCCACTGCTAGGAAAAGAGCAAATGTACCAAGCACAACCGGTCCACCTCTAGATAGGGAGAGTAAGAGGATGGACCTTATCAGCCGAAAGGTAGAGAGGAGTACGGCAAACCAATGGCGCATTGCAAAATCTGAAAGAAACACGTTAGTTAGATTCCTCACCTTAATATCCCAGGCGTCAGACTGGATCCGGAAGATTTTTCGTCAGCAATACCCCTTGCGCGTCGCTAGGCGTCGTCTGCGGCTCCGCGTTCAGCGTCATGCGCCGGAATGACGTCATCTGAGTACTTAGACGCTGCCCTCGCGCGCTGACGTCAGTTCTTCTTTTTTCCGCGCCAGTAAGCGCAGATCCGGGAGAGCTACCCCTTTAGTCAATTTTTGACTAACTTTTTGATCCTTTTTGATCCTGTCAATCGACTCCGGTGCCGGTAGGATGCCTGGTTTTAAAGCCTGTGCTGACTGTAACCGCCTGATGTCGGTTACGGACCATCACCGCCGGTGCCTGTACTGCTTGGGCCTCGACCACGACGCGGAGTCGTGCTCGGACTGTAAGGCCCTGACCTCGAAGGCTAGACGGGAGCGGTCCCGTAAGCTTCTCGAGATTCGCCACTCACCATCGGTCGTCGGGATCCAAGTCTTCGGGTAAGTCGAAGCATTCCAAGAAGTCCAAGAGGCGACATCGATCTTCGGACTCCCCTCGCCGGTCGTGCGACTCGGCCGAGGGTCAGGGTGGTTCCACCCCCGCGGCTCCGGCGGAGCCGCAGGCGCCGCGCCCGTCCCCATACCCTCCGGTCCCTGGGACTAACGCGACGCCGGCGGAAGTCAGTGCCTTCCTCTCGGCCATGAGGAACCTGGCTCCGCCGTCGGCACCCGCTGGTGCGCCTTCGGGCCCCACGGACCCGCCTGGGCTGCCTTGCCTGCCGGTGGCTCCGGCCCCGGCGCCGTTGACGGCTCCGTCCTCGACGCCGCAAGCGCCCGAGGGACCCGTTCTCGAGTCCCCGTCGATGCCGGTCGACCTCGTCACGCCTCCTCCGCCGGCGTCGACACCGGTACCACCCCCGACGCCGACGTAGACTCCGCTCGACGTCGAGCCCCGGTTCAGTCCCACTCCGGGCCCGGCGCCGGTCCGACGTCGATGGACGCCGAGATCGGCGCCGCTAGAGACACATTATGTCTACCGCCCGGCTCCGTTACTTTCTCCTCTATACCAGGAGTCGGATGATGGGGACAACTGGGAGGGATCCGAGGATCCTATGGCCGCTCAGGCCCAACTGTCCCTGGACTGGGCAGATGAACTGGGGGAGGCCAGTGGCCTGGATACCTCTCCAGACACTGGATTCGTCTCTCCTCCGACTGTGGCTTCGGAGGAGGGCGCTGCTTTCTCTGTGGTGCTGCGCAAGGCGGCCGCAGCCCTTGGGCTCGAGCTGCCTGCCATGGCTGTGAGGACTAACGTCCTTACTGAGGTGCTTCAGTCTGCAGCAAGCTCCACTGAGCCTCTGCTGCCATTCAATGAGGCCCTCATTGACGTTCTGCAGGGCACCTGGTCCAAGCCCTCCACAGTTCCTCCTGTGGACAGGAACGTCGCCAGGCGCCACCGCCCTGCTCCGGGCGACCCCAGTTTCCTGTCCCAACACCCTACCCCTGAGAGCCTGGTTATCCAGGCCTCCACCTCCCAATCCTCTTTCCCGACCGCCCCGCCGGACCGGGATTCCAAGAGGCTAGAACAGTTTGGCAAGAAGCTGTTCTCTTCCCTTAGTTTGGGCCTGCGGTCTTTAAACACCGCTTGTCTCTTGGACCGTTATTCCCACTCTCTGTGGGATACGGTGGAGGACGTGCTGCCCCTGTGTCCGGAGGAGGCCCGGACACGGCTTACCCAGGCTCTGGCCGATGGGAGGGATGCAGCACGACATGCAATCCGATGTGGGCTTGACACCACGGACTCGCTGGGTAGGGCCATTTCTACCACAGTGGCGCTTAGAAGTCACGCCTGGCTGCGGTCCACGTCATTTTCGGGTGATGTCCAGAGCACTCTCATGGACATGCCCTTTGATGGCACTCGCCTGTTTGGCGAGAAGGCGGACAGTGCGCTGAACCGCTTTAAGGACTCCCGGGCTACGGCCAAGTCCTTGGGCCTCTCTGCCCCGCGGTCGCAATCTTCCGCCTTTCGCCCCTTTCGTGGCCAAGGAAGGGGTGCCTCCTCACGTGCGCCTAGCCACCAGCCGCAGAACCATGGCGGTTCTGGAGGACGACGAGGTCAGCCCACATCCACCCCGGCAGCATCTGCCTCAAAGCCTTCCTAGTCCGAGCTTTCAGGCCCATTCCACGCCAGTGGGCGGCAGAGTTCGCCATCACCTGCTCCACTGGCGGTCCATCACATCGGACAGGTGGGTGCTGCAAATCGTCCGAAGGGGCTACTCCCTCCCCTTCGAGACGACCCCTCCAGCCATGCCACCGCAGCACCACCGTATCTCGGGGGATCATTTGAATCTTCTCCACGAGGAAGTTTCGGGCCTCTTGGCCAAGGGGGCCGTCGAGCGCGTTCCGAGTCCAGAAGTAGGTCGTGGTTGTTATTCCCACTACTTTCTGGTTCCCAAGAAGGGCAAAGGGGGCCTACGCCCTATCTTAGACCTCCGGAACGTCAATGCCTTCCTCCGAAAGGAAAGGTTCAAGATGTTGACTTTGGCTCAGGTTCTAGCTGCCCTAGACCCCGGAGACTGGATGGTAGCGTTGGACTTGCAGGACGCATATTTCCACATTCCCGTCCTGCCGGCCCACCGGCGTTACCTGCGGTTTACGGTGGGCCAAGAGCACTTTCAGTTTACCGTGCTCCCCTTCGGCCTCACCAGTGCCCCTCGGGTGTTCACGAAAGTGATGGCGGTGGTCGCAGCTCATCTGCGCAGATCAGGGGTTCCAGTCTTCCCCTATCTCGACGACTGGTTGTTGAAGGCGGGCTCGCCCCAGACAGTCGTCTCCCACCTCCAGACTACGGCGGATCTCCTGCATTTGCTGGGGTTTTCCATCAACGTGCCGAAGTCACACCTGAGTCCCTCTCAAAAGCTCCTCTTCATCGGAGCGGTTCTCGATTCGGCGCAGTTCCGGGTCCATCCACCGGAACAGCGGGTCCGGGATATACAGGCCCTGATTCCCATCTTTCGGCCTCTATCCTGGGTTTCGGTCAGGCTAGTGTTGCGGCTTCTGGGGCTGATGGCCTCCTGCATCCTACTAGTGCATCACGCCAGGCGGCGCATGCGGGCTCTGCAGTGGGACCTGAAGTTTCAGTGGGCCCAGCATCACGGCAACCTGTCCGACCATGTCTTGATCTCGGAGGGCACTGCACAGCAGTTGCAGTGGTGGCTCACGGACCGCGATTGGGTCAAGGGCAAGAGCCTCTCCCTTCCCCAACCGGAGCATGTCGTAGTGACGGATGCGTCCCTCCTGGGATGGGGTGGCCATATGGGAGAGGCGGAGATCAGAGGCCTCTGGTCTCCGGCGGAGTCTCGTCTCCACATCAACCTGTTGGAGTTGAGAGCGATCCGACTTGCACTGAAAGCCTTCCTTCCCTCTGTCAGGGGAAGTGTCGTGCAGGTGTTCACGGACAACACCACCGCCATGTGGTATTGCAACAAACAGGGCGGGGTGGGGTCGTGGACCCTTTGTCAGGAGGCTCTGCGCCTCTGGACATGGCTGGAACACCAGGGCGTCACCCTGGTGGTTCAACATCTGGCGGGCTCTCTGAACGCCAGAGCAGACGAACTCAGCCGCCGGTGCATGATGGATCACGAATGGCGTCTGAACTCCGAAGTGGCGCAAGGTCTCTTTCAGCAGTGGGGAGAGCCTTGGTTAGATTTATTCGCCACCGAAGAGAATGCGCAATGTCAGCAGTTCTGCGCGTTGGAATTTCCAAGGCGGCACTCGCTCGGCGACGCTTTTCGTCACGAGTGGAGTTGCGGTCTGTTGTACGCCTTTCCGCCTATACCACTTCTGCCCAGAGTGCTGAAGAAGATCAGGCACGACCGGGCCCAAGTCATCTTGGTGGCTCCGGATTGGGCACGAAGGTACTGGTATCCCGAGCTACTCAGTATGCTGACCGATCCTCCGATACGTCTGCCCCTTCGGGAGGATCTTCTGTCGCAGCAGCAGGGGACGGTCCTCCACCCGAACCTGTCCAGCCTCCACCTCCATGCGTGGAGATTGAGCGGCGGCAGTTGATGCCATTTGACTTGCCTCCTGAAGTCTGTGATATCATTCTGGCAGCCAGGCGTCCCTCCACAAAGACGGTATACGCCTGCCGGTGGAACAAATTTGTGGCATGGTGCACAGCAAAGGCTGTGGATCCCCTTTCCGCCCCTCTTTCCGAGGTTCTCCTCTTTCTTCTTTCTTTGGCCCGGCAGGGCTCTGCCCTGGGCACCCTGAAAGGTTATCTTGCTGCCATCTCTGCCTTCTTGCGGCTTCCTGATCAGCCTTCTCTTTTCAAGTCCCCTGTAGTTACACGCTTTCTAAAAGGCATTACTCACACGTTCCCTCCTGTCCCTTTTGTAATGCCTCAGTGGGACTTGAATCTTGTCTTGACATTCCTGATGTGCGCTCCCTTCGAGCCTCTTCACAATTGTCCTCTTCGTCTTCTGACTCTTAAGACTGCTTTTCTGGTAGCCATCACCTCGGCTAGACGGGTGAGTGAGCTCCAGGCTTTATCTTCAAAGCCTCCTTTTCTGTCTGTTCATCCGGACAAGGTGGTTCTTCGGCCTTGTCCCTCCTTTCTTCCGAAAGTGGTGACTCCATTTCATCTTGGGCAGTCTGTCACCTTGCCCACCTTCTTTCCGCCTCCGCATCCTTCCAAAGAGGAAGAGAGGCTCCACCGTCTGGACCCAAAACGTGCGCTCTCCTTTTATCTGGACCGCACAAAGCAGTTCCGGGTGGACGACCAACTTTTTGTTGGATACGTGGGTGCTAAGAAGGGGAAAGCGGTGCACAAACGGACCATCTCTCGGTGGGTCGTTTTGTGCATCAAAATTTGTTACTCCTTGGCAAAAAAGGACCCTCCTGTTGCGCTGCGCGCCCACTCCACTCGGGCCACAGCGGCTACTACTGCTTTGGGACGGGGTGTCCCTTTGCAGGACATCTGTCAGGCGGCGACGTGGGCTTCGCTACACACGTTTGCCAGGCATTATTGCCTTGACAGCCAAGTCCGGAGGGATGGCTTCTTTGGCCGTTCTGTCCTCCAGGACTTTCTGGTGTGATCTTGGTTCGCAGACCCACCACCGGGGATGGTATTGCTTGGGTATCTATTCTAAGGTGAGGAATCTAACTAACGTGTTTCTTTCAGATGAACAAGTTACTTACCTTCGGTAACGATGTATCTGTAAGAAACATTAGTTAGTTAGATTCCTCACCGACCCACCCATCCTCCCCGTTCTGCGAACTGACATCTAGGGTTAAGGTTATCCTTTTCAGGCCCCTAGATTTTCTTTTTGGCACCAGTGTCGGTCTTTGCATGGCTCTGCGTTCCTGGCGCGGAAAGCTATGTACAAGAACTGACGTCAGCGCGCCAGGGCGGCGTCTAAGTACTCCGATGTCATTCCGGCGCACGACGCAGACGACGGACGCGGAGCCGCAGACGACGCCTAGCGACGCGCAAGGGGTATTGCTGACGAAAAATCTTCCGGATCCAGTCTGACGCCTGGGGATATTCTAAGGTGAGGAATCTAACTAACTAATGTTTCTTACAGATACATCGTTACCGAAGGTAAGTAACTTGTTCTTCAAATGTGTTGCTCAACCTCCACGCCTATCAACATTGGGAAGAGATAGGAGAACAGTATCAAAAGAGAGCAGCCCATCTGGTAGAGGTTTGAAAAAATACTGCCGACACCTGCTTGAAATCAGCTCTAGATGTTGCGGATACTTCAAACAGACAAATAATGATTGGCATCACAGAAAGAAGACAGGCATGGCTACACAGTTCGGGTTTCAAACCGGAAGTCCAAAACAACATCTTAAATGTATGATTTATTGGGGAACACCTGTTCGGAAGTGCAGTAGATGATCCACTGAACCAGTTGAAAGTGAATAATGAGATGGCAAAATCAGTGGGGTGCATTACTGTTCAGAGGCAATATACATATGGGAACTGTGCCCTCAAGAAGACCTTTAGGTAGAGGGACTCTCCATCAGGCAACCGCCCAACAAATATTTCAGGGAGGAAATCAGTCATACCAGCAACCACAAGGTTGGCAGTACCAGTGGGAAGGGCAGTCCTTTCGCTGACATCCACGTGGACCAGGACAACCACAAAGGGCAGGGAACATCCCCTGCAAGCAAGTGACTTACCAACAAGCACATTATGCACACCAATCAAATCAAGGAGTGTGTTAGCAAGAGAGATGAAAGAACAAAGCACACACTTACAACTCCAAGCATTCCTACATCCAACACCAGTAGGAAGCAGGATAAAAATGTCCTTCAGGAGTGTTGGAAGATCACTTCAGACAAATGGATTTTGAACATAATACAATATGGATTTTGCATAGAATTGGACAAAACGCCTCCAGGCAAGGGGCCAAGGAGAAAAATACACTGCAAAGAAGAAACAAATCAACTACACAAAGAAGTAGAAGAATTGTTGACATAAGATGCAATAGAATTGGTGCTAAAGAAAGCAATGGAAATTACACAACATATAAGCTCATTCCAAAGATAGACGGGGCACTACTTCCTATCCTGGACCTAAGATTTCTGAATAAATATATAAAAACTCAAGATGACAACTCTGCAAGAGATGAAACTACAAGTATGGGATTGTATGGCAACAATAGACTTAAAGGCTGCTTATTTACACATCCTTATGAACAGAAATCACAAAAACTTCCTCACATTTTTGGTAGACAAAAGACACTTCATTTCAAAGTGCTAGCATTCGGAATAAAGTCGGCATCAAGAGTATTCACAATGTGTCTAGCAGCAGTAGCAGCACTCCTTTGAAGGCGGGCATACATGTTTACCCATACCTGGCAGGTAAGGGCATACTCCTACAAGAGATGCAAAGCTCATATTCAGCAAGTAATAAGAACTCTATTCCAGCTCGTATTCTCAATACACATTGAAAAGTCTTCACCAGTACAAGAGAAAATGTTCTTTGGGGCCAGAATAAATTCAGTTCAGGGTAAGAGTTTCAGGAATGGCTACAAGTTCAATGGTCACAGACAACGGGGAGTTGGGAAGATCTAGTTGTTGTCACACAAAGTATGCAGGAGGAGATGGCATGGTGGAACAGGTCAAATATAACGCAAGGAAGAACATTTACACAACCATCTCCAACTGTAACCGCAACAACAGACGCCTCACAGAGAAGATGGGGAGCGCACATGAACAGTCTCAAAGTAAGGGGAGTCTGGAAAGATCAGGATGTAGTACACATCAACATACTAGAACTAAAAACAGTATTCCTAGCCTTAAGAGCGTTTCAGAAAGGAGCTATGGGGAAAGACAATACTGATACAAACGGACAACACAACCACCATGTATTACATAAACAAGCCGGGCGAGACACTGTCTCTACCACTGTCAAAACTAGCACATGAGATGTGAAATTGGGCTCTTCAATGGAAAATGGAGATTTTAGCAGTCCACCTGCCAGGGAAGGACGATGTCAAAGCAGACAGACTGAGCATACAAGCGTCATGGTCTCACGAATGGGAACTGAACCAATCAGTACCCACAGAAATATTTCAGAAATGGGGAACACCAGAGATAGATCTGTTTGCAACACCTCAGAACACAAAATGCCAACGCTTTGTATCCAGATAATACTGCCACCAGTCCATGGGAATTCACTGTGGATAGATTGGTTAGGGATATTTGCGTGTGCCTTTCCAACGATACCACTACTTCACAAGGTTATCAACAAATGCAAAACAGGCAGCATGACTGATACTAATTTCACCACGGTAGGTGGGACAAACATGGTTCTCAGAACTAATAGAACTATCTCAAGGAATGATTCACAAATTACCAAACAGACAAGATCTGTTATCAATACAAGAAGGAGGACCGCTTCATCCAAGCAGCATAGCTCCTGAAGACTTAGAATTTGATGTCATAAAAATCAGTGCTAGTCTTAATAGAAGCAAGAAAACCAACTACTTGAACATGTTATATAGCTAAATTGAAAAGTTACTCACTTTGGTGTCTAAAAGAAGGATTATTGAAAAAGGTCCCAAAAGATAATACAGTACTGAGGTACTTAACACATCTTCTTGACTGCAAATTGGCTTATGAATCCTTGAAGGTTCATTTAGCAACAATAATTGCATACAGTAGGGGTCACATTAAAAGAAGCTTCTTCACGTCACCTGTCATTGAGCAGTTCCTTGAAGTAGCAAAAAGAATTGCACCTATAAAGAAGGTACCCTCACCTACATGAAATTTAAATATTGTGGTCACTCCGTTCATGAAGGCTCCATTTGAACCGTTACACAAGGCTACATTACAAATGCTCACACTAAAGACTGCCTTTTTAGTGGCCATAACATCACTACGCGGAGTTAGTGAAATACAAGCACTCAACTTACTCACCTTACAGGAACCTTTCTTTCAAGTCCACAAAGACCTAAATACCATGAGAACTGACCCTCAATTCATGCCAAAGGTTACCTCAACTCCACATGAAGCAAAGTATACAGATACCAAGTTTTTAAAAAAAACGCAGGCAGAAAGAATATTACATACTCTGGACGCTAGACGTGCAGTAATGTACTACATCGAAAGAACAACGGCTGACAGGAAAACAAAACCCCTATTTATATAATTTGCTGAAAGTTTTCTAGGAAGACCAGTTACCAAGTACACAATTGCACGATGGATAGTTGTGCCACAAGAATGCAGGAGACACATTACAAAAGACCCCAAAAGCGCATTCAACAAGAAAAAAGGGAGCAACCATATTGCCTTTTTAGAAAATATACCGCTACAAGACATTTGTATGGCAGCAAGATGGTCATCAGTGCACACGTTAACAAAGCACTGTTGTGTAGATATTCAGATGAACAAGGGAGCTCAAGTAGGACAAAGGGTTTTACAACATCAAATCAGTGCACATCTTAAACTCAACCACCACTGTAGTAACAAACCGCTACAAAATCGATGCACAGCATATGACTCCTAAAGATTCATGCTGCAAAATGTATAGTTTCTTACCTGTGGATGTAGTTCTGTAGCTTGAAGAATTTCCTGAATTCACAAGCGATCCCACCCTCCTACGCAAATGAAGATGAGGAGGTAAAGAAAGCGAAAAATAGTAATTTGAAGATGGCGACCCAAGGATCCGGAGGAAGCACAAAAACGTCACTAGGGGACATCAAATGGAGGTACATCGATGCCCACCAACAACAAGAAAACAAAGAGTAGAAACACATCGTTTTTTAGAAGCATTCCGAACCCAACCACTAGATAGCTGAATAATGCACAGCATGTGAATCTAGACAAACCTCAAGCTGCAAAACTACACCATCTGGTAAGTAACTGTACGTTTGTTGCTATGACAGATTCAATCCGACAGAGACCAAGTACATGTCTCTGTGAATTATAGGCATTATATAGCCTTTGACTCATAGTCCCATTTAATATGTATGTATGAGATAGAGGGGATAACATGCAAGCCTGACTCAACAGTAGATCCAGGTCAGACCAAGTACTGCGGTTTCCTCACAGTTAACCTCTGAAGCTGTTGGTGATGAATGCTAGAAGTTTGTCCCACATGGTATTTTAGAAACGAAAACCTAATCAATAGTCTTCTAGATCAAACATGTCTATGCTTTAAGGAAAATAAAATGGCAGCATTCTTTGCACAGTTAGCAGTTCAGGGAAAACTCGCTTGATGGCCTCACTCCACCCCACCCCTTTCCCTAGGTAATGAGGGATTAACATACTGTCAAGTCAAGAAAATGAAAAATATTTCTCTTTCTGAAACAAACATCTGTCTATTTAATAAAAGAATTGCAAAGAGTTGTATGAAATGCACACCTTGATATTCCAATTAGCATTGGAACCCAGTTGCAATCACTTTTCCTCAAACTGAGGTATACACAGTTACTTGGATAGAATGCAGCGACCGTCTGTGCCTTTAAAACAGAACCTTCCCCCAGTGTTGGTACTTTCATAGATTCGCATGCTTGAACCCTTCCTAGTCGTCGAGATAGGAGTCCCCGGTTATCTTAATAAAGCAATATAATGATAGTATAGACTAGAAAAGGCCTAGGCCTCTTAGTTTAGTAGTCTATCATAGTAATTATTTAAAAAAAGAGACCACATTTAGAGTCTTTGCTGACTCGGAGGATGCATTGCCATGGAGTTGCAGAAACTTGACGAGAGTGGAGACAAAATTGCAGCAGGAATCTTCCCACCGAGAGCAGTCATGTCTTTAGTCCTGGCTCTAAGAAACAGAGTTCCAGTGTCCTCCAGCAGTCGGATCTTGAAGGTTGTTGGCACGAATCTAAGGACCCACCCTCTGAGGAGCCCTTAAGTTACTGTAAAAAGGGGAAAGACCTCTTCTGTGGTGATCCATCTATCGGGAGAGGGGTGGGGGGCAGGGGCGCTACTCAGATGGCCTAGCCAGGCAGATGCTCCAAAGGGCCAAAATACACCATGGCAGAATCAAGTGGCCACCTGGAGGAGCTGGACAGCGGGGTGGATACTCCCTTCTCCTTTGTGTAGTATTGCGTCAGAGTAGGAGTCAAGTGCACCTGAACTGGGCCAAACTGGTTCATGAAAGGAGCGCCAATTCCACGCACGCCGCAGACTGCTCCTTCCAAGAGTCATTAATATTTGACGAAGACATGGAAGAGGGCGACCACTGTGACCCCGCAAAAGAATGCAATGATTATATGTTGCTGCTCCCTTCATCGCCAACATCCCCTTCGGCGGCTTCTCCCCCAGAGGTTGTAGGAGGATTACACAGCTTCCATGAGAAGGGCAGCAAAGAGATTTGCTCTACCATTGGCAACAAAACAGTCAGACAGTTTTCTATACGACTTTAAAGAACAATTCTGCAAATCTGTCAGGGCCATACCTATAATTGATTACATTTGGGAAGAGGATGTTCAAATCATGACAACCCCAGCTTCTATGCCGGTGGTTTTCCCACACCTCGATAAGAAGTATAAAGTCCCTGAGAACGCTCCTGCATGTCTCTTGGGACACCCTAAACCGGACTCTGTGGTCATGCAAGCAGCTCAATGCTGTAAAAATCCATTGGCACCACTCTCGGCACCCCAGGATAAGGTTGGCGGACGCCTAGACTCAATTGGCAAGCATTTTTCTTCCATGTCAGCGCTAACAGTGAGGGCGGCCAGCTCCTTGGCAATATTAGGGAGGTACGTTCGACAAATGTGGTCAGATATTGCTCCTTATATCAATCACCTGCCAGAGAATGTCAGGGAGGAAGCCAAAATGGCCCTATTCGAGTGGGAGCGCACATCCAGAAAACTCATTGATTGTGCTATGGATGTTGCCATCGCGGGATTCTGGCATTTAGCAGGCGCTGCACTTCTAAGACGCCAAGGATGGCTCAAAGCTACCTCGTTTCACCTTGAGGTCCAGAACAAGATCTTGGACCTACCATATGATGAAGAGGCCATTTTTGGGAAACACCTAGAAGAGGCCTTCCATGCTATCAATATAAGGGAGAAAGGGTCCCAGGATATACAAACTTTTTTTTAAAAAACAAACACAAGAGCAATCACAGAAGAATACAAAAAGAATACAACGAAAGCTGCCCAAGTGTTATTTAATCACACTTTGGGAAAGTACACATTTGCTAATAAATACAATAGACTTTAATCAAATAGTGCGGGGTGCCAAGGAAGGGAAAAAGGTGGAAAGTGATTTGAGTGAGGTATGGGGGTAAGTGACATATAAATTATAAACACGTCACAATTTGATTGCAAGGCAGAACAATTTCAAGCCATAACATCCAGATCAAATTCATTGGATTGAATAATAGAATTATTTACAACAACCATGTACAAGCAAGAGCACAGTGTACATTACACTGTTGGCAGTACTGGCAATGGAGTATTGTCGACGTTTCGACCCCTGGACATAGGTAGGTAAGTCGGCTCCTTACTAACGGGGTCTTCTTCAGGACAAAGACAGTGTGACAAGGGGAGTGGCACCTAAAGAAATATATATAGTATTAAAAAATATATTAGTTCGGAATCCCAAATGGATTGAATCAAAGGGACTCAAAATGGGGCAAGTAACCATATTTACCCAAAACAAGGGTGAGCAAGTAATCGATAACTTCTTGGCGTCAGAAGGCGCAGGGGCTGGTAAGCTCCCGAAGGGGGTAGAGTGAGTGACACCTAAAAGGAAATTATAAAGTGTCATAGGGGAGATCCATAAAGCACATATAGGATTCACAATTGATTCAGTAAAAAGAACTTACTTAATTGCCAATCTCAGAAAAGTCGGGGAATTTTATATCTCCCGAATCAGACGCCATGGCGCATTCTCAATGGCGACAGTGGAATTTATCCCAGAAGAATCCAGTCTCTAAAGGTAAAATAGAGGAGTAATAATACTAAAGTCTTAAAAAACCCCAGCCTAAAGGAAGTACAGCTAAAAGAGCAAAGAAACCACGCCATGTCACCAAACAACATTGCTTTACAACGTGCGCTAATAATCGGCCCCTATCAAAAGGATGTCAGCGGGGATGATAAAAGTATACACAAGGTATTAGACCAACAGGTTACTTAAATAAAGTCAAATGAGCTGAATACCAGAACCCACCCTTACAAGCTAGGCAAGTCAGCGGATGCAGGATGATGTTAACTCAAGAAACCGCCAAGAAAGGGAATTAAATTAAACGGTACGAGCTGGCAGCCGGAAAAGTGGAAAGTATCTCGGCAACTCAGCATACAGTAGCAGGGGAGAGATGTGACCCTTACCGTAGGAAGCGGCGACACCCACTGTCCTCGTAGTTCGTTGGGAGATCACAGAGACTGCACTGTTTGTGCACGGAAATAGACAGACGCTCCGCGTGACGTTAGACGCGGCGCAGACGCTAGATGCCTGCGGTCTACAATGTATTAGAAGAAAGACAACGGGAGTTGTTTTCTCAAGATGATTTGAAAGTCATTATTTAGTTAAACCAGGGGGAAGCAGCATTATTGGTGATGTGATGATCTTGGGCTCATAAATAGTTATATTGTACACAATTACAACTGGAGCGAACAGGGTCAAATGAATCATTGGGACATGTAAATGAGTAAACAGCATAGGTCTGATTAAAGAAAACATCGTGCCGAAAAATACATGGGTAAACATGAACATGAACTCAACATCAATTGTCATGTAAGTGAGTAAACAGCAAATGGCTGATCTTTACCGGAATGGATACATGGGTAAACATGAACTCGAACACAGTTATCATAGTCAAAAGACCAGCAGTGTAAACACAGATAAACTGTATACATATAGACACATATTTGATATGTATTAGTGGCCTTCGAAAAATGCCAGAGATGGTAAAAGGAAGGGTCCATAGTTAAAATCAAGAGACATCAGTAGGTAATTAGATTTTTTGCTGAAAACAGAAATATACACGAATGGATCAGAGGTGAAATACAAAGGGTTGTACAGTGAGCTAGTACATAGATCTGAAGGGAACCCACATTGGTCCATTGAAAGGTCTAACTCAGCATCAAGCTAAATCCCAGAGAGGCCAAGGAGCCAAAGGTACCTAAGTGTTTAAACTGGCTAGCTGAGCATTGCTAAGGTCCTGCTCATTTAAACCCATATTGATTGTGTCAAAGCGAATCATCCATTTGCACTCCCTGACAGTAAGTATAGAGGATATATCTCCTCCCCTTGGCCCCAGTCTTGTTTTTTCTAACACAATCCACTGCATTTGGTCTGGGCGATGTCCCACCTGTTTGTAATGTTCAACTAAAGGCGCCCCAATGACCTGGCATCTTATTCTGCTTTGGTGCTGTAGTATTCTCACTTTTATCTTCTGTTGTGTCTGGCCAATATACAGTTGGCCACATGGACAGAGGATCCCATAAATAACGTCAGTAGAGTTACAGTTAGTGTGGGAATCAAGTGTAACAACATGATGTTTGTATGCAAAAGTTCTAGCTTGAATCGTTGTTGGACATGCCTTGCAAGATCCACATTTGAAATGGCCTATAATAGGTGGTAGGTTCCACAGTGACTGTATAGTTGGTTTCACTGGGTCTTCAAGAAATGAATGGACAACATGATCTTTGATACTCATTCCTTTTTTGAAGGAATGCATAGGTAACGATGGTTGATCAATCTCAGTTGACACAAGGCTCCAGTGTTTGTTAATTATCCTCTTCACTGCGTTGCTTCTGGTTGAGAAAGTTGTAACGCAAATCATTTTCTGATGGGCTGAGGCGGCAGGTTCTTTGGCTGTTAGTAAGGTTTCCCGTGGATTGAACCACGCCCTCTTCTGGGCCCTTTTGACCAGGCGCTTTGGGTATCCCCTTGAGATGAGTCTGATGCTTAGATCTTCAGATTCCGTTAAGTAATCAGACCTCTTGGTGCAATTTCTACGGATCCGTAAAAATTGTCCCACCGGCAAATTGTCTCTTAAACCTCGGGGGTGGTAACTACTGTATCTTAGAAGTGAATTCCGTTCAGTGGGTTTTCGGTACAGGGTCGTACAAAGCTTGTCATCTTCACTGAAAATCTTTAGATCCAGGAATGGTATCTCCAGGGGGTCAGACTGAATAGTGAACTGAATGTCCTGATCACACAGGTTAAGCCATTCATGGAATACATTAAGTTGAATTATATCGCCATTCCAGATCAGTAATATATCGTCGATATATCTCTTCCATAGATCTATTTTTCGGGAGAAGGGGTTGTTGTTAAAGACATGTCGCTGTTCAAAATTGTCCATATACAATATCGCCAGATCTGGGGCAAATGCAGCTCCCATCGCTACTCCTTTCCTTTGGATGTAGTAGTTTCCCTGAAAGTAGAAAAAATTCTTTTTCATTGCAATAGCAAGAAGTGCAATGATGAAATCCGTGGGTACCCTCATTGGAGCTGGTCTGGAATTCAAAACTTCTCTCATCACATTCAAAGCTGGTTCCTGAGGGATGCTGGTATAAAGTGATACGATATCACAGGTGACAAGTAATTGTTCCATGGGGTTGAAAGATTTTTGGTCAATGATGGTAATTACTTGCATGGTATCGCGTAGGTAAGTCGTTGTTTGCTCAGCCAGTGGTTTCAAAAAGAAATCAATATATTTACAGAGGTTCCAGTAGTGAACCGCAGCCGGATACAATTGGACGACCGGGTGGATGAAGCAGGTCCTTATGTATCTTTGGTAGGGTGTATATAGTAGGTAGGCGTGGGTTCCTCTGATTGAGATAGTCAAATTCCAATTTGATTTTAACTATGGACCCTTCCTTTTACTATCTCTGGCATTTTTCGAAGGCCACTAATACATATCCAATATGTGTCTATATGTATACAGTTTATCTGTGTTTACACTGCTGGTCTTTTGACTATGATAACTGTGTTCGAGTTCATGTTTACCCATGTATCCATTCCGGTAAAGATCAGCCATTTGCTGTTTACTCACTTACATGACAATTGATGTTGAGTTCATGTTTACCCATGTATTTTTCGGCACGATGTTTTCTTTAATCAGACCTATGCTGTTTACTCATTTACATGTCCCAATGATTCATTTGACCCTGTTCGCTCCAGTTGTAATTGTGTACAATATAACTATTTATGAGCCCAAGATCATCACATCACCAATAATGCTGCTTCCCCCTGGTTTAACTAAATAATGACTTTCAAATCATCTTGAGAAAACAACTCCCGTTGTCTTTCTTCTAATACATTGTAGACCGCAGGCATCTAGCGTCTGCGCCGCGTCTAACGTCACGCGGAGCGTCTGTCTATTTCCGTGCACAAACAGTGCAGTCTCTGTGATCTCCCAACGAACTACGAGGACAGTGGGTGTCGCCGCTTCCTACGGTAAGGGTCACATCTCTCCCCTGCTACTGTATGCTGAGTTGCCGAGATACTTTCCACTTTTCCGGCTGCCAGCTCGTACCGTTTAATTTAATTCCCTTTCTTGGCGGTTTCTTGAGTTAACATCATCCTGCATCCGCTGACTTGCCTAGCTTGTAAGGGTGGGTTCTGGTATTCAGCTCATTTGACTTTATTTAAGTAACCTGTTGGCCTAATACCTTGTGTATACTTTTATCATCCCCGCTGACATCCTTTTGATAGGGGCCGATTATTAGCGCACGTTGTAAAGCAATGTTGTTTGGTGACATGGCGTGGTTTCTTTGCTCTTTTAGCTGTACTTCCTTTAGGCTGGGGTTTTTTAAGACTTTAGTATTATTACTCCTCTATTTTACCTTTAGAGACTGGATTCTTCTGGGATAAATTCCACTGTCGCCATTGAGAATGCGCCATGGCGTCTGATTCGGGAGATATAAAATTCCCCGACTTTTCTGAGATTGGCAATTAAGTAAGTTCTTTTTACTGAATCAATTGTGAATCCTATATGTGCTTTATGGATCTCCACTATGACACTTTATAATTTCCTTTTAGGTGTCACTCACTCTACCCCCTTCGGGAGCTTACCAGCCCCTGCGCCTTCTGACGCCAAGAAGTTATCGATTACTTGCTCACCCTTGTTTTGGGTAAATATGGTTACTTGCCCCATTTTGAGTCCCTTTGATTCAATCCATTTGGGATTCCGAACTAATATATTTTTTAATACTATATATATTTCTTTAGGTGCCACTCCCCTTGTCACACTGTCTTTGTCCTGAAGAAGACCCCGTTAGTAAGGAGCCGACTTACCTACCTATGTCCAGGGGTCGAAACGTCGACAATACTCCATTGCCAGTACTGCCAACAGTGTAATGTACACTGTGCTCTTGCTTGTACATGGTTGTTGTAAATAATTCTATTATTCAATCCAATGAATTTGATCTGGATGTTATGGCTTGAAATTGTTCTGCCTTGCAATCAAATTGTGACGTGTTTATAATTTATATGTCACTTACCCCCCATACCTCACTCAAATCACTTTCCACCTTTTTCCCTTCCTTGGCACCCCGCACTATTTGATTAAAGTCTATTGTATTTATTAGCAAATGTGTACTTTCCCAAAGTGTGATTAAATAACACTTGGGCAGCTTTCGTTGTATTCTTTTTGTATTCTTCTGTGATTGCTCTTGTGTTTGTTTTTTAAAAAAAAGTTTGTATATCCTGGGACCCTTTCTCCCTTATACTGCTCTATTACCCAGGTCCCAGTGATTTGTGGGTTTACCCTTTGCTTTAACGTTCCATGCTATCAAGGCATACACGGATACTGCCAAGTCTTTGGGGACCTTATAGTTCCAGAAAGTGTATTGTTTTCAGAAGCGCAGAGTGTAAAGTTGGAGGCAGAGCTGCCGTCCCCATCCTTCCAAACCCGAGCCAGGGGGAGTGACCGAGCCTCGGACTGCAGCGTGCAGCTGTCTAGGGCCGCTGCACTCCGCGCTGCTGCATCGCCTTCACAATGCACAGCACTGTTTGTTTATTGGCGGCCGGTGGCCCATGCGCACTGGCACGTGATTACCCCCCTCCCCAGAAGGGCCCCGAATAAGTGAGCTAAACTTAAACTTCACTTGCCACTGAGCTGCAACGTCATATATGCTGGCTGAGTGCTGGTTGCTAAGAACGCCTGATCCCTGCTGCTAAATTGCCGCCTACCTGTTTGCCCAGTGTTCCGTGGAGGGTCCTGGTCCTCTGCTGTGTCCCGCGTTTCTCTCCCGCCGTCGCACACCATCGCGACCGCTGTGTGGGGAGGAACACCCGACGGGACCACAATACCCAGGGTCCCCAGCATGGCGAAAGCGGAAACGGAGCTGTTTGCGCGCCCGGAGGCGCTATTTAATTGAACCTGACCCCGGCAGAGCGGGGGCTGAGTGCTGGTTGCTAAGAACGCCTGATCCCTGCTGCTAAATTGCCGCCTACCTGTTTGCCCAGTGTTCCGTGGAGGGTCCTGGTCCTCTGCTGTGTCCCGCGTTTCTCTCCCGCCGTCGCACACCATCGCGACCGCTGTGTGGGGAGGAACACCCGACGGGACCACAATACCCAGGGTCCCCAGCGTGGCGAAAGCGGAAACGGAGCTGTTTGCGCGCCCGGAGGCGCTATTTTATTGAACCTGCCCCCGGCAGAGCAGGGGCTGAGTGCTGGTTGCTAAGAACGCCTGATCCCTGCTGCTAAATTGCCGCCTACCTGTTTGCCCAGTGTTCCGTGGAGGGTCCTGGTCCTCTGCTGTGTCCCGCGTTTCTCTCCCGCCGTCGCACACCATCGCGACCGCTGTGTGGGGAGGAACACCCGACAGGACCACAATACCCAGGGTCCCCAGCGTGGCGAAAGCGGAAACGGAGCGGTTTGCGCGCCCGGAGGCGCTATTTAATTGAACCTGCCCCCGGCAGAGCGGGGGCTGAGTGCTGGTTGCTAAGAACGCCTGATCCCTGCTGCTAAATTGCCGCCTACCTGTTTGCCCAGTGTTCCGTGGAGGGTCCTGGTCCTCTGCTGTGTCCCGCGTTTCTCTCCTGCCGTCGCACACCATCGCGACCGCTGTGTGGGGAGGAACACCCGACGGGACCACAATGCCCAGGGTCCCCAGCGTGCCGGAAACGAAGCGGTTTGCGCGCCCGGAGGCGCTATTTAATTGAACCTGCCCCCCGCGTCGCGGGACCGCGCGCGGGCTAAGCCCGGGCAAAGGGCGGGCCGTCTGTGGCCGTCCGGGGCCGGAAGAGGCCGGGCTGGGCCACATTATTGACGTTTGTGCCTACGTGCTACCTTCCTTGGGACTGACATACCAAAGGTATTGTTTTTGTTGAAATCATTTGCTCCTTTGGGTTACTACAACCAGCCTGATTTCCAGCCAGTACCATAGTATATGGAAATAATGTCTAAACAAAGGAATCCTTCAACGACAAATACGATGGACAACTATCTGGTCCAGATTGTTAGCAAAATCAACAACGATAGGAGGGCATCATTGGGGCTAATATGTTCTCCTAATTCCCCTCCGTTGATTCCTTTGTCTGGTTTACCCTTGGACTCTCCTTCCCAGGCTACTAGTAGCAGGTCCACTGATTTAGTGATTTTAGACAGTGATATTTTTGATTCCTGAGCATCCCTAGCTCCTAATTCGCCATTAAATCCTGCCTTAGACATAGTGGAGGTTGGGGAAGGGGCTGACCCACAGTCTCCCGCTCTTCCCTTCAGAAGCAAGTTAGTTAGAGCGTGTAGAAAATCCCAGTTTAAAAGCAATGGGACTCGTCTAGGAAGGAAAAGGGCAACCATTGAGAAGAAAAGTGCCAATAAAGAAGATGTATCAGGGTCACTTTCTAACAAAAATCCTGAGATTGAGCTCTCTGTGAAGATAGTAGACATGATTGATACTAAAATAGAAAATATCATAGCTCCATTGGTAGCCAAAATTGACCATCTTATGGCAGAGGTAGCCAGGCTGAACGCTATAATAAATAGACCAGTGGACAAAGTCACCAGAGTAACACCATTATCCCCAAATGTACGTATTATAAATGGGGTGCCCCCAAATGGAGGACAAAGTATCGCAGTAAATGAGAAAGTTAATGCCCCAATCCAGCAATCTGGAACCAATAAAACCCTCCAGAAGGCAAGTATAGATAGTCATAATGCTTTAACACTGGCAAGTGATCAATTCCAATGTATTACCGAGGCTGAACCCCTAACATTGGTTCTTGCCAATGTCCCTACTTTGACTGCTGATACAACTGAAACTACATCCTCTTTGATCAGTAAATCTTTACACTGGTTGGTGAACAATATGAAGATGTCCCCCTGGGGTGAGCAGAAACTAGCAGGGGAAATTATTATGGCTAGAAGGGTCCAATGGCTAGGGCACCATCCTAAAAAATTCAAAGGAGATTGTGTGGTCCTTAATTTTTCTAATTCTGAAGTCCTCCCAAATGTTTTGGCTAACATAAACCCCCCGCAGCGAAGACAGGGTGTTATCATCCCGCTAACTCTTAAATACTTTTACTACAAGAGAAATAGAGATACACATAGAGCACCATTGAGACCAGGGTGGACTCCGTCTTTAAGTAAAGGGGATAGGAGTGATTCTACTAGCAACTGGAACATTAGCCTAGAAAATAGGTTTGGGGTGCTATCTGATTTAAACGCATGCGATTGACTTGAAGATGGAATTAATTTGGCGAACATGAACATAGCATCGCCCAATACTGTGGCCACCTCTACAACCTTTACTAGCCCCAGAGGTGTTGGGACAGAAGGGAACAAACGAGCAATCCAGGTTGATGCTATTGAATCATTGGGGTCTATATCCCCTAGCAATCATGGAGGGGCGAGTCTAGCACTTGATCCATCAGTAAATGTTACATCAGGAACTTTAAGCTCTACCATTGACTATCTGGGTAGGATAACTGGCGAGACACAAGGCCTATTGACTAACATCCTTTCTTGCCCTCCCGTAATTGATTCAGGATTGACTATCTTATCCTGGAATCTTGCTGGTATAAACAACAAGCTACATTCTGGCGTATGGTGCAGCTTTGTTGACCAATTTGATATAATTTTATTCCAAGAATCGTGGTCTCTGGTCCCAGTCTTCCGTTCTGGGTTTCTTAATTTTTATATACCTGCTATTAAAAAAACAAAAGGTCGACCATCGGGTGGTTTAATAATTTGGGTACGTCAATCATTACGATGCAAAATCACTCAACCCAACCTTCCATCCGATGATATTTTGTCTTTAAACCTCATTTGGCCCAATGACCAGGGCATGGCTATTTTTAATACTTACGCTCGAGGAATGGTTGGAGGAACTTTGTCTGACGTGACAACTGTTTTGGATCACCAGCTTGCAATGCTCCCTCCTGAAATGATAAAAATTGTAGGGGGAGACTTTAACACGACCTTTGAGCCTCTTGGCCCCGAGGACCAATTTCTCGCTGTCGAAGAGGATAATAGGTGGGGTATTCCCCAGCTGGATCTCCCCCCAGTCAAGAGATGGTCCGCTGCAGCCATCCAACTTAAAGCTCTTTGTCTAGAAAGAGGCCTTAGAGCTGCCAATGGGCGTACTAAGTCAGATCGTCTGGGTGTAAGTACGTTTGACATGGCAGGTTTTCTAGCCGTATCGATTATTTCCTGGTGGATGTCAGAGCTTGGAATAGATTGAATGACATGTCCATAATCCAACGGGATGAAAGTGACCATAATCCCCTGTGCCTAGAATTACAACTATTAAACACCCCTAGAGAATCCAAAACTGGGGGAGGGAAAATAACCCTGGACATTGTCGTATCGAACAACATGCGACATGTCAAATGGGATAGATTTGTAGAGAAGATGGGAAACTTAGAGGACCTTAAGAAAGCGATTATATGTGAGGTGGCTAATTTAGGTTCCAAATTAACCAATACCAATTTCCATCTAACTATGCTTGAGGCCCATAACATCTTTTTCTCAAAACTCCAAGGGTTCTTTATGAAGCCCTCCAGTATTGGAAAAGCTATTAAGGGATGTCCACCAGAGGAGGGATGGTTTAATAAAAGCTGCAAAATAGCACGTCAGAATTTGAGTGCTGCTCTGAGATCAAGAGACGCGGAAGATGTGAGATTAGCCAGGAAGTTATATAGACAAGCCCGGCTAGTTGCTAAGAAAGATTGGGATGAGAAACAGTGGCAGGATTTGAAATGCGCATGCCAGGCCAAAGATCAAAAACTATTCTGGGCTACAGTAAAGTGGGACAGAGGTGGGTCTGCACCTTCCCCTCAAAATAATGTGGCAAAAAACCAATGGGTAGACTTTTTTAAACCACAGTACGCTTCTGCTTCATCTGAAGGAGAGCATCCACTTCCCCCTACTATCTATTTCCAAATGCAGGTGTTTTCAATCAAAGAAGTTAACTTAGCTTTGGATAGTATACCAGTGGGCCGAGCACCGGGAATGGATGGGATTCCCGCGGATGTGTTTTTAACAGACAGATTATCTTGGTGCCAATATTTCCAATGGCTAGCCAATTCAGTAGCCATGGGTGCTCCCATCCTTCTTTATGGAAAGGGGCGGAAATAATCCCGGTCTTTAAAAAAGGGGACAAATCACTCCCAAGCAACTATAGACCTATTAGTCTCATAGATTCAGCACAAAAACTAATAGGTCGACTAGTGCAAAATAAGTTACAATCTTGGGTTGAAGACAGTAATATTTTATCTCCATATCAAGCTGGGTTTAGACCTTGCACCAGCTCTATTGACCAAGTTTTTTATTTCTTAGCTCTTTACTGGAGGAATGTGAAGCTGACCAAAGGGACCCTTTATGCGGTCTTTATAGACCTGAGATCAGCCTTTGACCTGGTGCCCCGTTCTAAACTTTGGAGGGTCCTCGCCCAAGCAGGCATGGCCCCGGAACTACTAACCTTACTCGTCCGCTTACATGAGAATAATTACGCACAAATTAGATGGGGAAGCCAGGGAGAGGTGACTGACCCATTCCCTGTCGAACGTGGTGTTCGACAGGGATGTGTCTTGGCGCCCACGTTGTTTTCCTTGTACATTAATGGGATAGTTGACCACCTTGGATGTTCCCCCACGGATGCCCCTATATTGGCAGGCTCCAGAGCGCCTGTTCTCATGTTCGCGGACGACACGCTGTTGGTTTCGCGAACTCCAAGTGGATTACAGAAAGCGCTGAACATATTTGCTGATTTCTGCCAAGAACGGGGCCTCGAGATAAACACCTCCAAAACTAAATTTATGTGTTTAAACCAGCGACAAAATTTTAGAGGAGTGATTAAATTTAATGGCATTCCGCTGGAGCAGGTCGAGGCTTTTACATACTTAGGAATATCCCTTCAGAATAATATGAAATGGTCAAACCATATTGACATGACTGTCTTAAAGTTCCACCAGCTAGCAGGTGCAATCATTTCTAAGCATAAATCCTCATTGACCAAGCCAATTAGGCCCGCCCTGGAAATTTACAATATGAAAGTTATTAGTGCGTCCCTGTATGGCTCGGAACTATGGGGCTTTGCTAACTTGAATTGCTTAAGGCTGGCTGAAAACAAGTTCCTACGTAGCTTAACAGGTGTTCCCCAAAGTACTCCAATGATTCCGTTAAAATATGATCTAGGGAGGAAAAAAGTTGAAGATCTGGCGCGACTACGTCCACTTTTGTATTGGCGGCGGATTATGGCAACGCCAGAACTTGCACACTATGCTAATGCCCTGAAAGATATTATTAGGGCTGACCGTTTTCATTCCATTTCATGGCTCAAAGAAATTAAGAATTTGCTTATAAAACTGGAGCTAGGGCATTTATGGAATGATCCAAACGGCCCAAGTATTCCATCAAAGCCAATCCTCAAGAAATTGTACTGGGATATGACCTTGACATCTGCCTCTCGTGCTGGCCAAGACTCCAACCTGACTGGTCGTTTTTTTGATATTACATTTTTACCATCTTGTGAGGCATTTTGGGATATTATAGAGAGGCCCATGGATAGGAAGCTGTATTTCCAGTTCAGAATTGGGTCTCTCCCTGTAAAAGCTTTTACCCATAAATGGTCATCTTCCCAGGATGACAAATGTCATTATTGTCTAGACTTGATTGAGGATATTGGTCACTTGTTGTTTGTATGCCCGTTATACAGTGCCCCCCGCCTTAGGTGGTTAAAGCCAGTATGTTTAAATCTGGGAACACGTAGCTACAAGGAAGCCTTAAGAATTCTAGAATCTGATTCCACCCCCTGCTTGGCTATTGCTGTTGCAAAATTTCTGGGATGGGCATGGATATTACGTCTTCGTGCCCTGAAATCCCTTGAAATTGATCAATGAATGTTTTATCACCAAGAAATGTCTAACTTTTTATTCAGTATTGATCTTTTTAAGATTTTTATCGATTGATGTTGTTTTTATCTGATATTATTCGCCAGCATTATGATTTAATGTATTTTTAGTACATTTTAGCTTAGTATTTATGAAATTGTTAGGATGTACCTGCTTTTATGACATGCTGTCGAATAAAGCTTTGAAACTTGACTTGACTTGTATTTTCATAGAGAGCAACCTTCCTAGAGGGGGGGGGGGGGTGGTGGTATCAGCAATCCAAACAGATCTTCATTTTTTTTTTTCTGTGGTTACTATCATTTTGTTTGTTTAAATCTGTTTTTATTGACTTTAATTTTACATCTCCATGAAAGGCAACTTACAGTGTGGAAAGCTATCTATACACTGAACCATCTACCAATATTAGAGAGACATTTCTGTTGACTAGGTATTAAACATAACATGCATACCGATGACATCGTTGGTTCAGGAACGAGTTGAACCCAAACAATCAATCCATGTCACCAAGGGTAAAGGTTACAATACAATAATTGCATGGTTCCATTAGTACATTGTACAGAGTCCTTTCAGATCATTTTTTAGCGTGGGCAATTGAACAGATGTTATAGGCAAGAACAAACAGAACCCAAAACCAATAACAGCAGCTTTGACCGATGATTGCGTGATTATCCCTCGCGGTGCCCCGCCCCTCCACCCTCATCGTCCCACTTTGTGGCATACCGTTACCCTTCGTACTGGTTCTTATTTGAACAATATATCTAAGCCTTTCGCTAGGAGACTATACTTTCAATTTCGGACAGCAACCCTTCCAGTAAAATCTTTTACATGTAATTGGTCTCCCAACGCTGACAACAAATGTCCCATTTGCATAGATAAAATAGAAACACTTTCTCATTTCTTGTTTGCCCAGAATACGTGGTCCCCCCGGAAAAAATGTCTGAAGCCTATATGTAAGAATCTGGGCACCCGAAGCAGTAGCTTTGCATTGCGAGTGCTACGTTCAGATCCATCCCCCTGTTATGCAAGCTCTGTTGCCAAGTTCTTGGTTTGGATGTGGATTATAAGATCAAAGTTGAATGTTCAGCTTGCTTATTTGCTAATTGACAACATCTTACCATGAGAGGGAGCACCACCAACAGACCCTGAGCAGTATCTTTTTCCGCGCGGGCAAGCCAAATCTCTATCTCTTCACAGCCCCTCAGAACAGCAAAGGATGGTTTAAGCAAGGTGGCATCCCCAACCGGGGAAATGCCTTTTCGATTGCATGGTGCGGCATCTTTGCTTATGCCTTTCCTCCAATTCCTGTCCTCCCAAGAGCCCTGAGAAAGATTAAGGCAGAACCTTGCAAGATCATACTCATTGCTCCCTCTTGACCACACCAATACTGGTTCACAGATTTACTACTCCTCTCTTAGGAGCGTCGCATCCTATTCACAGCGTTCTCCAATCTCCTAACGATGAACTAGGGCCAAGTTCTGCATCCAGATCCCAAGTCTCTTCATTTATCAGCATGGCTACTGAATTTCATGAGTTCCAACACTTGAACATACTATCGGATTGTAGAGAAATCCTAGCCAGGGCCCGTGCTGATAGTATAAATAAAGCCTATCGCCTCAAGTAGAAAAGGTTTTGAATCTGATGTCATCGGGCTAAGATACCTCCTCTCTCCTCCACTGAAGAAATTCTGCCATATCTTCTCCACCTAGCACAGTCCGGTTTAGTTCATGCTTCCATCAAAGTGCACTTGGTAGACCTTTCCAGTTTCCCGCAATCTCCTACTTCTCCATCTCCTTGGTCATCTAGGATCATTGAGCAGTTTCTCAATGGCTTATTCCATACTTTTCCTCTGGTAAAGTCTCCACCTACGCTATGGCAACTGAACACTGCTCTGTCTCGGCGGATGAAAGATCCCTTTGAGACCATCCACAGAGCGGACATCAAATTTCTTTCCTGGAAACTGGCTATTTTTCTCGCCTTGACCTCTGCCAAGAAAGTCAGTGTAATTCAGGCCTTAACCGTACAGGAACCTTCCCCCCCAATTAAAAAACGATTGGTTTCTTCTCCGTACAAACCCTAAGTTCATTCCCAAAGTCCTCTTAGACTTTCATCTGAATGAACCAGTAGTTCTCAAGACTTTCTTTCCAAATCCTTCGACCTCAGCAGAGAGAATACTTCATCCTCTTGATGTCAAGCGATGCCTAAAGCTTTACTTGGAGACAACTAAATTTTCCCGCGAATCCTCTCAACTATTCATTATTTAAGGTGTTCCAGGGAAAGGCTTTCCACTCTCAAAATGAAGCATTTCGCAATGGATTTCCAACGCCATCCAGTTTTGTCTCCAGAAGGCTGGCAGACACTTCACCTCACGGGTTCGAGCCCAGTTCAACAAGAACTATTTCTACTTCAACAGCATTATTCGCCAAAGTGTGTCTTCCTCAAATCTGCTGGGCGCAACATGGAAGAACAGACACACCTTTACCCAACATTACTTTTGGACTCAGCGGTTCTCAACAATGCAGCTGTGGACCAAGCAGTGCTCCAACATCTTTTCCAATAAAGGTGAGCTATCCCTGTTTTTCCACCATCCATTTATTTGTTTACACACATTTCCATGGTGGTTTATGTTGTTAAATAAAGAATTAGATGTTTTTAACTATAATCCTATATTAAGAGCAGGTTTCTTTCTTATATATGCATAGTATTTGCTCTTATTTATTATAAATCGGTTAATCTTTCAAATATGTTGTTTACTGCTGTTTAATCTGATTCAAAAGACACACAATTGATGGACGGAATGCAGAACAAATCAAAACATTCACCCCCAGTCAAGAGATCTGGGTTAAATCCATTATTCAAACAGGTGCTAGGATGCTTGTTTCTAGTCCAGGGAGGACCTGGCTTGGCAGTTCGGGCTGGACTGTTCCCATGAGGCACAGAGTCAAGACTGATTTGCATGTGGCTGGGTTCAAACTGGAATGGCATGATGAGCAAAAAAAGATGGATTTAGGTCCAGATCTCTGTACTGGGGTGAATGTATGACATTGTTCTGCATTCTGTCCATCAACTGTTGTTTTTGCATTTGTCACCCCGAGTGGGACGGGTATGCCCAGACGTGGGTCCCGTGCTCTCCATGCCACTGGCATCAAGCTGTCCTGGCTGAAGAGGGGTGAAACCTCGAAACCGGTCCTAGGATGCTTGTTTCCAGTCCAGGGAGGACCTGGCTTGGCAGTTCGGGCTGGACTGTTTCCATGAGTCACAGGGTCAAGACTGATTTGCATATGGCTGGGATCAAACTGGAATTGCATGGTGAGCAAAAAAACGATGGATTTAGGTCCAGATCTCTGTACTGGGGTGAATGTATGACATTGTTCTGCATTCTGTCCAACTGTTTTTGTTTAATCTGATTCAAGCATGTGAATCTATGAAAGTTCCAACACTAGAGTAAGAAATTAGTTACCTGTAACTGTAGTTCTCCGGTATTGGAATCTTTCATAGATTCACATGAGATCCACCCTCCTCCCCTGGGAAGTTCACCTATCTGCCTCAGTACTTTTCTGATTGCACTCGTGGTCTAAAATCTGAGGGACTGGAACTTCTCAAAGGAGTGTTCTAGAGGGTGATTCATCTTAATTGGTTAGCACCCACATTTGGTCTCTTTTTTTAAAGAATGACTTTGATAGGTTACTAAACTAAGGCCTAGATTATCACTATATTGCTTTATTTAAGTACCTAGGGACTCCTATCTCGACGACCGGAAAGGATTCAAGCCTGTGAATCCATGAAGGATTCCAATACTGGAGAACTACAGTTACAGGTAAGTAATTTATTTTTTCTTGCTAACTAGGCATGTTGCTGAGCAGAGCAAAATCAGTCATTGCTAAAGCCACAGTTAAGACAAAATTATAAGAAGAAATTAAAAGCAATTTTTCTTTCAGTACAACCAAGAGAAATCTGGCCTTAACCACAACTCAAGTCACGTCTCCCTCGTTTATTTTAGGATGAGTTTTCAGGTTTCCTTTATGGCTTGACCTCCGTATGTGTACAGTTGCAGGAATACTGTAGGAGGTGCCCCCTGTGCTTCATCTTACCTGTTTGTGTTGCAGAAGAGAGGATCAGCACATCATACCCCACTAATGTCTTTGTATCCACAGGTGGTCACCGCCATGGGGAGGACTTGGCATCCAGAGCACTTTGTCTGCACACATTGCCAGGAAGAGATTGGGTCTCGCAACTTCTTTGAGCGCGATGGACAGCCTTACTGTGAAAAGGACTACCACAACCTATTTTCCCCTCGCTGCTACTATTGCAATGGGCCCATCTTGGATGTAAGTAGCTCTGATTTTCAGATCCATACACAACGCAACTCCAGATGCTCAGTGTCCAGAGATGCTTCAATCCTTTCTAGGCAGAAGCCAACAGGGCCACAGTGAAATGAGAAGACTTCCAGGCTGCACTAATAGTGTTGTGTTTAGATATAGACATTACAAGAATAGCCTGACATATAACTTACTTTGCACTGGCCTAACTAGCCTGAGATAGTATGTACGCTTACTAGCATTTCAGAAGCAGCGCACTGCCACAATTTGTTTTTGTTTACCTTCAGGCCTACTGCCTTATTTCCAGTGTGAACGAGAAAGAATACTCATTATTAATTCTTTTGAACCCTATCTCTTCATCTATACCACTCCCACCCTCCATTACCATCATCTCAGTTCACATCACCAGTTCCTTTGTCCCCTCTTCTACATTTTGTCTTCCTTCGCACAGATCACTCTGCTCTTATTGAATATCTTTCTACTCTTTCTTCTTGTAGGTCTTTCTCCCTTACCTTTCCATTTCTGTACACTTATCTTTTTTGCTTACCTATGAGTCTGATTCTCACAGTCACTTTGTTTTCGGTTTACAGAAAGTGGTGACTGCTCTGGACACGACGTGGCACCCGGAGCACTTTTTCTGTGCTCAGTGCGGTGCTTTCTTTGGACCAGAAGGTAAAGCAGGGATGTGGATACTTTTTGCCATTGCCAAGTGTGGTGATTAGAGAAAAGCTCATTTTACCCCACAGTCTGGTGTTTGTCATGGCATGCTAAGGGCTGAATATGGGATTGGGTTTTGCTTTCTGTATGTGTTTATCCTGTGCCACGTTATGCACTCCACCACCATGTATGTGACATTTTCTGTCGTGCAAACTGCCTCATGGCCTGTAGAGTAATATTGATCAAACATGTGGCAACCAATTCACACCAAAAAATGGGAATACAATGCCTTTGGCGATGTTTGGAAAGGGAATATCTACCTATAACTTGGGTCATCTTGATCTTCAACAACTAAGGCTACCAACTAAAAACAGACTGAGACTTCACTTTATCCAGACAGAAGGTATCCACCAGATTCTGACCTTAATTCATAGCTAGCTGGTGCCTCTTTATTCTTTATCTAATGAAATTTCCTGGAGGAAAATCCTTTTCCAAGCCACAGAAGATGCATTAGTGTAGAATCTGGCTCTGTATATACTATACCAAAGTAAGGTATAGTGTGCAGAGTCCAGGGAGTCCCCAGAGGTATAGCAGAGGCTAAATTAGATAAGTACTAACAGCTCTTTTTATGGTAGTGGGGGCGACCAGTTAGGCTTATCTAGAGGGTGTGTTGAGCAGTTATTGTATTCACTCAATTAAGACTGAAGACACACACTCAGACTGAATCTAGACCAAATGGGTAAGTATAAAAAAGTTGTACTTATGTTTTATTTTTAGATCCAAGCAGGGCTTGGCACAGATAGATAAAATATACTCTCAAATGCAGGACTTCACAAGGAAATTGTATTGTAATTACATTTATATAGCGCTTACTACCCTGACCGGGCATCAAAGCGCTTTTTGGCAAGAAGCACGCTACTCCGGAACCCATGAAGGATTAGTGGTGAATTAGTATAGTGAATTACAAAAGTAATTTGAGCAGTGGATATGTTAGTCTGATATTTGGATCGAGAAGGATAGTTGAGGGATAGAAGAGGGAAAAAGTTTGCGTGTTATATAGCGCTTGCTACCCCTGATTAGGTGTTGAAGCGCTTTTCGGCCAGTAGCATGCTACTCTGGAACCCAAACACGATTAGTGGGGAAATAGTATAGGGAAATATTAAATTAATTTGAGTGGTGAACATGTTAGTCTGTTATTTGGAATAAAAAGAAATAGTGGAGGGATAGAAGAAGGAAGGGTCTAGAAATTGTTTTTTTCTGTTTTGGGAAGGGGCGAGTTTATAGCATTAGGAGGGAGATTGAGATGAGTAAAGGGGAGGTGGAGGGGAAGAGTCAGAGGGAAGGGTTTAGAAAGGCTTGTTTGGGAGATCTGAATAGTAAAAGAGGTATGAGGTGATGCAAGGAGGGTAGAGGAGGTAAGAGTCTAGAAATGGTTATTTTGGGGGACATAGTAGTGGTATGGGGTTTGGGTTGAATGAGAGTGGACGTAGAGGGTATATTGAGAGCGGTATAGGTTGAGAAATGGGGTAGTGCATTGGAGAGAGTAATAAAATGAGGTTTGAAATGAGTCAGAGTTGAAGTAGTGGATATATTGCGAGAGATATAGAGTGGGAGATAGAGTAGTGCGTTGTATTTGTGTTACTTTAAGCTCTCAAAGCTGCAAGACCGCGGCAGCAAGCATTTCATGACACAATATAACTTGGATCACTGATTTTTGCGCTTTTCGCTTTCAAATAGACTAAACATTTGTGAAGTCTAGAGTGATGTTACTGCTTTAATGGTAACATTGGGGATCAAGTACCCTGTGGTGCTGCTGTAGGTAAGGGAGGTTAATGCAGCCATGGAAAATGTTTTAATAGCTCCATTTCCACCAAGCAAACCCAACATACTTTGTGAGGGTTCAGAGATATAGGACTGGCAGATTTATATCCCAGAAAATAAATATTACGCAAGTAGTTCTAAAGGGAATCCAGTCAAATACTGCCATACTTCCTTGTCTGGCATACTACCCAGGGGAAATATTTATCTACAGCAGTAAATCCTATACATGTCGGTTCCTTAGAGCTAGTCAGGGCAGAATGATCTTCGAGCAGTGCAGTTAATGAAGATACCCTGATGCTATTTAATTGCGGAGCACACAAAGATCTATGCAGTAGGTGCCTTAACCCCATAATATACATTATAATGTAGCCTCTTTATGACCAATTAAGTAATCCAGAACAGATTTACTGTCACATTTGTTCTTGTTGCCAATTACTTTGTTCCAGAGTAATTTGAAAAGAAATATATAAGATGACCATCAGACTCTGCTTTTTATTACTTTGCCCCTCGTGTGATTCCACCCTCTTTCCGCTGCCACACCTTAACCCCCAATATATGGAATCTGAGTAAATGTTTTCCAATCCTACCACTGGCTGGAAATCCAGGAGCGCACTGACTCTGAAACCAGCCTCCTATTCATCTGCCTATCAGGAGGATTTTCCGGTGTCTCCTGCAGCCAATCCAGGTCTGGAATGCAACACTAGAAGGACCTTAGCAGCCATGTTCCATCAAAATGTATTTAATTCTCCCCCCTCGAAGTGTCAGTCTATTGATATCTTCCCCCCCCCCTTAAACCTATTTCACTTCCTCCTCACTTTGTCGCTCCTCCTCTGCCTGTGTCCAACTCTACTCTTCTATTATCCTTTCCATTTCTGATCCTCTCCTCCCTCATCCACTTCTCTTAAAACCCTCCTCCCCATTTTAACCTGTCATGCCTGCCTATTCTCCTCTGCTCTATGCCCCCCCCCCTCCTTTTTAGGTCTTGCCTGAGAAAGAGCACGGCTGTCGCTTGGAAGACCTTTAGTTTACATACAGTGCTTTGAGCCCGCCCATTGCTTAACACTGGTTGGCTTCTTTGTCACTGTTATTTGCTTCTTTCTCTTTAGTCAGCTAGTGCCGGCTTCACTTAATCTTCTTCTGTTTTGCTCTCCCTTGGAGAATGGCTCAAGTACTGCTTCCTTTCCCAGTATCCACAGCCTAAACAGAAACCTTTGGGTAGAGAAGAGCCCTGCAGGTCATTATGGCACGCTCATGCGAGGGAGCATGAATATTAATAAGGCGGTTCAGGCTGCATTCCTTGATTGCCACAGCGCCTCGAGCCACACAGCTTCTTTTGTTTTCCTACTGTTCTTTTTTTGTTGGTGGTGAACGGTCCCACATGGCCACATCGTAGGGTGCAGCTCATGGAGCCCATCCGAGCCAGCATTCTCCTTTGCCGGCATGGGAGCCGCCAACGTGCTTCTTTCCTCTCCATGTAGGTATGGTGTCTCCATGGTGACTGTGCACTCCCATCCCCCCCCCCCCCCCCCCCCACACGGGTCACAGGGGCGTTCTCACCACAGATAATGGGAGTGTAACAGTGCTTCCACTTAGTTCTTCATCATTGGGGGCCCGGAGAAGGGGTCCAGGACCGAAATCCAGTTGTGGTTGAATTTGCAGTAGTTACTGTAGGAAAGTGGGTTTACTCCAGTATTGGAACTTTCATAGATTCCCATGCTTGTATCATTCCCCGTCATCGGAATGGGAGTCCCCAGTATACATAAAATAGCAATAGAAACCATTACCAAAACAGAACCTAGGCCTAGCCCCATTCTTGTTTTGCAACCTACCCACCTCTTTTTGTAAAAGAGACCCAAAAAAAAAAAACCACCAATCAGATTAGCCTCACCCCCTAGAACCCTCCTGAGAGAAGCTCAGAACCTCGGATTTTCTACCGCACGTTGTGCAAGGGAGACTCCACTGAGCTCTGCTCAGTTTTTTTCCTAGAACTTGGATTCTACAACTTTTTCAGCAGTTTTTTCTTCAATTTGTTCAGGATGTCGGATAAAGAGAAGAAGGCCCTCTTTAAAGCATGTGCTACCTGTGCTAAGAAGAGGTTATATATTGAAGACTAGCACAAGGACTATATTTACTGTCTGTACCCAGACCATAAGGCTGCAGACTAGGATAAGCCGCACTTTTTTTAACCAAGACTTTGCGTGATCGTGAAGGGCGTCTTTTGACCTGGCTCCAGAAGCTGAAGTCAAGAAAGGAGCCAGTGTCAAGTGACAGCGACGAAACATCTTCTGTGACCTCTTCCAAAAGGTCTGTAAAAAGGGGTAGAGCTTCTCCTTCACCTTCTTAAAAACTCCCTGGTAAGGCCTTGAAAAAGACCGCTGATAGGTCTGAAGGGCTTAGTCCTGTGGAATCTCCTGACCAAGGTGTAAGGGAGATGGAAGGACTATCAAAAGGAGTAAGTTCTGAGAGGAAATTCAGTTCTGTTCCTCCAACGTCTCCTCCTGCGGCTTCAAAGACCTTCAAAAAGCCATCATCTTTGACTTCTGAGGTAGATGAAAAAGCCTAAGGTACAGTCTTTATCTTTCACCCCGTCGACGGGCTCGTCGACTGTGGTTTCCTCGTCACCGGTACTGACACAGGGCTCTGTGTCGACGAGTTCAACGCTGTTATTTGTATCGTCGACGATGGTGTCGACTATGACGTCGTCGATGACGTCGACTACGATGATGACATAGACGACTGCGTCGACGACAGCTGCATCGACAACGCTGATTTCTTCATCAACGATTCTCTCTTTGACGTAGACGGTGGAAAACATTTCGATTTTGCTAAAAAAAAAAAAAAACATCAAATCACAGCGGAGATGACTACGCCAAGGAGGGCGACTCCTTTACGTCCTGCACTTCTCCACGAAGAAGAGGAATCGGATGAGGAGGAGGGACCTTTTGGCTGTGCTAATAGTCCTTCGCAGCTAGATGTCAAATGCCAGGACACGGATTCTGAAGGGGAGTTTGAGGATTTTGAGCAGTATGGTCCTCCCTCTCAACATCAACAAGACTCATCAGGAGATGGTCCAAATGCCCTCCTCCTTGCTAACAGACTTGCAAGCAATGCTCTTGGATTACAGGAAAAGATTTGCAACACAGCCTCCTGTTCAGTAGGAGTGCCGGTTACTGCTGTTCCTCCTGATCGTCCTGTGGCCCCTCAATCACCACAGCCTCAGTCAATGCTGGAAGCGCATGCTGTTCCACCCGTTGTGCCTCCCGTCCAGGATGACACCTCTGATCACGACCAAGGCAATATCACAATCCCGGATCCAGATTTGGAGTGGGATGACTGTTATTCCGGAGCCAGCTTCTCCTGCTCCAGCACCTGTTGATTCCCCCCCTGTGGATATAGGGGTTTTCCATAACTTAATGGAGAGGGCCACTAAACGGTTCGACCTGCCCATGACCAAGATGGAATCTGAGTGCTCCCTTTACGATTTTAAGGAACCTTATAAGAAATCGGTCCGGTCAATTCCAATTGTGGACCATGTTTGGAAGGAAGGCTTAAGGCCAAGGCAAAATCCAGCCACGGTCATTCCAGTTTTACCTCGTCTGGAAAAGAAATATAAGGCTCCGGAGGGTAGCCCAGCCTGTTTAACCAGCCAGCCTAAACCGGACTCTGTCATCTCGCAGGCCGCTCAGAGGAAATCTAGAAATCCTTCAGCTCCCCTTACCACTCCTCCAGATAAAGAAGGCAGGTGTCGGATAATGTGGGCAAAAGACTTTCTTCTATGTCCAGCCTGCTGGTCAGAGCAGCTAATTCTTTGGCTATACTTGGACGATACGATCGCCAGATGTGGTGTGACCTGTCCCCCTATCTTGATCAGTTGCCGGAAGAAGGAAAGAAAGAAGCTAAAAAGATTCTCCAGGAAGGCGAGATAACATTGGCAGAAATCATTGATTGTGCAATGGATATTGCAACGACTGCTTTTCGCTCCTCAGCTGGAGCGGCTTTCCTTCGCCGACAGGGCTGGTTGCGGGCCACTTGGTTCTGCCCGGAAGTCCAGAATAAAATCTTGGATCTGCCTTTTGATGGGGAAGCGTTGTTTGGAAAACATATAGATGATGCGCTCCAAGATATTAAGAAGGATACAGAAACAGCTAAATCCTTAGGGACTCTGCAATACCGCAAGTTCCCATTCAGAGGAGCGAGGGGAAGCGGTAACTCTTCATATAGGGGAGTTTACCAACAACAACGGCTCTCCTCGTATGGTTCCCAGTCCATGAACCTGCAGTGTTTATTTGTCCCGGAGGTTCTTCATTGAAAACAGGGCACCCGACCTCAAAACAGCACCCTGCACCCGGCCGCCCTAGTGCCGCTGAGGGTGCACCTTTGGTGCTACTTTGGTCCCCAACTTGCCCTGAGCTTAACCCTAGGAGCTTTGCTCCCACAACCCAGTGGCCTGCTTGCCAGCAGCCACTAACCGGAGGCACCCTATCCCCCATTGGATAACATTGGGCCTCAACACACTGCACCCTAGTGCCCTAGTGCAGCTGAGGGTGCAACAGTGCATCCCTGACCCTGGGAGACCCCTGAGTCTAACCCCAGAACCTTAACTCCACAGCAGATTACTTACCTGAGAACCGTTAACCTGTTTTCCCTCCATAGGATAACATTGACACTTTTTCTCTAAAAAGTTTCGAAGTGTGGAGTTTTGAAATCTAAACATATTCCTTAAAAATTACACAAATAACCAAAACGTGTTTACTCACCTGTTTGCAGGAAATGTCCCAGTGCTGAATCTAGGTATCCAGCACTGAGGTAGAAAAGTAACGTAAAAAGTAACTTACCTTCAATTTACTGAAAAAGCCTACTCATTTCAATGTACTGTATTTGCTAAGTGTTGCATACTACTGCTCCCCTGTAAATCAAACAAAGTACAATTTCTATTGCATTTTCAAACTGCTCTATATCCAGTAACGTATTACTGAAAAGTATTTAATGCTTACCTGTACCAGGCTTGCTTGGTTCTAAAAATAAACAGTATATTTTTATACAAACACAACTGGCCTAGAGTTCAGTTCTTGAGTGTGTGAATGTATTTGCTGACTGAGTGGGTACATCAAATGCTTAACACTGTCCTCTAATACTTCCTTACTGCTCGACCAAGCTACCACTATTAGAGAGTAAGGTTCTTTCTAACTTTAACCTCTGCCTACCTCTGGGGAGCCATAGGTCCAGATGTATCAAAGCGTTTTGCCCATTCTGTGTCTATGGGGAAATGTGTTGATACATATGGCCCTTGGACTTTATACACACTATAACTCATTTTAGTGTAGTATATATAGAGCCCGTTTCTTACAGTTACAGGTTGCTATTGATTCAAAAAGCAGTTTACATTGCACCATAATAACTTTTAGAATACTTTTCAGTTACTTTTAGATAATTTTGAGTACTGGGGTGGTATGCCTAGATACCACACATAAGGATCTCACAATAAAAGGTAAGTAAGACCTTTCGTGGCTTGAGTTAAAGTTACTGTTTTCCCCATACAAAATAACAGTTGACTTGGCATTTCTCGTCATCGAGCCCGACTATCACGTAGAGTTTTTTTGGAATGAAATGATTTACAAGTGTCGCAGTCTTCCTCCTTGTGCTCCTGAGAGAGGCACAAGTTACAAACTTGATAAAGGTCGGTGTGAGGGTAATTTGCGTGGCACCAAGGAGAGTATTGGAAAATGGAATTGATGCCCATGCACACTATCACCAAAAGGAGGAGTCACCTTACCTCATGACTGGAAAGACTTCTTCGAAGAAAAACAACTTTCAAACATCCAGACCCAACACTAGATTGCAGGAGTATGCAAAGCATGTGAATCTACAGCTCTACATGCCAAGAACAGTTGCTTACTTGGTAAGTAACATAATCCTTTTGCAGCATGAATCTTTTTCTGGATTCACATGCTGTGCATTATTCCGCCATCTAGTGGTTGGGTCTGGAATAGTCTGGGTGTTTTTTTCTCTCCTTATTTGGGGCGTTGTTGTCCAAAGAATCAAGGAATTAGAGTGAGAAAACCATCAGTCATCATCTGAGAAGACACCAGAGAGGGAGAGAGACCTCCGGACACCTTTCCCAATCGGGGGACCCCGACGGAGCAACGACGCAGATGGATCGAAAGATGGCAATATGTGGGCCATGGAAAATACCCTTTCCAAATTTTGCCCAAATTGCCACCACAAGCTTGCACAACGTGATCCAAACTACGTTTGTAAACTCTACCTGCCAAGGGATCACAAAGATAAAGAGTGCGAGGTGTTCGTGTCGAAGATGCTCACGGCATGTCGACAGCAGAAGGAAGCACCACTACGCAGCCCTGCTCTAAAGCCAGAAACATTAATCGCTGATGGACTTGGGCCTCTCAAGCAGCGAGAATGACCAGGGAGTGGCCACAGAATCGACACGTGGGTTGGACGTCGAGATCCTCCAAGAGGGTGTCGAGAAGAAGACAAAGGACGCAGAGAAGATGTACAAGGTAAAAAGCTCACCTGTTGGAAACCAAGGGCCCCGAAAAAAAGGCACAAAAGGCAGCCCAGGCATCAAAGAAAATGAAGAACAAGGGTCAGCCACGACCAAAATAAACCTACGGATCCCACCTCAGGGATACCGATGAGGGAAGATTGTCGAAATCGACAAAGACAGGTGTCGAATGAGAGGCAGCGAAGGGGAAAACCACACCCTCGAAGGCAGAATCCACCACACCCAAGAAGAGGATCTCCCCGGCCTCAGATGCCCTAAGGGCCCTCGAGGTAGAGAAAAAGGCACCTGGAAGCAGAAATGGCGACAAATGAGTTCGACAAGGTGCTGAAGGAATTCAGAATTCCTGCGAAACCCACCGCTGCTGCATACGCCCAAGAGGAGGAAGATACCCTTGAAGCTCCGGCAACGCCCGAACCTCACGAAGAGGACGTTGAAGAGGAACTCGATGCTCCAGAAGAAGAGGAAACCTCTGAGACTTTTGAGGAAGAATGGAATGACCTCGACACAGCCTAGAAGAAGAGGTCTGTAGTAATCCCTGGAATGCTTTGCCACCAGACGACATAGCCTTCTACAACAGCTTAATCAAGAGAGCAGCTGATAACTGCGGGGGCCCCTTAGAGGAGGAGAAAGGAGACTCCTGCTTCCTCCTAAAAACTTTATCATCCACCAAGGGGACCCAATATCTCCCAATGCTACCAAGCATCCTGGATCAGGGAAGGAGGCTTTCAAGGAGCATGCTTTGGCAAAAGGAGTAACCTAGGGGTGGAGAAAAAATACAAACCCTCGACAAAGGACCCTAAATACATTCAGGGAAACACCGTGCCAGACTCCATCATTGTCACCACGGCAAGAAGGTGTCCTCTTCTTCCTGGGTCAGCACGGCTCTTCGATCCTTCTTTATTCCTCGAATCTGAGTAGGCAAGGTACAGGGTTTCCCCTAAATACTAGATTTAGAGATGTTAAAAGGGGTGCGCAGGTCGGAACCAGTGGGTCCCTTCCTTGGGGTGGGAGGGGGGGCATGAGCCTCTTCCTGATTGGTTGGGTCACCCTCATCTTCAAGATGGAGGGGACTGAGATGTGTGCTTCACCTCGCCTTCCCCATCTGAGGGGTGGGGTTTGCAAAGGTGGGTACATCTCTCCTCCTAGTTTGGTTTTCCTACCGATTCTCCCATCAAAAGTGAGGGGCAGAACCGGTGGTAGACAGTTGCTGGGGACATCAAAAGGCAGGAACAGCTCCCAAAGGCGGCAGGCCTCGAAGCTTCACCTTCGTGGACCCAACCCCATCCTGGAGGAGGCAGCATGACACCTCTGCCCAGGATGGGCTTTGTCTCTGGACCCAGAGAGCACAGGCTGTCTACTCAGGGCTCCAGAAACCGGTCTGCTGGTGGCAAATGGCAGGCAGCCATTCAGGAACCACACCAGGGCTATTCGTTTTTCAAGGAGCATCTCTAAGATGCCCTCTGTGTGCATTTTACATTAAATCTCATACTGGCATCAGTATGGGTTTAATGTGCTGAAAAGTTTCCTACCAAACTTCGGAGGTTTCAGTTAAGCCATTATGGAACTGTGGAGTTCGTAATGACCAACTTCCAGACCATATACTCTTTATGGCTTTAGTACACTTAACAATGTCTAAGAATGTGGCTTGTTCTACTGTATGGATGTGTGCCATGTCGACTCTTCACCTTTCTCTGCACCAAAACACGTAGCCTGCAATGGCAGTGTGTGTGTGGGTGTTAAGGTACAGGGCCTCTAAGGGTGGCACAATAGATGCTGCAGCCCTTAGAGCCCTCCTGGTTGCAGTGCCTTTGGTGCCCATGGTATCTTTTACAAAGGGCTTACCTGTGGCCAGAGATGTGCCAACTTTAGGTACAAAGGTACAATTTTGGGAATGAACACAGGCCCTAGGAACCGGATTGGCAGGGACCCGGGGCACACCAAGTCAGGTTGCATCAGATGTTGGGCAAAAAGTAGGGGGTAACCACACAAAAGGACACTTTCTTACAATCAGCACTTCAATTTGAGAACAACCCATGAGATAAGTTACTTCCTAAGTAAGTATCACATCTGTTCCTGTTGGAGCAGGGTCAACACTGATTTGCATACAGCTGGGTCCAAACTGAAGTGGCATAGTGTGCAAAATAACCATGAACTGCAGTAATTATCAGTGGGTGAAATTAATTCGAAAATTCCATCCATCACTTTTTCGTATAGTTTACTGTGTCGTCCTAAGTGGGGTGGGTATGCCCAGACATACTTTCCGTTTACACTTTGTCACTGGAACACAGCTGTAGTTGGCTGCTAAGCTCTAACTAAGGTGAAACTAGTCGTGGGTTGCTTGTATTCCAGTTCGGATAGGGCTTGGTCTTGCAGATTGGGCTGTACTGCTCCCATTGGAGCAGGGTCAGGACTGATTTGCATATTGCTGATTCTAAACTGAGGTGGCATGGTGTGCAAAATAACACTGCAATAGAGTGTGGCCCCAAGTAATTGCCAGTGGCAGAGATTAATTCAAGCATTCCGTCCATCACTTTTTTGTATACTTTAGCCTGTTAAAATCCTAGCAAAAATTATACAATGACGCATCATATTTCCCACTTTGTACCCTCAGCTTTCCTTTGCTTATTGTACCACTTCACCAACAAAGAGCAGATGCCTCTCTGTCATAAGAGTTCTACTTTACTCCCTCCATGATCGGCAAGACCTAGTACTGGTTATGGCAAGACCCTAAACACCTTCCTCTTTCCCGTAGCCTTGGAACTTACGAGGAGTTGCAACATGACAAGATCTCTCAATGGCCCTAGAAGTGGTTCAGTTTATGGAGTGCGTGTTTTACATATTGTGCTGACAAGTCACAATTCAGCGACTGCAAAATGCTTCAAACGTTCTAGGCATTCTTATGAAAACAAAGCAGGATTAAAGGGTGCTTACTAACAGGTTTTTCTCTCCTGGTGACTTTATACTGGCCAGGTGTTCTAGGTATATAGTAGGCGCAAAGAAAAAAGGACCCTGCCAGATGAGAATAAGCTTCGCTGAATTCAAATGCCCTTGTCTGATGTCCTGTCTGCCACAAGTGCTGTAGGCACCCTTTGAGGATTGCTATGCCCATTAAGAGAAACGTGCACATTGTATGCCCTAATTGGGCTGTTAATGGGAGTTTCCAGCATAAACCAAATTCCCCTGCTCTAGTTTTGCCACTTTTGAAGAATGGAGGGCTTCAGATATATAAGTAATAAATAACTGAAAAACCTGCTTTCTTAGATCATTGTTAAGCATGTTAGCCTTAGGGTGGTCTTCCCCCAAACGTTTTGCCTACATACCTCCACCTTTTGCTGGATTTTTGCTTCTGTTGACCATAGGACTCTGTGTACTTTACCACTTATAACCGGTGCTAAAGTGCTTGCGCTGTCTCCCCTAATTGGATATTCAATTGACTTGTTAGTCCCTTGTAGAGTGGTATATCATATACCCAGGGCCTGTAGATTAAATGCTACCAGTGGGCCTGCAGCACTTATTGCGCCACCCACTTTAGTAACACTCTAAAACCTGTCGGAGTCCTTGCATTGCAGCCTGAATGCAGTGTCACACTGCCATGTCGACTTGGCATTTAAATCCCCTTGCCAAGCCTTAAACTTCCCTTTTATTACATACGAGTTAACACTACGGTAGTCCCTAGGTAGCCCTTAGGCAAGGTGCTGTGTAATTGAAAGGTAGGACATTTATTGATTTTTAAAGCGCCTTAGTCACCCAGCCAAGGCTATCTCCACGCTATAGAGTTGCTACAGCCAACCACAGAAAAGGAGCGAATTAGAACAGTGAGGTTTTTAGAAGCCTTCTGAACTGTAAATGATCTGGACATTGTCGCAAGTGGGTGGGAAGTTGGTTCCAATAAGAAGAGGCTAGGTGGGAAAAAGCTTACCACCTAGGTGAGATTTTTATAGCGTGGAGTAAGAGTTAAAGATTTGGTCATTCAAAGATTTGTGGACCATACCGCAGATCTTAAATCTGATCCGTTTCTGCACCGGAAGCCAATGAAGTTGAAACAGAAGGGGGAGGGAGGTCGTTCGGGGGGGGGGGAGGCGGTTTGGGCATTTGAGACCAAACGAGCCACGGTGTTCTGGACATGCACTTTAAAGTTTTACATGTCCTGGTAGTGAAAAACTCCCAAATGTATTTTTCACTACTGTAGGGCCTACACCTCCTATAGGATAACATTGGGGATTCCTCATTACATTTAATAAGCTGTAAATACTAATTGAGAAGAGGTAGATATGTCCTGTTTGGTACCTATGGAATTGTAATGATAAACCCTCTAATAGTAAAGTTGTATTTTTCATTACAATTATGAATATGCCACTTTTAGAAAGTTTGCATTTTCCTTCCCTTTGTGCCTGCAACCTGTCTTTGGTCACATGACTGGGTGTAGCTGAAAGACTTTTCGAATTCCTTATTGACAGTCACAATGGGCCATCACCTAGTAGGATGGGGGACGGAGCGGAGTACAGCCCAACTTGCATCTGAATAGACTGTGTCCTGTCTTCCCACAAAAGGCCTAACTGCCCTGTATTGTCACTGCAGTCAGCTTGGCGCCAGGACAGGGGAGTCAGGAAATTCCATACACTTCAAAAACCCTTTCCAGAAGCTTCTCCAGAGAGAAGGGCACCAGAGTATGAAAATAGGACCATCAGACCAGTGGTAGTTGGTGAAATTTATGGGCCGTAAAAACCTGCCTTCACTTTCACAGACCAAATTAGTGAAGCAAGAGAGCCCAAGTCCTGTAAGAAGAAATCCATGGTGTTCTACCCCTGCAAAATTATTTTTTTTTTTTAAAAATAATTTGATAATATTTTACATTTTATACCACATTTTGCCAAATAAACTGGCATGCCACTGGAGAAAAGGGAACTCTGTCACATGCTCCAAGGTATCATGCATCTTTCTGCATTAAATGCTGTATTAAAGCAAGAGAACACGTGCTTTTGTATTGGGAATGTTCTCTGTGTGGAGGACTGTGGTGAAAATATTCTTTTAAAACCGAGATTGTATAGTTGCAGTGCACCTGATCTCAGCAGATGGTAAATGTATATGAGGACTTCTGTAGTTAGATGGGTGGAGTGAGCAGGGATAGAAGGGAAGAATGGCACAGATCAGAGTTCGGCACAGGAATTCGGTTTAACAGTTTAGTAGAGAGCTGTGGTGTCATTGCCAATAAAAGCAGTAATGTTCTCAACTGTCTCCAGGGATAGAAGTGCTTTGTGTAGGCCCACCTGGTACGAAGCACTACAATAGTTACGTCAGTGCGTACAAAGGAAGACAGGCCTTTGGCCTCCAGAACAGTCCAACAGTAGATGCAATGCCAGTCTGCAGAGAGCTTTATGAGCCCATACACCCAATAACTGCCTGCTTTACAAGGGCTGCAAGTGGAAGGCTGCAGCTCAACTGTGATCATAGCATCAGGTGCACTTCCTCCCTGTGCCCATGAACAGTGGCAATGTGTGGCAGGCAGGCAAGTGGCAAACACTGCAGTGCCATGAACAGAAATAAACTCATTTACTCCTGAACATACCCAACAAGCTGTATCTAGTTGTAACCACGTATTTTTATTATGTTTAAGTGATTTTATTGAATCCCTGTTTATCATTTTCTATTGAACGCAGTGTTGCAATAATAGTGGCCCGTGCAGATCAATCGTGGACACAATAAGATAGAAATTCAAATGAGCTGCGTGCTCACAACGGTACCTTGGATTGGCTGTCACAGTTAAACAGAAGATACAGTGGAACACGGCACAGATGTGTTTCATGACATGTGCTCAGCAGTAGCATAGCAAGGATGCCCTGGTGCTATCACAGAAAATGGCCCTGTTGATTGCTGTTGGGGTAGTTAAATATGGTAGTTGTAGGTGTTCGATGTCCCCCTTGGGGCTCTGAACCCCAGTGCCACTGATCCTGCTGCACTAATGCCAACTACACCCCTGGTGCTCAGGGCAGCAGCGTAAGGCAAAAGGATAGTGCCTCCCTGCAGAGGGTGATGACGGACCTCTGGCACTGCCAAATCTCACAGATATTCATAGGTCACTCCTGTGTTTGTTCAGGCCACGTTTATGAGGTATCATGGAAGAAGAAAGCCCTCTTGTTAAGCTAATGGCAGACATTACACTTCTCTTGTACTGTATTAACGCCTTTCCATTGTACTTACTACCCCTCAGTGGGGTGCTGAAGCGTGTGTCCACATGGGTTGCATGCGGGGTGTAGGGTGTGTGGTTGAGGGAAGTGTTGTCTTAGTATTGAACCTACGTGGAAAGTATTTCCACGTCATGGTATAGTCTTCGTAAAGTATAGAGATAGAACAACGTGGCCTGAATGTTAAAAATAAGGCGAGGGATTAAAAGTTTTCGGTTTAAAATGGTGCAACAAAAAGTGGTGAGAACCGTTGGCATCTACCAGGCCATTCATTTGTGGACTTCGTGGTGAAGATAAACATATGGAGACGCTCTACAAGCCTGATGTGTTTAGCTTATTCTGCATGTTGGTGATTGGTCTCATCTAAGCTGTCCTCTCGGTCCATCATCCTCACCATCCCCTATGCATAACGGCCATTGGCCCAGTGCACAGTCGACACAAAGCTGTGCACGGCCATGGAGCCCACACCTTGCTGCTCTCCACCTCAAAGTCCTCCACACTTGCAGTTCTGTGGAGAGCACAGATTCCAGGATACTTTATAACCTCTTTGCAGAGATTGCCTAGTGCACATAGCGCCTCTATGCGGGGAGGCATGGTTGCAGTTTTATTCAGCCCTTACTGTCATTAGTGTTAAGGTTAAAGGCAGAGAGCAAGATGGCGTTATTAAATGCACTGCTGCGAGTGGGCTGGACGAGTAATTATAATTTTGAGACCTGCAGAGTGTGTGATGTGTCCTAGCTGAGACCATCCTAGTGTAGCCTGCTGTTTGATTCTCTGCGCTAACATTGCTTCTTATGGTAGTGCCTGACAGCTACATATCACCAAACTTACCAGAGAGGCAGCGAGGTGATTGGTACATGTACCCCAAAGTGGGGTAATCGGAGAAGTTCCAGTAATCATGATGACAACATTGCAGAATAAGGGACCTGCCAAATAAGTGTAAAAAAGTAAAGCGGGGGTAAATAACAGTTGCTGCAGCAGCAATTAAAGTTGATGAGATGACAAGGTGATCTCTTACTTGCAGTCACTGTCTTCAGTCTACACTCGAGAGTTCATAGCCACATAAACACTGTGCCCAGATGAAATCACAGATACTGGCTGCGGCAAATGCAATACCGAGAAACGTAGATGCTGCCTCAGCTGAAAAGCCTGATCACGTTGCGTTGACTTTCCTTAGAAAAGCCAACAAACTAATCCTGGAGCTGCTCTCATGTTTTCAGCATTAGAGATGGGCCAGGATTGAGTGGAACTGGCTCGCCCAGCGCTCCTTTTCCAGCCAAGGGCCTGTCTCTACAATCCACCCAGCTGTAAAACAGGTTGGATTTGTGCTGTCGGATGTGCGCATGTCGGGCTGGCCTTCGCAATACAGCCGGCCAATCCAACATGCGCACTCTGCACTTTTGTTTTTGTCATCATTTCTGCTGCCAGCCTGCCAGTGATCAGGAATCATCCCCACCCTGGAGCTCAAGCTAGAGCAGTGCATGCATGGCACTTTTTAATAAAATGATCATAACCATTTTATTAATTTACATTTGCTTTTGCGTGCTGCTCGCAGCAGGCGGGCGATGCTTCCCCACACTAAAGGAGGGACCGCCGCTGCATCACACCCACTCTTCATTTTACTACTGTACCTGTGGAAGAACTCTGAGGATTGCTGCGTGCTCTGCCAGACTGCTGCTATACCTGGAAGTACTGCTTTGCTGCCTTGATCCCTCAGACGCCAGCCCTGCTCTTGAGCCCTGCATCTACATCTGCACCAAGGACTACCAGAAGTGACTCCAAGGGATAGTTTGCTGGCCTCCTTATCAGAGCCACATGGGACATAACAGGCTTCCACCATCTTGAACCCGCACCTGGACCCAGCCTGAGTGAGTCCTGAACCCCCAAGATGTCTCTATCCAATCTTGGGCCCTTGGTTCTGGTGCTGAAGGTCCCCAGACTACCCATTTCCTAAATTGAGGACTTTGTCAAAATTTGCCCCAAAGGTGCTCTGAGAAACAGGAGGCGACTGGTACCAACGTGCTCGCCTATTCACAGAGGTGCATCGCTGGTCGGTTTGATTTAGCAGCTTATTCCGCTCCAAGGGTAAAAATCTTCACCGCAACTTTGCTCCACAGCCATCCGCCGATGACACTCTCCTCTGGCACTACTGTAGCTCTGCCGAAATTTTACCCTGTCAGACATCTTTCTTCAGAAATATTTCTGAAGTCTGAATGTAAGCGCTGACCGGGCGCAATCCATTTCTTGTATCCGTACCACCCTCAGCCTTAACTATTAAATTCGACCCGGTCTTGCGCGACCAGATGTCTGCAGTTGACAGTTTAATCTTTTATGCGCTAGATTTCACTTAAAACTTTAAAAATTCATAACTCAAGTTCTACTGATTGGATTTTTGTCACTTTAGTGTCAAAGAATTTATTGAATTGTAGGGGTTTTCTTGTGTTGTATTTTCACTTTAATTACTGTTTGTGCTTTATAAATATGTCACACATTGCCTCTAAGTTACGCTAGATTGCTTTTTGTGCAAACCTACCCAGGGTTATGCACAGGATAATTAAGTGACGTTCGAGGCATGTGTGCTGTACAAACAAATGTTTTGCATACTCTCATCTAGTGTAGGGTCCGGATGTTTGCAAGTTGTTTTTCTTCGAAGAAGTCTTTCCAGTCACGAGGTAAGATGACTCCTCCTTTCGGTGGTAATGCGCATGGGCATCGACTCCATTGTTAGATTGTTTTCTTTCCGCCTTCGGACGTGGTTTGCAGCGCTATGGTTCTAAACCATTCTTCTGTATCCCCTCCATGCGCAACCCACTGTACCCTGGTCGGCATTGTTTCGTACTCATTTCACCATAGGAAAACTTTCGGTACAGAAGACATCATTGACGGCCTTCGGGCCTAGCCGCGTCGGTCGACTGTATTATCCAGTCTTCTGCCAATGGAACGGACTCCGTTTATATGTTGTCCTCTGTGCCATTCAAGTATCTGCGCACCGACCTGCATAAAGTCTGCAACTTGTTCCCCTCACCGGAGCACAAGGAAGAAGATTGTGACGCTTGTCGATTGTTCAGATTGAAAAAGACTTTGCGGAACCGTCTGGCTCGACGGATGGACATGCAGTGGCAGAACATTGAATGCACCCCGGATATCTTCGGATAAGATAATGAGCAGCAGGAAATGGACACGTCGGCAGCGGAAGAGGAGGGGGCCTTCTCTATTCAGGAATCTGACTCTGAACTGAAGATTGAGTTGAAGTCCAAAGAAATTCCTGCAGGACAGGGTGCCGTGAGTAATAAAGCCCCTTTGCCGCCCAAATTTTCTTCTGCCAAACAAACGTCTTCCGGGCGACCACTGTCTGTTGGCCATGGTCAGCACCAAGAGACTGCTTCCAATGCTTCGCCCTCTGGCTCGATACCGAAACAGACAGTTAAGCCTTCTGGCTCGGGCTGAGATGATACCTCTTCGGTTCTGAAACATTCCTGATTGAAAGGAATAAAGGACAAATCGATCCCGTTACTGAGAATTTCGGCGCCGAAACAGACGCTCCCTTAAAACCACCGGAGCCGATTTTGGGAAAAAAATGAAAGAAATGCTGGATACCAAACAAAAGAGGATTCATATAAATCCTGATACTGGACACATAATAGCTAAACCAGTAATACCTTCAAAAAGGAAGGCAGAGACTGAATACAGGCTCCCTCTGGAGGAGGACATGGCTACCAGCCCTATTAACATTCCTCAAACCCCTCCACCTTCTTCACCAATTCCCATTATACCAGATTTAGATACTCTACACATTACATCATAATGTCTAACACAGATCCTGATTTAGGAGAGGATGACGATAATTATAATCGGCCACCACTTGATACATGGGATGACTATAATATAGATCCACCTCAAGATGCATACCCTGATCTATACCCAGCAAAACCTTTTCCCTCCTAATGAAAATACCGCATATCAGGAATTACTTGCTAGGGGGCCAGTTATCGCGGAGTACCTTTACACAAAGAAGCACTAGAAGAAGATTTCCTATTCAAAACCTTAGGAAACACATAAAACAACACAATTGTTGTCTATGTTAAAAGGTATGATGAGGCATACTAATGATATTTTTAAAGTCCCAGTTAGAGCACTTGTACTAACACCTAGGGTGGACAAAATATATAAACCCCCACCATCTGACCCTTGTTTTTATTAGGTGCCAGTTGTCTTTGGATTCCTTGGTGGTCTCAAATGCCCTAAAAAGGGGAAAATTGACAAAATATCAGGAGAGGCACCACCTCCAGATAAAGAATCCAAACTAACAGATGGGTCAGGGAAGAGAGTAGCTGCTCAATCAGCCAACCATTGGCGAATAGCTAATACGCAATGTCTGTTGTCTAGATACGATAGAGCTCACTGGGATGAAATGGAAGAATTATTGCAGTATCTCCCAGAGGAACAGAAGAATGGGGGCAGGAAATAGTGCACGAAGGGAAACTTATTTCTGATTCCTCTATCAGGTGTACATTGGATGCTGCAGATAATGCAGCTAGGGGAATCAACATGAGCATTCTGCTAAGGTGACATGCATGGCTCAGAATTTCTGGTTTCAAACCAGAGGTTCAGCATTCCGTTCTTAATGCACCCTTTGATAAGGAACACCTCTTTGGGCCTCAAATCAACCAATCTCTTGAAGATATGAAAAAGGATATCAAAGTGGAAAAATCTATGGGAGCACTTCAATTTACTTCTACCAGAGTCTCCTTTCGTAGCTCCTTTTCCAGAGGAGGCTCCAAAACAAACACCACAGATGCGACTGTATCTTCATACAAGACACAAACGCTATCATCCCCCTCTAGAGGATTCTATAAGGGTAGTTATAGAGGGAACAATTTTAAGGGAAGAGGTAGAGGCACCTCGTGCTGCTGGGGCTAAGAGTCCCTCCCCCTCCTCCTTCAATGCGGGCTTCCCGCGCAGCGGGAGCCCAACTGTTTTTAAAGTGCCTCTGGGCGCAAAATGGCTGGTGCGGCGTGGGTGGTGCCCGTGGGTGAGAGTCCTGCCCCCTTCTCCTTCAATGTGGTAGTCCACTAAAAAGCAGTGACTTGCTAGTACTCCCCCTCGCCCCCCCCTTCCCCGCCCTTTGATCACCTGTCAGAGGGGGATTACTACACTTTCTTCCCATTTGCCAATCAATAACGTCAGACAAGTGGGTTTTGGATATTATCCAACATGGTTATTGCCTTAAGTTTACCAGTAGCCCTCCCAATATTCCACCTCACATTCACAAACTCTCAATACAACACCAATAGCTCCTCAAAGAAGAGGTACAAGCTCTTCTCACAAAAGGAGCTATAGAACCGTTTCCATTACACTTCAAGGATCAGGAGTTTACTCACTTTACTTCCTTATCCCCAAAAAGGACGGGTCTCTAAGACAAATCTTAGATCTCAGAACGTTAAACCTGTACATACTGTCGTAACCATATGGTTACCCTTCAGCAAGTGCTTCCACTTCTACAGCAAGGTGACTTTATGGCCACACTAGACTTAAAGGACACATACTTCCATATTCCTTTACACCCTGTACATCCCAAATATCTCAGATTTGTAATAGCAGGAAATCACTATTGGTTCAGTGTACTCCCATTCGGAGTGACTACTGCACACAGAGTATTTACAAAATGTTTGGCAGTAGTAGCAACTCATTTAAGAACGCAACAAATTCCTGTCTTTCCGTATCTGGACGATTGGCTCATCAAAGCCAACACATAGCAAAGGTGTCTATAACACACTCAAGCCACCATAATCCTCCATCAATTGGGATTTGCAGTCAATGCACAAAAGTCCCATCGCCAACCTTCACAAGAGCAACCATATCTGGGAGCAATGATAAACACTCACACTGCTCTAGCATCTCCCAGTACAGCCAGAATTCAAAACTTTATGTTCGAGGCATATGAGTGGTAGATTGTATACTTGTGCATCGATCGCCATCTGGTGTTGGGCTCCGGTGATAGCAGTTTCTTTTTCTCCTGGAAGAAGTCTTTGTAGTCACGAGGTAGGTGACTCCTCCTTAGGACGATAGTGCGCATGGGCATCGACTCCATCTTCAGATTGTTTTTTTCCGCCATCGGGTTCGGATGTGTATTGCTGCGCTCTGGTTCGGGATCATCTTCGAACCTTTTTGACGCGCAATTATTCCCCTCAACGGTATTGTTTCAATCACGGGTTTCCCCATCGACGCGCATCGTTGAAATCCAGCAACTTCGAGAGCTTCGACACGGGCTGCAAGGCCTACCCGCGCCGAACACGCCAGCAGTCGATGGAACGGACTCCATTTAAAAAATACCCCGGGTGTAGTGCTAAATTTCCACACACAGACCTATACGAGGTTTGTAATCTGTGCCTTTCCCCGGAGCACGAAGAAAGTAGCTGCGAGGCCTGTCGATCATTCCGATCAAAGAAAACGATTTGTGACCGTCGGGCTTGACGAGATGAGACGCAGCACTAGCCCGGTGCCGGACATCTTTGGAGAAAAGGGTGACTCATCAGCACAGCGCCGAACAAGAGGAAGAATCTCCGTGTCTGAAGCTGACGACTCAGACATGGAGGAAGTCGCTCACATCACTCCAAGTCAACGAACTGTGAGTAACAAGCCCCAAGTCACTGAAAAGCACATTAAGGCTCCGGTACTACCTTCGCCTTCGGGCCTAGGGAAACACCAAAAACATGGTTCAGATGCCCCGCCCTCTGGCCCGGCTATGAAACCAAAAGACAAAGCCTCCGGCTCGGGATCGAGCCATCCCCACGGTACCGAAACTCCATCTCTGGCACCGAAAACCAAATCCAAGCATGGATCCGATGCTTCCATACCGGCACCGAAAGACTCCGACCCGAAATCTCATAAACAAAAGATTTCGGAACCGGCAATAACTAAGCCCAAATCTTCGGAGCCGAAACCTAAAGACAATTCTTTGGAACCGAAAGTTACAAAGGACAAGCCTTTACACAAACCTTCGGAGCATAAACAACACGCACCAAAGGATTCAGAACCGAAATGACAAAGTACCCATAAAACACCCTCTGAAACACCCAAAGAGAAGGAATTACCACCTAAAGAACTTGCTTTACAAGAACCAATGGATCCCAAGCAAAAGAAACAGCATGTTGATCCAACAACTGGACATCTTGAAGCAACCCTTCCTAAGAAAAAAAAACCAGGACATTTCAGAGGAACCCCATATACCTCCCCAAAAGGAGTAAGGACATGGGTACTAAACCCTCTCCCCCTTGCATACCCCCCTCTCCTCCACCTATTGATCCTAGCTTACTAATATCTCCATATAACTCACCACCACCTCATTTTTCCCCTGACCCACAAGGGGATAATGACACAGATGACGATACTGATGGGGATGGGGTCAGGGATGGGGATAATGACCATCACACCATACCACAAGACCCAGATCCATGGGACGACTATGATAAAGACCCAGACAATAGTAATGATCTGGACCTATATCCCTCCAGACCATCACCACCCGACGATAATATAGGATTTGCACAGCTTATCAATAGGGCTGCTCTATATCATGGAGTGGAAATACACACTGAGGGTTTCCTCATGGCAACTTTCACTCCATCCCAAAAATCTACCAATACATTGCAAATGTTACAAGGCATGCTAAAGCATACTAATGAAGTATTCAAGGACCCAGTTAGAGCACGAATACTTACCACTAGAGTTGATAAAAAATATAAAGCTGCTCCTACACACCCAGTTTATATTAGAGGTCAAGTCACCCTGGACTCCCTTGTTGTATCTAATGCCCGCAAGCAAGCCAATCCACAAGCGAAGCACCTCCTCCTGATAAGTAGTCACAGCTTATAGACGCATCAGGAAAACTAATTGCGTCACAAGCCTGTAATAGTTGGCGTATTGCCACTGTGCAAGACCTTCTAGCACGCTGTGACAGAGCGCATTATGATGAACTGGAAAAGCTGATACAGCATTTACCAGATCAATACAAGGGTACGGCTAACGACCTCATTCAAGAGGGTAAATGAATTACAAACACCTCTATAAAATGTGCACTTGATGCCGCTGACACAGCATCCCGCGGCAATAACACCAGCATCTCCTTGGCTTGGCTTCGAATCTGAACAGGAGGTTCAGTCAGCTAAATTAAACCAACCCTTTGACCAACAACATCTTTTTGGACTAAATGTAGACTCTTCATTAGAAAAAATGAAGAAAGACACAGAAACTGCCAAATCTATGGGAGCCCTTCAACTAACCTCTAACAGAGGCTCCTTTCGTCGCTCCTTTTATAGGGGTGGCTCCAAAACAATGTCATCTGAGAATACCTCCTCTAATTACAAAAACCAAAATCATCCCTCCTCCTAACAGGGGTACTATCAAGGAGGATATAGAGGAAACCACAATAGGGGAAGAGGCAAAATTAATTCTACACAGACTTCTCCTGCAACCAAGCAGTGACTTCTCCCCCCCGCTACCTCCTGACCATTCCACTCCTGTCGGGGGACGCCAATCACAGTTCCTACCTGTCTGGAATTCCATTACAACAGACAAGTGGGTAAAACAAATTATCCAGTATGGTTATTGCCTGGAACTCACTGGTACTCCACCAAACATTCCTCCCAGAGAACGCCCTATGTCCTCAGAACATCTCACTCTTCTCAAACAAGAGGTTCTCTCCCTATTACAAAAACATGCAATGGAACCAGTCCATTTGCCTCAGCAAGGCACAGGAGTGTATTCACTATACTTTTTAATACCAAAAAAGGACTGCTCTCTCAGACCAATACTAGACCTCAGACCATTAAATCTATACATTCAGTCAGACCATTTCCATATGGTCACTCTCCAACAGGTACTCCCACTACTCCAACAAGGCGACTTTCTATCCACTCTGGATTTAAAGAACGCATACTTTCACATTCACCCCACTCCCAGGAAATACCTCAGGTTTGTGATAAGCGGACAACACTACCAATTCAAAGTCCTCCCATTCAGAGTAACCTAAGCACCAAGTGCCTCGCAGTAGTGGCGCTTCACTTACGAAGACCACATATTCACGTTTTCCCTTACCTGGACATCTGGCTTATAAAGGCCAAGTCACACAGCAGCTGTGTTCAACACACATACAAAACAATATAGTTGCTGCACGATTTGAGATTCACAGTCAACCTCTCCAAATCCCATCTCCAACCGTCCACAACACAACAATATCTAGGAGCTACAATAAACACTTCAAAAGCTCTAGCATATCTCAACCCAGTCAGAATAAGCACCATGCAAGCCCTCATATCAAAATTTACGCCTCAACACTCATTACCAGCTCGAGTGTTCATGCAGTTAATCGGGATGATGGCTTCTTGCATTCTCGTAGTCCCTTACGCAAGACTCCAGATGCGTCCCTTACAGCAGTGTTTGGCACGTCAGTAGAACCAGGCTCAAGGTCAACTAACAGATCTGGTATTGGTGGACAGCCGCACACACTTTCTGCATTGGGGGAATACTCAAAACCTTTCCAAAGGGTTGCCGTTCCTCGACCCGGTTCCACAGTTGGTGCTTACAACAGACGCATCGCTCACCGGCTGGGGAGCTTATCTTCAAAATCATACTATTCAGGGCCTATGGACTCCCAAACGAAAACAATTCCACATAAATTATCTGGAATTGCTAGCAATCTTCCTAGCATTGAAATCATTTCAACTCTACCTCGTAGGCAGAGCTGTCCTGATCTGTACAGACAACATGACAGCAATGTATTACATACAAAAATAGGGGGGGGGGGGGGGACACTCTGCAGCTTTCACACCTAGCTCAAAGCATATTGAGATGGGCCATTCCGCAAAACATATACCTCCTTACAGAACACCTTCCAGGAGTACACAATCAGATTGCAGATCTGCTCTGTCGTCAAAAACAACAGATCCACGAATGGGAACTTCATCCTCAGGTTCCATTCTTTCAAATTTGGGGCTATCCAGAAATAGACCTGTTCGCCACACACCAAAATGCTGAAGCTACGCATTCAGGTATCCACACCCATTGTCCAAAGGCAATGCGCTATGGAAGAACTGGTCAGACAAATTTGCTTACGCTTTTCTGCCTCTCCCACTCATTCCGGTACTGGTTCGGAAACTCAAACAGCATTCCATCACAAAGATCCTGGTTGCACCAACATGTGCCCGACAACCATGGTTCACAACCCTCTTGGAACTATCAGTAGTTCCTCATCAAAAGCTCTCACCCTAGCTTCTCACTTAGAACCATGGCGAGATAAGGCATCCAGTTCCCAGTCAACTCACCCTCGCTATCTGGCACCTGAAATCTTAGAGTTTGGCTCCTCAATCTCCCGCCAGACTGCATGAACATCATTAAACAAGCTAGACGTCCTACCACCAGAGCATGCTATGCCGTGAAGTGGAAAAGATTTGTAATTTACTGTACAAATAACAAAATCAACACACTAGATGCTTCTATTCAAAACATCATTTGTTACCTCTTGCCTCTATAACAATGTAACCTAGCCTATGCATCCATTCGACCACATCTCGCTGCAATAGCAGCCTATCTCCAAAACAGACAACGTTTGTATTTGTTTAGAGTACCAGCTATCAAAGCATTTATGGAAGGACTCAAAAGAATAATCCCACCTAGAGTCCCACCCTCCCCAATATGGAACTTAAATGTGGTCCTTAATAGACTCATGGGTCCCCATTTGAACCTCTGCATAAATGCGAATTACAATTTCTCACCTGGAAAGTAGCTTTCCTGGTTGCAATCACCTCTCTCAGAAGAGTCCATGAACTCCAGGCATTAACCATACAAGAACCATTTCTGCATATTCATCACAACAAAGTGGTTCTTAGGACTAACCCAAAATTTCTACCTAAAGTAGTGTCTCTCTTCCACCTTAACCAGTCTGTAGAACTCTGTGTTTGTCCCTCTACCAGACTCAGTAGCAGAACGAGCTCTTCACACGCTAGACGTAAAAAGAGCACTACTTTACTACATTGAAAGAACAATCCTTTAGAAAGACTAAACACCTTTTTGTAGCTTTCTCACCACCTCATAAAGGCAATCCTATCTCAAAAACAGGGATTGCAAGGTGGATTGTTAAATGCATCCAAACATGCTATGCTAAAGCTAAACGCACATTAACCATTCCCCATAGAGCTCACTCCACACGTAAACTAGGGGCGTCTATGGCATTCTTAGGGAACATTCCCCTAGATGCATCTGTAAAGCAGCTACTTGGTCTACACCACACACGTTCACAAAGCACTATTGTGTAGACGTGCAAGCAAAGCAATAAGCTAACGTGGGCCAGGCTGTATTAAGAATATTTTTTGCAAACCACTGCAACAGATACAGGTAGCCACCACTAAGGAGGTAACTGGTCTATAGTCTATGCACAAGTATACAATCTACAGCTCATATGCCTCGAAAGGAAAATGCTACTTACCAGTATGCAGCTGTTCTTGGCATGTAGAGCTGTAGATTCGTATACGCCTACCCACCTCCCCGGATACCTCTATCTGTTCCAGTACTATCTTACTTGGATACATTACACATGGACAGCCTTTGCTATTTCTTACTAATTCCATCACAACCCTCAATGGCAAAACAATCTGAAGATGGGCACTATGGTCCTAAGGAGGAGTCACCTACCTCGTGACTACAAAGACTTCTTCCAGGACAAAAACAAACTGCAAACATCCAAGCCCAACACCAGATGGCGGTCTGTGCACAAGTATATGAATCTACAACTCTACATGCCAAGAACGGATGCATACTGGTAAGTAGCATTTATACAGTTTCAAAACAATCAAAACCCAACAGTCAAAACTTTCATGCAACAGTTAGGGATGATGGCATCATGCATTGTAATAGTGCCTCACGCAAGATTACACATGCGTCCTCTACAAGAATGCTTTGCATGTAAGTGGAATCAATCACAGGGTCAATTAACAGATCTAGTATTGGTAGACAGCCGCACTCATCGCTCTCTACAATGGTGGAACACACAAAACCCTTCATTGACCCAATTCCACAAGTCGTACTAAAAGCAGATGCATCCCTTACAGGTTGGGGGGCCCATCTTCAACATTTAGCAATTCAGGGTTTATGGAATGCCAATCACAAAAATCTCCACATCAATTACCTGGAGCTTCTAGCTATTTACCTAGCACTAAAAGCTTTTCAGCCTCACCTGGTAGGGAAAGTTGTCTTCGTCCGGACGGACAGTATGTCAGCTATACTAGCTATGTACTATATACAAAAACAGGGAGGGCGGAGGGGACACTCTCTGCAGTTGTCACGCCTCTCTCAGACCATTTGGCATTGGGTAATACATCACAAAATTCATCTTCTGGCTGAACACCTTCCAGGCATGAACATACAATTTGCTGACCTCAGCAGGATGTGGCAACAAGTACACATATGGGAACTTCATCCCCAAGTTCTCCTTCCATACTTCTAAAACTGGGGGTTTCTACAGATCGATCTCTTTGCCACAACAGAGAACTCAAAATGCCCAAACTTCACCTCCAGATTCCCTCACTATCTATCCTATGGATGAACTGGTCAGGGATATTTGCTTACAGTTTTCCGACTCTCCCTTTCTGGTTCGGAAACTCAGGCAGATATCTCTCACACTGATTCTAGTGGCTCCCACATGGGCTCGTCAACTATGGTTCACCCCACTACTACAACTGTCAGTGGTTTCACACCAAAAGCTGTACCTCCATTCCAACCTTCTCGCACAGAACCATGGAGAAATCAGACATCCAAACACCAAGCAGCTCAATCTAGCGATCTGGCTCCTGAAGTCATAGTTTGAATACCTAAACCTACCACCATATAGTATGACAATTCTTAAGGAGGCAAGGAAACCTACCACTAGAGCATGTTATGCAGCAAAGTGGAAAAGGTTTGTTACATATTGTAATAACATAAATGATCCATTAAATGCATCCATACAAAATATTATGTTACCTTTGCTTCTACAGCGAGTTGGCTTAGCCTACACATCTATTTGACTACACCTTGCAGCAGTAGCTGCATATCTACAAAACAGACCACGTCTATCCTTTTTTAAGGTTCCAGTAATTGAAGACTTTGTGGAAGGCCTTAAGAGAATAATACCACCCAGACTACCACCTGCACCAGTATGGAACCTTAACATTTTTCTCACAAGGCTTATGGGTCCACCTTTTGAGCCATTACCCAATTGTGAATTACAATTTCTTTCATGGAAGGTTGCCTTTCTCATTGCTATCACTTCATTAAAATGTGTTGGTGAGCTACAGGCATTAATCTTAGAAGCACCTTTCTTTCAACTTCAGAAATATAGAGTGGTTCTTTGTATATATCCAAAATTCCTCCCAAAAGTAGTTTCTGCTTTTCATATTAACCAATCAGTTGAGTTACCTATGTTCTTCCCTCAACCTGAGTGTAGCAGAAAGGGCTCTACACACACTTGATGTCAAAAGAGCACTATTATACTATATTGATGAAAAAAAGATTTTCACAAAACAACTTCTTGTTGCATTTGCTCCACCTCATTTAGGAAATCCTATCTCTTAATCAGGTATTTCTAGATGGATTGTTAAATGTATTCAAACTTGTTATGTTAAAGCTAAAAACTTTAACTATACCTCCTAGAGCACATTCTACTCACAAGATAGGAGCATCTATGGCCTTTTAAGGTAACATTCCCATAGCTGACATATGTAAAGCAGCTACAAGGTCTACACCACACACATTTACCAAACATTATTGTGTGGCTGTATTAGCACGTCAAAAAGCTAATGTAGGACAAGCAGTGCTAAAAACGCTTTTTCAAACAACTGCAACACCCACTGGTTAGCCACAGCTTTGGGAGAATACTGCTATACAGTCTGTCCAAAGCATTTGTATCTACAGCACACTTGCCTCAAACAGATTGTTACTTACCCTTTAAGCATCTGTTCTTGGCATGTCGAGCTGTAGATTCACATGCTCCCTCCTCCCCGGACACCTGTGGTTGTTGCAGTTCTTATTCACGTTACATACGCATGGACATCTCTGTACTACACTTACTCCATTCTCACCCTCTTGCGGGAAAACAATCTAACAATGGAGTCAATGCCCATGCGCATTATCACCAAAAGGAGGAGTCCCCTTATCTCATGTAGGAAGCTGGGTTTCTGTTGCAGTAAACCCCCCCCCCCACACACACACACACACACTTTTTGCCAGATTTCTGATGCACTTTGACTTGATGTGCTCTAGGTCCCTACCAATCAGGTTCCCAGGGCCTGTGTTCGTTCCCAAAACTGTACCTTTGTACCCCCAATTGGCACACCTCTGGCCACATGTAAGTCCCTTGTAAAAGGTACTGTAGGTACCATGGGCACTGTGACCAGGGAAGGCCTCTAAGGGCTGCAGCACATATTGTGCCACCCTTATAGGTCCTGTACCTTAACACACACACACTGCCATTGCAGACTGCGTGTTTTGGTGCAGAGAAATGTGAAAAGTCGACATGGCACACATTCCTATGTGCCATGCCTGCAACCCACTCTGTGTGGTTGAGGCAGGACACCCCTCTAGCTGGGTGCACAGTACCACCGGTGAGTGTACAGTTGCATGAGTACTGTACCCCTACAGTGTCTCAGTCCATTCTTAGACATTGTAAGTGCAGTAATGCCATAAAGAGTATATGGTCTGGGAGTTTGTCATTACTGCATTCTGGGAAGTTTAGTAGCCAACCTCTCAGCATAATAAACCCACACTGATACCAGTGTGGGATTTATTATACAATGAAATCTTAGGGCATCTTCAAGATGCCCCCTGAAAAATGACCAGCCTCTGGTGGGTTCCCTGACTGGTAAACACCAGCCTGCCACCACGAGACATGTTTTTGGACCCCTGGGGTGGGAGCCATCGCTCCCTGAACCCAGAAACAAAGTCTTTCCTGGGCGGAGGTGGTCACACTCCCCTAGGTCAGGAAGAGCCTTCTGTGGCAGGGGAGCTTCAAAGGCCTTGATGCCTTTGTGATGCGACCCCCAGCCTCTGCTGCTATCAGGAGCAGGCCCCCTTCCTGTCTCCCCTCCTTTTCGTCTGAGTGTGTACAATAAATGCTTAACACTGCCCTCTGATAAAGCCTTACTGCTCGCCCACAGTACCACAAATAGAGAGTAAGGCATCTACTTTTACCTCTGCCTACTTTTGGGGTTCCACTGCACTCTGTGCACGCTATACCTCACTTTGGTATAGTATATACAGAGCCAGCTCCCTACACCTCGTGACTGGAAAAGACTTCTTTGAAGAAAAGCAACTTGCAAACATCCGGACCCAACACTAGATGGCAGGAGTATGCAAAGCATGTGAATCTACAGCTCTACATGCCAAGAACAGATGCTTACAGGGTAACGATCCTTTTACCCTGCAAGAGATTGTGGATGTTGCTTGACCAGGGCTCACACCTCAGTCAACCAACAACGCAATTTCTAACAGTGATGTACTAAAGGGAGCAGCTGGAAAAGGAATACTTGTTTAGATATATATTATAGTAGACATGTTGAGGGCATGAAATGCATGCAAAGGAGCACAGTAACATAGTGTTCTGAAACACCACACCCTTCACCTATCCCATTCACTAGATCCACATGTAATGCCTTCTTCTCTTCCAGGGGATCCTCATCAATAGTCATAAGCACTGAATATTCCCGCCCATGTGCTGGGACCCCGGAAATAATAAAAATTATATATGAAAACCACATATATATACAGCTCTGTATATGTATAAACACATATATTATTCTTTCCAAACCAATGCTGCCCCCATAGAAGGCTAGACAATGTAGATATAATTATCCAAATAAACACTATAGGTATACAAATGCACCTAAAGCTCTTTTATTTATTTATTTATTTTTAATGAGACAAAACTCATGAGAAAGAAAAGAAACACTGTGCCAAACACAGATCAAAAAACATTGTTAGCCTGCAGGCTGCATTGCAATACAGTACCATAGAGACTGAAAAGCCTTGTACAGGTAAAAACTGGCACCGTGCCTTTAAGGCAGCCCTGATTCCAATATCCCATCATGCCTCAGGGGTGACAGTTGGGTCAGTTGTTCTTTCCGGCTCCTTCTGTCAGGACCCTGGAATTCAGCTCTCTTCATTTTTGACTTTCTAGTCAAGAACTTGCCAATTTTTGGTGATTTGTTTGCTTCATTCAAGTTATTCTCCTGTTTGGTGAAGCATTTACTGATTTTCCTGACAGATTTCTAAACTTTTTTCTGTCAGAAAATGCCTTCATTGTTCATTCCCTGTCCATCCTGTGGCAAAAAGAAGGCTTCTTCAGATACACATGATGTGTGTATCATTTGTCTACCTGACACACATTCTCCTGCTTCCTGTCGTCATTGTAAGAACCTTTCAAAGGGAGAGGATTAGGCTTTATGGCCTTTCTGAGATGCGGTCGACATCGAAGCAGTTGATCCCTGTGTGTTCTCCATCGGCGTCGGGCTCGGGGTCGAAGACTCCAGCGGCGGGATCGTCGTTGAGAGGTGAGGAGACAAGGGAGAGTCACGCTTCCAAAAGAAAATCCACGTCGAAGCAGGATTCGGCGGCGAAACGCTGATGTTCGTCGTCGAAAGCATCACCGTCGATGAAGCATCGATCAGCGTCTAGAGAGAAGCATCACCGTTCGGCGTCAAAGTCGACATCTAGACGGAAGTCGACGTCGAGGAAAAGGTACAGACGGCCGCTGTCGAAATCAGCAGCGACGTCGACGAAGATAGACGTCGAAAGAACACATGGAGGCATAATCGACGTCGAGGCCCAGATCGCCATCGAGAGAAAGGCGCAGGCGATCGTCGTCAAAGACATTGACGACGTCGAGGAGAAGATCGTCGTCGGAGCATGGATCTTTCGTCGAGGTGGACGCCTCCGTTGGGATCGACGTCGAGGCAGGCGCCTCCGTCGTCAAAAGTTTCCATGACGCCAAAACAACCCTCCACGGCGAGGATACAGACGTCGAGACTAAGTTCCCCATCGGGTTCTAGGCCTCCGTCCAGGATAAGCCCTCCGTCGACGACAAGGCTCTGGACGTCGAGGCATGACTCATCGCCGGTTGTCTATTCGGCGTCGAAGTCCAGATCTCCGGCGATAGGCTTATCGCCGTCGAGACAGTCTTCCGCTGTGGGGCTTCAGGAGAGGTCAGCGTCAAGACGGAAGTCTCCGCATAGAGAGAAGTCAGGTCATCGATTTACACCTGATGTGACATCGGAGCATGGTTCAGCCTCTAGGTCTCCGCCTATTTCCATTTCACCATCGGCCTCACCAGGATCAGGATCTCCTGTGTCTCCTTCAAGATCCAGATCACCAGAAGTAATAAATTCTTCTCCAGCTCCTCTTTCCCCAGTAGACCATCCTCGACAAACAAGTCCTCAATTGAGAGCGTCACCGACACTCCAAAGGCATCTTCCGGGACAAAGCCCCACCAGAGTCCTACCTCAGTTCATACCACCACGTATGCCTGCTATGGCACATGCAGTGAGCATTTCCTTGGCTAGATTGAGTAACCTTGCCCAACCAAGGAGACCAGCAAGTTCCCATTCTGGGGAAAGAGAGTATGAACGACGTTCTCGTTCACGTTCGCCCAGGAGAAGATCGAGATCCACCTCTCGCAGAAGAGAGTCGGTGCGATCGGAGAAACGAAGGCGTAGGTCTCCTACATCCTCTTCATCCAGTCGTTCTTCCAAGAGAAGTTACTCCCCCACACTGTCACATATGCCTCCATCTCGAGTTTCTCCAGTGGATGACATCCGCACATTTCAAGACGTTTTGTGCAGGGGAGCGGCAAAGTTGAACATTCCTATGCCTGTTCAGGAAACCACTTCCTCAGTCATCTTTGAGACCCTTCATGAAAGAGCGGCGACTCGTCCACTGTTGCCTCTGGTCCCTGGGTTGCTTATGCCAGTGATGGACGTCTTCCTCACGCCGGCTACCATCAAGTCGGCTCCGGCACGAATCCTTAAATATCGTCCCGCTCCGGAGGATCCTCTGTTTCTCAAGGCTGATCCTCCTCCTGATTCTGTAATAACGGCGGCCGCTAGGAAAACTCAGTGGCGTTGTCGTCTACAGTCCCTCCGGACAAAGAGAGCAAAACGCAAGACTCTTGGGGTAGAAGAGTATTCGGACCGGCCGCTTCCAGCTTAAAGGTTGCCAGTGCCTCAGCGCTCTTGGGGCGCTATGACAGAGCGCTTTGGGATTCTCTCCAAAGATTCGTAGACAGACTTCCTCAGAAGGATTTTGAGGAGATCCTACAGGAAGGCAGTTTGGTTTCCAATCTGGTAATAAGTGCGGCAGCAGACGGAGCTACTCTGGCAGCTCACTCCTACGCCCATGGTATTTCAGCCAGAAGATCCTCTTGGCTGAGGTTAGCGGCTCGTAAACCTGAGGCTCAAGCTAGGATTCTCAACCTACCTTTTTCTGGAGCTTCTCTTTTTGGTTCACACACAGACGACGAGATGGCTCGTATGAAATCAGAGCTCGAGACCATGAAGGCTGTGGGTCTGGAGAAGAGGAAGAAGTTTCGTCGTCGTAGGGGATCTGACAGGCGTACTTTCCAGCAGAGGGTTCAAACCCCTCACTGGAAAAAGAATCAAGACCAGCAAGGGCAGAAAAAGCAGCAATTCCAGTCTCGTAGATCATCTAGAGGACGAGGGAATAACCGCCAATCCAACAGCGGTAGCAAAGCTCAAGGCAAACAATGAGCAATCGCTTCCTCCAACACCGTCCACCGCTCCAGTGGGGGAAGTATTTCGCAACATCTTCAAGAGTGGCAAAACATCACCAGAGACAAGTGGGTTCTAACTATACTGCGACATGGATACTCTCTTCGTTTCCGGAGTCCTCCTCCCTCAATCCACCCAGTGCATTCGAATCATCAGCTCAAGATGCTACGAGAAGAGGTGGCGACCCTTCTTCTCAAATCGGCCATAGAAAGCGTTCCGAGAGCACAGAGAGGGAGAGGAGTCTACTCCAGATACTGTCTAATACAGAAAAGAAGTACAAAAACAGAGTTCAGACCCATCTTGGATTTACGAACACTCAACAAACATATCAAAAAGGAGAAGTTTTGCATGTTAGCACTCCACCAACTATATCCACATCTCCGTCGAGGTAATTGGATGTGTTCGCTGGACCTACAAGACGCGTATTTTCATATACCCATCTGCCAACGTCATCGGAAATTCCTCAGCTTTGTGGTTGGAACCTCCCACTACCAGTTCAAGGTTCTGCCATTTGGCCTGAAATCAGCACCTCGAGTGTTCACAAAGTGCATGGCGGTGGTAGCTGCTGCCCTGAGGCGCGCAGGAGTCTTCGTCTATCCTTATCTAGACGATTGGTTACTAAAAGGTCCATCGCCCCTGGCCCCAGACTGTAAGCTCTCAGCTGACGCGCTGCCTGAATCTGTGTCACCGATTGGGACTTCGGGTGAATTACAAAAAATCCACCTTCACACCAACGCAAAGGATACACTACCTGGGAGCAATTATAGATTTCGAAGTAGGAAAAGTGTTTCCTTCGGAGGAGAGACAGTTATCCCTCGCTCAAAAAGGCAAACGTGTCATGGTGAACAATCTGTCTACAGCGCGACAGATATCATCCCTGCTAGGGGCCATGGCATCTTGCATATTCCTAGTGCCCAACGCCAGGTTACAAATGCGTCCTCTCCAACAGGATCTGGAAGACAAATGGGACCAAAAGACTTCTCTTTGGGAGGGCAAAGTGTGTCTTTCGACAACGGCCAGGCAGTCGATCAGGTGGCGGATGAGACCGATCAATCTACAGGTGGGAATTCCTTTCCATCAGGAACCTCCATCGCAAACATTGATCACCGACTCATCACTCCAAGGTTGGGGCGCGCATCTGGGGACTCTACAGACCATGGGGCTTTGGTCCAGCAGCGAGCAACTATATCATATCAACATGCTAGAGCTCATGGCAGTCCATCTCGCCCTCAAGGCGTTCCTGCCCTCAATCAGGACGAGTTCCATTTTAGTACAAACGGACAACACCACCACGATGTACTACCTAAACAAGCAGGGAGGTACTCGTTCCAGGACTCTCTCGCTGGAAGCTCAATCCCTATGGCACTGGATCCTGGCAAGGAACATTTCCATAACGGCGGTACACCTGCCAGGCGAGCTCAACATTCAAGCGGACTCACTCAGTCAGCACTTTCAAGATCCAGAGGACTGGGTCCTCAACGACGAGGTGCTAGAGGACATTTTCGAGGAGTGGGGCTGTCCGCAAATAGACATCTTTGCGGACAAAAGCAACACAAAATGCCGAGGCTTCGCCTCAAGGTACTATCGACCAGGGTCAATGGGGAATGCCCTTTTGATCGATTGGTCAATGACATTTGTGTACGCTTTTCCTCCTCTTCCGCTAATCTCGAAAGTGGTAACCAAGCTGCAACACTCTGCCACCAAGATGATTTGATAGCACCGGATTGGCCGAGGCAGTGGTGGTACCCAGATCTCCTTCACCTATCGATCCGCCCGCACAAGCGACTGCCGTGCACGCCGGACTTGCTAACCAAGATGCAGGGGAGGATTTACCATCCCAACCTTCCCTCGCCTAGCTTAACAGCATGGCTCCTGAGGTCCTCCAGTATGGACATTTAAACCTCCCTCAGGAATGTATGACCATATTGAAGGAAGCTAGGAGGCCTTCTACAAGACACTCATATTCCTGTAAGTGGAAGAGATTTTACATATGGTGTATTCAAAATCATTATAACCCTACGAAATGTCAAGAGGAAGTGATTTTACCTTATCTTCTTCATTTAGCCAGGGTGGGATTGAAATTTTCCTCCATCAAAGTGCATCTGGCGGCCATTAAGGCCTATAGGCGCTCTCCCTTTCTGCATTCCTTCTTTAAACTACAAGTGGTGAAAGATTTGTTGCAGGGGCTCAAAAAGGTTTACCCCCCAATAAGGCCTCCCTCGCCTCCTTGGGAGCTGAACCTAGTTCTCTCAAAGTTTGAGTCCTCCTTTCGAACCCATACATAAGGCTACATTACAGCACCTTACGTGGAAAGCAGCCTTCTTGGTAGCTATTACCTCAGCACGTAGGGTGAGTGAAATTCAAGCCCTTTGCTCAAAGGAACCCTACACGGTTTTTCACCTTAATAGAGTGGTTATGAGGACTCATCCATCTTTTTTACCTAAAGTGGTGTCTGATTTTCATGTAAATCAGACTATCTCGCTACCAACATTCTTTCCCAGCCCTTCCTCGCCAGCTGAGAGGGCGTTACATTCTTTGGATATTAAGTGAGTTCTCAAATTCTACTTCGACAGATCGAAGGCTATCAGAAAGTCTGACCAATTGTTTGTAAACTATGGTGCTGTCCATACAGGTTTTGCAGCATCTAAACGTTCTATTGCCAGATGGATTGTGTTGAGCATTAAATTAGCTTACCAACTGGCTCAAAAAACGTTGTGGCCTCTACCTAAAGCACATTCCACAAGAGGAAAAGCGGCTACTGCTGTGTTTCTCAATAATGTCCCACTCTCCGAGATCTGTTAAGCAGCTACTTGGAGATCTGTCCATACATTCACGAGGCATTATTGTCTGGACTCGGACACCAGAGCAGACACTCAAGTAGGGCAAGCCTCCTTGAAGAATCTGTTCAACAACTGACTATCTCGGTTGTTGTCTTCATTTTTAGTGCTGTTTCTCATTTGCCTGCAGGTGGAAGGTGGGCTTGCTATTCTATTCAGTGCTTATGACTATTGATGAGGATCCCCTGGAAGAGAAGGATAAGTTACTTACTTGTAATCCTAGTTCTCTTCCAGGGGTATACTCATCAAAGTCATAAGCAACCCACCCGCCTCCCCAGGCAAATGAGAGGATTATATTATTAAATATGAAAGAAGTATATCTTTGTGTTTAGACCTACGGGTCCCGCAAAGAACAACTGACCCAACTGTCACCTCTGAGGCATGATGGGATATTGGAAAAAGGGCTGCCTTAAAGGCACGGTGCCAGTTTTTACCTGTACAAGGCTTTTCAGTCTCTATGGTATTGTATTGCAATGCAGCCTGCAGGCTAACAATGTTTTTTGATCTGTGTTTGGCACAGTGTTTCTTTTCTTTCTCATGAGTTTTGTTTCATTAAAAACAAAAACAAAGAGCTTTAGGTGCATTTGTATACCTATGGTTTTTATTTGGATATTTATATCTACATTGTCTAGCCTTCTATGGGGGCTGCATTGGTTTGGAAAAAATAATGTATGTGTTTATACATATACAGAGCTGTATATATATATATATATGTGTTTTTCATATATAATTTGTATTATTTCCGGGGTCCCCGCACATGGGCGGGAATATTCGGTGCTTATGACTTTGATGAGGATACCCCTGGAAGAGAACTAGGATTACAGGTAAGTAACTTATCCTTTTTGTTAGCTGCATTCGGAAATTAGGGAAAGCACTCCCAAATTTGAACAACTCTCCCAGCCCACTATTTCCATCTACCCAGCATAAATTAATTGGATTCGTTTTGGTCATGTGCTAGCACAAACCGTGAAGAATGGTATAGGTCTCCAGTTTGTAGTTTATCCGCTTACTGGAAGAATGCCTCTGTTTGAGAATGCTTCTGATTTTTGGCCCTAGTTTGGTGCTAATTTTTTTACCCTTATTGAGTTCTATTTTTTGACCTTTGCTTAGTTCTGTGTTTTAGCCCTTGTATGTTGCAAATTACTTTTCTCACTTCTTCCCAGGATTCCATGAGCGTGATGGAAAGGCCTACTGTCGCAAAGATTATTTTGACATGTTTGCTCCAAAATGTGGTGGCTGTGCACGCGCAATCTTGGAGAACTACATTTCTGCGCTGAATTCACTCTGGCATCCCGAGTGTTTTGTTTGTCGGGTAAGCCTACTGGTTACTTCTCAAACACCCTTCTTGTCTTGCTCTCCTTTGTCCCGTGTGGCTTAAAAAGGTCGCTTATGGTTATTTGTCCTGCGCTTAATTCCTCCTGTTACAACCCATTTGCCACTTTCTCAGTTTGTTCCTTTTCTGAACTTAGATTCATTTCCACCTTCTTGTCAATTATTTATGACCTGGTTTTTGTCCCTCTTGATCCCTTCTGTACCATTGCCTACTGTTTAGATTTTTCTTGCACAAGTATGTCATAGTTCCTTCCACATTTATATTTCAGTTCATCCCCATATATTAATTATGATTTCCTATATGTTTTCTTTAGTTTCTCCTGTGCTTTGATTTGTTACTCAGTTTCTCCTTGGATCGTTCTTACTGTCTTCTCTTGCATTTCATTGAAGCCACTGTTTCTTTCCCTGTCTCTCTCAGTGCTTTCCACTCTGTCTTCAGATTCCTTCTGCCCTCTGTACCTCGGTTCCCCTTACATTCTGCAACTCTGTTCCCTTTCTGCTCTGTACCTCTATTCTCTTTCCTCTCTGTGCTTCAGTTCCCATGTTTCCCCTCCACTGTGTGCCTTGGTTGCCCTTCCGCTCTACCCCGCGGTTGCCCTTCCGCTCTACCCTGCGGTTGCCCTTCTGCTCTACCCCGCGGTTGCCCTTCCGCTCTACCCCGCGGTTGCCCTTCCGCTCTACCCCGCGGTTGCCCTTCTGCTCTACCCCGCGGTTGCCCTTCTGCTCTACCCCGCGGTTGCCATTCTGCTCTACCCCGCGGTTGCCCTTCTGCTCTACCCCGCGGTTGCCCTTCTGCTCTACCCCGCGGTTGCCCTTCTGCTCTACCCCGCGGTTGCCCTTCTGCTCTACCCCACGGTTGCCCTTCTGCTCTACCCCACGGTTGCCCTTCTGCTCTACCCCACGGTTGCCCTTCTGCTCTACCCCACGGTTGCCCTTCTGCTCTACCCCACGGTTGCCCTTCTGCTCTACCCCACGGTTGCCCTTCTGCTCTACCCCACGGTTGCCCTTCTGCTCTACCCCACGGTTGCCCTTCTGCTCTACCCCACGGTTGCCCTTCCGCTCTACCCCGCGGTTGCCCTTCCGCTCTGCGCCTCGTTTGCCCTATCTAAATTCCAGTCCCCTTGAGTCTTGTTCACTTCTCGATTGATTCTTATCTCTCTATTCTTTTCCTCACCTTTGATCATTTTTCTCTTGATTCTCCCTCTTAATTTATTTTTCCCTTGCTTTGATTTGTCTCTAGATTTTAATTTATAGGGATATTTATAAAGTTATGGCTAACACCCAAATATTTATTAGCACTATGCTTAGTAGAAGTGATAGTTAAAGGTGCTATAAAGCCCATGGTATTGTCTACAAAACTGTGTTTTAATTGTTTTTGGTAACTTAAAATGGCTTTTATCTAATAATGTTTGATTTCCTCTTCTTCTGGTTTGCTTCCCCATTGTCCCCATTAGTACCTCCGTTTGTTCTCCCTTTGTCCTTGAAATAGTTTGCTCATTTTCTCCCACCTGTCTAGGAATTCTTTTTCTCAATTGGTTTCCTCATTGTCTCAGTTTTTTGCGCTTCTGAGGCCCTGATTACAGTTGGACCAATAAATTAAACCCATACGCATTCCCCTGCTTACACACGGGTCAGAATTACGAGTTCGGCTTATTTAATGCATCTTATGCCACACAGATTTTGGTACATTAAACACCAATATCCGTATATTATTCCCCACAAATTCGTAATAGGTGTTAATTATTGCACACGATAAATAACTCCATGGTATTGTTATGTATCATGTGTGATAAATAACTTTTAAATTCCTAATCAGGGCCTCCGTCTGTTATTTGTATGAGCATATCAATTTAGTTATTTCTGCTACTTGACTCCCACTCTATCTCACGTCTTTTACTTTTGACTCTGGTCTCCCCGCACATAATTTACATACTTCATCTTGTTACCTTTGTACTGTCCTGATTCTTCTCTTCTTTTCCTCTCAATACTTTTTAATCACTATTCCCTTGTGCTCTCTGTTCTTATCCAATAACTGTTCTTTCCTCCATATTATTTCTCTATCCAAATAGTTTTCCCTTATTTATTTTGGTTATTGACTCTTGTGTTTTTTTTTTTTCACGCAGTTTCCAATCTTTTTTTTCCATTTTCTTTGGATTGTTTCAGCTTAATTGATACTACCATATCTTCAATCTTGCGTCTTCCTTTAGTGGCTGTGCTCTTTCTCTCCATTCGGTCTCTTTGACACCTGAAAACCCTTAACTAAATGTCCATGATCTCTTCTTGGCAGTAGTTCTGTCACTCAGTGACAACAGCATCACTGTTGCTTGTGTCTTCCACTCACCTTCTGCGGGTCAACTCTTCTGTTCACCTATTTAGCTGTTGAAGCTTTCACTCTGTTGGTATCCTTTCCTCTTTTGGCTATTTTCCTCACTCCTGTGTCTGCTGTGCACTCAATCCATCAGTGACACCTATATTCCACTCTGAGTTTTTTCCTACTCTCAAACACCTCCATGGTTTGTTACCTATGATCTCACGTTGGACTATGATTCCATCAAAGGCTGTGGATTTTGATGTGTGAGTCTACCTGGCCTGTTGTAGTGACTAGAACATCCTGGACTGTGGTGGGGACCGAGTTCCCTGGTCTGGTTGTAGGTGTCTGTGTTCCTTTGGTGGTGGTTGTGTCTGCCCTCCCCCCCCCTTCCACAGTAGTTGTGTGTCTGGACCCCCCTCGTTGTGCTGGGTTCCTTTGACTGGGGATGTCTAGGTTCCCACAGCAGTATGTGTATGGGTTCCACTTGCAGGAGTTATGGCTGCATCTCTGAGTAGCATTTGACCCTTTTGCCAGGTGTTCCATCTGGTGTCTGTGGCTGACATATATTTTTGGCACCACCTGGGCTGTAGTTACATTTGAGCCTCTTGTGTCCTTTGGTTTGATTTGGGATGCCCTCAGCTGTCAATGGCTCAGGGTCCTTTTGGTCTATTTTCACACCTGTGGCTCCTTTGGCTATGGATTTCTGGGTGATCTATGGGCTGTGTATTGGTTTGCCACTACCCACCCACACCCTAAACAATGTGTGGTGTTGTGGCCCAGGTCTGTGGGTTGGTGTAGGGACCCCCTTGAAGTGTGGATGTATCTGGGAACCATTGGACGGTGAATGGCCCCGGTACTCCTTGGATTGGGGATGCACCTGAACCCCCTGGATTGTGGTTGTGTCTGGGACCTCTGTGATGTGGTTGCAAGTAGTGGTTGAATAGGTGAAAATGCTGCTGCAGACTCTTGGCTGAGGTTTGGCATGGCTCCTTTGGTTTATGGTTAGGTCGGAGGGCCTCTTCCGTACTGATTGTCTGGTGCTGGTTTGATTGTGGTTGCACTGGAGCTTTGGTTTATCTAGGGACTCATTTGTGGTTGCATATTGATGCCCTGGGGCTCTGATTGTAAGTGTGGCACAGTAGTCTGTTGACGCGCCTGGGAGTCTCTAATCTGCATTTGGATTTTGAACACCTGGGCCACGTGGTGGCTCAGTCTCCTTTCATGTTATTTTGTCTGATGCTCTCTGGGGTGTTTGTGGCTCATCTCCATTCTGTTTCTTGCAGGAGTGCTTCACACCCTTCATCAATGGAAGCTTCTTTGAACACGATGGCCAGCCTTACTGTGAGGTGCATTACCATGAACGCCGTGGCTCGCTATGCTCTGGCTGTCAGAAGCCCATCACTGGACGCTGCATCACAGCAATGGCCAAGAAGTTTCACCCGGAACATTTTGTTTGTGCCTACTGCCTGAAGCAACTTAACAAAGGAACCTTTAAAGAGCAAAATGACAAGCCCTACTGTCAATACTGCTTCCCCAAGCTCTTCTCCTAGAGCCTGAAGCATGCGGTAGGCCTAGAGTTTCGTTTCTGCCCCAAGAGGGCAGTCTCTCTCACCTTCACTGTGGCCTTGAAATCTTAGGAGGGATCCCTGGGGAGCATACACACAGGCAAGAACTCATCCTTTATGAGGAGAGGAAGGATGTGCCTGTCATTTTAACTGGAAATACCTCTCCAGTTCTCACTGTGTGGCAGTGAAGTGAAACAGAGGGTTTTTATCATTATTTGATTTCAGCATTTTCTTAGACGAATAATCCCTACCATTACCATTACTAATAAGAGACTTGGCATGGTTCTCTTAACATATGATGGTTACCAGCATAGTTCAGAGCATTGGCAGGCCCTTCCCCATGTAAAACGTGGGCTGTGGTCACACATAATTACCTGGGAAGTACTTTTCATCTCAATATCCCATGTGTTTTCTTCTCCTCCAATCTTGACCCCTTGTGACTTTTCTCCTTTTTAATGGGGAGAAGGGCCTCTCCCATACTCTTCTCAGTTTTGGGAATATTGTGCCTCGCCGTCAACGCCTTACATGTCTTTACGCTGTGGCATGAAGTTTCATTAATGCGGCCTTTCCCGTTCCCAACAGCTTGTCTTCTTCGTCTTAACCTTTAGTCTTGGTTTTTGACCAAGCCTCTTGCTTGTCTAGTTGGAGCTGTGCTGGCTTGCAGAGACTACAGATTGTACCAAGTTCATAATTTTACTTGGTTGTGGTAGCTGAGCATGAGGATGGTTTTCTCAGTACTTCTCCATAGATTTGAATGACCTTGCTTTCTTGCTCATTGTTATCCCATTTTACCAGACCACAGCTTGGTCTTCCTCAGCTTACAAGTCCATAGGCTTTATCACCCTGTTAAAGTAAATTGCTATCCAGATTTTATTACTTTGACCCCTCCTTATTCCAGTTTTCTAGTTTTTGGTCCCATTTACTCATCTGTGGCCCTGGTGGCACTAGTATCATTTAACAAATGTGTTTCAAGCTTCCCAAAATTCTAGTCTGTTATCCTGTTTCCTAAGTTTGCTGGCCCATTATTCTAGTCTATGGTCTTGTCCATCTTGCATGCTTTCCTATAAACCTAAAAGTTGATATTTCATGACCATGGCCCTGATTATCATGACCAGAGAGTCTATTGGTCTGACTGTTTCCAATGCTTTGCCTGTGTTGTAGTATTGTAAACCTAGATGTCCGTGTCCTTTACCATGGACAAAGGTGATCAAGCTGACCCAGTCGTGGACTTGGATGTAACCCACTTTGCGTTGACATGGACTTGGTTGACCCAGCTTGCTCTGCCATGGGCTGGTTGGTCCAGTTTACTTTGCTATGCACTTGATTAGCCCGGTTTGCTCAATAACGAGTACAGTAATCTACTTGCTTTGTTATGAATCTGATATATCTGCCTAGTTTTGAAATGCATCTGTTTCATCTGTATTGCTTGCCCATTGGTCTAGATATGTCCCATTTTGCTTTATCATGGAACTTGTTCACCCAACTTGCTTTGCCATTGGCCTGATTGGTCCAGTTTATTTGGCTCTGCACCTCGTTAACCCAGCTTGGTAAGAAGCATAGTTGATCCACCTGCTTTGCTATAGATCTGGTTAATATAGAGTACTATAACATTGAGCTGGTTGATATGACATGCTTGACCATTGGCCTAGACGTGTGAACCATTATGCTTTACCATGGATATGGTTTACTTCGCGTCCTGTGTCATGGCCCTGGTAGGCTTTGATTTATTGGCTGTAACTGTGTATGGCTCAGCTTACCCAGTTGTGGACTTGTCCAGTTTATTTCACCATGGACCTTATTGAATCAGTTTACTTAGGCAAAGGGCTGGTTGACCCTATTTGTTTGGACCTAGAACAGTTTGCCCACTTTGCGTGGGTGTGGACTTAGTTCACCCAGTTTAGTTTGCCGTGGTCCTGGTTGGTCCAGCGTGTGTGACTTGATGTGACCCAGTTTGTTTTGCAGTTCACCTGTTTGGGTTAACCTAGATTACTTTCTCGTGGACCTGGTGGACTCAGTTTGCCCTTGACCACGTTGCCATATTTGACATTGCCAAATTGTGCATGGCCGTCGTTCATATTGCCATAATTTTAGTTTACTGTGTTGCTTGACCATTGATCTGGTGGACCCAGCTTTCTTTAGCATTGCCCCTGTTGCTTGACCATGATGTACCCAGTTTGCTCTGCCATGGACTTGGCTGGCTTGGTTTGATTTGCTGTTGATCTAGTTACTGGGCTAATACCAATGAAGCTTTTGATTAACAGTTGGTGTCCTTGTTGCCACTCTTCACTTGACCTTAAAACTAGTTGCTGATTGACCCCCAAGGCAAAGACACTGGAATATTTCTGCATTGAACTGTGAATCTAGCCGCTATATAGTTGATAAACAAAAGTGTGGCATGGAGTCGTCTTTCCTGTATTCTGGACGATCTCTTTTCTCTGGGTCGCTTATTTTCAGAAACCTGAATGCGCCATTGAACCCTAATTACCCCCATCACCCTTGCTCAGTGTTCATATATCCACCTACCTTCACTACGGTGGAAAAAATAAGTGCCATTGCTTCTCAACTCCTTTCCCTTTTTGTAACCTGAACATATCGAAATTTAGTGTGAATTTATCCATACATGGGGGATATGTACACAACTTGAGTCTGCTCTCAGGTGTGAATCTTACTGTGCTGAGATTTTGAAAAGCAAGCTTAGAAAGCTACTGCCTTAATATTGTTTTCAGTTTTTATTGAGGAAATGTGTTCTTTGTACTCAGTTCTTGTAATTACTTTCTACAGACGGGATGACCTTCCCCCGCTCACTTGTGGCAATAATGTTTCCTGCTGACTGTTTCTGTCATCATCTTCTACTGACTATGGGAACTGTTCAGTCTAGGGTCTTCCTATTACACTAATACTGTACGGTGTCTTTGATAATAATTGATACATTTCTACAACGAGGATTGACTTTATTATGCAGTTAAATTGTAATGCTAATACAAAGACCTTTTGAAGTGATTTAAAGGAAAAAGATAACTTTTTATATAAATATATATTAAATCTAACCTCAAGATCCTGCAGTGATCTTTGCTGGATCTGCTGTCTGACCTCTTAACATTAAGTATTCTTATTGGGGCGGATCAAGGGTGGTTACTGTTGGAGGGTGGGTGTCTCTCTCGTCACAGGCTGGTGAGCATGACTCCAGCTTTTGCTGCTCTTATAACTGCTGTATTTGAAGCCCCCAGACCTTCACCCGAAGCCTCTGGGATCAACAGAGACTGGGGTTCTGCCACCACTGTAGGGGCTAATTTGTTCCCAGCTGTAAGCTAATACGGCCAGTGAAGCTTAAAGAAGGATGAATTATAGGAGAGGGCACCTGATAGGAGAAGAAACGAAGGGATGTAAGGACTGGAATACCATGGTAAACAGATCTGAATTTTTACCAAAGATATTTCATAGTTGCACCATTAAATTGTTTATGATCCTCAATCATACCCCCCTTCTTTATTTTTGAAAGTATCTGAACCCAGCCCACTTTAATTCTGTAACCTGAACTTCCCCGCTAATGCTTGGGAAGTGAAATACACCAGGGAACAGCTCCCGCTACACTCAAAAACGTTGTTTCTGGTACAGTTGAGTGGGCAAGAGATCAGCTGCCTAATGTTTTTGATTCTGAAGTTAAGATATATATGTACCCATTTGTTATTTGGCTGTATACCTCTCGAGACATTATCAGTCTCTTTCAGCACTCTTTTGGCCCGATAATGTTTCTACTGTTGCATATCTTGAGTACCTTACATGTTAATATTTTGCATTCCTATGGTACCAGGAGTGTTATAACCCTTCATCCTTCTGGAATCATAAATGCTCTAGTTTTGAATCTTCAGGAACAATAACCATTTCAGCTTAAATATCTGCGTTTCACATAATTCTCGTTCCATACTGTTATATTTCTTACTACCTCCTGAAATGTAAGTGGGCCAGTTTTGAATATCTGTAGAATCATGGGTTTGTTGACCATGGAGAAAAAGGTTGGCTGGTTCTAAACTTTTGGAATTAGATGTACCAGGACTGGATATGTTTTGGAACAATCTGTGTGCTGATTATGGAAACTTCTAAAAAGTGAGGTTTGCCCATTTTTGATTATGTTCTGGGCAGCTTTAAGTCCTTCGCTATGCAGATTCTGGGGACCGATTTAAACCGTGGGTGTTTCTGGTATTGGATACTTCATGAAGCATAGTTACACTAGCTCTGAAAATCTCCATGGATCCATAATTGTAATACTAAAAAACAGTTATAGAGCAAACAAACACCCTGAGGGTTTGCATGTATGGGTGAGAAAGAGGTAAATCAACAAATGATAGGATGGCGACAAAAGACCAGAAGGGAAACAGTTCGCCTGAGAGAAGGGGCAGAGCATTCCACAGTTTAATGGCAAGGGCAGTTAAATAATAACCACCAGTCAGAGCCTTTTTGTAGATGGGCATGTGCAGTAATGATCTCAAGGTTCTCCTAAAGGTGTGTTGGTTCTGGATACTACCAAAACCACGTTTGGCGACTGGGGATCTCTTTGGACCTGTAGTTTGAGCAGATCTAGTTATCTTATGGTTTCGGTACCCTTGATAACGTAGCCCTGCAGGGACTCAAGTAGAGATACTGCTTACACTGTAAGAGTCTGCACTGCAGGTGTTTCAGCAGCGCAGCTGTGCTCTTGAACCATAACTTTGCTGGTTCCAATGCACAAGAGGAACCAGCAGCTGGTACTGATTTACCAGTTGCTGAATGTTCCAGCATACACATAACCTCTGGTACCATAGTTGTAATTTCTTCCTTCCTGTGCTGATTATCACATTGGCAGAGGTAGGTCGTGAGGGAAGCACAGGTGCCACTGGGCCTGAGGAATGCATTAGTATAGACCTCTATTGTACCCTTGATCTGCTGGTTCCAAGGCGTGGTGTTTGGAGGTGGAAGATGTGTTGTGCCTTTTGAAGCCTGGATTAACGCTGTGGTCATTAGTTGTATACAGAGGTGTAGAATGAGCACTTGACACCCCCTCAGGCACAGTTGCTGGACACTGTCTTGTGGGTCCAAGACCGCAGCCTGGCGATCCAGCCCTACATAAATCTGCAAATTATATATATATTTTTTTAACTATTTGTTTTGTTAAAATCTTATGTTTGGGGTTTCTGTAAGTTTGTCTTTTAATACTTGGTGCTCTGTTCATGGCACTGTCTGATGAACTCTTACAGACTGAAAGAGGACTGGTCAGAACCACTCAGATTGCAGCTTGAACGAATTGTACCCCCAAGGTGCCCCACCCTCCCAAGGCGTTTGTGTACTTGCTTTATTTCTGTAAACATTTAACTTTGCTTCCCTTTTTAAACTTGTGATTACACCAATAAAAGTTGCCATTATTTTCACTTATGTTATTGTAGTTTTCATGTTGCATTGATAAAAAATCAGTCTGAGAAAATGATGAAATTGACTAGTTTGAAGTGGAGCATATGGAAAATTTAGAGGTAAAGGGCTTCCAAACAAGAATCCAAGGGACGAGTAGGTATGTTGCTATCCAAACAGATTTCAAGAGGTAATGTCAAATAAATGTATGAGTGTCTGGAGTCTTCACTGAAGAAAAGAGTGAAATGTGGTTTAATGGCTAAGGCACTGTCATTCTAATCTGAACTTCAGCACCTGGGTTGCCTGATCCATGACTATCTCTCAGTGCCGCACGTTAAAATTGTGCGTTATGTAAATTTGATCAGTTTCCAATAGTTTTCCACGTGCGTTAAACCAGGCATAAGGGGTTACATCTGTCATACTGTAAGTTTCTTGGCCTTTTTGCATTATCTTATCTGTACCCTGACTTTGGACTTGACGGAGATTGGAGTCCTCGTTAGAGATTTGTAAATTGTCAGCACATGTAAAGTGGTTGTATCTTTGCAACAGCAAGTCAGTTTTACTGGTACATCAGGTTTGTTGGCTCTCAACAAATATGCATCGGCTGCCTGCACAAATTTCTATAAAGTAACCCATTTGAAATTATTAAATCTTCTGAATATTGGCAGTTATGAATCCCCAAACTACAGTGTTTGTGCTTTTCACTAATTGAGCCAGTATTTCTCGACTACACTTTCGATGTGAAGTACAAAAGGTGATTAAATGTGCAGACAAGTCCTTTCCCCAAAAATATATATATTTTGGCCTTCACTATAATTTATTTGTTAATGTGCTTCCGGAGGAGAGAGTGATGGAGGGTCAATATACCTTCTAATTCAAAGATGTTACCCTCGATAAGTCAGCATGAATTTCCATTTTATCTAGTCTGATGTCCACTTTAGAATCCTGTTCGTATGACAGACTTCTGAGAGCAGAGAGAAAGACCGCTCAGTTACCTACCTCTGAACATTGCTTTTCCGTCTTTTGTTTCTTATCCACCGCTTCCTAGTTCTGTTTTTAGTTCTCTTCACCCTTGAGAGCTAACACTTTCTAATTTTTCCTCTCTGGATTAGTTCAATTCTCTAACTTTTTGCAATCATAAAATCTGGTACTTCTCTGGGTATTTGTCCTCACACAGTATTCCTTCATTATTCCTAATGATCTTTGTAATTCATTTGTCACCAGGGTCACAGTACTTCTGCTTGAAAGAAAGCCTTGGTAGGGCCTTTACTATAAAAGCCCACACCTGATCTTAATATTCTAAGCATCTTCCACCCTATTTCTCTCTTGTTTCTTCCTTTCAAAGTACTAGAGAAACTTCAGTGTTCAACTGTCCATTTTTATTGAGGTACTGAAAGTACTTTCCCCTCTGTCAGGTTTCAGATCTCTGCATAGTACTGAATTAAGCTGTTCGTATCATGTGTGGCTCTAGATACATATGCTCTGCATAATCCTGCCATCTAGTGTTTGGCTCGGATGTTTACAACTTGTTTTTCATGGAAGAAGTCATTTGAATCACAAGTATAGTGACTCCTCCCTTAGTTGGTAATACTCATGGACCCCTAGTCCATTGTCCTATTATCATTTTACTCCATTGAGTTTGGATGTGTACCAATAATGCGCCATGTTCTGCTCCTAATATCGCTCCTCAGCGGGCCTCCTTGATTATCTGATTCCTATTGACACGGAACAAGCTTAGAAAGCCCGTGGTCCTGCTTAATCATTGTTTGAAGAACTTCGACAATCGTGCTCATTCAACGCCTTCTGCTGGGGCCTCTGCCCCCTCCTAGAGCCTATCACCCCTTGCCGCCAGTGTCTTCTTGACCAGAATGCCAGGTCAGTGATGGAAAAGACGCCCTTCCAATACTGCTTCCCCTGTTTCACTCTACGTTCCCCTGGACTAACCACCATCAAGCCTGCATTTCTCTCTCTCTCTCTCTCCTAAGTATGACAAGACCATTTTGCAGGCCTGCCTCACCTTGTGGTCAAAGAAGACCATTCAAAACCGATGCGAACAGAGGTCGACCCATCGGAGAACGCAGAGGTGAGATGGAAATGTCACCCCAACATCTTCGGAGAATGTGATGTTGGGGTGGAGGAAGAAGCCAGCCCTTCCAAAACCCAGCTGGTGCACTCCAGTTCGGAGGGAAGCTTGCCCTCAGAATCCAAGTGGAGCAGCATCAAGATCCAAAGGTTCAACAATCCCCTGAGAATTTAACCATGAGTGTCACAACCCATGGCCACACAACAGGCAGAACACCACCCCAGTGAGGGTGGGGCGTTGAGCCCAGAGACTCAAAAATAGCCTGCTGGTCCACCCATGCCTTTAGGCCATTTTTGGCGCCAACAGAAGCCTTCAGCGCCAATACCGCTCATTTCTCCAGGCAGCGGCCTTCCTCATAGCTGAAGTGCTCATTGGCTCCAGCATCGAAGGGGATGCTGAAACCGGCACCGAAGCCAATCTCTGCATCGACATCGAAGCCACCAACCGCACCGAAGGCCTCTACTTAGAAGACACCACCGATGCTGAAAAGACAGTCTGCGCCAAAAGCTCCATCGACCGATGACTTTCAGCAGCCGATTTTCCAGCGCTTGCTGGAGAAATTGGACACTTGCCAAAAGCGGCTCTTCATCTACCCATAAACTGGGAAATTCTCCCCTAAGAATTCTCCCCTAAGAAGCCTCCAATGTTGCCGCAAGAGACTCTGCCAAGGATAAGAAAGTTATCCTTTAAGGAGTACATTTCTTTGGAACTCACACCTCTTCCAAGTCATTAAAGAAATAAGGACAGGGGCACTAGCCACCTCGCTGTTTGATCTTCAACTCAACTTCTCTTCCTCCTCCTCCCTCACTACCATCACCATATCTTCCACCTCTTCTAGCTTCACTGGAGGAGTCACCACTCTCTTCCTATTGGGAGGGCAGCCCGTTGCATCCAGTTGAACCATACGATGCCTCTAGGAACCCTAAACCCATGAACAACCCGTGGGACAACTACAATGTTGAACATCTGGGTTATACAGACCATGAGCTGTAGCCAATGAAACCTTCCCCACCTGATAACACTACCTCGGACCACAAGGTTATTCACAGGGTGGATACTTTTCATGAAGTAGATATGCAAGTCGTCCAGGAAGACAATGAGTTCCTGGTAGAAACCCTTTCAAAGGCCCAACACACCTTCCAGTGCCTTCTGATGCTGAAAGGTATGCTCAAGACAGCGCCCAAGACCTTGTCTTCAAAGAGCCGGTCAAAGTTCTTGTCATCACACCTTGGTTTGACAAAAAATACACACCCAGTAATCTGCCTTACATCTGCAACCACGCTCGTCCGGACACCCTAATGGTCCACTTGGCGATGAAATGCACCAACACCCAGGTTCTAAGGGACTCTCCACCCCCCTGACAAAGAGAGTAAAAAGACTGATGCAGCGGGCAAGAGGGCCACACACTGGTGGATTGCTAACACCATTGGCCTTCTCTTCCTATATGACAGGGCACATTGGGGTGAGCTGGAGAAACTCCTCCAACACCGCCCTGAGGAGTTAGAGGCTGCACGGCCGAGAGCAGGTTACTGAAGGCAAGACCATCTCAAACGCCACCATCCACTGCAATTTCGACGCAGCCAACACTGCGGTCAGGAGTGTTAATACCAGCATCCTTGTCAGAAGTCATGCCTGACTGTGTCTCTGGCTTTAAGCCAGAGGTACAACAGCATCTACTGAACCTGCTATTAGACGGTGAACACCGATTTGAACCGTAAGTAAACCAGATACTTGAAAAGCTGAAAAGGGACTTGGGTATAATCAAGGCAATGGGTGCTCTTCAGACATTCACACCGTCGGTGTCCTTTCACAGGTCACAGTTTTGGGGTGGGAGGGCAGTAAGACAACTAACCCAGACTCTCACACCTCCTACCAGACACAACAAAAACAATACTACCAACAGTCAAAATTGGGTTATTTAAGAGGAGGCCATAGCGGTAACTGCACCAGGAGAGCCAAAGGAAGCTTGATTTAAAGGAGTCTCCTCCTCCAAGCAGTGGCTCACTTCCACTCCTCCCCGAGCACACTACATCTGTTGGGGGCAGACCTGTGCTGGGAAGAGATCACATTTGACCAATAACTTCTCTCCATCATAAAGCACAGTAACTGCCTGGAGCTCACTGCAACCCCACAAAACATCCCACGCCACAAATGCATCCTAGCTACAGAACACGAGCGCCATCTTCAAGAAGGGTTTCAGCCACTTATCCTCAAATGGGCAACAAAACTAGTAGTATTGCGACATCATGGCAAGGGGGTGTGCTCCCAGTGCTCTTTCATCCCCGAAAAGGACGGGGCTCTAAGGCCAGTCCTCAACCTGGAAATTCTCAACAAGTACATAGTCTTCAAACCTTTCCACTGATCACTCTGCAATATGTAATTTTTCTACTGCAGCAAAGTTAACTTCATGACGGCTCCCGAAATGAAAGACGTCTACCTTTACATACCCATCCATCCTGCTCATCACCACTACCTACGTTTCGTGGCAAATGATCAGAATCCTCAAATCAAAGTGTTGCCATTCAGGGTCACCACTACCCCCAGAGTATTCCATCAAGTGCCTCACCATGGTAGCCACCCATCCCAGAAGCACCAACATTCACGCATTCCCTTACTTAAGACATTTGGCTGATCAAGACTGTAAGCAAACAGCAGTGTCTCACTCACACCCAGATCACTATGCCCAGCCTCCACAGTTTGGATTTTGCTATAAATAGCATCAGGTCCCATCTTCAGCTCTTCTATTCAACCCTTTCTGGGAACCCTACTCAATACAGTCAACAGTAAGGCTAGAGTGCAAGTATTCCAGCAGTTGCTGCCTCTTTTTCAGCCAAATCATCAGTTGATGGTAAGAACAGTTTTGCACCTTCTTGGAATGATAGTCTCATGCATAGCCATGTTTTCACATGCCAGGCTTCACATGTGTACACTCCAACAATGCCTGTCGGCACTATGGTCATGAGTGGAGGGTAATTGGGAGGATCAAGTGCTTATATGGGCCAGCATCCATCATTCTCTATGCTGGAACAGAAACAATCTGTTGCAGGGCCAGATCTTCATAGACCTTGTTCCACAAGTGACCATCACCACGGACGCATCTCTCTCGGTGTGGGGAGTGCATCTTCATCAACTGACCATTCATGGCATGTGGTAGTTCCAATAAAAGGGTCTTCACATCAGTTACCTCAAGCTCCTGGACATCCAGATAGCTCAAGACTTTTTTTTCACCATGTTCAGCACAAAGTAGTCTTGATAAAAACAAATAACATGACCACCATGTATTATCCAAAAGCAAGGCAGCACACACTGCAGGCATTAGCACAAAGCATTTGGCGCTTCACCACTAGATAAACATGTTAGCGGGTTACCTTCCGGGAGTGGACAACAATTTTGCACTCTTCAGCGGGATGCAGCAAAAAGTCCAGAGAGAAGCTTGGTGATCCTGGATAGACCGAGTGTATGGTAAAATTATCAGGCAGGTAAGTCTTTCAATTCATTTTCATAAAAATAGAGAATGTCCATCATCGTATATATGAGGGCATGTAATTGTCATACAAATAATTGGCAGGACCATTCACTTGAAGAGCAGTCTAAAAAAATGTTTGTATTGTTCAAGTACTCCAGGATATGATATTTTGTTATGGCGTTAGCATTGAATCACCGGGGCTATGATAAGCCCTTGAACTATTTTAAACACGAGCGCCGTCCTATGTCTCGGACACTAATTCTTTTTATTGCAGCAAAAAGGTTTTGGTGTTCAAGGTCTTCAAGGGCTTATCATAGCCCCGGTGATTCAATGCTAACGCCATAACAAAATATCATATCCTGGAGTACTTGAATGATACTAAATGTTTTTACACTGCTCGTCAAGTGAATGGTCCTGCTAATTATTTGTACGACAATTACATGCCCTCATATATACGATGATGGACATTCTCTATTTTTATGAAAACGAATTGAAAGACTTACCTGCCTGATTATTTTACCATACACTCGGCCTATCCAGGATCACCAAGCTCCTCTCGAAAAATTGAAAAGCCTTGAAGTCACTGGATGTGACGAAACACGTGTCGGCTGTTTCTGTTAATCGGGACTGTTGCACGTAATCACCAAATGAACATTCTGCTGATCCTTTATTTCCTGTGATTACTTACATTTGTATTCATTCCTGAATATAACAAGTTTGATGGTGTTTTTAGCTTTATTGCCAAATCACTTTTGCTACATATAAAATTCTCAAAATTTGATTCTGAAAAAATCCTCAGTGTATGAATCTATCTCTGGTCTTCAACCTGTGAATGTATTGAATTTTGAAATTTACATATAGAGATTGAACAAGGTTATACACCTACCAATTTGTTGCAACTTTAGAGTGCCGGGATTCTTAGATTAATATAGCTGTACACACGAACCCTTTTGGGTTTTGGTGTTTGTCTGCACCTTTGGTAGTGAGGTGCTAGTAATCCCGAGTGGCACCATTACTTTTTGGATTGCCTCCCTTTGGACATTAAAATTGTTGGTTTCTTTGACTTTATTAGCCCAACATAATTCTTAAATTTCCTTAGATGTGCGACTTGTTTATACAACGCTACCTCTGTTTCTCTACTACTCTCATCAGCGCTGATCACTGACCACTGACGTCAAGAACATAATCGCCATCAAGAGGTTTGGCTCCAACTTCTTCACCATCCCTGGAAGGGTCAACATCGACACACCATCACTCTGCGTCCAAGTCGACGGTAAGATTGCCATCACTGCTGTCGACGCTGAAGACTATAACAGCACCAACTTCAATGCAGTTCCACTCTCGTTCAGTGTCGAAGACGCACCAATCAACATCCAGATCTCTGTTTGGCGTCGAAATCCCATCATTCGAAATCAAAAAGACATTCTTCACTGTCGAAGACTAGTTCCAACAAAAAGACTTGCACTGCATCGATCACACCTGTCTGGATGTCAAGAGTACATCAAATCAGTCTGTCTTCCTCAGAATGGTCTGTCTCCTTCTACGCATTCATTAGCATCTCAGGAGTCAGAGGCTCGATTGGTTCATTTGGATACTTTGCTTCCTTCTATAAGGCCTATAATACCTGCGGGTAATCCTCTACAGATTCCTTTACGCCCTTTTAATTTGTCTCCAGTTAAAAGATTTTGAAAAGTCACATCCATGTTACCGATTAGGAAATGGGAAATTTCCCTCTCAATTCAAACACCACCACCAAGAATGCCTTCTGACAGAAGATCTTTGACTCCCTCACACGCCAGATCAGGGTCAAGATTGTCATAAACCAGGTCAACTCATTCATCCTACACTTCAACCTCTCTGCCTCAGTCCCCTTCTAGGAAATCGCAAGTGGACAATATCCCTACATTTCATGATGCATTTGTAAGAGGTGCTACGAACCTGAACACTAATGTGGATGCACAACAACAGTACCAGTGGTCCTCGAAACATTGCAGCCAAGAACAACTCCAAGATCTCTTCTTCCTCTTCTCCCAGGTCTTCGAGACATAGTCGAGGAAAGGTTCCTTACTCCGGCTACAGTAAGGCCTGCTACACCAAGCCTACTCAAAAAGTACAGACCTCTGCAACAAGATATGGATTTTCTAAAGATAGATCCTGCACCTGGTTCAATATTTGCTACAGTGGTTAGGCGTAGACCTGCTTCTGCATCTTGAATTCACAGCTCTACCAGATAACATGATATGACCTATTGTAAAGCACTTGTTAACCCTAGGGTATCTTGGTTCTGAATAAAAGATGCTTGTTACCCAACTCAATGGTACTCATTTTATCGACTTCAGAAGGATGAAAGGATGAGTGGACCAACTGGGATTTGAACCTGTGACCTTGAGGTGGAACACAGGCCTCCTACATTGGACGTGTTAGCCCACTAAGTCACCAGCTAAGGAGCGCAAACAAATGGATGCCATTGAAAAAATGCTCTGCGTAACAGCCTCCACCCATTTAAGAAATGCCAATGCTGCTGCCCTGCTAGGAAGATATCACAGTGAAATCTGTGATAGAATGACGTCCTTTATACCTGATCTACAATCTCACAGACTACAAGATTTTCAGGGAATGCTTAATGGGGGCTCACTAATTTCCAACTAATCTATTAGTGCAGTGGTGGATTCTGTCAAACTCCCTGCCACCTCATTCTGTCATCGCATTTACTTACGACAAACATCCTGGCTGAGACTTTCTTGGCTAAAACCAGATGCCCAGTTAAAGATAGCAAATTTACCTTTTTTCAGGGTCCTCTTTATTTGGACGACATACTAAGGAAGGGATGGTCAGGATGAAGAATGAGGCGGAAACACTAAAGGATTTTGGCCTTGAGGAACAAAAGAAAATGTACAGGCAGCAGTACAAATCTAGAGATGGAAGGTACTACTTCTACAAGGTTCAACCACTTAGGTGGCCTTATCAAAAGTTGCAACTGCAGAGACAATCTCAAAGGCCATATCAAAGACCATTCGAAAATGGGAGGTCAAAATTTGTCAAACGGAAAACAATTAAAATCGAACACTCCCTTCACAGTTTCCCACTCCTGTGGGGGGAGCGATGAAATACTTCCTGGAAGAGTGGAAAGCCATTCCCTTGAACAAATGGGTGTCAAAATGTGTCAAACAGCAAACAATTAAAATCGAACACTCCCTTCACAGTTTCCCACTCCTGTGGGGGGAGCGGTGAAATTCTTCCTGGAAGATTGGAAAGCCATTCCCTTGAACAAATGGGTGTTAAATATCATATAAAATGGTTATGCTCTCTGGTTCAAGCACACTCCTCCACCTGTTAGTCCACAGCATGCATCAACGGCTTGTCTACACAACCTACAACACCACTGCAGCAACACGCAATATAGCAGGTTCCCCAGATCAGTTCTATAATTGTATCTACTCAACTTACTTTCTAGTCCAAAAGAAAAGTCTTTCCAAGCAGTTTCGGCCAATTCTGGGTCTCAGATTCCTCAACAAATACATTAAAAAAGAAAAATTCAGGATGCTGTCCCTTCATCAAATATACCCACATATAAGAAAGCACGAATGGCTATGTTCAGTAGACTTACAAGATGCACATTTTCATAGTTCAATTTCTTGTCATCACAGACAATTTCTAAGATTCCTTGTAGCAAACAATCATTACCAATATCTGTGCTTTCTTTCAACATAAAATCAGCTCCCCTCACCTTCTCCTAATGCATGTCAGTGGTGGCATCAAACTTAGTACAGAGAAGAATTTTTGTGTATCCATACTTCGACGACTGGCTAACAAAAGCAAAGTCTCTTTGGAAGGCAAAGAACGACTTCACCGTCATAACAAACCTATTGTACCAACCAACTTCAAGAAATCTATCTCCACGACAGTTCAGTGCCTCATTTTTCTAGGGGCACAAAAATAGATACACAGAAGGAAAAAGTGTTTCCTTCCGAAAAGAGTGTAATGTGCACATTTAATGGAACAAGACAAACCAACTGGCTGTCAGATAGCATCTCTTCTAGGATCCATGGGATACTGCATATTCATAGTCCCAAGTGCAAGACTTTCCATAAGACCCGCCATAGGTTTGTCTAGATTATCAATGGTCTCAGAAAACTGGTCATTGGGAAGATAGAATTTATCTGATAGGCAGTGCACATCAGTTTGTCACCTGGTGAACCAAATCTTAGTCTACTAGCAGGAGTTCCTTTTCGGAAAGAAATACCCTCGCAAACTGTACTCAGATGCCTCACTTTCAGTATGGGCTGCACATATCAACCACTTCACAATTCAATGGCGTTGGTCTCAAAGGAGAAGTCCTGTCACATATATTTATTAGAGCTAAAAATGGTAAATCTTGCTCGCAAGGCTTCTCTTTCATCTCTCACTTCCAAGGATCCAATGATTCAAATGGAAAATACCACTACAATGTACTATCACAACAAGCAAGGTGGAACAAGATCAAGACAACGATCACTCCAAGCTCAAGCAATGTGGCCCTGGGAACTAGCAAGATGGTTATCACTCACAGCCTTCTATACTCCGCAAATCCAAAATGTAGAAGCAGAGTTCCTTATTCAGTTTCAAGAAGAAAACCACAAATGGGTTCTCAACAAAGAGGTAGCAAATGACATCTTCAACGAATGGGGTACACCAACATTAGATTTATTCACCACAGCAAAAAACTAAAAATGCAGAGACTTCTTGTCCAGGGTACCAGAACCACGCTCTCTGGGCAATGCCCGTTTGATAAAATGGTTCACTCCATTTGTCTACGCTTTTCCACTGATTCCATTAATAACACAAGTAATCAAGGAATTACAATGATCAAGCCTCAAAATTATTCTAATTGCACCCGACTGGCTGAGGCAGTGGAGGTACACATCTCCTCCAACTATGCATAACATGTCACAGACGCCTTACACTTGGACCAGATCTTCTATCCAGGCTTCAGGGCAGATTTTGCCTCCAATGGTCCAATCCTTGAATTTGGCAGCATGGCTCCTAAAAGCGCAAGTACGGCTATTTAAATTTACCTGAAGATTGCATGAACATCCTTAAAGAATCAAAGCAGCCATCAACGCGATCATGCTATGCATTCAAGCTGAAACATTTTTGTATGTGGTGCCAAAACAATGGCCATGATCCTATTAATCTACAAGAGAATGCCATCCTCCTGTTCTTACTTCACTTGGCCAGATCAGGTCTACATTTTTCTTCCATTAAAGTCCACTTAGCAGTAATTTCCAACATAACCATCTTTCTTCGAGATTCCCGTGATTAAAGATTTTTTAGAAGGACTTAAAGTTTTTCCTCCTTGGGAATTAAACTTGGTACTAGCAAAGTTAATGGGTTATCCATTCGAACCCATCCATAAATCGACATTACAGCATTTGTCATGGAAAACTGCCTTTTTATTAGCCATTACCTCTGTACGCAGGGTTAGTGAGCTACAGGCATTTTCATCTTCAGAATCATTCACAGTTTTTCATTATAATAGAGTAGTTTTGCGTACACATCCTTCATTTTTACCTAAAGTAGTCTCAGATTTTCATATTGACCAATTAATCACACTTCCTAAATTTTTAGGTCGAGCATTCAAGACCTCTTGTATATACTTTAGTATATACTTATATGTGTATTGAATTTTGTGGGCTCTGGAGATCAGCCATAGGACTTATCTGCTTCTGCTTAGGGACTTTTTTTCTGTTCAGCTGCCTCTGTTTAACTATCTTGATAGAAAACAACCAGTAGAGGTCAGTAAAATACCAGAATTGCTTTCTGCTGAGGGAATTTGTATTTTTTATTTTTCTGGCAACTGCCTCTATTTAACTTTCTTGATAGAAAACAACCAGTAGAGGTCAGTAAAATACCAGAATAGCTTTCTGCTGAGTGACTTTATATTTTTTTATTTTTCTGGCAACTGCCTCTATTGAACTTTCTTGATCGAAAACCACCAGCAGAGGTAATTAAAATACCAGAATCACTTTAGCATTCTCTAGATTCCAGTCCGTAAGAAATTGTCTTCCACGAGCACCCGTAGACAGTAATATTTGTTTTAAATCTTATATTTTCACTGGTATGACCACGGAAGGCACTGATTTTATATAAAAAACAGAGCTTTGGACTATACCATTTCCCGCTGAAAGGCAATATATCTCTCCATGTGTTCCCACACCTGGCGTGTCACACAGTTTGTTGCTTACTTTCCCTCCATGTTAAAGACCAGTAGATGTTTCAGCATCCAGGCTAATGTGCTGCATAGCTAAATACATTTAAGGTCCCAAAGGCGAGACCGATTGCATTGCGAATGCTTGTTTCCTAGCCCTACCACAGCAGCGGAAAGAACCCTGCATTCTTTAGATGTTAGAAGATTATTGCACTTTTTGTTAGACAAATCGACAGGTTTGCGAATGTCAAATCATCTTTTTATGAACTGTGGATATGAGGCTTGGCTGCTTCAAACAATCTATAGCAAGATGGATAGTTTCTTATATAAGGCTCATTCTACAAGAGAAAGCAGCAACAATAGCTTGGGTCAGACAAGTTTCAATTCAAGAGATCTGTAAGGCAGCTACTTGGAGATCTGTACACGCTTTTGCCAGACACTATTGCCTAAATGCAGACAATCGAGCCGAAGCAAAATTCCGTCAAGAAACATTGAGGAGTCTGTTTAAATAGTTAAACACCTTTCAGTTTGATGCATTGGCACAGTATAGTTGAACTACTCCTGCTAACGCACATAAGATCTTCATCTCATACTATTACATATACCTGACAGGCTCCGTAATAGTGCATTGTGGGATAAGGTGCATCTGAGATTCTTCAAGGACCAACCTATTTTTTAACCTTGTCAGTGTTAGCCTTCAGGCTGCCTTTTTGCCTCATGCTTTTGTTATAAAGGTAGCCTTTTCCATGACAGTGTTGTGCTTTCAAAGGCTATTTATTAGCTTCAGTTATTTTCCTACAGCATTCAGAAGGAAAATTCATCTCTGACTACATTAAATGTCTACGGAAATATTATTTTGAATGAAGAATATTCTTCAATCACATTTTCCTCAAAGTTTAAGTATATTAAAGGATGTGTTCGAAGGTCCGCGCAGGCTGCGGGGAAAATATTCAACATTTATGACTTCAATGAAGATACCTACGATGCAAAACTATAACTACAAGTATGTAACTTTTCCATCTTTGCACTCTGAATCGAAGAATCTTTTCACTGTTCCTAAGGTTCTCCAATTGAGGATGGGTGGCTGAATTTTCTCCTTTGTAGCACCTCCCCCAAATACTGAATCCAACTCACTGTTGCATTTTGCCAGCAGACTTAACTTTTTTATATCATTATTTGATAATCATTTCGTATTTCTATGCTAGTTTTTTTTTTTTTTTTTTTTTATTCTCTCCCCTTGTTCATTCCCAGCACAAGGATGGGCTTAACACCACACTCTAAAACTAATAAAATATCTATTAACTTGGAATTTGCTTCCAGTATTGGATTTTCATAATGTCTCCTGCAGATTTTAGTTGGCCGTACGTTCAGTCTCCCTATATTTGGCCATGGGCATATTGCGGTAGAAAGTGTTGCAGCCCTATTTAGCAAAAGTGGCTTAACTCTGAAAATGACACTATTGTTGCCTACTGATTTTTCCTGTTTTGTAACACTCAATGGGGTGTGTGTGTTGGTAGCCATAGGACCCGAGGAGAACAATGAGGTTAAGAAACTGCAGTAGGCAATCCTGAGTCCTGTGGACTAATATGTTCCCTCAGCCTGTGCCTAATTGTACAATCACAGATTAGCCTTGTTGGTTTTGATGTGGCCTATGGTGTGGATCAGGCTTTGTCATTTGGCCTAGACAGTATGAACTTAGAGTTCTTCCATGCCCTGGCTGAAATTCCATTATGCATAGTGGAAAACAGCATCACAGAGGACAAGTGAGCATAGTAAGGGTAACTCTTCTCCTTAGCCCCACCCTTCTTTCAGAACTGTGGTGATGTGTTGAGGCCCTACAATCACTGTTGTGGTGCTCCTGTGTAGTGGACGCTAACAGTAGATATTAATTTGATGCTGAATATTCTCGGTCTTTTCCATTCAACTACTAAGAAAATGGTTGCGGAATTTTCAGCCACAAGAGGATTTCTATTGTTCCTTTTATACGGTTTTGTTTTATATAGAATTCTTCTGATGAGAATTCCAACAACAGATTCCTCACCTTTTAAATACTTCCCCAGGCGTCCAACAGGCTCCAGAACCTTTTTTGTAGTATCTCTGCACGCTACTACGTGTCGGCGTGTGGTTCTGCACTGACCTGGTTCTACTCTGGAAATGAGGTGCTGAACTAATATGGTCACCACTTGTTTCTTTGTGACCCATTTTCCTTCAGATTTAGTGTGTTCAAGGAGAAATGTCACCTCGCAAAATGATAGGTTTTAAACCTTGTAAGGACTTATGCAAGCAAATGTCTGTCACGGATCCACATCAGTTATGCCTGTGGTGCCTGGGATAGAGCCACGCCTCAAAGACCTGCAGTGACTGGCGTTGATGAATCCAAAGTAGCTCCTGAGGTCCATCGTTGTTCCCCTCCAAATCTTCGGTTAAGTCCAAGAAAATATATATAAATCCCAGTAGGGCATTGTCATTTCCCTCTTCTCTTGTACACCTGAGAACTCATAAGGGTGTCGACATGACTCTGTCTTGCTCCCGAAGTTGGTTGATGTCTAAGCCAATCCCATAACTTGTTCCAGCACAGTTAGAGGTTCCAGGCATCTGCGACTCCAAGGCTGAGTTCAGCAAGGCCATGTTAGAACTCTTTGGGTCCCTTCCAACTCTCATCGGCTCCTGCGGGACCCACGGAGCCGAGAAGTCGTCCATCTGGGATGCCGCCTGCAGGTTCACCTTCAGTTCCAGTTGGACCCTCCAATACTGCTGCAGGACTTGTACTGGTGCTTTTGCTGACTTCGGCTGCACGACCCATGCTAGTTACCGGAACTTCGCTGCCCAATCCAAAGATACTGGAGAACTGAGGTGCATCCTGTTGTGCTTTCTGATTCCAAGTTGGCACCTCCCTAAATTTAACTGAGGCTGAGCTCAGAGTCCAACGAACCACAGCCTTTGCCCACTCCATCTGAGCCACTTACTATCCCAGTTCCGCAAGGAGGGTCTCATACGCTACATTCCTTGTTTTGGACGGACTCTCACAATGTGTATGATGCTGGAGATGAATTTGTGTACCCCTACTATGAAGAAAATCGGTATGAGGACCTCCAGAATGCCTGCGGCCTTCACACTGCTCCTGACACCAACCTAGCCTCACCTCAAGGCTCCACAACAGAGGAAAGTGCCTCCTTCGCAGTGGTCATGTAAAGGGCAGCCGGAGTTCTCATCCTCCTGCTCCCCAACTTGGAGGTAAAGACCAATGTCCTAACCGAAGTCCTCCAGCAGAGCAAACCAATACTGAACCCTATTAGAAGTAAAGAGGGAGGTTGTTGCCCCTAATATTTCAGTGATAGTATCCTGTGATAGTATAATCCAAAACACAATTCTCTGGTTTTCTTGTTTATTTATTATGAGCAGATCCAATGAACCAAAAAAGAACAGCCAACACGTGTTTCGCCTGTGGGGCAAATCAGCCAAGGGCTTTTTCAAGGCCAAAGCGTCTTATTTATATTCATGTTATTGGTAAATTCTCAGTAACGATGCAGTCTCTGCGGTCCCAAAATGGTGAAAGGTCCTTAAAGCCCTTGGCCGATTGACCCCACGGGCGAAACACGTGTCGGCTGTTCTTTTTTGGTTCATTGGATCTGTTCATAATTAATAAACCTCCCTCTTTATTTCTACTAAGTTTCTTTATCCAGTGACTCTGGAGTGTAGCCACTCGATGAGGACGTGCCAACCAATCAGGGCCCTGACCCTGCTTTTGCCACATTCCCAGACAGTACCCACCCATTTGCTTACAATTACATTACTGAACCCTTGTTGCTCTTTAATGAGGCCCTCACCGTCACCCTTTTAGGGGCCAGGCCAAATCTTGTTCTGGTGCTCCCATGAATAGCCAGATTGTGTGGCGCCATCGCCCTGCCCCCTGGCAACCCTGCTTTTTTGACTGAGCACCCTTCCCCTCAGAGCTTGGCGGTGCACACTTTCACGACTCAGACAACTTGAATGCCTTCCAGACTACTACGGATGTGTGTCTGAGAGTGGAGACCTTTGGAAGGAAATACCCTCTTTGTTTGCTCTGGGTGTCAGTGGCACTTCACACACACACACACAAGAGAATTGGGGGTCTAATAACAGACAGCACAAAAGATAAAGAAGAAGGAAATAGGTGTATAAAGCCAATCAGGCCCGGACGTCCTTGGAGCAGAGCGTGGATTACCATCAACCTTCCTCATTCACTGGGGTAGATAGTGAGAGCAGAGATACTCTCTTGATCGTATCTATCATCTGGTATCCAACTACGGCAGAGGTATGTATCTTGATCATAGAGACTGACTCGCTAGTTAGAAGCTCTATTGCTCACTCGGGCTGATGAGTATAAGACAAACAAGACACGTGAAAAACTGTGGCATCCAAACAAAGTAAACGTGCAGTGCAAGAAGGACAGTGAAGTCTAAAAAAGGTTGTGTAGAGTACGATGTAATTCAATTCACTCCACACACTTAGATTAAAAAAAGTGTATCAAAGTTATAAGCAGTACCAACTAGTTGCTGCTAAATATGGGTCGACATGTTTCAGCCAACAGGGAAGATTGCCCACGGCTTTCTTCAGGACCTTAGTTCTTCGAAATTATGCTACTGCATTAGGTTAGTACACTTCCAATAGTGAAACGTGCCCACACATATCTAATATAAGAAAGATGTGAAAATAAACAAACAAACAAGGTTGTAATGAATACGACCTCAAGGTGTCCTAATCCTCTGAGTCATAGGGTGCAAGCATCACCTATGGAGATAGGACAATTAACAGACAGAATCCATCTCTAACATCAACAGTGCTGTCTTAAAGCAGGCCCATTATGTCAGACCCACATAATAGAGATAGTGCCTGCTTCGGTAGTTGTTACGCTACTTCTTGCTGCCTGGGAAGGACAGAGGTCTTCATCCTAGTCATCTGCTGCACAGCTGTTCTTTGCAGCTTCTCACCCTCAAGATAGTGTTCCTAGTTGCTATTACTAATGGCGGGTGAGCAAGTTCCAAGCGCTTTGTCAACCCACCATATATCTCATTCTTCCCAGACAAACAAGTTCTGCTGACTGAGGCATTTTTCCTTCAAACATTTGTGATGCCGTTCCACGTTAGTCAAACCATATTCTTACCGTCATTCTATGCTCCACTTCAGCCCTCTAAGGTGAAAGGGGGACTCCACCTTAGACATCACGCAGACCCCAAAAGAACACTGAGATTTTACATCAATCATACCAGAGAACACCAATTGGATGATTAACTCTGTAGACCCTCTACTCTTGTGGGTTTTTCAAGAGTGAAAAAGGGCATAGCTGTGCAGAAACAGACCACCTCTAGCTGGATTGTGCTCTGCCTTAAGATTTGCCATGCATTGGCAAGTAGCAGCCCCCCCTGCGAAGGCCTCATTCCGCCAGATCTAAGGCTGCTACCACTTAATTTGCATGCATAGTTCATGTCCTGGACATTTGTCGAAGAGCGACATGAGCGTCCCTCCATATGTTCACGAAGCACTACTGTCTATAGGGTCATTTAACCCACTTAGTCCTACAGGCCTATTTGGTATGACACAATTAACCGACCCACCTCCAAATAGATATTGCTGTGGTGTCTTTTCAAATGGTGAGGATCCTGCGGTTAGAAGTCTCTATCAGAAGAACAAATTACCGTCTGTAATACTCTTTCTGGTATAGACTCTAACCACTGATCCTCCCAGTTCTGCGAATTTGACTCTGTTCGGTGAAAAGACCCCAAATCTAGCAATCTACACACTGGTTGACTCCAGTTTGCTGTTGGAAGTTTGCGTCTGAGGTGCTGCAATCCTCAAAAGCGACTGAAGTAAGGACACAGGAGTGGAGCTTATATTTGCTCTGCACATCATTTCCGGAGCGGCATGGAATCAATGCGGTGCCACCTGGTGGTGCGCAAAGGTACTGCTCAAAAGTTTCTCCATCCAGTCTGATGCCTGGGGAAGAATTTAAAAGGTGAGAAACCTGCAGTTAGTCTCTCTACCAGAAAGAGCGTTAATGATGGTAAGTAACTTGTTCATTTGTAGGTAAACTTGTTAAGGTATGTTTTGTCCCATTTCCTTTTGATTATTTTTAGTTATTTGTTTCATAGATAAGTGTTGATCCATTTATTTGATTTTTAGTTATTTGGCTTGGGCGTTTTGTTTCTGTTAAATTGTACGGTTTTGTGTTGTCCCTGAACACTCATATGAGTAACCCTCGAGTCTTAGGCCATGTTACTAAAGTGCAAGGCTTGGATAATTTTAGGAAATCTTTGGTTTTCCTCTGTAATGTCTGCCTGGTTGGCATGTTGTGTGAGATTTGTCCTAACCCTGCACCTCTTTGGTGACTCTGCCCCCAAATACTACAACACATGCATTTTTAGGTCGAGCCTGAGCCCGCGCGCATGCACTACTCTGGCGATCTGCTGTAGTGGAGTAGAGAAAAGAAGCCCCGCCCACTCTCTGCCCATATTTGCCATTGGCTTGTCTCATTGTCCGTCCTAAATGCTGGTTTCTGATTTGTAAATAGGCTTGTTAGTCCCTCCTTAGTACCACCTCCTCTTCATTTGTCACCTCCCATGGCAACCTGCACCTGTTACATGGTACGTGTTAATCTGATAGAGACTACTAGCCACAGATTCCTTAACGTAGAATTATCCCCAGGCGTGAGACTGGACCCGGAAAACTTTCTTGCCCAGCATCTCTGCGCGCTGGGGGCGGCACCTCGCGACTCCGCCCCGACGTCCTCCGCGGGCGTGACATCAGCGAGGTCACATAAGCCCCACCCTGGCGCACCGATGTCCGTTTTCTTCTTTTCCGCGTGCAACGCGGACCCAGATTGTGTCCTGGCCTTGTCAGGCATTATTTTCTTGTTTTTCTTGGGTGCAGTGTTCAAATGCCTTCAGGCTTTAAAACGTGCTCATCTTGCGCGCACCAGATGTCAGCGACGGACCCTCACCCTATCTGTATGTGGTGTTTGGGGGAGCACCACGACTCCACGGATTGTGAGGCGTGTCTTCAGATGAAGCCGAAGTCCCAGCGGGAGTACCGGATGAAGCTCCTGTCGGCACGCATGTCCAGGTCGGTGTCGTCGCCGCGTCCGGCCCCCGCGGACGGTTTCAAGAACCACCGCCTTCGTCTCCGACATCGTCGCTCTCCCAGGCCGCAAGGGCGTTGCTCACCTGTTGGTAAGTGTCGCAGTTTGTCCCCGAAGCCCGGTCTCCGGCCTGTTGGGGGTGTGGGTTCTCCGCAGGTGGTGTGGCCCCGCGCGTCACCATCCGATCTGCCGTTCCCCGGCACGGGGGCTACCAGAGTCCAGATGGAGGCCTATGCGGCGGCCTTCCAGGCCTCTTTGGCTCTTCCATCTCCTCCTTCACTTCCTGGGACGTCTGCGAGCCTCTTGCCGCGTGCGGGGGCTCCTGTGGCATTGCTGGCGGCTCCGGCCCAGGCGCCGACGGGTTCAGGTCCTGGTCCGGAGGATGTGGGGCCATCGGAGTGCGGCCCTTCGGGGTTCCCTCCTTCAGACCATGGCACTTCTTCCTCGCTGCAAACCCCCGCGGGGGTCCCTGTGGTGTCGCCGGAGGTTGCTGGGGCTCGGGGCGTGTCCTCAAGTCCCCCTCGGTCCCTGTGACATGTCCCCTGCTGGGGCTCTGTCTCTCTCTGGGTGGGGGGGTGGTTCTCTCGCAGGCCCTCCTCCCTTCTGGGTATGGCTAGGGTATCTATTCTACGTTAAGAAATCTGCGGCTAGTAGTCTCTATCAGATGTACAAGTTACTTACCTTTGGAAACGATGTATCTGGTAGAGACGGTTCTAGCCGCAGATTCCTTCACGACCCGCCCTTTCTCCCCGTTCTGCGAGGACCCTCTGCTTGGGTTTCTGCAGTCACCTCCCTCTGGGTGGCTTGTTCTCATTTTCTTCTGGTCCGGCTTCCCTCTAGCTGGTTTCTCTCCAGCGTGAGGGTCTACTTTTGCACTTCCCTCTGTGGATAGTGTTTCTGGTTTCCTACTGGTTTTATTCGTTAGGGGTTCTTTTACCTGTCCTTTGGCCTCCTGCTCCTTTCAGGGGTTGTGGCCCTCCTTGACAGTATAGTCTGCGGATGGGTTACCTGCCCTTTGACCTCCGGATCCATTCAGGGGTTATGGCCCTCCGTGACGCTGTGGTCTGCGGATGGATTTTCTGTCCTTTGACTTCCTGCTCCTTTCAGGAGGTATGGCCGTCCTTGGCTTTGTAGTCTGGGGATGACTTGCTGTGGCTCCTCTGTTCCGGGCAGTGGCCCTTCCCTTTGTGGTTGTGATTGCAGTCTTTCTATCTCTCTCTTGCTGTCACGGCGCTTTCACATGCTTTTGCCTCCAGGATGGCTCTTGCCTTGGCTTGCAAGGTGGTTCCACGGAGAGGTGCCTTGTGCTTTTCTTGCTGTGGCTTCACTGCTCTGGTCTTCTGGTGCTTACTGCCACCTGGTGTTTTCGCCTTGGCTTGCACAGTTGTTCCTCCGAGTGGTGCTCTGCTCTTCTGGTGCTTGGTGCCGTCTGGTGATGTTTCTCACCTTTTGTTTTTCTCTATTTTGTTCTCTGGTTTTTTTGCACACTGTTCCCAAGCTATTCTCAGTTTTGTTGTGATGGCTCCATGTTGTGGCGTGGAAAAATTCTCCGAAGCAAACTGACGGCATGCTGGGGTGGGGCTTATGTGACCTCGCTGACGTCACGCCCGCGAAGGACGTCGGGCGGAGTCGCGAGGTGTCTCCCCCGGCGCACAGAGATGTTGGGCAAGAAAGTTTTCCGGGTCCAGTCTCACACCTGGGGATAATTCTACGTTAAGGAATCTGAGACTAGAACCGTCTCTACCAGATACATCGTTACCGAAGGTTAAGTAACTTGTACTTTAGACTGTGAGCACAATTTTGTTTATCCAATTTCTCTTACTGCAGGCACAACATGCTTTGGTGCCTTCTTAGCGACCCGGCCCCCCCTCCAGTTGTCGTGCCTTCTTTACCCCATCCCTCCCTCCCGTTGTCCGTGATGCCTACCATTTGCAATAGGTCTCGCATTTATGCAAGTTTGAGCAATTGGCATTGCCTTTTAATTATGTTTTGGTTTTTAAAACATATAAAACGCATTGTCATTTACAATGCCAATTGCTTAAACTTGCGTAAATGCGAGATCTATTGCATTGCAAATGTTTGTGTCTTGTTAGTCCCCTGGTCACAGCGTACCTGCGTGCAAGGTCTGTTTCACACACACACACACACTTGAAATGTGTAAATGAGCCTCAGAAGCACATAGTGAAAAACAATGCAATAAGAGCGGCAAATCCCACACCAGCCTCTAATGGAATATTACAGAGGAAACATTGTCCGTCAGCTGGAGTCCAAAAGTCCTGCTGGAAACAACTGGGCACGTCTTGTGTCTGTGTGTGTCTGTGGGAGACTTTGTTTTAGCTGCTGAAACACTTTCAAAACATGTGCTCTTCTTAGCATTTTGAGCCAATAACTTATTTTACAATTTGTAATGTGAGCACAGAAGTATTGCTGCCTATGCAATGCTATTGTTTTATGTAGTACTTTAGTATATAATTGACAGTACTATTACAATATACTATCAACATCAGAAATATTAAAGGCTGAGTCCTCCCTGCTGTGCATTTAAGCTTTTTCTGCGAAGGACACTCTAGAGTTCAGTCACATGTTAATTATTTTTGCACCTACCCACTGAGGTATCTGATAAGTTGTTTTATGGCCCTCAATACCCCTTAGAGCCTGTGTATCGAGCCGCCTAGCTAACAAAATTGGTTTGCTGCAAAAAGTGCAAAACAGGAGGGCCTCTGAGGCCCCTGAGATGCAGCTACGGGGATGTGCCCGCCTCGTCTGCTGCTGACACACAACAAGCACACTTATATAAAAACGCTGCCATGCTCTAGGACCCTCTTCTCTGCGATGGAACGCATTTCTCATGGACACAGAATGAGGTAAAACCAGGGTCAATAAGCAACTGAAAAGTGATCAGTCAACCTTTGCCAATGAATAGCCTTCCATTGTGCTGCAGCACGTTGTCGCTTTTAGTAACTTTTTATCCATTAACCTTTGTTTTTTCCAGTGAATTTCTATGTTTTTTCAAGTAGCAATGGTGTTTGCAGAGTGGTGGGGAAAGGGGGCAGGGCCTCTGGCCAGCTCTCAGCAATCCCGCTGTGTAGAACTTACAGAAAGTACCAAGAGGGCTTCTTGGTCCCTTAGCATCCAAGACCACTTCGTTCCCCAACCAGTAGTGTGCCAAGAGATGTGTTTGCAGAGTGATGGAGAAAGGGGGGGTGGCATCCAAAGACCTCTTAGCAAATTCACTGTGTGGGAGTTGCTGAAGGTAACAGGAGGAGTAGTTGGCCCCCAACGACTCTCAATAGCCAAGGGGACTTCATCCCAAACTAGAAGTGTACAAGGAGGCACGTTTGCAGAGTGGTGGAGAAAGGTCGTCCTTGATGATTGCACAGGTAGTGCCTGTTTGATTCAATGAGTACAATTGCCAAGAGACACTGCACTTACCGGGTGTTTTTAACAAAGTGTAAAACACATATAAAGACATATTTGACATAAAGTTTCAGTGGAGCTATTTAGTAAGATACTAATTTAACTTTCCCCTTTGTATTCATTTGTCAAATTAACTACATCAAAAATGCATTTTCCTTCTTTACAGCAGCACCGGAGGTCGCAATGACATCTGTTGTCATGAATACAAATGACAAAGTGTAAAACGGATATATAGACTTATTTTAGCGCAAAGCTGGAGTCTAGCTGTTTAGTGACATATTAGTTTAACCTTATTATAACTACATATTTCCAAACAAATAACTTTCGACATCTGAACTCCCAAACACAACCTAACTTCCAAACAAACCTCAAACTATCCAATGTTACCCAAACTCATGAGAAATCAAAAACTGCTGCAAAACTAGTGAAATGTACAATGTGTGACAAGACTCTCTCTAGAGGAAAACAAAAAATATTCATGTGGGACGACGTCCTTCTTATATTATTTAAAACCTATCATAGAAAACGTCTCCAACTGGCGATTTACCTGAGGGAAGCTGGAGGACCGTCTACATCAGTGGCAGCAGCAACAATACCCAGCCAGAAAGTTCCTTCAGAGGTGCAGACTACTATAACAGAAATGGCTCCCGAGTTTTCAAGAATGGCCACGTATTGCATGGACTGTAGTATTGCTATAAGTGCTGGTGAGTAGTGTATGGCGCTTTCCCAGTCTTACCGGCTCCATTCGGTTTTGCGGTCGTCTGCCGTGTTCTCACAGGTGTACCGGCCATATTCCCAGCGCCTCTCTGACGACTCTTTCCAACCATGGCTCCGACAGCAGTGAGTAAGCACTAGCGCCAGCACCTGCGCCAATATCCGTTGAGCCCCGGTTCTAGGCGTGTACTCGCTAAGAATCTCCAGAGCATTCACCCTTAGACAGTTTCCGCGTCAAACGGCCCCTTAACTCCTTCCCGGGAACTCCGAATCGCCGTGGATAGACTAGGGAGGAGAAAGGATGAGAAGGGCGTGGGACGGGAGACGGGAGCCGGGAGACGAGAGACACCGCTTCGCCGCTTTGAGCCACACAGCCACGCAAAGGTAACTGCTACCGGCTCGCGTTCACTTCTGCTTCCTCGAAGCAAGAATCTGAATCCTTACAGATTATTTTTCGTACGTCGTGGTCACAACAAGAGACAGGGCACGGGAGAGTGTAACTACATATTTCCAAACAAATAAGTTTAAAAAAAATAACTTTCGACATCTGAACTCCCAAACACAACCTAACTTCCAAACAAACCTCAAACTATCCAATGTTACCCAAACACATGAGAAATCAAAAACTGCTGCAAAACTAGTGAAATGTACAATGTGTGACAAGACTCTCTCTAGAGGAAAACAAAAAATATTCATGTGGGACGACGTCCTTCTTATATTATTTAAAACCTATCATAGAAAACGTCTCCAACTGGCGATTTACCTGAGGGAAGCTGGAGGACCGTCTACATCAGTGGCAGCAGCAACAATACCCAGCCAGAAAGTTCCTTCAGAGGTGCAGACTACTATAACAGAAATGGCTCCCGAGTTTTCAAGAATGGCCACGTATTGCATGGACTGTAGTATTGCTATAAGTGCTGGTGAGTAGTGTGTTCCAGCTATTCGCAGTGCTGCAAAAAATCATACATGCAATTTTTTTCTCTTCTTATATTTTTTGCACATTTTTCGAATTCTTCCTGCCCCAGTTACCATTTTTGTTGCCATAAAAAAGAACACATTTAAAAAAATTAACTTTTACAAAAGCACAAAAAAAAATTCAAAAACAAAATAGAAAATCATATCACCGAGAAATAAAGGAATATCATTGGATAATACAATTTTCACCTTAAAAAATATGAACGCCCATTCATCTATCTTGGACATTCTTTAAGAGGAGTTCATAGTGAGCAGATTTGCGCAATGCTCAATATGTGACAAGACATTGTCAAGGGGTACAAATAAATAATATTTTGGCGGGACTACGTCCATGCTTTACCACCTAAAAACAAACCATGGCAATGGTGTAAAAGCAGCAAGAAGGCAACGCACGGTTGAAGGACCCTCGACTTCAATAGCAACCGCAACGACACCAGGGCAGAGAGTATTTTCAGCGGTCCAATTTCAACTTCAAGATTTGGGTCCACAGTTTTCCCTGATGGCATTATACTGCATGTATTGTGGGGTTGTAGTGAGCGCTGGAGCGTAGTCCATAACAGCCTTTCGCAATGCTGCAAAGAATCATAAAAGTTGATTTATTTTTGGCCCTTCATAGTTTTTCTAAATTAGCAGGCATTTTATTCTCTTACAAAATGGATATCTAATATCTATGTGATCTTCATTTTGTTATCATCCAATTTATTGTAACACTACTTACATATAGCTTGCCATATGGACAAGTCAAAGCATTCCTTTACAAATAAATATATAGCTAACTTTTGCCAGTTATTATTTACTTTTCACTTTTTAAATACAAGTCAACAGTCTGTGTTTGAATCTTCTAGTGAGTGTGTCGACAGCATTTACAAACATACTCTGGTTTTTGAGACCACACTGTGTTAAATTTTGTAATCTCTTTTTCAAAACTATCAACTGTAATATCTGTGTCCTGTTCTGCAGATCCTCCTCTTAACTGTATTCCCTAGAGTCCTGCTCAGGACCAAAGAAACAAAACTGCACATCATCACAAACCTTTTCTACCTCTGCTACAGTACCATGCTAAAGTATATTTTTAAGAAATGACTTCCTCTTACCAATTGCTCTATTTTCATTCACCACTTTTTCTTCATTTTGCCCCTTTTGAGTCTCAGTTCTGCATAGATATTGTAGTGGCGGGCCAGAGCGTGGGAGGCACTGAGGACACTGGCTGCAGCCTGCACCCTCATGGAGATCAGTGCCTGACAGGTGCTGCACGGAGGCTGGTGGACTGCGCCATATACCACCACCTTCAAGACTCCTGCTTTCAACCACCCAGTTGCTGAGACCCGCTGCTGTATTGTTGTGAGCGGCCTTGGTATGGAGCCCTGGCAGACTGCAAATCAGCAGTGTGAGACCCCGAGCCACTCGGCCTCACCTACTGATGGACAGCGATGCTGCAACTTAGAGGCTCTGCAGCAGATGTGCCACAGGTGAGAGAGAGAGGCATCACTGTGCTGCCGCATTGATGACCCCACTGGGAAACTGGAGCGGAGCCTGGGGCTGGTTCGGGCCTGGGCTAGTTCGCAAGCCTACGGTGCCTGCATGAGGACTGGGGACACGAAGCCAGACATGCCTCAGCCTGCCCATCAAAGCAGTGCGGAGCTGGGCGGCACGCTTTGACCTTGTGATGCTCCCCAGCAGCAGGGAGGACTGCTGCAGGACTCCGGTTGTATCTGGCCCAGGCCTCGCTGCACCTAATGTATTGGTCTATCAGTGCCCTGCTACTTATGCGCGCCCATGGTCATGGAGGGCCGGTGGGGAAGCAGCTGAACTGTTAAGCTGCTGTGCCCCCCTCCCCCTGAAGTATGGTGTGTACTGGGCACCCAGAGGCCGGATCAAGCCCAAGCTTGACCATGTGTGGGTTGTCCTGAGTAACTGGTGAAAGTGATCGTGGGTGCAGTATTTGGATGCCTCACATGGGATTGACCCGAACGGTCGCTGTGAGGTGAATATATCTGTGATACACTGCACAGTTTAGTCACTTCCAGACAATGTGGTAAGCTGGGATGAGGCCCGGGGCTCTCATCTGGCCTAGGTTCCACTGCCATTGTTTTTTCTTTTTTTTTTTTTTTTTTTTTTGAAACCGTTTATTGCAAGTCTTAAAAGTATACAAGTATGGGCCCACAACCTTCCGGCCGGCCGCTAGCAATGGTAGGAACATACGGTATTACAGGAGGAGCATTTCTCAGTAGGTAACAATGTCAAAAGCCACATCATCCAGGCCCCATTATGCGGTTTCATTTTAAATTAAGAACAACAAAAAAATAAAACCACACCCACAAGGCAACCCACAATCAAAAAATAGCAGCACGTGCTCCCCAAGAGGGGGGATCCCAACTATACACAGAAGTGTGAGGAGGGGGAAGAGAACAAAGCGAGGACTGGGGGAACCCAATGCCCGGCAGCGGGGGAATGAGTCGGCTAAGGGGATGGGGCTGGCGAGGCATCAGGCAGCAGCGGTGGTGCGCAGATACCCCCTGGGTAGGCGTTCCAGGGGCCCCATACTTTCACCCATGTCCCAGGCTTACCCCTCGCTACATACACCACCTTTTCGCGAAACATGCACCAGTCCATGTGTTCTTTCCAGGCCGAAACCGTCGGGGGCCTCTGGGATCCCCACAGTTGAGCAATATCACGCTTGGCTATCATATATCCCAGAGTCACCCACCACGTCTGCGGCGCCGAGTAATCAGTCGGTTCCCACACATTCAACAGGCATCTCCTCGCTTCAGGCAACAGCGCCACATGCGTAACCAGTCGCAGCACCTCATGTACACCACGCCAGAACCCCTCTACCTCCGGGCACTCCCACAAAATATGCATAAAGGTCCCCAAAGCACCACACCCACGCTTACACAACCCATCTCCAGCATAGCCCATACGCAGAAGCTTTGGCCCCGTCATGTAGACCCGGTGGAGTATCTTGAGCTGGACGAAACGATGGCGAGCCGGTATGGCCACCTCCTTCGGGGAGGCCACCGCGGAGGTCCAGTCCTCGTCGTCCAACTCCAGCCCATCGGCAACCCAAGCCGCACGAAGGGCAGTCAACAGGCCCGAGCGGTCGTTTATGAGCTTATTGTATATAAGTGAGATCGTGCTGTCCGGGACGTGCCCATCCAGCATTCTATCCTCCAGGGGGGAATATTCCGGGATGGAGGCAACGTCCGAGAAGACGGAGCCCAGCGCGTGATGGACCTGCAAATACCGAAAGTATTCACTGCCCTGCAACTGAAATTCCGTCTTCAGCATATCGAACGTTTTAAATCCTCCCCTCGTCCAAAGATCCCCCACTTTACTGATACCTATTATGTCCCACTTCTCGAAGCCCTTAGAGGTCCACAGGGAACCTAACCGCTCAGACGCGTATAGTGGTGTTGCCCGGGTCAAACGGTCCTTCCACCTCATAGCTGCATTGGCCGCGTGCCAGACTTGCACCATGACACGCGTGGGGCCCGTCAGACGAGCGTCGGGCGCGCTAGAGTAGAGCGCTCGATTGTAGTCGCCACCTGGCAGGAGCATCTTGTCCATTTCAAATGCCGGGTTTAAGGCGGGCCCGTAGAGGCCATGGTTAATGGCAGCGAGCTGGGAGGCCCAATAGTGCCGTTTAATATCCGGGAGGGCAATCCCCCCGTCAAACCATGGGAGCGTCAGCTTAGCCAGAGCAATGCGTGGCCTCCCGTCCCAGAACAGGCGGCGTTGCAGACTCTCCACCTCACGGAAGTAGCGCGCCGGGACCAAGTCCATAGTGTTCTGCAAAGCGTACAGAAAACGCGGCAGAGACATCATCTTGAACAATGCCGCCCGGCCGAGCGGCGAAAGCGGCAGGCGCCGCCAGCGTGCGACATCTACCCGCAGACGCTGGAGGGGGGGGAAGCAGATTCCGTTCATACCGGGCCTCCGGGTCCAGAGTAATGAAGACACCCAGGTACCGAAATCCCTGCGGGGCGATCTGGATCGGACAGCCCCGCGGGAGAATAGGAGCCTCCCCAGAGAGAACATACACACACGATTTAGCCCAGTTGATGACGAGACCGGAGTTACGACCAAACGAGTGTAAAACATCAACTAGCACTATAAGTGATTTACGTGGGGAGGCTAGGTACAGAAGGATGTCATCAGCGTATAGGGATACGCGGTCCTCATACTCGGGGGTCCAACGGAGACCACGGATGGAAGGCTCCCACCGCAGCCACTCCGCCAGGGGCTCCAAGGCAAGCGCAAAAAGAAGCGGCGACAAGGGACAGCCCTGTCGCGTGCCCCGGCCCAGCTCAAACGGGGCCGATACTCTTCCGTTCACGACCACCTGCGCCAATGGGCCCGCATACAACAATTTGACCCAACTGATGAATTCTGGGCCGAATCCGAACTTCGCAAGCATCGCCCAGATGTATGGCCACTCAAGCGTGTCAAACGCCATGGTGGCGTCTAAGGACGCCAAAATGGCCGGTTCCCGTATAAATGGGACGCGCGCAAGCACCCCATGCAAACGCCGCAGATTAAGGGCTGTATTGCGATGGGGAATAAAGCCAGACTGGTCCTGGTGAACCAGATCTCCCACCACACCGACCAGCCGATTGGCGAGTACCTTAGCGAGAATTTTGGGCTCCGCATTCAGTAATGAGATAGGCCGATAAGAAGTAACCCGATCCCGAGGTCTCCCCTCCTTGTGGATCACCACGATTGTAGCCAGACGCTGGTCAAGCGGGAGGGAGCCCAGCGAGTGGGCCGCGAGGAACATTGCGCGGAGGTGAGGCGCCAATGTATCCGGTCGCAGCTTATACAGCTCGATAGGGATACCGTTCGGGCCCATGGCCTTGCCAGAAGCGACCGAGCGTATGGCGAGGGCGATTTCGTCGGAGGTGGGAGCGGCGTCCAGCGACACCCTGTCCTCCCCGGACAGGGAAGGCAGCGCGATATCCCTGAGCAGGGCACGGGAATCCTCTTCCGAGCAAGAAGAGACCGGGGAATACACCTCGCGGAAATACTCCGCGAAACAGGAGACAATTTCTTCTGGCTCAGTTACACACACACCATTCGTTTTCTCAATCAGCGGGACCACACGATTCGCTCTCTCCTTTTTATCCAACCACGCTACCAGTTTACCAGCCTTATCACCCACATCATACAGTCGCCCCTGTTGCTCTCTACTAAGGCCCCTGGCCGCCTCCGTAACGAGGGCCCTATAAGCCGCCTGTTTGAGCTGGAGGATATGTAGAGCAGCATCCTTCACCCCATCTTCTAGATTACCCTCCAGCTCAGCTATTTCAGCCTCCACCCGGGTCACCTCCTCCCGCTCGCGCCTCCGGGCGTGGGAAATAAGGGATAGGGCCTCCCCTCTAAGTACTGTTTTGAAGGCCTCCCACAGGGAGATAGCTGAAGGCACTGACCCCACATTCTCCTCAAAATAGCGCTGGAGGGATTTAATCAAGTCAGCGCGAATGGCGGGGTCGCGCAGGTACCAGGAATTGATTGGGACCACCCTGCTCTCAGCCCTCGGAAAGACATCAAAATGCAACAATAGCGGGGAGTGGTCCGAGATACCCCGTGCCAAATGGCGCACCTCCCCCACCCTCCCGACATGGGCCGCCGGGACAAGGACATAATCAAGCCGTGAGAGACTACCATGGGCCCCCGAGTGGAAAGTGTATTGCAGCTGCGTGGGATGTTTTAAGCGCCAGCAGTCCACCAATCCCAGTGTATCCAAGAGGCCGGATAGCCACGCCTGTGCCCGGGAGAGGTCCCTGGGGGGGTGACGATCCACAGTCCCAGAAACCACCGCGTTGAAATCCCCCCCCACCACCAGAAGCCCCCCCGGAAGGCCAAGGAGGAGGCGCCCCAGATCTGCAAAGGTGGTCGACTGCAACCCCGGTGGGACGTACACTGACACAAAGACAACCACTTTGCCCTCCATTCTCCCCACCAAGACAGTGTAACGTCCCCTGTCGTCGTGGAGCACCTCATCAATTTCTAACGGGAGCGAGTTCTTTACCATGATACCCACACCCCTCGAGCCTGACGTGAAGCCCGAGTGGGCCACGAGGCGGTAGCCACGCCGATTCATGGCGCAGAAGGAATTGCCAATAAGGTGTGTCTCCTGCAGGAAGACCACATCAGGCGAGAGTCGCTTCAGATACTGTAGGACCACACCTCGTTTGATCCTGTCCCCCAGTCCATTGACGTTCCAAGACAACAAAGTTAATTCCCTACCCCCCATCATACACAGAAACCATCATTCGTCCCCCCGAGAGCACAGTAGAACCAACACAAAAAAAGGGTTGCCTTGTGATAATAACGAACACCCCATCCCTGCCCACCCACCCCAACAAAACTCCCCCCTCCCTGCATGAGCCCAGACAGCCCCCCCAACGTGCAGTTTGCTGTCGCCCCATAGATAGTTAAACTAACTAGACCCCCAGAGGAGGAGGGAGAACCCCCAAGAGACCCCACACAACCTCCATAGGAGGGGAACTTAAGCAATCCGACGTATAGTCAAAAGAGGCATCATTTTTGTCCCGAGCGAGGCCTAATATTAGTCCCTCAGTCTTGATCCGGCGAGCCCTCTCCCCCGGCCGCTCCCCCCCCGCCACCCCGATCCCGATCTCCAGACAGAGTATCCAGCCAGTCCCCGGCCGCTTCGGGATGATCAAAAAAGTGTGTGCGACCTTCCACCTCCACTCGCAGCTTAGCTGGGAAAAGCATGGCGTATTTGAGATTTAGGTCCCGAAGACGGCGCTTGACACCAAGGAAGCTCAGTCTCTGCTTCTGGACCGCAGGGGTGAAATCAGGATAGAAATTAATGTCCATATTGTCAAGTCTAATCGGTCCCTGTAGTCTGGAGGATTGCAGGATAGCGTCTCTGTCCCGAAAATTAAAAATCCGGGCGATGAGAGGTCTCGGAGCGGCTCCGACCTTAGGCCTTCCCCCGGGAACCCTGTGGGCCCTCTCCACAGCAAAGAATTTACTCAGCCCCCGTGGCTGGAGATGGGTAACTATCAGGTCTTCCACGAAAAGGTCCGCCGCCGCTTCCTCACGTCCCTCAGGCACCCCGATGATACGGATGTTGTTCCTCCGGGCCCGACTCTCGGAGTCCTCCAGGCGACGATCCATCAGCGCACTCGCCCGAGCAAGCCGGCGCACCTCCGTTTGCAGGGCCGCCACATCTGTCGTAAGGCCCGATGCGGTGTGGGCCAAAGAATCGACTCTTCTGCGCCAGTGTGTCAAAACGCTGGCCCACAGAGGCCTTCATCTCGGCGATGGCGCCCATGACATCCCGCAGAGTCAGATCCGTGGGCAGATCGGGGGCATCCGTAGGACCCTCAGGGGACCTGCGTGGCACCTCAGGAGATCCCTTCTGGAGGGTATAGCGATCCATGCTATTGGACTGATGGGCTGCGCCACGCCGGGTCGATTTTACCTTTGCCCGATCGCCATCTTGTTTCGTGGCCATGGTCCCAGTCTCCCGATCGCACCAGCCACGTCGTGAAGGGCGGGCAAGCCGGTCCACGGGCTCCGGGGGGGTGCCACCCCAGATCTGCGGGGCGGATCACAGCCGGCGGGCAGGCAAGGTCCCCCAGCGAGGCCACCCCAAAACACAAAGCCCCGCGACCCAACCTCGCATAGACAGCAAGGAGGGTGCGAAAGCGAAAGTGAAAGTGCGGGTTACGCGAGCCACCAAGCCCTGCCCGCCGCTGTTATTCACTTCGTCACTGGATCGCCCCACAACGCAAATCCGGGGTTCGGCTAGGAGAAGGCCGCAAACCTCAATCGGTGCTAGAGTCGGTGTCCGAGGTCCGATTTGGAAGCGGAAAACGGGCGCCACCTCAGCTCGGGCTCACCAACACAGTCCCCTCATCTGGGACAGGATATGTTCAGGATAGTCATAGGAGGTCGCGGAGGTCCTCGGGAGCCTCGCACCTACGCGGCCATCTTGGTTGCGCGCTAGGCTCCTCCCATCCACTGCCATTGTTAACTTTATCCTGGCAGTCAGGCTGCTGCTGATGCGATACGCAGCTTGTCCTCATGCTGAGCCTGCTGGTGTGGCACTGCAATTGAGATCTGTTGCACAGTGTCTGGCTGTGGTCTGGGGGTTGGTTCGGGCCCAGACTCTCAGCACCGCAGGGCTGGGCCCCGTGGGCCAGGCCTGGCTCCTGATGCTTACAACATCCTCATGTCAGCCCACCCCACCCCCTCATTAGAGAATGACAGTGGACCACCATATTGTAGAACGCTAATATTGCTGGACTATGCTGTTTACCCATGCTGCTTCGCAACAGTTATGAACACTGAACACACTGGAAGGGTTGCGTTGCCCCATGCTCCCACTTCGGCGCAAGTATGGTGGGGCCTGGCTGGGAGTCATTGGCACAACTCTTCATCATCCTCATTTTATGTACCATTGCGCGCACACACAACTGCCCCATCTCCTGTCCAGTATTGCTCATCGCTAATGCAGAGCCACTAAACATGGCTACCTGATACTGAACACATCTCGGCCCCACTGACTGCTGCTAAGACCCCTGCCACAGCTATTGTGCTTTCTTACACACGTGACTTGACCGTAAGCTGCTCCAGAATAGATGCATAGCAGCATCGGTGACCCACATAGCTGGATCATATTGTGTATGACCCCCTTCCTAGTGGCAGTCTCCCTGAAGGGCTGCACACTGTACTTTCATGTCGGGGGGAAGGGAGTGAGTGGAAACGAGCTACTGCACTGTTGCAGGCAGGGGGCGAAGTGCTGTGTCCCTCAATACCGTTCCAGTGCTGCGCTACATAGAGCAGCTGAACTACAATCAAACGAGTCATTACAACACGCCATGGGACGAATACGCTCAGCCAATCTGAACACACCTGCACGCTTCACTATGGCTCCTAGTGCATCAGATGGAGATGCCTCGTGGCCTGAGACCTCGGGTCTTTCAGTGGAAATGGAAAGTACATTTTACTCTCTTGGCGACCATAGAACATTCCAGGACCTCCCTAGAGTCCAGGATCAATAGTGTCAGAGACAACGCTGCTACACGCTGATCCTTTTAAGCTTGCGGAAAAGGTAAACAGAGCGGATCATTGCAAAACTGCAACCCAAAGTATGGAATCTTCCTTGAAGACTGCATGTGTACACTGGAGCAGAGAGCTGAAGACACAGAGATGAGATCCATGAGGAACAATATCTGCATAGTAGGACTGCCGGAGGAAATAGAGGGCCGAGATGCAGCTACATATATAGAAAGCTGTATACGCAACATACTGCCTCCACACGTGCTGTCTCAATATTTCACCATTGAATGCGCACACTGGATTCAGGCAAGCAAACCCACACCTCGCTCTTATCCAAGATCTATGGTATTTAGTGTGCTGCATTTCCGCGATAGAGACTCTATTTTACCAGAAACTCGGAAGCTCTCTGAAGTGTCAATAGGGAACTTGCATGTTGTGTTTTTTCCAGATTATACAGTTGAAGTCCCGAGACAGTGGAGCACTTTCATCGCTGTAAAATGACTTCTCCGGAAATTAACCCTGAAATATGTTCTTCTCTTCACGTGAAGCCTTGTGTGGTTGCAGATGGTGTCGCACACTTCTTTTAATCTCCAGAGGAGGCCTGGCGATGGCTGAAGTCCTATGGCCCCCACACTGCTCCCCTGTCACAGCCCAGCACTAACTCCCCCCCTGCATAACTACACTATTTAATGGACATGTGCATTTTAGGTTCTGATTTGGGCAGACACTTGGTTGGTGCTCTGCTCTTCTGGTATTCGAGGTTTTGCTTTATATTGACCAATTCTGTAGTTTAAGGTTTCTTACACACCATATACTGCCCTACCAGTACCGTACATCACTGCAGACACTGTCCGATTCTCTCATGCACATGTAAGTGTAGCTCCCTGATGCTACCTCACCAGTCATTTCACCTTTATACAGCTAAATGGTGAACATTAAAGTACTGACTTGGAATGTGCGCTTCGTCCACTCCCTGCACACCGCTATGCTATCTACTCTTCTCTGAAACGTCACTCCGTACACATTGCGCTATTGCAAGAGTCTCATTTGGTGCGCTTAGTGGGGACTAAACTCCGTCAGTGGCCGAGACAGATTTTCACCACTGACTTCTCTTATGCTCATGGGGCAATGGTGTGGGTCAGGCCAGGGGTCCCCAAAGGGTAGATATGCCCTTGTCTTGATTATTCTGGTTGATAGGCAAATGTTAATTTGTAACCTCCATGCCCCTAATACAGACCAAACAACATACCTCCACACTCTCTCTGGGCTTCTCTCGAAATGGAATGGTATACCATGGTTGTTAGGTGGTGATTTTAACAGCGTCCTTGACATCAATTTAGACTGTTCGTTTCCCCCACTACCCCGAACCACTGCTTCATCAAATGCTAGAACACTTACCAGCTGGCTAAACAATTGGGGACTCAAGGATATTTAGCAAACGTGTAACGCTGTAACTAAGGTATACTACTTCTACTCTGCGCTGCATTCTCTTCATGTTAGAATAGACAGACTGGTAGGCACACCCGAGCTTGTGCAATAAGTCACATGCATCGATTACCTGGGCCGCACTCACCTGGACCATAACCAGCAATATTTTTAATTTACATGAACCACAGACAGTCCCCCGATGCCCACCTGGTGACTGCAGCTAGCGGCCTTGGAGGATCCTTCTTCCACTCATCCGTGGACACAGCCATAGTGGAATATTTTGACTCCATTGATGCCACCACGGAAATGCGTTCACTAGAATGGGACGTGTTTAAAGTGAAACTGCATTGTGTATGCCTGTGCCAACACTGGAACATCCGCAAACCTCTAGATAGTGACCTAACGCATATCAAGCGGAAGTTATTGCGCTTGGAAAATGCAGCAGTGGATATCTCTTCTGGGAGGTCAGGCCTGGCAGAAGCACACGTAGTGCGTTTAGATTGATTGCATTTTCATAATTGTGCTGCGCCTTTGGCCAAAACTCACGCTGTTGTGGACAGGGCAGTCTCTCTCCTGGCCTGGCTGATCCATCAGGATCATCCTAACGGACCCATCAGAGGATTACGTTCTACTACTGGTTCTCTTCTGCACTCGTAAAGAGAAATTCATGATGAATTGACCCATCAATACACCTCCCTCTATCTTTCACTTACAAACACTGCCCCAGAGGACATCACTTCCTTTATAACTGCTGTGACACTGTCCCAACTCATGCAGGACCAGAAGCAGAAGCTGGACAAACCCATTACACCCTCTCAAATACAAGAAGCGATACGGGCGCTAGCGACAGGTAGAACCTAGGAACCAAACAGCTTGCCTGCAGTTTTATAATTCTTATGCCCCGTTGTTGGTGCCCCACCTGCTAACTCTGTATGCTTAGCCATTGGAAACCTCCGGTCTGCCGGGTTCCTTGCGCAAAGCACTTTTGATTTAATTGCCAAAACCTGGTACAGCTCCAGAAGCCCTAAGTTCCTACAGGCCACTGGCCCTCCTTAACACAGATTATAACATTCTGGCAAAGGTGTTAGCAGATTAGGGTCTCCCTCTTGACACCAGTGCTAATACACCCAGACCAGAATGGATGTGTCCCAACCTGCACCACCTCCCTCAAGCTACAGCGTTTTTTCCATGTACTGAAGTACGTCCCAACTGCTTGGACCTGTGTGGGCTGTTGAGTGCTGGATCTGGAATGAACTTTTGACTTAGAGTGGCCCTACCTGCAGATGGTACTGCCTCACTACGGCTTTGGAAACAGGTTTATTAGATAAGTCCAGCTGCTCTACACGTTACCCCTGTCTAGGGTGAAGACAGGACCCCTCATATCTGAACCTATCCACATAGGATGTGGTACAAGGCAGGGATGTCCCTTCTCACAACTGCTTTTTTTCTTAGCTGTAGAACCACTGGCAGCTCACCTCCGCGCCCAGGGAACTGAATGGGGCATACCTTTAGGCGACGGCACTCATGTGGCATCCTTATATGCAGATGAGCTGCTTATATATTTGAGATATCACCACTGTCCTTGCAGCCATTGTGCCCACACTTAGCCAGCTTGCTGTCCTTTCAGGCCTGCGAGTCAATTGCAATAAATCCTGTTCCTTCCCGATTATCTCCACTATACTTGACCCATGCCTTAACATTGACACAATTCCACTATATTGGCAACCCAACATGTTTCCATATTTTTTTTGGGTACTAATCTATCATTCCCTAGCGGACCTCTTTGAATGTATTTTGGTATGAGTGGTCACATCACTGAGAACTCAGATGGGTTTCTAGAAAACGCTCCCCTTGTCGGTGACTGGTAGCGTGGCATTACTCAAGATGGTAGCGCTCCCCCGCCTCCTGTATTTTGTGAACTAGCCCCTACATGTCCGTCCATCCATCTTTTATTAGTTTGAAAGTGTAATGAGCAATTTTCTCTGGAACAATTCCATATGTGGCGTAGCATTGGCAAAGCTATATCAACCTATATATAGGGGTGGTCTTGCAATGCCCCACTTTGAATAATACTATTTAGCGGCACAGCTTCAATGGGTGGCATGACAGGTCTCTGCTTTACAAGTGTCAGATACAACCACATTACTACCAGCCTGGAGCCAATCTAATTTATTGCAGCTATTTCACCTTTGTGCTCGACTGGCACAACCTACATTACTGCTGGTTGCCTATCACCGCTATATATACCCTACATGCCAGACTATTCCTTATGCCTCAGCACTAGCATTATTAGGCACACTACGTGGTATGTGGTTCACCACCAGAGCAGAACCTACCGGATGGGAAGCCGCTGGAATCCAGTCAATAAGCTATCTCTACAGAGATGGTACATTCTTACCCTAGATAGAACAGAAGAATAATGACTTTAACCCAGATCTCTTGACTGGTGGGGAATGTTGGATTTTTTCCGCATTCCATTCATCATTTGTGTGTCTTTTGCTTTCTCGTCTTAAGTGCGCCAGCTGTGCCCAGACGTGGGTCCTGGGCTCACTGTGCCACTGGAGTCAAGCTAGCTTGACAGATAAGGACTGATACCCTGAAATCGGTCACAGGATGCTTGTTTCTGGTCTAGGGAGGACCTGGCTTGGCAATTCAGGCTGGACTGATCCCATGAGGAGCAGGTTCAAGACTGATTTGGAAATGGCTAGGTCTAAACTGGGGTGGCATGGTGTGCAGAAGAACGATGGATTTAACCCAGATCTCTAACTGGGGCTGAATGCTTGATTTGTCCAGCATTCCGTCCATCTTTTGTGTGTCTTTTGCTTTCTTGCCCTAAGTGAGCCGGATATGCCCAGACATGGGTCATGGCCTCACTGTGCCACATGATTCAAGCTAGCCTGGCTGATGAGTGGTGATACCCCGAAACTGGTCCCAGGATGCTTGTTTCCGGTCCAGGGAGGACCCGACCTGGCAATTCGGTCTGGTCTGATTTGCATGTGGCTGGGTCTAAACTGGAGTGGCATGGTTAATGAAAGAACGATGGATTTAACCCAGATCTCTAGACTGGAGACAAATATTTGATTTGTTCTGCATTCTGTCCATCATTTGTGTGTCTTTTACACTCTTATTCTATGTCACACTGGTGGAAGAAGATGGACTCCTCCAGGGCAGTAGCTACTACGGGGCATATCAGCAACAACCGGCGATAATTATCGCTAAGCGCACTTGGTGCTAGGATAATTATCGCCAGCTAACGTGGATTTTTATCGCTGAGATAGCGTGCTATTCGCAACGCTTATCTCAAAAGCGATAAAAATCCTAGCGCTAACTGCCAAACGTGAGATTATCGCTGGAAACCCAGCGATAATCGCACGAAGTTTGACGTTGGCTTGCTGATAGGGCCTCACATACTTAGCCATGATATCCACCTTCCATAGGATATCATGGCTAAGTTAGTCCTGAAGCAGGCGTAAGGAAAGTAGCGATAACAGGGGTTATCGCTACTTTTGTTGCCGCTATGCTTCATAGCGTGGGGCTTGATGATAGGAGAAATGTCGCTTAGCGACATTTCTCCAGTCATGTCAGGTCAGGAACGCCCACTTTGCATCTCATTAGAGATGCAAAGCTGGGCGTTAAGAATCCGTGCGCTAATGCAAGGTTTCACGCGATAGCGTGGCCTTGCTAATTAGGCGATAAAATTATCGCCGCTTTTCGCCCGAAAACAGACGCAAAAGCGGCGATAATTTTATATCGCCTCGTTGCTGATATGCCCCTACATTCTTCTCTCATGGGGGCACTGAGTCACAGCTGGGGAGATCTGACCAACGAACCACAGATGCAGCTTACAATACAGTACCTACACATCCTAGGACAAGACAATCACTTGATCCACTGGCTAGCGGGATCCCTATGCACACATACAGCCCTGTGTCTCACACCATTATGTAGTAGTAGGGAGGTGGACCTAGGCCGTCCCTATGCTGACCAGGAAAGGGATGCTGTGTTGTGGGCCCTGTCAATATCCCCTGGAATGCTAGGTTCCGATTGATTGAACTTATATATTTTACATAGTCTATCTACCCCCTGATCAAATAAACAGGTATTTCGGACGCGGTAACACCAAGTGCCCCTGCTGTCAGCTGACAAATGCAGACCTGCACATGCTTCAGGCCTGCCCTCGGTTACAACACTATTGGCAAGACATAATGGGTTGCTTGACACACTCCACTGACAGAGTACTCATGTTTACATGGGATGTATACATTTTAGGGATGTATCGCAGGGGCAAGAAATATAAAGTTTCATCTCCATTTGTTGACCTGGGGCTAGTATTGGCCAAATGGTTACCCGCAGATTGAGATCTCCTGATTCCCCCTGCCCCCAGGCTGTGGTGTAACTGCGATCATTCACTAATTGGGCACGGGAAGAAAGCAATGCACTACATGGAGAGGGCAATTTGTGTCTCCGGAAATATCTTATTGCCATGACGCACCTTACGACAATGCAGAAACCATTTCACACACCGTTATTGGCTGTAACCTACCCTCCACTGTCATTTTAAACAATTGTGGTAGCCACAGACGTGGGAGCCTACACTCACCTAATTGAATATACATAATGCCTGAAGCATTGGATAGATGAGATCTGTCGACTGGGTCAAAGCGATTTAAGCCACCGTATACCAAGTTTAAGTTATATCTGTTTGAAGCAAACACTGTTTAGATCTCTAATTGCAACTCTTTGATGTCTGGAACATTTGCCAGCGACCACTAGCGGAAATATTTTTATGCATACCAGTGTTACACTGTTAAAGCTCACATCATGGTGGTGGTGGTAACTTTGCATATATAGATATCATCTGGAAAAAAATGTTAATACAATGTACAAACAATAATAACACTGTATGTAACATAACTCTCTGCTTATATATATATATATATATATTTGAAAAACAATAAAACCGATTTAAACAAAAAAAGAGTGGGTATGTGAGTGGGTATGTGAGTGGGTATGTGAGTGGGTATGTGAGTGGGTATTGGTGGTGGTGGTGGTGGTGGTGGTCTGTGAGTAGTTATCTGGGTATGTGAGAGGTTGTATGGAGGTGTGTTTCTTTGGATGATGTCATCAGTGATGTCACTGAACATGTCGTTGAGTGGTGTAATATGTGAGGTCATAAGCAGTGCATTGCGGGGTTAAGTTATAGTTAGTTCAGGTAACTATAACTGCTGATTTCCTCTGGTTTTGTATGAGTGAAATGTGAGCCTAACTATGATGTCCCTGTAACCTTTGTGTTTTTTCTAGTGAATTTCTAAGGTTTTTCAAATTCATTGGTAAAATATTATGTCTTTCTAATATTTATTTTTTACTTAATTTGTTTCATTTATTTTCAATGCTAACTGTATTACAAATTATGTTTTTAAATTGTTTTTATTAAGGTTTTTTTAATACTGTAGATATTCTTTTTTTTACAAAAACTTTTTATACATTAAAAATCACATAAATATTTAATGTAAAGTAAACATTTTTTAAATGTAATTAAATACATTTTATTTAAATATATATATTTTTGACATACCGCGGTACCCACGTGGTGAAAAAGGCTGCTATTCCGTGGGTTTTACACCAAATAACGTGATCGGAACAACTCTGCGAGTTTGAATCCATGGTTTTGACGAAAGTTTACATATTACTGCGCATATGTACACCCCTCCACTGTCATTAATGACATCAGCATGAACATATTTACAGGTATATATAAACCACCTCCTATCTGTTTTTCAAAATAGTTATCCATTTTACCAGTTTCGCAAATTTACGAGCCAAATTCGCGAATTGACTTGCAAACATACCCAAACCTTGCATTCAGAATAGATACATTAAGACTCCAACCTTCCACATGGAAAACCACACCCAAAAGCAGCTACTTCTCCAGTGAAGTCTCTAGAAGGTGGATGGAGAAGGCGGAGTGCTGTGCTTTTACACAATGGCTGAAGCTACAACGTCCGTCCAAGATGAGGATCCACAACCTCTTGAAGATGAAGAAGACACACCACCTGCAGAAAAGAAAGTGATGTGTAGAAGCACTTTACAATATCTTCTGGGGAAAAGAAGGTATTAGCAAAATGTCAAGTGCACAATTTGTGTAAGCAATTATCCAGAGGCACTGCAAATAAATATTAGCATGACACAAGTTCTATGTGGAAGCATCTAAAAACAATTAATGAGAGGGTGTACAACCAGATGATGTAAGAGAAAGCATGTGCAACAGGAACGGGTGCTACAGCAGCCTTGGGAGAACCATCTTCAGCTGCACTCCATACAGTACCAGCTGCCGGTGAGGAATTGAGTGACCTGGTTATCCACTGCATGAAATGCCACATGCTAGTCGCTTTAAAAATGTCTCCTGTGGGTGCAATCTTGGATACAGTGAAGAAGCATTGCTGTTAGTTTTTGTTTTTGCATTCAAAGACTACAAAATATTTGTTGAAGAGTCAAGCCAGCTGCTTCTTTGCATTTCCCCATCCTTACCCTTTTTACCGCCTTGTTTACTTTTTGTTAAAAAAACAAGAAATATTTTTAAAAACTGTCTAGAAAAATAAACTTCTTGTTAGAACCACCATCTACTCAAACAAAGAGCTAACTCGGTTTTAAAAATAAAAAAATATTTTATTTGATTTATTAACATTTCCAGAATAACAGAAAAATCGTAACCTAACTGTGTTTTTAATGTGTTACTGACTACATCAGTGTGAGAGTGGGTGTATCAGTATGTGCATTAGTGAGTGCCTGGGTGTGTTAGTGTATGCATTAGCGAGTGCCTGGGTGTGTTAGTGTATGAGTATGTGCCTCCGTGTGTTACAATATGCATCAGTGTGTGTGCCTGAGTGTGTTATTTGATGCATTACTATTTGGCTGGGTGTGTCAGTGTTTGCATTGCTGTATGCCCTGGGTGCGTCAGTGTCTGTATTGCTATGTCCCCGGGTGTGCCAGTGTATGTGTCAGTGCATGCCTGTGTGTGTTATAGGATGCATTAGTGTTTGGCTGGATGTATCAGTGTCTGCATTGCTGTGTGCCTGGGTGTGTCAGTGTCTCCATTGGTATGTCTAGGAGTGTGTTAGTGTATGCCTGGGTGTGTTATTGGATGTATTAGTGTTTGGCTGGGTGTGTCGGTGTCTACATTGTTGTATGTCTGAGTGTGACAGTGTCTGCATTGGTAATTCTCTGGGTGTCAGTGTGTGCATCAGAGTGTACCTGGGTGTGTTATTGGATACATTACTGTTTGAATGGGTGTGTCAGTTTCTGCATTGCTGTATGCCTGGGTTTGTCAGTGCCTGCATGGAATGTCCCTGGGTGTGTCCGTGTATGCCTGAGTGTGTTATTGGATGCATTAATGTTTGACTGCTGTGTCAGTGTTTGTATTGCTGTATGCCCTGGGTGCGTCAGTGTCTGTATTGCTATGTCCCTGGGTGTGCCAGTGTATGTGTCAGTGCATGCCTGTGTGTGTTATAGGATGCATTAGTGTTTGGCTGGATGTATCAGTGTCTGCATTGCTGTGTGCCAGGGTGTGTCAGTGTCTCCATTGGTATGTCCCTGAGTGTGTTAGTGTGTGCCTGGGTGTGTTATTGGATGTATTAGTGTTTGAATGGGTGTGTCGGTGTCTGCATTGTTGTATGCCTGAGTGTGACAGTGTCTGCATTGGTAATTCTCTGGGTGTCAGTGTGTGCATCAGAGTGTACCTGTGTGTGTTATTGGATACATTACTGTTTGGATGGGTGTATCAGTGTCTGCATTGCTGCATGCCTGTGTGTGTTCGTGTCTGCATTATTATGTCCCTGGGTGTGTCGGTATGTACATCAGTGTGTGCCTGGGTGTGTTATTGGATGCATTACTGTTTGGTTGAGTGTGTCAGTAGCTGCATCAGTGTGTAGTGGGGTGTGCCAGTATCAATGTGTGTCTAGGTGTGTCAATGGTTCTATAAGTGTGAGCCTGTGTCTGTTGGTCAAAATGCTAAAGGGGGGGGACAGGGAGCTAGAGGAAAAATTGGTCCAATACCCGTGCTCCCAAGGCTTACATTGTAATCACTAAGGGGTAACTGTTCCTAATAGAAGGCAAAGCGTACCAATTTGGTAGCTTAAGGAAACTAGTGAGTGGGGAGCACTCACAGTGAAGGTTGGATTGTGATGAAGATTGGGGAATTCCTCCTTTTGGAAAGAGTGCCCTAACACACCTATCCGGGTGTCATGCTTCATCATCGAGGGGTTGCTCTTCGTGGGGGTGGTGCTGCAGTCCCCCACGGGCCCCTCGAGAGGTCTCTTTGTAAGAGTTCTTTTTGGAATTAACGCCGCAGTTGTGAGTGCAGGTGTGTGTGTGTGGGGGGGAAGTGAGTCAATTAAAAGTACCACTTCGGTACCCCAAGAAACCTTTATTCGAGGGTCCAAGTGGTAAGATTAAAAACTGTAGACAAGGAAGGCCACTTGGGAAACTATATCAGAGGAGTGAGTATTTTCCTACTGTTCTCTTGTCAGTGTGTGAAGGTGATAGTGGGCGTGAGTACATTAGGTCGACATGTTTCACGCCTTAATTGGGTCCCTAGTGGATGCCGTGGCGTTTCATCAGGACCGTGATAAAGGTGAAGAAAAATGAATAAAAAATAGGAGTCGGAGATGGCGTATTCCTATGATGCCTATATTCAGGCTATTTGGCGTCAGTGCGCCTAAGGGAACGTCCACTAGGTGTTCCTACATCCAACCCAACCAATAATGAGGGATGGCCTCATCGGCGTGTCAGCGCAGTGTGAAGAGGACAACAATGCCTCTCCTCTAACGCAGCCTTTTACCTGCACTTCCGCTGCTCGAATGCCGGTGCATGGGTGTGGGAGGGCACTCCTTCCAAAAGGAAGAATTCCCAGATCTTCATCACAAGCCAACCATCACTGTGAGTGCTCCCCACTCACTAGTTTCCTTAAGCTGCCAAATTGGTCTACTTTGCCTTCTATTAGGAACAGTTACCCCTTAGCGATTACCCTTTGTTTGTTGGTACCTCTGTCTGTGATGAGCTGAGTGTGTGAGTTGCTGTACTGATGTGTGCCTAGGTGTGTTAGTAACTGTTGCAATCTGTCCTTGGTTGTGCATCCTCAAAATCTAAAGTTATGGAACAGCACTGAAAGAAGTAATTAATAAAGTACATTACTCCAATATATGGTACCATTGATCTGCATAAAAACAAAAAAATTAAATATTTATTAGTTTTACAATTAATAGAATTACAAAAGTAACTTACGATTTTAACAATGCATAAAGACATTTTTTTTCTTTATTTACTTTATTTCAGCCAATGGCCATAAAAGTAGTACAATTAAAATAATTTTTTTAAAACACAATACAGTGTCAGCTAGAAAATATACAGATACCATGGATAAAATATTCTTAGAAGACTCCACACTTGGCCTAGGAATAGAAAATAGATGTACAAATGCTTGACCATAGACAAAAACCTAATGTGGTCCATCATGCCTAAAAGTACAGATGATACATGTCAATGCTGTAATATATGTATTTGTAAAAGTTTCAGACCAGAATAAAAATCTTAAAGTAGATACTCTAATGAGATGCATTACTAGGCTTGTGCATACTACGTTTAACACATAGACCATAAGAATGTATCCATTGTAGAGCAGGGGTAGTATAGATAAAGCTGGGGTTACATGCCCTACCCTGTCTTGCAGGACAGCCTAGCTAAGTATAGTGCAAGTGCTCCAGCTTGAATTATAACATGAGTTCTTAAACAATAAAAGCATGATAGGGGGCGTGGCCAACTGCACTGGGAAATGGCCGCACGGTAGCCACTCCCGATAAATCTGTCATATTTAGACATGCCCCGGCCACAAACACCTGTTGCGGAGCGTGTTTCACCCTGAGGCTGTTCTCCACCACCACGCTGAAGATTGGTCTGATTTACGGTGCCTGGGCGGCCGCGGGAGCAAGGGACGTTGCTGCTGGACTAATTGGTGCTGGACGTGCCGAGCGCCGCATCGTCTGTGCGTCACTACATGACACCGCGGCTGCGGCAGAGATCCGAGGCCCGGCTGAAGGTCTGAGGCAGGGACGGAGACTATCACCACCAGTGATCTCTCTGGTGAGTGCTCTCCCCCAGCCTCCCCCGCGAAATCCGGTCTCACTGCTGCTGTGCTTCACGGGCCCCCGGAGGCCCCATCAGCCGACCTACTCTGAAACGCGAACTCGCGCCTCCTGTGCGGGCCGCCTATACTTCTGGTGCACCTCCCCACAAGACCCAGGCAAACTACACGATGGCAGCCGGCTCTGCTCGTCCGGCCTCCCTTGGGCCCTGTTGCTGAGAAACTGTATGCCGTGGCTGCGGAGGGGACTGAGGACGCTTCCTTCTCTAGGGCCATGGCAGAAGAGCCCACTGGGCCCTGTTTGTAGACTTTGCTGCCATCGCTCGGGGCTCCAGTCCTTGTGAGTAGAATTGCTGTGGCGTGGGGCGAATCGTAGCACGCAGCCCCTCACCCAGTGTTTAAGCCTCCTAAAGAGCCCGTGCCATAGGGCTTTGCAGAAGGCGTGCGCAGTGACCGCAGCGGGCCCTGATTGAACTCAAAGTGCTGGCTGCTTGGGCTGCGGACGCACCACCTCACTGTACGTGACAGGGAATAAGATAGCCTTGATCCTATACTGGGCGCACCACTCGTCGAAAAGTACAGTGCGGACGGACGTAGAGTCAGGGGCCTGCCGGGCTGGTGAAGCCCCTAGCGGGACACTCACACTCTCTGCCTGCCCCTCCCTTGCCGGTGTGGTATTCTTTGGAACTGAAGCACACTTGGGTCAGTGATTGACCGACAGAAACCGACAGGCCGTTGTGGGCTGGTCTCATAAGCAGGTGGCGGTGAGTAGCCGGTGGTGAGTAGCCGCTTTAGTCCTGGGCCCTGTCTTTGACCCACCACACCCTACTGCGCCATCATGGCAAGCGGCCGTAGCGGACGTGGAACACTTCAGGCCAAGCTCGATAAATATGCGTGGCAGAAGGGCCAAGATGAGAAGCAACCCGGGCCCGAATCCGGCGGAAGCAACCAGACCCCACGTTGCAGGACATCCTTGCTGCCATCACGTCGGTGCGTGCCTCCCTGGAAGGCCACATAGACACCGTCGCCTCGGAGGTCTCATTGATTAGAGCGGACATGAAGAAGAATGCGGAACGGGTGCGTGAAGTGGAAAGTGCGACCAAGGACCTGTCAGCGGACACTGACCTCAAACGCCAGGTGGCCGACCTCTGGACTACCCAGGAAGCGATGGCACTGCAACTGGACGACTATGAAGGCCGCATGAGGTGCAACAACATCCGCACTTTGGGAGTGCCGGAACGGGCCGAAGGGCCTGCAGCGGATCTCTTTGACGAAGACCTGATCCTTAAACGTCTGCAGCCGAAGGGACTATCCCAACACTTCTCCATCGAACGTACACATCGGGTGCCGGGGGGGAAGAGCCAAGCCTGGTACGCTGCCTCGACCGCTTTTGGCAATGGTCTTCAACTTTCCCGACAGAGATGTTATCCTGCAAACAGCACGAACGGCTCCACCACTGTCCATAGACAAAAGTAAGGTCACTATTTTTCCGGACTGCACCCTACGGGTCCAGAAACAACATCGCAGCTTCCTGGGCATGAAGCGTGCGCTGCAGGACCAAAGCATCAAATACGCCAAGCTCTTCTCGGCCAAGATGCGTGTGGAATCTGAGGGAAAGCTGTGGTTCTTTACTAGACCTGAGGACGCCTGGGACTGGCTTGAGGGTTGGAGAACAGTTGAAAAATGCCATCGCAGGCCTGCTGGTGACAGATCCAATGGTGACAGGTCAAGCCCACGGACCGGGTCTCCGCAGGGTGATGCTTCGGCAACGCAGACCCTAACCGGGTGAGGTTTGGTGGCTTGATATTGGTTTGATTGGCCTTTGATCACTGGTGTCTGCTGAGCCGAGTCTCGATGGACACACTTCACCTTGTTGACATTCCACTATGTTCTATCTTTCCAGTGCTGTATAAGGCCTCACATTGTTCACTTTTGAATTTCTGCCAGCCCCTGAGGTGGGTGAACTACCTATATTTGTCTTCTGATGGCACGCCTTTCTGCCATTAGTCCAACGGACGGGATTGGCGGTTGAGGGTGTGGCGAGCTGTTCCGTGGCCAAATCGACTTTTTGGACAATGACCTGAGGGGAGCAGACTGATCTAGCGCCGACAGCCCTCCACTTGCCCCTTAGCGGACTGCAGCCTCCAACTGTCCAGCTTGCCGCTATTGTTTGTCTCAATGGTGTTGGCATTGTTATTTCTTGCATTATCCTTTGATTACAGTTTATCATATCCGATTCGCATGCTGGGGGGTCGTATGCTGGGAATGCGCATGCTCTCACAAGTTGATGCTCCAGGGAGTGGGGTTGGATCACGTCCCTAATTCTGTTGAGGGTGGGTGACAGGCACTCTGCAAGTTTGGGGTGGCGGGTGGTTTTATGCTCGTTGTGCAGGGAGGCAGGGTGGGGGTTGGGGGATCAGGAGGGTATGTTTACTCGGTTTTGACTTTTGTGTTTTTATGATGCGTTTTCTTATTTCCTCCTCTTGTTGTGGAGTCTTGTTATTTTTTGCATCAATTTTCGGTACCTATTGTACGGTATGTCCACATTCAGGTTCTTAACACGACACCATGGGGAGCACAGGGAGCCGACAGGGTTGTAAGCACTAGATCATCTGCAACGTTTCGAAGCATACGGCCCACCATATGGCCACACGATTGGGCCATCTTGTGTGTCCCACCCTCAATTCATGAACACTGGCATGTCCTCTGTCTCTCGGCTTTACACTGTCCATCCCTGTATCTATTCATGGGGCCACACTTAGCACTTAAGTTCCTAACATGGAACGTTAATGGTTTAGGAGATAAAATTAAGCAGGGAGTAGTCCTTCAATACTTGAAACAGCAGGTGCCAGACATTGTCCTTCTTCAAGAGACACACTTAATTTGTAACTCATGCAGCGCACTGAATAGATGGGCATACCGTCTGGCTGCCCACTCAGTGATTACATCCGGCTCTCGAGGGATGGGGGTACTCCTACGCAGAGGATGTCCTTACCTAATAAACAGGGTCTGGTCGGATGTGCAGGGTCGATATGTGGTGCTCTCCGGCACTTGAGAGGGACAGGCCATCAATGTTATATCCATGTATGCCCCACCTGGGATGCAGCGTCCTCTGCTGCGAGACCTCGGGACGCTCCTGCTTGACCTACACCTGGGGCTGCTGGTGCTAGGGGGGATTTTAACATGGCCGTAGGTGGCGTCATTGATCGCCTTCCATCCCGCAGGGACCCCCCGGGGGGGTCTCCACTGGCAGAGCTCTTGTCCGCCGTGGGCCTGGTTGATGTCTGGCGGCGACTAAATCCAACCACTGTGCAGTTTACATTTAACTCTGGTGCCCATAACAGTCAATCAGGCATCGACCACATGTTCACCCACGCTCAAGATATTTGCATGTCTACTGACTCCAGGTGCCTTGCACGTGGAATCTCTGATCATTCCCCCATTCTCAGAACCCTTTCGCTCGGCCAGCCCAGGCGACGTGCCACACTTACTATAAACCCATGGGCGCTCAAAGTACCCCACATTAAGGAGACACTACTTAAAGAAGCTGACTATTACTTTCAAGAAAACGTGGGGTCAGTCACCTCCGCCTGCATCCTATGGGGTGCGTTTGGCACTGTTATGAAAGGCAGAGCTTTATCTTTGATGGTTGGTCATAAAAGAGAACTTACCAAGCGAATCATAGAACTTGAGGAGGATATCCTATCCCGTGAAAAAGCCCTGGCAATTACCCCTGGTCCAGAGATGCAGCACTCACTCACGATGGTGCGTCTCGATTACAATCAGCTCCTGACGGAAGTGGCCAAAGCACGGTAAACCTCCACACGTTATACGATATATGAACATGGGGAACGGACAGGTAAACTCCTTGGCTGGCTAGAGGAAACCGAGCAATAGTCACGATGGGTTCACTCAGTGCGTGGGACCAATGGGGATATAATCACCAATCCCCAACAGATCGCTGATACGTTCGCTTCTTACTTTTCGTCGGTGTACATGCCCTCTGCGACGTCCCAGTCGCACATGGCTGGGGACCTCCGTTCGACCATTAAAGTTGCATGTCTGTCCCCACAGGACCGAGATTCCCTGGAGGGTGCGATCACTGATGCTGAAATCCAGAAAGTAATACAAGACGTCCGCTCGGGTAAAGCTATGGGATCAATGGGCTCCAGATCGAATTCCTGAAGCCACTGGCTTCCATACTTTCCCCCTACTTGCTCCAAATGTACACTGAAAGTTTAGACGAAGGGGCACTACCTGCTGATGTTCGAACGGCCTCTATTGTGGTCATCCACAAACAAACAGTCCAATCTCACTCCTGACAGTTGAGGTGAAAATGTTAGCTAAGCTGTTGCCAACAGGCTTATCCCCTGCATTACGGAGCTCGTGCACCCTGACCAATCTGGGTTATGCCAGGGAGAAATACAGCTTTGAATCTGAGGCGACTCCACGGGGTCCTGGGTAGACACGATACGATTAGGGAGGATGTAGCTTTACTATCATTAGATGCATCCACGGCATTTTATACTGTTGAGTGGGAGTTTCTCTTTGCATTCTTAGATAGGATGGGTTTCGGCCCAAACTTCATAAAGTGGATCCAATTGCTCTATACCCACCCAACCGCACATCTGACAGTCAACAACCACGTCTCGAGACAATTCCCACTGGGGAGGGGTACTAGACAGGGGTTCCCTCTGTCACCCTTGTTATTTGCCCTTGTGTTGGAACTGTTGGCGGTCTGGATCAGGGGAGACCCACAGATTAGGGGGCTGAAGTGGACTGAGGACCATGAAGATCGCATCTCCCTGTACGCGGATGATATCCTCTTATATTTGGCCTTGCCCTCACGGTCTCTCCGCCGGGTTCTCCACATATTCCATATCTTTGGCTCCCACTCGGGCTATAGTATCAATTGGACTAAGTCCCAGCTTTATGTGCTGTGGGGTACGACGCCGTGCTGCCCCTCTGGATATGACATACCAGTGGCAACTAAGGGCTTCAAGTATCTTGGTATCTATATTACACCGGACCCGAATTTGTTCTATGAGTCCAACCTGCTTGCACCCCTGACTCGCCTTCGGTCCAATTCTAAATATTGGCGATTCCTTCCTCTTACTCTTCTGGGGCGTGCGGCCCTCTTTAAGATGCTAGCACTGCTGCGGTTTCTCTATGTGTTGCAAAACACCCAGAACAAGGTTCCTTACAAGTAGTTCATTGGTATCGAAGGTGTTGTACGTGGGCTACTGTGGGATGGAGTAGCTATGACAAAGTTGACGATGGGGTGGTATGATGGGGGTATTGCTTTGCCTGACATGAGGCTTTATTATCAGGCCTCTCAGCTGGTTCCAATCAATAAATGGGTACATGGGGAATATGACAACCCAAATTTTCGTACTGATAGATGGCTTCTGGGTCGGGGGGGGGGCTACGCTAGAGCACTCTACACAAACCCTCGCAAGCTCAGCCTCACAGGCCCACAGTACGCATAGTGGAGGTCTGGAACGGCGTAAATAGAAAATGGGGGTGGCATGACACGCTCACAAAGGCCACACCGCTTTGGGAACCAGATCTGTTGGGCAGCTTAGTAAATGCCCTGGTTTTGACAAGTGGGATCTCAACAGTGGAGGACATGTGGATGGGGGTAGATTAGCCACATTTGTAGATCTACAGAACAAATACCAACTAGCACAGACCGAGGTCTATCGCTACCTGCAAATCAGTCATGCATTCAAAGCAGTTCTGCCCAAAGACGCCCCTCTCCCTGAGGCCTCTCCACTGGAGGACCGACTGATAGTTGACCCCATGCACAAAAAGGCCATATCTCTCACATACAAAAAGCTAATCAACAATCGCCCAGACCTCTTAAGGCGTCTGCGACAACTTTGGGAGGCAGATAGTAGGGTGGGTATTTTGATTCCCCCTATAACCAGGGGGCTGTTATCACAACCCAAAAGCTATTAATAAACAGCAGGAACAACGTGGGGTTGAGGACACATCTTTGCATGACTTCTTTTGCAACTTTAAAGGGATCGTTATTTTCCCCATTTATATCCCATCTAACTTGTGCAAAACTGTCATGGTGGAGCATAGCAAATAGATCATGGAGTGGAAGGGGAAACGCTAGCTCACCTAGTATGCGACATAACTTATCCCTTAGGACCATGTCAAATGCCGCCTTGAGAACAACAAAAGCAACACAGAAGTCTACCCCTTTTTATGTCTACTCCTAGAAGACCCCCTAAAGCTCAGTTAAATGAGTAGCAAGATCTCAACCACCTTAAGTGTGAGGAGGAGGATTGTTCTCATCTAGTTCTGCTCTTTATTCCTTTATACATTCCGAAGGGCTCTATGGACACACTCAACAGAGGAAAGTTGTTGCAATTGTTTGCTCATATCCGTGCACTTAAGAACATTACTACAGAAGACATGGATTGGGTCAAATTTGAATCAACTCTGTTAAACTCAGCTGGGAACGTGAGTAAGACAATTTGGAAAAGAACAGCTCCACAGGATGCTGTATGGGCAGAAGTAGCTGCTTTTGCAGAATTGGGCATTGATCTTCATATTCCTGCCCCAGTCAAATAGCCGTTTGTTCTCTTAAATCCATACCCCCACTCCAAAATCAGCTGACGTGTTGAAGGGTGAAATTGAGAGAAATCATAGCGGGCCCCAACTTCAAAGGGCCCAAGGCCCATTACTTTTCACCGAAGACATCATCGGAGGGAGGTTATCCTCACACTCTAAGGAATGATTATATCACACAGGGGAGGTAGCTGCTGGCCAGGTCCAACACACAGGATCCCTGCAGAAATGCTCCCTACACATACAAATAACCTGACAATGATTTCTTGGAACATTGCGAAGCTTGTTCAAGAGGACTGGGGTGAATTTATATAAACAGCTGACATAATCATATTTCAAGAAACCTTGGAGATCTCCTGTTCATATAGACATAGCTTTAAAACCTTCCATGTCCCAACATGCAAGTCTAAACCAGGTAGACCCTCTGATGGGCTGCTAATTTGGGTTGAGATTTTGTTGGGGTGCCATGTCAGCCAATTATCTATCAATTGTCCAGATCTGCTTGGCAGTGAGATCTCCTTCTCAGAGAAAACTAACAGTTTTCTTTTTAATGTATACAGTAGGAGTATTTCCAGATCACCTGATTCCCAGTCCTTCATCTTTTTATTGATTATATTTCCACCTTATCACTGAAAGAAGCAGTTGTGATTATGGATGGGAATTTCAAAGTATATTTTGAACCATCGGCCCTCTATAATGAAGTAGCAAGAGAGGGCAATTAATATTAAGGTTTCCCCAAATTTCGAGTCCATTCTTAACCTTGCTCCCACTGTTGCCTTGCAAATGCTGGATCTTTCTATGAGTTGCATAAAGGCATACTTCTAAGAAATAACTAGACATTTCTCAAACTTTAAAGATATATATTAATATAAATAATCATTTAATTTTCCTTTTTTCACTGTTCTCAGCTTCTTTACACATACTCCGCAAACAATGTACTTTTTAAAGCTACATCATAGAACAGTGGAGGAAAAAACAATCACAAAGATTGAAGAAAAAATGCCAAATCTCCACACCATCTCATTGCAATTAAGAAATACTATGAATTGCACTCACTACAAATAAATATAACACAGCTTATTTAACTATTATTAACCATTTATATATTTATTATTTTTTTAAAACATTTTATTGGAATTTTATATGAAAAGACAGTCGATACATCAGTGGAATACTCAGTGGTGCATACATAGAATGACATAGGTATTATGCAATAGTAATACACATTGTACATTGATCAATAAGTACCATCTCTCACCCAGTAACTACAGATCTGCAGCGTGCTGTAGCACAAACCCTAATATCCCCGTCCCCGTTGGTTAGTCATTATCTGCTAACAGCGGTTCCTCTTGAGGGGGTTCGCAAATATTACCTCAGAATGTATTCCATCCTCCCCACACCCAGGTCCATTTTTTGGGGGCATCCCCGGTGGAAATAGACTGACTTCTCACTTATCATTGTGCCATCCATATCACAACACCACTGTCGATGAGTCGGGTCATTCTTGAGCCCCAGTGCTGCGCTATATTGCATTTCGCCAATGCCATTCCCAGTGCCACCCAATCTTGAGCCACGTGATTGAGATCCGTGGGTTCCCAAATGTTGAGCCGACATCTCCTTGGTTCCGGTGGAACCTTGACTCCAGTCACCTGTGAAATCGTGTGCTTGATAGCCACCCAATAGGGTGTGATTGCCGGGCATTCCCAAATTGTGTGCCAAAAGATGCCCGGCGCACTGCATTGTTGGAGGCAGAGTGGAGTGTCCGCCCTGCCTAACTTATATAGAAGGATTTGTGTGTAATAGGTGTGATGCAAGATTTTCAATTGTACTAGTTTTAGTGTAGAATGTATTGCTTCTTCTCTTGGGGACGCAAGTGCTTCCTGCCAGTCCGCCTCATCCAAGTCTCCTACGTCTACCTCCCATCGCTCTTTAAGGATTGTCATGGGGTCCGGCTGATTGTTGATTATTTTCCGGTATGTTAGGGAGATGGCTTTTTTGCTTAAGTGGTCTGTTAGAAGTCTGTCCTCTAGTGGTGAAGCCTCTGGGAGTTGTATGTCTGGTGGAATTACTGCCATGAGCGCATGCCTAATTTGCATATATCTGAAGGTTTCCGCCCGTGCCAAACCGTAGGTGGCTTGCAACTGAGCAAACGGGACAACCTTGCCTTTTTTCAATAGATCTCCCTCCCACCCTGGAGATGCCTATCGGGTCCCATTGTCGGAGCCCCTTGATATTTCGCAGTTTCCCCAATTCTCGGGTGTCCCACAGTGGTGTAGCTTGTGTGAAAATCCCTTCCCAACCTAATGCCCGCTGTGCCGCGTGCCAGACATGTACTATGTGTGCCGCGGGACCTGTGTGAGCCGTCTTCCTGGATCTATTATATAGTGCCCCCATAATCCCTTCGGCTTCTAGGAGATGCCTATCCATGCGGAATGCTGGGTCGTCCTGCGGTGCATGAAGCCATTGATTTAGCACGATGTGCTGCGACGCCCAATAGTACATTTTTATATTGGGGAGGGCGATGCCGCCATCATACCAGCCCTTCACTAGTTTCCACATGGCGATACGGGCAGACCTCCCGTCCCATAGCAGATTGGTTACCTCAGTGTTTATCATTGTAAAATAGGTGGGGCAAACCGGGAACGGGGTGTTTTATAGGATATACAAGAATCTGGGAAGTGTCATCATCTTGAAGAGGGCCGCTCTGCCCAGTAGAGTGAGCGGTACCGAGCGTCAGTGTTTGACATCGCGGTGGAACCTTGCCAGGGGCTTCATAAGATTTTCTTCAGTGAAGTGCGTGGCCTGAGGTGTGACATATATGCTGAGATATTTAAATCCCTTTTCTGTGATCTGGATTTCGCAGTTGCGCGGAAGTCTGGGCGGGGGGCCGTGTAGGATGTGGAGAAGTGATTTCGCCCAGTTTATAGTGTAGCCCAAGACCCTGCCATATGCCGCGCAGATGTCCAACAGGCAGTTGATAGAACGCAATGGGGACGCCAGATATAGCAACACATCGTCTGCATATAGCGAGATGCAGTCCTCCCATCCCATGGTCCATTTCAGCCCGTGGATGACCGGGTCCTGCAGTATCTATGCCGCCAGTGGTTCCAGCACTATCGCAAATAAAAGTGGGGAGAGTGGGCAGCCTTGCCTCATCCCTTTTCCAAGAGGGAAATCCGCCGAGATGCGGCCATTGGCCACAACTTGCAAAAGGGGTTTATTGTACAGCAGGCGCACCCATTCGCAGAATTTGGGGCCGAAGCCCATATGCCAAGGACCGCAAAGAGGAAAGGCCATTCGACCATGTCAAATGCCATGTGCGCATCTAGGGAGAGAATAACTGCGTCTTCCCCAATAGTTGACCTACGTGCCATGACACTATGGAGTCTCCTGAGATTCAGGGCTGTGTTACGTTTGGCATAAAGCCGGACTGATCCGATTGAATCACTGTTGTAAGGTATAGCTGCAATCTCATGCCCAGTGTTTTAGCCAGTATTTTCGCTTCTGCATTTATTAAGGATATATGCCTACAGGACATGCATTCCTGTGGTGGCTTGCCTGGCTTATGAATCTCCACTATTGTCGCTAGGCGCTAAACTCTAGGCAATTCTCCCATTTTTAGACTTGCCTTGTACATGTTAAGTAGGTGCCGTGTAAGTTGGGTTGCTGCTTTTTTATAAAATTCTACCAGGATACCATTAGGTCCTAGGGATTTTCCCATATGTAGTGCACCTATGGCTAAGGTAAGCTCATCTGGAGTCAGATCTGCGTCAATCGCTAGGGCAGCGTCCTGAGATAGTGTGGGCATATGGATGTCTTTTAGAAGGGCTAGATTGTCTTCTATTGTGTTTTTGGCTGTGGGCGTGTATATGAATCTGTAATGGGAGGCCAGTGCGTCAACTATTTGCTGAGGGTCTGAGGTCATAGCCCCATTCTCTAACCTGAGTTGGGCTATCCATCGGCTAGCTCGGTCCTTTTTATCAAACCAGGCGAGAAGCTTGGCTGCTTTATCGCCCAGTTCGTAAATAGTATGTTGCGTGGTCATGAGTTTGGATTTTGCTTCCTTCCATGAAAAGGCCCTGTATTCCCACTGTGCTAAATGTAACCTATGCGCTGTGTCATCATTGGTATCTAGTGCATGATCTGCCTCCACCTCGGCTGCTCCCTGTTCTAAAGTTTCGATCTGTTGTCTTTGTAACTTTTTATGTCCGGCAACTAGTGAGATTGCATGGCCACGTAATACCGTTTTATACGCCTCCCTCAATGTCAACAGGGAGGATACTGAGTGTTCATTTTCGGCGAAGTATTGCTTCGTGGCTGTGAGCAGACCCTTTCCAATCTTTTGGTTTTTAAGATATCCCGGGTATAGTGGGAACAGGTGCACTGGCGAATGGCAAGAAATGCCCCAGGGTAAATGTTGGATCTCCGATATCCTTTCCAACCCTGTTGCTAACGTGAATGTGAAGTCTATTCTTAAAAGACTATTGTGCACTCCTAAGTGGAAGGTATACTGTCGGTCCTGTGGGTGCCTGGCTCTCCCGACGTTTATGAGACCAATAGCGTCTACAAAGACCACTCATTTGAGCTTTGCACTACTAGGGTCCCTAGGGGATTGTCTGGATGTGTCATTTATGGCATTGAAGTCACCACCTACCATGATTTCCCCTTGCGATAGTGATAGTAAGAATTTCCCCAGTGCTGGGAAGGTTGATTGATGTAGTGTCGGTGGGATATAAGCTGAGAACAGGTTATACGACCTACCCTCCCATTGACAAGCAAACCGTCCTTGATCATCTGTCCAAGATCCAGTATCAGTGGGAAGCGTTTATTAACCAGGATCCCCACACCCCAAGAACTGGAGGTAAATTTAGAGTGTACTGCCATTTTGTAGCCCAATCTATCCAGGGCCTTACAGGCCAAGCCCGTCAAATGCGATTCTTGTAGCAGTGCTACAGCTGGACCTCTGCGTTTAATGTATTGGAGGACCAGTCCCCTCTTAATCTTGTCACCTAGTCCATTTACATTCCAGGACAACACTGTAAAAGGAGGCAGCAGCCCCCTGGGGTCCAAGGAATGGGTATTTGCAATGTCAGTTAGTGAGTCTGTGCGTGCCATTTGTGACATCAACTATGTCAGGGTGTAGAGCGCCTTGTGGTATCCACTTCACATTGTCATCATGTATGCCTTCTATTAAAAACAACAAAAACAAACATAGAACCGTGAACTGTTCCCCGTCTCCCTCCCTGCCCGGCGTTTCTTGAACTACCCGCCACCCCAACTGAGCAGAGTGCTTTGGTCCCATAACTTGTACTTGCATGAGGGGGAGAGTCTTCCAGTGACCCTCGGAAGTCCTCCCTTTGGCAAATCAACTGCAGCAGCCAACACCGTATATGGAGGTGTGTAGTTCGCATCTGCAGGGGGCGGCTTGCTTGCCATTGTAGTCTAGGCAAATAAAACGCATACATAGTAAATCATAACAAATATGGGAATGGCCTGTCCGGTGGTCAATTTGATGTTTCACTGGTTTCCAATTGTAAACTGGTTCTGATGTCGTGCATTGTAATATCAACAGTGGCTCTGTTTCCCGTTTTGCTGGGTTCAGTGGATCTGGACAGTTGTGATTCAGCCAGTCGGTGTTGCTGTTGGATTCTCGTTTTTCCGGATCTTTCAGCTGGGCGCCATCCACCCAGCCATTCTCAGGCCTCCTCAGGTGTCGCAAAGAACCAGGTTTTTCCCTCCGCCTCTACTCTCAGTTTCGCCAGGAAGAGCATCGAGCATTTGAGTTCTCTGGCACGCATTTCCTTCTTTACTTCCAAGAAATTGCATTGTTGTTGTTTGGTGACCGCAGCTGTGTAGTCAGGATAGAGTGTGACAGTACAGTTCTCAATCCGGATGGGGGGCTATTCTCGTTGCCTGCAGGAGAAGAGGCAGACAGTCAAGGAAGTCCAGAGGAGGCTTTGCTGAAAGAGGTTGATGAGGAAGAAGCAGTGGGAATCCTGAGAGTTATCTTGTCCGACATTGGAGAAGAGATGGATGTTCAGGACCTAATACAGTTTGATGATGAAGAAACAGTGAAAAGTGATGAAAATCCAAATTGAATAAATCCAAAGAAATCATTTGGAGAAGAAAGAAGTAAAATTAAAACTAGTAGATTGTAATAATCTGTTGGGTACTTGCTGCCCTAAAGTTCGGTAGTGGAGTAGAAGAGGCTAAGTCAAAAGACACAGTCAAATTAACAAAATGGCTAACACTGAGAATAATCAAAGTAGATGTACCTTCTTGAAAAGATGGTGCAAGATGTGCTGCTGCTGTACAGGATTATTAATGCTGCTTTGGAGCGTGCTTGCTCTACTGATCTCTTTTAGAGTAACTATAGACACTTTAGAAGGACATACTGAGAACAGGACTAATATAGGGAAGAGTTCACAGAAGATAGTTCCAACTAGAACTAGCAATGTACATACACATAAGGATAGGTCAATTAATGATTTTTCTAGCAATGTGTTTTCAAAATTGTTGTATGAATATGTAAAGACAATGGATGTAAGGGATTGCTACGTCTGTATGCAATTACCTGCTTCTGTTTCGGAAGGAGTGACTTATCATCATCTTCCGGCTACGTATGGAATTTCATGTAGTGTGTTGATTAGTATATTTTATCAATTAGGGAAATTGGATTATAATATGTCTAACATAGATAATATTCTTGGGCAATTGCCTATGAATAAAGAACTGAATCCTGCAAAAGAAGCTAACACTTTAGGTGAGATTTTTTTAGAAACCAGAGAATTAACATTAGAATATGTTTTTAGAAATAATTTAACTTGCAGTTTGAAAGAAGAAGAGAAAACTTTCCTAGACATGGTTGAGAGAAGAAGGTTGAACATGCACAAGAAAGCAGAAGGTCATAAAATGAGTGAAACGATGTGGGATATTGAGAAAGAAAAAGAATTGAAAAATGGAGCCAGTCCAACTATGGCTATAGATGCACCACAGAAAGGCAAATTATGCATTACCAGGAAGAGATCCCAGTATGAATATTATTTCATAGGGACTAGTGAGTGCCATGATACATACTTTATTGCAACCGGATGGGGATTTAGAGGAGGAGAAGATCCAGTTTTTCCGGGAGTGTATTATATTTGTGGGAACAAGGCTTAATACCGTTTGCCTGACCATTGGTTTGGCACATGTTATGTTGGCCTGGTCTTTCCAAAGATTTTCCACATGGATAGAGTAGACGATGCTGAACATACTAATCCCTTAACGTGCTATAGAAGAGAAACATGGACAGAAATTGTAGGAGATATTTTTGGAGCTTTAATACCAGCAGTGGGAATTTCATTGAATGCATTTGGCATTCGGAAGCTGTCAACAGTGGTAGATCGCTTGTCAACAAGCACCGCTGGAGGCTTTCTTTTGGTAAATACTGAAATGGTTGCTTTACGCGCTATGGCGATGCAAAATCGACTTGCCCTTGACATTCTTTTGGCAAAAGAGGGTGGAGTCTGTGGAATGCTGAAAATTCAACATTGTTGCACTTACATTCCTGATGAAAGCAAAGATCTAAAAGTCTATATCAAAAATATTACTGATTTGCATGAAGAATTAGTACCACTGGAAGCTGAAAGTATCTGGACTAAAATGGCTAATAAGATGATTGCTATTAAGAATTTTGTAGCTAAAATAGGTAGTACCATTTTTGGTAAGATATTATTTCCATTAACATGTGTAATTGTTGCATTATTGATTCTTAGATTAGGGTGTATGTGTTGTAGATATAGAAGAAATAAAAAGAAAATGTTAAAAAGAGACAAAAGAAACCAGAAAGAGATCCACAAGAAATAGAATTAGAAGAATTGAGAGAAAGCATATTTATAGAAACTAAGAAAGAAGATGATATGGAAACAAGGGTTTAAAAATAAACAAGAAGACATTTTGAATTTCTTCAAAAGGGGAAATTAATTTTTTTGGGGGGTTTTTGATTTTGTGGTGATAAGATATCACCAAAGGGGGGATTGATGGAGCAGGGATTTTACTTTAAAACCAAATACCTGTTTCATTTTCGCATGTTATAATTAAAAGTACTACTGATTAATTATTAATCACTAAAGATTTGTCGAGTCTTGTCTAATCAACCTTATTAACAGAAGAATTACACATGGGAATGCTATGGCATGGCTAAAATAATAAGTGAACTAAGTTGGTGAGCAAACTGACAGAAATAGATGTTGCTTATGTGATGTTATTTTGTTTTGCGCTTATAATTAATACGCATTAATGGCTTTTGATGTCGCAAAAGGCTAGGTAAATGCATACACATAAGGGTAGTAGCAGGGGAATAACACTGTATAATCATTTCCATGCAGTAATTATGTTTTGTGTTTCTTTTTACTTAAGTTAACCATTGTGGCCTGCTAGAAAATGGCTACCACCCGCAGCCTGCATTTGAGTAGATGAATAATTGAAAGGAGGCTTCGCGCTGACTGCGACCTTGCTCTCCTGATGAACTGAAAAGCCATGATCATGACGACAAATCCGGGAGGGATGCCAAATGCCCCTGAACGTGAAGATTTGTTACCAATCCAAATACCGACATGATGAACTTATAATGGTCCCACGAATGAGATACATTTTATCCTAAAGAGACATCCGTAGAAGTAACGAATTAGTTATGGACTCCTAATTTCTATTCATTATTTGAGACTATCAATGCGTGAGAAAAACTATCACTGTATCCCAATGTACCAAGACGACATAATTTCCGCCATTCGACTGTTTTGTAAGATATGATTACAACATGTGGAATGTAAATTTGGTATAAGTATTAGTAGACTAGAGAGGTCTAGCGCCACTTTTTCCCGAACCAACGATCAGAGGTCCCGATGCTGACGGAGAGGACGGTGACTCTACATGACGGCTAGAAACTCTAACTATTTTGCTGAGGACCGGTTCTGACTTAGGATCTGACTTTTAGCCAGAATAGGTAAATATGAGAGAAATGAACTTGCATTTAATTGGCTTTTCTTACAATTTTAGATAAACAATATTCTGTTTGAATTACTGTGTCGGGTGGTTATTTTATTGTCATGTTTATTGAATATTTAGTGTAAAATGATGTTTCACCAAATCTATAGCAACTAGTTGATGCCATTGACCTCAAGGTATATGCAGATTGGTTAGGTACTGAGAAGGTGTTTCCCCTTATACATGGCACGGATAGAGTGGTAGGATGAATGTTGGTGTTATGGGCCCCACCAGCGTGTGATGTGTGTGTGCGCGTGTGACTGTGAGATCACTCTGTCCGTGGAAGTAGAGGGAATTCGGAAGCTCTGATCTGCACCACAAACACCCATGCCTTTTGATGCAAAACCCTATTTACAAACAATTGTAGACAGGATTTAGCGACAAAATTTTACGCTACTTCAAAGGAGGCGCTAACAGGAGAAATGTATGTATTTCTCCTTTCTTTTCCAACCTTGCATGCGTGCTGCACTGTGCAGCACTCATACAAAGTGGAAAAAGCTTTAAAACTTGTCTAGGCATGGTATTTTGTACAGGGTACCCTTCCAATACAAAACCCATGCTAGAATCATGCACACACGCTAGCACTAAGGTGTGTGCGTGGCGTCTGGCAGCAGAAATCAGTGCTGGCGCAAGGGAGAGGGGAGGAGAGAGCCATATCACTGAAGATATGGGGCTCCCCTGCTCCCTCCCTGTCACACAACGCAGCAAAGCCTCTTTGGGTGCTGTGCTGCGTTGCGCGTATTTTTGACAAATCTGCACCTTGGTGTCCAGTTTTACGGGCTACCAGTAATACAGTAATCCATGTCCAATCTGGGCACTGTCCAGTGATTAGCTAATAGTCTAACTGATCTCAGTATTGTCAATCGCTGGAGCAGCTTTAGTGTGGGTTTGTGCCAAGTATGGCATCCCTAAGGGAACAAAATTGTAGGAACCTGTATCTCAACCTTCTGGTTGCAATCAAAATACCACTTTCAGTCGATTGTGCTTATTTTTCCGAAATGCAACTTTTATATTTCATAATAAAATGTCTATATTTTCAGATAACAAGAAGTGGATGTTTCAGACAAAATTACAAAATTTCAAAATGTTTTGTAAAGTTAATATTTAAAAGATCATTTATTGTGGAGTTCCGGAGATTTATTGCTGATTTTGGTTGTGTGAGATCACATATTGCTTTGGCTATTGTTTCAAAACTTGTGCAAATGAAATTCATTTTCTACATTAGAATCACTTTCTATGATCTCACTTCTGCTCTTATAAGTTCTATGTAATTAAGTAATAGCATTGCTGTTTGGGAATCTGAAGTGTGCGTGTGACACTGTTGCCCATGGTATGTGATTGTGAGATTTGTATACATTTAGATTTTTCCATCCTGATTTTTAAGTAGATTCTCAGTCATAACATTTGCCTGAGAATCGGCTTGGAAGAGGCAGGAAGGACTAGTGCAGCGAATGAAGATGCAGTATTTTTGAGAAGTGATAGACTATGTGAATGTGCATAATTAGATTCTAACTCACTGTAACTGTAGGAAGCTGGTGTTCTGTTGCAGTACCCCCCACTTTTTACCCAATACTTGATGTACCTGTCACTGAGTGTGTACTGGGTTCCTGCTAACCCGGCCCCAGTACCTGTGTTCCTCCCCTAAATTGTACCATTGTTTTCCACAATTGGCACAACTCTGGCCTACCTATAAGTCCCTTGTAAGGGGTACCCATGGTACCAAAGGGCAAGGTAGCCAGAGAAAGGCTTCTGAGGGCTGCAGCATGTATTATGCCTCCCTCAGAGACCTCTCACCACAAACATGCACCCCTGCCATTACAGCCTGCGTGTTTTGGTGCAGCTAAAATTGAAGAGTCGACATGGCCCACATCCCTGTGTGCCATGCCTACCAGTCACAGCATGAGGCATAGGTAAGTCACCCTTATTGCAGGGTGCGCTATACCTCATGTGTGGACCTATCACATGAACAGATGGGCCCTTATAAGTCCATTCTTAGATATCATAAGTGCAGTAAAGCCATATAAGAGTATATGGTCTAGAAACTTGTCATTACGAGTTTCACAGCACCATAATGGCTTTACTGAATCCTGGGGGGATTGGTATCAAACATCTCAGAATAATAAACATGCACTGATTCCAGTGACAGATTTATTAGTCCTTGCACTCAATGGTCTCTTCTACAGGAGACACCTAAACCAAACCAGTCTCTGGTGGGTTGCCTGACTGGTAAACACCAGCCTGCCACCATTAGACAGGTTTCTGGACCCCTGAGGTGAGGGCCTTCACTCTCTGGGTCCAGATACAAAGCCTGTCCTGGGCGGAAGTCCTAAAACCTCCCCCAGGCCAGGAAGGGCTGAGCAGCTTCAAAGGCCCTGCCGCCTTTGCACTGTGAACCCCGCGCCTCCTGCTAGCAGGAGGCCTCCTTCCTGTCTTCTCCCCCAATTTCGGCGGATAGACAGGTGGGAAAAGTTAGGAATCCTGGGAGGTGTGCCTACCTCTGCCAATACCCACCCCTCAAGTGGGAGAGCTGAGGTGAAACCTACTTCTCAGTGTCAGCCATCTTGCTGATGGAGTGCATCCCCCAACCAGGGTTAGGGAAAGTGCTTACTCCCCCAGGTGGGGTGAGCACATCAAGGGTGTAGTCACCCCAAGGTAAGAAGCCCATTGACTACTATCTCGAGACCCATAAAACACCCCCTAAATACAGTATTTAGAGGGCATCCCTGAACCGAGGAGAGTAGATTTCTGCACCCTATGAAGAAGAAGGACTGAAGAAGTCGCACTACAGAGGAGACTGTAGAGAAAAATGACTTGGCCCCAGCCCCACCGTTTCGTCTGTGGTTTCCAGAGATCCTGCGCCAAAAGTTGACTTGTCCTGCAGCCAGTGAGCTCCAGAACCCCTGGGAGGACTGACTGCCTTCTACAAAGACCGGATCATCTGCGAACAACAGCTCTGTTCAGAAGAGATCCAAAGACAGACTCTGAGCCTACTGAGGATGAAGAAACTAGACTCCTCGAACCACCACTGCACCCGTCGCCTACGGCCTGAGTCCAAGTGGCCCACCGGTCCCGGTGAGGTCCCCTGCACTCTAGAATCCAAGTCCACCATGGGTTGACCCCTCCAGGACTCCCGACGTCACCTGCAGCCTCTGCACAAAGACCTCTCAACTGCGAGTGGCCCGGTAAGGTGAAATCCAACCTCAAAAGGCACCCCTACATCAGGCCGCACTGTGCCCTGAAGAAGAGGACCTGAGATGCACCTACGTCCACGAGCCATACAACTTACCTGGCCAGCTGTTGGTTTCCTTTGCCCGGGCTCCTTGCCCGGGCCTGCAGCCTGCGAGCAGAAACGAATTCCCCCATTGACTGGCATTGGGCGCCGGACGCTGTATTTGCACCCTGCACCCGACGATCCCTGAGCCGCTGTAGGTGTAGTGTTGGTGCAGCTTTGTGGCCCCCCCACTGGTGCCGGTTGAAATCCCCTGGGTGTGATCTCATTGCCTGCGTTTACCTACCTGTGTGAAGCGCGAGACCTACTTCCCCCTTCCTCCATAGGATAACATTGGCACTCTGCACCTGGCCGCCCCAGTGCCGCTGGTGGTGCACTCTGGGGGCAGAACTGATCCTGAGGGAACCTTGGTTTTTCCCCTAAAAACTTAGGGGCATATTTACAAGGTCCGGCGCATCTCTGCAAATCAGCAGGGATGCGCCAGAACACTTGCGACAGGCAAAATCACCCATGCGCCACCACTGATGCGCCGCATTTACAATGTGGTGCGCTGTGGCGCACGGATGGGCAGATGTGTCTCGCATTCCCCGTAGTTAAGGCGGCGCATTGCTGGAGTTGCGTTGCAAGCGCGACGCGGCTCCAGCAAGACTCGGGGGCGCCCTCTGCCTAACATGCTGCGTCACTCATTGCGCCTGCTTCAAGCAGGCGCAGGGTTTTGACGCAGCATGGCCGTAAAAGTGACTCAGTGAAATCTTGTAGATTTCACTGCGTCACGTTTACGAGGCATACCTGCGAGGGAATGCCCACCCTGCGCCGTAACGCCCACATGAAACCTGACGCAGGTTTCATGTGGCGCAGGGCTTTACAACGTGACGCATCTCCCTATATGCGTCGCGTTGTAAATAGGGTGCAACATGGTGCAAGGTTTACGCCGCCGCTGCGTCACAGAAGTGACGCAACGGCGGCGCAAATGAGGCGCAAGGGGCTTGTAAATCTGCCCCTTACTCTTAAAAAACGTTTTACTTACCTGCAATTGCTGACTTCGTTTTCTCCATAGGATTACATGGTGAGTTTTCTCTGAAAAATCTTCTGTGTTGAACTTGTCTTGTATTGCAACAAAAGTAACTTACTGCCTTCAAATGAGTTAACCTGCTTAGCGATGTCCTATGATGCTTAGACGGTGTGATTAGGTTGCTTTGTGCAAAAGTAGGGAAAGGAAGTGAAAAGTAATCAAAAGTAACTTGAAGTGTTCTATAGAATTTAGGGGCAAATTAGCAAGACCGGCGATAACATTATCGCCGTTTTAGCGACAGGAAACTGCCGCTAGAACGGCGATAATGGGCTTGATAATATGCGTTATAGAATTCCAATAGAAGCCCAGGTTAGATGTGCAGGACATCTAACCTGGGCTTCTATTGGAATTCTATAACGCATATTAGCAATCCCATTAACGCCGTTTTAGCTGCATTTTCCTGCTGCTAAAACGGCGATAATTTTATCGCCGGTCTTGCTAATATGCCCCTTAGAACCCATTTTCTTAACTTCAAAAGTAATTTGTATGTTCCTACCGAACCAGTGCACACTGTAATTTGGAAAGTAACATTGTATGAGACGTATCACTTACCTGCTACTAAATTAATCTTGGTTCTAGAAATAAAACAACTAAGTAACAACTTTTTAGCTCCGGGGCACTCCTGGGAGTAGCCGTGCGCTATACAAATATAGATTAACATAACATAACATAACATATACAAACAGTTGGTCTGAGTTCAGTCTTTGAGTGTGTGTAATCATTTCTTGTCTGAGTGTGTACAATAAATGCTCAGGAAACCGCCCGGATAAAGCCTTACTGATCACCCACACTACCACAAATATAGGGTAAGGTAATATCTACTTTAGCCACCGCTAGACCTCTGGGGATCCACTGGACTCTGTGCACACTATACCTTACTTTGGGTATAGTGTATAGAGAGTCAGCTTCCTACAGTAACACATATAGGTCTCTGGACAGCTTTTAGCAGCATTGTGCAGGAAAATCAAGTTTTGCTACGTCTTTTGAGAAGATAAGCCCCAATAACGCCTAGGGAGTTTAAGGTTTGCATGACACAACAAAACAAATGATTGTAACATTGAATTCCTTCAACATCAGTTCCTTGGGAGTTCAAATTGATTTACATGAATTGTGTACTTTTCCATTCACAATTTGACCCTAATCCTACTTTCATTAAAAATACCTGTGGGTGTAAACCACCAAACCCCCTCAGATATCAAATTCAAGAAAGGTGTTTACACCCCACCTTACCTTGCAGTGCAGCTCAGCTCTCCATCTCCCACTAGACACAGCAGCAAGGTGTTGCAGGAAACCAGGCAGCTTTCAGTTTTGTTCCTTTGCTCTGCCCATGCCCAGCACAGGTGTGGGAGGGTCTTGGTTATGCCCATATGGTGTAGCAGGTACTGGCGAGAGAAGATTCTTACTTATTCAACATTGGTGACCTAGATAGTAAGTCTGAATGAACTAAAGTTCTGCATTCCTTATAGGTTTACAAGTACAAGTATTTTCTCTAATTTAAAAAGGACTGTATATTCCTGCTTTGGCTTTTGTTGTCACAGTCTTTGTAGAGCAAAGAGTTCATGGTCAGACCATTTTGGGCTAATCAAGGTATGCATCTGGGTTCATCCCAGACAGCGCCCAACAGAAGGCTGCTATTGTCAGGAAGTAGGCAGAAGTGCGTGTAAAGGTGAGAGTTTCACTGCAGCAGTGAACCCTAAACCAGACATAGGGAAATGATGGCAACCCCCACAACTTAGTGGCATGTCCTAACCAGACACAGCATTGGTGAACCACTCCAAATCATGGCACCAACACAACCCATGCTTGCATCCGCAAGAGCAGTGGCAAGTATCCCTAGATAGGCGTCTCTGGCCAGTAGGCACCCTCATTCAGGCTGGGGAGACACTTTTGGTATAGTCCCTCTTAGTAGAGCCTAGTCTAGCAAAGTCAGGTGTGGAGAACCTTAAAGACTCACAGGGCCACATTTACTAACAAGTGGCACAGTGTAGCACAGCAAGTAAAGTTGCTGTACTATGCTGCATCCCATGGAGAGGGCAGAACTGGGTCATATCTCCAAGGAAATGGGACAGATCTGCTCTATTCGTGCACTGGCGCATTTTGTGATGCCTAGTGCCAAAGCAGGCGCACTTGCTCCATACTGCAAGGCAGGCGGGGACGGTCATGGCAGACTAACGGGCCCCACCCCCACCTCTTTCCTATACATGAAGAGTGTGTCAGGCTGGGCAGAGGTCAGCCTGATAGTCACTTTGCGTCTTTGGGTCAGGAAGCCGGGCGCTGTACATGCGCTAAATGTGAAGACTCCTGGCTGCCTGAGTTGAACTTTGCCGGGCTGAAGATTTCACACACGTGTGGGCGTGACCTACTCAGCTTGGCAAAACTCTGACAGGTCCTACCCAAATAACGAGTTGGCACAAAACCTATAAACTTGGGCCTGGGTGCTTCAGCTTTAAGACCTGAAGTGCCAAGCCTGAATCGCCATCAGTTATGCTCGGCACTGACTGGGCTGGGATCAGTGAGTGTCACTGACTCCATTCCACTCAGTGATGAGAAACGGAGGGTCCCGCTTTCATTTGCTGACTCATGACAAGGTCAGCCATTGAGAGAAGGGGGCAGTGTACGCTTCCTGTTTTCCCTTCCCGCAAGCTTCCAGGAACCACTGGGGCTTCCTCCCCGCCATCTGAGATAACCACCGACCCGGTAATTATGTGTGTGTGTAAATATGAATGTTTATGTATTTGTGGGTGTGTGCTGTGAATCGTTGTGGGCTTGTGTATGTGCTTATGAATGACGGGTGTATGTATGCGCTTCGCTTGTGAATGGATGGGTGTGAGTGATTTTGCATGTGGATGTCTGTGAGCATGTGGGCACATGTGTAGAAGATATTGTACGTGTGTAGTCCTGCCCCACCACTGCTCCACATGACGGGGTGCCACTGCTGCTGATGCCACTGGCGTCTGCATTATAGTTCAGGATAGCTTCTGTTCAGGAAGGGGTACCTTCCTGCAGAATGACTATCCTTTGCGGTTATTTCCTCTTTGCGCTTGAAAGAGGAAATGACGAGGAGAAATGAAGGTATTTCTCATCGATACGCCAACCTCGGATGTGCAGGATTTTGGCACAAATCCATGTCAACAAGTCTTTGTAGCTGTTGGTTGGCATCAACATCCATGGGTGGATAAACAGAAATGCCCATGCACCACCCCTCTCCCCCTCACACAAAGTAAAACAAGGCAGCGCAATGGTACAATGCAAATAGCCATTTGTGTTGCTTTGTAGGTACCAAAAAGGACTTCGTGTCAGGTATGCGTTAAAAAAGTAACACAAACCAAAAGGTAAAACCTTTGTAAATCTGGACTGCAGTTTGTCAAGTTTACAGAAGAAAAACCATTCAATGGGCCAGAAGAGATGAACAGCCCTTAGCAGCGAAGCATTTCCCAGCCATGCAGAGGACCGTCGCCTCAGCACACCTTTGATCTGAGCATGGGCACTGACGCATTGCCCCTGGCGCAAATGTAGGGAGGACTTGCTGGTGGTTGGAAGGGTCCACATCTCCTTTTACGGTCCCTCTCAGCAAGAGACAAGTGTGCAGGTTGAAGGCAGGGCAAGAAGGTGGGGGCTTAGCCATCCAGAGGGGGTCCGCAAGGTGTGGAATGAACTATTCCCCGCAGTGGGTGGGAGGGGGGCAGATTTGAGGAAGAGGTAAAGGGGGTGGGGGTAGAGTGCCAGTGGCAGTCCGGGGTCACTAATACCGAACAGACCAGAGAAGACCGCATTGGTTGCTTTGTGCAGCCTAGGGTACTAAGTAACCAATCACAGATACACGTTGTGGGGCGTATGGAGCATACCTGTCACCCACCCCCACCCCACAATAATAGGTTGGTTTTCTGGTTTTTGGGGATAACAAGTAGCAGAGAGTGGATCTGATATAGGGGTTCATCAGGAGGAAGAGAGGGAAGCAAGTGTCAATATGCAGCATCCTGACAGGCAATCAAGAAAGTGACTGAGGAGCACAGAGCAGCCATCTCACAAGCGAGCAAAGGCATAAGGGTGGGGGGTCAGGAGACCGAGGAGCCACTACCCACAAATGGGCATTAATGAGCTAGTGCAGACTTTTAAGATTGCCTGTTTCTTTAGGAGTGGAGAGACTTGTCAAACTTTGAATACATCAGAGATCTCGTGCCAAGTCTGTTGCCCATCCCAGAGATAGGCATGAAGGGGAGACTATTAATTGTATTTCCAACAGCCTCGAATTTTATTTTTGAACTGATAGAGTAAATCCTTAAAATTTGCTTCCATAAGACAGGAGGGCCCATAGGTATTAAGGTTTGGAGCCAGCTCAAAGTAGAGCATGGTATTTACTATCCAGTGCACAAGGTGTTTGGCACTGGAAAGGTGCAGTTTTCTAAGTATGTACTGCTTTCCATCAAAGGGGCATTATTAAGGCAGATCAGGACAAACATCTACAGGTTTTGACTCATAGGTCGAGCTGCTCAGATAGCCAGATATGTCTGAGCATCAACAACTGTCACTTACTTGAACCCAGTGCAAACAAAGAGAAATATTTGCACGTGTGCTTCAGCCTTCAGTGCAAAACACGTGCAATCCGTGCGATTCTTCAGAATTTGCCTAAGCATAGGAATTTCTACTGTAAAAGTATGCTTCCAAATTCTGTGCTAGGCACCGCATACTCACCTCTGTAAGGCTATGCGTCCCACAAGGCACCCTGGCCAGAGCACTAGTGCAGGGGGTGGCAGTAGGAGCACGCCAATTTTAGGAGATGAGGCTGTACACTGTATTATTTCCCCCCATGTGCAATGCAGCTTTACAGAGGTATTAAATTCTATTTTATTTTCTTCACTCAGATCTATAAAGCGCATGGCTACCCATCAGGGCCTCCGCGCTAAGGACAGCAGACAAGTCTTCTGCCTGGCCAGACAATTCGCTGAAAAGAGATGTTTTAAAAGTTTTCTGAATATGGATTCTGACTCAGTTTTCCTTATCAGCTATTTGAGAGCGTTCCTGAGTTTAGGAACAAGGAAAGCAAAGGCACGGCACCATCTCTAGCCCTCTCTACTTTGGGGGCTGTTATTAATTGCTGGTGGGTGGAGTGCTATATTCTTGTGGGGCCTTAGGGTGTTAGCAGTGTCTGAATCCACCTGAGTACTGTTTTCTTTATTGCTCTATGAGCGATACAAAGTGCCTTGAAGTGTATTCTTTTTGGTACTGGAATCCAATGCAAAGTTCTCAGGGCTGCAGTTGCCGAGTGCTGCTTTAGAATTTTCAGCAATATTCAGGCTGCGACATTTTGTTTTACCTGAAGTCTTTTTATGACTTACTTAGGAGTCAGGACTCCGCAGATATAGGGATTTTCTGTGGTCAAGTTGTGAGATACCCAGGCCTAGTACCACTACTTTGCGAGTGGATTCCGGCAGCCATCTCAAAAGTGTCCTCATAGACCGGAGTAGGCCGAAGCAGGTGGCTGCCAGTTTCCTGGCTTGGGTTTCCATTCTGAGCTTATTGTCGAGCCAGACTCCAAGGGGCATATTATCAAGCAAGTTATCGCGACTTTAGCGCCCCTTTCCGGCGCTAACGCTGCAAATTTTTTAACGGACTATCAACAAGGCCAGGCTAACATGCATTAGCGCATGTTAACCTGCGATAGCAGCCTATCTTGAAACGCAGCGATAAATATTGCTAATTATATGCATAGTAGGCATTCCCTACATGAACTGCATTCAGAAAGTCGCTATCACAACTTCACCGTATTAGCATCACGGCCCGGACCCGCGAAGCAATCTAAAAAGCCGCGCTAGGCGCGGTTATCGCTGGAATCTAACACCTATTTCAAACCTGACTTAACCATCCTGTGAATGGGAGGTGGATTGGATGGTTAAGTCCACACATGACTATCATCAAGCTGTTCATTATCGCAGCATGATTATTGCTGGAATTCCAACGTTAATGCAGCTTATCGCCGTCTATCGCTGGTTTTGGCATCGCCTGTCAGCAAAGCGTTGCTAATACGCCGCTAACACTGCAATGTAAACCAGCGATAGACGGCGATAAGAGAAAACGCGCTAAGCGCGCATTGCGATATTTATCGCAATCTGTTGTTAATATGCCCCCAAGACTCTTTACTTCAGTTTTAGGGGAGGGCTGACTGCCAAGAGAGTCTGGCCAGTTCCTCTCTATCCACCTGGAGGGGTGGTTTCCCACCACCACTATCTCTGACTTATCCCCACCCGTTTAACTTAAGACTGTTAGAGGCCATCCAGTCCACCACGTGCCTAGAGCAGGTACTGAGGAGAGTGGACGTCCTTTCAGTCTGATGGGAGAGGCTGATAATAATTTGTGAGTCATCAGCATAGGCTATTAGGGAGAAACCCTGGGTCTTTATGATCTCTGCCAACGGGAGGGCTTAGTGACGAGGCTTGAGGTACCCCACACTTCAGGGATAGGGATCTGACTGTAGGGCCTCCTCATACACTTGGAACATTATGGGGCATATTATCAAGACAGGAGATAAAATTATCGCCGCTCTGCCGCTAAAACGGGCTAAAATGGGCTTGATAATATACTCTATGGAATTCCAATTGAAGCCCATGTTAGATGTGAAGGACATCTAACATGGGCTTCTATTGGAATTCTCTGCGGCATATTATCAAGCCCATTATCGCCGTTTTAGTGGCAGTTTCCTGCCGCTAAAGTGGCGATAATTTTTACGCCGTTCTTGATAATATGCCCCTGGGAGAGTTGCAGGCTTGCTCTAAAAAATGGCAGAGCGGCGCTGAGTGCAAGCCTGACCCCGAGACATCAGTGTTGACTGTGACCACTGGAGGCAACATGTAATAGCACTAGTGCTGCAGTGAAGCCGAGGTGCAACCTCAGACGACCGAGGGGAGTTGTGGATGACCCCGGCTGCGGAAAGACGAACCGCGGAGTGTCTCCAGGACGACAACGGCCTGCGCCGGGAAAAGTCCTTGTGTGGCAGCCGGCCACCAGGCCTGGGATTAGACCCACCCCAACCATAGGAGGTAGGCCGCGATGAGGGAGAGGAGAGCCCTTGGCCTCAGTGTGGCCTCCGCTTGCAGTGCAGTGGAGGTGGACTCAGACTGCGAGGTGGCGATCTGTGGTGGATGCGGGTGCGCAAATCTGTCGAGTGAGTGTCGGGCCCTGTCTGAAGAGCGGTGAGTGCACCGCAGCCCATGCGGAGGGAGTGAGCATTGCATCGCACCTACTGCTCTACATCGTGAGCCCCCCGGGGCACAGGAGCGAGTTTGGCGGAGGTGCTGGGCGGATCACCAGCCGGGATACATCATCGGTAAGTGGGACAGTGTGCAGAGTGTAGAGTTGCGGTCCTTCCCACACCACACAGAATAACTGCGGTGTTGGTGGAGAGCCTGAATTAATATGTGGACTGGTGTGGCCCCAGGCGAAACTACAGGTAGGTATGATAGCTGCACAATTGGACCACTGGATTGCTGGAATCAACTGCAGCTGACTGCCCCGGGGATAGATTGGCACACACCTATGAAAACTCGAGAGGAGAGCAACCCAGATGGGGAAAATGGACAAGCAGCAGTCCAAGCACACATTTGAGAGCCGGAGCAGCAGCAGTAGCATGCACACTCGGACTCAGAGCAGGAGCCCCCATCTACGCGTACATCGACACTCAAAGCCACGCTCCTAGCTATGCAGCAAAGTCTCCAAGCGATCGATGGTAAGGTAGGCATGCTCAATTCACGGCTGGACCACATGGCCACAAACTTGGATAAACAGGCCTCGCAACTCGTGGAGGCGGAACCGCGGCTCTCTATTGTGGAGGATGACACAAAGGCCGCCACTACTACGTGCCTGAAAAAGGAAAAGGAACTGGAGGTGATTCAAGCACCAAATGAGGACCTTGAAGCATGCACACGGCACAACAACTTGTGAATTATCAGAGTGCCAGAGTCCACAAACACAGGAAGGTTGGAGGATTATGTTGAGACCATGTTAAAAGAAGTCTTCGAGTCAGAACGTCTATCGCGACTCTTGATAGTGGAGCGTGCGCATGGAGCAATGATGGCGCGCCCACCTCTTGTCTCTACCCCGAGATCCATAATAGCCAAATTGTTAAACAATAGGGACCGGGACAGAGTGCTCCGAATGTCCAGGGAAAAACAATCCATCCAACATCAAGGATATGATGCAGCATTTTCCCCGGACTTCACACTAGCTGTGAAGGCAGCTCACAGGGAATTCGGTCACATAAAGAAAAAGTTGCAGGCAGCAAATATAAAATATGCTATGCTATACCCGGCATGACTTTGGGTCGACTACGGTGATAGTCAGAAAATCTACACCAACCCCAAAGCGGTAATGGAGTTTCGCAGGACGCTTCAGCGCCAGCGTAAGAGCCCTTTGGGCTCTCCCTCCCCCACCCCAGAAGACTGCTAATAGGCCGCAGAAATGACGGATTGTGAGTATGGACGAAATAACAAGTGAATGCGATCCATATTGATGGCAAAGAGACAGTGCTGGGAGGGCAGGGCCCCGGTGTGGAGAACTGCCATCCAAGCATGAAGCTGTGCATTTAAGATGGGACAATGTACGGTAAGCGCGCAAAATGTAATTATGCTAAAGAGGACATCAAGTAGAATGCCCCTGCCAAAGACTCACAATGGACTGTCACAACGTCGCGAGGACAGCATCTACAAAGGTCACCATAGGACCCAGCCACCTCCGTACAGCGGGTGGAACATCTGGGGGCAGATTTACAATAACTGGCGCATCCCTGCATATCAGCAGGGATGCGCCAGTTATTGTGCGTCACGGCTCCGCCACCATGTATGAGCCGCATTTACAATGCGGCGCACCATGGGGCAAAAACGGACAGATGCGTGACCCATCTGTGCCATAAAGGCGGCGCATTGCTGGAGCTGCGTCGCAAGCGCGACGCAGCTCCAGCAAGGCTCTGGGGGGCCCTATCTTTGAAATGCTGCGTCAATCCTTACGCCTGCTTCAAGCAGGCGCAGGGTTTTGACGCAGCATGGGCTTAATAGTGACTGAGTGAAATCTTGTAGATTTCACTCAGTCACTTTTAGGAGGCGTTCCTGCGCTGGAACACCCCCCCTGCGCAGGAACGCCTACTTCTGGCGCAGGGCTTTACAACGTGACGCATCTCCCAGATGCGTCACGTTGTAAATACCCCACAGCATGGCGCTGGTTTTGCACCGCCGCTGCGTCACAAAAGTGATGCAACGGCAGCGTAAAAGAGGCGTAAGGGGCTTGTAAATCTTCCCCCTGGAACCTAGTCACCCCCTGGGGGTATACCCCGTACGGTGCTCTGCAGTATGCTAGAAATGTTTTTGCTACTGCTACCAGTTGCAATGTTGTTAGCGATGTTGATTGGGATGGCTTTGGCAAAAGTTTGGGTGCTGAAGTGGGAGGGGGGTATGTTATGTAGTTTGCAGTACATTGATCCTACATCATGCAGTGCATCATGATAGCATACACTATGGCTGTGACATAAATGATTAAAAAAGGACAAATGACTGACGGACAGAAACCGGTGGGGTCACACTACACTACTGACGTGGAATGCCCGGGGACTCAATAACCCCCGAGAAGGTGAAGCAGTTGTTGGCATACTTGGACCGCCATCACATGCAGATAGCATTGCTACAAGAAACACGCCTGCCGTCTGCTGGAGATCTGAAGATAGGTGGAGATGGGCGGGAGTGCGGATTGCGTCATCCTACTCCTCCCATTCCAGGGGGGGGGGGGCTGCTGCTAGTTAAGAAGGGCCCACCGTTCGCACTAAAAAACTCTGAAGCAGATGATCAGGGAAAGTTTGCTATAGTATAGGGGCTCTTGGGAGGCACCAGAGTGACGTTTATCAATGTATATGGAACCAACACTGATGACCCTGGGTTCTATAATAAGCTAGGTGGGTGGTTGTATGAAATGAGCCCTGCGGTGGTGATCTTGGGAGGAGACCTCAATACGTGTTTGGACGCCTCAGTGGGCAGCTCTGCCCCCACGGACTGGCATGGCAAAACCTCAGCATATGTTATACGACAAAGTATGGCAGAATATGGGCTTGCAGATATGTGGAGGGCTTGGAATCCTCATGCCAGGGAAGGGACGTTTATTTCCACAGTACACAATTCGTGGTCCCCCCTGGATTACTGGCTGGTGTCGCGGGAGGTGTGTACATGGGTCAGAGGATTACGGCATGTGCCGAAGACACCATCGGACCATAAGCCATAGTGACCACACCGTCATCCGCTTCAAACAACACGCATGCACAGACATCACCCAAGGATAACACTGACACTTTCTTGTGGGTGAAGAACTGCTGCAGGTTTATTTCATACAACATAAGTATGACAATAAAAATGGGTTATCTTACGGGCGATCCAGGGCAAGCAGCCCCTAGCTGCTCCGCCCGCCTGGTGAGCCAGCACACACGGTGGGTCGATGCCCGGCAGTGTGGCACATCTTTATTTTCAGATCATCCACTGGGTCACGTGATCTGTCTCCTACTCCCGCCCCTTCTGACAGGGGCGGAGCGTGTTGTGGCACACCCCCGGTTGGTCAGGCCCCCCAACCGCCCGAAGGACTAACGGGGCGCCGTCGCGGTCTTCCCAGAACCCCCTTCGGCTCCTGGACCTTGGCTCGGGCACCCTTACTGTGCCGGACAGGGGTACCCTTACTGTACCGCCTGTCGCAGAGGTACCCTTACTGTACCCGTCTGCCTCCAGATCGCCCTGTAACTCCGCCACAGCTCTGGGGAGGCTACCGTCGCTGCCAGAGCCCCCCCTACCCTCCATAGGTGTTACTGATATCCCTTGCTAGCTAGCGCCTCTTGTACGTCGAGCAGGAACATGTCCATCCCTACCCTGGACAGGTGCACTCCATCCTTCTCGTAGTACCCCTCAACCTTCTCTTGGATCAATGCATGTCTGATGAAGCCCATGCCCCTACGCTCCATAAATTTTTGCATGGACCTATTGACCCTCCTACGTGACCGTTCTACTGCTGCCGGGGACCTGGCCCCTCGCCAAATCCTGCGGGGTACAATTTCAGACCACCAGACTTCGCATGACCCCCAACCTGGCTAATGGCCGGCAAGTCAGTTTGCATGGACATGAGCAGGGCCCTCCTTCCCCTGGAAACCAGATCATTACCCCCTAAGTGTAAGATAATAATGGATGGCAGAACCCCCACAACAACCAGGCGCTGTTCAATTATGCCCCGGGCTTCACTCCATTTCATTCCCGGTGAACCCAACCACACGAACTGTGTGTTAGCAAAATTCTGCGACCAGTTCCTGTGTGCTGCCCAGCGTTCCAGCCTCGTGATGTAGGAGTGTCCCAGCAACCAAACCTGGTGACCTGTCAATGAAACGATGAAGCAGCTTTTAGGTAGTCGTATCTTTATTACACACAAAATTAGATACGTTCATCCAAAGGAACAAAAACCCAGGGCGGGAATAGTCGGATCTGCACATACAGCATCAAGGGCGAACATACCTCTTAAAACAATCCGACTCCCAACGCCCCACCCCTTTCACCCCCTCTGGGCCCAGGCCGGCTTTCGCCGCTGAAGTGGCAGCACCAATTCTAAAGGAGTGCGATGAGAATCTGCCCCCCTCCCCGATAGGCCAGCCTTGGACAGGGTGGCACCCAGAAGACGGTCGAACTGAAACTTGGTGAGGGGGGATCCATCTGCATGAATCAGGAAGGGACCCGGGGACGCTGGACGCAAGGCCAGGTATTCCCTGACCATGTGAACCGGGCAGTACCTGTTGTCCCATAGGGACTGTAGCACAACTGTCTTCCCCCTCCCCGCCTGGTCTGTCTTTGATCTGCGAATCCGTAGCTCCAGCGATGCATTGAGGGCCACATCCGCAATCCCCAGCGCTGAGTCAGACAGGTCAGCCTTAGATTTTGCCACTAGCTCGCTGACCCTAAATGCGCCAAAGAATGCCAGGCAGAAAGCCGTTGAAAACAGCCTAGCTTCGAACGGGGAGAAAGTGATCAGAGGTACCGTGTCCAGGAGGAGCTGAAGGTCTATGAATTCAATGGGTGCCCTGGTGTCAGGTTGTCTAACCTCCTCCCTGGCCCAGCCCTTCAAGGCCGCCCTAATCTTGGATGACCCCGTTGGGTCGACACTCCCATCCAACCTGGCGTCATGGCGCACGGCCGCCATGTGACCACAAATCCATGAGTGCGATCTGCCGTCCTCCTTGGCCCACACCACAAAAGCCTCTACCTGTTCCTCTGCCCCCAAGGCTGAGCAACCCAGCGCCTCCACTACTGCTCTGAACGTTGCTAACTGTGAGTCGTACTTCCTCCGCGTCGCTGGCGCCAAGGACCTCTCCCCCATCTTCCTCAGTCTTTCTCCCACTGAAGCAAGCGCCAGAGGTGGTCCGGGAATGGTGTCATCTCCGCCCTTGCCCGCGGCCAGGCCTCTCGGAACCGGAGCTACTGAAAGCGAGAAAGAGCGTCAGCTGCCACATTCCGTACACCCGCGATGTGCCGCGCCCTAAACTCGACGTTGCTGCGCAGACCCTCCTTGACTAACTCCCTCAGCAGACTCAGGACTAGCGGGCACGAGGCAGTAAGGCCGTTGATGGCGTGCACAACCGCCATGTTGTCTGACCAGAAGACCACCTTCATGTTGCTCAGTGTGGCCCGCCAGAGATGCAGCGCTACTAGAATTGGGAAGAGTTCCAACACTGCAATGTTCTGTGTCACCTTCTTTTTTCGCCATGCACTGGGCCACCGCATAGTGCACCACTCTTCCCCCAGGATCACACCAAAACCTTCCCTTCCAGACGCATCAGAAAACAAGCAAAGCTCCTGGCTGGCTATCCACGGGGCCCTCCAAATCACCGTCCCATTAAAACCAATGAGGAATTCTGCCCACATGGCGAGATCAGCCTTCAAACCGGCGGTCAGTCGTACAAAATGGTGCTTCTGAGTTACATTTGCCGTGGCCCCTGCCAGTCTCCTTGAGAACACTCTGCCCGCTGGAATCACTCTTGCTGCAAAGTTCAATTTGCCAATCAAGCTCTGGACAGCCCCTAGGGTCGCTTTGTCCTTGCCCAACAGCGCCTGGATATCCTGCAACAAGCCCAGTACCTTATCGGCGGGGAGCCTCGACTCGCCTTTTACCGTATCTAGCTCCACGCCAAGAAAGGTCAAGACCTGTGCCGGCCCCTCGGTCTTACCTGGGGCAAGGGGAACTCCTAGAAACTCTGCCAGCTCCTCAAACCGACTCAAGCCTACCGCACACTCGTCCGTCCCACCCGGACCGAAGAATAGGAAGTCATCCAGATAGTGGGTCACCTGCGTGATCCCGTGAAGGTCCCCCAAGGCCCACTGAAGGAACGAGCTGAAGGCTTCGAAGTAGGCGCAGGAGACAGCACAACCCATCGGCATGCAGCGATCATAAAAGAACTGTCCCGCCCACTTGAAGCCTAGCAGATGCTGACTAGCTGGATGCACCGGCAGCAGGCGGAATGCGGATTCAATGTCCGCCTTCGCCAACCACGCCCCCTTCCCTACTCTCCTGACCATGTCAATGGCCATGTCCAGGGAGCAGTATGCCACGGAACAAATCCCCTCGTCCAGCCAGTGGTTCACAGAATTTCCTTCAGGGTACGAAAGGTGGTGAATTAAGCGGTATGCGGCCTGTTGTTTTTTCGGCACCACTCCCAGTGGTGACACCAAGAAATGGTCCATGGGCGGGCTGCTAAAAGGCCCAGCGACCCTTCCTGCTGACAACTCCTTTCATACCTTTTGGTCCACCACCCCGGGCATGTCCCTAGCTGACTTCAGGTTCTGTGCATCCCTGGACTCCAGCGGCCCCTTGTAGGGAATCCTAAAGCCATCAATGAACCCACCCGCCAGAAGGGGTCTGTCCTGAAGCAGTGGATAACGCCTAATTAGGGGGAGGATATTTTCCAGGATGATGGGTGAAGGAGCCTTAACGGGGCCGGGGCGCTCTGTGGTGAACCCAGAAATGCAGGGGACGATACAGTTGGAGGGGAGGACTGACGGAGGGGGTGGCACCTGTGTGGTCTCATAGGCGTTGGGCGTCTGTCCTGCTGGGTGCAGCAGGCTGTGGTGCGCTCTCGCTGGGGGGGCAAGAAGTGGCAGGGTGTTGTGCGCCGCACTTGCTGCAGCTGTGTGCGAATTTACATGACCTCCCCCAGGTGCAGTTTCCCCCGTTGTAAAGGCGGCATGTCCCTGAATTGAATCGCTTGCCCTGCCGCTGCCCCCGCCCCCTGCCACCCCGAAAAGGCTGCTTAAAGGGGCGCCTGGGAAACTGATCCCTCTTTCTGTCGACTGCCTCCCCTTGCCCTTTATATGCCTGATCCTTCTTATCCCTGGTGGGTCGGCACATGTGTTCTACCCAAAGCTGAATCTCCTTCTGATCCCACCCCAGGTCCGGGCATATGGCCATTCTTTTCCTGAAATCCTGGTCGTAATAGAACCAACCCAACCCCCCAGAGAGCCTAGCCTCTTCTTGGATCGTGCTGGCATACTGCATTAGGGCCTCACTCTGTTCCGGAAATTTCTGCACTACGACAGCTGCCAATATATTAAATGCAGATATCCAATTTTCGATCCTCTTGTCCGGCCATCGCTGATACCTGACCCATTCCTCTTCCTTGCGCCCCATCTTTCTCGTATCCACCCCTGCCGACCCATGCATAAGTAATGTCAGGATGTCTATATACTCTCGCCTCCATATCCCTTCTGTAGCGGCCTGTGGCACCAACCATGCCAGGGAACAGCGGCCTGATGCCAATGGCGCTTGGGTGACCAGGGGCTTAGGAACCTGGGCCAAGCCCTCCCCTCCTGACGCAGCACCACCCGATGCCACGGCGGGCATAGACTCAGCAGCAGCAGGGGTGGAGGGCGTAGCAACCGCCGGTGTGGGTGGCGGGGACGCCAACGCGCTAGCCGTGGAAGTACTCGCTGCATTACTTGTGGAGGGACCTGTGTCCCCTGGAGGTGACAACCCCGGGGCTCCCCCAGGCTCACCATTGCGCTGTTCCACGGTTGTACTCTGCCCAGCCCAGACTTGGAGCACGGGTGCCTGGGCTGGTGCGGGGCCCGACGCTGTGGGCAATTGTGGCGGTGCAGCCAATGCGTCCAGGCGGCTCTGGAAGACAGACATGAGGCCAAGCATCTGGTCCATGGCTTTGCCCATCTGGGCCATGTCAGTGAGTCCTGTGGCAGAGTCGTGCACCGGTGTTGTTGCGACTGCCGGGAGGACGGTACGTGTTGCAGTCGCCTGGCGTTTCCTGGCCGGCAGGGCCTCCGGCATGTCTTTAGATGTGGGCTTACGCACCCTGGTGGACCTCCAGGGCTCTGACCCCGAAAGGCCTGGGGCGCCCTCGGATGGGGGGGGGTTACGACCACGCCCGAATCCTCCACCCTGCGACCCTCCAGAAAACCTTGGGCCCACGCCGTGCCCTTCTCACGGGCGAACGCCATAAAGTCCGCCCAAACCCCTTCCTGTGGTGCGCTCGACTGCGTCTCCTCGACCGACGTCTCTTGGGAGAACAGTGGACCCGGTGTCCCGATATTCTCCATTGCGGGTGGGCTACTCCGAAATTACAGCTAGCGCGCGTCCCCTTTGCGCCTTCTCCTTGGATCCTGGCCCTACGTTCGCGGGCTGTCCCTCACCGGATCTGTAATTGGGGAAAGGAGCGAAGTTAGAACGACAGAGAAGCAATGCACTAAATATACCCATAACCACATCGCTGGTAACCCGACACACTCATGCGCGCGTCGTAGCCTGTGTCCACTCGCGTCGCAAAACTACCCTCTCAAGGTACCAAGGTAACCGCCTCCGTGAACACCCTATGCGCAGCCTGGCCTATGTCCGACCGGGTTTGTTGGCCGTACCCATGGAATTAAGACAGTAATTGCACTCCCCCCAGCGGCCCAACCCCCCCTGGATACCCAACTCCCTGCCCGAGCAGGGGCCACGTGACTGCAGGCTACCCGCACGAGGCGATCCGGGCCCGGGACCCTCATGTCAGTGAACGCGTCACATCGTTCGGTGCCCTGGGTAGATATAGCGGGAAAGCGAGCCTTCGTAGTCGGATGGCTATTGATCTGTTGCGCGACTCAGGCCGCAGGGTTTGGAAAACCTATACTCGATCACCGTACCTAACTTACACATTCCGGAATGGGAAGGGTCGCGTTTTCTGGCCAGAATCACAGGATGAGGACGCGACGTCCAACCAACCCCCAACCCCACCGGGGTCTAATTGACGCGCCACATCGTTGATGGCCCGTGTAGCTGTCACAGAAGAAAGGCGACTTCTTATTACTGTTGCGTGTTAATATATTGCGTGAAACCCACCAGCCGGTCTTGGCGCGCTCTGCACGAACACCGCATTTACATTACACATTCAGGCACTGGGATGGCTCGCGTATTGTCCCGCAACACGGGGTGTGGCCCGACGTTCAAACCAACGCACAACCCCCGCGGTCTATGTAAACGCGCCCCATTCATGATGGCCCGTGCAACTTTCACGTGGAAAAAGGAGCATTCTTACTATTGTTGCGTGTAATATATTTATCACGTGGACCCAACCCGCCGGTCATGGCGCGCTGTACACGATCACCGAATTACTTTAACACATTCAGTTACTGGAAGCGTGCACGTAATGTCCCGCAACACAGGGTGTAAACGCGACGTCCAAAACCAACACACAACCCCTCCCGAGGTCAATTAAGACGCGCCACAACGTTGATGGGCCGTGTAGCTTTAACGGGAAACAGGAGCCTTCTTATTGTTGTTGCTTACGAATGACACGCGTGCGGCCAACCCGCCGGTAATGGCGCGCTTAGCCCGATAAACCTATTTACGTTACGCACATACAGCTACGGGAAGGGATCACATTGTTGGCCCGGCACACCGGATGTAAACGCGACGTTCAAACCAACACACAACCCCCCATGTCTATTTAAACGCGCCACATCGCTGGTGGCCCGTGTAGCTTAACGTGGAAGAACGAGCATTCTTATTGCATTCGCGTAGTGATTATACCGCGTGAGCCTAACCTGCCGAGATTAGCACGCTTTAAGCTATCACCGTACCTGCATTACACGTTCAGGTGCTGGGAGGGGGGGGCAAGTTATTGGCTAGAAATCCCTCGATGTGGACGCGACGGTCAAACTAACCCCCCCTCTCACGGTCTGTTCATGCGCCACAACATCCGCTGGCCTGTGTAGCTTTTGCCGCGCCAGGGAGCCTGCATTGTTAGTGTTATTGCGTTTTGTTATCTAGAACGACTCCACCCGGGATGTTGGAGCGGTTCACACGGTCCCCGTAATTACATTACAAATTCAGGCCACGGGGAAAGGGTCAAATTATTTGCACAAAATCACAGGATGGGACACGACGTCATACAGCCTCACAACCCCCGCGGCCCGTAAACGCGCCACATCGTTCGATGACCCGCGTATATTTCGCGGGACAAAGGGGGCACTCTTAATTATGTTGCGTAGCGTATAGAAGCGATTCAAACCCCCGTAACGGATCGATTGCACTACCGCGCCTTCGCATTACACAGACTGAGACGGGTGGGGGGGTTAAGTCAGTGGGCAGGATAAAGGTACATACTGCCACACTGGGATTCGGCATGCTGCTGCAATGCGAGCGTCTGCAAATCTCTCAGTGGACGCGACGCCCACACCGATCCCCGACACCCCCGAGGCTCGCCATGTTGCGAGGGGCCCCCACACTCTACCCGCGATGCTTCCTGCTGCCCGGAATCGGCCCGACTCGCGCCGTGACACGCATACCCTCCTAGGCCTTGTAACTTTTCGAACGCGATGGACCCAAGGAAACAATGGCCGCGCATGCTGCGGGGGGGGGGCGGTGCCTACAAGCACGCGTACAATTGGACGGGAAACGCGCCTGGCCGCTACGACTCGCAACCATCCGCATCCGCCCGGTCCGATACTGGACCTCCCCTCGCCCTGCCACCCCGCAATCGCGCCACGACAAATGACCCCCCCAGCAACACCCGCATTGCCCCGCAGGGACACGGGCCACTGCTTGCGCCCCCCACACCCATGGCCATCCGGGCCACAGGGCCCTGTCCACCTGGTCATGCCCAGGGACAGGGCCGGGGTGGGAGAGGTTAGCAAGACTCACCAAACGTAGATGATATCCCGAAAGGCACGACGACGCTGAAGGGGGCCCTGATCAAAGTACCGTGGTGCAGACGGCAGGAAATACGCGTGTCCGAGCAGGAGCGGCGCGCAGGAAGCAGAGGAGGAACTGGGCGAGAGGGGCGCCTAAGTAGGGGGGGGCTAGCCTCGCCCCCCCCAACGGCCCGCCTCCACCTACACGCTATTGGGAGATCTCCTCCCAGGGCGTGGCCTAGCGCGCGAGGCAGGAGAAGGGGGAGGGGGAAGGCTGCGACGGGCGGCCACTAGAGAGCTGCCCTGCTGATGTCCCACTGCATGGGACGCGGGCAGCGGCAGTCCTGCTAGAAATTAGAAATAGCCTTCCCTGCCCAGATATACAACCCGTTCCAGTGGCGCCTGCAGCCCGCCTCCTTACTAGACCCAGTCATTAAGGATGGTGTAAGGACCGCAATTATAAGATATTTTCAGGAAAATGAGGGCTCGGGGGAGGGAAGGGAAACACTGTGGGAAGCATTTAAGATAATCATCCACGGAGAATGTATGGGGTTACAGGCACGGGTACTTCGCGCACTCCCCTTCCGACGGAAACAGATTGAAGGGAAACTGATGTGGTTGGAGAGAGGGTATAAAGAGCGGCCCGAGCCGAGCATGCTGGCAGAAATGAGCGAGCACATATCGGAGTATAACGACCGAGTAGAGCAAGAAGTGAAACCTATGTCTAGGCGCTGGGTCGCAAGCTCCTTTGTGGAGGGAGGCAGACTGGGACGCATATTGGTGTCTGAGATACAGGCACCCAACACACAGACACATATAGTGGACATTCAGTCCCAACATGGGGAGGTACACTGGGACACCCTGGCTATAGTAGAATAAATGATGAATTGATGGATTTTTATTCACAACTATATGGGTCAAGTGTGGCAGCGGGGCCAATTGAAACTGCGGCCTACCTTGAAGATGTAGCGCTGGCATGGCTCTCCCCAGGACAGAGGGAATTTCTCGTCCAACCAATAACATTGGAAGAGGTGAAGGAAGCTATCTGCATATTACCTAATGGCAAGACAGCGGAGCTGGACGGAATCCCTAGCGAATTCTATAAGGGATATGCCAACCTATTAGTTCCACATCTACATGATATGTAGGTGGAAGCATATGACAAACAAAAGCTGTGCCATCCCTTCAAGAGGCCCTATTAATAACACCGTTGAAACCTGAGAAAACCCCCATGAACTGAGAATCTTCCGGACCACTATCAATCACAAATATTGACACCAAAATCCTGGCAACAACAGAAGTGGCTCGACTACTGCCTCTGATGCCAAGCCTGGTGCTGCCGGATCAATCTAGGTTTGCGCCGGCACGCTCGACTTCCCACCATCTGCGGATGCTGTTTGCAATATTGCATCAAATTGACCCTACAATGAAAGCAGCGACAGTGCTGTCGGACTGCCGCCAAGGCCTTCAATCCAATACAATGGGAATATATGTTTGCAGTGATGCAGCGAATGGGAATGCCACCAGCATTTTTGCAGTGGATCAGTTTACTATAAACAGATCCAGCAGCCCCAATGAAATTCAACAGCTCTGTTTCGGCCTCAATTCACATATGCAGAGAGTCGAGGTAAGAATGCCCCCCTATCACCAATTTTGTCTGCCCTCGCATTGGACCACTGGCATGTATCAGTAGGCAGAGGTGCACAGGAGCTGCACTGCAGTTTAGGCAGCTCCCCATTGCCATGTCACTGTATGCAGATGACGTGGTATTGCATGTGTGGGACCTGGAGGAACAACCAGCGCCTCTTATCCGTGAATATACTAAATATGAATGGTACTCTGGCTTCAGTATCAACTGGGACAAATCCACGGTGTTTCCTCTCACGCTGGCCACTCAACCTCACGATCTGGAGTTCTCAGTCGAATGGTGTTTAGAACCTGTCAAATACCTCGAGATAAGGGTACATGGAGACCCGGAAGTGGTCATTAGGCAGAACTACGGGCTGGCCATTGCACAGCTGAAGGAGAGAGTTGCTAGATGGGTGAGACTACCGCTATCACTCGCAGATAGAATAGTGATAATAAAAATGGCTATGTTACCCCACTTTCTAAGGGGCATATCAGCAACGAGGCGATATAAAATTATCGCCACTTTTGCGTCCGTTTTCGGGCGAAAAGCGGCGATAATTTCATCGCCTAATCAGCAAGGTCACGCTATCGCGTGAAACCTTGCATTAGCGCCCGGATTCTTAACGCCCAGCTTTGCATCTCTAATGAGATGCAAAGTGGGCGTTCCTGATCTGACATGACTGGAGAAATGTCGCTAAGCAACATTTCTCCTATAATCAAGCCCCACGCTATGAAGCATAGCGGCAAGAAAAGTAGCGATAACCCCTGTTATCGCTACTTTCCTTACGCCTGCTTCAGGACTGACTTAGCCATGATATCCTATGGAAGGTGGATATCATGGCTAAGTATGTGTGATGGTTGGCGAACTGGGAGGACGCCGGCCTACAGCTAATAGGTGACCTATACGAGGACGGGGCGCTCTTGTCCTTTCAGGAGCTCATTGATCGCTTCGGGATTCCCCGCGGCGACTTTCTGCTGCACTCGGCCCTTGTCCGAGCGATCCAGGCGCACTGGAAATGCGGGCAGGAGGAACCTCCTTTATCCCCGGTATGCCAATACGTGATGATGTCTGCGGGCACGGTGAAGGCGGTCACTTGCCTTTACGGCAGACTGATCAATGAGGGGCTGGCTCCCCTCACTACTCTGAGAAACCGTTGGGAGGAGGACATTGGCAAGGAGATCCCGGAGACGACCTGGTCCCAGCTGGTGCGGCGAGCCTGGAAGGGCACACGCCACGCCCGCTTTCAATTGGTCCACTACTACGTGCTCCATAGAGCATATCTGACCCCGGTGAAAATCAGGCGATATTTTGCTACGAATTCGGCGGAATGCCCCAGGTGCCCGGCCCAGGAGGCGGACCTTCTCCACATGCTGTGGGCCTGCCCGGGATTGTCATCCTATTGGGTAGAAGTGGGGAAGACCCTGGAGGAGACGACGGGGAGATCCTTATCGTTTGACGCGGCGGTGGGACTCCTGCACTGGTTCCCTCATACCCCCAAGAACAAAATATCTAGCAAGTTCATTGATTTAGGGCTGCTCCTAGCTAAACGAGAGGTGACCAGGAACTGGAAGGCGCGAGCTGGTCCGACAGGAAGCCGGTGGCACAGCTAACTTTTGAAGTGGGCGGTGGGGGAGAGCACGCTAAGATACCAGCTAGCTTGGAGGCAGCGTAATGAGAAGGCACAGGAGGCAGCGCTGGAGTGGGAGACGTTAGTGCAGGCCCTTAGGGATTATTGCGCCCCCAGCGACTCTGAAAGTGAGGAAGCAGCTCGCCCCAAGTCCCGATAGACGATTGCACTTTTCAGCTCTGTTGCTTTCCCCATGGGTCCTTTAGCAGATCCTGTTGAGGTTGTTGCCGTGCGCTGATGGCGGGGTTGGGTGGGTTCTCTTTGGTTCGTAGCGTTTTTGAGGGTGGGGGTTTTCTTTCTGGGTTTATAGGCTTGTTTGGAAAAGCAGATGACGGACAGTGGATCATCCGGACCAGCCTCGACATCCTTCTGAGCCCCCGTTGAATTTCGCCGCCCGACCCCAGGGTTGTGGGCTGAATGGCTGTGTAAGAAACTTACGGCGGGGGGACGGAGGGGGGTGTCTCATTGATCTTGCTTGTTATATAATGCTGGTCGATTATGTAACGATTTACTGATTCCTGCAATAAAAATATATTAAAAAAAAAAAAAAAAAATCATGGCTAAGTATGTGTGTCCCTATCAGCAAGCTAACGCCAATCTTCGTGAGATTATGGCTGGGTTTCCAGCGATAATCTCACGTTTGGCAGTTAGCGCTAGAATTTTTATCGCTTTTGAGATAAGCGTTGCTAATAGCACGCTATCTCAGCGATAAAAATCCACGTTAGCGGGCGATAATTATCCTAACACCAATTGCGCTTAGCGATAATTATCACCGGTTGTTGCTGATATGCCCCTATATTTGTTTGTGAATATCCCCATTCCCTTGCCGGCTGCGTTCTTTAACACCCTTAAAACTTGTATGATTAACCGAGCCTGAGCTGGGAAACAACCGCACTGTAACTGGGATATATTAACAAAGGGGGGAGGGGGATTTGGCGCACCCTATTTCTACCTATATTACTTATGTGCCCAAGCACAGTTCGCACACTACTGGTACTACCCAGTGCACTGTTTGCCTCAGCGATAGAGAGCGATGATGCCCACCCAATCCCTTTCGCGGCTATCCTTCCATATGACCGTGCAGAGGTCCCATAACTGGAAATAAACATCATACGAAGCACCTCAAAGGCGTGGCATAAATTGAGCGAAAGAGCGAATAAAGGGCCCACTTTAGGCACCAACGCTACCCTTAAATCGCCACCCAGCAATCTCCGTTACACAGGAAACTAGTGCGTCAACCATATTAACTAAGGGGGAGCTCACAACCCTGGGGGATTTTTACAAGGAAGGACTGTCATTAACACTAGAGGCATTAGAGTCGACACAGCCCCCCACTCCACTGACGACATTTACCTACATGAGACTACGGGCAGCGGGCCGAACGCTCTACCCGTGCTTCCCAGAGCCTGCAGCGCTGTAGATGATGTACACAAGCAGCTCCAATAGACGACTCATAACACGGTTATATAATGCATCGCAGAAAGAAGGGTCGAACACTTTGCCTTCACCACAGGCACTGTGGAATGTGGTGCTTGAGGATTGGGAGGCCTGCTGCAGGGCCAGTTCGAGGATTTTTGGGGCCCTGGGCCGAAAGGGAATGCGCGAGGCCCCTCTCATTTGAATACATGACACCTTCAGGGCTCTGGAAGCTGTTTGTGCAGACTCCTGGTCCACAGCTCCTCTCTCAGCCACCTACTAGCACCTCTTTTATAGCCCATTTCGGGCTGAAGGTGTGAGAATTGCTTGGGGGCTGGGAGTTAAACCTGTGGGGCGCTGAAGTGGTGGACAGTGGACGTCCTGCGGTGTCTTTGAATAGGCAGCCCGAGAGGAGGCCGAATTGCAGGACAAAAGTGAACAAGCATTGGCATAGCCAATAGGTCTCGCTTTTAGGACCTTATAAGTATTTAGTTATGCAGCACAATACCCTTGGTGCAACAACAACTGTTGCATGGCAAAACACTTATTAGGTCCCGAAGGTGAGACCTATTGGCTATGCCAATGCTTGTTGCTGTTTTTGTGTTACTACAATATATAGGGATGTTATTTGTCACAGTTTACAGTTTGGATTAGATCATTGATGACACTATTGTTCATAGGATCACGATGTCTCCAGTGACAACTTCTTGCTGCCCAGGTTGTGCCGAGGAGTTCCTTTTCCAGTGGTTTTGCTGTCCTGATCGAGCCGAAGGTCCTGCTGCAGTTGTCTCCTCCCTTTGTGTGTGTGGTTGTGGTTGTGTGTGTGGTTGTGTGTGTCATTGTGTGTGTGGTTGTGTGTGGGTGTGTGTGGTTGTGGGTGTGGTTGTGGGTGTGGTTGTGGGTGTGGTTGTGGTTGTGTGTGTGTGGTTGTGTGTGTGGTTGTGTGGTTGGTTGTGTGTGTGTGGTTGTGTGTGTGGTTGTGGTTGTGTGTGTGGCTGTGTGTGTGTGTGGTTGTGTATGTGTGTGTGGTTGTGTGTGTGTGTGGTTGTGTGTGGTTGTGTGTGGGGTTGTGTGTGGGGTTGTGTGTGGGGTTGTGTGTGTGGTTGTGTGTGTGGTTGTGTGTGTATGCGTTGTGTGTGTGTGTGAGTGTGTGTGGTTCTGTGTGTGTGTGGTTGTGTGTGTGTGTGGTTGTGTGTTTATGTGTGTGTGTGGTTGTGTGTGTGTGTGGTTGTGTGTGTCATTTTGTGTGTGGTTGTGTGTGTAGTTGTGTGTGGTTGTGTGTGCGTGGTTGTGTGTGTAGTTGTGTGTGTGGTTGTGTGTGTGGTTGTTTGTGTGGTTGTGTGTGGTTGTGGTTCCCGCTTTAATAATTGGCACCAGGATACATTGTGTGCTAAAAAATACACTAAAACACAAAGGCACCATGAACAACAGCCGCTCATTTTCTGTTTTTTGTCTGCTCACTCGAGGTAAATATTTACTATGAATGGAGTGTAATTAATAATAGCTCAATTTCAGGAATTTTGTGCTGCAAATGTAACATGATATTCCAAAAGTTACGCAAAATACACTGCCATAATTAAAATATGGCCAAGGCCTAAGGGTGATTCATTAAACAGTGCTAAAGCTCTGAACACATTAAAACTGCCCCACTATAACATTGCCCCACCTTGTTGGATTTACACAAATTTTGGCATATCAACAGGTAAACATGCAGAAAGACTGCCAAACTTTCTGTGGCTTTGACAAAGAGAGTGCCACAGTTATTAGTAAATTAACACTTTTTTGGCCCATTCTTTAACTTTGACAAACATTTGAAAATACAAGAGTAATCTAAACATGCTAAGGCCACGACAAATAGCATACAAATTAGTCAAATAGAACTCGAATTATAGGTAAATCAAGAAGCACCTTTTGCCTGTCATCTTTTTAAAACACTAACATCCCAAAACCTAATAAAAGAATTTGCACTAAAGAAGCACACGTTCTGAGTGAAGTTCCACTTTCATGAAACGTTTGGTATCAGCAGGGCCACTGTAATGATGTGGTTCTGTGGCCGGAGCATTTTCAGTATAGTTAAGGATATATCACAGCTGCAACATAGTCCATCAACTGCCACATAATCTACGGATTAAAAAAAAATGTTTCTAGTTCAAATGGATCAAAAGTTACTAAAAACGCTGAAACATATGTTGAGGCACACTGGAAGGCTGTTTCCAAATGCTAACTTGTTATCTTTCTGTTGCTTATTGCTGTATTTGGGTGTCATGCTGGTACTAATGAGATCAAACCTTTGCCCACATACTGTTAACATGAGAAAACAAAGAGTTAATACGGTCACAAAATGTGCTGCATTACACCAATTAATTTGCCCTTTCTGTCTGATTAATTTCGTAAACTCTGTTGCATAATGTTGCCCTTTCTGTCTGAATAATTTAGTAAACTCATTTGCATAATTTGACCCCGGGCCCCGCCACATAATTCCAGCGGCCCTCGGTTTAAGTCATTTCTGGAGTGTTTACTGTAACAGAGCAAAATGTGGTGTAGGAGCTAAAATGGGAAATTGCTCTTTCTTGACCTTCCCTCATAACATGTTTTCCCATAAACTGATATGCATGGCGCTTGGTAGGGTGAAAGTAGCATCCGTTTGTCTGAGGGTGTGCCAAATCAATTGGAAATTAGACAGATAATGACAACGTTGTAAGAAAACAAGAAAATGCATTTTAAATAGAACGTGAGGCTGAACTGTAAGTACGGTCTCTCTATCTCTCTCTCTCTCTCTCTCTCTCTCTCTCTCTCTCTCTCACGCACACACACATTCGTATACTGTATGGAGTCTACATGTTACAAACTCAAGAGTGATGGACTGCTGTCATACACCTAGTAGACATATTCCAAAATAGGCACCCTTGGTTAGCCAATTAGCACCAGCTCTCAGAGGGAGCACTCCAGATGGGTGGATACAGTGAATGCTGCTTTAAATCCCATATCCATGTTTTTCCAATCCATGTGTAAATGACTTGAAAGCAAAACCTGGCACCTGCCAATTCTCCTGGAATCTGCAATAAGTGCAGGGCAGGGACGGAAGGATGCCATTATCTACTCAGATTTCGAACCAGGAGGTGTAATTTGCCACCAGCCGCATATTAATGAAAGCCTGAGAATAAGGCGCTTGTCAAGGAGAGAGCCGCCGGTGTAAAGTCTGCCTGCCTGACTCACTCGGATGAGGTTTCTCCTTACTATGCTAACCATCCGTCATCAAACATGTTCCCTCATTTGTATATGTCACCAGTGTGTGTGTAATGAGTGTCATGTTTTATTGTCTTCCCTTTATTCTCGCTGTGACAGAAATCGCGTGTTCTAACAAACACCCTGTATAAACTCGATTTGAGGATGAACACAAGATATTTCTGGTTTTATTGTTATCTTTCCAATGATTCAAACTAAAGCTATTAATCTTGTGCTCCCCTCTGCTGTTCTGTTTCTTGGGCTTTCTTGCTGAGACAGGCGCCATTTGCATTTTAGAGCTGTGATGGCATCCCCGTGAAGGGCGCCGCTTCATATCTTCGTAATTGCTTTTCAAAGGCAGCGGGTGGGCATTGATCTAGCTATTTACACCTCCTCCGACGAAGAGTAAGGTGTCAATGGATCTTAATGTGTGAAATACTAATCAACGAGCTCTTTAAAGTTTGGCGCGGTGGCGCACAAAATAAATGTTACATGTCACGAGCAAAGTGCTACAGCAGAAATTCCTCCCCTGTTTATACCGAGAGCCAGAGAAAGAGAGGGCAAGGGGGAGGGAGAGAGGGTGCGAAAGAGCGATGCAAAAGGAGATGAAAGGAGGAAAATGAGATATGGAAAGATAAATGAAAAGGCAGGGATTCAAAGAGAAAACAAGCATTGGCCACAAAAGACATTGCGATCGCTGTGAAAGCGAAAGTGATCGCGATGACTTAGTGCTGCTGGCTGGCCTAGCGCATGGCGGCTGCGCGCGTGCACGCTAACGTGTACGCAAGCGCTAGGCCAGCCAGCACCACTTAAAAAACACACATACAAAATGTCTCTCCGAGCCAGCGCATGTGCTGGGCTCAGCGAGACTTAAAAATGCGTCTCCTTGCAACTGGGACACCATCCCTAAGAGGCCCAGGGACTAGGAGGCCCAGGGTGGGCCCCCTCCCCTCTCTCTCAGGGGCCCAATTGCAAAGAGACGCCTTTCTTTCAAGTGAATCAGAGTACAAGAAGGCTGGTGGTGTGTTAAACTGGTGCGGGCCCTATGCTAGTGGGCTGAGGGCCTGGGCAGCTGCCTACTCTGCCCATGCCTAGCGCCGGCCCTGCCGTGCGCTCATGGGTAGGCTTTCTACATGATACACTTTACATTTCTACAGCATATCTACTACACTCCCTTACAACTGTACAAATAAGGTCTTAGTACTAACTCTCAATGCATTAGGTGTGGGGAGATGGAGGCAGGCTATATGCATCGAGCGTGGACATGTACATTGGTATATCAGTTTTGGGAGCAGGTGGCTGGGGCATTGACGGATATGGTACTGGAAAAAGTGTAGTGGACACCACAGGTCTGCCTGCTGGGACTGGTGAAAACCCTGCAACCGAGTGATCGTAAATTAGTGACGATTGCTACATTGATAGCCAAATGGTGTACAGCTAAGAATTGGGCGAATAAATCTGTACCTAAGATGGAACAATGGTTACGAGATATAGTGTATTGTAGACCAACTTGTTATCTATGCGGAGGAGCTTCCAGTTGCCTCCAGACCCAAGAATATATGGGCACCGGTCACAGCCTATCTATTGGCGAATTCAGATGTGTGTGAGTCATGAACTACTACGTTGTGTGGCGGGAGCTCCTAGAACTGGTTGTGCAAAATGGAACTAATTGTAAGTACATGCACTTCTATATGTGAAGATGCTTAAATGGGCCAATCCTTGGAATGATGTACTGTAATAAGGCTGCCCTGTTATATGGTTTTTGTTGGAACTGATCAAATGACTAATAAATAAACAAACAAAAAAAACACAAAAACAAACTATGGCATGTTTCCAGGCCAAAGGAACAGTACTTGTTTTAAGTGAGCAGTTACAAATATCAGTCGAAGTGGAAGTAACTGCTGTCGCACTTGTGAGCATGATATCCAGAGGGGCAGGATCCAGACAGGAGCCAGATTTGAGGGCAGCTAAAATTTCCTGCGTGTTTCCCAGTGTGATATCAAGAAGAGTGCTGAGTGTTCCAATGCCCAACTGGGGGGTTTGTGGGGCATATTTAAAGCCCCTATCGCCATGGGAACGTCACTTTTAACGATGTTCCTGTGGCGATAGGGGCTTTGCCATATTTACAAGGCAGCGTTAAGCCACTTAACGTGGCTTAATTCTGCGCGGCCAGGATGTCACTTTTTGTGACTTTCTGTGTGAGGCAGCACTAAGCCACTTTTTTTGGCTTAACGCTGCCTCGTAAATATCGTTCTCTTCAACGCAGTTTTCTGCATTAAAGGGGCATGCAATGGGCAATGCTGGGGGTGTTCCCAGCAACATCTATGGCTTTTTGACACTGCCCCAGATTTACGAGAAATCGTAAATCTGAGGCTGCGCCAAAAACTTACGCCTCCCCAGAGGAGGCGTAAGGAAGGCACAGCGAGGAGAAATAGCTACATTTCTCCTCGTTTTTCCTTTTTCTATGGGTGCTGCAAAGAGGAACAAGCCTCTTGTGATTGTTTTTGTGCAGGAAGGTTTCCCTTCCTGCACAAAAATAATCATCCCCGCAATGCAGGCACCATTGCACAATGGTGCAAAGGTGCTTGTGTTGGTGCATGGCAGTCCATTATGCGCCGGCGCAGGGGAAAAGGACAGGAGTATGCCGTATCTGATAGCTGCCGCGTATTTCTGAACTTTTCTTTTGCCATAGGACAGTGAGGGAGGAAGGCCTGCGGTGCTGCTCTATGGCAAAACCTCATAAATGAGGCTTTGTATATCTAGAGGGTAATGTGATTTAAAGGGGAGAGGATGTAGCCTAAAGGCTAGGGCGGTGGACTTCAAATCTTGGGATCTGGATTCGAGTCTCAGCAACGACACTCAACATCCTGTGATTCTGGGCAAATCACTTACAGGCACATGCATCAAGCACAATACCGGTCGCAAACGGGCAGATTCTCAGAATCTGCCCCTTTGCGACCGGTATTTTTGCATTTGGGATGCATCATCCCAAATGCACAAATCGCTATTTAAGGAATCTCAAAATAGCGATTCCTTAAATAGCGATAGCATTTAAGGAATCGCTAATAGAGATTTCTTAAATGCAATGCATTACAGTTTTAATAATAGCGATTTCGCTATTAGCGTGAGCAAATTACCATGAAGCTGGACTTCATGGTAATTTGCGAAAACTTAGAAAAATGCACTTATTTGCATTTTTCTAAGTTTCATGTTGCACACACACATGCCCTTAGAGCATGTGTGTATGCAACATATGTGCAGAGTTAACATACATGGGTGCAATAGGGTGTCATTTTGACACCCTTGCACCATCGAAATTGCGGGAGCAATTTGCGAGTACCTACTGGTACTCGCAAATTGCTCCCGCAATCTCTAATTCATTCCTATGGGCCTGGAGGCCCATAGGAATGAATGGGAAGACATTCCTTAATTGCGACTCGCAATTTGCTAGTCGCAATTAAGGAATTTGTGGGAATCGCTATTTCTTTAGCGATTCCTACATGCATAGGGTTTTGCTATTCCTTAATTGCGATTCCTTAATAATCGCAATTAAGGAATCGCAAAACCCTATGATGATGCATGTGCCTGTTAATCTCCCCGTGCCTAACAAAAATGAATGTGTCCTCATGCAACTCAACTGGTGCTCATGTAAAGCGCTCTCATACCTGATTTCGGGTCAAGTTTGCGTTATATAAAACTTCGAGGAAAAAAAAAAGTCTTGTTGGCGTAGGTGGTGTGTTACAAATAGCCCCTGATAATACCTGGAAGGATTCAGCATTGTGAGTCTGTAGAGGTTTACTGGTGATGAGATCTTTGTAAACAATGGCTACTCCACCTCTGGATTTGCAAGCTGTACAAAGATGGAGCATGTTATAATGTTCAGGTAGTATGAGATCACACATTAGTATAGAGGACAGAGAGCATTCTCATTTAATCAGGGTGAGGATGTCCAGATGACAGTCAAGGGGCAGATTTACTGAGCAAAGTCATGGAAGGGTGTTTATTTTAAAGTGTAAAAGGTATTTTTCATGGAAAAGGTGCCCTTTTCTACGAGCCAATAGCGCTTTGCGTCAAGGAGGCATTAAATGGGTGTGAAACGGGGAGATCTCTGCAAAAACCCAGAGGCAAAAATAAACAAGCATTTGCAATGCAATAGGTCTCGCATTTGTGAGAGTTTGAGCTATTGGCATTGTAAATGGCAATGCTTTTTATTTATCTGTTGGTTTTAAAAACAGATAAAAGGCATTATCATTTACAATAGCAACAGCTTACACTCTCGCAAATGCAAGACCTATTGCATTGCAAATGCTTGTTCTGCTAGGAGGTGGGTGGTGTTTTCCCTAAAAGAGGTAGGTATACAATGACCTAACACCCACAAACTCCCACCATACGAATGCAGAAATAATCATAAACCCCGACGAGCCTCTCTGCAATTAGGAATCAGCACATAGTGGAGGTAGCAGGTGCATTGAATCAGATTCGCCAGTGATGCCCCTCCTCCAGCTCCCAACCCGTGGGCGAGACAATTCAGTACAGAGGTAACTGTGGGGGGTGGGGCGGGGCGGGGCTGGGTGAGGGGGTAGGGGAGTCCGACACACAATGGCAGATATTTATTTATTTACGTTCACCTTTGCTCTCGTATGTCAGACTCCACTACCCCCCACCCAGCCTGCCCCCGCCCTGCCTCACCGCCCCACAGCGTTACCTCTGCAAGCCACCACTGATTCTGTACCCAACTCCCAGAATGTTTTTTTTATTATAAATACATGAAATGTGTGCAAAGAAGATGCACGCGTGCTTCCAACCCCCAGAATCCTAAATGGAATCCATTCAAACTGCGCGCCTAAAGGTCACAGGTTTTGCTCATGAATTAAGGTATCACTGTGGAACTCAACTTGAATGCTTTAATGTGAGATGGCCACAGGTAGTTCTATTTTCACCTTATATCTATTTCTTTCACGTCTTTTAAACAACAACACATCCTGCAGGATATCCTGCATTGTGTCTACCAATTCTATCTCTAACTCTATCTCACATTGAATATTCTTGATTTTCACAAGTTTCAAATATATCATAACAGAAGACATTATTCACATATTCACCAGAATCTCAAAGAGCATTAACAAATTGATTGCTTTACATTTTTTTGATCTTGGAAGTTTGATTAATTCAGTTTTTTGTTGGAATGTGACCTTGTGAACTAGTGGTGGCACTCAGTTCTCTATAGTTGGAGGAATAACACTTGGAAATTGTTGTGCATTTGAGGTTTAGAACAAATGATTTTGCGACAATATATAACAGTCTATGGGGCATATTATCAAGAACGGCATTAAAATTATCGCCGTTTAGCGGCAGCAAACTTCCGCTAAAGCGGCGATAATGGGCTTGATAATATGCCCTTGAGAATTCCCATAGAAGCCCATGTTCTGGTGTGAACCTGGGCTTCTATTGTAATTCTATAGCACCAATTGATTGGCTGTGCTTTCATACTAACAATTTGCGAAAAAATAAGTCCCCCGCTTTCAAATGTGAAATATGATACAACGCCTTCTGCATCTTAGGTGGCGTGTGCACCTAAACATGCTTAATGTCAAACACCACTCAGCTATGTACACATGCTTCCTTTTGTAAGTTACAAATAAGAATGCAAACTGACTGGATATGAGCTAGAAACATTGTTTAAATTGACAGACAGAAAGAGAAGCAAAGAATCGGACACTAGACAGCATACATAGAAAGCAGTATAGACAGACAGACAGACAGACAGACAGACAGACAGATAGATAGATAGATAGATAGATAGATAGATAGATAGATAGATAGATAGATAGATAGATAGACAGGTAGATTTAATGGACGACTACAGTGATTTTTGATATCAAGTTGAGAAGTATCACTATAGTTTTTGGAGCTTGAAAATTGAGGATACCAATATATTGATTAGTTTTCTAAACAGCATATCCGAAGAGAGTGTGATAGTCTGTATCTTGCATATTCCACCAATACTTGCTTATAAAAAAATGCCACTGGGATCTGAGCACAGGGCGGGATGGTGCAGCGCCTTCAAGCTGTACGCTATGGAGCGCACGGCACTGACAGTAGGAGAGCTTCGACACCGCTGACCAGACATAATGGAAGAAGCTAAAATATTCGAGGTAGAAAATGTAAAAGGGGGACAGGTGCAAAAAACTTTTCATAGCTGGGAAAAAAATGGACAATTGTATTGAAATATATTGTGATTGCACTGAGTTAATGGCTATGAAGTGAAGCTAAAAAGAGACGGCGAGTACCAGCGAGCTGGAATATGACTGCACCTGGTGCGTATTTTGCACAAAGCGAACAACGCCGCATGAACATCAAGTGTACACCATATTTCAAGTGTAATGCATGTGATGCAAATTTGCCTCCTCCATATTATTTGACTGGATTTTTCATTCTGTTAATTGAAGTACCCTGAACCAAAGGTTTAAAATGTGGAGCAAGAGAAGTAATTGGTTTTAGATGTAAATCGCCGGAGAAGGTAAGTTCAGAACACAGCGCACATTGTATCAATTTATGCTGTGGTGTTTCACTATTTTTCTGCTAAAATTTTCATGCACTCCAGTGAAAATAGGACGTCTTTGTCCGTGGGGAATTATGCCCAAATCCAATTCATAAAGAACAAGCAAAGAAACCTAATTACTAGGGGTGGGTGGAATTTGCAGAGTCGCGCTACGCAAAGCTCCACGAAACAGTAAAAAATCTCAGCGAACACGCAAAAGTTCAGAGAAAACACGGGGAATTGCTTGTTACGCCCGTTCGCGATGCTTTTTTCCTGTTCTGCGAAGCCGCGGATCGCGGAATTTTTGGCAATTCCGCATTCTCCGCGGAACGCGAAATTACCCAAATTCCGCAAATTCTGCGAGGGGAACGGAATTTACCGCCCAGGCCTATTAATTACACACAACGCTTGATTCACCTGCGCAAACCAGTGGTGGATGGTGAACATTTAAAGTGGTGGGGCAGAAATTCATGCACCAAAGTATAGGAGCTTACACCAGAGAAATATGGAAGATATGACCGGGTGAAAATGAGCAAAACGACACACAGTTTATGGTGGTAGGAAAAGGGTGAGAATGGTCCATGGATAAAGAAGAGGGCGGTGTGTCACAATAAAAAGAGAGAATGTGCATTCAAATTACATTAGAAACTGAGGGGCAGATCTGCAAGAAAGTGCCGCAGTTGAGCACCGCAAGCCCTTTGGCTGCGCCACGCTGCGCCACTTTCAGAGCACAGGAATGCAACATACTTACAAGGATATGTCACATTCCTGTGCTCTCCCCAGCGCTGGCGCAGGCACCCTGGCCTGCGTCATGGGTAGATTGTTTTTGTGCAGGGATGGGCACCTTCCTGCACAAAAACATTCACTACAGGCATTTTCGTCTTTCAATGCCTGCTGTAGAACGCAGCACACATTAAAGGGGTAAAAACATTAGGAGAAATGAAAACATTTCATCTCGTTGCACCTCGCTACGCCACCCCTAGGGTGGCGTAGCAAATTGACGCATTTCCAGGTTTACGATTCCTCGTAAAACTAGGAATGTGTCAGGTTCCATGGATGATGCGTGGGAACACCCACAGCAACACCCATGGAATGCCCCTTTCACGCAAAGTGCTGTGTGTAAAGCGGCCATATTTATAAGGACAAGAAAAGCCACGCAGGGTGGCTTTTCCTGTCCTTGTAAATATGGGGCAGAGAAATGTGCTGCCAGGGTGTCACAAAAAGTTGTGTACTGGCAGTGCAAGGGGCTTGTAAATCTGCCCCTGAATGAGAGGCATGAAAGATGTGGACAAAAGGTAGAGAGAAGAGAAAACTCAGTATAAAAAAAGCTAAAAGCACCATAGTGAACAGAAACAATGACCACAGAATAGGCAGCAAGCAGTGATAGAAATAGAAAGGGGAGACATTCAAATGAAGACAAAAGTTGATGAGATGAGAAATATATATGAGAGGACAGAAAGTGACACAGTGGAGAAACAAGATGGAGAAATTGGAGAAAGAAAAGATATCCAGGTGGAGGTATAGAAGGCAGCATGGAGAACGACACAGTCATAGGAGAGAAGTGAGCAGTACAGTAAATATCAACCAGCCTGACTCCACTTACAGGAGTATCACCATATTCAAGAGTTTGGTGCACATGTTCTCTGGTTAACAACAAAAAAACAGGGAGCATTCCATTGGAGGTTAAATATTGCTGAGCTAGCTAGTCCTGAACCCTTGGAGCCTGTCCGGCTGATTGGTAAGATTAAATGGGGCTAAGCCTGCCAGGCAACCTAACATGGCTGAGGGGAATTCATATGTCAGGTTGTGTAGTGATGGGCTGGGAAGAAGGAAATCTACAATAGGCTTTACGTAGGAGCAAGAATTAGAAAGAAAATGCTACAGTTTAAACATATCCCTCATGCGCAGTCCAACTTCATAACCAACAGCCTATACTCTTCTGTGGTTTGTTTAACATTTAGCTGGTGTTATAACGAAGGAAACCCACCCCTGCCTGAACTGGGCCTCTCCACAGATCGCAAATTTCAATATTCCCTTTTCTCCACTTCTTCCACATGTCAAAACTCTCCAAAACAATGAGACTTACGGGCATATCTACAAGGCGGCGACATAAAATTATCGCCGCTTTTGCGGCTGTTTTCAGACGAAAAGCGGCGATAATTTTATCGCTATATTAGCAAGGTCAGGCTATCGTGTGAAACCTTGCCTTAGCGCCTGAATTCCTAACGCCCATCTTTGCATCTCTAATGGGATGCAAAGTGGGCGTTCCTCCCCAGGATAACGGGAGAAATGTCGCTAATCGACATTTCTCCTATTATCAAGCCTCATGCAAAGCAGCATAGCGACAAGAAAAGTAGCAATAACCTCTGTTATCGCTACTTTCCTTATGCCTGCTTTGAAACTGACTTAGCCATGATATCCTATGGAAGGTGGATATCATGGCTACGTATGTGAGGCCGTATCAGCAAGCTAACCCCAAACTTCGTGGGATTACTGCTGGGTTTCCAGCGATAAACTCATGTTTGGCAGTTAGCGCTAGGATTTTTATCGCTTTTGAGATAAGCGATGCTAATAGCACGCTATCTCAGCGATAAAAATCCACGCTAGACGGCGATAATTATCCTAGCGCTAAGTGCGCTTAGCGATAATTATCGCCGGTTGTTGCTGATATGCCCCATAGTTGGCATGCAGGTCTCAAAACCTCATCTCCTGATCACCTGGCAAATAAACCTGGGTCTGAGTTTGTCTCCTTTCCTCATAAACATAATTATCTAATGGTGTATTGGCCAAAGTCTCTGTTTTCATTTGATATAAGTTTACTGTGATACAGGTACAGGAAAGAAGGCAGGCCTCTTTCCAAGCGAACCAATCCTCCCAAGTAGCAGTAAGAAATCTGGTATAAATAGTAATGCTCCTGCAGCAGCATGTGTGCTTTTCTCACTTAGCTAACTGTATAAAAAACACACAGTTAATTAACAGTACTATATACTCTATGACTCCGGCTGCCAACCTTGTCAACCCCTGGACTCATTACCTCCCACCGAACATGCTTCCAAATTGAGCACGCACACATTTAAACATGCACTCACTCATACAAGCATACTTACACACACAGACACTTACAAAGACATTCACACAGACACACACATACACTCCTGCCATAGAGATAAATGCACAACATTTGGAGACCCAGAAACAAAACGTACTTGACCTTAATCTGACCGGCAGGCCAGGCCCATGTTTCCAGACTCCTCCATCTCCTAACTTCGAACAGGACAACAGAGGTAGGCCCATGAGCTTTCTCCGAATCAGAAGCCGGAATAGAATAGGAAGTACTGAGGTGCACCTTATTCTCTATTCCGAATTCTGATAGGATAAAAGGGCGCATGATTGGCAAACCCTGAAGCTCCATTATCTGGCATGCTGTACTGCCTTACGCTAGTGCAGCATATCCGATATGACTGTGTGAGGCTGGGCTGTATCAGCCCCTGCCTGACACATGCGCAATACAGTCAGTGGAGCCCTCACCTGCTAGCAATGTGATATTACAGCTTTTACCTGCAAATAAATGGTCCATGAGATCATTTGTTTTCATGTAAAAGCTGTACATTCTAAGCAATTAGTGGCATAGCCAGGTGGGTGGTCGATGCCTTGGCGCCCCCTATGGAGCAGCCGCTGCTGGCGTTCACCCGCAACACCCATTGCTTTTTGACTCTGCCTCCTATTTACAAGGGTTGGGTAAATATAGGGCAGCCCCAAAAATAAGACCAAGGAAAACTTGGTCTTAACCTGGCGCAACGAGGAGAAATGATTGCTTTCTGCAGCACACATAGAAAAAGCAAATTGCCATGAATAATTGTTAATGTGCAGGAAGGTGTTCCTTCCTGCACATAAACAATCATTAGAAAATTACGAGTTGCAACTTCTATATGTGTTGCATTCTGCAGCATACATAGAAGTTGCAAATCACCATAATTTTTTTTATAACTCTTTTTTATTGATGACAAGTTTACACAGAGCAAACACTTTGCAAACATAAGCGACCAAGGGTGCATAGTTTTTGTTAACTTTTCCCATAGGCCACATATCATAGCTGTTCCATGACAGTGATATATTCAGTCAACTTTCACTTAGTCTACCCGGATCTTGCCCCTTTCTCCGCTGCGGGGGCTCACATGCACCTCCCCTGTAATTTTTCAATTTTTCCCAAATCTGTGACCATTTTTTGAAACACCCTCTAGATTCATAGACTGTCCACTCTGTCAACATGCACCAATCCATGTTTCTTTCCCATGCTGCTAGTGACGATGGCGCCTGTGCCCTCCACAGTCTTGCAACGTTCTGTTTCGCAATTATCATTCCAAGTGTCACCCATATTCTCTCTTTGGTGTTTAGATCAGTAGGATCCCATATATTCAAGAGGCACATCTTTATACTGTAGTCAATCTTACAACCCATCACTTCCGCCATACATTTTGTCACCTCAGACCAATACATCTGAATATATGTACATTCCCAGAGTATATGCACGAAGGTGCCATCTTACCCACATCTTCTTATGCATCATGTTTTGGTTCTATAGCTCATCTTTACCATTGCAGGGACCACAAGATACATTCTGTGGAGCACTTTTAGTTGTACCAGTCTCAGCCTAGAAGAGATAGCTACCCTCTTTGGGCAAATCACCATTATTGATTGTTTATGTGCAGGAAGGAACACCTTCTGGCACATGAACAATCATTCCCTTCAACGCAGGCACCCTTGCACTATGATGCAAGGGGACCTGTGTTGGTGCTAGGCAGCTGCCTTTAGCGCCAGCGATGGGGGAAACGCAGGGGTGTGCCGCATTCTTGTAAATATGGCGCATCCCTGCATTTTGGAACTGTCGGAGCGTGGCGGTAGCAATTTTGGCATACCACCAAATCCGACAGTTTCCTTGTAAATATGCCCCTCACTGTGCAAAATCCAGCTCCTTCCAGTGTGCGAAAGCAATTTGGGGGTGTCTCAAGATGCACTTGCGGCCTATTACTCGGACAGAGTGAGCATATCTTCTTTTGAAAATTCAGGCAAAGATACTGGGGTAGACACTTCCCTATAGAGCACTTCTAGGGGGCAGATTTACCATTTATTCAAGCAGCGCTGTGCAGCAGCCGCATATGCTGCACTGTGTGAAAAAGAGAGAGGAGGAGAGTGCCATATTTATAGAAATTATGGCTGTCTCCTCCCCTTTCCCTAGCGCTGGCGCTGAAATTAGCTTCCGTGCGCTACTGAAACACCTTTGCGCCATGGTGCAAGGGTGTCTCCGTGAGTCTAGGATAGGTTTTGTACTGGAAGAGTCCCCTTCCAGTACAAAATACTATCCACAGACTGATTTTATCCCTTTTACCTCTTTGTATGTGTGCTGTAAAATGCAGCACACATACAAAGTCGGAAAAGGAAGGAGAAATGAAAGCATTTCTCCTTCCTTGCGCCCACTTCAAAAGTGCAGTTTTCTGATGATAAACCCTGTATACTTTATTTAGTAAATAGGGTTTAGTGTCAGAAACTTTGGGTGGGGCGTGGGATTGCCCATTCTGCACCCATGGTACACCCACTTGTCAATAAGTAATGCAAAGCAGTGATATGCGATTATTTCCAGCGCTAAACAAGTCTAGCGCTGGAAAGTAAATTTGAAAAAAACACCAAATGCAACCCTACACCATCTTCCTCCTGTAACTTCCTGCTTCTTTATAGAACTCCACCTAGCAATGCACCAATCCCAGACACACTTTTAGACATGGTTTCAAACCATATCACACTACACTCCAACCTATGCATTATGGGTGACCCCAACATTTGATTTGACAAACCCAATATTCCCCCATCCAAAAGCAATCAACACTGGCCTAGATGCACTGAACCTGCATTAGAACGTCTACAAACCTACACACATTGCTGGATACATCCTAGATGCAATTTTTGCAAATACAGAACTAGTTATCTTTCAAACAGTGACTCCACTCATATAGTCAGACCATCATTTGCTTGCTTTCCAACATAAAACAACACTAAGCGACACACCTAAAACCACCTTACATGCATCCACCTATAGACCATGGAACAAACTCAATTTTAAACACTCTGAAACACAGCTCACATCCAGAACAGATCTAGACACAATACATTCTGTTCAAAAACTAAATGAGTGGCTACAGGAAGCTTTTGATATCCTAATTCCACTAAAAACAACACAACAGAACAAAAGAAAACAGGCACCTTGGAGAAATAATGAGCTAAAAGAGATAAAACAGCAATTAGAAAGCAGCAACGTGGCTGGATCAAAACAAACACAAATCAAGGCAAACTTGTCTTACAAAAACTTAACAGCTTATTCAAAACATTCCACCCAATGAATTTATGGACCTGATCAAAGCAAAAAGGATTGCTGGCAGTCTTTTTGACCCCGGTCCACCACAAACCGTCAAGAAAATTCTTCTAACAACCTCTGCTGCCACACCAGTAAGATGAATCATCAAAAATTCCTTGACTACTGGAATATTTCCAGAAGAACTAAAAAAGTCATTCATACGCCCTCTACTGAAGAAAAAACAACCTGGATCCGCTGAACCCCAACAACTACAGAACGATTACAAATGGACATTTCCTGGGCAAACTGATAGAAAGAGCAGCATTCGCCCAGATGTCACAATTCATTGAAGATAATGCCATACTTTCAGACTTCCAAAGGGGATTCCATCTGGGAAGAGACACAGAATCTGCCTTCGTTGGGATGACCTTAAGAACACAGTTGACCGGAATGGGGTTGCTGCGCTACTTCTATTGGACTTCTCAGCTGCCTTTGGCATGGTTGACAATGGCACTCTGGTATATAGACTCTACGAAGCCGGCATAGAGGCGACTGCTCTCGACTGGATCACATCCTACCTTCACAACAGAACTAATGTCATCCATTCTCTTCCAAACCGTACTTCACAAAAGCAGGGGTCCCTTAAGGCTCTATCATCTCACCCATGCTTTTCAACATCTACATGAAGTCATTACTGGCACTGATCAACCAAGTGGACAAACTAGCAAGATCAAGCTTTGTTGCTTTAAAAACTCTGCAACACATCTTCCCCCACCTGGGATTCCCACACAAGGTCCAGGCTACGATCTCTCTTGTTCTGTCTAAACTTGATTATGCCAATAGCCTCAACCACAGATCAGCTTACACAACTATGAAAAAACTACAATAGATTCAGAACTCTGCTGCCAGACTACTCTTACATATAAAACCGCAAGCCCACATCTCCTCTGCCTTGAAAGCCCTGCATTGATTGCCAGTTGCTAGAAGATCCACATTCAAACTGCTTTGTATCACTCACGAAGCGATACATGGCACAGGACCGCTCTTCATCAGGAATAAAACAACCAAACACATTCAACAAAGAAACCTCGGCTCTAGAGAGGCACCTCGCCTCCAAATCCCACCGTACAAGAAAAAAAACATGGGTGGCACATCCTACTACATTCCAGCAGCCAAACTAGGGAACTCTTTACGCCCAAACATGAGATTCACGGATAACCACCTTATCTTCAGAAGAATACTCAAGAATTGTCTCCTCCCCACATAACCACCATACTCAAACATAAATATACAGCATTTCCCTCTGTATATAATATGTATAATAACTGAGGGGCATATTAGCAAGGGCATCTTCGCCGCTTTAGCGGCACTTTTTGCCGCTAAAGCGGCGCTATTTTAATCGCCCTATCAGCAAGCTGTCGCTAACAGCTGTTAGCGACAGCTTTCTGGCGGAAGCGACTGTTTTGGGGGCCGCTTTGCATGTCAGCCATATTCATCGCTAATGACATGTAAAGTAGGCGTTCCCCACCAAAAGACCACGGAAACAGCCGCTAACAGACCCAACGCCTATTAGCAATGAGGCCCAGGCCCCGGTTAGCGATGAAAAAAGTCGCACTAACCGGGGTTATCGCAGGAATTTTTACACCTGCTAAAATCCTTACTTAGCCATTATCCTCAATGGGGGGTGGATTCTAAGGCTGAATCCTCCCCTGCCTATTAGCAAGCTTTACGTTAGCGATAAAAGTTTTATCGCTGTTTTAATTGTGTTTTGGCGGATTTTGCCGCTATCGCTGAATCTTTTATCGCATTGGAGATATACGTTGGTAATAACGCGCTATCTCCGCGATAGACTCAAATATGCCCCTATGTTTTTAAAGATATAGATATTCATTAGTTCAGCTTAACAAATGTAGTTATTACTTAGCTCCAATAGTCGATGTTTAAAATGTATAAAAGTGACAGCATAAATAAAATCTTTTATCATGACTATCTATCTACAATTGCTTCACTATTGATATAAAAAAATAATTTAAAGTACACTTGAAAATCTGAGTTTATTAAATGCAACTTTAATTTACATATATTACCTTCCTAATGCATATATATGCACTCCTACAATGTGATATTTAATTAAACAAATCATAATGCAAGTCAAACAAGAATATTCAAAACAGAAAAGCTCACAACATACTTCAATATGCTCAAGTATGTAACGATAACAACAACATAAATAATAATGCTATGCAAAACTGCCCAAAATAAAACGTGGCTTCTGCCTGTCACCTACGCTGTAATCTAACCCTACAATAATTAGTTGAAAAACATTAAGAGTATATGGCAGAAAGAGACACAATTCAAGAAACAGAATTGTGCCAGTGAAAATGTAAAATCTGGGCCCAATCTTGGCTTCCCTGTTTCACCAAAAGGTGTGATCCTAGACAATGTTGTATTTCAGGGAGCCTCCTTTTTAGCATGCAGGTGTCAGGCTGAATGGGACTCTTCCCTCTTTAGATCTTTCTCATTGCCCTGCAGTGCTAGTCTTCAAAGCAGCAGGTGGGGGTATTGTTGAGGGCCGCAGGATGCAGACAGCAATCAAGCAAACACTGCTTTCAACCACTCTCCCTTTGGGGCATATCAGCAACAACCGGCGATGATTATCGCTAAGCGCACTTAAGCGCTAGGATAATTATCGCCGGCTAGCGTGGATTTTTATCGCTGAGATAGCGTGCTATTAGCAACGCTTATCTCAAAAGCGATAAAAATCCTCAGGCTAACTGCCTAACGTGAGATTATCGCTGGAAACCCAGCGATAATCTCACGCAATGTGGCGTTAGCTTGATGATAGGGACTCACAAACCTAGCCATGATATCCACCTTCCATAGGATATCGTGGCTAAATCAGTCCAGAAGCAGGCGTAAGGAAAGTAGCGATAACAGGGGTTATCGCTACTTTTCTTGCCGCTATGCTTCATAGCGTGGGGCTTGATGATAGGAGAAATGTCGCTAAGCGACATTCTCCTTTCATGTCAGGTCAGGAACGCCCACTTTGCATCTCATTAGAGATGCAAAGCTGGGCGTTAGGAATTCCTATGCTAACGCAAGTTTTCACGCGTTAGCGTGAGCTCGCTAATTAGGCAATAAAATTATCGCCGCTTTTCGGCCGAAAACGGGCGCAAAAGCGGCGATAATTCTATCGCCTCGCCTTGCTGATATGCCCCTTTGTCCTGCCACATGCAGAACGAAGGCAGCAGTAATTAGCACAAACAAAAGGGCTCCGGTGTGCATGGCCTCCTGATTCACCTTCATTCTGTGACCAGCAGATTGGCCACTGATAACTGGAGGCAGGTCAGCAGGTCAAGGGCAGGGCCATAATAGGAAGCGCTTTTGTGCACTAATGGCCCTGCGAATCATGGAAGTGACAGGGATTTTTTTTTCCGTCCACCCCCACCCTTGTTCCCCGTGTCCCCCGACTTCAAAATCTGGGAGGATATATCCCCTGCATCCCCCACACTTCCTACGCCCATGGTTCCCTCGCAACATCTATGGAATGTGACGCATTCCCAGATTTACAAGGTTTTGTAAACCAGGGAATGCTTCAGATTCCTATGCCTCCCCAGGGGAGGCATAAGGGAGGTGCAAAGTGGAGAGATTCCTTTATTTCTCAATGGCTTTCCTTTTTTTATGTCTGCTGGATTCTGCAGCACACAGTAAGAGGAAAACACCTCTTGTTGTTTTTGTGCAAGAAGGTGTCCCTTCCTGCACAAAAACAATCACCCCTACAATGCAGACACCCTTGCACCATGGTGCAAGGGTGTCTGCGTTGGCGCATGGCAGCCCATTGTGCTCCAGCTCAGGGGAAAAGGACAGGAATACGCTGTAACTTGCAGATATGGTGCATTCCTGCCCTTTTCTTTTGACGCACAACAGCGCAGCAGGAAGGCTTGCTGTGCTGCCGTGCGTCAAAATATTGCAAAGGAGGCCTATAGGGTTTTATGGTTTGGCATATAGGGTACTCTGTCAAAACATGGTGGAAGTCCTGTTCACTTGCACTGCATTTACTGTAATGCACTTGTAATACAAAAGACATGATGGTGACAAGCAGGCCATAAGCAAGACCAATTTGTGCCTATTTACTGGAGACATGCTGGCGTGTGGAGCAGAGCTGCGGTGCACTGTGAACTGCGGAGCGGTGAATGTAGCACGGTGCTGCTTCCACTGGTTTCTTTCTCCACGCTTTTTCCTTTGACTCTGTCGTGACTTTTGCTGCCGACGCTCTTTCCGCAGGGAGTGCGCACAAGCATACTAGCATGAGCATAGCCAGCGGGATCACTGCAGTGACCGCAGGCAGTTTGAGCGGTCTGGTCCTGTCGCGCCCAGCACCGACCGAACTCAGGGGCATATGTTTAAGGAAGTGGCGGAGTGAGGCGTTAGCCGTCATTGCTTAACGCCTTACTCCGACACTTCTGAAACGCAAGGCTGCACCATATTTACAAGGATATGGTGCAGCCTTGCATTTCCCTCTGCGATTGCGCTACACTTAGCAGTGTAGCGCCAACGCAGGTACCCTTGCACCGAAGTGAAAGGGTATCTGCATGCAGGGGAGGATTGTTTATGTGTAGGAAGGTGTCCCTCCCTGCACAGAAACAATCCTGAAATGCCATTTTGTCACTTTTATGTGTGCTGCTTCATGCAGCACACATGAAAGTCACAAAATGGCATTTTGTTTACAGATTGTTTGTGTAAAGGAAGGAGGACCTTCCTGTACGTAAACAATCCATGGCATTTTGCTTTTTCTGTGTGTGCTGCACAAGGCAGCACATACGGAAAAAGCAAAAACAAGGAGAAATAAAGCATTTCTCCTAGTTTCGCCCACCTCAACTGCCGCTGCCCACCCCTTTCATGCTAACCATAGCGTGAAAGGGGGTCTTATTTACAAGGCAGCGTTAAGCCACATTAAGTGGCCCCCTGGACAAGCGGGAGTGGTGGTCACAACAGAATCTGGTGTCAGGATTTGCAGCCAGCTGGTAAGCTCCTTTCAGCTTTTTCCAGATCCCCCAAAACAGCTCTGTAACAGCCTTAAATGCTGCAATCACCATCATGACAGCACCTGTCCCTCTTACTTGTGTGGACCTTGTAGACAGTAAGAAGCGACGAGTGAGGAGTGAGGGGGGCTGAGGCTGGTGTGAGCCGCAGGAGCACTAAGATCTAAACAAAATGTGCACAGTTCTTTGGCAGACAGAGTGCAGGGACAGTTCCTCCATAGGAGCGGAGGAGCACTGCCCCCCCCCACACTGCTCCGCAGAAAGATGGAAAAATAAAATGGAAATAAAAGGATTTTTTTTCCATTTTATATTTCCAGCTTTCTGTCAAATGGGCGGGCCAGTGTGTCATTGCTGCTGCAGCATTGACAAGTGGTCTCTTCAGTTTGAAGTGTGCATGTCCGTTTGGCCGGCTACCCTGCTACAGCTCAACCGAAATGCGCAGCTCAAACTCTCCAAACCAGCTGTCTTAGACAGCTGGGTTGTAGAGCAGGCATCGGCCTCTAGTACCCTTCGGAGCGCTGAGGCAGCCTGCTCCAGGCAATCCAGATGCTTCACTCATACTTCTTAACAGCATGAGAGCAGCATCTGGATTGGATAAAGACCTGTGGGAGCTGTGGTACCTCGCGTATGGAGAGGTCTGGAGCTGGGGACTGAAGAACATGGAGGATGTGCTGCAGGCTAAGGCAAGTGAACCTTTTCATTCTTCATTTTAAAATGTTTTTGTTTATTTGTATGTTTTTTTATTATGTTTTTGTCGTCCACGCGCCCACCATTTTTGTCGGTCACCAACTGCCACTGACAGAATGAGCTGTGGGGGGATAAGTCTCAAAAGAACTTTGCACCATCTCCAGTCTGTCAATGAGAGGGCAGTTGGGTTAGATCTGGCGTGTTCCCGGGGTTGTGGAGATGGTCCAGTTAGGTCTGGGTGTGACTTCCAGCCTAAGGGAATTACCTTCTCTTCTGGTCTTTGGTAAACCTGCCATCAAACCACCCTTTTGCTTCTTTAACACACTTCAATATTTGAAGGCCTGCAGGTCTTCTCCCCAGTTGTTGGGTGAGTCCTTGTGCCTGAGAATTGGGGTAACCAGGTGTTGCAGCAGTATGCTAAACATGTTTTGGAACCCTGGAGCTTGCTCGTGCCCCTTCCCTAAGGAGTCCTTGTGGAACCAGCAACTGGGGAAGCCACACCGATCGAGGTATCCTGAGCAAGGGGTGAACCAGGGGCTCAAACAACAAATTAGAGCCTACCTCTGCAGAAGTGGCCCGGTTGACATTGGGTGCAGCTTGCAGGTCCAGAACCTCCCCCCCGCCTCTACAATGACCCTCCTGGGAATCGCGTCTTTTTCAAGTCCTATCTGCTTCACTGAATTATTCATCCTCTTACAGCTTTGATGAGCAATATGACGGCAAAAAACTCAGATCTGGTAGAATTTTCTCTTCCAGACAATGCCAAAAAACAAACCCAACCTATTAAGAAACAGAGCACCGCACCTGGGGGCTTTAAAAGGAAGCGGAATAATATTGGCATACTTTCACAAATTACCTGAAGAAACTCCCACCTCCAGTATAGTGTTGGTGTAGTTGAGGATGAATTTTAAGATGCAAGCAGACGAGGATCAGTGGACTGCGCCAACTGAGGCCATGTGTGTCCTGCAGAACTCTACTCATAGAACAGTTCATGAGCCCCACTGTAGGGGAGAAAATTCATCCTTGAGGGAAGGTTCTCCAGTGTGTACAGTTATAGCAGCACCACAGGCTTTACAGGCTTCTGTTGTATTGGACTGTACTTTGCCGGACATTTCACCTTTCAAATCAAATGAGGAGGTAGTAAACACAGGAGTGGAACTATTGTTTGGTCCGCCCAAGCGGCCGACAAAGGGGCATATTATCAAGCATGGCGTTAAAATTATCGCCGCTTTGGCGGCAGAAAACTGCCGCTAAAGTGGCGATAATGGGCTTGATAATATGCCCTTGACAATTCCCATAGAAGCCCATGTTGACACCAGAACATGGGCTTCTATTGGAATCCCCAAGAGCATATTATCAAGCCCATTTTTGCCGCTTTAGCGGCAGTTTTCTGCCGCCAAAGCGGCGATAATTTTAACGCCGTTTGTTGATAATATGCCCCAAAATCTGTAGAAATGTTTTCTAGTACTCTAAGTCTTACAGCTTCTATCCTATGAAACATTTCAAAGTCTCCCGATTTTTCATTGAACCCGCCCAGTAATATTCCATTGGACTATGTGTGTTTTCTAACTCATTATTAAATCTTGAGCATGTTTTGTCATCTATTTTGTCTCTACTGGAGAAGACCACTGATAGCTCTGATCATATTTTAGATATTCTGTCAGTAATACTTAAAGAATTACCTTTAAAACTAGTAGTTGATAGCAGCTGGATGATTGCTAAAAGTCCTGTCCCAAGTTGTAGGGAGTCCAACTGGAGGGCTCTGAGTTTGAAATTGGATCAAAGGTTAACAACTGTGAAATGTCGGTTGACTTATCCCAGCTGGGATCCCTTTTTAAAGAACAAGGGGGTAAATTATAAAGGAAACACGCTATATATCGCATTTCCTGCTTTGCGCGATTATGTTTAACGCCGCGTATCGCAGGATTTAATCGCTGAGATATCGCATTATTATCAACGCATATCTCTACGGCGATTAAATCCTGCGATAGCAGCGTGAAACAAAATCGCGCAAAGCGGGAAATGCGATATTTATCGCATTTCCGTGATGATATGCCCCGTTGCCTCAGCCGTACGACCCACCTGCCATATTAAGTATGGCTAAGTCAGTTACAAACCAGGCGTTACAAACCTGCGATAACCGCGATTAGCGAGGTTTATTTTATCGCATCGCGGGTTTGCACGAGGCTTGGTAATATTGCACTGCCGTGTCAGCGCAGATTTCCATGGAGTAATGGAAGGGAACGCCCACTTTGCATGTCATTAGCGATATTCATCGCTGACATGCAAAGTGGAGTTTAAAGGGCTGCTTACTCAAGGAAACACGCGTTAGCGTGCCCTTGATAATTGTGCGTTAAAAAAATCGCCGCTTTTCGGCCAAAAAGGGCCGCTAAAGCAGCAGTATTCGGCTTGATAATATGCCCCAAGATTGTTCTGGGCAAGTCGTTCCTGATAAGGGGGAGGAATTGCCAGGTTCAACGCTGGATTGTGGGAAAAGTAGTGACGATTTTCCAATATTTAAAAAACGATAAAGAGGGTAAAAAGTCAGTTAACATAAAGGAACCTATTTAAGTCAGGCATGAGAAAAAGATAAATTCAAAAGTTAAAAATGAAAAGAGCAAAAAGGCTTAAATGTCTTATGATGGCTCCGCAAGAAGAGGCCCTTGTTGAGCAACTACTAGCAGTAGAAGTTTCTGTTGATGCCGTGGCTGGGGCAGGCCCTCCATCATTGATCCCTAATTCTCATGAGGTGGTGGGCATCTGAACCTGAGCAATTGGTCCACAACAGATTGGTACCCGTCCATGGCAAGGTCGGACTCCCCTTAAACGTTGGAGCTGAGCCTTTTAGGTCTGAAGCCGAACAAAGATGGGGCAAGGGATCTGTAGTTAGCCCCTAAGAGAAAGCAGAGTGGGTTCTGCAATTGATGGATATCTTTGCCGATATGGAATGTGTTGTTAATAGATTTTGAGTCAATTAATTCCAAGGTTATCCGAAATTCCTTCTAAAGACATTTCTCTGGTGGTTCTTCCCTAGACCAGAGAAATGGCTACATGGTGGCCAGTCGCCTGGGTCTATTTTTATTCCAGGATGGTGGCGTATAGAGTCATAAATTCATTGGATGAGCTTCGAAGGTCAGGTTTTGGCATCTATGACTCCTTCATCCACAGGGCTGTCTCCTCTGAGGTGTGGCCAACTTAGGTCAATGCATGAGAGTGCGGGAGCCTCAATTAATCAGTCCAACTATGTTCCCTTGTCAGGGATTCAGGGGGCCATGAGTTTGTTGGGTTTGAGAACATCTTTATCGTGAAATCTGAAAAAGGAAGGCAGATCTTTTCTAATTGTGAAAAATCATCAAACCAGTATGACAACACATGGGAATGGATTGCGGGGACAATAAATGATAAAAAAGTGATTTCTAGACGCCTGTTTTCTAGATCTTGATGATATTGGGGTTAACTTGTTGTCATGGAACATTGCTGGTCTGAAAAGGAATTCAGATTCTCTGCGGGCCGTTAATGAGTAGAGAAATGCTATGATTATTGAATTGCAAGAGACCTGGGAAGTGAATGATGTGGTGATGAGCAATTATAGGGTTTTTAGCATTAGAGCAATTAAGGGGAAGTTCAGCCAGCCTGAGGGAGGCCTAGCTGTAATGCTAGGTGTAAGATATGAAATTGAGGGGTGCATCTTATTTCTGGAATTTACTAATATCTTTACAATTAAAATTTTTGGCTCGTCATCGGAAAAGCAGGGTGAAAGGGGGCCAAAAACTGCCCAGATTTAATATTAATCAACTCCTTTTTTCCACTGAATAAAAGGTAAGATAATCAGTTAATGGAGCTGGCAGTCCTTATGGATAAGATGCACTCAAGTTTCCCAAAGGTATCAATTCCGTTGACGGGTGACTTTAATGCTAAGATTCCCCAAAACTCAGCGAAGGACGAGTTTCCAATGGGGGAAAGAAAATGATTTGGCTATCCCGTGTCAGCTTCTGGTGCGCCATCGTGGGTATGGGGGTATGGGAGAGAGAGACAACTGGGTTTGTTGCTTGATAGCTTAGCCTATTGTTAACAGTAGATGCGTAGTGGAACAGCCTACTCAACATACCTTTGATAATGGAAGGGTGTCTACATTGATAGATTATGGAATGATCTCCACGGAAAGCTTTGGTATAGTTATGGACCTAGTGGTAGGCAATTTAGTAGGCAGTAATCACCAAAACAACCACCACAGCACACCACCAACTCATCAAATACACAAAGAAGAACTTCCTCCAAGACAGAATCCTCTCCAATGCCCACAACTTCAAGGAACTCTTCTCCATCATAGAGGAATTTGCCAAACCCAACAGTGAAACAACAGATGTCCCTCCCTCCCAAGACCTCGGCAACAGACTCAGCGCCTTCTTTCACCTCAAGATCAAGACGATCTATGACAACTTCGACAACCAAGACCTCTGCATCGCCTCAACACCCAACCCCAGCGATGGCAAACAACAGACCATACTTACTTGGACCCCACTCATGACAGAAGACACCCTAAAGACCATGAAGAGCATCCCCTCTGGAGCACCTTCAGACCCCTGCCCATCACACATCTTCTACAGGGCCGCCACAGCCATCGCACCCGAGCTACGTCGAACCATCAACTGCTCCATCGAGACCGCCACATTCCCCTACAACTGGAAGCGCGCTGAAGTCAACCCCCTCCTTAAGAAACCCTCCGCAGACCTGACGGACCTCAAGAATTTCAGGCCCATCTTACTGCTTCCTTTCACAGCCAAGGTCATCGAAAAGGGCATCAACACCCAGCTAGCATACTTCATCGAAGCCAACATAATCCTAGACACCTCCCAATCCAGATTCTGCAGCAACCACAGCACAGAGAACACCCTCCTTGTCGACCAAGGCCAAATAGCAGTCCTCAACCTCCTGGACCTATCAGCAGCCTTCGACACCGTCTCCCACTGCACACTAGCCACCAGACTCCAGGACGCCGGCATACAAGGAAAGTCCCTTGACTGGATACGCTCATTCCTCACAGCCAGAACACAGAGAATAAGACTCCCGCCCTTCCTCTCAGAACCGACAGAGACCAGATGCGGAGTACCCCAAGGATCCTCCCTCCGACCCACCCTTTTCAACGTCAACGTCTACATGGGAATGTTCGTCAGAAACCATGGGCTCAACACTGTCTCCTACGCCGATGACACCCAACTCATCCTTTCCCTCACCAAGGAACCCGACATCACCAGGCACAACTTCCAAGAAGAGATAGAAGCTGTTGCAACCTGGATGAAGAACAGCTGCCTGAAACCTAACTCATAGAAAACAGATGTCCTCATCCTCAGGTCCATCCCCTTCGCATGGGACGACACTTGGTGGCCCCCCACCCTCGGAAACCCACCCACCCCGACTGACCATGCACGTAACCTTGGCATCATACTGGACTCATCGCTCGCATGAATCACCAGATCAACGCTGTCTCCCGCGCATGCTTCAACACCGTCCACATACTACGTAAAGGTCTGAGCAAAATACCGATCCTGCAGCCTTCTTGTATCTTCCACAACAGTTGAAGTAAAAGCTTCTCCTTCTACAGCAGTAAGACTCTCAATAGTGGCCAAATGAAAGTCAAGGAAGGACATCAGTCTTCATATGGTGGACTGACATTAGATAACATAACATTGTATACTACACACTGAATCAGGTGAGTTGCAAACATCTTTTACCATGTGTGAGTTTTACGACTTGCATTATTTGGTTGAAATACCTGGTCAATATTATCTACACCATGTACTTGTAATTAAGTATACAGTTGGGCTTGTGAATTTCTTTCAATTGGCCCCAAACTTTGATTGTAGAAGTGCTTTCATCACCACTTGTAGTAAGCACATATACAACCCGCCTATGGGGCGTATTATCAAGCACGGCGTTAAAATTATCGCCGCTTTAGCGGCAAAAAACTGCCACTAAAGCGGCGATAATGAGCTTGAAAATATGCAGCAGAGACTTCCAATAGAAGCCCATGTTGATACCAGAACATGGACTTCTATGGGAATTCTCAAGGGCATATTATCAAGCCCATTATCGCCGCTTTAGCTGCAGTTTTTTGCCGCTAAAGCGGCGATAATTTGAACGCTGTTTCTTGATAATATGCCCCAAAGTGAGTACCTGATAAGCCAGCAGTTCATTAAAACACAATACATTGTTCTGCCCTCTTTGGAGTTTCTTACATATAAAGTCCTAGCAAAATAATTGTTGGTGACTTTGCATGATACCACAAGCCACAGTACCAGGATACCTGTGTCACAAGCAGGATTGTTTTTGTGCAGGAAGGGCTACCTTCCTGCACAAAAACAATCTTTAAAGGCATTTTCCTTTTTCTATGTGTGATGCAGAATGCGGTGAACAGTCATAATATCGAATTGTTAATATCGAATTGCCAAAATATCAAGTTTTTTATATAGAATGGACAGAATATCGAACTGCCAAAATATAGTGGTGCAGAATATCGAAATCCGCGTAAGAAATATCGATTGTCATAATTAGGGGTGGGCGGAATTTGCGAAATTAACTTTCGCAAATTATCGCGAAAATGTTTAAAATTATCGCAAACAAGCGGAAATATCGCGAAGATGCGGAAGTTTTTTTCCGGCATGTTCGCGAGATTTTCTGCATGGTTGCGGGTCGCCAACTTACCCATGTGGTTGCTTGTGGGCGCGGCCATCTTGTTTTGAGTTGTCTCGCGGTGCATGATCGCGAGCAGAAAGACGTGATCGCGCGACGCATGACAGCGCAAATGGCTAAGAACAATACAACATCTCATGGAGAACGCGACCGGATCAAGAAAACTTGTCGGCGAACGCAGGGATTCAGGTAAGGTGATCTCGCGCGCGCCAGAATGTATTATTTTACAGCGCGAGCAAGAAACAAATTATCGCCAAGCTGCGGAAACCGGAATTTTTGACATTTTCGCGCTCTCCGCGGAACGCGAAAATGTCAAATTATCGCAATTTCCGCGAACGGAACGAAATTTTCGCCCAGGCCTAGTCATAATATCGAAGTTAGTAATATCGACAGTCATAATATAGTTGTTAAAAATATTGATATTTTTATAGTGTTTTAAGTGTTAGTATATCTGTTAAAAGTATGTATTATTTTGTAATGTATGTTTGAATTTTTTTGTAGTAATGAATTTTATGTTATTTAATTTTTGCATAGTTTAATTCCGTAGTGGGTTGTGGGTTTCTAGGGGAATCGGGTGGGAAGTAATTTAATTGTAATTAAGTAATTATTTAATTTTATTTATTGGTATTGATAATTAATGTATTGTTAATTAATTATTAATTGTTAATTATTTTTTATTAATTGGTAATTATGTTTTATTAATTGATTAATTGATAATTATATTAATTGTATTAATTATTCAGAGCGGGTTGTGGGTTTATAGGGGAATTGGGTGGGAAGTAATTTAATTGTAATTAAATAATTATTGAAAATATTTTTGTGTATTGATAATTAATTTACTGTTAATTAATTATCAATTGGTAAACATTTTGTTACTTATTAATTTTTGGTACTGAAAAATAATGTGTGGTTAACTAATTATTAATAGGTAATTAATTTGTAATAATTAATATTTATTGGTATTTATAATTAATTAATTATGAAATAATTTGCCATTGGTAATTAATTTTTAATACATTTTTATTGGTATTGATAATTAATGTATATATATTTAATTATTAAATCAATACTTTCCCTACTGTTGCACTCACTGGAGGGGGAATAGTAATTTTTACCCCTACTCTATCCAACACTTTCCCTACTGTTGCACTCACTGGAGTTGGAATAGTAATTTTTACCCCTACGCTATCCAGCGCTTTCCCTACTGTTGCACTCGCTGGAGTGGGAATAATAAATCTTATCCCTACGCCGTCCAACACTTTCCCTACTGTTGCACTCACTGGAGTGGGAATAGTAATTTTTACCCTCCCGCAATCCAACGCTTTCTCTACTGTTGCACTCACTGGAGTGGGAAAAGTAATTTTTACCCTCCCACTATCCAACGCTTTCCCTACTGTTAAACTCACTGGAGTGGAATAGTAAATTTTACCCTCCCGCTATCCAACACTAAACATATTGAATATTTTTTTAATAATATTAAGTTAACATATATATATATATATATGTATTAAAAAATAAAAATGCATGTTTATTTGTTTTTAATTTACATTAATTATTTATTATTTTTAAGATTATTTAAGTATTTTTAAGTATGTTTTACTTTTAATTATATTTATTATTTCATTATTTTACATTACTTTTAAGACATTTAAAAAATTCAATAATTCAACAAACTATATTATTTACAACAATATTTTGGATTCAATATTTTTGTACTTACCTGTTTGTAGATAGGAAGTCGATCTTCTGTCATTTTATATTTTGTCATCGATATTTTGGCAGGTCGATATTTTGCTCCTCAATATTCTGTCAGTGATCCACGGAATGCATCACACATAGAACAAGCATTGGCATAGCCAATAGGTCTCGCCTTTGGGACCTTATAAGTGTTTAGCCATGCAACAGTTGATGTTGTTGCAGCAAGGATATTGTGCTGCATAACTAAACACTTATAAGGTCCCAAAAGCGAGACCTATTGGCTATGCCGCGAAGGCATGGCTAAGGCGGAGTTAGGCGCCATCCGTGTTGCTGTGATATAGTAACTGTATCTGTATGCTATCATGCCACAGATTGCTTTGTACATAAATGACGCCAGACTCGTGCGGAGCTTGGACGGGCGAGTATGTTTCCACGTACAGCGTACAACATGTGATGTGGCGCACTATATTCCAACTTAGTGCAAATCTGGAGTCTGCTGCTGTAAAAGGTGCCGGGTTTGTAGAACAAGAGCCCGAAGGACCTGCAGGATTCTGACAGATGGACCACCGAGCTGCCCAGCCTGGGAGCTCAGAGGCCATGCAAGAGCATCCATTGCTTGCCTGCTGAAGTGCAGAGCTTGTTGTGATGGTGGTTTGGGGGATAGAATGAGAGGCAGATGATGCTCCTGGTTCTGTAATGAATCTGATAACATTTACAGTCACACCCTAAAGGGAAAGGGGGATAAAAAAAGTGCCCTGCTCACGCCAGAGCGTGAAAGACAAGACTGATAGAGATGGACAAGAGGTAGTCAGTCAGATGTCAGGCAGGAGTTAGTCTGACTAGCAGGACTCTAGAGTGATAGTTATAGTTCAGTCAGTTTGGTGAATTCAGATCTAAGTAAGGTCTCTGAAAGGCCTCTGGAGTGAGTTATCTTTCGGACATGTGACTTCGAAAGATGGGTAGCGCAGGTATCACCTTGACCCTTGGCGGAAGGCAGGCTCTCTTAATTTTCTTGTTCCAACCAAACTTAGGGCAGTATCCATGCCATGAGTGATATAGCACCAGTGCTGAGGTGGGTGGTGGCCTCCTAAAAAACGTTTGGGTACCTGCACTTATTTATATTTTATTATTACGCACTGAGGTCCATGAATTTCATGGGGAATGTGAAAGAGGACGAGGTGAGTGGTCCGGTGGAGTGGGCAGGAGAGGGTCAGGTGGAATGGGTAGGAGAGGGACAGGTGGAATGGGCAGGAGAGGGTCAGGTGGAGTGGGCAGGTGAGGGTCAGGTGGAGTGGGCGGGAGAGGGCCAGGTGGAGTGGGCAGGAGATTGTCAGGTGCAGTGGGCAGGAGAGGGCCAGGTGCAGTGGGCAGGAGAGGGTCAGGTAGAGTGGGCAGGAGAGGGTGAGGTAGCGTGTATAGGAGAGGGTCAGGGGGAGTGGGCAGGAGAGGGTCAGGTGGAGTGGGCAGGAGAGGGTCAGGTGGAGTGGGCAGAGAGTGTGAGGTAGAGTGGCCAGGAGAGGGTCAGGTGGAGTAGGCAGGATAGGGTCAGGTGGAGTAAGCAGGATAGGGCCAGGTGCAGTGGGCAGGAGAGGGCCAGGTGCAGCAGGCAGAAGAGGGCCAGGTGGAGTGGGCAGGAGAGGGTGAGGTAGAGTGGGCAGGAAAGGGTGAGGTAGAGTGGACAGGAGAGGCCCAGGTGGAATGGAGAGGAGAGGGTCAGATGCAGTGGGCAGGAGAGGGCCAGGTTGAGTGGGCAGGAGAGGGTCAGGTGGAGTGGGCAGGAGAGGGCCAGGAGAGGGTCAGGTGGAGTGGGCAGGAGAGAGTCAGTTGGAGTGGGCAGGAGAGGGCCAGGTGGAGTGGGCAGGAGAGGGCCAGGTGGAGTGGCCAGGAGAGGGCCAGGTGCAGTGGGCAGGAGAGGGTCAGGTGCAGTGGGCAGGAGAGGGTCAGGTAGAGTGGGCAGGAGGGTGGTTAGCCAAAATATCGAGTTTTAAATTTCGACCTACAATAATATCGTGTTTTTAATATCGTAGGTACAGAATATCGAAGTCAAGAATATCGATGGACAGAATATCGATCCCAAGGTAAGTAATATCGAAGTAAATAATATCGAAGTAATTAATATCGATGTAAGTAATATCGTAAGTAAAAATTTCGATGTCAATAATATCGATATTTATTTAGTGTAATGTCATTTAATATGTATTTTATTTGTATGTTAAAGATTATTGTAATGTATTTTAATACATTTAAAAATAAATGTTTAGAGATTTATAATTATTTTACATTTAATTTAGCGTTTTAGTATCAGAGCGGGTTGTGGGTTTATAGGGGAATAGGGTGGGAAGTAATTTAATTATAATTAATGAATTAATATGTATTGTTTAATTGGTATTTATGATTAATTAATTGGTAATTAATTAATAATTGGTAATTAATTGATTAATTAATTGTTAATTAATTATTAATTGTACAATTATTTTATTAATTGGTTAATTATATACATTATAATTAGTTTATTATTAATATTTATTTATTGTTAATTAATTAATTGTTAATTAGTAATTAATTGGTGATTTAATTTTATTAAGTGATTAATTGATAATTAAATTAATTATGTGAATTTTAATGTGTAGTGGGTTGTGGGTTTATAGGGGAATAGGGTGGGAAGTAATGTAATTATAATTAATGAATTAATATGTATTGTTTCATTGGTATTTATGATTAATTAATTTGTAATCAATTAATAATTGGTAATTAATGTGATTAATAGATTAATTAATTTTTAATTAATTATTAATTGTAAAATTACTTTATTATTTTGTTAATTATATAAATTATAATTAGTTTATTAATAATATTTCTTTATTGTTATAGTTAATTAATTAATTGTTAATTAGTAATTAATTGGTGATTTAATTTTATTAAGTGATTAATTCATAATTAAATTAATTATGTGAATTTTTATGTGTAGTGTGTTGTGTGTTAAAGGGGGAATAGTGTGGGATGTAATTAAAATTTATTTATTTAAATATTTATTTTACATAATTGGTATTTAATAATATTTTTTTTTTTAAAACATTGTTAACATGCAATTTTTTTATAAGAAATTATTAAATTGGTTATAATGTTAATAGAATCACTATGCTATCTAGTGCTTTCCCAACTGTTTTACTATCTGGAGTGGGAATAGTAATTTTTACCCCTACGCTATCCAGCGCTTTCCCTACTGTTGCACTCTCTGGAGTTGGAATAGTAATTTTTACCCCTACGCTATCCAGCGCTTTCCCTACTGTTGCACTCTTTGGAGTTGGAATAGTAATTTTTACCCCTACGCTATCCAACCTTTTCTCTACTGTTGCACTGTCTGGAGTGGGAATAGTAATTTTTACCCTTACGCTATCCAACACTTTCCCTACTATTGCACTCTCTGGAGTGGGAATAGTAATTTTTACCCCTACGCTATCCAACGTTTTCCCTACTGTTGCACTCTCTGGAGTTGGAATAGTAATTTTTACCCTTACGCTATCCAACACTTTCCCTACTATTGCATTCTCTGGAGTGGGAATAGTAAATTTGACCCTTACGCTATCCAACACTTTCCCTACTATTGCACTCTCTGGAGTTGGAATAGTAATTTTTACCCCTACGCTATCCAATGTTTTCCCTACTGTTGCACTGTTTGGAGTTGGAATAGTTATTTTTACCCCTACGCTATCCAACGTTTTCTATACTGTTGCACTCTCTGGAGTGGGAATAGTAAATGTTACCCTTACGCTATCCAACACTTTCCCTACTATTGCACTCTCTGGAGTGGGAATAGTAAATTTTACGCTTACGCTATCCAACACTTTCCCTACTATTGCACTCTCTGGAGTTGGAATAGTAATTTTTACCCCTATGCTATCCAACGTTTTCCCTACTGTTGCACTCTTTGGAGTTGGAATAGTTATTTGTACCCCTACGCTATCCAACGTTTTCCCTACTGTTGCACTGTTTGGAGTGGGAATAGTAATTTTTACCCTTACGCTATCCAACACTTTCCCTACTATTGCACTCTCTGGAGTGGGAATAGTAATTTTTACCATTACGCTATCCAACATTTTCCCTACTATTGCACTCTCTGGAGTTGGAATAGTAATTTTTACCCCTACGCTTTCCAACACTTTCCCTACTGTTGCACTCTTTGGAGTTGGAATAGTAATTTTTACTCCTACGCTATCCAATGTTTTCCCTACTGTTGCACTCTCGGGAGTTGGAATAGATATTTTTACCCCTACGCTATCCAACATTTTCCTTACTGTTGTTTTTGTTGAAGTTGGACTAGTAGTTTTATTGTGTCTGATATTAAATATGTTTTGTAATATTTTAGCTATTGTAATATATAATTAATAATAAAAATTATTCAAATTAAAATTATTGATTATTATTTGCTATATGTAATTATTTAATATTTATTAATGTTATTGTTTTATGTGTATAGATGTATTGGTAATTTAAAAAAATATTTAATAATTTATATGTTATAGAGATTATTATTAAAAGTAATTATTAAGTAAGTGTATATATTATATATTATATATATGTTTAATTAAAGTTTCATTTAATTATATATATTTATTATAAATTTTACATATTATACAATATATTTAATTATGTTTCTTTGATTTATAAGTATTATTTGGTTTATTTTACATATATTTTTAAACTAAAAAAAAAACGATATTTTTGAATTACGATATTTTTGACATCGATATTAAATTATCGATATTTTTGTACTTACCATGTTGTAGATAGGATGTCGATATTCTTGACCACGATATTTTTGTTGCGATATTTTTGTAGGTCGAATTTTTGTCTTTCGAAATTATGTCATACAATCGGCAGGAGAGGGTGAGGTAGCGTGTGTAGGAGAGGGTCAGGGGGAGTGGGCAGTAGAGGGTCAGGTGGAGTGGGCAGGAGAGGGCTAGGTGGAGTGGGCAGAGAGTGTGAGGTAGAGTTGCCAGGAGAGGGCCAGGCGGAGTAGGCAGGATATGGTCAGGTGGAGTAAGCAGGATAGGGCCAGGTGCAGTGGGCAGGAGAGGGTCAGGTGGAGTGGGCAGGAGAGGGCCAGGTGCAGCGGGCAGAAGAGGGCCAGGTGGAGTGGGCAGGAGAGGGTGAGGTAGAGTGGGCAGGAGAGGGTGAGGAGAGGGTCAGGTGGAGTGCGCAGGAGAAGGCCAGTTGGCGTGGGCTCTTCCATACTGCCTACACGTAGAAACCACTCACAGTTTCCTGCCACGAGAAATACCCGCTTAAAAAAAAGTTCACCAAGTTGCAATTTTATGCACTTGTCGATTTCACACGATCCCAGCAGTGGTCTGTCTTCTAATGGACGTATTCCCGTGGTGTATAAAACGCACACTGTCCATGCAGTTTATGCAATAGCAGTGAAGCCACATCTCTACGTTAGGCAAGATGTGGGAATCGAACAGAGGGCTGCTAATGAAGTCGGTTCCTGCGGGCTCCACAGTTGGCATGCACTTAGTTGAAAGTACGGTGCTTATTTCTGTATTAGTTAACACCCGCGGATTCTTGGGCCACCTTTCCAAACTGAGCACAGAACTTTCAAGAAAAGCATCTTTAACCTCTGGTGAAGTCATTTCAGAAGGAGTTTGAGGCCATCTTGAAAGTTTTACATGTATTGTAAGAGAGTTTCTAAGGACAAAATATATATGCCTTTTGTACAAAAACATTACCTTGCATGTAGGGCTCCCCATATTTGATGTATTTGCTGCAGTACACTCTGTCATTGCTTGGAATTTGAGTTTTTGGTAGCTAGAACTCAGAATATTTTCCTGAAAATTCTTGGAGGAGAGCCATTGCAGTGAAAGTGAAAGTAATGGCCAGCGAGGAGGAAGAGATAAGAAAGGCAGATGGTGGCTGCGCCGTGCACGCGCACATGCACCCAAGCTTCAGGCCACGAAAAGCTTGTGGGTAGCACTTTGAAAAGCCCCTTAGTAAAAGTCGAGCAACAGCGCATGCGCTGCTGTAGGCTCGACCTAAAAAGGAAGCAACAAGGAGTAATAAAGATAGTTCTCCTCATTACGCCTGGGTGGCATATTTCCAAGAAAATGACGCAAAGCAGCGCTGCAAGCCATCTTGCGAGTCGCGGCCGGCATGACTCACGGGTTGGGGCATGGGGGGGTCGCACGGGGAGTGGGTCACGCGTGGGGGGGTTATTTAAAATTAAAATAAATTTAAAAAAGGTTATCTTACCTTCACCGGCCCGGTCCCGTGTTGCGTCTGCTCCTCTCCTGCCTCCGGCAGGAACAGGAAGCAGGCAGCCTCCCTCCCCTGCCCCCACCTCCCCTAAGCCAATCACAAGGCTGCAATGGCAGCGTTGTGATTGGTCGGGATGCAGATCAGCCAGGCACCTATGGGGAGGCCATTTTCTCCATGTTGGCTACATGAAGTCTACATGGAGATAAGGCAGAGGGCCAACCAAACAGTCAGTGCCCTCAGCAGTGGGCAAGCCACTTCTCCCCTGCCCTTGAGCAGACCCAACCACCTGCCCGCCCCCAACCAAACCCTTCTGCTTTCTCGAAGTGCGAGAAGCCAAAACATAAAATGGTAGTTTACCATTTTCTGTTTCTGCGTCTCGCACTGCGAGAAAGCAGTGGGGTGATGCTCCTCCGCCCCAGTGGAGGAGCCGCCCCTGCATCTTGCTGTGCCATTAGGAAAATGCAGGGATGTGCCGTGTACAGCAATATGACGCATCTCTGTACTGGTGCACAATTGGCTGCCTAGCACCAACGCAGGCACCCTTGTACCATTGTACAAGGGTGCCTGCATTGCAGGGATAATTGTTTTTGTGCAGGAAGGGACACCTTCCTGCACATGAACAATCATTGATTGCGTTTTCCTCCTTCTATGTGCGCTGCAGAATGCAACCCACATAGAAAGAGCAAAAGACAAGGAGAAATAAACATATTTCTCTTTGTTGCACCACTTTAACGCCTCCCCTGGGGAGGCATTAGAATCCAGGGGCAGTGCGTCCATTGGGGCGTTGGGACATTGCCCTCCGCCCGCAGCTCCCTTGGCGTCTCTGAACTTAAGTAAACTGAATCAGTTTACTTAAGTTCAAAGACGCCGATGGAGAACTGTCAATCATGTCAGTCAGCATGACGTCGGACCGCCCACCCCCTGGGGGTGGGCGGTCCGGCGTCATGTTGACTGACATGATTGTCAGACCAGGGCCAACAGGCAGCAGCACAAGTGCGCATGAGTGGGGAAGGTCGGCAAATTTTTCCGCCGTGCCCAGTCATGCGCACTAGTGCCTGCTCTGGCTGGCGCATGCCCATTAGGAGAGCGAGGGTTGAGCAAAGGCTCCAACCTCGGCCTCTGGGCAGGCGGGCGAGTAGTAACCGTACCCTAAGCCAATCCTTGAGCAGCGCCAGTATTGGCTGAGAGGGGTTGCCAGTCCAATCCAGTGCCGTTCGTGAAGGCGCCAAGGGGAGCAGAGGTGGCGCGGACCGGCTGTGGTGTGAGGTAAGTTTTATATTTAATTCCCGGGCCCCCACCCCCGCGCAACAACCCTCCGCCCGCGAGTATTGCGATGCATGCGAGCAGCGACTGCTCCCTCACTCAGAGTCAGAGAAATCTCTCTTGGAAGCTGACGCATGTTTTCTACACATAGCGGGAACACTGAAGGCCATGAAGCTTGAAAGTCAGAGCTTCTATGCGCTTTTAAGCCAAACCAAAATAGACGGTGGACTTAAATTGGTGGCAGCGGATAGAAATGTCGTCTCTGAGCAGAGGCTTAATGCTGTTGCAGAGAGGACACAGAAAGCGAAAGAAATAGGGCGGCAGAGAGATGGGGGAAAGCGAAAATTAGGAGAGTGAGAAGAGAATAAAGAGAGAGAGGGAGAAAAGATACAGAGAGACAGAGAAAGAACGGGAGGGAGACACAGAGGGACAGAGAGAGCACGAAAGAGGAGGGGGTTCAGAGAGAAAGAAAAGAAGCAGAGACAAAAAGAAAGAGCGGGAAGGGCGATGGGTGAGCGAGAGGGACGGAGAAAGATGAATCGATGAGACCGAGAAAGAGATACTGGTAGGTATGGAAAGGGAGAGAGAGAGAGAGGGGGAGAAGAGGGAGCTGGAGAGACAGATGTGGAAGACATAGAACAGAGAGAGAGGGGAAACAGAACCTACACGGAGAGTGCACGAAGGGCATAAATATAAACACGAACAAAGAGGCTTTTTCGTCAGTTACATGCCCAAAGTGCAGTTGCTAAGAAAAGAACACAGCACTGCACAACCATATTTCAGGAAAGAAAATGCAGTGCAAAGGAAGAGCAGTGCCGGGGTCAGTGCAGACAGGAAAGAGTGCAGCGCAAAGAAAGTGCAGCATACGGACAGTATGGCACAAGGACACACTCAGGTTGGATGTCATTAATGCTAATGATGTGTTGATTAATAATTAATGCCTGAGAACACAGGCCATTGGTAATGCTGTTACTGTATTACACTCTGAAAACGAGCTGTAGCTCCCATGCATGGGATTCCCTTCTGTGGCTGTCCCACTTCAGCTCTGTGAGTGTGATGACGACACAAAATAATGTCCCTGGAACTGTAGGATGCATGTCTGTCTGCAAAGAGCGCCTGAGAATGATTCTGACAACGCATAGAAACCGAAACCGGTCCTAGGATGCTTGATTCCTGTCCAGGGAAGACATGGCTTGGCAGTTCGGGCTGGACTGTTCCCATGAGGCACAGGGTCAGGCTGATTTGCATATGGCCATGTCTGAACTGGGGTGGCATGGTGAGCAAAATATCGATGGATTAAACCCAGATCTGTGACTGGGGGTGAATGTTTTGCCAATGTACAACATTGTCCATCCAATGTCCATCATCTTGTGTGTTGTCCATCATCTTGTGCGTTACGCATAGGATGAGACCACAGACAGAGTACTGTAGCTTGTCATGAAACACGTCACAAGCAAGCTTGATGTTTGATGCAGCCTGGTATCTATTATATAAGATACTGCGAGCCATACTTGTGCCTCTTGGTGGTATTTATTCAATGAACCCTTCCTCTCCAGTGCTTCCCGACCCTGTGCTTCACCAGTGACAATTAATGTATGTGTGCAGTGTTTGTTTATGGCCTAACAAATGTCTTGCAGACTATGTTAAGTGGTTTGATGAAAGCTCGGGCTTCCAAATGCAAGCAATAAAATGCAAGTCATTTGTCCGGACAAACAAAATCACAGGGCCTGGTCAGAGACGTTTTAAGGCATGAACAAAGTGGGCTCAGCTCTGGCTCAGCACCCCAGAATTTCAGGGGCCTCCTTATAGAGCCAGCTCTGTTCTGCAGAGATTCTTGCCCTGGTGACATTGAATTCTTCTTAAACAAATTGATTTAAATACGTTTCCCTTTAATTTATTTTGAATGTAGTTGATATGTGAGAGTCTATTCTAGATATGTTGCAGAGAAATGTTGGGGCATATTATCAAGAAACGGCGTTACAATTATCGCCGCTTTAGCGGCAGAAAACTGCCACTAAAGCAGCGATAATGGGCTTGATAATATGCCCTTGAGAATTCCTATAGAAGCCCATGTGCTGGTGTCAACATGGGTTTCTATGGGAATTCTCTACGGCATATTATCAAGCCCATTATCGCCACTTTAGCGGCAGTTTTTTGCCGCAAAAGCGATGATAATTTTAACGCAGTGCTTGATAATATGCCCCGTTGTTTTTATGTTTCTTGTAACAGCCATAAAATAGTGTTCTTTTAGATCAAAACATGATCTCACGTATGAGAAATGGTAGGGCGTCACAGAGATTATTTTCAGTAATGTTAGTGAGCATTATTGTTGTCATAATTAAACTTTCATAATTGCTTAATTAACCTTCTTGCTTTCTCAAATATGCTAAAAAATGCATCATTTACCCACTCTTTTCTCAGGGGAAGAATCCCACTCAACACCATCCACTCATCACTAACTTTTAGACTCACCACTTTCAAAATTCACCAGCCACTACTGATAGAATCTGACACATTCCCAGGTTTATAATATCTTGCAAATCTGGGAACGCATCAGAATCCATGGGTGCTGCATAGGAACACCCACAGCATCACCATGGAACGCCCCTTTCATGCAGAGTAATGCGTGAAAGGCATGGCTCTGAAAAGCCACACAGAGCGGCTTTGCAAGGCCTTGTAAATATGGGCCAACACACTGCTCCAAAGGATTGTCAAAAAAAGTGACACTCCAGTGGCACAAGGGGTTTGTATATATGCCGCTGGGTTTGGGAGGCACAACATTTTGACGCATTCCCAGGTTTACAACTCTTTGTAAATATGGGAATATGTCAAAATCCATGGGTGGGTGCACTGGAAAGTCCATACTCCACCCATGGAATGCCTCCCTGGAACAAGCTAACGCAAGGTAGCACTATGTGCTGGCTTACTTTTTTTTTTTTTACAAAGCCATACAGGCAGCGCAAATCACCCCTTGCATGGCTTTGAAAATCTCAATTAAGGACTTGCGTTGACTTGCGACACAAGGAAAATGCACGTCCTTAGTAAATCTGGGCCAGAGTCCACAATGAGAGAGTAATCCACGTGGCTGTGCCTCCCATGGCCAGTAAGAAAAGGCTTGGTCTCACATCCAAAAACAGCATACTTGTATAGGGTTCTGAACAAAGGATTTCATACATTCATTACAATTGTACATGGTTCCTACAGACTCAACCATTCAGAGTTAAATAGAGTAAAACATTTGCAAGAAAATGCATTTCAGAAGTCCCTCATAGTTCTACAAAATGGAGATTCTCGCAGACACCACCTGTACACAAATAAATAATGCTATATTTTGTTTGATTCTGTTAAGACAGCTGAGTGCAACCGTAAGGGCCATACTTATCAAGGGGTTGCTTTGCTTTTGCACCACACAAAAGCGATGTAAGCCATAAAAACACATGGAATAAAACATACATAAAACATTTGAGGGCAGATTTATGAGCCCCTTGCGCCTCATTTACACCGCCGTTGCGTCACTTTTGTGAAGCAGCGGCGGCGCAAATCCTGCGCCATGCTGCGGGGTATTTACAACTAGACGCATCTGGCAGATGCGTCACGTTGTAAAGCCCTGCACCACATGTAGGCGTTCTGGAGCAGGGGGGGGCGTTCCGGCGCAGGAACGCCTCCTAAAAGTGGCTGAGTGAAATCTACAGAACCCTGCGCCTGGCGTAAGGATTGACGCAGCATTGTGAAGATAGTTCCTCCAAAGCATTGCTGGAGCTGCGTCGCGGTTGCGACGCAACTCCGGCAATGCGCCACTTTTACGGCACAGATGCGTCACGCATCTGTGCCGTTTGCGGCGCATCCATGGTGGTGGAGCTGTGGCGCACAATAACTGGCGCATCCCTGCTGATATGCAGGGATGCGCCAGTTATTATGAATCTGCCCCTTTGCATTTACAGTATAGATGTGCAAAATTCTGTACAATAATATAACCAATCAAGCAAACCTATTATTCCTTGCTATGAAGCGGGCTCCTACAGCGTAAGGATTTAATGCCGTTTGTCTGTGGGTGCCTGGTACTTTTCAGTCTGTCTGGCACACTTTCAAAATGACCCTACAGATACCACGGGCCAGAAATACTAACAGTTCACGCAATGTAGCTCAACAATGCAAGTTGCTCTGCTGAGTTGCCTGAACGGGAGAGAGCTGAACTGCAGCCATACTTGCAAAGCTCTCCCACGGTGCTGGTGCGTTTGTGGCTGCCTATCGCTAATGCTGGCACCTGTTTGTGGGCATATTCCTGTTTGTATGTGTGCTGCATATTACAGCAGACTTTCAAAGAGGTAATAACAAGAAGAAATTAAGACCACCAGCTTTAGTTATGTTCATCATTTTGGGTCAAACCCAGATTTACAGGGCCTCATTTATGAAACGTTTTGCATTCCTGGGCAAAAACAGCGATGCAACACTTTTCATATCGCCATCCCTGCAACACCATGGATGCGCCGTATTTACAGTACGGCACTCCATGTCGCAAGGATTGACGTATCTGGTAGCGCAGTAATGACACATTGCTGGAGTGTGTCGGTAAACTGATGCAACTCCAGCAATGGTCTCATTCAACATGGGCGACTCCCATGTAAAAGGCCCTGCATCACTCCTTACGCCTGCTTGAAGCAGGCGTACGGATTGTGACACAGTCAAGTCATAGGAGTGATGCAGTGAAATCTCGTAGGTTTCACTGCACCATTTCTATGAGGCTTTTTTACATAGGAACACCTGCATACATTATACCTGACACAGGTGTAGTGTAGTGGAAGCTTTACAAAGTGACACATCTGCCTTGTGCGTCACTTTATAAATAGGGCGCAGTGTGGCTCATTTTTTTACGTCGCTGCAGCATCACAAAAAAGTGACGCAACGGCGGTGCATGCCTTCATAAATAAGGGCCTCAGGGGCATATTATCAAGATCAGGCATTACAATTATCGCCGCTTTAGTTGCAGGAAACTGCCGCTAAAGCGGCGATAATGGGCTTGATAATATGCCCGTGAGAATTCCAATAGAATACATGTTCTGGTGTGAACAGGGGCTTCCATTGGAACTCTCAAGGGCATATTATCAAGCCCATTATCGCCGCAATAGCGGCAGTTTCTAGCCGCTAAAGCGGCGATAATTTTAACGCCGGATCTTGATAATATGCCCCTCAGACTTTAGTAAATGTGGGTTTGCTTCAAAATGGTGGGATGCATGGAGACGCCCATGCTCCACCCCCTCGCTGTGCTGCCCTGTGACGCTGTTTTGTTTGTTATTAGTCACGCAAAGCCAGCCATGCAAATCAAGCGTTGCATGGGTTTGTGAATACCAAAATAGATTGTGCGCCATTCAGATGCAAAATCGTTATTAATCTTAATCAGATGTTAAAACCACATTAAGATACAATGTTTATACAATGTAATTATAATTTGGTATTTAACCAAGTTTTTATAAGTAGATTCTTTATAGCAAAAGTATCTCGGCTTGTAAACAGATGCAGCGGCGTGTGATGCTTTCTATTCACCAAGAGGTGGAGCACTAACATTTTATCTCAAGTCTGGGCTCCAAAAGCAGATTGAATTAATTCTGAAGTGAAGAAGTAAAAGTCTTCTTTTTTGGTAGTGGGGTGATCGGAGGGATTGCATTTACACATTGTTAGTGGTTGAAAAGGAAATAAAGAGTGGAAAGTCAGTTTCACACTCTGCTTTAATCACACAAATGACCAGATTTACTAAAATTTATCTTTATTTGACGTTTAATTCAGTCTCCTTAGAGACTGTCAAAAATTGCAATGGCGACTATATTTCAAATCGCCACAGCGGGGTATTGGGTAAAGTTTTCAATAAGCAATAATCGCGCCTCGGTTAAACCTCATTGGCTACGATACTGCCACTGCGCAAAGCTAAAGAAAACTTAGTCATTTGAGGTACCCACGGGAGATGAAATTTAGGACACCTACAGCGAGCAAAAGTCGACTTCACAGTTCACACATCACTCAAAAACACAGATTACAATAATTTGCCAGGTGCAATCTTCTGAACTATACTTTATGACGTGTCAACCTCATAAAATGATGTATTGCGCGCAGAGGATTCTGGGGGTCCAGGTGTCAATTAGCATATCCGTATATTAGGTCACTGCTTGAGCAAACATTCCTCCGCAGCAATAGAAGGACTCTTCAAAAGAGAGAGAGGTGCATGATATTGCTCCCTCAGGGTAGGCAAGGTTTTTGTCGACTCGGGGAAAGCTTGCTCCCGGCCAGCGAACCATGCAAAAGGATCGGAAATTAAGCGTGTATCAAGGTGCAGCCCCGACTGTCCGAGGTTCACCGAGGTTCACCGTGGGGCGGACTGACTCCAGGTGCAGGACACCTCTCCTTAGTACGACGAAGGGGGTCAGAAATGCCACTCAGGCCAAGACCCGAGTACTTTGAGGTCGCCATGTTGAGACGTCCTCTGTCCTGCCATCATCTAGACATCAACTAGTCCTCATCTAGTCCAGTCTATTTTTCTTGCGTCTCACCATGGCGGCCATATTAACAGGGAAAATGGCTCCCGCTTGTTGTTGTTTTAGCCAGTGCTTGATTTATGTTTGACAGTCACCAAGTAGACTTATTGTCTGATATGTAAGGGGCAGACATACTCAATTTTGGTGTAACCAGTGCTTAATTTTTAGAAGAATAAGTGCCAGGCGGAAGCTGTGGCAACATAAGCGTACTAATTACCAAGGGGCAGATTTACAAGGCCCCTGCGCCACCACTATGTCACTTTTCGTGACGTACTGGTGGCGCAGGGGGTTCCTCCATATTTACAAGGTGAGGAAAAGCCACCCTGCGTGACTTTTCCTCTCCTCGGGGCAGATTTACAAGCCCCTTGCGCCACTTTTGCGTCACATTTAACATGGGAAAAGTGACGCCTAAGTGGAGCAAGAGGCTTGTAAATCTGCCACCTCGTAAATATGGCCCCTTCACATGCAGCACTGTGCGTGGAAGGGGCGTTCCATGGGTGTTGCTGTGGGTGTTCCCACGCAACACCCATGGAACAAGACACATCTGCAGATTTACGAGAAATCGTAAATCTGGAGATGCGTGTGTTGTACCACTATGTGTTCGATAAAGATATTCAATTACACTTGCTAGCACCACACAATGTTAATACTTGCTGGTTCCATTGTGACGTGCAATGGAACCTCGGGAAGGTATAAATGTGACGTCATTGAATGCATGCGGGTCTTTCCCTGTCAGCTGTTCACCTGACAGCTGCGCTCCTTGCCGACTGCTTGTGGGCCTTTTTAGTAATTAAATAAATACGTTTTAACAATATTAAAATCTCCAGTACTTTACTTATTACCCTCCGATACTTCAATTTGGCGACAATGACTTTTTTTCGGAAATAATACGGAGGATTCTACAGGCCCGCAACAGTCTTCGGAAGGAATCTACACTACAGAATCTACGTTCACAAGAGAAATCTTTCAGGCGAGTTACTACATTATTTGTTCTTCAAAACAAACATTCCGATGCTAATTGTTGAATGCGTTCTGCATTCAATTTCTTTCTGTCACTAGATACCTGTGAAGACGTTGACAGTTGATGCTGGCAGTTTGTTTATGTTAACTGCCTCTTCGCTTCTCAGCTGTAACGGCCAGGTGACGCATTTGCATAGAAGTCTATGGACGCAATGCACGCAACGTGATGTGCGTGACTCCATTTTGTTCAGGCACTTGTAAGTATTGCATACGGAGACTGCCTGTGTGGAAACTATTTGACACAAGTGAAATACTGGAAGCTCAAACGAATCGTAAAAAGGAATTCAGGTATTTGTTGAACAGAGTATTGTTGCGATACACTGCTTTGATCTTCGGCAAAATATTCAGCAGTATTTGTGCTTTTCATAACCACCAGAGGGCGCTCCTCCCTAGTTAATACATTTCATTGCATTTGAGTTTTGTGTTGTCAATTGACTGAGCAAAATAATAGTTTTAAAATATTAGGGGCATATTATCAAGCCAGGCGATAAAATTATCGCCGCTTTAGCGGCAGAAAACTGCCGCTAAAACGGCGATAATGGGCTTGATAATATGCTCTATGGAATTCTAATTTAAGCAATGTTAGATGTGAGAGACATCTAACATGGGCTTCGATTGGAATTCCATAGAGCATATTATCAAGCCTATTATCACAGTTTTAGCGGCAGTTTTCTGCCGCCAAAGCGGCGATAATCTTATCGCCTGGCTTGATAATATGCCGCTTAGATTCAAAATTGCGTCCACTATTAAAGTAGAAAGAGACGTTTGTGCAGTTAACATGTCTCAGAACACAAACATAAGTGCTCCAGTACCATTTTTACAAGAACCTGGCAAACCTTCAATGAAATGGAGGAATTGGTTACGCGCATTTGAAAACTATTTAGTGGCAATTGATGGGAAAAAATACGAACCAGAAAGGAAAAAAGCCATCATGTTCGGGTTACTAGGAGTTGCAGGCCAGGAGATTTTTGTTAGTTTACCCAAGTATGAGGTTCCAGCTGGTCAGTTCATTCCGTTAGATGAATTTCAAGAAGCAGTAAAACGTATAGAAAAACAGTTTGATGAGGAACCCAATATTATGATAGGCAGGCACAGGTTTGCTATGAGAAAACAACATGAAAACGAGAATATTGAAGAATACATCGCCTGCTTGAGGGTGTTAGCCACAAAATGTGAATATAATGATATGGTAGATGTATATATTAGGGATCAATTTGTCTTCTATTGTTATGAGAAAAAGATTCAAGAAAGACTGTTGTCATTAAGAAATCCAATGCTTCAAGAAGTAATTGACATTGCCAGAAGTATTGAGCGTTCTTTAGAAAGCTCAAAAGAACTATCAGCTACTCAGAATCCGAAAACAAATGTATTTTCCCAACAGGATAAAAAGAAATATGGCCAGAAAAATGAGCCAGTAAACAGAACAAGTAATATTGCAGACTCTAAAACCTTTGTCTGTTTCAGATGCGGATCAAAATTTCACAAAGCTGATTTTCCGGGATGCCCAGCGATTGGTAAGAAATGTACAAAATGTTACAAGTTTGGCCATTTTGCAGGTGATTGTAAAATTTTTAGACCAGGTAATTTTCAAAAAATAAAAGTGAGTAACGTTGAACAATTTGATGAGGAGATATGTTCGAACATTGTACTTACTGTTGAGGATAAAAATAGTGTTGTCAAAGGACCTATTGGAGTTGCTCACATTGGTGAAGTTGAACTGAATATAATGGCAGACTCCGGGTCTCCCATCACAATTGTCTCTGACACAAAATATGAAAATAACTGGTCACATGTTGGACTTATAGCATCAGATGTCAATCCAAAAGCATATGGTGACTTTGATATAAATATGTTGGGATATTTTCAAGATTATTTAAATGTCAAAGGAAGGTCAATTTCCACAAAAATCTACGTCGCTGAGCGAGGACGTAATATTGTAGGGTGGAAGGACTTAGCACGTTTAGGTATTATCCTCAAACCTGGTGCAGATGATCGTATAATTTTGAGTGATATCTTGGTTGCGTCTGTCCAGTCTTGTGTCCATTCTTCTTCTCAATATAGTTTAGATGCTGTTCTTGGAAAATACGAGTCTTTATTCGAAGATCGTATTGGGTGCGTAAAAGGTTACGAGCATTCTATCAAGATAAAGAAGAATGCCATACCTATCAAACATAAGGTAAGACCAGTACCTTTGTCAATCAGAAAAGATTTGCAAAAGTTACTTGATAAATTAGTTGAGGAAGAGATCATTGAACCAACGGATTCTTCCGAATGGATTTCGGCTGTTGTTATCATTAAGAAAAAGAATGGCAAACTCCGCCTATGTGCCGACTTGAGATCGCTCAACAAAAATATTTTGGCGGATTGCCACCCATTGCCTAAAATTCAAGAGATCTTAGCGGCTACCTCTGGGTCCAAATATTTGTCTCTGATTGATTTCAAGTCGGCCTATCATTAAGTTAAACTCTCTGATGATTCCAAAGACTACACTACTTTTGTGACCCCGTTGGGAGCATTCAGATTTATTAGACTTCCCTTCGGATTGGCATCATCCGCCAGTGTTTTCCAAAAATTGATGGGAAATATCCTCAAGGGTGTGAAGGGTGTTGAAAAATTTCAGGATGATATTTTGATTCATGCTTCTACAGTTGATGAACACAACTACATTCTTGATACCGTTCTTAATAAGCTCCATGAGAGAGGTATGACCGTAGCTAAAAACAAGTGCAAATTTCTACAACAGGAGATTGAGTATTTAGGCCATTTTATCAGCGGAGATGGCATCAGGCTCAAACTAGATTTAGTAAAAGCTATCTCTGATGCACCCAGACCATATGATGAGGATTCACTTAGGTCTTTCTTGGGCCTCAGTGAATACTACCCATGATTCATTGAGAATTACGTGGACAAAGTTGAACCGTTAAGGTGCCTACTATGTAAAGGAATCAGATTTGATTGGTCCTCTGAACAGGATTTGGCTTTTTCAGAGATTAAACTTGCCATTGTCAATGCCCCTACTCTACACCCATTTGACTCTGAAGGCACAAATATTGTTACTGTGGATGCAAGTGCTGTGGGTATAGGAGCTATATTCACACAAAAGGTCAAGAATTCCATTCATACTGTGGCTTTCATTTCCAGGAGGTTAAATGATTCCGAGAAGCACTACAGCACGATAGAGAGGGAGACTTTGGCCTGTGTATGGGCAGTTGAGAAACTGAAAATGTACCTGTGGGGTAAGCAATTTGAATTGATCACTGATCACAAGCCTCTCACTTATATGGTAGACGGATGTGGCAGAGGTAACAGTAAGGCCACTGCCAGATTGGTTAGACTTATTGCTAGACTCCAAGAGTACAATTTTACCATAAAGCATATAGCAGGCAAAGATAATATTCGTGCAGACTTTTTGTCTAGGTTACCTATCATATCTTCAGAACCACAACTGGAAGAAGACACAGAGGTGTCGATTCCGATCCGTTAAAAATTTCCCCCGTACGAATCGTATCCGTTTTTTTTACCGTACGAATCGTACAAGTCCCGTACAAACTGGCAAGTACGATTCGTATGTGAAAAAATCCATACAAATCGCATTGGGAAAATTCCCCGACACGTCCTCGGGTCGGAAAAAGTGTCTGTCCCGTCCGTCCGAATGCACAACCGTATGTAAAAAACACCGTACGGTGCGAACTCCCATAGCAACTATGGAGACGTCCAAATAGTTGCCCGCATACGTGCCGAACACCCCCCCAGCACACCCCCCCACATACGCACCGTACCCCAGCACCCCCCCCATGTCCGCTCCGTACCCCCACCCCACCCCGTAGGTACGGAGCGTACCACCACCCCCGTAGGTACGGAGCGTACCACCACCCCGTAGGTACGGAGCGTACCCCCACCCCCCACCCCGTAGGTACGAGGCGTACTCCCACCCCCCCTATGTACGGTGCGTTAGCGCTGGGGGGGTCCACAGCGTACCTACGGGGGTGGTGGTACGCTCCGTACCTACGGGGGGATGGGGGTACGCTCCATCCATAGGGGGGCTGGGGGGTACGGCGCGTACATACGGTGGGGCCGGGTGTACGGCGCGTACATACGGGAGCTGGGGGTACTGCACTTACATACGGGGGTGGGGGTATGTGCTGGGGAACGGTGCTTACATACGGAGGCTGGGGGTACGCACCGTCCATACGGGGGTGGGGGCACACACAGTACCCCCAGAACCCCGTATGTACGCACCGTACCCCCAGCCCCCCCATGTACGCGTCGTACCCTCGGTTCACGTATGTACGGCATGTACCCCCAGGCCCCCACACCCTGCCCGTGCCTGTACGTGCCCTACCCGAGGCCCCTACAACAGCAATCTCACCCAGCCGTGCGCATGTACGAGTCGTACCAAGCCATAGCAAATGTGAACACTTTACAACAACATGGCCGATGTACGCACCACACAGACGCGAAAAACACATGTACTGAACCAGGACACTGCAAAACACCACAAGGAGAGTCAATTCGAATCGCATAACACCACAAAACACGTCCAACAAGCCCAAATACATCCAATACACTGACCTGCAACAGCCAAACAGGTAAACAGAGGCCCAAAACACAACCACCCCTTATAACACACCCACCCAAAGTTCAAACACAGCCACACCCACAAATGGACCAATAAAAAGGGCCCACACACACAAACCATGAGCCTTTGCAACAGACCCACTGCTGCCAGACCCCACAGACAACCCACAGCACCAGACTTGAACCTTTACTACACCTTACACTTGCACACCTTCACACAACCACCTTCACAAACACCCCCTCATCACATTCACACACACACCTTCACAACCACACCCACACACCCACAACCATCCACACCCCACACCATGCCCACAGTCAGGAATCCAAAGTTCACAACAGCGGAGCTGGAGATCCTTGTCAACGAAATCATCAGAGTCGAGCCACAGCGCTTTGGAACATTGGTCAGACAGACCAGCGTATCAGAAAAATCAGCCATGTGGCAGAGGATCATCGAGAGGGTGAATGCTGTTGCGGCCATCAGAAGGACCAGGCATGAATGCCAAGCCAGGTGGTACGATCTGCGGAGGACGGCGAATACAACCAGGGGAACATCACTGGAGGTGAGCCGCCCCGCAGACCGGTACACTACCATCCCTGGGAGGAGAAGGTGATGCGCACGCTGCCGCCGGTGGGAGTACACGGAGTAGAAGGACTCGCCGAGCCTGGTGAGTACACAAACAACTCACCCCACATAGGGGGAACCGCATCCACAACCCAACTCCTGATAATGCACGCAACTACCCCAAAGCCATCACCGGACGCAACCACATTCCAACAACGCGCACATGCCACTATCGGCTCCATGCCCCATGCACCAAGCAAGGCCATGCCAAGTCACAGGCCACACAAAACACCAACACAAGACAGGATGTCCGTGATGCCGGGAGGGGGGGCCTCCAAAATCACATTGTGCAACTCAGAAGCAGACACCAATGCCCTCAGCCCATATGGCCTAGGGCAGAGCTATACAAACAGTGTGTCCCAACACTGTACTGTGTCGCCTGCAAATGGCGGCCGCGTCGCAGGATGACATGAGTATGAAGGCCCAATTCGCACATAACAGCAGCTAATGAAGAGGCAACACTGTGAAAGAGTGTCAGCACACACCGCCGCTGCAGCGCAGACTCAGAGACACTCTGCCCAATGGGGTCCGGGAGATTCTAAACAAAGCCACATGAACAAGCCAATGACCTTTGAAAGACCTGCAAAGTGTCTGTGCCCAGGAAGCTGGGCTGAGGTGACAGAGGGTGACAGACAGACGGAGGGAGAGGGAGAGGGAGGGAGACAGAGGGCGACAGAGGGAGACAGACAGACGGAGGGAGAGGGAGAGAGAGGGAGGGAGACAGAGGGCGACAGAGGGAGACAGACAGAGGGAGGGAGAGGGAGAGAGAGGGAGGGAGACAGAGGGCGTCAGAGGGCGACAGAGGTTGACAGACAGACGGAGGGAGAGGGAGAGAGAGGGAGGGAGACAGAGGGCGACAGAGGGAGACAGACAGAGGGAGGGAGAGGAAGAGAGAGGGAGGGAGACAGAGGGCGACAGAGGGAGACAGACAGAGGGAGGGAGAGGGAGAGAGAGGGAGGGAGACAGAGGGCGACAGAGGGAGACAGACAGAGGGAGGGAGAGGGAGAGAGAGGGAGGGAGACAGAGGGCGACAGAGGGAGACAGACAGAGGGAGGGAGACAGACAGATGGAGGGAGAGGGAGAGAGAGGGAGGGAGACAGAGGGCGACAGAGGGAGACAGACAGAGGGAGGGAGAGGGAGAGAGAGGGAGGGAGACAGAGGGCGACAGAGGGAGACAGACAGAGGGAGGGAGAGGGAGAGAGAGGGAGGGCGACAGAGGGTGACAGACGGAGGGAGAGGGAGAGAGAGGGAGGGAGACAGAGGGCGACAGAGGAAGACAGACAGAGGGAGGGAGAGGGAGAGAGAGGGAGGGAGACAGAGGGCGACAGAGGGAGACAGACAGAGGGAGGGAGAGGGAGAGAGAGGGAGGGAGACAGAGGGCGACAGAGGGAGATAGACAGAGGGAGGGAGAGGGAGAGAGAGGGAGGGAGACAGAGGGCGACAGAGGGAGACAGACAGAGGGAGGGAGAGGGAGAGAGAGGGAGGGAGACAGAGGGAGACAGAGGGCGACAGAGGGTGACAGACAGACGGAGGGAGAGGGAGAGGGAGAGAGAGGGAGGGAGACAGAGGGCGACAGAGGGAGACAGACAGAGGGAGGGAGAGGGAGAGAGAGGGAGGGAGACAGAGGGCGACAGAGGGCGACAGAGGGTGACAGACAGACGAGGGAGAGGGAGAAAGAGGGCGGGAGAGGGAGAGAGAGGGAGGGAGACAGAGGGAGACAGAGGGAGACAGACAGAGGGAGGGAGGAGGGTGCCAGAGGGAGGGAGAGAGAGAGACAGAGGGAGACAAAATCACCCTTGGGTGGTGTGGGCATGTCCGCTCATCAGCAGGTGGACTGTGTGCATGTTGACAAGGTCTGGCAGTGCGTGAAACACCCCTCATTCGTTTGGAAAGCACAGGGCCATGTGTCAAACTGTGTAACACGTAAGTCGGTTCTGCAGCGCTCGCTACGCACGCTTGCTACACTGCTCACTGCGTTCAAAACCGATGCAACAACAAAGAGTGTGTCACACATAGGAAAAGTGTTGACAGCCGCGGCCAAGGGACATACCCATGCACCATGCACAATGCACAGGGACTTGCCAAGTACAGAAAAGGTAGATGACACTTGGCCCTGCTGTAGACAGCACAAGGCAAACCTGTGACCACTGTACACTCAAACACCAACTCCACATGCCACCTACCTACCACAGGAACTCACATTCACTGTCATGCCAGCAGGCACCATGAGGGGATAGACACATCACCTGGTAGACCCAATGAGAAATCACACCACAACAGCATGCCCGGTCACACCCCCCCCCCCTTACACAAGCACACACCCCTGGGGCAGCCAACGCAAATTGGCACTCCCACAATGGATATGTGACACAACAAGACCAATCCATAGTCAAATAAGCATCCCAACACTCATTAGACAGGCCAAATAACCAGGAGTACATATCAATCTGACCCCCGCAACATACCCATCCACAAGTGCACTGTGAGAGGAATGCTAGACATATCCAACTACCCAGAGGAACTGTGCTAACTTGAATATTTATGAAACATGGATGACGCATGTAACACCATTAACATTGTCTCTCTCTCACACACAGGGCAACGTCGTCGATCTCCCCCCAACACTGGGGGGGAAGACACACAGGACCAGGCTCGGCGTGACGATGATCCCACCGGCAGCGACGACTCTCACCACACCGTGGATGACCCCGACCAACCTGGCCCCTCTGGTGCCCAAGCACCTGCAGCACCTGCGTCAGGTACAACTGTGCCAACCACCACCCCCATTCCTGCCACATCCCAGGATACACACAGGAGCCCTGCTCGCACACAACGCAGCCAGTCTGACCAGGAGGGACGAGGGACCCCGGGCACCCAGGAGGAGGCAGGCGACCCCGCAAATGCCATCCCTCAGGGGTCCCGGAGACCCAACGTGCCCACAAGGACAGGCCAGGCTCAAGTGGGCAGGGGTGGTGGGAGTGGAGGGCGGCGGAGGCGCGAACCTGACCAGACAGCTGAGGAACCGGTTATGTCACACGTCCGCAACATCCTGGACACATACCGGCGTGACACCAGGGGCATCAGCCAGGCCGTGGAGGCCCTCAACCAGATAAAGAACGTGCAGGCCGAGCAATATGCCAGTCAACAGCAACACCAAGGACGGATGGAGGCAAGACTGGCTGAGCTCGTGGCGATGCAAACGGACTTGACCCGTGTACTCCGTCGGATTGCCGAAAACATGGGCAACCCTCCCTGTGCCACCAGGCGTAGATCACCACCAGCCACAGGGAGGGATCATCCCAGACATCGTCACGGCCTGCTTCTGAGGGTCCCCGGAGGAAGGTGGGTCGTCCACGCAAAAGACCGTGAGAGTCAGCGGACCATCACCATCTCCCAGGTCACCTGGCCTGGCACCTGGCCCTCTGGCGCAACAGCAGCACCTCATCCAATGACATTCTCTGCCACATGGACTTGCTGGTCACTGTCTGACCAATGTTGACAAAGACTGTGGCATGGACTCTGATGACTTCCAATGGCAAGGATCCCAACTCCCCCTGTGAACTTTGGATTACAGACACCCGGCGAGCACCACTTTGCATCCCCCAAAACACGTACCCCACCACCAATAAAAATATTAGAAATCACAAGATGATGCCGTCATTTAGCATTATTCCATTACATGTGTGTGTTGGCAAGTCAAACCATGCCTGAGTTTTGAAGTAACTCCAACCATGCATACCCTGGGGTCTGAGTCTGGCACAGGACACACATGGGTCACAAAGTATCATCCAATACAGACATGAAGCACCATACTCACCCGTGATGGGCCCAACCAGCTGAGGGGGTGCCTGCACAACTGTGCGGACAGACCTATTTCGAAGAGCAACAGTCATGCGCAGAGGTCAGGGATCATGTGGAGTGTCCTGGGGTGGGAGTCCCAGGTATGTGTAGCCAGGTGGGAGAACTATGTCCTGCAAGCAGGAGTCAGGTGGATGTGGAGAATGGTGGCCAGGCCAAGGTTGGATGCATGGAGATGGCACAATGGGGTCCTGGATGACAGTGCCACATGGTTGTGTTGGGGGTGTGGTCGTGGGCTGTATCCTGAGTGTGGCCGTGGATTGTGAAGGTCATCCTGCAGATGACAGTGATCCATTGCTGCTGTCCCTGTTGGACGGTGATGTGGCTGGGTTGCCGGATGTTGAAGCAGAGCTGTGCAGATGCACCCTGGATGTGGGAGTTGTAAGGTACTTCTCCCTAGAGTGCAGGGTAGGATTGGACATGGATGTCGAAGTTGACCTGGGGGATGGTCTGTCTTGCCTTGAGGTGGATCGAACAGTGGACCTTGTGCATAATGCAGAGTGTGCTGAGGCCTGAGGTACAGCTGCTGGTGATCAGCATAGCACATGTGAGCAAGCATTCTATGATGCACACCAGCTCGTGTGCATGGACACTGTGTGCCTGTGCAGGGCCCTTGCGGGTGGGACACAAGCAGTTTACCCAGCTGTAAGGGGACAATCCGCAGATGAACACCTCAGTCGTGTACAAGTCCAGCATCAGGTGTCCAACGTGCAGCCATCTGCCAATGGATACCATGCATTATTCAATATGAGAACTGGCAAGGACTGCGTCTTTGGGGAGGGTGAGGAGCACCTGCCTGTCAATGGGACACCAGATGACGATGAGATGCAGTGCGCATGTCATGGTGTAGAGGGGTATCCTGGACACATTGTAGACTGACACGCTGAGACATGATACCTGTGCCATGTGTCCCACAACGACACCATACTACATGCAGAGGCCTGGAGTACCACTCACATGGCCATGTTGGGGTACAGAGCCGGTGGGGAGTAGGAGGGACATGACCTGGTTGGTGTGACAGGGCCTGGAAGGTGTGCCAGCGCTGTGTAGGCAGTTGGAGTTGCACACTCATCATGCAAAGGTGTTGTGTGGGCGATGAGTGCATGCCTGAGTGCATGCAACAGATGTATTGTATTGGATAGACATTGCTTGGTGGGTGGCCTCCACATCATGGTGTAGCGTGATATGGCACATGCAAGGACATGAGGCACGTGCAATGTGCACGTAGCATGTGCAGATGGTCCAGCCTTTGCCACCGCAACTGTGTCACACACAAGCAGATTACACCAAAATGAATGGGTGGAGGGAGGAAGGGGGTGCGTCTTAGAGGCGTGTGTATGAGGGCAAATCTAGAAACTCTGTGTGCCCTTGCTGCAGGGCCTGCAGCAGCAGGCGCCATGTCCTGGAAACCATGCCACAAGTTGCACACTAACACAAGCATGTCAGAAAGGACTACTGCAAAAGGTGTATGAGAAGGGAGGAGTGTCTGGTTCAACATGGCACACACACAGACAATGGATGCACATGCAGCAAAGTGGCCGTTGTGGGGACTGAGATGGCAAAATACCTACACAGCCATGTACATCGTGCACAATACATATAATAATCCCTGACAAACAGCTTGCATCTTGCTACTCTACACATAGACTCATATGCACAATCTGTGACAACTATGCCAGACATGCCGCATGCACAGTGGCAAGAGACCTGCATTGACAGAGATAGGGCACCTTGGAGGCTGAGGGACACCTTTATTAGTCATGTTTGCCGGAAGGCAAATGCATCTATATTAACAGATGCACAGGTCATGTGGATGAACATGTGGAACCTACACTGGCACCCCCCTTTGCACCACAGATGCAGGAAACCCATATAACTGGCACACAAGTGACAGGTTTGAGGCAAACACCCCGTGCTGCTCACGGAGAGGCTGCAATTCACCATTGAACCACTAATGGGGATGTCCCACACTATGTCAACACGGTGCATCCCGTATGTTTCCAAGGGCAGTGTTACACACATTGATGCCTTCATCACAAACCACAATCACATTACAGATGACTGTCACCAAGTGTGACTATCAATTCAGGTGAATCCAGCTCCATGTCATGTGACCCATGGTGATTCTACATGTATGCTAAGTAACCAAACATGAACAGGAGCAGTGCACACACATTCCAAACAAATAGCACACCCAAAAAGCCGTGGTGCATCCCTTACCCTAAGGTGATTTTTCGACATGTCCGTGCATGTTACGCTGATTCAGCACACGTTGCTGTATTCATGAGGAATAGCAGGAGCACAACAATGCCACCAGCAGACAGCATGCACAAATACCTGGGGATGAGAGACACACAAGAAGTGAGCCAAAAGAAGCACATCCGCATGCATGGGCATGTACTCGACACGTATAAGGTTGTCAACATGCTAGGTGAAAATAGTGTCTCAGGTAAGACATACTGTTATTACAACATCACTCGAGTGACACATCCAAACACACCTCTGACTCACTTGCCAGACATGCAGATGGACCCACACATTGCAACACATGCCACACAAGGCTCAATGCGTGCACACTCAGACACTGCAACTCACCACTAAGCAAAGAAGTTGCGTATGAGCCTACTCCGGATGTCCTCTTCCTCCTCCTCCTCAACATCACTTGCCTCGTCACCAAGCCCCTCGTCCTCCACGGGTGGATGTTCCTGCTCATCCGGATCCAGGATGAGTGGCACAACTTTCTCCACTGCCATGTTGTGCAGCATGCAGCACATGAGGAAGATTTTGCAGACCTTCACCGGTGCATATGGGAGTGCGCCGCCGGTCTTGTGGAGGCACCGGAATCGGCTCTTCAGGAGGCCAAAGGTCCTGTCTATCACTCGCCTGGTCTGCCCATGGGCGTTGTTGTACCGGTGATCGGCAGCCGTTCTGGGGTTGCGGAGAGGTGTGATCAGCCATGGCATGTTGGGGTAGCCAGAGTCCCCTACATGGAAACATCATGGACAGAAGTGGGTCAGGAGAAGCAGTAAGACAGAAAGATGACGCTAAATACAGGAGTAACAGAGTATAACCACCAACAAGACATGCTCGTTCGTTGCGCAGCTGCAGCATCATTTCAGGCACCCTGCTACGCCTCATGATGTAGGCATCGTGTGCTGATCCTGGAAAACGAGCACAGACATGGGAAATGTTAGCAAGACACACCACAAGGGCATTAATGGAGTGGTAATGTTTCCTGTTCCTATAAGCTACCTCCTGTGCCTGTGGTGGTACCAAAGCCACATGTGTCCCATCAATATACCCAATGACATGGGGCATCCCTCTCAGGGCATAGAAGTCACCCTTGACACCTGTCAACTGCTCACAAGTTGGGAAATGAATAAACTCATCCAGGTGAACCAACATGGCCTCTAAAAAATCATGCAGGACAGGGCTGAACATGGTCTGGGACATGCCACCAACATGAGCAATGGTATGTTGGAACGTACCCGTGGCAAAGAAATGTAGGGCTGCCATCATCTTCATCTTGGGTGTCAGTGCAGTAGGATACCTGTGTAGCGGTTGGAAGTGTGGTGCCAGCCTTGCTGTCAAGTTCAGAATCAACCGTTGGGTGAAGCGGTAGTGGCGTATACAGTCACGTTCCCTCAGGGCAGCCAAGTCTGGGATTGGTCGGGGGAGAGGCGGAGCTCTGCAGTAATTTGGAAGGGACAACGGAGAGTGAGTACAGTACAACATCACTGTCAATGCACTGAGCACATGTTGAACAGCCAATACACATATGCTACATGCAGAGTCAGGTCTGTGCAATATATCCTGGACACGTATGCCAGGCATGTGACACTCCTACCAAGAGCCATCTACAAACGTGGATTCACAAGCTCAACATGACATGGCATGAGACTAGCTGTGGGCCAGGGTAAGTGAACAGGCAGACGCATTACAGGAGTGACAGACATCCACATGTGTGCAGGAGAAGGATGTTTATCATACAGACAGGTTGCGGAACACTAGAGGCACAGGTCACATGTCCCTGAAAAAAGGACAGACCACACACCTTGCCATGAAGGGGTACATGTCAAAACTGATCACACATACATTGATACTACGCAGATATGTCCTTGTCTCGCAAGTCCATGTTCGATGCATACATACACACGTTACGTCTGATTCCACATGTGTCCTGGTGTGCATAATAGTGTGCCATGCCATAAGAGCGAGAGTGAAATTCAAAGCGCTCTGTACAGTGTTCAGAGTCCTCCAAGGCACAGGCCCTCCGATCCTTAGAGATCTGATCCGACCTTACAAATCATCACGAACGCTCCGCTCTGGCGAGGAAAACCTGGTAGCTATCCCGAGAGCAAAAAGAGCAAGGACCGGAGGACGCCGCTTTACAATAAACGCGGGTCAGCTATGGAACTCCCTCCCAACATCAATGAGGAAAGAACCTAGCTTGACCAGATTCCATAAATCCCTGAAAACTTTCCTTTTCCCCCAGAATGACTAACATCTCTGGATGCGATTCAGAGGAGGTCTGTCTGTGTGTACACGTAGCGCTGGGACGCTCAAGGGCAGCCATGCGCTTTAGAAATTCTTTTTCATTTCATTTCATGCCCATCCACACACATGCACATGTTGGATGCAGCAACTGCAGATGCATTTGACAGAACACCAACAGCAAGCTTATGGGAACACATGACACACACATGAGATACTCACATCGTGCAACGCCGGTAGTCACATGTCAGGTGTCATTGTCCATGTACCTGGCATCAGGGGACAGTTGCGGGTGTTGGCGACGGTGCCATGCCAGTGACACAGTGCTCAACAAGTCTGTACTACATGCACTCATGTCAAAGGTGTGAAGGGGATGTGTGGCACATAGTGCAGCTTGACACATGACATGTGTACACAGCTCATCACACATCTACTGGGTTCAAACATGAGGAGATTTGTTCCACATCACAGCCTGACACACCTAGGCCCGAGACATGTAGGACTGCACTGACAATGACTTGATGTCCAGCCTCGGCCAAGTATGACAGCTCAATTCCTTTCTGTGTGCCGCCTGTCACCAGTGTAAGGTGTGAAACGCACCGTACACACGCTCTGAGGGCGTGTGTAGGGTCCGTACCACTATGGTTGTGTTGCCGTAGGCGTACGCCATAGTGATACGGTCCGTACACGCGTGTGTAGGGTTCGTACCACTAAGGTTGTGTCGCCGTAGGCGTACGCCATAGTGATACGGTCCGTACACGCGTGTGTAGGGTCCGTACCACTATGGTTGTGTCGCCGTAGGCGTACGCCATAGTGATACGGTCCGTACACGCGTGTGTAGGGTCCGTACCACTATGGTTGTTTCGCCGTAGGCATACGCCATGGTGATACGGTCCGTACACGCGTGTGTAGGGTCCGTACCACTATGGTTGTGTCGCCGTAGGCGTACGCCATAGTGATACGGTCCGTAAAGGTCCGTATCACCATGGCGTACGCGTACGGCAACACTACCATAGTGATACGGACCCTACACACGCGTGTACGGACCGTATCACCATGGCGTACGCCTACGGCGACACAACCATAGTGGTACGGACCCTACAAACGCGTGTACGGACCGTATCACTATGGCGTACGCCTACGGCGACACAGCCATAGTGGTACGGACCCTACACACGCGTGTACGGACCGTATCACTATGGCATACGCCTACGGCGACACAACCATAGTGGTACGGACCCTACACATGCGTGTACGGACCGTATCACCATGGCGTACGCCTACGGCGACACAACCATAGTGGTACGGACCCTACACACGCGTGTACGGACCGTATCACCATGGCGTACGCCTACGGCGACACAACCATAGTGGTACGGACCCTACACACGCGTGTACGAACCGTATCCCTATGGCGTACGCCTACGGCGACACAACCATGGTGATACGGACTCTACAGACGCCTGTACGGACCGTATCACTGGAGTAGTGGTGCCCTAGGGGCGTGGAACGCTCCGTACCTGTGTGTGTATAGTGAAATTACATAGGGGACACATGAGGGACAATTATAAGGGCCTAAATGCATGCTGGTTGTCATGGAGACCCAGTTTCAAGTTCAAATTTTTTCATCAGGTGGCCAGCAGAAGTCGGTTGGAGACAATATACAAAGTTGCAAAGTGGTTGTTGACTTGACATCATGCTAATTTTTTATAACATGCAAAGGCACCCACTGGGGTAGGTTTAAAGGGATTGGAGGAAACATAGGATGCAAATGAGATTGACCAATCACTCTGTACTCCTGTAAATGAAACAGGCCAGCAAGGCAAATATAAGGCAGCCAGGCCCCATTAGAGAGCACTTGCCTGCACAACCTTTCATTCCACACCACTGCTGCTGCTCGTGATTCCTCTGGCACCATGTCCAGGTCTGTGGAGAGGGCCCAGCCATTCACCCAGGAGGAGAACCAGGCCCTGCTGGACGTGATCCTCCCACAGTACCATTGCCTGTATGGGAGACCAGGGGTGCAGGTGAGTGCTGACTCCATTAGCTCAGACTGTGCCCCTTTTTTGTGACTGTCACTTCTGGCATTGTGTCCAGGTGTGACAGACATGCAATGTTCTTTAGAGTGGGTCCCAGAGGGGGGGAATGCCTCATGTCTCCCATGCAGAGCATGCTGTAGTGCATGTCTGCACTCCTCACTTGCATGGTGCTTACTGTGACAATCACTGCATGGTGCATGCCACATTCAGCCTGGCTAATCCTCTTGGGAATGTTGTTTCTACAGTCCTGATGTGATTCTGTGGTCCCCCCAGTGTGACAGGTGACTGTACCCACAGATGTGTGTGAGTTGAGTGTACCTGTGGTGAGAGTGTCCAAATGATGTGTTCGTCCCCTGAACATTGGTGTGTGTGTAAGTCCCCTGTCATGTGGGTGAGTGTCTATGTGGAGTGTTGCACCCCAGCTGCATGAGGGATGCATATACCCTACCCATCTGATGTGAGCAGGGCGCAGTGCTGTGTGTCTGATGTGCTGAGCCTGCCCCACACCTGTGACACCCCCCAGTCTAGTGGCACATGTGCAGAGTGATGTTTGTACCCGCAGTTGCCAATGGCAGGTGATTGTCCTGTGCCTGTGTGTGTCTGTGTACCCTGCTGAGGTTGCGTCAGTGGCCTGGGGCATGTGACTGCTTTGAGGTGCTGTACATAATCGTGGTGTAGCTTGTGATGCACAGTGTGAACCGGGATCAGTGATTGTGTTGCACCCCTCATTCCACCTGTGTACTTCCAATGCCACGTAGTGCATTTGGCCTTCCCCAGAGGATGATGTCCCTATGACAAAGGTGCAATGAGTTTGCTGCATACTATGCCCTGTTCAAACCAGCCAAATTGGTCAAATGTGTGTCTCTGTGACATGGAGCAAGTGTATTGATGTTGTCTCACTTTGTCATCCTCACAGGTAGGCGTTTATGCCAAGGGGGAAATCTGGAAGCAAGCCGTCAGTGCCGTGAGGTGGGTGGAGGGTCGGAGGCGGCGCCTGGCCCAGGTGAGGAAACGCTGGCAGGATATCCGGTGCTGGACCAGGAGGATCGCCCGGGTCCTGCTGGGGGACTCACCAGAGAGCCATAAGAACCGTGGGCGCCGGCGTCTGACCCACCAGATGAAGCGTGTCCTGGCGGTGGTCTTCCCTGACTTGGATAGGCGCTTAGCGGAGAAGCAGCAGCAGGAGGGGGGTAGGTACATGTGTGTTTGTTGTGTGTCACCAGCTATTGGAAGTGCGCAGTTGCATGGATACACTGCCAGGGTTCATATGTGCAGTACATATCCTGTTCCCCCAAGTCAACTGGTGCTGTTCTTCCTCCCTTCCTCTCCTTGACATGTGTTCCCTGGTTTGTGTGTTGTCACTCTTGCACAAGGTTATCTAGGCTGCCAGTTAATCCAAGTGCCCAATGCTTGCAGCATCATGTGTGGGGGTGGTGTGTAACATGTGTTGGGTCCTTGCCTGTGCCCTGGCCAGTTCAGTCAATGTGGGGTCCATGTTAGTTGGCACTGATGCTGAGTCCCGACATGGGAGTGTGCCTTACAGCATGCATGACCAATGTTGTGCACTCAGACATGATGTGCATGAGTGGGAGATATGCATAGTGCAGGGACGTTTGCTTCTGTTGCAGTCATATCCATCCAGGAACATGGAGGAGTGTGGCCACTACAGTCCCCTGGGGCACCTTTTCCTAGGTATCATGTGTGTCATCCAACAATGTGGACATTCTCTGTGTCTTCAGCATAGGTCGGGCTCTGTGGCATTGTACCCTGGCCTCATTTGTATTTACCTTGAGTGTGCTACATGTGTCCACTGTACAGGGTGACCCAATTTGGCTTGTGCATACTCACAGTGGCCAGTGCCTGTGTGTCTTGGTACAACTATCTGATGATGGTTGTTTGTCAATAGTATGTGTGGACAGGCGCACGAGGGTTAGTTCGTGTACATTCAGGATTTTTTGAAGGTCATTTTAGTAATCCCCGAGTAAGAGGTGTAAGTACTTCCTCTGTGTCACTCACATTGTCTCAGGTAGGGGGGGGTTTGTGCGGGCAAGGCCTACATGTCCAAACCGTATGTGTCCTTGCCAGGTCTGGCCTGTGTGTGAAGATCGTCTGAACATACACTCAACATGCAGTGACCCAGTCATGTTGGGCAGGGTTTAATGTATTTGCTAAGCAGCATGTGCCAAAAGTAGAAAGACATGGTTCCTGCTGATCCCTTTTTTGGCTACTGTGTGTGGTCCAGATGCAGTACTCGACTGTCCCCAGAGGCTAGCTCCTCTGTCTAATTTGATTTCAAGTTCTTTGCTGTTGTGTCATGCTCTCCATTGTTTCTCAGTGGCATGGTGGGTCAACCAACTGTGTGGTGCAGGGCCTACATATGTGCGTAGTATTGTAGATGTTACTCATGTTGCTTTTCATGCTATGCACTGTGACCTATGTAGTTTTGAATCATGTGTCATATGTATACAGGTGTCTGATTCTTTCCTGTCTCTTCACCTTGCCCTCAGCATCGTCGGGGGAAACCGAGGGAGACACTGGCACGGACCTTGAGGAGGGATCCAGCAGCGGTGCCACCAGTGCTGGCGAGTCTGGCTCAGCGAGTGGCACGGAGGCGGAGGGGAGTGCGGCGGAGGACCTGTCCAGTCCCACCACCGACTATGACGCTGACGGGTCCGAGGCTGAGCTCTCAGAGGGGGCGGACGCTGCTCCCAGAGCTGAAAGCAGCACTCCATCTGTTGCCGCCCCATCCATTCCCCTCCCCGCCTCCCAGTTGCTCGGGTCCCTTCCCTCCGTGCTCGGCGCCAACAGGTCTCCTTCGGGCCAGGCACCGCACCCCCTGCCCCAGTCTCCCCTGCTGCCGTCAATGCCGAGTCTGTGGACATTCAGCGGCAGTTGCAGGTTGGTCAGGCATCGATGCTTACTGTCCTCCATGGCCACACCACACTGCTGACACAGATGGTGTCGTACTTGGAGGGCATGTCAGCAGCGATGTCTGATCAACGGAGGTTGCTGAGGTCCATAGACTCGTCACTGACTGCAGCATTGGATCTCCAGCAGCGCTCCGTCCCCCCCTACCCCTGCACCATCCACACTTCCCACTCCCATGCCTGTCCCACGCACACCCAGACGTCCCCATGCACGCACCCCACCAGACACAGGCAGCACACCACCAGGGAAGGCCAAGCACACTCCTCCAGTCATGCACACACAGGGGGAAGTAGGCACACCCACTGGGTCTGGGGGCAAACAGCAGGCACGCAGCCACAGTGGGAGTCCGCAGTCCTCAAGACCCACTTCCTCAAAAACCACTCCCCTTATCTCTCCTGGCCAACTGTCAGAGAAGGAGTCCCTCGTGGGCAGTGTGTCCCTCAGCCCCAGTGTGGCACCACCCCGCAAGCGGTGGAGGCAGTGCCCGGCCAGGGTAGTTGAGTCCCCCCCCCGTCCACACCCTCCCCCAGGAGCGCTGCAACCCATCCCTCCGACCCCCCCCCTCCTTGGGGCCTGTGGTTCATTCGGGTGCAGGGGAGACGCTGGGAGACCTTGCCACCGTATGCAGCGCCATCCTCACCACCACCTTTGGCGCTGCCCCACCCCCTGTGGTGGAGTCGTCCGTCCCTGCACCCACAATACCTACCCTTGCCCCTCCTGTCCCTGCGGTGCCTGGTCCTTCCCCCCCACATGATGCCCCCCCTTCTGTGGATGATGTGGTACAGTGAACTGTGCAGGCAAGCTAGGGGAGACACGTCCCTAAGTGTCCCCCACCAGGACTTTGCATATGGCCTGGCCTATGGGCCCTCTAGTTTGTGGACAATCATTTTGACATTTTTGATTTCTGCTGAATAAAGCATTTTGATTTTCTTTTGCACACTAATGCTTTCCTGGACTTGCTGTTAGGGGTGCTGCTCCATGATTTGGGGTGGTGATATTGTGTTAGGTGTCTGGGAAATGTTGTAGTGTGCTGCTCATGGGGTGGACCCTGGTATCTGTGTGCCATCACAAAGGGCTCTGCAAATAATCTTTGGTCATGTGTGCTCTTACTGTATGGTGATATTGTCCTGAGGTGTGTTCCTTCCTCTGTGGACCCTGACATCTTCCCTGCAGGCTGTTTCCCAATTGTCGTGCTGAGCTGTGTCTACATATCCTGGGTGTGTGACGGATCCCTTCAACTGTGGCCATGCATGCTCAGCAATGTCTCCACCTGCATCATTTGTATCATCCTTGGTGGTCACTGTACTAGTGTATGGAATATATTGACATGACTTCATGTGGACCAGTTCCCTTTTACGCCCTATGCATGTGTGTACTCCCAGCCTCGCACACATGTGTTACGTGTTCTGCAGGGTCTTTGGTCACCTGACTCACAATTGTGGGCATTGTCTCTGTGGGTACTCCACCCTTTTCCTTCCATTGGCGGCACCAACTTGTTGGCAGCCCCAGCACCTGTACATTCCTATCAGTCCTGGAATGTGCGTGACAGTGCGTGTTCCCTTTGGGTCTCTTAGTTTAGTAGGGTGGCACATGAGTATACAGTCTTGTTGCATGCTCTCATTGTGTGTATTGTGCTGGCAGCGCCAGAGGTGGGTATGCATGTGTCATTTGTCATCACACCCACATGTGGTGTGTCATGCAGTGGGGGATGGACATCCACCCTCATGGGAGTGGGACACTGCTGTCAGTGATGTGTTGCCATGTCACTCTCAATATTGTCGCACTTTGTGTATGCCTTCATGCACCCATGGTGTTTTGCTAATTGTAGGATGGTGTACACACCACCATGTCTCTGTCCACTGCTGGGTGGACTCTGCACCCACCCCTCCTATGTCTGGGCACTGCTGGGAGTGATAGGCACCCACCCCTCCCATGTCTGGGCACTGCTGGGAGGACTCTGCACCCACCCCTCCTATGTCTGGGCACTGATGGGTGGACTCTGCACCCACACCTCCTATGTCTGGGCACTGCTGGGAGGACTCTGCAACGACCCCTCCTATGTATGGGCACTGCTGGGGGGACTCAGCACCCACCCCTCCTATGTCTGGGCACTGCTGGGAGTGATAGGCATCCACCCCTCCTATGTCTGGGCACTGCTGGGAGGACTCAGCACCCACCCCTCCTATGTCTGGGCACTGCTGGGAGTGATAGGCACCCACCCCTCCCATGTCTGGGCACTGCTGGGAGGACTCTGCACCCACCCCTCCTATGTCTGGGCACTGCTGGGTGGACTCTGCACCCACCCCTCCTATGTCTGGGCACTGCTGGGAGGACTCTGCAACGACCCCTCCTATGTATGGGCACTGCTGGGGGGACTCAGCACCCACCCCTCCTATGTCTGGGCACTGCTGGGAGTGATAGGCATCCACCCCTCCTATGTCTGGGCACTGCTGGGAGGACTCAGCACCCACCCCTCCTATGTCTGGGCACTGCTGGGAGTGATAGGCACCCACCCCTCCCATGTCTGGGCACTGCTGGGAGGACTCTGCACCCGCCCCTCCTATGTCTGGGCACTGCTGGGGGGACTCTGCACCCACCCCTCCTATGTCTGGGCACTGCTGGGGGGACTCTGCACCCACCCCTTCTATGTCTGGGCACTGCTGGGAGGACTCAGCACCCACCCCTCCTATGTCTGGGCACTGCTGGGAGTGATAGGCACCCACCCCTCCCATGTCTGGGCACTGCTGGGAGGACTCTGCACCCACCCCTCCTATTTCTGGCCACTGCTGGGGGGACTCTGCAACCACCCCTCCTATGTATGGGCACTGCTGGGGGGACTCTGCACCCACCCCTCCTATGTCTGGCCACTGCTGGGGGGACTCTGCACCCACCCCTCCTATGTCTGGGCACTGCTGGGGGGACTCTGCACCCACCCCTCCTATGTCTGGGCACTGCTGGGAGGACTCTGCAACCACCCCTCCTATGTCTGGGCACTGCTGGGGGGACTCTGCACCCACCCCTCCTATGTCTGGGCACTGCTGAGAGGACTCTGCACCCACCCCTCCTATGTCTGGGCACTGCTGGGGGGACTCTGCACCCACCCCTCCTATGTCTGGGCACTGCTGGGAGGACTCTGCAACCACCCCTCCTATGTATGGGCACTGCTGAGGGGACTCAGCACCCACCCCTCCTATGTCTGGGCACTGCTGGGAGTGTTAGGCACCACCCCTCCTATGTCTGGGCACTGCTGGGAGTGATAGGCACCCACCTCTCCTATGTCTGGGCACTGCTGGGAGTGATAGGCACCCACCCCTCCTATGTCTGGGCACTGCTGGGAGGACTCAGCACCCACCCCTCCTATGTCTGGGCACTGCTGGGGCTGATGGCCACACACCCTTATGTGTCTGGCCACAGGCGTGGTACGACCCGTACCCACGTCCTACGGCCTGGGTATGGGCCCTACCCCTACGTCACCCCAACAATGGCGGGACGGCCCATACCCATGCCTTTTGGACGTGGGTACAGGTCGTACCCCCATTGTTGGGGTGCCGTAGGGGTATGTACCGCACCCATGCCTTTAGGGCATGGGTACGGCTCGTACCAAGCGTACCCCTACATCACCACTGCAATGGTGGTACGGGCCGTACCCATGCCTGTGGGACGTGGGTACGGCCCGTACCACCATTGTTGGGGTGACGTAAGGGTACGAACCGTACCCACGCTCTTAAGGCCCACCCCTATGTCACCCCAACAATGGTGGTACGGGCCGTACCCACGTCCCACAGGCATGGGTACGGGCCGTACCACCATTGCAGTGGTGATGTCGGGGTACGCGTGGTACGGCCTGTAGCCACGCTCTGGGGGCGTGGGTACGGCCCGTACCTCCATTGTTGGGGTGACGTAAGGGCACGCACCGTACTCACGCCTTAGGAGCGTGGGTACGGGTCGTACCACGGCCACCCCTACGTCACCCCACAATGGTGGTACGGGCCGTACCCACGTCCCACAGGCATGGGTACGGGCCGTACCACTATTGCAGTGGTGATGTAGGGGTACGCGTGGTACGGGCCGTACACACGCTCTGGGGGCGTGGGTTCGGCCCGTACCTCCATTGTTGGGGTGTCGTGAGGGCACGCACTGTACCCACGCCTTAGGAGCGTGGGTACGGGTCGTACCACGCCCACCCCTACTTCACCCCACAATGGCGGTACGGGCCGTACCCACGTCCCACAGGCATGGGTATGGGCCGTACCAACATTGCAGTGGTGATGTAGGGGTACGCGTGGGACGGGCCGTACACACGCTCTGGGGGCGTGGGTACGGCCCGTACCTCCATTGTTGGGGTGACGTGAGGGCACGCACCGTACCCACGCCTTAGGAGCGTGGGTACGGGTCGTACCACGCCCACCCCTACGTCACCCCACAATGGCGGTACGGCCCGTACCCACGTCCCATAGGCATGGGTAGGGGCCGTACCGCCATTGTTGGGGTGACGTTGGGGTGGGCGTGGTACGACCCGTACCCACGCTCTTGAGGCGTGGGTACGGTGCGTACCACAATTGTTTTGTTGCCGGTTCGCGTCCGTGTTGACTTCCGTTGTGAGGCCTTGGTGGAGATGCCCACAACCCCAAAGTGACCAGGCCCTGGGGGTCAGGTATGTGCAGGGCATGTATGATTTTGGACTTGGGTGAGGGTGATGTTTCCTGCCCCTGCCCCCCCCCTTTGCCCCTGGGTGTTGTTCTGACCTTCTGCGGCATCTGCATCGGTTCCTGTACACCAGGTGGACTGCTATGAGGGCCGGGATGACACGTAGGTTGGGGTCCATGGCTGTCCGTCGCGTACAGGTGCTCCTTCTGCGCGTCGTCCTGATTTCCCGGCAGTTTTTGGCTGCCGTAAAATATTGTCCGTGCGGGGTGACGTCGGCACGAATCGTACTTGCTGGTTCGTGAAAAGCTGCCTGACTCCGTCCGGACGTCACGTCAGCGGCGTCCCAGATCAGAATTGTGGGTATATTTTGGTCGGTCGGTGATTTTTACGAATCGTACGGCAATGGTGTTTGCGTACGAATCGTACTTGCATGTTTGTATGGTATTTTTCCAGGGTACGAGTCGGACGGAGAAAACGCTCCGTCCGACGGTTCGTACCCGGGTTTTACAGGATCGGAATCGACACCAGAGTGTGTAGTTGCCGCAGTTGATATTGTGACAAACACAGAACAAACTTGTAATGATTTTGAGTGGTTAGAACTTGTCAACAAAGATTCTGTATTGAATAAAGTTAAAGAGTTTATTGTAGGTAGATGGCCACCAATAAGAAACTTGACCTCTGAGTTGAAAACATTTTGCCAAGTCAAAGATGAGCTCAGTCTCGTGAATAATTTTCTTTTTCGGGGCGATATGTTGATTCCGCCATCTAAGTTGAGAAAAAGGTTAATTGAGATAGCACATAGACGCCATCCTGGGTCTACCATGACTAAAAAGATGTTAAAAATGTACTATTGGAGGCCAGGAATGGATACTGATGTAGACTTGTTTGTAGATGCTTGTGTAGTATGTTTGAAATCCGATAAACATTGGAAACCCAGGGTAAATGAAATGCAAATTGTATCCATTCCTAACAAGTCTTGGAACAAAATTGCTATCGATTTTGCCGGTCCATTTAACTTGCTGGAAGTTGATTGTAGATTTTTGATTGTTATTACTGACTATTACAGCAAGTGGATTTATTTTGACTTTGTTACGACCATCAACACCAGTACAGTTATATCATTTTTAGAAGGATGCTTTGCCATTGAAGGACTTCCTTGTACTTTGGTATCCGACAACGGAAAGCAATTGACATCGGAAAAAATGGTTTCATTTCTAAAGAGCAATGGCATTGTTCAAGAAAAAAAACCCTTCTATTCTCCTAAATCAAATGGACAAGTTGAGAAGATCAACAGATTTTTGAAAGAAGGAATTCAACTTGCCATTGCATCCAAACTTCCTGTTAAAAGATTCTTACAAGAGAAAGTAAACATGTACAATTTTACTACTAATAGCGTTACCGGCCATTCTCATTTTTTCCTTATGAGAGGCAGGTCGTGTAAGCCAAATCTTACCCCTAATCTTGCTTGCTGTGAGAGAAATCAATCCAGTGTGGTAGAGGTCAACGACGAATCCTTGAAGGTACAGGCTAGAATTCTAGAACATCAGCTCAAATCCAAAGCCTACCATGACAAAATCCATAGAGCAATTAGCAAAGACATATCAAAAGGTGACTGGGTCATTGTAAAAAAAACAGATAAAGTACAAAAAGGTGAATCAAAGTACACTGACCCCTCAGAAGTAATTGAATCCACACATAGTTCTGTACTTTTGGACAAGTTTGGTTGGAGAAGTAAAAGTGATGTGGTCAAACTCAAACCTGGTCAAAGAGAACTTATTGCAGATTCCATGAGTAACACTTTAGAATCTGAAAATGATTATTTGTGGATGCCTGTTGACTCATATGAGCAGGTTAGCAGAAGAACTCCTACTACTCTCTGTACCTCTATTCCTGTGCAAGGGAAAAGGTCTCTAAGTATGCATTCTCCACCACAAGTTCAATTACCAGACACAGATGTTCAGGACTCTGAGGAACAGTTAGATACTGAGAGTTCACGAGTAACCAATAACCCCACCCCTCGATCTAATGCACCCATAGAAACTGTGGGGTCTGTTCCAAATGTATTCGAGGGCACATGTACCAGTTCTGCCAGAGTTTCATGCATACCCTCCAAGTACAAGGAATATGTTATGTTTTAAACTTACCTGTCATTTGTTACTGTTTGGGAAAAGGAGATGTTGTACCACTATGTGTTCGATAAAGATATTCAATCACACTTGCTAGCACCACACAATGTTAATACTTGCTGGTTCCATTGTGACGTGCAATGGAACCTCGGGAAGGTATAAGTGTGACGTCATTGAATGCATGCGGGTCTTTCCCTGTCAGCTGTTCACCTGACAGCTGCGCTCCTTGCCAACTGCTTGTGGGCCTTTTTAGTAATTAAATAAATACGTTTTACCATTACTAAAATCTCCAGTACTTTACTTATTACCCTCCGATACTTCGGTGCGTTAATGCTACGTCACCCTAGAGGTGGCGTAGCGAGGCGCAATGAGGAGAAATGTTTTCATTTCTCCTCGTTTTTTCCACTTTAAATGCGTGCTGCATTCTACAGCAAGCATTGAAAGAGGAAAAAGCCTCCCGTGATTGTTTTGGTGCAGGAAGGTGTCCCTTCCTGCACAAAAACAATCTCCCCATGACGCAGGCATCCTTGCACCATGGTGCAAGGGTGCCTGCGCCGGCGCATGGCTGCAGTTTGTGTGCCAGCGCAGGGGAAGCACAGAGATGCGACATATTCTTGCAAATATGTCGCACCTCAGTGCTTTCCAAACTAACGCAGCACGGCGCAGCAAAATGACTTGCTGCACCGTGCTGCGTTACTTTGTTGTAAATCTGCCCCAAAGATTGCCCAGTCTGAAATCCTTCTCATCTCTCTGCAGTCATCTGTTAGACACTCTGGGGCATATTCAAAAGAAAGTGACGAAGCGTGTTGTGGAAATTTAGTTCGTATCTGAACATTATCTGCGCCATCTTGTCTCTCCCCAAGCGCCACACGCCGAAAACGCGCGACGGCCATCTTCGGCACCATGGTCTCATTGCCGAGCGCCAGCGTGCCCCTCAGGCGCTGCAAACGTCCCCCGCGCACCGGCCGCCCCCGCTCTCTCATACATGGGCCATAAACCCTCTCCTTCTGCGCGACCCTGCCATGGAACCACATCCCGCGCCTGACCAACACCTCCTTTCATCCCATACATGGTCACACATCCCTTTGATAACCCCCTTCCTCTGCGCCCGATTGTCCGAACCGATCCCAGGCCATCACCTAGCCCTGCGGATGCAGTTTATTGCCCCTACTGTAAGGGAACCGCCTCACATCAAAGGGATTACAGTAGATCAAGGCCCCCACCCCCTGAGACCCGACCAGTCGCACACACCACCGGGAATTGGTGGAATGTCCAGCTGTGTGATAGCCATCTCCTACTGTGGGTGGGGTGGGGACCGCTACTGTAGATATGTGTGGGAACAAGCTTGAAGTGGGGATTCCAAGGATGTCTTTCCGTACATCAAAGTCTCAACAAGAATGTATCACGTGTAATAAAGCAATAAACCTGTGTATAAGAGGCCAGGCCTCAGAGATGTGGGTAGAGCACCACGAGACGATACCTTGCTGTCCGATCTGACGTGTTCTGCTCCGACGGAATAAAACTTTGTTTCCTGCCTTCCAGTCTCCGGCGCCTGCTTCTTTTGTTGGTTAATTATCGAATGGTATAAGAGGCGATTACCGCCGGGCAACACTTGAAGGTTATCAACTGAAGGTGCCGCTACCATTTTACAATTGGTGTCCCAAGCGTGGGGCCCATCAGCGACACGTGGATCCAGTGGGAGAGGTCCTGACGACAAAGTGAACGACTGCAACGATCGGGAAGAGCTCATGCCTGATAGACCCTCGTCTGGCAGCCGATCATCCGAACTTCACTGGTTCCGAACAGACCTCTCTCGAGTGATCTACGGTCCTGACTGGGAACCGTCAGGAGTGCCGCGGGAAATACGGAGAGTAGAGGACGATCGGGCACTGGAGGCGGAAGACGAGAAACTGTCCATGCGGTCCGGGTAAGGTCGTGTAACACGACGAATTGCGAAATGATTGATTGATTGATTGAAAATACTAGTATTGCTTACTTGATTGTTCCTTTTGAGATATTCGCTGTCTACAAACGGGGAAGAGTAGAAATACTCTCTCTTCCTTTGCAGATAGTGAAGGGTAGGTAACGCAGACTTTTGTCCCCGTTGTAACCCGTCGTGCCTATCTTTTTCTCCCCACTGATTGATTGTCCGAACATTGATTGTTTTGAAGAATATTGGTTCTTTGAGATACTCTCTGTTTGCAAATAACGAAGAATAGAAATATTCTGTCTAGTCTTTGCAAATAGTGAAGGGTAGGTAACGCAGACTTTTGTCCCCGTTGTAACCCGTCGTGCCTATCTCTTTCTCACCATTTGATTGATTGATTGTCCGAACATTGGTTGTTCGATATTGGTTCTTTGGAGGTATTCTCTACTTGCAAATAACGTAGAATAGAGATATTCTATCTAATCTTTGCAAGCAGTGAAAAGATAGGTAGTGCAGACTTTTGTCCCCGTTGTAACCCGTCATGCCTATCTTCTCCCCACTGATTAGTAGTTGGTTATGCCCGGACCGCTTATTAGAGATGAACCATCCGGCTCCACTGGAAGGCACCCCTAATAAGGACATGTTTACTAAATATGGACTAGTCGCCGTAGCTTATAGCAAACTATGGCATAAATATACAAAGAAGGACCCCGAGAGTCAGTGGCCACTGATGGGATCCTTTGATGACCATAAAATAGAAACGCTAGAAATAGCTCTACGTAGCAATAAAACTACGCCTACTATGCTTGACAGTATCGGCATGTGGCGCAAAGAAGCAACACAACGGAAAAAGAGGGAAGAAGTAAAAGCAGAAAAGGAATTGCGTGAGGCAGCTCACCTTGCCGCTAGAAAGTTAGAGGAAGAGATAAAGGAGAGAAAGGAAGCTAAACTAAAACAAGAGTTTGAAACATCAGGCCAGTGCCCTGTTAGGGCCTCCTCTACGCTCTACCCTGAGTTACCTTCCAAGCAACGAGTGAATGACGAATTACTATTAGGTCCCCCGATCATCTACATGCCCCCTCCATATGCTCCCTCCCAACCCATAGTGCAGCACCCGCAACCCCCGAACGCAAGCGAAAGCAGTACCAAGGCCTCGGTCCTCACGGCCTCCGCGCCGGCCGAGCCACTTGTACTGAACAGAACGTTAGCAATAACGTTAGATGACCCTGAGATGAGAAAAAGGGATTCCGCCAGAGTGAATCGACTAACAAAGGATGAACGAGCCAAAATCGATAAGGTAGTAAGAACACTAGTAGAACGGAAGGAAAGTGAGGAGTATGTAACAGACCTGTATAACTCGCATGCCGACCACCACAGACGACACTTTGTCGTACGACTTTGTTATCACACCCTGAATGCCTATGAGGATAGGTACCAAGATCGAGGTCCCGAAGGCTTAGCAACCTTGTATAGGAAGGTAGATATTGGGGAGGGGAGAGAGAGAGATGTAACGGACCTCTTCACTCGTACACTCGAAGTCTTCCGGCATCTTAAAGAACACAGACAGACAACCAAGGCAGAGACCCCCATAGCGACTGAACCCCAGGCAGGAAAAGCTGATACCATGATGCCCATCAAGGAAGCTGCTCCTTACTGGGTCCCCCCACGAGGTCAGGGAACACACGACGACATCAACCACCAAGATGCGAAGGGAAGGGTTGTATATAACTGGGTCTATTAGCCATGGGACCGACAAGACATCTTGACCTTTAGAAAAACCCTACCCGACTTAAGAAAGAACCCGACTGCCTTTTACACAGAACTAGGTACGGCCTTAGGTTCAACTATAATGACCTTGGCAGATATCGATTTGTTCTTCGGGTTGTGTCTGCCGGCGGATGTGTGGAAGCAAATCCGGAAAGGTGACCACGCTGAGCCGTTTGGATATACCTGGGCACAACTCGATACCATAGACAAACAGCGAGGACCTGGACAGAAACCTCTAAAGGCCATATTGGAACTCCCAGACAAGATTGTACAGAAATTGAAGACCCTAATCCCAGAAAGGAAGGTAGACTGGTCGATAGTGACGGCTTGCCGCCAGAAACCCCAGGAGGATGTGTCCGAATACTTCTCTCGATTCGAAACAGTGTTTTCCGATTATAGTGGCCAGGACATGGCCACTGCAACCGGACATCACCTCTTTGTCCAGAATTATGTGAAGGGTCTGTCACAGGACGTCTCCCAGAAGTTACAGACCAGCGAGAGTAGTTGGGCAGCCTCCAAACCCGCGGCTATCCTCCAGATGGCCCAGTACTATGAACACCAAAAGAACGAGAACGATAGGGCGTCCGAGAGAAAGAAAAAGGAACTAAAGGAAAGGGTAATGATCGCACAGCTGCAAGGGGTGACCATAGGAAGGGAACCTCCCAAGGGAAATTACCAACTGACTGCTCCTAGAAAACTACCCCCTAGAGACCATGCGCCCACACCCTACGGTGGACGCAGGGACTTAGACGAGAATCAGTGCACGTTCTGCAAAGGGTTTGGACACTGGAAATCCCAGTGCCCGGTCCTTCTGGATATGAACACGAATAGGGACACAAGAGACATAGCAAATAGCCCCAGGAATAGAGGACAGGGACGAGGGTACACGAACGACACCACCAGCGACAGGCCAGGCAGACCAAACACCTTTGACCGCCCCCGACAGAACCAGTGTCAACAGTTCAACTATGAAAACGCCCATGACTTCGCATAGGACCGCCAGGGGCAAGGGAGGGATCCAGTCTAACTCCGTGTTGACCAGCAAGGTCCTTACGTCACTGCTAAGGTCCTGGGCACAAAGTCTCCATTTTTGGTAGATACCGGGGCGACACGTAGCGCATTATCTAAACGACTGATTCCGAGGGCACCCTTGTCTGGCTCACACGTAACCTCGATAGGCTTCGATGGAACGCCCTCCACTAATCCCTTGTCCGCACCAATCTCCTTTGACTTGGAAAATAACACCACTGACACGACGTTTCTGCTCTCCTCCAACACCCCCGACGCTATTATGGGTCTTGATTTACTAAAACATTTCCGAGCTACCATCAGATGTTCCCCAGACGGAGTTCGAGTCATACTGCACGATAACCCAGATCTGTTCAGGCCTTGTCTCGCACGACGTATGTTCTCCATAACCGATGCTGACCTGTCCCTACTTGACACATTACCCACACATCTATGGGCTAAAACCGACTCAGACGTAGGACGCATGGTGATCGACCCTGTACACATAACTGTCCGACCGGACGCATTGCTCCCAAAGCTTCCACAGTATCGGATATCGCCCGAAGGCGAGAAGGCGTTGGTGGAAATCATCCAGTCCCTAGTCGATGCAGGAGTGGTAGAAGAAGTAGTTAGTAATGTTTGCAACAGCCCTATCCTACCCATTGTTAAGAAGCAAGGCGAGGGAGATGAGAAAGCATACCGCTTCATTGTCGACTTACGAGAGGTTAACAAAGTAGTCATACCTCAGTACCCCGTAGTCTCAGACATCACCACCATCCTCACCCTGAATCCTGCCACTCTGCTGCCTCTCCCTGACACTGACCCCAATGCGTCCCCTATACATGACTGCGTGACCCTCACCGATGAACAGACCAAGAGCAGGGTTGACCTCCGAGACACTGCCTTCCCGGACACTGACGGAGAACTGTGGGTGGATGGCTCATGCATCGAGCTCCCCGACGGCACCACCTCAGCTGCCTATGCAGTCACCACGGCCCGAACAGTTGTTGAAACAGCCCGCATCACACAGCGATCCGCACAGGCGGCTGAGCTGATTGCTCTCACACGAGCGTGCATCCTAGCATCAGGGACAACCGCAAACATTTACACCGACAGTCACTACGCCTTCGGGGTGGTTCATCACTTTGGACTCCTATGGAAGGAGAGGGGATTCCTGACTTCCCATGGCACACCCATCCTACATGGAGATCTAGTCTCTGCCCTGACCGAAGCAGTCCTCCTCCCCGCACGGCTGGCTGTGATCAAATGCCAGGCACACAAGAAGGTGACAGACATTATAGGACAGGGAAATGCTCTGGCTGACATTACTGCCCGAACCACAGCCGAGAATAGGTCCCGGACACGATATCCGACCCGGAGATTACGTCCTAGTGCGTAATTTCCAGCGTGCAAGGAGTCTGGAGCCCCGGTGGACGGGCCCCCTGCAAGTCTTGATCACCACCCGAACAGCTCTTCGAGTGGAGGGGAAGCGCAACTGGCTGCACGCACATCACTGTAAGAAGGTATCACCGACCCTGACGACAACCGACAACATCACCGGCCAAGGAGGACCCCCGGACAAAGACCGACCATCCCTGAGCTGCTACCAGAATACAGAGACACTTGAGTTAACGAAATATCCCGACCCCACTGTGCCATCCAAAGAAGGGTACAACCTGCGACGAAAGGAGGGAACTTCGGCTAAGCAGACCACGAACTAAGTTGAGATCCCAGATCGGTAGCCTAAATCACCTCAAAGGGCTTCCAGGAGAGAAACTAAACAAAGCCAGTGGTTCTGCCCGCTACCGAGTCCCTTGAAGATTATGGAAGCGCCCGACATGAAGGTGATGGAAGCAACCGGACGTCCAAAGATCCACTATCTAAACCCAAAGACTGACAAGATGCACAGCTCAAAGACTATCGCGCTTTTTATTACCCTTCTCTTTTGCCTTCTCCTCATGGCCACCTTCTGGATCATGGAAGAGAGCTTACCCGCTCATAAGACATTGCTGACCACTGTTCAACCTACCACCATGAAAGAACACCATTTGATCTCGCTTTCTCCCCAGCTGCGAGAAAGGCGTAAAGAGTTCTGGAATAACTCTTTCGTGCAGTTGCTCCACCAACACAATCTTGCCGCCAATGCCACTAATTGCTGGATCTGTGGATTGCTACCGCATGCCACTGGACACTCTATCCCTTTCATCCCCTCACCTTTCTCTGTCCATGGCTCCTGCCTCGCTTGGCTAATCCTCCTGCAAGAAAGCTACAAGGACAATGCCACTTCCAGCAAAACTGTGTCGCACTTCTACCATGGGTTCTGGCTGAACAAGACTGGAAAAACTTCTGCTCCCTTCTGTCCTCTAAGATCAAACACTTCCTTTCATATGGACATCCCTGCCAAAGAACGAGTTGAAATGCAGGTGTTCAACAACCCAGCCAGACCCACCTTCTCTTACCTCCGGAAACGAACGGCCGCCACCCTAACAGTGGCTCTGTCCGTCATCAACATCACAGGTCTTGTGTGCCTCGAAGGTCTGGGAACACAGCCGGTGGGCCGCATTTCCTGTCTCATCACCCGAACATTGGACTCAGTCGACCCACCCTCCTTTGTTACGTCCCCAAATATGTACTTCGTCTGTGGTACTAAGGCCTACACCTGGCTTCCGAAAGGCTGGGGAGGCACCTGTTACATCGCTTTTATCCTTCCTCCAACATATGTGGCTCCAGCAAACCACCACCGGCAGAAACGTGCCAAAGACATTGTGCAAGCCGACTCCACCGGAGCCCAGTTCATGGATGCAGTAAAAGGACTTGTCCCACTTTGGGGTCCAATGGCGAACAGCCGTGCCATCCGGCACTTAACCCAGGCAGTTGAAACAAAAATGAACATTACGGCTGGCATCCTCACCAACAACACCACCGAGCTTCAGGCCGTCCGCCTGGTGGCTCTCCAGAACCGCCTCGTTCTAGATGTGGTTCTGGCTGATCGTGGAGGAGCATGCCGCATCATTGGGTCCAGCTGTTGTACCTACGTACCGGACAACTCACCCTCCATCTACAAGGCGATCGAACACCTCCACAGACTTTCCTCAGAGGTGCATCAGGAACAAGAAGGATGGTCGCTTGGGAATTGGTTTTGGGACTCAATAAAGAACTGGGGTTGGAGGTTGTTTACGTTTATCCTAATGCCGATTGTGATTCTATGTGGATGTTGCCTGGGGATTCAGTGCTTGCCACCTCTATGTTCACTTTTCACGAACTACATCTGCCCTAAGACTCTGAACTTTGAAGCAGAACGAATGAAAGCCCTGTACGACATAGAAGTACGTGATATTATGGGGATAGATCCGAACTAAACAAACTGGCGAGATATGTTAAAAGGGAGGACTGTGGAAATTTAGTTTGTATCTGAACATTATCTGCGCCATCTTGTCTCTCCCCAAGCGCCACACGCCGAAAACGCGCGAAGGCCATCTTCGGCACCATGGTCTCATTGCCGAGCGCCAGCGTGCCTCTCAGGCGCTGCAAATGTCCCCCGCGCACCGGCCACCCCGCTCTCTCATACATGGGCCATAAACCCTCTCCTTCTGCGCGACCCTGCCATGGAACCACATCCCGCGCCTGACCAACACCTCCTTTCATCCCATACATGGTCACACATCCCTTTGATAACCCCCTTCCTCTGCGCCCGATTGTCCGAACCGATCCCAGGCCATCACCTAGCCCTGCGGATGCAGTTTATTGCCCCTCCTGTAAGGGAACCGCCTCACATCAAAGGGATTACAGTAGATCAAGGCCCCCACCCCCTGAGACCCGACCAGTCGCACACACCCCCGGGAATTGGTGGAATGTCCAGCTGTGTGATAGCCATCTCCTACTGTGGGTGGGGTGGGGACCGCTACTGTAGATATGTGTGGGAACAAGCTTGAAGTGGGGATTCCAAGGATGTCTTTCCGTACATCAAAGTCTCAACAAGAATGTATCACGTGTAATAAAGCAATAAACCTGTGTATAAGAGGCCAGGTCTCAGAGATGTGGGTAGAGCACCTCGAGACGATACCTTGCTGTCCGATCTGACGTGTTCTGCTCCGACTTTGTTTCCTGCCTTCCAGTCTCCGGCGCCTGCCTCTTTTGTTGGTTAATTATCGAATGGTATAAGAGGCGATTACCGCCGGGCAACACTTGAAGGTTATCAACTGAAGGTGCCGCTACCATTTTACAGTGTTGTTAAGCCAAGAAGGCTAACTACATGCTTCGTCACTTTCAAAATGCAGGGCTGCGCCATATTTACTAGAATATGGTGCAGCCCTCCGTTTCCCCCTGCGCTGGGGCTAAATTGAGCTGCCTAGCCATACATGCCAACATTTTAGGACAGGGACGTGAGAGATTTAAAATAAAAAAATCCAGAGAATGAAAATTCCCCATTGACTTCTATTGTACAAAATGCAATTTCAGGCAGGTGACAGCTAAAATATAGCCATTTGTGGCTTGAAAAAACGGTAGTCTCCCGCCTGAATCGGGTCTATTGGCATGTATGTGCCTAGCATCAACACAGACACCCTTGCACCATAGTGCAAGGGTGCCTGTGTTGAAGGGAAGATGGTTTATGTGCAGGAAGGTCCCCCGTCCTGCACATAAACAATCTTTAAATGCAGTTTTGTAACTTCTATGTGTGCTGCTTAAAGCTTAATGCAGCACACATAGAAGTTGCAAAATTGCATTTTATTAAAATGATTGTTTATGTGCAGGAAGGGGGACCTTCCTGCACATAAACAATATTGGCGTTTTGCTGTTCCTATGTGTGCTGCCCACGGCAGGACACATGGACACAGCAAAAGCAAGGAGAAATAAACCATTTCTCCTCGTTTTGCATGTTTAAGACTAGGTTTTCCCTGGTCTTAATGTTGGCGCTGCCTCCTATTTACGCTACTCTTGTAAATAGGGGGCAGCATCAAAATCAATGGGTGTTGCGGTGGAACGCCCACCACAACACCCATTGCATGCCCCTTTCACGCTAAGTATAGCATATAAGGGGGCCTTATTTACATGGCAGCGTTAAGCCACGTTAAGTGGCTTAACGCTGCCTTGTAAATAAGGCAAAGTTTCTATCGCCATCACAACGTCACTAAAAGTGACGTTGTGGTGGCGATGGGGTTTGTAAATATGGCACTCTATTATTATTATTTTTTTTTAATGCAGATTTATATAGCGCAAACTCGACCCAAAGGTATTGGAGTGCTCTACATGAGCACCGGTTACGCTACACAAGGACACATTCAGGCACAGGGAGATTAAGTGATTTGCCCAGAATCACAGGATGTGGACGCGACCCAAGGCTCGAGCCTTGGTTTCCAGCACCAAAGTCGGCAATCTAGCCGCCAGACCACATCCTCTCTATGCCCCTTTATCCATACTTACCAAGAGACCCGATTCATGCGGGAGACTCATGATTTACTAAGCCCCTAATAGCTTTATTTTAGGTGACTCCTGCCTAAAATGTCCTCTTCTATGTAAGTCAGTGGGTAAAATAAATTCCCTACAATTTTTTTAATGAAATCTTCCGCTTACCACATTCAAAATGTTGACATATGTTTATCTGACTCTTGCAGGCTCCTGCTTCCCCCTTTGTGACAGTTTTTCTCTTTTTTCTTTGTGGGATTTTATCTTTTTGCTCTCGGTAAATGTTCGATGAGGAATAATAAGTGCTGATTCCCAAAAATGAGTTCTGGTGGCCAGTGCTTAATTTGTAACATAGTAAGTGCCAGGGCCCTCGTCAGGATGCCACTGTACCTTGAACCACCCATTGCCCAAACTAGTGCTGACAACAACAGTACATACACAACCACTAGTCATCACACTCCTACAAGTGTAACAATTCAGACCATTTCAGGCCCCCAAAGCTGTAAAATAGAATGGGCGGCAGGTATTATTAGTTTTAATGTATATTGAATCAGTAAACAACTGTTGTTCTTCTAATCTCTAAGGGGCATATCAACAATCAACGGCGATATCGCTAAGCGCGTTTAGCGCTACTTTAGTTATCGCCGGCTATCGCTGGATGTTATCGCCCGGATAACGTGTTATCAACAACGCGTTTCTCCAGGGCGATAAAAATACCAGCAAAAGCGGTGATATTCCCGCAGCAGTAGGGGATAGGGGAACGTTTTATGATAACCCCTGGTGCTTTTAGCCCGCCAATCCACCCCCCATTACAAATATAGCTAAGTCTCAATTTAAGCAGACGTAAGCTTACGGCGATAACCACGGTTACCGCAGGTTTTAATATTGCCATAGGTGTCAGGGCACAGGCTTGTTAATACCGCGATGTGCGGTTAGCGACTTTTTCCATGTTGTATTCCACAGGAACGCCTACTTTGCATCACATTAGAGATGCGATGCAGGGCGTCAGCAAAAGCAGTGCTAGGACAAGGAAACAAGTGCTAGCATGTCCTTGCTAATACTGCGATGCCGTTATCGCCGCTTTTCGGCCAAAAACGGCCGCAAAAGCAGCAGTAATGGGCTTGATAATATGCCCCTAAATTACATAAACAGAGCTACCATATGGGAGTCTGTCATATATGTCGGTGTTGACAATTAAGTGCTGGTGACGAGCACCAGAAACCACCTGCTCAAATTAAGCACTGGGTGAGCCCCACCAGCAACCACTGGCTCAAATTAAGCACCGGGTGCAATCCAACATTGCAAACAGGCATGCTGTGCCCCGTTGCACCAAAGGGTGGGAGACAAACATCATCTACTAAGATATGGTGCTGTTTTCCTCTCCCAGTGCTAGCGCTTTTTAGGCTTCTATAGCCTGAACAGGGGCGCAACTGGACTCGAACTTCCGATGGAGGCTAACAAGTCAACCAAAGAAGGCGGGGCTAACACTTCAAATAGTGGGATGGAGCTACCCTTAGATCCAATACAAGAAAATACTGACAAATTGTGCTTTTTAAACATATTGGTCAAACCATATATAATTAAAACAAATATGTTAGTGGATTTGACAACGTTTATAGGTCACTGACATGTTTTAGTGGGTTTGACAATGTTTAATAGGCTACTGGCAGAGATTTTAAAAAGGCGAATGTTTGGTTTGACAACTATAAAGCAGTCTCTGCAGATTTCAGTAAAATGCCTTTTAGAACCAGTTTTTGCAAATGCTCCAAAAAGTCTTTCTATGAAATGACAATAAGCTCATGAAATACTTTTGATTCCATCTCCAGAAAGGTGCTGCTCACTGACTGTTGCCCAAAGGTAGGTTTTGAGTCTGCTCATTCAGGCATTGAAACATTTGCTTGTTTGAGGTCTCAGGGGCATGTTTACAAGAGCTTATCACCACAGGAATATACTTTTTTATGACTTACCTGTGGCGATAGGCCCTTCGCCTTATTTACAAGGGAGGTACACGTTTGTGGCGGCAGGGCCAGACTTGCCGTACCGGGCATCGGGCGTTTCCCTGGGAGACTGGAAGGGTGGGGGCTAGTTTTGAGAAGGTGGGGCCGGTTTTGTTAATGGGGCTGGTTTTGCAGCGGTGCTGCAATATCAGCCCACAGTAACAAAAGCAACAGTGGTTCACACTGGCATGACTCCCCCATCCCCCTCACCCCCAGGGAGATGGTCTGACAAAATTGCCAGGGCTGCTTTTGTGTTCCCAGTCCGACCCTGTGTGGCAGTGTGTTTTTCGCAGCTTTGATAACATTTCTTTACATGCATTCGGGCTCCGCTGTGCCCTGGGTCGAATAGTTTTCAAACACCTGGTCCACACCTTGTGGCCAGGTGGCAGAGACGCTGGCATTTGTCTGGTGCCCACCAAGGCTTACTACTAGTCAAGAGGAGCATGAGCCAATGAGGAAGTATCTTCAATATCCATACGAACTGCACGTCGTCATCACTATTCTGCCTTCTAAGTTTTATATTGGCATCTGGTGGTCTGTTGGTGGTATTATGGACACGAAAAAATATGTATATTCCTTTTGAGTGATTTCTACACTTGCAAAGGGTGAAGAGCCAGTGTTAAAAAGTCCTAGGAGCATATTCACAAGAAACTATTGCCAAGTCAACGGCACTTTATCGCAGCCAAAGTTGCGATAAAAATACCCCCCCATTCACAAGCCGGTGTAAACAGCCCACAGCACCAGTTTACCAGCGATAGCAACCGCAAAAAACATCGCCACATAGGCCCCCCGCAACTATCGCTAATGAGATGCAGAGTGGGTGTTCCCGTGCCAAAAGCCGCGACAACATCACACCTCAGCATTCTCAACGACCAGACAGAACTGCGATAAAAACACAAAACAGGCGATAAGGCACGTTAGCACCAGGAAATCTACACCTGCTCTGACCTGATGTAAAGTCAGACGGCAGCCAGCACTACAAAAGGAAGACCAGCCTAGGGCCACACCGGAAGGGCAACAGATGCCATGAAGCCACCCATCATGTGGCCCGGACATCCAAGAGGGCCACAACACCCACTGACACTACCCTAGGAACACAACCCACACCCAGAACACCCCCCCTCCGGACCACCACAGACACAGCGCAGACAAAGACAGCGGACCCCCAGGAAGCGTACCAGCCACACAGACCCACCCTCTGACAATGTCACCATCCACCACAGGCTGAAAGGGACAACCACCCCACGCATCCCGACCATCATCGCCCAACAGGCCTATGACAACAACACAGCGGACAACCAACATCCCACCCCACACCAAGCTGCTGGCTTGGCTGCACCTGTTGGCCCCTGGCACCCCCCAACCAACACCCTCCAGAGTCAGAGGAGTCCCACTGCCAGCAACATCCAAGTCCCTCACACCTGTCCTGGACATCACCAACACCCTGGTATCCCAGTCCCCATACATCCAACACAATGCACAGGTCATGCTGGAGACCAAGCAAGGATCATACTCCATAGCAGGATGCACACACGTGTTGGGGGCAATCCACAGCATACATGTTCCACCTGTGCCCCCTGGTGACACAGCACACAATCACCGCAACAGAAAGCACACATCCCACCCCAATGTGCAGGCAACAACAGAACACCGTGGAACCTCCAACAATGTCGCCTTCAAATATACAGCCAGTGTGCATGATTCCTCCATCCACCGACAGTCCATCGGCAACCAGCGTTCCCAGGATGGCACCGAGGGAAATGCACAGCCCCTTGGCAAGTTCCAAATGAACACCCACTCACCTCAACTCCACAACCATGCAAATCACAACTCTGGCAATGCACACGTCACAAAATCACAACCAACATGCACAACAACATGCCCACCGACCAGACACGACAGAACAACTCACACTGGTCACCTGGCCAAGCCGTGAACATGAGCCGTCAACGGCATAGCACCTCAGCCACACACTATCCGAATGTGGGGAAAGGTGACAAACAGGCATGTGTGAAGGATGCAGTAGTACCATGATTGGGAAAGTACACAATGCCAAGAGTGGTGGAGATGTGCTGGACAGACCGCAGTATGCAGCACACACCCATTTCCATGGCGACATACACCTCTGGTGTATGGAGTGTAGTGGACAGTGGATGCAACCATGTTACCACAGCCAGTGGGGGACCTTGCGAAAATCTTGCCTGTTACGCCCCCCCTAAGCGTGACCGGAGTGGGATGGCCCGGCGTAGGCCACGTCAGCATAGGGGTGTGAATAAGTAGCCCGTAGCCCTGGGTGTGGTCCTCTTCCAGAAACCCAACGTCTCTGCCAGGGCGGCGCCTCTCACCATGCCACGAGGCCGACGCTGTCCTCGTGAGCAGAGTTGCATGTGATGCTGTGCGCCTGCCGGACCACAAACCCGTCAGGCCCGCCCCTGCACAGCCAGGCCTCACTGGTCACCTGCCGACACCGGCGTGTGTCAAGGAGGGCCCACCACGTTCCGGCTCAAGCTCCAGGCCCGAGTCCCGCGACCTTGGCAGCCTCCTCAGACCATCACGGCCTCCACGACACAGTCCCGCTTTAGTCCTTTTTCGTTGACGTACTCTACTGCCGCCTTAGGCCTACTCCTTGGCCCAGTAGGCCCCATGTGTGAAACTGTGTCCTGAGTCATGAATGAGTGGCGGGCCACCGGCAACAGCAACAGACTCCCTTCGATCAGTGAGGCATAGTTCCATATGGCCTTCTTGCGACACGTGGTGCCACTAACCCTGTTCAACGCCAGCCGGCGATACGTGGATGAGGGTCCAGGACTACCTTGCGGACCAGTAGGTCCCACATCCAGCACCTAGGCACAAATCACGAATGGCAGAGTCCACACCAGTGGTCGCACTGAGAGGAGTAAGAGGAAGATGCGGCTCAGTCCGAACGAAACCGGGGTCACATACACGGAGGTGTCCCAACACGTGGTGCCACTGAACCTGAACTAGGCAGGCCGGTGGGGCCATCCAACCTATGCCGGTGACACTTGGTGAATGGGCCGTGCTGACCGCTGCCTCAGGCCTACACATTTGGAACTGAGTCTTGATTACACCATGGCAGTGAACACCATTTAAGGCATAGGACAAGTCACTATACTCACTTCGATGTGGTGCCAACAAGTCTGTGCATGGCATCACAACCACACGTCTCTGTGGCCCTACGCGACTACTGCCCTCGGCCTATGCTGCACACAAGTGGGTCACAGATTTGGAACTGAACATCGGTTGTTCAAAAACCAGAATACATGTCACTGCACGCACGGAGAGACGTAAGAGGATGACGCGTTGCAGTCCGGAGGGAACAAGATCATCGTTATGGAGGTGAACGAACACTACCGACAACTGCCCTTGTGTCACTAACTCTGTGCCTCGCCAGCCAACGACACGTGGCTGTGGGCCACTGCTGACCGCTGCCTCCGGCCTACACTGTGGTCCAGTAGGTCACAGACTCTTCATTTTGCAATGGCTTTGTTCATATCAGCGTACCGGCCTCATCGCAAACAGCATCCCCTCTCTGCCCCCGGTGCCACTTAGTCTGTTCCCCGACAATCATGGACACTCTCTGGTCGAACTTTGGTGGCGTCTGAGTCTATGGACTAGGGGGTAGTTTTAATACTCATGTAGCTGATACCTAATTGGTGGTGGCAACCAGGCTGTTGCATTCCACTCCTCCATTTGCTGCTTCCGGATAAAATCAAACCTTTCAGCGTCATGCCCTGGAGGACACTTTCCACTGTCCCCCGATACCCTCCGCAACATACACCTCGGACATTGATGGTGACCCACTCAAAGGTCGCATGGCCCATCTGACTGCACCGCAAGTCACCGTCCCGTGGCTTGGTGCCTGTGCCGGGCGCTGTGCATCCAGGGCCACTAACTCTGTGCTGGTCAGGCTCGGGACCCCTTCTTCTGAGATATTGGATGGCCCCTGAAGCATTGGCCTTGGGGTCATCAACGCCATTTCTCTGCGGCCCTGTGCTGTACGCAGCCTCCGGGCCCAACAGCATCCCACCAGGGCTCACACACCAAATCGAGTCCTGACCAGCCCGGACGTGGCAACACCGCAGGAGGCACACGCCACCACCCCAAGTCCACCTCCAACAGCCATCTGCCAGAGTCGAAACGGTGGTCCTGACAGACTTACGGAGTTGCTCAGACCTGCCGTGGATGTCATCATTGGCCTGATACCCTGCTCAGCACTCCAGGTGCCAGTGACTCAGTGCACCCCAAGCCATTGTCCATTACTGATTGAGTTTTGAGCTGTGGAGAGGTTGCGCAGCTATGTCACCTCAAACAGTTTGGGGGCCCTGAGACGATGGGGAAGATGATGCAGGTATGACACACCCCACTGCATCTGCATCAGGAGTGTTTTGCGGAGGGACACAATCCAAGACTTTTTCTTCACATGGGCACGCTCATCTCTAGTGTCCCATCCCCAGTGCACTGCAACTCACGGACACTTCTGTTTGCATGTTGGCTGTCCTCTGGACTTTCTCCGGCTCCCTCCATGTTGCTCAGCAGTTGACTCTTTTATGCATGTGTTTTCTGTTTCCGTTGCACTGGTGTCTAATGTTCAAATGGTTGCCAGCACCAGACATTCCGTGCGGAATGGCTTACACTCACCCCACACATATCCAGCACAGGCGTCACTGTACATGTGGCCCTTCCAATAAAGGGGCCGGGCGCATGTGCCCGTAGCCAGTTCAACATGATATCTGCGTGTGTCCCTGTGGTCTTGTATGCATGAGGGCCCTGGGTCCGACGCCATTACATTGTGCTGTGTACATCAGATGCAGACGTGTTACCGCAGGCAGCGGGTTGGAGCTTAGACATGTAGCTTTGTCGTCATCCACTCAATTTGTAAAGGGAGTGGCCAGGGCCGTCGTACGCAGAGCCAACATGGGTGTGTGACTGCAATTTGAGCGTTCTGCCCATGGTTCTGTACTGTGAATGTGCAACTGCATGTGTCTCTATGGCAGTGTGGGTCTCCTTAGTGGGGTGTTGGTGGCCCCTGAAGGGTGATGGACACCTACGTATGTGTCCTGGTTCGCATTCCATGGGTTCGGCTCCCACCCACACCTGTTGGGCCACCTCCTTCTGGCATGCAGGAACATGGCATTGGGGTGCGATGTGTGGGTGGGTGAAGTATCGTGAGCCAGCTGTGCTTGCGGGTGCTTCCTGCTGTGTGGGCTTTTGCAGGCGGGGTGTTCTCCTCTGAGTAGCTTGGCTGTCCAGGTCCTGGTGGGGGTTTGCGTCGGATATCCATGTGCCGTTGTAGGGCGTCGGTGTGGTGGTCCTCTCCGGTATCACTGATGTGTTGTATTCTGTGCTCTGCTGAAGGTGTTGTGTGCCCCTCTGCGATGTGAAGGGGAGGTGCGTATTGACTTTGCATTGACATATATGTTGGCGCATTGTGCAGGTTTGCATGCAGACTGTATGGCAATGTACATTATGACTGTTTGGGGGTGCTTGATTCTACTGCAGGACAGTGTACATTTGGTCTACATGACAGATGTGATGTTGTACGCGTACATTTCCATTTCACAGTTTCCGGCTTCCTTAGATGTAGTAGGCATGTTTCTGTGCATGTGCGGAGCCAGTTGTGTCCTCTGTTCTGCAGTGTCGGCTATGCGCGTTGTTCCTCGTTGTTGTCAATGTGGGTGTGCTGTTCATGCTATGCGTGGTGTGTGTTGCAGTGTGCCAAGGGGATCGGGCCCATGGACCTGGGTGATTGTGGGTGTGCAGTGTGTTACACCTTGTTGTGCATGTATGCCATTGTGCCCACTCCCCCCGTCCCCCCAGTCCCTGTTTGTTGCACTCCCTGTTGATGTTGTGTCAGGTCCTCTCGAGCTGTGTCCGTTCTCCCTACTCCTTGCACCGTCTCCACACTGATGACTGTGGCCTGGGTTTCCTTCAGCTCCTCCGGTGGCGCTGGACTGCCACCTCCTGTCGCCGTTGCTGCCTTCCTGTTGGCAGCTGGTTTGTGCCTGTATTAGGTAGTCACATCATGCCGGCACCTCTTGGCCTCCTGGATTGGCCTCCAGGGCACTCCAACTGCAATCCAGCTGGTCTGCTAGTGGGCCAGTTGCTGGTAGTGTTCTGTCACCTCCGTGAGGCTGGTCTTGTTTTCCTGCGGTCTGCACCCTATCTTCCTCTCCCTCTTCTCCTTGGCCTTCCCTGACCCCGTTGTTCCTTGCAGGTAGTCTGTAGGGGTTGTGGGGTTCGAGTTGGCCCCTAAGCTGTGTCAGGGTGCATCCATGTTGCTACGCGCTTTGGAGTGTTTTTGGTGTATTTTTTCTGTGGTTTTTATGGTGCATTGTTCCGCCAGATGCGTGGGATTTGCAGGCCCGTGGCTGGTTTTCGCTACTTTTTGTACCGCAGTTGACCTCATCGCATGTTTTATTGCGTTCGCGTATCGCATTTATGCGGCGTGGCGTTGATTTTCACGCGGAGATTTGGCAGTTTATCTGGTGACTATCGCATGCTACCCACCGCCTTGTTGTAAATTCCACATTGGCACGGGGTTATTTTCCCGTGATAGGCTGCGATATTGAAAGTTGTGTTACGCTACTGTTGCGGTAGTTATCACACGTTCTTGTGAATATACCCCCTAGATTTACAGTTACCCTGGGTCCCTGGTGGCTACTCGTCAGTATTCCTCACTCTGCATAATTGTAATATAGCCACGTATACAAGCTAAAAGAAATACGCGCTGGTTCAAAGCGGGCTCTGATGATGCCTCTTCAGCTATCCGCACACTGTGAATTTGTTTAAAAAACATTTTTTTTTAACCCCCCATCTTTAGTCCTCCTTCTCCGGTACATCACCTGCTTATGTCATTGGTGTTTGGCACAGGTTTGTCTAGTGGTGATCAGTTTTTTCTACATATTACAACCAGGGATCTTCCTGGAGCAGTCAAGGTACAATAAAATTGCATAGTCCGAGGGTGTAGGAGCTAACAGGCAGAGTGTCACACACCCTCCTTTCTTTTTATCCTGCCCAAGAGAACCTCCGTTGAGGTAGAGCAAGTAAAAAAAAGTCTTCCACAACTATATAGTTGTCTCTGGACCAAATTTAGGGCTTGAACGGAAAACAGCTTTGTTACTCCACTGCTAAGGTGCAGAAGGGCAGGAAGTATTAGAGCACCTGCCAGAGTTAGGGTGGATAAAGCCAGGGCATTGAATGAATACGAGATACACATAAAGAAGTTGGACATTCATTTTCTATCCCGTATTAGCACCATACCAGAACGCTACCATTTTGAGAAAAGGTCGCAGTAGGAAGGGGAAAGCGTGGAAGACTATGTAACGGCGCTGAGGAAATTGGCTACCACGTGCAACATTCAAGACCAAATCCTACTGAATTGCAATATAGAGCAAGTCAGGGACGAGTTATGGCTGAAAGACAATGCGCCATTGAGTGAGGTGCTAATAGTTGCTAAACAGGTAGAGCACATGCTGAAGTGCATACATGAGATAGGGAAGAACAACACATCTTCATGAAAAGAGGAGGTGCAACAAGTGGACATGGAAAAGTGCGGTGTAAAGTCAATAAAGAACAAAGTGATTCCAAGTGAGAAGAAGGGAGGGGTGGATTTCAAAGGGAGGTGCTTCCGATGTTGACATGCATGGCATTTGGTCAACAGCAAAGATTGCCCAGCTATAAAGGTGCAATGTAACAAATGGGGAAAAATGGGGCATTACATAGTATTCTGTAGGAGTGGGAAGTTTATAGAAACAAGATGAAAGAAATGTTATGCATGTCTGTGATGAAATAGTACTGCAAGTATCTGACGCATACCTGGGCAATCTTAAAGATTTAGTTAAAATAGATGATAAAGTGATTGAGGTCGTGTTTGACTCTTGTTCCAGGCTCACAATTGTGTCAGGTGAGGAGTTTAACCATGTCCATCATGGTCAGATGAAACTACGAACAATGGACATATACCCTGGGGGTTATGGTGGGCAGCCGATAAAAATGAAAGGGTTTTTTGTTGGAAAAATACAAAACAGATATGCTGCGTGTAAAATCTATATATCGGAACTTGGGGCCAATATCCTTGGGTGGCCGGTGTAGAAGAACTTAGGAGTGTATCTTGATTCGAATTCTTGCCCTCAGATCTTGGTACAGGGTGTTACACAGGTGGGGGAGGATAGTCTTCAAATTGAGGAGTTCCTGGAAGTCTTCACTGACAAGTTGGGGTGTCTCAAGAACTCAGCGCCTTGAGACCCTCACGGGTGATTAGTGCGCTCTACAAATAAGTGATTGATTGATTGATTGTACATAAAGTAAAAATGAAATACAATGCAACCTCGGGCTCTGCCAAAGTACTAAGCCTGCCCATTAGTGTACAGGAAGCTGTGAGGGCGGAGTTAGAGAATTTGTGTATATTAGGGGTTATCACGCCGATAGAGGCAACTAAGTGGTTGGCCCCAATAGTGTTTTTTTAAAAAAATGTGATGGGAAAATCCGCTTATGCATCGACTTGAGAGCCCTCAATAGAAAAGTTGTGGTAGACAAATTCCCCTTGCGCAAGATCAACGAGACCTTTACCAAATTAGCGGGTGCCAAGTACTTCTCTACTCTTGACCTTACATTAGCATACTACCAGGTCCGCCTTCAAGCAGAGTCCCAAGACCTCACAGCTTTTATAACACCCATGGGGGCTTACAAATTCAAATGTACGCCTTTCAGCCTGGTGTCGGCGGCATCAGTTTTCCAGAGGACCATGTCAACTATACTGGTGGATGTACTAGGGTTTTTTTTTTATCAAGATGTTTTGATCTTTGGGCAGATGGACACCATTCATGAAGAGCAGTTCCAATTAGTACTTAAAAAATTCATGGAATATGGGCTCACAGTAAAAAAGGAGAAATGTAGGATTAAGTATGCCAAAATTAATTATTTAGGGCACTTAATTTCAGCTCAAGGAATACATCCTAAGGAGGATCTCTTAAACACTATTTTGAATTTGACACCCCCACGAATAAAGATGGACTCAAGTCACTCTTGGGGAGGGTCGAGTTCTATAGCAAATTTGTAAAAAACTTTGTGGGCCGCACATTCCAGGTGCGCAAATTGCTCAAAAAGAATACCATTTATTCCTGGGATGAAGGGTGTGAAAGTGAATTTTTAGATATCAAGAAAACTCTGTCTGACGCACCTGGTCTCCGGTCTCCAGTCTCCAGTACTTTGTCCCAGGGGAAAACACCACATAGCAACTGATGCCAGTTCTAAAGGACTAGGGCAGTATTAATACAAGACTGGGGAGCATACCATTGCTTTTGCTTCCAGAGCATTAAGATAGGCAGAATTTAACTACTCTGCTATTGAGTGCGAAGCTCGTGCTATACACTGGGCATTCAAAAACTTTAGGGAGTTTGTTTGGAGAGCAGTTTTTAGAGTACGAACTGATCATATACCTCTTAAGGAAGTTTTCACAAACAAAGGTATAGTAGAGATTTCCAGCCGGATCAAGAGATCGGTAGTAAACTTACATGAATTTAGTTTTGAGATGGAATATGTTCCAGGAGTCAAAAACTTTACAGCAGATTGTTTGTCACGCTTATTAAAAGAGGCAGACAGTGTCAGGGCAGCGTGGTTGACAAATATCAGGATGAGGACCCGCCCATAGAAAGTGTGTGTGTCATTACCAGAAGGGCCACAGAAGAAGACACGTGGAAGCAAGAACTTAGCACTGATCCCATCCTTATGAAGGTGTCAGAGTTGTTGATAAAAAGGTGGGACACTGAAAATAAATTGGAGGAACGATTAAGACCATATTGGATTGTCAAGGAAGAGCTGTCAGAGAGGGATGGTCATCTATTCAGAGGCACAAAGTTAATTACCCCCAGCACCTTGAGAAAGTGGTTAATAGATGTTGCACATGAGGAACATTTAGGCATCACTAAAGCAAAGCAGAGACTGCACCAGGATTTTTGATGGCCGGCTATTGATGTTTCAGTGGAAAGGGTGGCGAGAGACTGTTTACCATGCGCAAACAGTGACAAGGTCCTCAAATCTAACACCCCACCTATGGTGCGTCGTGCGCTCCCCGAGGGACCGTGGATGGAGGTGACGGTGAACATATTTGGCCCTTTGTCAGGTGAAGTTAATGCCACATACATAATTGTCTTGATTGATGTTTTCTCATGTTGGCCAGAAATTAAAATTGTGTCTGATACCAGTTCTGGGGTGGTGATCAAAGTTCTGGTGGAAGTGTTCATGAGAGAAGGCCTACTCAATATTGTGTTAACAGATAATAGGACACCAATTTGCTCCAGAGAAATGAAGGAGTTTCTAGATAGCAATGGGATTTGACACAAACTCTGTGCCCTCTAGCATCCAGAAACAAATGGAGTAGTAAAATGATTTAACAAAACGCTTAAGGTAGGTATTCAACTAGCCAAGAGTAGTGGTTTATCTTGGAGGGAGGAAACTATGAAAAGGTTGGAAATCTATCGCCTCACTCTGCATCACTTAACTGACAGGACACCTTTTGAACAGTTGAAAGGTTGCAAACCCAACTCAAGGTTAGTGCCAGGATGGATGAAGTGGTACAAGGGGTGGGTAAAGGTGGACACCAAGCAGTCTTGGAGAAGAAGGGAGGTAGATTTGCAAAAGGCAAGGAAGGAGCGTTACGACCAGGCTCACAATACCAAACTAATCCAGTTTAAGCTGAGTGAGTGGATCAAGGTGAGGAATCCCATTGGTCGCCAAGCAGGGTCAGAATTTACCGAACCCAGGAAGATTATCAAACTCTTGCGCAATGCAGTAAAAACATGGGATGGAAGAATTTGGAATCTGGGAAGGGTGGTTCGCTGTGTGGGACCTGAACACAGGATGGAAGAAAATGCCACGGACAAGGAGAAATCTAAGGTATCTGTTAGGATGAGTGGGCAGAGGACCTGCATCCCTGCTAATCTCAAAGACTTTATAATTAACTTAAAGCATTGATGTACTGTTTCCTTGATAATTACTATGAGATGTTTTTCTTCTTCTATTTCTTCTTCCAAACTAGGTTGATACTCTTTTGACTTGGTTCCACTGTGATTGCCATTAGTATTTCTTTCCATTTTCCCTGTCACCTGTACTTTTTCACTCTTTTCTCTTTTCCTGGTCCCACCCCTCCCTGTCACCATCCTGCTTGGATTCTCTCCTAGTATACATGTTATGTAAGGTTTTACTTCTAGCTTACATTTTATGTTTTTATCCATGCCACTGTATAAAGGAGGGAGATGTGTGTCTTTCTGCCTTTGACAACACACTAATGGCTGGTCTGCAGTCACAGCATTGGCCCGAGACCAGAAACCATGGGAGTGGGTATTGGCTCCTCTGATCAGAACCTTTAGGTCTCCAAGATTCGATGAGAGGCACCCGGAGTTGACTGACATGGGATTTGTGAGGGGCTCAGCGGTGGCTGAGGTGTTGAAATAAACTCAACCTTTTGTTCCTTTCCCGTGTGGAGTGTTCCTCACTTCAAGCATCTAATGTAACACCAACCTACATTGTTGTGGGAAGCCACAAGGCCTAAAGAACTGACAAAAAAGGTGGTCGCCTTGAAATAACTTTGCAACAAATTGTGCTCTAGATTACACACAAGGACATCCACTAAATAAACTGGAAACCTATATATGCAAGATATAAGTTGACTTGTTAAAAAGTGCAACAAACGCCCTCAAGGCATCTTGGCACTGAAATGACTAACAACAACAGAAAAGATCTGAAGATAATCAATAAAATAGATGAGTTTTAAGAGCCTTCCTAAACATAGAGGGGCAGATGTACTTAGAGTTATGCAACTCTGTGCAGCCGGCAATTTGCTGCTTCGTGCGAATGGGAGAGAGCTGGAAAGTCCCATATCTACTAAGCTAAGATGCTCTTCATCTACCTCCCTGTGCTGGAGTACTTGAGGCAACCTAGCTCCAGCACAGGCACACCTGCACCATTGTGCATGTGTGGCTCCATTACAGGCAGGAAGGGAAATTTTCCTGCAAAAAAAACATTCCTTAGAGGCAAATACCTCTTTCCATGGAAAGAGGAAATAATGAGGAGAAATAAAGAAATTTCTCCTCATTACGCCTCTGTCAGAAAGGCATACCATTTTGGTACAAACTCAGGTTTACTAGTCTTTGTAAATCTGGGTTTGCGTCAAAATATATAGGTGGATGCATGGGAATGCCCATGCTCCAACCATGTATCGTCTACCCAATGCAAAGCCATGCAAAGGAGCTCTATGCGCTGCCTTTTATTTCTTTGTGTGAGAAGTTGGCCTGGTATATGCTGTACACTAATCTCATAGATTTCACTGCGTCACTTCTACGAGGCTTACTTCAAAACGCCCACCCTGCATACATTATACCTGGCGCGGGTATAATGTGGCGCAGGGGTTTACAAAGTGACGCATCTACCTAGATGCGTCACTTTGTAAATATGATTCAACATGGTGCATTTATTACGCTGCTGGTGCGTCACAAAGAGTGACGAACCGGCGGCGCAAAAGTGACGCAAGGGCACATAAATAAGCCCTCTAGTATTTAGTGGTTTTCAGTTAATCAATACAAAGATTTATCAGGTAAAACAATGCAGGCTTGTATCCCCACCGCTGCACACCAATGTGAGAAGTTGGCCTGGTATGCTGTCCACTAATTAAAGTAATACCAAAGGCAGTTCGGGCTGGACTGTTCCCATGAGGCACAGGGTCAAGACTGATTTGCATATGGCTGGGTTCAAACTAGAATAGCATGGTGAGCAACAAAACGATGGATTTAGGCCCAGATCTCTGTACTGGGGTGAATGTATGACATTGTTCTGCATTCTGTCCATCAACTGTTGTTTTTGCATTTGTAACCCCGAGTGGGACGGGTATGCCCAGACGTGGGTCCCGTGCTCTCCATGCCACTGGAATCAAGCTATCCTGGCTGAAGAGGGGTGAATGGTGTGTATGGTTTCTCTGTGAGTATAAAAAATATGTGTTGTGTCTTCACAGGAGCACAATCAGGCCTGTTTTCACACAAGAGCGTAGTACAACACACAATGTGTGCTTGATGCATCATTGTAGCTGGGGCCACATAGCTCTAAACCATCGTAAAAGTAGTAACACAACATCTCTGTGAAATCTGTGCCACAGGAAAAAAGGTAACTGACAGTTGTCACAAAGATACTTGACAAATGTGGACTGGATCCACTTGCGTTTGTGAAGGATGCAGATGCAGAGGATAGTGCAGCTAGAATAACAGATGTACCAATACAGTGCGGGGAATGCGTCTAACACCAAAGCATACCCATTCATTCAACATTAGCAACTGACACTACCTCCCTAGCTGACACATGTCACTGGAATGACAGATAAGCAGATGTCTTGCATCACTAACACTGTGCATGAATCATCCATCAATACTGCACTCACCTAACAATGCTATAGTTCCATAAGCACAAACAATAACACATAGGTCAGCCATGGGACAACTGGCAAGGTATCAGTAATCAACAGCATGTATTTAGGCCTATGGACCTGGCAATGCAATGGCAAGAAAGTGTTGAAGTAACATGCACAACAACATGACTGTGGCATGGCAATGAAGGCGGAGAACGGGCTACATCCTCATCAAATAACACTTACTCTGTGTTGACACCCCCAAGCCAGAGAACAGACATACACATGAGTGAATTGCAACAGGGAAACCAATAAGTACAGCCATAACATGCAAGTAAAATACAACCAATTACATCAGAAATGGACATTTTATTGGGTCAGACGGACATGAAACAAAATAGTAGCACAATGAAAATGCACCACTTATCTCTGGATGGTAACTACAAATTCACTAATGCCAATTGCATGATGTGTGTAATTTATTGATTTATCACAACCGCACCCATCAAAATGACCAAACATCTGCAGGCACAGTTGAACACATAGACAAACATGCATCTAAAAAGAAATGCCAATGTCACATATTGTTGTATCTCTCAAGGAATGTACAACATACATTTAAAAAAACATTTTTCACTAGATGGGCAGCCACCATGTATGGCATGTGTTGCAGTCCAGTGTGGCCAACCAGCCCCTCAACTCTAGTCAGGTGTATGCAAGACAGAAATCTCTGCCTGGTTAGGACCAGGGGAAATCCACCGTACACCCAAGAGATCCATAACATGTGTTGAGGGAAAGCAGCACCACCTGATTGTCTCCTGGATGGCAACTTTGGTAAGCTCATTACATGTGAGACATACCCCACATATATCAGGGTTGTACAAGCAGTGTGGCCATGTCTTTTGGAAAGATAACATCCTTGGGCTTCATCCACTTCACAACTAACCTTCTCACAACCTGGACAACAACATCAGCCTTCAAAACTCACCGCACTTTCCTAATCAGTGACTCGGCCAGCTGAATCCTCAGTCAGCCTGGATTACACAAGCCTGTGTACAGCAGGGTAGTCCGAGTATGCAGGGGATGCAAATGGCCCCTCTAAGTCCCCCAGTCACAGGTCCCCTGCTACACAAGATTTGTCCAGGTCAGGGGCCTCACCTTCCACATGCATGATGATGTTGAGAGGTGCAGTACAAAATAGAATGTCTCCCCTGTCACCCCAGTGCAGTGTAGATGTGTGCCATGCAATGCAGACTACCCTTTGTACCTGAGCAGGAGCACCTTGAGTGTGCACCCCTACAAGGGGCACCATGCAGCATTCTCCTGTCAGCATTGTGTCTACATCTGACATGCCAGACTTTGCCAACAGCTAAGAGTCATTGCTGACGTATCAATGTCCGCAGCCAGGGCCCACAGGCTTTTGCATGACGCAGGCCCTGCCTTCACCGTCATTTTGCAGTAACTCTGCAGTACCTTGGTCTACCACTACGGGTCTCATACAAAAGCATAGTGTTGTTTCAAGTCATAGGGGACTGTCTCTGCTTACCGGCATTAGATGCCATGCTGTTGCACGGAGTGCACATTGTAAAGTGCTGCATCGCTGTTTCCAGCCAACAATGTCCTGTCAACCTGGGACTTGGGGTCTACAACATGTTTTCACATGGCTTTGTGTGGCTTGTTGACCTCTGCATATTTTGCACCAGGCTTCTCCATTCTGCATTCTGGTGCATACATTTCTGAAAACAACATCAGAGGTGCCTCCACAAGTTCCTGTCGTAAAATGTTTGGTCCTCTAACTGTCCAGCCATCATATCCTTACTCTCCTAGCGTCAAGCTGTGTATCACTGTCACACTAGACTGATGGACAATTGTGTCTGACACAAGCTGTTCTTTACGCCATGTAACAACGTATTGTACATATGTCGCTAACATGACAATGATCTGCTTGATAGACACTGTTTAAAAACATCATCAGATTTCCAAAATCCCTATTGCCCCCCACAACCTCTTTAAATCATGCCCGTGAGTGAATTTGCACAGCCCGTTGTAAATGTGCACATCAGCAATTACAGCAGAGCAAATACTCAAATGTGAATCTGTGGTCAAGCCTTTGCATAGTTTGCTGCATCCCAAATCTTAATTTCAAGTAGTAAATGCCTGATGTTCATGTCCATGTGAGTTGCAAACCCATCAAACTGGTGCAGACATCACAGCAATGTGTAATGTGACAGTCACATATGTGTTCACACATACAACCTACGCCAACCATAGTGACTACCATTGATGCATGGATGTATAAGCACATATGAATAGATGTGGATTGGCATCAATGTGAGGATCAAGGGCATGTTGAGAGCTCTGGATTACTGATATCAGAAAGACCGAAGCCACCTACACAACACAGATCACATCCCATAGCCATATGGTGTCAATAGTCATGCTATTTCATGAAATATAGTACATCTGATGATCAACTTGCACTTAGCATTAAAAATGTGGCTGCTTCAACACAAAAGCAATAGTTATTTATATAACTGTCATTGAAAAAAATCGCTAAATACATGTTACATCACTGAAAATTACCGCTCAGCCCTTGGAGGGTAAATAATTCTAGCAGAGTCCAAAAAAGGGCCGCAAACGCCAGGAAGTGATGTCAGTCTGAATCCTGTGTAATGGAGGATTACTGCACACTTTCACTTTCTCTTTTAAGCACACTGTCAGTGTCGGAGAGTGTTGGAGTTGTGGGCTGGTGTTGTTGGAGAAGAGAGTGCTTTTGTGTCCTGTGAACTGTCCCTTCTGTCTCTGTCAAGTCCTGTGTTCTAGTCTTTTCGTGTTTTTTGCGTCTTGTTGATTATCTTGTCGGGTGTCTGTCCATGGTGTATATTTGTCTTACTTACGGTTCCAAGGTAACATCATTGTGGTTTTTTTTACATAGTGGGGTTAGGTGTATGTTGGGAGATGTCGGTGTGGGTAGGGAGTGCAGGATGTCATAGGAAACATTGGGGAGCTTCCTCTGGCTAGTAAATTTTTACCTGCCACTGATGGTGGAGAGTGGGGGACAGATCTTGCAAGGTTATGGTGTCCGGGTCCGTAAGGTGAGGTGGGAGCATATCCGCAACCACATGATGCAGATCTTTGGGGTGGATGGGACTGTCCACCAATGGAAGCACCGATGGCAGGATTGCATGGGACGTGAGGGAGACCTTTTGGACCACCAGGGAGTTATCGTTGGACGCGAGCTGGAAAGTACATGACAAAAGTTTCATTAAATCATAGTGTGTTTTCCCTGTCAACAAATGTAGTCAGTGACACAATGTAATAAACGCTACAGGATGATGCCATCCATTTAAAAAAAAAAAAAAAAAACTGCCTAGCTGAAACACAATAACACTTGCACCATTGTGCAAATGTGCCAGTGTTGATAATGATGTATGACCATGTGCAGGAATGAGTACATTCCTGCACATAAAAAATAATGAAGTGCTGTGTCACGTTTCAATGTATGCTGTGCAGTGCAGGATATTAAGATAGTTTATAAGGATATTTGTGTGGGAGGACTTTCAATGCGCATGAAGTGCCCATGTGAGCTGTACATTGCAGCCCACATGACAAAACACACTGCCTCATGGACTAATTTGCCTATCCCCATTGTGCAAGGGTCTAAGCATTTGTTAACAGTTCCCAATGTAAACGCTGGATCACATGTATGCCACACTTTTAAATCTTCTACATTGCAATATGACATGGGTGTTGTGTAAGGTCCATCGAAAAACCCATTCCCATTTGAACACTTGTCACTATTTTTGGTGTGTAAGTCTGCCTCACACACAATGTGAGATCAGACAATGATAGTTGTCTGAACACACCCTTGTGAAATATGCTAAGCACATATTGACTACTCAACGTGGAGAAAATGACGTTGTGGCTGGAAACGGGGCCTTCTGAATGTGTCACTTAAGTAGTGTATGCAAAATGATCACATATAGTAGCAGGATTGTCTTGTGGTCCACAAGGCTGCAGTGGTCATGTGTTGTGTGTCAGATAGGCAAAGCAGATTCCTTCATGTATGCAACATGAACAGAGCCAGGACTGTCACAGGCCATCGCATTGGATGTAGAGGAATCTGATGATGAACATGACACATGTGGAAATTCACGTCTGAAACTAACTCAAGTATTTTACATGCCTCACAGCTGGAAGACCACTTATAACTCAGGGTGACGTAGATGCCTTCATGGACCCACACGCCACTGGTGAGTGCCTTCCTCGTATATTTTCTTTGTGAGATGTGAAGATTTGATGGAAATGCTCCTGTATGTAGTAGAACACAGTCTGTGTGTGTATCACATGGACCTCACCTCTAGTGTGATGAGGGAGCCGAAAGTTGAGATATATGCACACATTTATGATGTTGTGATTGAGCACAGCATTTGACTTCCTGACTAAAAGTTGCATATCCCTAGTTAGTCAAATTCATCACCACACCGTATTAGCAAATATCCTGCTTATCACTGGCTTTTGGCCTGTCTCAGATGAATTTTCATGGCATGCCAAACAAGTAGGCACTCTGCCACAAATGTGCAAGTGGGCCTGCTTTGGTGCTAGCCATAGCAAATGGACACTGTTGTGTATGCAAATCAGTGTTGCCACCTTATCAGGGCACCTTGTTTGCCAACATGCATTAGCAACATGTCAGACCCGTATTGCTGAGATGTTGTTATGTCAATGCAATACAACATACATTTTCAAGGTTGACCATCTGAGATATGTCCTATCAGATGTGTGATCCAATGGAATCCATTGAGTCCAAATTCCCTCCATTCTTTGCATGCTGTGGTTGGGTGTACTCAATTCCAGATAAATGCTGTATGCAACTGTCACACAATGTGCCAGAAAAAAAATGCATTATACCGTGATATCAGGGGTGAATTCATGTCCAAATCACTAAGGTTAGATGCATTCTAGGCATTGCATCATGTGTACGTGTCAGCTTAGGCTCACGTTGCATGTCGACAGGGCCGGACTGGCTGTAGTGGGCACCGGGCATTTCTCCGGTGGGCCGCCAGGGTGGGGGTGGGTTTTGAGCCCCTGGGGGGGGTCGTTTTTGTTACAGGGCCGTTTTGCTGCTATATCGGCCCTGTAACAAAATCGGCCGAAACCGGCCCTGGCGCAGGGCCGGTTTTGGTTCTGAGTCCGGCCCTGCATGTCGACCCTGTGAAGTTACACTGACACCTTCACTGAGTCCAGAAATTCAGAAGGGGTATGTTACTCCAGCCGATGCATGTGGATTCCACAGCGTAAATACAGGAGAGGAAACATGTGAGTGATGCTGGTGATGGCTATGACCAGAAATGGAATGCGTGTACAGCCTGGACTGAGATAGCTGTCAATGATGATCAATTAATTGGATGAGTCAACATCACTATAAGGGATTAAATCATGCACTGAGAATAATACACATTTCTACTGAAGTGGTTCATTGAACATATTTACTGTTCAAATTTGTTGCTTGCATGTTCATGTGAGTGCAACCGCATTCAATCTACAGGAGGTAGGCTACCGCCTGTATCGATTATTGTGAAATATCCTGCAAGGAGAATTTATCATTGGGAGCGATGTACTATATGCAGGAACATATGACACATTGAATTATTTTTGTATTTTGAAAGCCCTGAAGAAGCGAATGTTTTTCACGAAACACATGTTGGCTTGGCTGTATTTCCTTATATCTGTTAACGAAGAATTTTGTATCAAGACTTGGCAGTATTTCCTTGTATCGATTGAAGAAGAATTTGGTATCCAGTTGCTGAATGAACACAATGAAGATGAACTCTGTGAACATGCAAGCAACATCTTTGAACAATAAATATGTTCAATGAACCACTTCCGTAGAAATTTGTATTATTCTCAGTGCATGATTTAATTTATGATATTCCCTGGTAGGAAAACGTGGAACTGAGAAGTAGCGCTGAGCAAATTGTCTCTTTTTTCCCTTGTATGAATCACCATCAGAGATAGTTAGGTGCCAACATTTAATTTCTATCTATAGTCACAATCTTGCCTCTGATCGATGGTATCCTTAACATGGTGGTGCATATTGCAAGAACACCATTGCCGCCGCAACGTTACTTGGAAAACATTGTGCTAGCAAGAGTGGCTTAGCCTTAGTCATCATGCAGCGTTAAGCCAACTCCCTCTGATTGATTCCCATTAGTGCTTTCTACCACCTTTTCACACTGTATCTTGGGTGCAAATGGTGGGCACTGTATACTTGCACAGCCAACATTTCGCAGGTATAGCTCCTATCTACAAGCCAAGTGTGAATATGTTGGAGTGCGTAATGTGCAATACTCTGGACAAACTGTATTGAAAAATGTGCTGTAATGAGGATGGTTTATTAACTCATCATCCCTGCTGTTCCAATGTGTGCTGCGTTGTGCAGCACACATGGAAACAGCAAGGCACCATTGAATGCTCTTGTGCAGGAAGGTGAGCCTTACAGCACATGAACAATCTTTGAAAAAAATGACATCTTGTAACTTCAATATGTGCTGCATTAAGCAACACACATAGAAGTGACACAACATCATTTCAAGATTGTTTATGTGCAGGAAGGGGCACCCTTCGGCACATGAAAAATCTTCTCATCAACGCAGACACACTTGTGCCATGGTGCAGGGGGGTCTGCGTAGGCGCAAGGATGCAAAACATTTGCAGCAGCGCAGGGGTAAACACAGGTCTGCACCATACTGTTGTAGATATGGTGCAGTCCTGAATTCCTGAAGTCGCAGGGAGTGGCGTTAAGCCAAGGAGGCCAATGCCATGCTACGCCACTTCCTTGTAAAGATGCCCCTTTGTCTTTTTTTGTCATGGCCTGGCCTGGCATTGCCTGGCTCTGCAATGGGCCTGTCAAGCTGTTTTCTTGAGGTCATTCCCCTGGTAGACCCAGTCTGAGTATGTGTCAGCACCATCATTTAACCTCTTTGGTGCTGAGGACGGCCCCCGGCCATCCGATGTCACGGTGGGCGTGTGCGGAGGATGGCCGGGGGCCGTCCAAACCCCGCCCACTCATGAATTCTCCCGCACAGCGGGAGAATTCGCGCAGCGCCACAGGGGTTAACTCTGCTAATCTGCAAATGTTGTGACTCTACTCTGCCCTTGACATGTCCCATGCCATACATTAACAGGTCAGTAACACCATCAGGTTGTAATTGGTCCTTTCATTCACATTGCATAGTTCAGGTCATGTTGGAAGTAGCAAACATTTGATGAGAGTGTAGAGTCCATGTTTTCATGCACTTGTGTTTCAAACTTACATGGTGAACATTTTCATTTATCTTTGATCTTACATATCATATGTCTTATTTCTTAGACAACATGTCACCTGAGGAGGTACGAGAGTTCCAAGTCAGGAAGGAATGATACTTGCATATACGACATGTGGCCAAGGGATATCATGCAATGGCGAGGAGGTATCGAGCAGACCGGGCAGCTGGACAATGGAAATCTCTGCCCGAATTTGCATGGAAAAGTGGAGGAAGGGACACCCAAGCAATCCCAGGCCCTTCTAATGGCTGGCGTGGGTCCAGACATCCTCACAGAGCTGCTACAACAAGTCAGACACCACCTATCCAACCTGCTGCACCTGCCTCAGGCACTCAACCAAGTGCCCCTCACAACCTCGCACACAAGGCACTGCATCGCTGCCATCTGCAGCCCGGACACATGCTGTCAGGTACACCAGCAGGGACCGTCGGTGTTTGCTGGACATAAATGTGAGATTGGCACAAGTGAAAAGGGACGTATCGGACATCAACACCCAACTCCAGGACATCAAGGGTGCCCTGGGGCTCCCATTCTGAGCCCTCACATATGTGATCCTTTCCCCTTCATACAGTCCCCCTATTCCTTTTTGAATACTGTTTATTAATTAGTTTAGGATTTTATGTGTTTTTAAGTGTATTTTTAGAGTAATAATAGTTACTGTAAAATTTTGGGTAAGGTTTTAGATGTTTTATTCAATTTATGTAATGTTATCAGCTAAGTTTCCTATTCCTTTGGGTGCGGGGTAGATGTATTTTTTCTTGTTGAAAAAATACAAAAAAATGTATTATTATCTAGGATATATGTATAGTTAGATCATGTTTAGATTAAGCTGTCTTTGTCCCGTCTGAAGATGTGCTTTAAGGAGGTTAGGTGGGTTGATGTCTCATATATGTTATTGAGTGTTTAGTATTAGATAAGGTAGTTAGTTTAGTATAAATGTTAGTTAACATTAGTTAGTTTAGATTAGGTTAGCTGAGGTAATTAGTATTAGTTTAAGTTAGGTAGTGTTTTAAATATGTAATAAATTGTTAGTGGCTTGTGATTTGTGGTGGCACTTATGTTTGAAGTGAATTGATGGAGTGGTTATTTGGAAGTTGGATACAACAGATTCATTCACAAAACTATCATTTGGATGTCTCAGTGTGCTCATGAGATCATCGTCTAGGGAAAGGCTACTGTCATACTGCTGTTGGATTTTGATCAGACAACATGTGTGAATTTCAGGCTGGCAAAGTTGAGTTATGACCTTGCAAAGGGATAGTCTGCTGATTTATTTAGCATCTTATGAGAAACTGACGGAGTTGTAAGACTGATTGGGACATATTTACAACAGAATGGAGAAGCGTGGTGTTAAGAAAACATTGCTAACGCCATGCTTCTCCATTCTGAAAATGCAGGCAAGCGCCTTATTCACAAGAATGCGGTGCACCCCTGTGTTTCCTCTAGAGCTGAGTTCAGCTGCCTAGCGCCAACGCTGACACCCTTGCAACATAGTGCAAGGGTGTCTGCATTGGGGGAAATGATTGTTTATGTGCAGGAAGGTCTCCCTTCCTGCACATAAACGATGATTCATAACATTTAGAAAATTCTATGTGTGCTGCTTGATGCACATACACAATCAATGGCAATTTTCTGTTTCTATGTGTGCTGCACACGGCAGTACACATGGAAACAGCAACAACGAGGAACAATAAAGCATTTCTCCTCGTTGCACCAGGGTAAGACCGGGTTTTCCCAGGTCTTAATGTTTGTGCTACTCCCTATTTACGCCACCCTTGTAAATAGGGGGCAGCATCAAAATCAATGGGTGTTGTGGTGGAATGCCCACCACAACACCCATTACCCTCCCCTTTCACGCTGAGCACAGCATGAAAGGGCGCCTTATTTACAAGGCAGCATTAAGCCATTTAAGTGGCTTAACGCTGCCTTGTAAATAGGGCAAACCCCTCTCGCCACCACAACATCACTTTCAGTGAAGTTGTGGTAGCAATAGGGGCTTGTAAATATGCCCCATTATGCTTCATCCTCTTTGTGAGTATGATGAGGGCTTTATCTTGAGATGTGGCATGACATGACACTCATCGCAGCAACCATTGTCCACACCATTGACTATGAGTAGATCTGCCAAGTATGACTTGTTAGCATTGCAATGTGAAGCCACTTCTTGTGGCATGACACTGACTTTTTTTTTGTTTTTTGCAGAGTTTTATATAGCGCAAACTTGACCCGAATCCAATCAGGTATCAGAGCGCTTTACATAGCACCAGTTACGTTACATTAGGACACACATTCATTCTTTGTTAGGCACGGGGAGATAAAGTGATTTGCCCAGAATCGCAGGATGTTCAGCGTCATTACCGAGACACGAACCCAGTTCCCCAGGTCCAAGGTCGAGCGCCCTAGCCGTTAGGCCAACTCCTCTCCCCAAGAATGTTGTGAATATTGTAATATATAATCTCGTGAATATTGAACCAAGTCCCTATCCCCATCCTGAACATAGGGAAATGTGAACTTCCAGCAATAATGTTGAATTTGAGATATGAGGGATTGGCAAATTCACATACATCCTGTCATCTCACTGCCTATCAGGGATGCAGATTCAGCAGGACCCTTTTTAAAATTGCCCTCTGGATTAGTTTTGCTGCCTAGACTGCTCATGCACTGTTGACATGTCTTACACTGGACTCCTACCGCACTCCACTGAAAATGTAACAGTGCTTCCTCAGAGTCCAGATTGACAGCTGTGGTGCTAGGTGGTGCCTGTTGGATGTGTTGGGTGGCAGGTGCAGATGCCACAAGGCTGCTGGATGGCCCTGCTTCCGGAGATGGACTGCCTATGGAGTCGAGCAGCTCTTGGAGGGTGTTCTGGTCGATGGTTGTGAGCTCTTCTTCATCTTCATCATTGAAGAGTGGGACAGGCTGCTGACCAGAAGGTGATGTTTCTTCCTTTTCAATGTAAAGGACATATACTGTTGTATGGGTATGTCCAGTTTGGGCAAGCATTTTATCAGTTGACAATCAGAGTGCATGACAATTCCCATTCTCTATTCTTTCATGCTACAGCTATTGCACGGAGATTGGTAATTTAGTTTACAACGTCACTTATGTAACATTTAGGTTGTACATAGTTCAGGTCAGATTCCCTGTATGCCAACAGTGATGAGCATATTTCTATGCCGATGCTGCACTTGTTAAATGTGTTCAAAAATTATTTTGGATGCTGGTTGATTCACCTTATTGACAATGCAGATTTGATCTACTTCATGTGTCTTAACACTGCATTGTGGATGCGTCACCCTACTCCCACTAAGAACCAGGGAGGACAAAAACGGAAAACCCGGGTCCGCCCCGTGGTATACCTCGGACCTCCGACTACTCCGTAAAAACTGTAAAAGAGCCGAACGGCTTTGGAGGAAAGACTGGCAGCACACCAGCAAGGAAGCATACAATAATACAGTCAGACTCTACAAAGATGCCATCAGGCACGCCAAAGCTTCCCATTATGACTCGCGGATAACAGAATCCTCCAATTCGGCCAGGGAATCCTTCCTAATTGTAAAGGAGCTGCTTAAAGTACCTAACTCTCCTTCCTCCAGTTCCCCCCCTGTGGACCGAAGTAATGATCTAGCCACCTATTTCGACGACAAAATCGCCCGTATTCTAGCTTCCCTCCCCTCTCCTGGTCCCGCCAGCCATTTGGACAATCCTCCACCTCCCAGCCAGACCGAAAGTAATCCCCGCCCTCAACTTGCGACATTCAGGCCAGTAACATGCGTAGAGGTAGAACGAACCATGACCAAAATGAGAAGCGGATCACCTCTGGATCCGGCTCCCATTAGATTCCTCAAAACCGTGGCCCCTGTCATCGTCCCCACGGTCATGGAGCTCATTAACAGCTCACTTGCCCAGGGATCTGTTCCTGCCAGCTGGAAGAGCGCGGTGGTAAAAGCACTCCTTAAAAAAACCCCAGCTCGATCCAGCAGATATGGCAAACTACCGACCAATATCACTCCTCCCGGCAATCAGCAAGGTAGCTGAGAAACTGGTCAACGGACAATTGTCCCAGTTCTTTGAAACAAACAACGTCCTACGGGAATCCCAAACTGGATTTCCCGGGTCATGGCACAGATACTGCCCTCCTCGCCGTCATCGAGGAGGCAAGGCGCATACTGGATTCAGGAGGGTCAGTGGCAGTGATCCTCCTGGATCTCAGCGCAGCCTTCGACACAGTCAACCATCGTGTCCTTCTCCATCGACTCGCGGCAGCAGGGATCACCGGGACGGCACTCAGCTGGATAGAATCCTTCCTCACCGGACGCACGTTCCAGGTATGGGACGGCAATTACCACTCATCAACCCTCCCCCTCACAAGCGGGGTCCCTCAGGGATCTTCCCTGAGCCCGACGCTTTTTAATGCATATATGGCCCCTCTTGAAGACGTGGTGACACCATTTGACATTAAAATGGTAAGCTACGCTGACGACACTCAACTGGTCGTCTCCTTATCCCAACTAGTCGACCACCTAGAGATCCTGGCTAACTGTCTCACACAAATCCACAGCTGGATGAGTGATTCATCATTAAAACTAAATGGGTCTAAGACTGAAGTGATGCTCCTGGGAAAACAATTCCATTCCCCCAACAGTCTGGCCTGACGTGTTCGGAGAAATCCCCTCCCCGAAGTGTGAAATCAAGACCCTTGGAGTATGGCTCGAACCTGAGCTCACCATGAAGACGCAAGCGGCCAAAACTGCGGGCACCTGTTTTGGGCTCATGCGCACTATCCGTAAGATTCTCCCCTTACTACCACCTGCTTCCAGGAAACTCCTTATCCAGGGACTAGTATTGTCCCGTCTGGATTATAGCAATATGGTCTACCTGGGAGCCCCAGAGGCCACCTTGACGAGACTGCAGCGGACACAGAACGCTGCGGCACGTCTGCTCATGAACCTTCCCTCGAGAGTGTCAGCAAAACCAGCCCTCAAGGCCCTGCACTGGCTCCCTGTGCGCCAAAGGGTGGAATTCAAAGCCATGTGCACGACACACAAACTGATCAACGGATCTGGCCCTGCGATCCTCAGCAGCTTGGTCACCCCCTACAAAGCATCCAGATCCCTCAGTTCGGAGAATGAGCACTTAGCCAACATCCCCAAATTCAAAAGGACACGCACAGGAGGACGACGATTCTCGGTTCAAGCGGCCATGGGATGGAACTCCCTCCCACGCACCCTCAGACTGGAATCCAGTTACCTGGTTTTTCGCAAAAAACTGAAAACGCACCTATTCCCGAAATAAATGTCCCTCCTCCCTTCCCTTCCCTCAATGGATAACAACCTTCTTACAGCGCGGGGATGCCCTTGGGTCACCAGGCGCTATACAAATCGCTAAATAAATAAAATAATAAATTTGCATATGGGTTAGTCACTTGGGGCTGGATTCACAAAACTAATCTGAGACAAAATCCTAAGTTTACGACTTTCGGTACTCACAAAGGGCATTTAGGAGTAGTAAAGTTAGGATTTTGTCTCAGTTAAACTTAAGTTTTACTTAAGTTAAATTTAAGACCAAAACTTATGTTTAACTGAGACAAAATCCTAACTTTACTACTCCTAAATGCCCTCATTTATTCAGCATCTCTCTAAGTAGCAAAGCTAATGTACTATTTTGTCAGCTATTGAGTGAATAGCCAAGATTGTACACTACTTTGTCTGCAGACTGATCAGTATTCGTTTACAAGGGAGGCATCTCGTATCCGGGTGAACAAGGAGGCGCCAAAGTGAACTCTTGTAGGGGCATATCAGCAAGGCAGCGCTATGAAATTATCGCCGCTTTTGCGTCCATTTTTCGGGCAAAAAGCAGCGATAATTTCATCGCCTTATCAGCAAAGACACGCTATCGCGTGTTTTGCTAATTTAGCGCCCCTTACAACAACGCACAGCTTTGCATCTCTAATGAGATGCAAACTGGGTGTGCCGTGCCAAAATAACTGGAGAAAAGTCGCTAACCGACATTTCTCCAACTATCAAGCTGCATGCAAACAAGCAGAGCAATAAGAAAAGTAGCGCTAACCGCAGTTATCGCTACTTTCCTTACGCCTGCTTGTAATCTGAGTTAGCCATGTAATCCAATGGGAGGTGGATTACATGGCTAAAACCACCCTACCCTTGCAGCAAGGTATCGCTGGTCACAGTGCGATTATCGCTGGATTACCAGCGATAATCACACTGTTTTCCAGCTAACGCATGGATTCCTGTCGCTTGGGAGATAAGCGTTGCTGATAGCATGCTTTCTCCGCGATAGAATCCAGCGTTAGCCTGTGATAATCATCCTTGCTCTAAAAGCGCTGAGCGATAATTATCGCAGGCCCTTGCTCATATGCCCTGTAATATTCTAGAATAGTACTCCTTTGGTTGCTCTGCTTGCATTTAGGTACAAGAACTCGTTTTGGGAGGAGCCAGATGGGGCTTAGGAGTATATGTGTTTGCATACAGAATCATGTACTGATGACATCACACATAGAGAGGGATGAAGGGAGGTGCCAAAGGAGGCTGTATAGTGAAATCTGCTAATTAGCATATGGAATCCCAGAGCCCAATGGGTACTTATCTGCAGAACCAACAGAAGATAAAGTAGTCCACCTGTTGTCTGGCTTTTGACCTGAGTGATAGAAAACATAGAAAGTATGCTTGCATATCTCTCTGAAGTTATATAAACAGGGGTAACCCTATAACCCAAGGAACCTGGGCCTTTATCAACGTAATATAAACAGTGGTTCCAAAGGGAAACAGTTATTTTCAATAGAACAGATCAAACAACATAAATCAAAAGAAATCAAGAAACAAAAACCAGAAAACACAGCATTAATAAATCAACCAAACAATCAATATTAGGCAATGACTTGTAGTTCAAAAAACAAACAATTTATTTTTATATTTTCTATTGGATATCAACTCATTTGGATATGGACAAGAAATGAAAGGCTGTATATACAATATTTTTGAAAAACGACGCAGTGACAAAGTGAATAAAGTGACTGGGTGTGATTGTGAAAGTGTAAGTATTTACAGTATATGACAGTGATTAACAATAAAATCAGAATATATACAAAATACAAAAATTACAACAAACTTTTTGTTGTAAATAGTCCCAAATTTCGTCATAAACAAAGAATAAACCTTGTAAGGCACATGTCCTAGTTTTTTATATTGTACACAAGGGATTCCAAATGATGGGGAACTGTAGAACCGTCAACGTTTCGACCCTATATCAACCACTCGTTGTATATAGTCATAACGGGTCTTCTTCAGGACACAAAGGGTGTATAACAGCCTAGATTGTAGGTGATGAGACTGATGTTCACTCTATTATCGCAAATGCCACTCGATATCAGTCAGATGGAACTACCAGGGTCATAGAAGAACTTGACTAGAAGGCAGATACGTCTTGGTCTACTTAGTAGGTCCTTTATTCTGTTTCTATAACGCTTAGATTGACGAGATCTGTTGTCAATTGCTGACTTAAAGGTAGGAACTTTACATGTACCGCTGCTGAAGTAGGCACAACCATCAGGATACAAATTCAACTGATGTTAACAGGTTACTCCTCTTACTCCTGCTTGGTCCGCTAGAAACTGACACTGCAGTTCTACAGTTCCCCATCATTTGGAATCCCTTGTGTACAATATAAACAAGCATTTGCAATGCAATAGGTCTCGCATTCACACAAGTTTAAGTTATGGCATTGTAAATGGCAATGCCTTTTTTTTTTTTTTTTTTTTTAAACTCTTTTTATTAACATTTTCATTTGTAACCTGCCTTTTTTTATTTGTGTTTTAAAAACCACAACATAATTCAAAGGCATTGTCATTTACAATGCCAATAGCTCAAACTCGCGTAAATGCGAGACCTATTGCATTGCAAATGCTTGTTGAATTTGTCATTGGCTCTTTTACCAGCAAATATGAGGCAGTTAATTGTTTTTTTGCAATAAGAAGGCATCATCAGTTGTTCGGATAAAGAGTGGAATGAAGCACTATAAACATATGAGATAATTCAAATTTGTGGAACGTCGTGACTTTTTTGTTTGCGATGCTGACATAGCGATTTGCCAAAACATGTCAGTGTGAAATATTTCCATGCTCCCATACATTGCGTCCCAATGTTGAGAAAGCAGGCCTTGTCTTGGCTGCTTAGAGCAGGTGTGGAAATGATGCAGAATGTTTTGCAAAGATAGTAACAGAACAACGGTTCATCATATGTTCATAGTAGACTGATTTTTTTAGTAATTTTATTAATCACTGGATTACCACTTAAACACAGAAATGTGCTGAATACTACATTAATTTAAACAAACATGAGAGTAGTGCAAGGCAAACACTATATTTGCAAACAATCTAAAGGCAAAACACTAAAATAGGTGCTCAAGAGGCGATTACACTGTGCACAAGGGACAAGATGAGATGACTATATATACACAGGAATAAAAACAGCTGACCTGGTACTCGGTAAAAAGAAAATCCGGGGCTAGTCAAACATGAAAAATTCCCCTTAAATGTTGTGTGCACCAGAAGAGGTAATGTAAGAATCTGGCTGTATGAGAGTCTACAGCATTTCGATCTTATTCCGGGTTAGAGGGTCATCATCGGGGCTGAAGGATGATAGCACCAATAGGGGTGAGCCAAGGGTCCCAGAGAATGACTCAGTTAACCTAATGGGTGTAAGAGGAAGTCACCGTAGGGAGTTCCCGACGAAGGTCACAATGTAGGTATGATGTTTTGAAAAGGGCAGGTTGTGTGTGCTGTCTGTTGGCTAGGAAGAAGAGAGGGAAGTTGAGCAAAAGGGCACGTTTGCAGAAGTTCGTTTGTGTGTGTGTGTGTGTATATATATAAGGTAGTGCATTGCAGTGTTCTAGGTTTCTAGTGTGAAATGTGTTAGTAACACCCACTGGCATGGTTCGATTTAATAAAACACACACTTGACGTTCTGGGCAGTGATATAAAGACACTTGTATTTGCCTAAAGTCTGAATTGCAATTTCACAAATTAGAAAATCCTCCCAGAGAGCAGGACGGGCACCTTAATAGAATATTGTGATGTACTTTAGACTAATTACATCTGTATTATAGCCAACAAGTTAGTTCATAAAGTTTACTTCTTAGTACAAAATCCAAGCATTGTCAGACAATTTGCAGCACGTTCACTGCGGACTGAACCATTTGTAGGCCCCTAATCACTTTCGGTATGCTGAAATAATTTTTTACGTAAACCATTCTGACTTTTGATTTCTTTATTCGGCACATGCTGGGGAATTTACTTGTTTGGCATTATACTTATAAAAAAGTGTAGATTACACAACCTCCAGTATTTCTTAAATCTAATTTTAATTTTAATATATTTTATTCATGCTTGATGAACAACCATGTAAATATGAAAATAACATCACAACATCATAACCATTTTTTGTTGTTGCAGTTTTAAATTGCGTGAACTCGACCCAAAGGCATCCGAGGACTTTACATGAGCACCAGTTGCATTACAGAGAGACGCATTAATTTTTTTAGGCATGGAAAGATTAAATGCGTGCAGTGCCTCCCACAGCATTATGCCCGTTGTTGATCTCACCAAATGCTTTTACAAGAAGAAAGAAAAACAAGCTATGTTCAGTTCCCGAGGACAGGGCCATTGTAGGGTTTAAACTCCCCATGATGACACTGCCAGAGGTGCGGGGGGCGTGTGTTGTGTGCAGGAGCACACTCTAACTTACTTTTGCTACAATCACGGCACCGGCGCTTTATTTTTAACATTAAAAGTAAAGCGCCGTTGCCGCGATTATACCAAAGGTAAAGAAATAGAAACAAGCATCTATTTCTTTACTTTTGCTATAATCGCGGCACCGGCGCTTTATTTTTAACACTAAAAGTAAAGCGCTGGAGCTGCGATTACAGCAAAAGCGCCTTCCGTGACGGAGACATATGGCGGCTGCGCGCGTTCACGCGCACATGCACGCAGGCTTTAGGCCAGCGGCTGCAGCACTTTGAAAATCCCCTTACAAAAATTCGAGCAACAGCGCATGCGCTGTTCTAGGCTCGACCTAAAAACTAGGACATGTGCCTTACAAGGTTTATTCTTTGTTTATGACGAAATTTGGGACTATTTACAACAAAAAGTTTGTTGTAATTTTTGTATTTTGTATATATTCTGATTTTATTGTTAATCACTGTCATATACTGTAAATACTTACACTTTCACAATCACACCCAGTCACTTTATTCACTTTGTCACTGCGTCGTTTTTCAAAAATATTGTATATACAGCCTTTCATTTCTTGTCCATATCCAAATGAGTTGATATCCAATAGAAAATATAAAAATAAATTGTTTGTTTTTTGAACTACAAGTCATTGCCTAATATTGATTGTTTGGTTGATTTATTAATGCTGTGTTTTCTGGTTTTTGTTTCTTGATTTCTTTTGATTTATGTTGTTTGATCTGTTCTATTGAAAATAACTGTTTCCCTTTGGAACCACTGTTTGCATATCTCTCTGATCAGTGCATATGTTCCAACTTTGTCTCCCTGTAAGAGACAAAAGTGTCACGATTGTGGGACTGCTCATATTGCCAATTGGACGTTATCTTTGTGTCCAGCCCGAACTGCCAAGCCATGCATTCCCTGGACCGGATACAAGGTTTCTGGCATTTCAGCCGTCTTCAGCCAGGCTTGCTTGAATCCAGTGGCAAAGTGAGCAAGGGACTCACGTCTGAGCATACCCTGCCAACTTATGGCGAACAAAGCGGTACAAAAAGGGGTGGTGATGGACGGAGCATCAGAACCAATCAAACACTGACACCCAGTCAACAGATCTGGGTTTGATCCATCACCGTTCTTTAGCCCACTCTGCCACCCCAGTGGGACGGGTATGCTCAGACGTGAGCCCCGTGCTCTCCATGCCACTGGCTGAAGAGGGGTGAAACCCCGAAACCGGTCCTAGGATGCTTGTTTCCAGTCCAGGGAGGACCTGGCTTGGTAGTTCGGGCTGGACTGTTCCCATGAGGCACAGGGTCAAGACTGATTTGCATATAGCTGGGTTCAAACTTGAATGGCATGGTGAGCAAAAAAAAGATGGATTTAGGCCCAGATCTCTGTACTGGGGTGAATGTATGACATTGTTCTGCATTCTGTCCATCAATTGTTGTTTTTGCATTTGGACTGTTCCCATGAGGCACAGGGCCAAGACTGATTTGCATATGGCCAGGTCTAAACTGGGGTGGCATGGTGAGCAAAAGAATGATGGATTTAACCCAACTCTCTTGACTGGGGTGAATGTTTTGATTGGTTCTGCATTCCGTCCATCAATTGTGTGTCTTTTTCAATGGGCAGTTATCTGCAGAACCAACAGAAGATAAAGTAGTCCACATGATGTCTGGCTTTTGACCTGAGTGATAGAAAACATATAAAGTATGCTTGCCTATCTCTCTGATCAGTGCATAAGTTCCAACTTTGTCTCCCTGTAAGAGACAAAAGTGTCACCGTTGTGGGACTACTCATATCGCCTATAGGATGTTATATTTGTGCAGTGGCAGTATCGTAGCCGATAAGGTCTATCTGAAGAGCGATTATTGCTTATTGAAAACTTTACCCAATACTCCCTCATGTCAACTTGAAAAATAGTTGATATAGGCAATTTTTGATAGTCTCCACGGAAGCTGGATCAATTGTGCCAAAAGAATATTGATTATAGATCAATGTAATTATTCAATAAGCAAAAAGGTGTAGACATTTTTCGTAGAATATCAATACTCATTGCTCAATATGTTTTTCAAAAACTGTTTAATTTGAACCAAAATACTTCTTATATCTGTTAAAAAGGGTCTGCTTAATCATTAGGTAAGGTACACATATTAAACTTTGGGTGCTAATTGACTTAAAAGCTGCGCAGTGTCCAAAGCTTCAGACATTTATTCAGCATCTCTCTAAGTAGCAGAGCTAATGTATTTTTTTGTCGACTATTGAGTGAATAGCTGAGATTGTACACTCCTTTGTCGGCAGAGAGCGCAGTGCAGTGCGGCCGGGAGAGCCGAGCCGAGCTGCGGGAGCCAGAGCTGCAGGTGCAGGAGAGCGAATCCGAATCCGAAACCCGCCAGATCCGCCGGAGCTCTGCGGGGGACCGTAGGAACCGCGGGAGGTGTAGGATCCCTGAATCTGCCTGAAGCTGAGCTGTGAGCTGAGAGGTGAAGGGAGGTTAAGCCACCAGGTGGTCAAGTCGTCTGTTTTCTACCTCCTGCTTCCACCGCCTGCTTCCACCGACACCACCGTTGCTGCGCAGTGAGGGGCGGTGAGTGGATGTCAGAAAACGCAGGCTGGCAGGCGGATGGTGAGCAGCCACAGCTACAGCCTTTAAAGCCTGGACTCCCTCAAGTACGACCAAGAGCCTGGACTCCCTCAAGCACAAGCGAGAGACAGTCACTGGTGAGTCCGTTGCACCCGCTTTCAATTTTGAATATTCCATCACAAGGGAGGAGGAAATTGCTGCAAGTGGAAGTAGCAAACATTTGATGAGAGTGTAGAGTCCATGTTTTCATGCACTTGTGTTTCAAACTTACATGGTGAACATTTTCATTTATCTTTGATCTTACATATTGTCATATGTCTTATTTCTTAGACAACATGGGGCATAATAACAAGCCAGACGATAAAATTATCGCCGCTTTAGCGGCAGAAAACTGCCGCTAAAGCGGCGATAATGGGCTTGATAATATGCTCTATGGAATTCCAATTGAAGCCCATGTTAGACTCCTTCACATTTAACATGGGTTTCAATGGGAATTCCATAGAGCATATTATAGCATATTATCAAGCCCATTATCGCCGTTTTAGCGGCAGTTTTCTGCCGCTAAAGCGGCGATACTTTTATCGCCTGGCTTGTTAATATGCCCCCAAGTCACCTGAGGAGGTACGAGAGTGCCAAGTCAGGAAGGAACGATGCTTGCATATACGACATGTGGCCAAGGGATATCATGCAATGGCGAGGAGGTATCGAGCACACCGGGCAGCTGGACAATGGAAATCTCTGCCCGAATTTGAATGGAAAAGTGGAGGAAGGGACACCCAAGCAATCCCAGGCCCTTCTAATGGCTGGCGTGGGTCCAGACATCCTCACAGAGCTGCTACAACAAGTCAGACACCACCTATCCAACCTGCTGCACCTGCCTCAGGCACTCAACCAAGTGCCCCTCACAACCTCGCACACAAGTCACTGCATCGCTGCCATCTGCAGCCCGGACACATGCTGTCAGGTACACCAACAGGGACCGTCGGTGTTTACTGGACATAAATGTGAGATTGGCACAAGTTAAGAGGGACGTATCGGACATCAACACCCAACTCCAGGACATCAAGGGTGCCCTGGGGCTCCCATTCTGAGCCCTCACATATGTGATCCTTTCCCCTTCATACAGTCCCCCTATTCCTTTTTGAATACTGTTTATTAATTAGTTTAGGATTTTATGTGTTTTTAAGTGTATTTTTAGAGTAATGATAGTTACTGTAAATTTTGGGTAAGGTTTTAGAAGTTTTATTCAATTTATGTAATGTTATCAGCTAAGTTTCCTATTCCTTTGGGTGGGGGGGTAGATGTATTTTTTCTTGTTAAAAAAATACAAAAAAATGTATTAGTATCTAGGATATATGTATAGTTATATCATGTTTAGATTAAGCTGTCTTTGTCCCGTCTGAAGATGTGCTTTAAGGAGGTTAGGTGGGTTGATGTCTCATATATGTTATTGAGTGTTTAGTATTAGATAAGGTAGTTAGTTTAGTATAAATGTTAGTTAACATTAGTTAGTTTAGATTAGGTTAGCTGAGGTAATTAGTATTAGTTTAAGTTAGGTAGTGTTTTAAATATGTAATAAATTGTTAGTGGCTTGTGATTTGTGGTGGCACTTATGTTTGAAGTGAATTGATGGAGTGGTTATTTGGAAGTTGGATACAACAGATTCATTCACAAAACTATCATTTGGATGTCTCAGTGTGCTCATGAGATCATCGTCTAGGGAAAGGCTACTGTCATACTGCTGTTGGATTTTGATCAGACAACATGTGTGAATTTCAGGCTGGCAAAGTTGAGTTATGACCTTGCAAAGGGATAGTCTGCTGATTTATTTAGCATCTTATGAGAAACTGACGGAGTTGTAAGACTGATTGGGACATATTTACAACAGAATGGAGAAGCGTGGTGTTAAGAAAACATTGCTAACGCCATGCTTCTCCATTCTGAAAATGCAGGCAAGCGCCTTATTCACAAGAATGCGGTGCACCCCTGTGTTTCCTCTAGAGCTGAGTTCAGCTGCCTAGCGCCAACGCTGACACCCTTGCAACATAGTGCAAGGGTGTCTGCATTGGGGGAAATGATTGTTTATGTGCAGGAAGGTCTCCCTTCCTGCACATAAACGATGATTCATAACATTTAGAAAATTCTATGTGTGCTGCTTGATGCACATACACAATCAATGGCAATTTTCTGTTTCTATGTGTGCTGCACACGGCAGTACACATGGAAACAGCAACAACGAGGAACAATAAAGCATTTCTCCTCGTTGCACCAGGGTAAGACCGGGTTTTCCCAGGTCTTAATGTTTGTGCTACTCCCTATTTACGCCACCCTTGTAAATAGGGGGCAGCATCAAAATCAATGGGTGTTGTGGTGGAATGCCCACCACAACACCCATTACCCTCCCCTTTCACGCTGAGCACAGCATGAAAGGGCGCCTTATTTACAAGGCAGCATTAAGCCATTTAAGTGGCTTAACGCTGCCTTGTAAATAGGGCAAACCCCTCTCGCCACCACAACATCACTTTCAGTGAAGTTGTGGTAGCAATAGGGGCTTGTAAATATGCCCCATTATGCTTCATCCTCTTTGTGAGTATGATGAGGGCTTTATCTTGAGATGTGGCATGACATGACACTCATCGCAGCAACCATTGTCCACACCATTGACTATGAGTAGATCTGCCAAGTATGACTTGTTAGCATTGCAATGTGAAGCCACTTCTTGTGGCATGACACTGACTTTTTTTTTGTTTTTTGCAGAGTTTTATATAGCGCAAACTTGACCCGAATCCAATCAGGTATCAGAGCGCTTTACATAGCACCAGTTACGTTACATTAGGACACACATTCATTCTTTGTTAGGCACGGGGAGATAAAGTGATTTGCCCAGAATCGCAGGATGTTCAGCGTCATTACCGAGACACGAACCCAGTTCCCCAGGTCCAAGGTCGAGCGCCCTAGCCGTTAGGCCAACTCCTCTCCCCAAGAATGTTGTGAATATTGTAATATATAATCTCGTGAATATTGAACCAAGTCCCTATCCCCATCCTGAACATAGGGAAATGTGAACTTCCAGCAATAATGTTGAATTTGAGATATGAGGGATTGGCAAATTCACATACATCCTGTCATCTCACTGCCTATCAGGGATGCAGATTCAGCAGGACCCTTTTTAAAATTGCCCTCTGGATTAGTTTTGCTGCCTAGACTGCTCATGCACTGTTGACATGTCTTACACTGGACTCCTACCGCACTCCACTGAAAATGTAACAGTGCTTCCTCAGAGTCCAGATTGACAGCTGTGGTGCTAGGTGGTGCCTGTTGGATGTGTTGGGTGGCAGGTGCAGATGCCACAAGGCTGCTGGATGGCCCTGCTTCCGGAGATGGACTGCCTATGGAGTCGAGCAGCTCTTGGAGGGTGTTCTGGTCGATGGTTGTGAGCTCTTCTTCATCTTCATCATTGAAGAGTGGGACAGGCTGCTGACCAGAAGGTGATGTTTCTTCCTTTTCAATGTAAAGGACATATACTGTTGTATGGGTATGTCCAGTTTGGGCAAGCATTTTATCAGTTGACAATCAGAGTGCATGACAATTCCCATTCTCTATTCTTTCATGCTACAGCTATTGCACGGAGATTGGTAATTTAGTTTACAACGTCACTTATGTAACATTTAGGTTGTACATAGTTCAGGTCAGATTCCCTGTATGCCAACAGTGATGAGCATATTTCTATGCCGATGCTGCACTTGTTAAATGTGTTCAAAAATTATTTTGGATGCTGGTTGATTCACCTTATTGACAATGCAGATTTGATCTACTTCATGTGTCTTAACACTGCATTGTGGATGCGTCACCCTACTCCCACTAAGAACCAGGGAGGACAAAAACGGAAAACCCGGGTCCGCCCCGTGGTATACCTCGGACCTCCGACTACTCCGTAAAAACTGTAAAAGAGCCGAACGGCTTTGGAGGAAAGACTGGCAGCACACCAGCAAGGAAGCATACAATAATACAGTCAGACTCTACAAAGATGCCATCAGGCACGCCAAAGCTTCCCATTATGACTCGCGGATAACAGAATCCTCCAATTCGGCCAGGGAATCCTTCCTAATTGTAAAGGAGCTGCTTAAAGTACCTAACTCTCCTTCCTCCAGTTCCCCCCCTGTGGACCGAAGTAATGATCTAGCCACCTATTTCGACGACAAAATCGCCCGTATTCTAGCTTCCCTCCCCTCTCCTGGTCCCGCCAGCCATTTGGACAATCCTCCACCTCCCAGCCAGACCGAAAGTAATCCCCGCCCTCAACTTGCGACATTCAGGCCAGTAACATGCGTAGAGGTAGAACGAACCATGACCAAAATGAGAAGCGGATCACCTCTGGATCCGGCTCCCATTAGATTCCTCAAAACCGTGGCCCCTGTCATCGTCCCCACGGTCATGGAGCTCATTAACAGCTCACTTGCCCAGGGATCTGTTCCTGCCAGCTGGAAGAGCGCGGTGGTAAAAGCACTCCTTAAAAAAACCCCAGCTCGATCCAGCAGATATGGCAAACTACCGACCAATATCACTCCTCCCGGCAATCAGCAAGGTAGCTGAGAAACTGGTCAACGGACAATTGTCCCAGTTCTTTGAAACAAACAACGTCCTACGGGAATCCCAAACTGGATTTCCCGGGTCATGGCACAGATACTGCCCTCCTCGCCGTCATCGAGGAGGCAAGGCGCATACTGGATTCAGGAGGGTCAGTGGCAGTGATCCTCCTGGATCTCAGCGCAGCCTTCGACACAGTCAACCATCGTGTCCTTCTCCATCGACTCGCGGCAGCAGGGATCACCGGGACGGCACTCAGCTGGATAGAATCCTTCCTCACCGGACGCACGTTCCAGGTATGGGACGGCAATTACCACTCATCAACCCTCCCCCTCACAAGCGGGGTCCCTCAGGGATCTTCCCTGAGCCCGACGCTTTTTAATGCATATATGGCCCCTCTTGAAGACGTGGTGACACCATTTGACATTAAAATGGTAAGCTACGCTGACGACACTCAACTGGTCGTCTCCTTATCCCAACTAGTCGACCACCTAGAGATCCTGGCTAACTGTCTCACACAAATCCACAGCTGGATGAGTGATTCATCATTAAAACTAAATGGGTCTAAGACTGAAGTGATGCTCCTGGGAAAACAATTCCATTCCCCCAACAGTCTGGCCTGACGTGTTCGGAGAAATCCCCTCCCCGAAGTGTGAAATCAAGACCCTTGGAGTATGGCTCGAACCTGAGCTCACCATGAAGACGCAAGCGGCCAAAACTGCGGGCACCTGTTTTGGGCTCATGCGCACTATCCGTAAGATTCTCCCCTTACTACCACCTGCTTCCAGGAAACTCCTTATCCAGGGACTAGTATTGTCCCGTCTGGATTATAGCAATATGGTCTACCTGGGAGCCCCAGAGGCCACCTTGACGAGACTGCAGCGGACACAGAACGCTGCGGCACGTCTGCTCATGAACCTTCCCTCGAGAGTGTCAGCAAAACCAGCCCTCAAGGCCCTGCACTGGCTCCCTGTGCGCCAAAGGGTGGAATTCAAAGCCATGTGCACGACACACAAACTGATCAACGGATCTGGCCCTGCGATCCTCAGCAGCTTGGTCACCCCCTACAAAGCATCCAGATCCCTCAGTTCGGAGAATGAGCACTTAGCCAACATCCCCAAATTCAAAAGGACACGCACAGGAGGACGACGATTCTCGGTTCAAGCGGCCATGGGATGGAACTCCCTCCCACGCACCCTCAGACTGGAATCCAGTTACCTGGTTTTTCGCAAAAAACTGAAAACGCACCTATTCCCGAAATAAATGTCCCTCCTCCCTTCCCTTCCCTCAATGGATAACAACCTTCTTACAGCGCGGGGATGCCCTTGGGTCACCAGGCGCTATACAAATCGCTAAATAAATAAAATAATAAATTTGCATATGGGTTAGTCACTTGGGGCTGGATTCACAAAACTAATCTGAGACAAAATCCTAAGTTTACGACTTTCGGTACTCACAAAGGGCATTTAGGAGTAGTAAAGTTAGGATTTTGTCTCAGTTAAACTTAAGTTTTACTTAAGTTAAATTTAAGACCAAAACTTATGTTTAACTGAGACAAAATCCTAACTTTACTACTCCTAAATGCCCTCATTTATTCAGCATCTCTCTAAGTAGCAAAGCTAATGTACTATTTTGTCAGCTATTGAGTGAATAGCCAAGATTGTACACTACTTTGTCTGCAGACTGATCAGTATTCGTTTACAAGGGAGGCATCTCGTATCCGGGTGAACAAGGAGGCGCCAAAGTGAACTCTTGTAGGGGCATATCAGCAAGGCAGCGCTATGAAATTATCGCCGCTTTTGCGTCCATTTTTCGGGCAAAAAGCAGCGATAATTTCATCGCCTTATCAGCAAAGACACGCTATCGCGTGTTTTGCTAATTTAGCGCCCCTTACAACAACGCACAGCTTTGCATCTCTAATGAGATGCAAACTGGGTGTGCCGTGCCAAAATAACTGGAGAAAAGTCGCTAACCGACATTTCTCCAACTATCAAGCTGCATGCAAACAAGCAGAGCAATAAGAAAAGTAGCGCTAACCGCAGTTATCGCTACTTTCCTTACGCCTGCTTGTAATCTGAGTTAGCCATGTAATCCAATGGGAGGTGGATTACATGGCTAAAACCACCCTACCCTTGCAGCAAGGTATCGCTGGTCACAGTGCGATTATCGCTGGATTACCAGCGATAATCACACTGTTTTCCAGCTAACGCATGGATTCCTGTCGCTTGGGAGATAAGCGTTGCTGATAGCATGCTTTCTCCGCGATAGAATCCAGCGTTAGCCTGTGATAATCATCCTTGCTCTAAAAGCGCTGAGCGATAATTATCGCAGGCCCTTGCTCATATGCCCTGTAATATTCTAGAATAGTACTCCTTTGGTTGCTCTGCTTGCATTTAGGTACAAGAACTCGTTTTGGGAGGAGCCAGATGGGGCTTAGGAGTATATGTGTTTGCATACAGAATCATGTACTGATGACATCACACATAGAGAGGGATGAAGGGAGGTGCCAAAGGAGGCTGTATAGTGAAATCTGCTAATTAGCATATGGAATCCCAGAGCCCAATGGGTACTTATCTGCAGAACCAACAGAAGATAAAGTAGTCCACCTGTTGTCTGGCTTTTGACCTGAGTGATAGAAAACATAGAAAGTATGCTTGCATATCTCTCTGAAGTTATATAAACAGGGGTAACCCTATAACCCAAGGAACCTGGGCCTTTATCAACGTAATATAAACAGTGGTTCCAAAGGGAAACAGTTATTTTCAATAGAACAGATCAAACAACATAAATCAAAAGAAATCAAGAAACAAAAACCAGAAAACACAGCATTAATAAATCAACCAAACAATCAATATTAGGCAATGACTTGTAGTTCAAAAAACAAACAATTTATTTTTATATTTTCTATTGGATATCAACTCATTTGGATATGGACAAGAAATGAAAGGCTGTATATACAATATTTTTGAAAAACGACGCAGTGACAAAGTGAATAAAGTGACTGGGTGTGATTGTGAAAGTGTAAGTATTTACAGTATATGACAGTGATTAACAATAAAATCAGAATATATACAAAATACAAAAATTACAACAAACTTTTTGTTGTAAATAGTCCCAAATTTCGTCATAAACAAAGAATAAACCTTGTAAGGCACATGTCCTAGTTTTTTATATTGTACACAAGGGATTCCAAATGATGGGGAACTGTAGAACCGTCAACGTTTCGACCCTATATCAACCACTCGTTGTATATAGTCATAACGGGTCTTCTTCAGGACACAAAGGGTGTATAACAGCCTAGATTGTAGGTGATGAGACTGATGTTCACTCTATTATCGCAAATGCCACTCGATATCAGTCAGATGGAACTACCAGGGTCATAGAAGAACTTGACTAGAAGGCAGATACGTCTTGGTCTACTTAGTAGGTCCTTTATTCTGTTTCTATAACGCTTAGATTGACGAGATCTGTTGTCAATTGCTGACTTAAAGGTAGGAACTTTACATGTACCGCTGCTGAAGTAGGCACAACCATCAGGATACAAATTCAACTGATGTTAACAGGTTACTCCTCTTACTCCTGCTTGGTCCGCTAGAAACTGACACTGCAGTTCTACAGTTCCCCATCATTTGGAATCCCTTGTGTACAATATAAACAAGCATTTGCAATGCAATAGGTCTCGCATTCACACAAGTTTAAGTTATGGCATTGTAAATGGCAATGCCTTTTTTTTTTTTTTTTTTTTTAAACTCTTTTTATTAACATTTTCATTTGTAACCTGCCTTTTTTTATTTGTGTTTTAAAAACCACAACATAATTCAAAGGCATTGTCATTTACAATGCCAATAGCTCAAACTCGCGTAAATGCGAGACCTATTGCATTGCAAATGCTTGTTGAATTTGTCATTGGCTCTTTTACCAGCAAATATGAGGCAGTTAATTGTTTTTTTGCAATAAGAAGGCATCATCAGTTGTTCGGATAAAGAGTGGAATGAAGCACTATAAACATATGAGATAATTCAAATTTGTGGAACGTCGTGACTTTTTTGTTTGCGATGCTGACATAGCGATTTGCCAAAACATGTCAGTGTGAAATATTTCCATGCTCCCATACATTGCGTCCCAATGTTGAGAAAGCAGGCCTTGTCTTGGCTGCTTAGAGCAGGTGTGGAAATGATGCAGAATGTTTTGCAAAGATAGTAACAGAACAACGGTTCATCATATGTTCATAGTAGACTGATTTTTTTAGTAATTTTATTAATCACTGGATTACCACTTAAACACAGAAATGTGCTGAATACTACATTAATTTAAACAAACATGAGAGTAGTGCAAGGCAAACACTATATTTGCAAACAATCTAAAGGCAAAACACTAAAATAGGTGCTCAAGAGGCGATTACACTGTGCACAAGGGACAAGATGAGATGACTATATATACACAGGAATAAAAACAGCTGACCTGGTACTCGGTAAAAAGAAAATCCGGGGCTAGTCAAACATGAAAAATTCCCCTTAAATGTTGTGTGCACCAGAAGAGGTAATGTAAGAATCTGGCTGTATGAGAGTCTACAGCATTTCGATCTTATTCCGGGTTAGAGGGTCATCATCGGGGCTGAAGGATGATAGCACCAATAGGGGTGAGCCAAGGGTCCCAGAGAATGACTCAGTTAACCTAATGGGTGTAAGAGGAAGTCACCGTAGGGAGTTCCCGACGAAGGTCACAATGTAGGTATGATGTTTTGAAAAGGGCAGGTTGTGTGTGCTGTCTGTTGGCTAGGAAGAAGAGAGGGAAGTTGAGCAAAAGGGCACGTTTGCAGAAGTTCGTTTGTGTGTGTGTGTGTGTATATATATAAGGTAGTGCATTGCAGTGTTCTAGGTTTCTAGTGTGAAATGTGTTAGTAACACCCACTGGCATGGTTCGATTTAATAAAACACACACTTGACGTTCTGGGCAGTGATATAAAGACACTTGTATTTGCCTAAAGTCTGAATTGCAATTTCACAAATTAGAAAATCCTCCCAGAGAGCAGGACGGGCACCTTAATAGAATATTGTGATGTACTTTAGACTAATTACATCTGTATTATAGCCAACAAGTTAGTTCATAAAGTTTACTTCTTAGTACAAAATCCAAGCATTGTCAGACAATTTGCAGCACGTTCACTGCGGACTGAACCATTTGTAGGCCCCTAATCACTTTCGGTATGCTGAAATAATTTTTTACGTAAACCATTCTGACTTTTGATTTCTTTATTCGGCACATGCTGGGGAATTTACTTGTTTGGCATTATACTTATAAAAAAGTGTAGATTACACAACCTCCAGTATTTCTTAAATCTAATTTTAATTTTAATATATTTTATTCATGCTTGATGAACAACCATGTAAATATGAAAATAACATCACAACATCATAACCATTTTTTGTTGTTGCAGTTTTAAATTGCGTGAACTCGACCCAAAGGCATCCGAGGACTTTACATGAGCACCAGTTGCATTACAGAGAGACGCATTAATTTTTTTAGGCATGGAAAGATTAAATGCGTGCAGTGCCTCCCACAGCATTATGCCCGTTGTTGATCTCACCAAATGCTTTTACAAGAAGAAAGAAAAACAAGCTATGTTCAGTTCCCGAGGACAGGGCCATTGTAGGGTTTAAACTCCCCATGATGACACTGCCAGAGGTGCGGGGGGCGTGTGTTGTGTGCAGGAGCACACTCTAACTTACTTTTGCTACAATCACGGCACCGGCGCTTTATTTTTAACATTAAAAGTAAAGCGCCGTTGCCGCGATTATACCAAAGGTAAAGAAATAGAAACAAGCATCTATTTCTTTACTTTTGCTATAATCGCGGCACCGGCGCTTTATTTTTAACACTAAAAGTAAAGCGCTGGAGCTGCGATTACAGCAAAAGCGCCTTCCGTGACGGAGACATATGGCGGCTGCGCGCGTTCACGCGCACATGCACGCAGGCTTTAGGCCAGCGGCTGCAGCACTTTGAAAATCCCCTTACAAAAATTCGAGCAACAGCGCATGCGCTGTTCTAGGCTCGACCTAAAAACTAGGACATGTGCCTTACAAGGTTTATTCTTTGTTTATGACGAAATTTGGGACTATTTACAACAAAAAGTTTGTTGTAATTTTTGTATTTTGTATATATTCTGATTTTATTGTTAATCACTGTCATATACTGTAAATACTTACACTTTCACAATCACACCCAGTCACTTTATTCACTTTGTCACTGCGTCGTTTTTCAAAAATATTGTATATACAGCCTTTCATTTCTTGTCCATATCCAAATGAGTTGATATCCAATAGAAAATATAAAAATAAATTGTTTGTTTTTTGAACTACAAGTCATTGCCTAATATTGATTGTTTGGTTGATTTATTAATGCTGTGTTTTCTGGTTTTTGTTTCTTGATTTCTTTTGATTTATGTTGTTTGATCTGTTCTATTGAAAATAACTGTTTCCCTTTGGAACCACTGTTTGCATATCTCTCTGATCAGTGCATATGTTCCAACTTTGTCTCCCTGTAAGAGACAAAAGTGTCACGATTGTGGGACTGCTCATATTGCCAATTGGACGTTATCTTTGTGTCCAGCCCGAACTGCCAAGCCATGCATTCCCTGGACCGGATACAAGGTTTCTGGCATTTCAGCCGTCTTCAGCCAGGCTTGCTTGAATCCAGTGGCAAAGTGAGCAAGGGACTCACGTCTGAGCATACCCTGCCAACTTATGGCGAACAAAGCGGTACAAAAAGGGGTGGTGATGGACGGAGCATCAGAACCAATCAAACACTGACACCCAGTCAACAGATCTGGGTTTGATCCATCACCGTTCTTTAGCCCACTCTGCCACCCCAGTGGGACGGGTATGCTCAGACGTGAGCCCCGTGCTCTCCATGCCACTGGCTGAAGAGGGGTGAAACCCCGAAACCGGTCCTAGGATGCTTGTTTCCAGTCCAGGGAGGACCTGGCTTGGTAGTTCGGGCTGGACTGTTCCCATGAGGCACAGGGTCAAGACTGATTTGCATATGGCTGGGTTCAAACTTGAATGGCATGGTGAGCAAAAAAAAGATGGATTTAGGCCCAGATCTCTGTACTGGGGTGAATGTATGACATTGTTCTGCATTCTGTCCATCAATTGTTGTTTTTGCATTTGGACTGTTCCCATGAGGCACAGGGCCAAGACTGATTTGCATATGGCCAGGTCTAAACTGGGGTGGCATGGTGAGCAAAAGAATGATGGATTTAACCCAACTCTCTTGACTGGGGTGAATGTTTTGATTGGTTCTGCATTCCGTCCATCAATTGTGTGTCTTTTTCAATGGGCAGTTATCTGCAGAACCAACAGAAGATAAAGTAGTCCACATGATGTCTGGCTTTTGACCTGAGTGATAGAAAACATATAAAGTATGCTTGCCTATCTCTCTGATCAGTGCATAAGTTCCAACTTTGTCTCCCTGTAAGAGACAAAAGTGTCACCGTTGTGGGACTACTCATATCGCCTATAGGATGTTATATTTGTGCAGTGGCAGTATCGTAGCCGATAAGGTCTATCTGAAGAGCGATTATTGCTTATTGAAAACTTTACCCAATACTCCCTCATGTCAACTTGAAAAATAGTTGATATAGGCAATTTTTGATAGTCTCCACGGAAGCTGGATCAATTGTGCCAAAAGAATATTGATTATAGATCAATGTAATTATTCAATAAGCAAAAAGGTGTAGACATTTTTCGTAGAATATCAATACTCATTGCTCAATATGTTTTTCAAAAACTGTTTAATTTGAACCAAAATACTTCTTATATCTGTTAAAAAGGGTCTGCTTAATCATTAGGTAAGGTACACATATTAAACTTTGGGTGCTAATTGACTTAAAAGCTGCGCAGTGTCCAAAGCTTCAGACATTTATTCAGCATCTCTCTAAGTAGCAGAGCTAATGTATTTTTTTGTCGACTATTGAGTGAATAGCTGAGATTGTACACTCCTTTGTCGGCAGAGAGCGCAGTGCAGTGCGGCCGGGAGAGCCGAGCCGAGCTGCGGGAGCCAGAGCTGCAGGTGCAGGAGAGCGAATCCGAATCCGAAACCCGCCAGATCCGCCGGAGCTCTGCGGGGGACCGTAGGAACCGCGGGAGGTGTAGGATCCCTGAATCTGCCTGAAGCTGAGCTGTGAGCTGAGAGGTGAAGGGAGGTTAAGCCACCAGGTGGTCAAGTCGTCTGTTTTCTACCTCCTGCTTCCACCGCCTGCTTCCACCGACACCACCGTTGCTGCGCAGTGAGGGGCGGTGAGTGGATGTCAGAAAACGCAGGCTGGCAGGCGGATGGTGAGCAGCCACAGCTACAGCCTTTAAAGCCTGGACTCCCTCAAGTACGACCAAGAGCCTGGACTCCCTCAAGCACAAGCGAGAGACAGTCACTGGTGAGTCCGTTGCACCCGCTTTCAATTTTGAATATTCCATCACAAGGGAGGAGGAAATTGCTGCAAGTGGAAGTAGCAAACATTTGATGAGAGTGTAGAGTCCATGTTTTCATGCACTTGTGTTTCAAACTTACATGGTGAACATTTTCATTTATCTTTGATCTTACATATTGTCATATGTCTTATTTCTTAGACAACATGGGGCATAATAACAAGCCAGACGATAAAATTATCGCCGCTTTAGCGGCAGAAAACTGCCGCTAAAGCGGCGATAATGGGCTTGATAATATGCTCTATGGAATTCCAATTGAAGCCCATGTTAGACTCCTTCACATTTAACATGGGTTTCAATGGGAATTCCATAGAGCATATTATAGCATATTATCAAGCCCATTATCGCCGTTTTAGCGGCAGTTTTCTGCCGCTAAAGCGGCGATACTTTTATCGCCTGGCTTGTTAATATGCCCCCAAGTCACCTGAGGAGGTACGAGAGTGCCAAGTCAGGAAGGAACGATGCTTGCATATACGACATGTGGCCAAGGGATATCATGCAATGGCGAGGAGGTATCGAGCACACCGGGCAGCTGGACAATGGAAATCTCTGCCCGAATTTGAATGGAAAAGTGGAGGAAGGGACACCCAAGCAATCCCAGGCCCTTCTAATGGCTGGCGTGGGTCCAGACATCCTCACAGAGCTGCTACAACAAGTCAGACACCACCTATCCAACCTGCTGCACCTGCCTCAGGCACTCAACCAAGTGCCCCTCACAACCTCGCACACAAGTCACTGCATCGCTGCCATCTGCAGCCCGGACACATGCTGTCAGGTACACCAACAGGGACCGTCGGTGTTTACTGGACATAAATGTGAGATTGGCACAAGTTAAGAGGGACGTATCGGACATCAACACCCAACTCCAGGACATCAAGGGTGCCCTGGGGCTCCCATTCTGAGCCCTCACATATGTGATCCTTTCCCCTTCATACAGTCCCCCTATTCCTTTTTGAATACTGTTTATTAATTAGTTTAGGATTTTATGTGTTTTTAAGTGTATTTTTAGAGTAATGATAGTTACTGTAAATTTTGGGTAAGGTTTTAGAAGTTTTATTCAATTTATGTAATGTTATCAGCTAAGTTTCCTATTCCTTTGGGTGGGGGGGTAGATGTATTTTTTCTTGTTAAAAAAATACAAAAAAATGTATTAGTATCTAGGATATATGTATAGTTATATCATGTTTAGATTAAGCTGTCTTTGTCCCGTCTGAAGATGTGCTTTAAGGAGGTTAGGTGGGTTGATGTCTCATATATGTTATTGAGTGTTTAGTATTAGATAAGGTAGTTAGTTTAGTATAAATGTTAGTTAACATTAGTTAGTTTAGATTAGGTTAGCTGAGGTAATTAGTATTAGTTTAAGTTAGGTAGTGTTTTAAATATGTAATAAATTGTTAGTGGCTTGTGATTTGTGGTGGCACTTATGTTTGAAGTGAATTGATGGAGTGGTTATTTGGAAGTTGGATACAACAGATTCATTCACAAAACTATCATTTGGATGTCTCAGTGTGCTCATGAGATCATCGTCTAGGGAAAGGCTACTGTCATACTGCTGTTGGATTTTGATCAGACAACATGTGTGAATTTCAGGCTGGCAAAGTTGAGTTATGACCTTGCAAAGGGATAGTCTGCTGATTTATTTAGCATCTTATGAGAAACTGACGGAGTTGTAAGACTGATTGGGACATATTTACAACAGAATGGAGAAGCGTGGTGTTAAGAAAACATTGCTAACGCCATGCTTCTCCATTCTGAAAATGCAGGCAAGCGCCTTATTCACAAGAATGCGGTGCACCCCTGTGTTTCCTCTAGAGCTGAGTTCAGCTGCCTAGCGCCAACGCTGACACCCTTGCAACATAGTGCAAGGGTGTCTGCATTGGGGGAAATGATTGTTTATGTGCAGGAAGGTCTCCCTTCCTGCACATAAACGATGATTCATAACATTTAGAAAATTCTATGTGTGCTGCTTGATGCACATACACAATCAATGGCAATTTTCTGTTTCTATGTGTGCTGCACACGGCAGTACACATGGAAACAGCAACAACGAGGAACAATAAAGCATTTCTCCTCGTTGCACCAGGGTAAGACCGGGTTTTCCCAGGTCTTAATGTTTGTGCTACTCCCTATTTACGCCACCCTTGTAAATAGGGGGCAGCATCAAAATCAATGGGTGTTGTGGTGGAATGCCCACCACAACACCCATTACCCTCCCCTTTCACGCTGAGCACAGCATGAAAGGGCGCCTTATTTACAAGGCAGCATTAAGCCATTTAAGTGGCTTAACGCTGCCTTGTAAATAGGGCAAACCCCTCTCGCCACCACAACATCACTTTCAGTGAAGTTGTGGTAGCAATAGGGGCTTGTAAATATGCCCCATTATGCTTCATCCTCTTTGTGAGTATGATGAGGGCTTTATCTTGAGATGTGGCATGACATGACACTCATCGCAGCAACCATTGTCCACACCATTGACTATGAGTAGATCTGCCAAGTATGACTTGTTAGCATTGCAATGTGAAGCCACTTCTTGTGGCATGACACTGACTTTTTTTTTGTTTTTTGCAGAGTTTTATATAGCGCAAACTTGACCCGAATCCAATCAGGTATCAGAGCGCTTTACATAGCACCAGTTACGTTACATTAGGACACACATTCATTCTTTGTTAGGCACGGGGAGATAAAGTGATTTGCCCAGAATCGCAGGATGTTCAGCGTCATTACCGAGACACGAACCCAGTTCCCCAGGTCCAAGGTCGAGCGCCCTAGCCGTTAGGCCAACTCCTCTCCCCAAGAATGTTGTGAATATTGTAATATATAATCTCGTGAATATTGAACCAAGTCCCTATCCCCATCCTGAACATAGGGAAATGTGAACTTCCAGCAATAATGTTGAATTTGAGATATGAGGGATTGGCAAATTCACATACATCCTGTCATCTCACTGCCTATCAGGGATGCAGATTCAGCAGGACCCTTTTTAAAATTGCCCTCTGGATTAGTTTTGCTGCCTAGACTGCTCATGCACTGTTGACATGTCTTACACTGGACTCCTACCGCACTCCACTGAAAATCTAACAGTGCTTCCTCAGAGTCCAGATTGACAGCCGTGGTGCTAGGTGGTGCCTGTTGGATGTGTTGGGTGGCAGGTGCAGATGCCACAAGGCTGCTGGATGGCCCTGCTTCCGGAGATGGACTGCCTATGGAGTCGAGCAGCTCTTGGAGGGTGTTCTGGTCGATGGTTGTGAGCTCTTCTTCATCTTCATCATTGAAGAGTGGGACAGGCTGCTGACCAGAAGGTGATGTTTCTTCCTTTTCAATGTAAAGGACATATACTGTTGTATGGGTATGTCCAGTTTGGGCAAGCATTTTATCAGTTGACAATCAGAGTGCATGACAATTCCCATTCTCTATTCTTTCATGCTACAGCTATTGCACGGAGATTGGTAATTTAGTTTACAACGTCACTTATGTAACATTTAGGTTGTACATAGTTCAGGTCAGATTCCCTGTATGCCAACAGTGATGAGCATATTTCTATGCCGATGCTGCACTTGTTAAATGTGTTCAAAAATTATTTTGGATGCTGGTTGATTCACCTTATTGACAATGCAGATTTGATCTACTTCATGTGTCTTAACACTGCATTGTGGATGCGTCACCCTTGCTGAGTCAAGTTTGCATATGGGTTAGTCACTTGGGGCTGGATTCACAAAACTAATCTGAGACAAAATCCTAAGTTTACGACTTTCGGTATTCACAAAGGGCATTTAGGAGTAGTAAAGTTAGGATTTTGTCTCAGTTAAACTTAAGTTTTACTTAAGATAAATTTAAGACCAAAACTTAAGTTTAACTGAGACAAAATCCTAACTTTACTACTCCTAAATGCCCTCATTTATTCAGCATCTCTCTAAGTAGCAAAGCTAATGTACTATTTTGTCAGCTATTGAGTGAATAGCCAAGATTGTACACTACTTTGTCTGCAGACTGATCAGTATTCGTTTACAAGGGAGGCATCTCGTATCCGGGTGAACAAGGAGGCGCCAAAGTGAACTCTTGTAGGGGCATATCAGCAAGGCGGCGCTATGAAATTATTGCCGCTTTTGCGTCCATTTTTCGGGCAAAAAGCAGCGATAATTTCATCGCCTTATCAGCAAAGACACGCTATCGCGTGTTTTGCTGATTTAGCGCCCCTTACAACAACGCCCAGCTTTGCATCTCTAATGAGATGCAAACTGGGTGTGCCGTGCCAAAATAACTGGAGAAAAGTCGCTAACCGACATTTCTCCAACTATCAAGCTGCATGCAAACAAGCAGAGCAATAAGAAAAGTAGCGCTAACCGCAGTTATCGCTACTTTCCTTACGCCTGCTTGTAATCTGAGTTAGCCATGTAATCCAATGGGAGGTGGATTACATGGCTAAGACCACCCTACCCTTGCAGCAAGGTATCGCTGGTCACAGTGCGATTATCGCTGGATTACCAGCGATAATCACACTGTTTTCCAGCTAACGCATGGATTCCTGTCGCTTGGGAGATAAGCGTTGCTGATAGCACGCTATCTCCGCGATAGAATCCAGCGTTAGCCTGTGATAATCATCCTTGCTCTAAAAGAGCTGAGCGATAATTATCGCAGGCCCTTGCTCATATGCCCTGTAATATTCTAGAATAGTACTCCTTTGGTTGCTCTGCTTGCATTTAGGTACAAGAACTCGTTTTGGGAGGAGCCTGCTTGGGCTTAGGAGGATATGTGGTTGCATACATAATCATGTACTGATGACATCACACATAGAGAGGGATGAAGGGAGGTGCCAAAGGAGGCTGTATAGTGAAATCTGCTAATTAGCATACGGAATCCCAGAGCCCAACGGGCACTTACCTGCAGAAGCAACAGAAGATAGAGTAGTCCACCTGTTGTCTGGCTTTTGACTCGAGTGATTGAAAACATAGAAAGTATGCTTGCATATCTCTCTGATCGGTGCACGTTTCAAATTTGTCTCCCTGTAAGAGACAAAAGTGTCACCGTTGTGGGACTGCTCATATCGCCTATAGGATGTTATCTTTGTGCAGTGGTAGTATCGTAGCCAATGAGGTCTATCCGAGGCGCGATTATTGCTTATTGAAAACTTTACCCAATACTCCCTCATGTCAACTTGAAAAATAGTTGATATAGGCAATTTTTGATAGTCTCCACGGAAGCTGGATCGATTGTGCCAAAAGAATATTGATTATAGATCAATGTAATTATTCAATAAGCAAAAAGGTGTAGACATTTTTCGTAGAATATCAATACTCATTGCTCAATATGTTTTTCAAAAACTGTTTAATTTGAACCAAAATACTTCTTATATCTGTTAAAAAGGGTCTGCTTAATCATTAGGTAAGGTGCACATATTAATCTTTGTGGGCTAATTGACTTAAAAGCTACGCAGTGTCCAAAGCGTCAGACATTTATTCAGCATCTCTCTAAGTAGCAGAGCTAAAGTATTTTTTTGTCGGCTATTGAGTGAATAGCTGAGATTGTACACTCCTTTGTCGGCAGAGAGCGCAGTGCAGTGCGGCCGGGAGAGCCGAGCCGAGCTGCGGGAGCCAGAGCTGCAGGAGAAGGAGAGCGAATCCGAATCCGAAACCCGCCAGATCCGCCGGAGCTCTGCGGGGGCCGTGGGAACCGCGGGAGGTGTAGGATCCCTGAATCTGCCTGAAGCTGTGAGCTGTGAGCTGAGAGGTGAAGGGAGGTTAAGCCACCAGGTGGTCAAGCCGTCTGTTTTCTACCTCCTGCTTCCACCGCCTGCTTCCACCGACACCACCGTTGCTGCGCAGTGAGGGGCGGTGAGTGGATGTCAGAAAACGCAGGCTGGCAGGCGGATGGTGAGCAGCCACAGCTACAGCCTATAAAGCCTGGACTCCCTCAAGTACGACCAAGAGCCCGGACTCCCTCAAGCACAAGCGAGAGACAGTCACTGGTGAGTCCGTTGCACCCGCTTTCAATTTTGAATATTCCATCACAAGGGAGGAGGAAACTGCTGCAGACTTACGTTGGGCAGGGTTGAGCAGAGGGGAGGTTTTCTCCCCATACTTCCCTTATTCCTGCTCCCTTCTCTTCAACAGCCCAAAGGCATCCTACTCTCAACAGCCCAAAGGCACCTGCTAACAGCGAGGACAGGAGGGGAGCATTTCCAGTGGCATTTTCTAAACCACTGTATCGTTCATCATTGTAGGGTGGAGAAAAGGTGAAAACAGAGAACGAAATATTGTCAAACAGCGCTAAACCAGCAAATAATCAGCATCAGAGCCTGTGAAAAAGATCACACTGCAGGAGGCGGTTTGCTGCACATTAAAGAATGGAAAAATAATCTGAAACTTTGGCAGGCAATAAGAGGGGGCCCCAGCACGTGTTATCCTCCTCTGATGTCAAATTACATTGAGGAAGTCTGCACACTAGGGCTGCCTTGGAAATATCAATGGGCGCTGCGTTGTGCTGTGCTGCGCTGTGTTGGGAGCATCACAAACCTATCATAAATTTAGATATTAAAGACTGGAAACAAAAATCTTTTACGAAAACCCTCAAAACCCTCTAAACCCTCAAAACTTGTAGTTCTTCAAAGGTCCCTTGGAAAGTCACCTAAAGGTTCTATTTATCTAATTAAAAATAAGCACAGTATGAGGTATGGCCGTGTACGGGGAGGACCGACGGTCAAAGGAACTACAAAAAAGCGTAAGCAGACCGCTAAGATGATAGAGGGTTCCAGGGAAGAACCGCCAACTAAAACCAGGCCAGCAGTACAGTGTGACTGCTCCTAAACTTAAATAACTACAGATAGAAACACTTCAAGCGAACAAGCGGCGAGTGAACATCTATCAAAACCGGAAAAAATCTTTTTCAACCAAAGATTTACAAGAAATTTTGCTTTTTAAATAATGCGGGGGACACTCTCCTTTCAAATGCCAGAGAAGTGCCGGGCCTCCAGTCGCCTCTTCAGGCATTACAATTTACTGGCTCGCTGAGAAGCACTTATTAAAAGGAAAGTTCAAGTATGGTAGTTGTCAGACCACTGCAAGTAACATGGACCCCACAATGTCACAAGACATTGGTGGCTCAGGACACTAAAACTAGTCAAGAAAGCTACAATTGACACTGAGCTAATCCAAGTACATAGGACCAATGAAGCACGCAAAATCTCTGTCGAAGGTCTAGGAGAAGGACAAATGGGTATATATGAAATGCTTATGGCCGGAGGATCACTTCACAGTAAAAATATAATAGGCAGCTGCGCTACAACTGACGTACCAGCGATCTGTGAACTGAGAAGGCCAGAGGTAACAAAGCAGCCTAGGAATATAAAGTACACATATATGAGGGAAAGGGAGGAGTGGAGCGAAAAAGAACCTTCTCCGGCATCTCCAGTATCAACAGATTATAAAATGCCATTAGGATCGGCATCAAAGCAAGAAAAAGAAGATAGGCCAGCAATTCACTTCTTGGAAGACACAGAAGCCTCTTCATACTTGGGGAAGGAAGAGTGGGAGGACCTTATGGCCACCTATTCTCAAGACAAGTGTAGGAACGGGCTTCCCGCAAATACTTCTAATATGCCAACTGAAGGCAATCAAGAAGATCAGGTGGCGGGGATGACTAATGGAGAACAAAAGGCTACAATAAACTTAGGAAGTCCAGAGGGATCTCCAAAACATACAAATCATGGAAGTGCTTGGCCAAATCTGTTAAAAACAGTGCAACTTCTGGTAGAGGCCCTCCACTACCAATCTGACAAGATGGACACACAACTAACGCTACTAGACACTCTGGCTGTCTTTGTGGTTGCTATCGAGGGAAAGTTAGGCACATTAAACGTGTTTTTACAAAACAAGTATGACCGATCGCAAGGTGCCAATTTAAATTGGTCCAATTATTGACAAATTAGCCTCCCTCCCAGTAATGCTGAGTGATCTATGTACACAACTCAAAAGGGCTCCGCAGTGCCCAAATAACTAACCTTCTGAGGGTCACCCGGAAAAAGAAATTCATGAACCAACAGAAACACACTCAACCAAAATCTACAATAAAGGGAATTTCACGACAAAGGAACCCAGTACAATCAGTTATAGGAACAGAGGGTAGCAAAACTAAAACTCTAGTAGGTCAAATGCCTGAGGCCCTATCAGGAGATAATTTAGACAAAAAAATGAACACAAAGCAAAGGCGAGCAAAAAGATGGAAAGGCTGAAACCAAAAAACAAATTCAAATCAGGATGAATTAATGCGCCTCTTTGGGTCATCATTAGCACAAAGCGAACTTACGCCCGAAAATGACATCAATTCAGTAGGGGTCCCCGAAAAGTATACACAAGCTGCAAAATGAACAAATCAGACCGTCAACAGAGCAATGCAAGTAACTGAGAAAATACAAGATCTCGGGAACGCTATGAATGAAGAACTAGAAGCCCCCCACCAAAAAAGGTCTAGCATGATCCCTCAAATGATCAAAGAGGAAAATTGAACCTGATCAGAAGTTACCACAAAAGAGCAATACCACAACTCATTTCATCATCAATCGAACAACAAATGGTGATAACACTTCGGTAATTAACCTAAACAATTACAACGACCAATGCTCACAGTTTAGGAAGCCAGGTGAAACAAAAAGGAGCATTTATAAAGAGACAAATGACAATCAACTGGCCTCCACTATTCAAGCAACACCAATTATACATACAAGGGCCCAACAGAGACAAGAAACCCAGGCACCTGCAGAACAACTAGGAACCACGTTAGATCTCCCCTGTCAGGGAGTTGGAGGCCAATTGTCTAAACCAAGACATCAAATAATACCTCAAAGTGAGGGAGAGAAAGTAGAATCTTCCAATCGTCAGGCACTATCAGAAAATCGAAGACACGAGCCTACACCACTATGCAGAGAAAACAAAGGGACCATCAGCTCAGAGGAATCAAGGAAGGAAACAAGGGCTATATGGTTCAGGCCTGACTATATCTCTAAAGGCAGGTACGACATCCTGAACAAAGGTAATATTCTATGGCTGTTATCTCATATTCCCTCTCAGAATGAAGTGACAACTTTGGATTTGGGTTCAATTGAATTTATCAAAGACAAGGATGAAACGGACAGTGAAAATACGAAAACAACATGGACAACGTCATCAGTTGAACAAAAAATACTTTTAGAGGCTCATACATTTAAAAACTGGGGGATAGCAGTTACTCCTTATATAAAGCCAGGATATCCTGACTTGCTAATTCCGGGGACAATGGTGGGAGCTCAGGCTTCTGTTAATAGACCAGGAATATCGGTGCTGAGAGGAGGGGTGGTGAACTGCAGAGCGAGTAATGAGCAATATCCTAGTAACATCAGAAGCGACCAAGAATTCACAATGTCATCATGTTGGTTAACAGATCTAAGATGGAAAGCTAGAACAATAACCAAACAAATTGACAAAACACCAGTTTACAACTAACTAATCAAGTAAGCATGATCATTTACGAATATGTTCATGGAATGTAAATGATCTAGCAAACAAAATGACTGACCTAGATTTTGTTAGCTACAGAAGATCTTTCGACATCGTGGCATTACAAGAAACATGGCAAATAGACCCTCCGCACCTTCATGGATTTTTGCGTTTCTTTACTTGTGCACTTAGGAGGGTAAAATATGGTCACCTCCAAGGCGGACTAGTAACCTACTTTTCGGTCACAAGTGCACACATAGCTAAGGAAGTTGGACCAACCTCTTCAGTGACAATGGCAGTAAACCTCACCTCGCAACTAACACCGGGTAGAGGGGGCATCGATCTTACTTTGATCAATGCCTACGTCCATCCAAAAAGGAAAACAAAGGCAGCACAAGAACTATGCAATTTTCTGGAGGTGTGCTTACTGGGGACTTTAACCTTAATCTTATGGGAACTTCATCAAATGAAGAGATTCTACTGCAAAATTCAACTTGGGATATCCCATTACAAGGGATGCCGCGAATATTAACACAAACCAAAATAGGCAAACAGATATTAGAGGATTTCGAACATTTTAATATCAGAGCAATAAATGGAAGATTTGCCGGAGATAACACCCCAGCTACAACACGTTATTCAAAAAACATTAATACAATACTGGATTATACTTTCATTTCACTGCCTCTATTTCAACACATGATTTCATTTCAGATGGGTGATAAAGTGCTGGAGTGGGGGTTTCTTTAAAAATCGTACACCCTCTCCATTTTGCATGTTTAGATTAATAAGATTAATTAATTAATAGCAATTGTACTAATTGTTTGCTGTGTGAACTGACCAACATTACTAATATAAGAAATACACGTGGGAATTGCATTTGCATGGCCTAATTAATGATGTAAACTAATGTTCGTATGCATATTAATAAAAGACAATCAGAAATTGCATGATTATATGTTGCTTGTGTGATGTATCCGTGATTTGTGCTTTATTAATGTGAATATAACCCGCATTAAGTGTTGCTTCTGCTAGATAAATACATACACCTATGGGTATTAGTAAGGGGATAACAGATTATTAGTCATTTCCATGTATTAATTACATTTTTGTGTTTCTTTGCTTAAGTTGACCATTTGGTAGCCACAAAATGGCCGACATCCCTATCAGACGAAATTGACATCATTTGTGAGCATCTCTGGGTGAAGTGCGCATGCGTCGCCATTAGCTGCAGTGGCCCTTGAACGACCCTAACCCAACTGTGCCACCCAAGGACACACCGGGCTACCAGCCAGCTGCTCTGAAAGAAACAATGAAAAGATACTATTGCGTGGATTGGAACTATATCTAAAGACACATTATATGTATGGGAAAGAAGTCGAACAATTTTAAACGAACCAATGAGAGTCGTTCAAAGTATAATTTGTTACACTTCGGAATGTAAATTTTACTATAAAAATGGTAGACTAGAGAGGTTGGTTTAGCGAGACCCTTCAGAAGATTTTCGATTTCCTGACGTTATGCTGACGGAGAGGACGGTGACACTGCAGGACAGCTGTTTCCTAAGACTCTGACAGTATGAACTGATGACCAAGATTTTGACTTAGAGGGCGACTTTTAGCCAGAATAGGTAACTATGATGATCTATTTGCTTGATTAAACCAGAGACTTGAATTTCAATTATTTAGATAAAATTTAATATACATTACAAGAACTGTGTTGGGTCGTTATTATTTGAGAAAATGTATTTATGTAAATGATGTTATAGATTTTGTTATCACTCCAACCTGCAGCTAGTAGATCCATGGCCTATTCATGGGAGGAGTACTAAAGGTGAAGTTTAGATCTTTATGAATAGGGATATGTAAGTACTCTCTTCCATTACAGCGAGTGGAACAATCACCTCCTTGAAACAGGTTATTAGAAGGATGTATGTTGGTGTTATGGGCCCCACCTGCGAATGTAGTGATTGTGTGTGATCTATGATCTGTGACGAAGGGAGGGATTTTGCATTCCGCGCTGCATCAGTTTTTCTTGGTAGCAGAGGTATGGTTTACTACTGGTTTGGTTTAGTAATTATTGCTTGTAAATAGCTTATTGATTATTGATTGGTATTGATTTATGTACTAACACTATAGGTTGAGTTGCGTTGAGTTATATGTTGTTAGCACGGCTTCTGGGATGTAGGAAGTCGGAAGTTTGTAACAGTTCCGTAGCAGAGCACAGGTAAGCGCTGCTCTCGGGAAAGACGGAATTGTTGTTGCCCTGTAAGTACACAGGGGAAACGTGTGACAAGTGAAGTTGCACGGCGCATTGTCTGGGTTCGATTCGGCGGCATCGTCGTGTGTTGCCATTAGAAATTTTCTCGGTGTGAGAGAAGTGTGTATGATAGCGAAGGTTACCTGTGAAATACCGATAACGCTTATCACTGAAAAGGTAGCAGGTGTTCTCTGAGCTTGTTAGAAGGACAAAGTAGAGGGAAGCGCTGCTTTGTTAACGTGTGTCATAATTCTGTAGTAGGACAGACTGTTCGCTGTTCTCGGGAAAGACAGGATTCTGTGCGTATGTACTACATTCTCTTGTATGAACGAGTGTGAATGTAAAGGCATTCGGGTTGATTGCGAAACAATAGGTTTATTTTCTAAAATGCCAGAGAAACAATTAGCTAATGCTTGCTAGAAGGGTGAAGTAGAGGGATGTGCTACTTTATCAACGGAAGTAACGATTCCGTAGTAGGGCAGAGGTAAGCGCTGCTCTCGGGAAAGACGGAATAGGGAAACAGATATTAGAGGATTTCGAACATTTTAATATCAGAGCAATAAATGGAAGATTTGCCAGAGATAACCCCCCAGCTACAACACGTTATTCAAAAAACATTAATACAATACTGGATTATACTTTCATTTCACTGCCTCTATTTCAACACATGATTTTATTTCAGATGGGTGCTAAAGCTGACAGTGCTCACCGTCCCCAAGAAATTGTGCTTAAAGTAGGCAAACCCAAATTTGAGCGATCTTTAGCTCCTAAAGAATCACTTTATACTATCAATTTTAAAAGGATTTAGGGGCATATTATCAAGCCAGGCGATACAATTATCGCCGTTTTAGCGGCAGAAAACTGCCGCTAAAACGGCGATAATGGGCTTGATAATATGCTCTATGGAATTCCAATTGAAGCTGATGTTAGATGTGAAGGACATCTAACATGAACTTCAATTGGAATTCCATAGAGCATATTATCAAGCCCATTATCGCCGTTTTAGCGGCAGTTTTCTGCCGCTAAAACGGCGATAATTTTATCGCCTGGCTTGATAATATGCCCCTATGTTTGCAGTAGCGATCGACGTTACTATGCTGGAAAATGTTAAATAGCACTTTAGTGCTAGAACCAGATCAAGTGAAGTCGAGAAATGAGTGCAATTTACAACATCTGTGGCAGCTTACGCTACAAGAACTAATCCATGGGTCCAACCGTGCCATAGTAGCATGAAGCATGTCTCACGAGAATATAAATTTACCAAACGATGAGACAACTTCGGCTTAATCCAACAAATGCACTGAAACTTGATCTATTAAGGAAGCTAAAGGCAATGCTGAAAAAACAAAAATGGAAAGCCAACTGATCAGCGGAGGACAATCTTTTGTCAAAACTACACACTGACACCAAACAGAGCAATAGTGCAAGATTTTGGAAAACCATAAACCAATTTACAAGACCTTCGCATGACGGAGTTTCCTCTAATATTACAGAAGAAGTGTGGGCAAACTACCTCGGGAACCACTTCAATCAAGATGTGGATTCTATTAATTTGGAGACAAAATCTGATAATACGGCAAAAAGCATTATTATAAATAAAGCACAAACATTCCACATGAGCACCGGCAAACCTGAGGGTCATACATTATCAATAAATGATGGTCTGACGAGCACACGAAACACCATTAAGTGCCAAATTAGAAAAGGAAGAAGAGTGGAGGGTCCAGGCTCGAACGGAATTCCACCCATCCTTAATAAACAAGACGAGAATGAATGGGCAGCAGCACTTGAACCACTGTTTTTGGAAATAAGATATTTTAACAGATTGCCTAGCTCTTGGAAGGGATCAATTATGTCTCCAAATTTCAAGCCAGGGGACAAGTCACTTCCACAGAACTATCGATTAGTGGCCCTTATGGACAACAAGGCAAAGTATTTTGCAGGTACACTCTTAGAGGAGCTGCAGGCCTAGGCCACAGAGAATTATTTAATTCCAGCTAATCAGACTGGTTTCGCTAAATCAGTTGGAACAACCACAAATATCCTAACCATGGGAATGCTAATAGATAAGGCAGAATCAACTAAAATGCCCATTCATTTCTGCTTTATAGATTACAAGGCTGCCTTGGACCATATAAATCGGAACATCCTATGGTCTAAATTAAGCAGCTGGCGGATACCAAGGTCTCTGTTAGACTTGCTGATCAGCCTTCACACGGACACATGGGTCCAGATAAAGCTGGGTGATGGGTCACTACTGTCAAGACGCATACTAACCAACAAAGGGCTCAAACAGGGTTGTGTCTTAGCGCCCACATATTCAACTTGTTTTTAGCGGACCTCGTCCTGATATTAAATAGATGTAACTCTCACGCACCCAGGTTAGGTGGGCTATCACTACTGTGTCTCCTCTATGCGGACGAGATAGTCCTAATCAGCCACACACAAGTAGATCTGCAACATCTTGTTAACGCTACACAGGGCTATTCTGAAGCAAATGAACTGACTATAAATCTTGAGAAAACGCAGACAATGACGATCAGCAAAAATAGGAAAAAATTGTCTACCTGGTATTGGGACAATACTCGTATTGAGGATATGTCAGTATATAAATATCTAGGAGTAAAAATCGATAATCGCGGCCATTTCACTGTGCAAAAAACCAGCATTAGAGGCAAAGGCCTCGCCTTAGCAATGTCTTTAAAAACAGTAAACTAACCGGTCCATCGCTCCTACCGCTGGCTCAAGTGATACGAGCCAAGCTCCTGCCAAAAATTGCTTATGGCAGTAAAGTACAGAGAGGCAGAGATGCAAAAACTCTTGATAATACAATCATAGCCGCATACAGGATTATTCTTGGTTTGCCCAAACATACTTCACCAGCTCAAATCAGGCTAGAGTTTGGCATTCAGAAACAGTTCTTTGGCAAGACAGGGGGCGTACATAACTACCTTGGACAAAGTGTGGAAATCCAATCAAGGAACTTTAAAAGAATATCTATGGAAGGATATGGAATATTCTAGAATAGTACTCCTTTGGTTGCTCTGCTTGCATTTAGGTACAATAACTAGTTTTGGGAGGAGCCAGATGGGGCTTAGGAGGATATGTGTTTGCATTCAGAATCATGTACTGATGACATCACATATAGAGAGGGATGAAGGGAGGTTCCAAAGGAGGCTGTATATTGAAATATGCTAATTAGCATACGGAATCCCAGAGCCAAATGGGCACTTATCTGCAGAACCAACAGAAGATAAAGTAGTCCACATGATGTCTGGCTTTTGACCCGAGTGATAGAAAACAGTGCATATGTTCCAACTTTGTCTCCCTGTAAGAGACAAAAGTGTCACCATTGTGGAACTGCTCATATTGCCAATTGGACGTTATCTTTGTGTAGTGGCAGTATTGTAGCCAATGAGGTCTCTCCGAGGTGCGATTATTGCTTATGGTAAACTTTACCCAATACCCCACCGTGTATACTTGAAAAATAGTTCATTTTGGCATTTTTTATAGTCTCCATGGAGGCTGCATCAATTGTGGCAAAAGAATATTGATTCTACATCAATGTAATCATTCAATAAGAAAAAAGATGTAGATATTTTTCATAGAATATCAATACTCTTTGCTCAATATGTTTTTCAACAACTGTTTTATTTCAACTAAAGTGTTTCTCATATCAGTGGAAAAGGGTCCTCTTAATCAATAGGTAAGGTACACGTATTAAACTTTGTGATCTAATTGTCTTGGAAGCTGCACAGTGTCCAAAGCTTCAGACATTTATTCAGCATTTCTCTAAGTAGCAGAGCTAATGTATTATTTTGTCGGCTATTGAGTGAATAGCTGAGATTGTACACTCCTTTGTCGGCAGACTGATATGTATCCTTTTACAAGAAAGGCATCTTGTATCTGGGTGAACAAGGAGGTGCCAAAGTGAACTCTTGTAATATTCTAGAATAGTACTCCTTTGGTTGCTCGGCTTGCATTCAGGTACATGTACTAATTTTGGGAGGAGCCAGATGGGGTTTAGGAGAATATGTGTTTTTATACGGAATCATTTACTGATGACATCACACATATAGAGAGAGACGAAGGGAGGTGCCAAAGGAGGCTGTATATTGAAATCTGCTAATTAGCATATGGAATCCCAGAGCCCAACGGGCACTTATCTGCAGAGCCAACAGAAAATAAAGTAGTCGATATGATGTGGGGTTTTTGACCGGAGTGATAGAAAACATAGAAAGTATGCTTGCATATCTCTCGGATCAGTGCATATGTTCCAACTTTGTCTCCCTTTAAGAGACAAAAGTGTCACCATTGTGGGACTGCTCATATCCCCCCTATGGTATGTTATTTTTGTGAGGTGGTAGTATTGTAGCTAATGAGGTCTATCCAAGGCGCGATTATTGCTTATTGAAACTTTACGCAATACCCCATCATGTCAACTCAAAAACTATTTGATATAGGCAATTTTTATTTTCTAAAAAAAATCTTTTTATTAACAAAGCTGGAGAGACCACATCATACAGTGACAACGTCGTGAGTACTTGAAATGCTATGTACAGATAATCATAATCAATACTTTCCCGGGTTAAGCAGGCTACCAAGTTGCCCTTCTTATCAGTACAAGTCTGCCCCCCGCAGCCCTCTAAACCTTCTCCAGGGCAGCCACACCTTCTCCCATTTCTTAGCACCCCCCCTACTCTTATATACTGTTTCCTCCGCCCTCTGGCACCAATCAAGATCATGTTTCCATTCCTCAATCTGTGGGGGTGCCAACGCCCCCCAACTTCTGGCAATGTTGCGCGTTTCCACCCCCACTGATAGTGCCAGCCATAAACTCACATACCCGGACCAATCTGCCTCCCCTGATCATTAGGAGAAGCCACTTGGGATCAAGGGGAACAGGCACTCCCACCACCTCTGACATGATTTCTGTGACCTTCCGCCAGAATATGGAAATCTCTGGGCACCCCCACTAGATATGTATGAAGCTGTCCTCCTCCCCGCACCCCCTGATGCACATCGCTGACTGAACCCGACCCCAGGAGTATAGGTGGGTGCGACGATAGAAGGTACAATGCAGGATCTTGAGCTGTACTAGCCTAATTCTAATGAGCGTAGCCACTTCTCTAGGGCTTTTGAGTTCCTCCTGCCAGTCCTCATCATCCAGCGCCCCCAAATCACCAGCCCATATTGCCCTGAGGGAGACCAAAGAATCTGGGAGGTTGTTAAGCAGTTTACGGTAGATCATGGAGGTTAGTTTCCCCTGTATGGGGTCCAACAGTAGCCGATCCTCCATCGGTGAATATTCCGGAATGGAGACCCCAAGCTGGATGTGGGCATGCAGAGCATGAAGGAGCCGCAGGTGCGTCTAGTGCTGTGAGTCGTGCATGCTATACTCTTTCCATAGGTATTCAAACGTGTGGGGTGCATCCCCCTTCCGCACATCACCCAAATATTTAATGCCTATTAAGCGCCAGCCTCTGAATCCCGTCAGCGCTGCCACCTCTCTGAGGGGATCACCTGCCCAAAGCGGGGTTCTGCCCGTCAGTCTCCCCGCCCAACCTAGCAATTTATTGGCGTCTCTCCAGCATTGGACCACCACTTTGGTATGCTCTGGCCAAGCCAGGCCCATCCGCTGGGAGTATAAAAGTGATTTGCAATTACCTCGTGGCATCGCTGCCCAATCCACTCGATATGCTGGTTCATCCGTCTCTACATACACCCAATCGTTGATCACCTGCATTTGGGAGGCCCAGTAATACAACTTGACGTCCGGTACTGCAATCCCCCCATCAAAGACCCCTCTGTGTAACTTGTGTAGGGCGATTCTCTGCGACTCTCCAGCCCACAGCAGAGATCGCACCTCTTGTGCAATACGCTTAAAAATAGTCTGTGGTATCCGATAGGGAGTGTTCTGTAGCACATAAAGCAGCCACGGAAGCATCAGCATCTTGTACAGGGCCGACCTACCTAGGAGCGAGAGTGGGAGCAAACGCCAGTGACTAACGTCTGTAGTGAGATGCCTCACTTGAGGCTCCAGGTTTTTCGCCAGGAAATCCTTCAGGTCCCGGGTGATGAAAATCCCCAGGTACTTAAACCAGCCCACCACCACCGGAGCCGCGCAGCACAGCGGGATCCTGGGTGTACGACTCGGGAGAGGAAATATCACTGACTTTGACCAATTAATGTTGCATCCTGAATAACTACCGAACAACTCAAAAATATGGAGGACCCTCGCTATGGAATAGTTCGGCCGTGCTAGGAACAGTACGATGTCATCAGCATACAGGGAAATATGTTCCTCCCAATCCTCCGGTGCCCGCAGCTACCAAATTTCAGGATCTCTCCTTACCCAGTGGGCCAGAGGCTCCAGCGCCAGTGCAAACAGGAGCGGGGAGAGAGGGCACCCCTGCCGAGTGCCCCTCCGAAGCCGAAAGGACCTGGACAAGACACCATTCACCTGCACTCGCACCGTGCGCCCCTCATATAGGAGTCTGACCCAGCTGCAAAAGGACGGGCCAAAGCCCAGTTTCTGGAGGACCCCAAATAAGTACGGCCATTCAATGTTGTTGAAGGCCATTGAGGCATCAAGCGACATCAATGCCATTTGCTGGGATACCCTGCATAAACCCTGACTGGTCCACATGTACCAGGTCCTTGATAACCAGCAGCACCCTGTCCGCCAATACCTTTGCCAGGACCTTAGCCTCCACGTTAATGAGGGAGATAGGCCTATAGGAACTGCACAGATCGTCCGGCTTGCCTTCCTTGTAAATCACCGTTGAGCTCGGACCTGCCCGAAGCGACCCCAGCGCCTTACCCAGCCCTTCAACCGAAATGTCTGCCTCTAGGTCGTCATATTTTTCCGGGTGCGCCATAGGCAGGTTGAAATCCCTGAGTAATTCTTCACAGTCTTGTGCAGACCGCGTGCTAACTGGAGCGTACACGCTTTCGAAGTGTGTTGTAAAGGCTTCTGCGATATCTGCACTGGTGGACCGAAGCACCCCCTCCGCGTCTCGGGTCCCCACCACCCAGGACCTTCCCCTATCGCGCCTCTCAAGCCACGCTAGGAGTTTAAGGGCCTTATCTCCGACATCATATAGACGATGCTGGGTGGCCAACGCATATGCCCGTGCCTCACCGTCCGCTAGGGCCCGCAGTTCCCATTGTTTCAGTGCCAACCGGTGCCGTGCCACCGCACATGTTGTTTTCGCGCCTCGCCCTCCATCTGGCTAATTTCCTGATCCGTTTGTCTACACTGCAGGGTCTCTTCCTTCTTTTTTGCCCCTATTAACGCCTGCGCCTGCCCCCTCAACACCATCTAGTAGGCTTGTCACTCAGCGTCGGATCGCACAGTTGCCATGGATCTATCCACGGGAAGGCTGCCCTGTCTATCAGTGGGCCTTTTGAGTAGCACACACCGGCGCATGATCTGAGATCCCCCTCGCCATATGGTGGGTTGTAGAGAAGTCCCCTACTTTGTCAGTGTGTGTGAACAAATGATTAAGCCTAGAGGAAGTCCCGTGTCTAGCCGAGTAAAAAGTGTAGTGTCTCAGTGTAGGGTTGTGCGCGCGCCACAAGTCCACCCAACCCAATGCCCCTACAAATTCTGCCAGGCCACGTTCCCCCTTTGTGCTCGACCGAGGGCCAGACCTATCCATTTCCGGGTTCATTACTGAGTTTGTGTCGCCTCCGAGGACTAGGGTGCCCTCGGATAGGTCGGTTATGAGTGATCCGAGCTGTGGGAGTGTCAACGAGTGGAGCCCCGGTGGCACATAGCAGGAGACAAAGATCATCAGGCGACCCTCCCATTTGCCCACCGCCGTGGTAAAGCATGCCGCAGTATCTGACCAAGTGCCAGTAATCACAAGAAGTAGTGCTTTGCGTATGAGAATACCCACTCCCCGAGCCCCGGACGTAAACCCCAAGTGCGTTACCATCGTGTACCCAAACCTATCAAGGGCTTTACATCTACTGCCCCTCAGGTGCGATTCTTGAATAAGAACAAAGTCCGGGGAATGCCTCTTCAGGTATTGCATCACCAGTGTGCGCTCAATCTTATTGCCCAGCCCGTTCACATTCCAGGACCAAACCTTCACAATAGCCGGTTCACCCATTGGCCGTGCGTCTAACTAGTGGCACCGGGGCCTCCCTGCTCCCCCGCCTTGGACTCTGAGTCTACCCTCGACGTCTGTTGGTTATGTAAGTCTTGAGCATTTCTCCCCTCCTGCAAACAAAAACAAACGCACCCCTCCCTGCATCCCTGCTTGGTAAGCCCCCAACCTCCCACCACCCCAACTTGCAGAGTGCCTGTCACCCATTAAACACCCCTAAACCCATTTGTGAGGGGTTGTGAACTAGCCTCCAGCGTGAACTTAAGTCTACCTGCTAACTGGGATTCTTAGCCCCACAGTCAATCCCCACCAGGCCAACTTATGCTAACGTCACCCCGCAGCGCCACTATCACATCTCCCAGGTCAAATATCATCTTGTGCAGTTCTGTTATCTCCCCAGCATAAGTCCAGGGCCCAGGCCTCAATATCACAGCAGCATCATGGATCTCACCCCCATTAACCAAGTCCCAACCCCCCCCCCTCCCAGAGCCACAGTGCAATCATTGTCCCTGAGGTGGTGCCCCCATTGTTCACTCATCTGTCCGATGTCGGAGTCTCTAGCCACTGGGCGAGTTCTCTGTCCCCACGCCCGACTCTTCACAACTCCAGTCCATCGCCGATCTCCTGTGTCCGCCTTTGCGGCAGCCAGCCCTCCAGCCAGTCGCTCGCCTCCTCCGGCTTGTCGAAGAAATACGCCTTTCCATTGTCCAGGATTTTGAGTCGAGCCGGAAAGAGCATCATGTATTTTACGCCCTGTTTCACTGCATCAAAGGAGCGGCGCTGGCGCTGTACATGCAGCGTGAAGTCCGGAAAGAACCGGATTGTAGCGTTCTGATGTCTGAAGTCTCCGTGCATCCACGTCGCATGAAGTAAGGCATCTCGGGCCCTAAAGTTTAGGATGTGGGCAATGATGGTGCGTGGGGGGACCCCCGGTCTGGGTTTCCCCCCCAACGCTCTGTGGGCCTGCTCTATGGAGAAAAACTGCGACAGTCTCTTGGGCTTGAGGTGATTCAGGATTAAGTCCTCCAGGAAGAGGTCGACTGCGTGCCCCTCAATACCCTCCGGCACCCCCACCACCCGGATGTTGTTGCACCGGGCCCTTCCTTCTTGATTTTCGAGCCGGGTGTAAATGTCCGCTTGGTTCTTCGTGAGGGTCAACACCCGTTCCTCAAGTCATTTTGTTTTTGCTTGGACGCCCCCAATGTCAGCTTCCTTTGGCCACCTTTTCTGATATCTTGCGAAAGTCCGCCCGCAGGAGGTTGACTTCCTCGGTGACCGAATCATGTTTGGGCTCCAGGGTCCCCTTGAATTCGCAGATAGCCCGCATAATATCTTTCAAGGTCGGATCCGGGCCCTGGTCGCTCTCCTCCACCTGCATGTCCCTTTCGACCGCACCATCATCACACCCCATGGCTACCATATATTTATCTATGTGGTTGGCTTGCCCGGGCCCCGTCCCCTTGGTGTGACCCATTTCACCGTCTGTGAAGTAATGGGGGGCACGTCCCACCAGGCACGATCAATTCCGCAGACATCTGCTGTAGTCAGGGCGGGAGGGTTCCGCCCGGGCCGTCCCGCTAATGCGAGCCCTAGATGACCCACCTGTTGCTCAGTCTCTTATGTATCTCCACCGGTATAGCTGCGTTGAGCTTAGGCCCCCCACTGTCATCAGGCGGCCGCTGATGTCACACCCCAATCGTCGCACTCTCTGGCCGCTGCCCTGCCCGACTCCCACAGGGGGCCAGGATTGTACAGCCCCAGATGTCACTCAACTCACCGGTCAGGGTGGGGGGGGAGGGGTAAAACGGTCTGTACCCTCAGTACGCCGCAGGGCCACCGGGCTGACTCACTCACGACACACTGATCTTCGCTACCCCGGGTGGGCAGCCCTCACTATCTGGGAGGGCCCCGGTGCTGCTTGGTCTCACTGGCTACACCCACGTTGTGTTGGGGTTGCTTATTGATTGATACGCCTTCTACCTCGCCCCTTTCGCCGGGGCTCCGGTAGGGGTCCCGTGGTTGCTTTATTACCCAGCCGCACTCCCCCTGACCCGGGGCAGCCACTCGGACATGCCTTGGTCCACCGCTGGGCCGGCTCACCTGCCCCACATCAGTTGCTGCTTCCCCTGTTGGGCGTCCCTCACCCGCGCGGTTAGTCCCGGCACTGCTCCGTCTCTGCAGTCGCACCCGTGCTATCCTGGGGCAGCCACTTGATTGCAGCGCAGTCCGCCGCGCTCACACTGCTGGGGTTCCGATGCCGGTCTATTGGCCTCTGTGTTTCCTGGCCGCGCCCACCCCAGTCTGGGCCGGCCTCTGAGGTATGTCGCGGTTTCCTACACTTGCTCCACTGGTATACTTGTCGCCGCCGTGGTACACCTCCTCCTTACAGCCAGCGGGATTCGGGCCACAGCTCGCCCTCGCAGTCGTCTTTGTGGTGGCGACTCCTCCTAACACCTCCAGAGCAGTCGCCATCTTGTCAGCTCCCGCACCTGGCCTCCGATCGTTACCCAGCGCCGCCGCTGCCAATTGCCGCCCAAGTTTCACTGCTTAGCGGGTGCCGTCGCCTCACTGGTTGTTTATCTCTCGAAATCGGCACACCGAGGCAGGATTTTGTCGGATGGATGGGGCGCTAGTACTGGTCGCTAGCGCAGCATTCTCAGCCTGCGGCCATCTTCCGCGGCTGCTAGCCACGCCCCCCGATATAGGACATTTTTCATAGTTTCCACGGAGGCTGCATCAATTGCATCAAAAGAAGATTGATTATACATCAATGTAATTATTCAATAAGGAAAAATGTGTAGATATTTTTCATAGAATATCGATACTCATTGCTCAATATGTTTTTCAACAACTGCTTTATTTTAACAAACTTGATTCTAATATCTGTATAAAAGGGTCCGCTTAATCTTTAGGTAAGGTACGCACGTTAAACTTTGTGTGCTAATTGACTTAGAAGTTGCACACTGTCCGCAGCTTCGGACATTTATTCAGCATCTCTCTAAGTAGCAGAGCTAATGTACTATTTTATCAGCTATTGAGTGAATAGCTGAGATTGAACACTCCTTTGTCGGCAGACTGATAAGTATCCATTTACAAGGAAGGCATCTCGTATCCGAGTGAACAAGGAGGTGCCAAAGTGAACTCTTGTAATATTCTAGAATAGTACTCCTTTGGTTGCTCTGCTTGCATTTAGGTACAAGAACTAGTTTTGGGAGGAGCCTGATGGGGCTTAGGAGGATATGTGTTTGCATACAGAATCATGTACTAATGACATCACACATAGAGAGGGATGAAGGGAGGTGCCAAGAGAGGCTGTACAGTGAAATCCGCTAATTACCATATCAAATCCCAGAGCCCAACAGGCACTTATCTGCAGAACCAACAGAAGATAAAGTAGTCCACCTGATGTCTGGCTTTTGACCTGAGTGATAGAAAACATAGAAAGTATGCTTGCATACCTCTCTGATCAGTGCATATGTTTCAAATTTGTCTCCCTGTAAGAGACAAAAGTGTCACCATTGTGGGACTGCTCATATCGCCTATCTGATGTTATCTTTGTGCAGTGGCAGTATCGTAGCCAATGAAGTCTATCTGAGACGCAATTATTGCTTATTGAAAACTTTACCCAATACCCCATCATGTCAACTTGAAAAATAGTTGATATTGACAATTTTTAATAGTCTCCAGGGAGGCTAGATCAATTGTGTTAAAAGAAGATTGATTATACATCAATGTCATTATTCAATAAACAAAATTGTGTAGATATTTTTCATAACATATAAATTCTCATTGGTCAATATGTTTTTTATAACTGTTTCTTTTCAACCAAAGTGTATTTTATATCTGTAAAAAAGGGTCCTCTTAATCATTAGGTAAGGTACACCTATTAAACTTTGTGTACTCTTTGACTTAGAAGCTGCGTAGTGTCCAAAGCTTCAGACATTTATTCAGCATCTCTCTAAGTAGAGGAGCTAATGTACTATTTTGTCGGCTATTGAGTGAATAGCTGAGATTGTACACTCCTTTGTCGGCAGACTGATATTTATCCTTTTACAAGAAAGGCATCTTGTATCTGGGTGAACAAGGAGGTGCCAAAGTGAACTCTTGTAATATTCTAGAATAGTACTCCTTTGGTTGCTCTGCTTGCATTTAGGTACAAGAACTAGTTTTGGGAGGAGCCAGATGGGGCTTAGGAGTATATGTGTTTTCATCCAGAATCATGTACTGATTTTTTTTTAAACATGTTTTATTGGGTTATCAAAAAGCATAAGCACAGAAATGTACCTGAATAAGGATGCACGTGGACAGATTGAATACAAATTTAGTACTTAGCATGAGATTACAGTTCCATAGTGCATCAGCAATCATCTGCAAGCAAAAGGAGAAAAGGAACCCTCTCCTAACATGGGGAAATGTGATCTGAATGGGGGATAATCCCCGCTACCCCATCCTCCGTCTTGTGATATATGTTAGACCTGGGACCTTGGCGTGAGTCTCCCTTCCACTTTTTGTCGCTGTGCTCCCTATATAAAATGTATATGTTGGTTGGATTCCATGATTGGCTTATTTGGTTTACTGTCAGACCCCAGTAAAGTGCACCAGGAGTGCCCAGGGCTTGTAAATACAAATGCTGCGTGGGCTTGCAGCACTGGTTGTGCCACCCACAGAAGCGGCCTGGTAAAATGTGTCTAAGGTCTGCCATTGCAGAACCTGCATGCAGTCTGGTACTGTCATGCTGACTGGGCAAGTGCCACCACTTGCCAGTCCCTAAACCTTCCCTTAACTTCAAGTTAGTCACCCCTATGGTAGGCCCAAGGGCAGGGTGCATTGTAAGCATAAGGTAGGACAAGCCCGGATGTGTGTGGCATGTCCTAATAGTGAATTACAGCCATTTTCGTTTTTCACTAGTGCAAGGCTACCTGTTCTCATAGGCCAGAATGGGCTGTTAGAATTGTTACATTCTATGATCCTAACAGACCCAGGGAACATGGTAGAGATTTGAGTTTAGTATGCCTGAACTCAGAATAATAAAATACATCTTTTAGCAAAGTTTATTTTAATGTTGTGTGTTGACAAATGCCACTTTTAGAAAGTTGGCATTTGCTTGCCTAACCATTTCAGCCCGCCTCTGCGCTGATGTGTATCTGCTGTCTGGTTTGTGTGAGTGACAGGGCTGGGGAATCCCAGAGGGGCAGGGCTAGGTAGCCTTGTGGTGAATAGAGAGACTGACATATAGATGGGTGGGAGGAGTACACCTGGACTCTGAATAGGGCTGTGCTCTGCCACCACAATGCTGGCTCCAACCCCTGTGGAGCGTCTTATGACTCTGCCCTGCACACTGAAAGCAGAAGCCTGCATCATGTCAACAAAGTGCTCAGAAACCGGACCGAACTCGGCAAGGGGCCCCCTGGCCTGAAAGAACAAAAGAATCGCACTATAAGTATTGGGTCCCTGCTCCCAAGAGGTTAGATCCTGCTAACAAGACGAACCTCTGCCTGAGGAGAAGGAACCGGGAAAGCGGTAGGAGGAGTACTGTCCCTGACCTGGGGGATTGGCCTGCAGTGGTGGCCTTGCTGCTGAAGGAGAGGAGAAAGATTATCCAGAACCTTTATTTCAACTTTTAAGATCTCCAAGGGCTTGTGACTGAGATTGCTCCCTGAATGAAGTCCCAGGACCAGTGGACTTCACCCCCCTTGAGAACCGCCGCCGAGAACCGCCGTTCTCACCGCAAAACCGAAGCCAAGGGAAGTGTGCGCCTCCTAGATCGGCGCGTACACTGGAGAACCTGTGCCCAGCTGTCAGGCCCAAACAACGCGACTAAGGCCCCCTATGAGCCGGAGCTCGCACCGTGAAGGAAGGACTTCGTGCCGCACTTTTAACTCCCCCTCTTCGCGTCGTACTGCTCAGCGTGCCCCCCTACCCCTGTTGTGGGGCGGCGCGTAGAGTGGTTGGTACATCGCTCACCATCGGAGCGTACTGCCTGCTTTGCACTGCGCTTGAAGAAAAGGCACCACTCTCAAGGTACGGCTCGTACACCGCAACGAATCGCCAGAGCACCGTACCTACTCACCGTCCGCTCGAACATCGTGACTGAGGCCCCCTATGAGCTGAAGCTCGCACCGTAACAGGAGGACATCGCAACGTACAACGCGCTGGGATTCACCGCATCATCCGTGACAAACTTTCAAAGATAAGGTACTGTGTACGTACGCACCGCAGGGTGTACGCTTCGCACCGGATCGTCTGCAGCGTTTGTGAACCCCGTTCGTAAGCACCGCAGGGTGTACGCTTCGCATCGGAGCGTCTGCAACGCTAGTGAGACTCGCTCGTAAGCATCTTTCATCCCCGTACTCACCGTACAATGAGGAACGAACCGCACAGAACTGTTAAATACGCTTGAATCAAGAACTGCTTAATGCCAATAAGTATTGTGGGCCTTTTTATCGTTATTGGGTCTTGTGCTAAGTCTTATTATATAAAATTATTATTTTTGATAAACCCAGTGTGGAGTCCATTTGTGGGGTTGCCATTGAATTACTGTATGTGGTCACAAATGCTTAACCATTGCGCCCTGAGATAAGCCTTGTCTGCTCGCGCCAAGCTACCTAGAGGGTGAGCAGGGGTTGTGTTGGGAGTGTAACCCCTTACCCTGACTAGAGGAGAGGATACCTGCTTGACACAAGTACCTACCTGTGCCAACCAGAGATCCCCAATTCTAACAATATAAGTCAGCGAGATCTATTAGTTGGTATCTCTCCGGCCACCATCTATAGCTTGCAACTCTAACAATCCCCTCCCCTCCCCTCCCAATCCCAACTATCCCCCCCTCCCTCTCCCCCCCAGCATATCGCTGAGTTAAGAAAAGGTTCGGTGCTGGATCCGTGGGCAGGACAGTGATGCTCCGTGGCCCATGTATTCCAAACCACAAGTGTCAGTGTTAGGGACAAGTGCGCACCCAGGATCGCCCCGCTGTATCTGCACCATGCTCTCTAAGCAATCAGTGCCTCCCAGCCTCAGTTATCTGCTGCTGGCTCCCCCCGGTCAGGAGAGCCCTCAATATCACCATGTGGATGTTTTACCAGCTCCACCAGTGCAACCCACGCACGCGCCATTTCCAGAGATTTGTCACTCCCAGTTCGGGTGGCCATGCGCAATCTGCAGCTCCCCTCCGCTTCTGCCCATTTCACTAACTTCCTAGTCCATCGCGCTAAGTTGGGGCCAGTCCTTGCCTTCCAGTGGCTGGTGATCTCCCTCTGGGCCAAGACCAGCCCCAGGTCTATAAACTTGCTAGTGACTTTGGTCTTGGCAGTATGCAGAAACCAATGCAACAAACAACAGCTCGGTGTCAGCGCTACCCCTCTTTCTGTTGCCGCTGCCAACTCAGACGTCACTCCCCTCCAGAACTCTCCCAGAAGTGGACAATTCCAAAACATGTGGAGGAACCCCGCCCCCTCCAGGTTACACCGTGGACACGCTCTTGAAACCCCGAAGTATTCATTCACCTTACCCGGGGTAAGGTAAGCCCTATGCAGCACGTAGAAGTGGATTAGCTGGAAGCGGGCATTCCTGGAACACTTCCAGGCCCATTCTACCAATTCCCTCCATGGCTTCTCCTCAATGGGTTCCCCAAATCATCTTCCCATTTGAGACGTAGGGCCGATAAGGGCTTTCGCAAGCTGTGGGTAATCCGCCTGTAGAGACACGTGACCGCCTTAAACGTTCCCGCCGCCATTACTACATATTGGCAGGCCAGCGAGGTCTGAGGATCCACCATCCCCTCCCGCCAGTGTTTCCTAATGGCTGTTGTCAGTGCGGCATGAAGCAGTAAGTCCCCGCATGGTAGGTCATGGCACTCCACCAGGTCATTAAAAGGTAGGAGGTTGCCAAATAGATCCCCTTCAGTAAGTATCCCCGCCTCCTCCCAGTCCCGTAGTCTACCCCAGTCACCTCCATGTGGTAGGGCCTCACATATCATCAGCGGGATCTCCGGAGCATAGGGGGTGCGCGTGCACGCACGCCTGGCCAAACGGTTCCAGCACTTGCGCACCACCTGTAAGTCAGTCGGGAGCACCCTATTCCTTATGGGCAAGCGCAGCAGCACCCGGGATAGCAGCGCCAAGGGAGGGTCCGGCCCACCAGGCTTCTCCCGGTGCCTAATTCGGCCAGCCACCCATTTAGTGAACCATTGTAACTGCGCTGCATGTTAATATGCCTCTAGATCCGACAAGGCAAATCCTCCCTCCGCTCTGAGTTGCTGCATGGTGACCAGGGCCACCCTCCGGCGCCCCACGCCCCACAAGAATCCTGTGAGCAATGTGTTGAGCTGCGCGAACACCTGGGTTGGGATCCAGATTGGAAGGGTCACAAAAAAATAGAGAAGCCTGGGTAGTGTGACCATTTTCACCAAGGCAACCCTGCCCGCTACCGATAAAGGGAGCTTTCCCCAAAACTCAAAACAGGTCTTGACCTTACGTACGGCCTGCCCTATATTGCCCTCCAACATGTCAGTAGGGTTGTGATAGATCTGGTTCCAAGGTAAGGCAAGCAGCTAGTTTCTCACGGGACCCCCTCCGCCGGCTGCGTACCATCCCTGCCTGGGTGTGTCGGAAAAAGACAGGACTTGGACCAGTTCACAAGAAGCCCTGCGGCCTCCCCCAGAGAATGGAGCAGTCCCTTGGCTCCCCGGAGGGCCTCCCCAGAGTCAGCCAGAAATAATAGTAGATCATACAGCGCTATGTGTTGCAAGTGTCCCTCCACTACTAACCCCTGGTAGTGACGTCCAGATCGGGCCTGAACAGCCATTGGCTCCATTGCCAGCGCAAAGAGCAGGGGCGACAGTGGGCAACCCTGCCTCGTCCCCCTACCCACATTGCAAGCAGCAGAGATCAACCCTCCCATTCTGACCCTGGCAGTGGAGTTGTTATACAAGATCGCTGTCCATTCCACGAAGCGGTCTCCCAGGCCAAACGCCCTCAGGACCGCGAAAAGATATGGCCACTCTAGACTATCGAAGGCCTTCTCGATATCAACCGCAAAAATACAAGCCTCCTCCCTGCAATAGGTGTCTGCCCGCAGTAACCTCCTTATGTTCATCGCCGTGTTCCTAGCCGGGATAAATCCCTCCTGGTCCACATGAACTAACGTCGACATGTGGGCCATTAGCTGACTAGCGAGGATTCGACTTAGTATCTTATAGTCCAGGTTAAGCATGGCAAGCAGTCTGTATGCAGTCCGGTCCCAGGGCACCCTACCTGGTTTAAGGAGAGGCACGATGATTGCCTCCAGTGTGGAAACAGGAAGACAACCCTCCCGCCGTGCTTTGTTATACACTACGACCAACTTCGGGGCCAGGCTATCTACAAATGCAGAATAAAATTCCACCGGAAGGCCGTCCGTCCCCGGCGTCTTGTTCCGAGCCATATGCTTGATAGTGCTGCGCACTTCTCCCACCTCAACATCTTTACCAACCTCCTCTGCAGCTTCGATATCAATCTGGGGGAGTTCTATGCCCTTTAATAGCCCCCACCAGTAGCAGCCCCAGGATCATGCCTACTCATATAAAGAGTGGTATAATAGTCCAGAAAGTGTGTGTTGATGGCTTGTTGAGTGTAATACGCCACACCCTCCTGGTCCCTAATCTCCAGAATCAGCGTGCCTCTACGCGCCGGGTTTGCCAACCACGCCAGCAGCGTCCCAGATTTGTCCAGTTTCGCTTGGGCCCAAGTGGTGTAGGCCTTATAATCAAAGGAGCGCAGCCTTTCCACCTGCGTCGCCACCTCATCGCGTGCCGCAATCAGGTCCTCCTGCCTATCAGGTCGTTCCGATCTCTCCTTTTCCAGGTCTCGGAGCCTATTCTCTGCCCTCAGCACCTCCTGTGTCATCACCTTTCGGACTCCCACCACCTCCCCAATGCAACGCCCTCTGATTACTGTTTTGAACGCGTCCCATTCGATAAGTAGGCTCAATGCAGACCCCGCATTATCTAGGAAATCGTCTTCGATCGCAGATCCAATCGAGGTCTTAAACACTGGATCTTCTAGCGCCTCCGGTCTCAACCGCCAAGTAGGAATGGCAGGCTTTGCCCATATCCAATCTAGCAATAGCAGCAACGTGTTATGATCAGAGATCGTTCTGTTCAAATATTCACTATGGGTAATCCCTCCGTGCACCTCTGGGGAGCAAAGGAATGAGTCCAGACGAACATGCAACTCATGCAACCCAGAGAAGTATGAGTAGTCCCTATCCCCCGGGTGGTGGGCCCTCCAAGTATCTATCAGCCCCCACTGGCACTGCCACGCCCGCCTAGTCACTGCAAGTCTGTGCATGGGAGCATCTGGAAGAGGTAGATGAGAGCGATCCAGGTCCAAGTCAGCAACACAATTAAAGTCCCCCCCCCAGCAGCACTGAACCCGTCAACAGGGGAGCCAGCTTCCCGGAGAGGTGGTCAAAGAATCCAGCTTGAGCTACATTGGGGGCGTAGAAGCTCCCCAACACTATATCCCTACCGTCCAGCCATCCCACTACCACCACGTATCTACCATCTGGGTCAATCAGCTGCATAGCACTCTGAAACGGGACCCACGCTCGTATCCAGATCAATGTGCCCCTGTCAAAGGCCGAGTATGAGGTGTACAACAACTGCCCCCTCCAGCTACGCTGTAGTGCCGCCCCCTCCGTCTGTGTTAAATGTGTTTTCTGCAGCATAGCAATCTGTACCTCCCTCCGCACCAAATATGTCGTTCATGGCAGGGGCCTCCACACCTCCGCCCCCAGAGTTCAGCCCGACCAGGAGTTGCTCCCTAGCGCCAGCTCGGGCCTCTCTCACCCAACATCATGGATCCATTTCACATGAGGAAGTCCGCTGTGGGGAGAGCCCCTCCGGGGCCACTTCCGTCCGAAGCCAATTCTCTAAATACCGAACAGCGTCATCTCCTTCCTCTCGTTCTGGGACCCCCACTATGAGCAGATTGTTCCTGTAAGAGCACCCCTCGCTGTCCTCCGCTCTCACCTCCAAGATCCTGACCCTCTCTTCTACCAGTTTCAGAGAGCGCTGCAGGGTAGAGATTGCGTCCCGAACCTCCTCCAAAGTCGTCTCAGTATATTCGCCCTTGAACGCGCACACAGGGTCCCAGCCAGACCTCCAAAGCCGGGCACACCTCCGCGTCCGATGGTCGTGCGATTGCTCCACTACCGCGACAGAGACCACATCTTGGAACAGGCGCGCGGAGAGCAGAACCTCCAAATCGCGAATGCCATGGTGATGATCTTCCCGGATTTCACCAGGGAGTTACGATCTAAAACTTAGAGAGATGCTGAATAAATGTCTGAATCTTTGGACACTGCGCAGCTTGTAAATCAATTAGCACACAAAGTTTAATATGTGTACCATACCTAATTATTAAGCAGACCCTCTTTTACAGATATAAGAAACACGTTGGTTCAAATGAAACAGTTGTTGAAAAACATATTGAGCAAAGAGTATTGATATTCTATGAAAAATATCTACACCTTTTTACTTATTAAATAAATACATTGATGTATAATCAATCTTGTTTTGACACAATTGATCTAGCCTCGGTAGAGATTATCCTAAATTGCCAAGAACTAGTTTTGGGAGGAGCCTGCTTGATCTTAGGAGGATATGTGGTTGCATACATAATCATGTACTGATGACATCACACATAGAGAGGGATGAAGGGAGGTGCCAAAGGAGGCTGTATAGTGAAATCTGCTAATTAGCATATGGAATCCCAGAGCCCAATGGACACGTATCTGCAGAACCAACAGAAGATAAAGTAGTCCACATGATGTCTGGCTTTTGACCTAAGTGATAGAAAACATAGGGGCATATCTACAAGGCGGCGATATAAAATTATCGCCACTTTTGCGGCCGTTTTCGGCCGAAAAGCGGCGATAATTATATAGCTATATCAGCAAGGTCACACTATCGCGTGAAACCTTGCCTTAGCGCCTGAATTCCTAACGCCCATCTATGCATCTCTAATGAGATGCAAAGTGGGCGTTCCTCTCCAGGATAACGGGGGCATTTCTCCTATTATCAAGCTTCACGCAAAGCTGCATAGCGACAAGAAAAGTAGCGATAACCTCTGTTATTGCTACTTTCCTTACGCCTGCTTCAGGACTGATTTAGCCATGATATCCTATGGAAGGTGGATATCATGGCTAAGTATTGGAGGCCCTATCAGCAAGCTATCGCCGAACTTCGTGGGATTGTCGATAGGTTTCCAGCGATAATCTCACGTTTGGCAGCTAGCGCTAGGATTTTTATCGCTTTTGAGATAAGCGTTGCTAATAGCACGCTATCTCAGCGATAAAAATCCACGCTAGCCGGCGATAATTATCCTAGCGCTAAGTGCGCTTAGCGATAATTATCGCCGGTTGTTGCTGATATGCCCCATAGAAAGTATGCTTGCATGTCTCTCTGATCAGTGCATATGTTCCAACTTTGTCTCCCTGTAAAAGTGTCACCATTGTGGGACTGCTCATATTGCCAATTGGACGGTATCTTTGTGTAGTGGCAGTATTGTAACCAATGATCTGTATTTGAGGTGTGATTATTGCTTATTCAAAACTTTACGCAATACCTAGTCTTGTCAACTTAAACAACAGTTTATATTGGCAATTTAGGATAGTCTCTACCGAGGCTAGATCAATTGTGTCAAAAAAAGTTTGATTATACATCAATGTATTTAGTCAATAAGTAAAAAGGTGTAGATATTTTTCATAGAATATCAATACTCTTTGCTCAATATGTTTTTCAACAACTGTTTCGTTTGAACCAACGTGTTTCTTATATCTGTAAAAGAGGGTCCGCTTAATTATTAGGTATGGTACACATATTTGACTTTGTGTGCTAATTGATTTAGTAGCTGCGCAGTGTCCAAATATTCAGACATTTATTCAGCATCTCTCTAAGTTTTAGATCGAATGTACTATTTTGTCGGCTATTGAGTGAATAGCTGAGATTGTATACTCCTTTGTCGGCAGACTGATATGTATCCATTTACAAGGAAGGCATCTCGTATCCGGGTGAACAAGGAGGCGCCAAAGTTAACTCTTGTAATATTCTAGAATAGTACACCTTTGGTTGCTTTATCGCATTTAGGCCCAAGAACTAGTTTTGGGAGGAGCTAGATGGGGCTTAGGAGAATATGTATTTGCATACAGAATCATGTACTGATAACATCACATATAGAGAGGGATGAAGGGAGGTGCAAAAGGAGGCTGTATAGTGAAATCTGTTGATTAGTATATGGAATCCCAGAACCCAATGGGCACTTATCTGCAGAACCAACAGACGATAAAGTAGTCCACATGATGTCTGGCGTTTGACCTGTGTGATAATAAAATATATAAAGTATGCTTGCATATCTCTCTGATCAGTGCATATATTGCAAAACGTTGTCTCCCTGTAAGAGACAAAAGTGTCACCATTGTGGGTCTGCTCATATCGCTTATATGACATTATCTTTGTTCTGTGGCAATATCGAAGCAAATGAGGTTTATCCGAGGCGTAATTATGGCTTATTGAAAATTTTACCCAATACCCCGCATTATCAACTTGAAAAACAGTTGATATTGGTAATTTTTGATAGTCTCCATGGAGACTAGGTCAATTCTGTCAAAAGAAGATTGATTATACATCAATGTTATCATTCAATAAACAAAAAGGTGTAGATATTTTTCATAAAATATCAATACTCATTGGTCAATATGTTTTTTAACAACTGTTTCATTTGAACCAGAGTGTTTCTTATATCTGTAAAAAAGGGTCTGCTTAATCATGAGGTAAGGTACACATATTATATTGTGTGCTGATTGACTTAGAAGCTACGCAGTGTCCAAAGCTTCAGACATTTATTCAGCATCTCTCTAACTTTTAGATCGAATGTACTATTTTGTCAGCTATTGAGTGAATAGCTGAGATTGTACACTCCCTTGTCGGCAGACTGATATGTATCTATTTACAAGGAAGGCATCTTGTATCTGGGTGAACAAGGAGGTGCCAAAGTGAACTCTTGTAATATTCTAGAATAGTACTCCTTTGGTTGCTCTGCTTGCATTTAGGTACAAGAACTAGTTTTGGGATGAGCCAGATGGGACTTAGGAGTATATGTGTTTGCATACAGAATCATGTACTGATGACATCACACATAGAGAGAGATGAAGGGTGGTGCCAAAGGAGGCTGTATAGTGAAATCTGCTAATTAGCATATGGAATCCCAGAGCCCAATGGGCACTTATCTGCAGAACCAACAGAAGATAAAGTAGTCCACCTGATGTCTGGCTTTTGACCTGAGTGATAGAAAACATAGAAAGTATGCTTGCACATCTCTCTGATCAGTGCATATGTTCCAACTTTGTCTCCCTGTAAGAGACAAAAGTGTCACGATTGTGGGACTGCTCATATTGCCAATTGGACGTTATCTTTATGTAGTGGCAGTATTGTAACCAATGAGGTGTATCCGAGGTGCGATTGTTGCTTATTCAAAACTTTACGCAATACCCAGTCTTGTCAACTTGAACAACAGTTGATATTGGCAATTTAGGATAATCTTTACGGAGGCTAGATCAATTGTGTCAAAAAATGATTGATTATACATCAATGTATTTATTCAATAAGTAAAAAGGCGTAGATATTTTTCATAGAATATCAATACTCTTTGGTCGATATGTTTTTCATTAACTGTTTCATTTCAACCAACGTGTTTCTTATATGCGTAAAAGAGGGTCCGCTTAATCATTAGGTAAGGTACACATATTAAACTTTGGGTGCTAATTGATTTAGAAGCTGCGCAGTGTCCGAAGAGTCAGACATTTATTCAACATCTCTCTAGGTTTTAGATCAAATGTACTATTGTGAGAAAGTGGCTCTGTATATACTTTTGCAAAATAGGTACAGGGTGTACAGAGTCCACAGTCCCCAGAGGTTTGGCAGAGGCTAAAGTTAGATATAACCTTAGTCTCTAAAGTGGTAGCTTGGTCGAGCAGTAAGGCAGTATCAGAGGACAGTGTAAAGCATTTGTTGTACACACTCAGTCAGCAAAATGATTTCACACGCTCAATATCAGAATGAGATGCTTTATTTAAATACTTTTGCAATATGCAATTGGCTTTTGTAGAAAGTTATAAGTTGTTGCAATAGCCAACACAGTTTTAAACACAATAATGCTTTGAGTTCAATGGAAATTTCAATTTGTTTGCAATAGATTACTTTCAGGATTACTTTACAGATTCCAGGACTGGATCCTAAATTCAGTCCTGGGACAGTACTTAGAAACAAGTGATAAAAGTCGACTTAGTTACTACTAGGATTTTTAAGTAATATTTTGCTATTTTAAAAGTTGACACTTAGAAGGAATTTCATAGAAAACAGTCAATGATTCCCTATGGAAGAAAATTCAAGTTGCAGGTATAGTATGTTCTCGTTACTTTTGTAACCCAGTACTGGGTGCCTAGACTCAGTACTGAGATCTTTATCCAAAACAGGTAAGTAATTACGTTTTCAGAAGTTATACAATTTTTAAAGAATATTTAAAGTTTGCAGAAATTGACACTTTGAAGAAATTTCACAGAAAAACAGTCAATCATTCCCTATGTTACATCAGATTGGTCGCACACTGCTACACCTACCAGTCGTGTTCCCCCAATGAAAATAGTCCCTGAAGGTCAGCGTCGGCGGATACACCTATGCTCAAGAGTGCGTGCAAGTATGCGTGGCGTGTGCCATCCCTGGACACGTGTTTCGAGGTAGTTGCCTCTCGTCAGCAGGGAGTAGGAAAATTAGAGTGGGGTTGCTGTGTAAGCTGCTAAAAACATAATCAGGTCTAGTACCTCTCTTAGCGCGCAGGTGCGTAACCATGAGTCCGTCGACTCCACCGGCTCAAGGGAGCCTGAATATAAAGTTACATCAGATTGGTCGCACACTGCTACACCTACCAGTCGTGTTCCCCCAATGAAAATAGTCCCTGAAGGTCAGCGTCGGCGGATACACCTATGCTCAAGAGTGCGTGCAAGTATGCGTGGCGTGTGCCATCCCTGGACACGTGTTTCGAGGTAGTTGCCTCTCGTCAGCAGGGAGTAGGAAAATTAGAGTGGGGTTGCTGTGTAAGCTGCTAAAAACATAATCAGGTCTAGTACCTCTCTTAGCGCGCAGGTGCGTAACCATGAGTCCGTCGACTCCACCGGCTCAAGGGAGCCTGAATATAAAGTTACATCAGATTGGTCGCACACTGCTACACCTACCAGTCATGTTCCCCCAATGAAAATAGTCCCTGAAGGTCAGCGTCGGCGGATACACCTATGCTCAAGAGTGCGTGCAAGTATGCGTGGCGTGTGCCATCCCTGGACACGTGTTTCGAGGTAGTTGCCTCTCGTCAGCAGGGAGTAGGAAAATTAGAGTGGGGTTGCTGTGTAAGCTGCTAAAAACATAATCAGGTCTAGTACCTCTCTTAGCGCGCAGGTGCGTAACCATGAGTCCGTCGACTCCACCGGCTCAAGGGAGCCTGAATATAAAGTTACATCAGATTGGTCGCACACTGCTACACCTACCAGTCGTGTTCCCCCAATGAAAATAGTCCCTGAAGGTACGAGAGGTACTAGACCTGATAACGATTTTAGCAGCTTACACAGCAACCCCACACATTTTCCTACTCCCTGCTGACGAGAGGCAACTACCTCGAAACACGTGTCCAGGGATGGCACACGCCACGCATCCTTGCATTCACACTCGAGCATAGGTGTATCCGCCGACGCTGACCTTCAGGGACCATTTTCATTGGGGGAACACGACTGGTAGGTGTAGCAGTGTGCGACCAATCTGGTTTAACTTTATATTCAGGCTCCCTTGAGCCGGTGGAGTCGACGGACTCATGGTTACGCACCTGCGCGCTACGAGAGGTACTAGACCTGATAACGATTTTAGCAGCTTACACAGCAACCCCACACATTTTCCTACTCCCTGCTGACGAGAGGCAACTACCTCGAAACACGTGTCCAGGGATGGCACACGCCACGCATCCTTGCATTCACACTCGAGCATAGGTGTATCCGCCGACGCTGACCTTCAGGGACCATTTTCATTGGGGGAACACGACTGGTAGGTGTAGCAGTGTGCGACCAATCTGGTTTAACTTTATATTCAGGCTCCCTTGAGCCGGTGGAGTCGACGGACTCATGGTTACGCACCTGCGCGCTACGAGAGGTACTAGACCTGATAACGATTTTAGCAGCTTACACAGCAACCCCACACATTTTCCTACTCCCTGCTGACGAGAGGCAACTACCTCGAAACACGTGTCCAGGGATGGCACACGCCACGCATCCTTGCATTCACACTCGAGCATAGGTGTATCCGCCGACGCTGACCTTCAGGGACCATTTTCATTGGGGGAACACGACTGGTAGGTGTAGCAGTGTGCGACCAATCTGGTTTAACTTTATATTCAGGCTCCCTTGAGCCGGTGGAGTCGACGGACTCATGGTTACGCACCTGCGCGCTACGAGAGGTACTAGACCTGATAACGATTTTAGCAGCTTACACAGCAACCCCACACATTTTCCTACTCCCTGCTGACGAGAGGCAACTACCTCGAAACACGTGTCCAGGGATGGCACACGCCACGCATCCTTGCATTCACACTCGAGCATAGGTGTATCCGCCGACGCTGACCTTCAGGGACCATTTTCATTGGGGGAACACGACTGGTAGGTGTAGCAGTGTGCGACCAATCTGGTTTAACTTTATATTCAGGCTCCCTTGAGCCGGTGGAGTCGACGGACTCATGGTTACGCACCTGCGCGCTACGAGAGGTACTAGACCTGATAACGATTTTAGCAGCTTACACAGCAACCCCACACATTTTCCTACTCCCTGCTGACGAGAGGCAACTACCTCGAAACACGTGTCCAGGGATGGCACACGCCACGCATCCTTGCATTCACACTCGAGCATAGGTGTATCCGCCGACGCTGACCTTCAGGGACCATTTTCATTGGGGGAACACGACTGGTAGGTGTAGCAGTGTGCGACCAATCTGGTTTAACTTTATATTCAGGCTCCCTTGAGCCGGTGGAGTCGACGGACTCATGGTTACGCACCTGCGCGCTACGAGAGGTACTAGACCTGATAACGATTTTAGCAGCTTACACAGCAACCCCACACATTTTCCTACTCCCTGCTGACGAGAGGCAACTACCTCGAAACACGTGTCCAGGGATGGCACACGCCACGCATCCTTGCATTCACACTCGAGCATAGGTGTATCCGCCGACGCTGACCTTCAGGGACCATTTTCATTGGGGGAACACGACTGGTAGGTGTAGCAGTGTGCGACCAATCTGGTTTAACTTTATATTCAGGCTCCCTTGAGCCGGTGGAGTCGACGGACTCATGGTTACGCACCTGCGCGCTACGAGAGGTACTAGACCTGATAACGATTTTAGCAGCTTACACAGCAACCCCACACATTTTCCTACTCCCTGCTGACGAGAGGCAACTACCTCGAAACACGTGTCCAGGGATGGCACACGCCACGCATCCTTGCATTCACACTCGAGCATAGGTGTATCCGCCGACGCTGACCTTCAGGGACCATTTTCATTGGGGGAACACGACTGGTAGGTGTAGCAGTGTGCGACCAATCTGGTTTAACTTTATATTCAGGCTCCCTTGAGCCGGTGGAGTCGACGGACTCATGGTTACGCACCTGCGCGCTACGAGAGGTACTAGACCTGATAACGATTTTAGCAGCTTACACAGCAACCCCACACATTTTCCTACTCCCTGCTGACGAGAGGCAACTACCTCGAAACACGTGTCCAGGGATGGCACACGCCACGCATCCTTGCATTCACACTCGAGCATAGGTGTATCCGCCGACGCTGACCTTCAGGGACCATTTTCATTGGGGGAACACGACTGGTAGGTGTAGCAGTGTGCGACCAATCTGGTTTAACTTTATATTCAGGCTCCCTTGAGCCGGTGGAGTCGACGGACTCATGGTTACGCACCTGCGCGCTACGAGAGGTACTAGACCTGATAACGATTTTAGCAGCTTACACAGCAACCCCACACATTTTCCTACTCCCTGCTGACGAGAGGCAACTACCTCGAAACACGTGTCCAGGGATGGCACACGCCACGCATCCTTGCATTCACACTCGAGCATAGGTGTATCCGCCGACGCTGACCTTCAGGGACCATTTTCATTGGGGGAACACGACTGGTAGGTGTAGCAGTGTGCGACCAATCTGGTTTAACTTTATATTCAGGCTCCCTTGAGCCGGTGGAGTCGACGGACTCATGGTTACGCACCTGCGCGCTACGAGAGGTACTAGACCTGATAACGATTTTAGCAGCTTACACAGCAACCCCACACATTTTCCTACTCCCTGCTGACGAGAGGCAACTACCTCGAAACACGTGTCCAGGGATGGCACACGCCACGCATCCTTGCATTCACACTCGAGCATAGGTGTATCCGCCGACGCTGACCTTCAGGGACCATTTTCATTGGGGGAACACGACTGGTAGGTGTAGCAGTGTGCGACCAATCTGGTTTAACTTTATATTCAGGCTCCCTTGAGCCGGTGGAGTCGACGGACTCATGGTTACGCACCTGCGCGCTACGAGAGGTACTAGACCTGATAACGATTTTAGCAGCTTACACAGCAACCCCACACATTTTCCTACTCCCTGCTGACGAGAGGCAACTACCTCGAAACACGTGTCCAGGGATGGCACACGCCACGCATCCTTGCATTCACACTCGAGCATAGGTGTATCCGCCGACGCTGACCTTCAGGGACCATTTTCATTGGGGGAACACGACTGGTAGGTGTAGCAGTGTGCGACCAATCTGGTTTAACTTTATATTCAGGCTCCCTTGAGCCGGTGGAGTCGACGGACTCATGGTTACGCACCTGCGCGCTACGAGAGGTACTAGACCTGATAACGATTTTAGCAGCTTACACAGCAACCCCACACATTTTCCTACTCCCTGCTGACGAGAGGCAACTACCTCGAAACACGTGTCCAGGGATGGCACACGCCACGCATCCTTGCATTCACACTCGAGCATAGGTGTATCCGCCGACGCTGACCTTCAGGGACCATTTTCATTGGGGGAACACGACTGGTAGGTGTAGCAGTGTGCGACCAATCTGGTTTAACTTTATATTCAGGCTCCCTTGAGCCGGTGGAGTCGACGGACTCATGGTTACGCACCTGCGCGCTACGAGAGGTACTAGACCTGATAACGATTTTAGCAGCTTACACAGCAACCCCACACATTTTCCTACTCCCTGCTGACGAGAGGCAACTACCTCGAAACACGTGTCCAGGGATGGCACACGCCACGCATCCTTGCATTCACACTCGAGCATAGGTGTATCCGCCGACGCTGACCTTCAGGGACCATTTTCATTGGGGGAACACGACTGGTAGGTGTAGCAGTGTGCGACCAATCTGGTTTAACAATCATTCCCTATGCAAGAAAATTGGGTTACTGGTAAGTACAGATGTAAGTATTTTTCAGAGTCAGTGCTGGGCACCAAGATCCAGCACTGGGAGCTCACCAAATAGCAGGTGAGTATTTTCGTTTTCGTTACTCTGCTGATTTTGGTGAATATTTTATGTTTTGAAAACTCCACTCTGAAGAAATTTCAGAAGAAACCAGTCAATGTTACCCTATGGAGAAAATTGAGTTATCGGTTTAAAGGTAAGTACTCGACTGGCAGAGTTAAGGTTCTGGGCATAGACTCAGGGGTCTACCAGGGCCAGGTAGGTAGAGTTGTTTCACCCTCAGCGCCACAGGGACAGCCGGGTGCAGAGAGAGTTAGGCCCAATGTTATCCTATGAGAGGTAGGGGGGCCTTGGTTGGTGGCTGCTGACTAGCAGGCCACGCGGCTGTGGGAGCTGGGCTCCTGGTCACTTGCTCAGGGCAAATGGGGAAGTAGATAGGTGTAGAGGTTACACTGCCAGGGCCACTCGGGCGGCTGGGTGCAGGGTGCTTTTGAGCTCTCGGGCGCTCAATTGATTTCAATGGGAGAGCTCCGGTTTAGAAAAAGATTGCAAGCTCGGAGACGAAGATTCTTCAGGTGCCACCACCACTTTGAGAGGTAAGTTGGGTAGTTGGAGGATAGGTACGTACCCAGGAGTTGGGCACAGGGAGCCGCAGGGCGCTGGGTGCAGGGGTGCCTTTTGGTGTCGGGAAATCTTACCCTCCGTTGTTCGCGTTGGGGGGGTACCTGGTTCTGAGGCTGCAGGCGTCGTCAGGAGCGTTGAGGGAAGTCCTTGGGTGCCGGACTCGGGTTCACAGTCGTCGTGGGGTCGTCCTCGTGGTCTTTGTTCACTCTGGCACAGGCCAGGCTTGGCGGGTGCAGAGTGTGTAGGGTTCGCGGTTCCGGGCTGATGTCAGGAATTAGAAGTAGATTTTGAGTAGAGCCTCTACTCATGGGAGTCCCAGGGGCTTAGAGCCAAACGGTAGCCAGGTCCTCCGGGGTTTGTGAGGTTGCTGGCCACAATAGATGCCGGGGTGGAGCAGGAGCAGGTTCGACGGTCGCCAGGCCGGTAGGGCTGGGGCCAAAGCAGTTGGTGTCTTCCTCTTCTTAGCAGCTGCAGGGCAGGTCTTCTTTCTTCTTCCTCTTCTTTGTATTTTGGAATCTGGAATCTGGGGAAGGAAGGTTCAGGGTGCCCCTAAATACTAAATTTAGGGGCGTTACAGGTAGGCGAAGGGCAGGGACCAATGGGTCCCTGTCCTGGGGTGAGTACACCGCCTATTCTGCCACTCTCCTGTCGGAGGGGGACAGCAGCCTAGTCCTGGTTGGGTAGGGCCTCCCATCTTCAAGATGGCGAGCGCCCGGAGATGTGCTTCACCTCGCCTTCCCCACCTGAGGGGTGTGGTGGGCAGGCTGGCACACCCCTGTCCTTATTTGGGGTTTCCGGCCAAGCTTCCCGCCAGAGTGGGGGTTGCAAGTGGCCTGGGGAAGCTCACAGAGGCGGCATGCCTTTGAAGCTTCCCCCTGCCCATCCTGGGGGAGGAGATCTAGCATCTCACCCAGGATGTGCATTGTTGCAGACCCAGGAGAGCAGGGGCTCTCCTACCCAGGGGTCCAGCAACATGTCTGCTGTGTGGCAGCCTAGGCAGCCTCAGAACAGACGTGGATTGTAGGCTAGGTTTCAGGGGGCCTCTCTAAGATGCCCTCTGTGGTGCTTGGTACATTAAATCCCATACTGGCATCAGTGTGGGTTTAATGTGCTGAGCAGTTTGATACCAAACTTCTCAGTCTTCTGTGCTGCCATTATAGTGCTGTGGAGTTCGTGTTTGACAAGCTCCCAGCACCATGTAGTCTTAAATGGCAGCACTGCACTTACAGGGCCCAGGAATGGACCTGGGTACTGTAGGGGCACAGGGCTCCTGCCTCTGTGCCCACACCACTGGCATAGGGCACCCAGCTAGAGGGGTGGCTGATGTATGCCAGGGCAGTGAAGGTTGTGGGCATGGCACACAGGGATGTGTGCCATGTCGACTCTCTGGTTTGTCTTGTACCCAGACACTCAGCCTGCCAGGGCAGTGTGTGTGTGTTAGGGTACAGGGTCTCAACGGGTGGCACAATGAGTGCTGCAGCCGTTAGAGGCCTTCCCGGGTCACAAGGCCCTGGGAACCTAGGGTACCACTTACCAGGGGCTGACATGTGGCCAGGGTTTGCCAATTTGGTTTTGAGATTTTTGTTTTGGGAAGGAACATAGGCCCTGGGCTCCTGATTGGCAGGAGTCCAGGGCACACTCAGTCAAAGTACATTCAGCAATTCAGCAAAAAGTGGGGGCATACCCTTCAAGAAAGATGGCACTTTCACACAACTATTTTGTCGGCTACTGAGTGAATAGCTGAGATTGTACACTCCTTTGTCGGCAGACTGATATGTATCCATTTACAAGGAAGGCATCTCGTATCCGGGTGAACAAGAGGCGCCAAACTTAACTCTTGTAATATTCTAGAATAGTACACCTTTGGTTGCTTTCTTGCATTTAGGTATAAGAACTAGTTTTGGGAGGAGCCTGCTTGGGCATAGGAGGATATGAGGTTGCATACATAATCATGCACTGATGACATCCCACATAGAGAGGGATGAAGGGAGGTGCCAAAGGAGGCTGTATAGTGAAATCTGCTAATTAGCATACGGAATCCCAGAGCCCAACGGGCACTTACCTGCAGAAGCAACAGAAGATAGAGTAGTACATATGATGTCTGGCTTTTGACCCGAGTGATAGAAAACATAGAAAGTATGCTTGCATATCTCTCTGATCGGTGCGCGTTTCAAATGTGTCTCCCAGTAACAGACAAAAGTGTCACCGTTGTGGGACTGCTCATATCGCCTATCTGATGTTATCTTTGTGCAGTGGCAATATCGTAGCCAACGAGGTCCATCCGAGACGCGATTATTGCTTATTGAAAACTTTATCCAATACCCCGCCATGTCAACTTGAAAAATAGTTGATATTGGCAATTTTTGATAGTTTCTATGGAGGCTGGATCAATTGTGTCAAAATAAGATTAATTATAAATCATTATAGTTATTTAGCAAGCAAAAAGGTGTAGATATTTTTCATAGAATGTCAATACTCATTGGTCAATATGTTTTTTAACAACTGTTTTATTTTAATTAAAGTGTTTCTCATATCTGTGGAAAAGGGTCCTCTTAATCAATATGTAAGGTACACGTATTAAACTTTGTGATCTAATTGTCTTGGAAGCTGCACAGTGTCCAAAGCTTCAGACATTCATTCAGCATCTCTCTAAGTAGCAGAGCTAATGTACTATTTTGTTGGCTGTTGAGTGAATAGCTGAGATTGTACACTCCTTTGTCGGCAGACTGATATGTATCCTTTTACAAGAAAGGCATATTGTATCTGCGTGAACAAGGAGGTGCCAAAGTGAACACTTGTAATATTCTAGAATAGTACTCCTTTGGTTACTCTGCTTGCATTTAGGTACAAGAACTAGTTTTGGGAGGAGCTAGATGGGGCTTAGGAGTATATGTGTTTGCATACAGAATCATGTACTGATGACATCACACATAGAGAGGGATGAAGGGAGGTGCCAAAGGAGGCTGTATAGTGAAATCTGCTAATTAGCATATGGAATCCCAGAGCCCAATGGGCACTTATCTGCAGAACCAACAGAAGATAAAGTAGTCCAACTGATGTCTGGCTTTTGACCTGAGTGATAGAAAACATAGAAAGTATGCTTGCATATCTCTCTGATCAGTGCATATGTTCCAACTTTGTCTCCCTGTAAGAGTCAAAAGTGTCACGATTGTGGGACTGCTCATATTGCCAATTGGACGTTATCTTTGTGTAGTGGCAGTATTGTAAACAATGCGGTGTATCCGAGGTGCGATTGTTGCTTATTCAAAACTTTACGCAATACCCAGTCTTGTCAACTTGAACAACAGTTGTTGTTGGCGATTTAGGATAATCTTTACGGAGGCTAGATCAATTGTGTCAAAAAATGATTGATTATACATCAATGTATTTATTCAATAAGTAAAAAGGTGTAGATATTTTTCATAGAATATCAATACTCTTTGCTCGATATGTTTTTCATTAACTGTTTCATTTCAACCAACGTGTTTCTTATATGCGTAAAAGAGGGTCCGCTTAATCATTAGGTAAGGTACACATATTAAACTTTGGGTGCTAATTGATTTAGAAGCTGCGCAGTGTCCGAAGATTCAGACATTTATTCAGCATCTCTCTTGGTTTTAGATCAAATGTACTATTGTGAGAAAGTGGCTCTGTATATACTGTTCCAAAATAGGTACAGGGTGTACAGAGTCCACAGTCCCCAGAGGTTTGGCAGAGAATAAAGTTAGATATAACCTTAGTCTCTAAAGTGGTAGCTTGGTCGAGCAGTATGGCAGTATCAGAGGACAGTGTAAAGCATTTGTTGTACACACGCAGTCCGCAAAATGATTTCACACACTCAATAACTGAACTCTTGGCCAATGGTTTGTATAAAAAATATATGTCTGTTTTATTTTAGAACCAACAATAGCAATTAAAATATACTTTCTCAGAATGAGATGCTTTATTTAAATACTTTTGCAATATGCAATTGGCTTTTGTAGAAAGTTATAAGTTGTTGCAATAGGCAACACAGTTTTAAACACAATAATGCATTGAGTTCAATGGAAATTTCAAGTTATTTGCAATAGATTACTTTCAGGATTACTTTAGAGATTCCAGGACTGGATCCTAGATTCAGTTCTGGGACAGTACTTAGAAACAAGTGATAAAAGTCGACTTAGTAACTACTAGGATTTTTAAGTGATATTTTGCTATTTTAAAAGTTGACACAGAAGAAATTTCATAGAAAACAGTCAATGATTCCCTATGGAAGAAAATTCAAGTTGCAGGTATAGTATGTTCTCGTTACTTTTGTAATCCAGTACTGGGTGCCTAGACTCAGTCCTGGGACCTTTTTCCAAAACAGGTAAGTAATTACGTTTTCAGAAGTTATACGTTTTTTAAAGAATATTTAAAGTTTGCAGAAATTGACACTTTGAAGAAATTTCACAGAAAAACAGTCAATGATTCCCTATGGAAGAAAATTGGGTTACTGGTAAGTACAGTTGTAAGTATTTTTCAGAGTCAGTGCTGGGCACCAAGATCCAGCACTGGGAGCTCACCAAATAGCAGGTGAGTATTTTCGTTTTCGTTACTCTGATGATTTTGGTGAATATTTTAAGTTTTGAAAACTCCACACTTTGAAGAAACTTTCAGAAGAACCCAGTCAATGTTACTCTATGGAGATAATTGAGTTATCGTCTTAAAGGTAAGTACTCGACTGGCAGAGTTAAGGTTCTGGGCATAGACTCAGGGGTCTACCAGGGTAAGGTAGGTAAAGTTGTTTCACCCTCAGCGCCACAGGGGCAGCCGGGTGCAGAGAGAGTTAGGCCTAATGTTACCCTATGAGAGGTAGGGGGGCCTTGGTTGGTGGCTGCTGACTAGCAGGCCAAGCGGCTGTGGGAGCTGGGCTCCTGGTCACTTGCTCAGGGCAAATGGGGAAGTAGATAGGTGTAGAGGTTACACTGCCAGGGCCACTTGGGCGGCTGGGTGCAGGGTGCTTTTGAGCTCTCGGGTGCTCAATTGATTTCAATGGGAGAGCTCCGGTTTAGAAAAAGATTGCAAGCTCGGGGACGTAGATTCTTCAGCTGCCACCACCACTTTGAGAGGTAAGTTGGGTAGCTGGAGGATAGGTACGTACCCAGGAGTTGGGCACAGGGAGCCGCAGGGCGCTGGGTGCAGGGGTGCCTTTTGGTGTCGGGAAATCTTACCCTCCGTTGTTCGCGTTGGGGGGGGTACCTGGTTCTGAGGCTGCAGGCGTCGTCAGGAGCGTTGAGGGAAGTCCTTGGGTGCCGGACTCGGGTTCACAGTCATCGTGGGGTCGTCCTCGTGGTCTTTGTTCACTCTGGCACAGGCCAGGCTTGGCGGGTGCAGAGTGTGTAGGGTTCGCGGTTCCGGGCTGATGTCAGGAATTAGAAGTAGATTTTGAGTAGAGCCTCTACTCATGGGAGTCCTAGGGGCTTAGAGCCAAACGGTAGCCAGGTCCTCCGGGGTTTGTGAGGTTGCTGGCCACAATAGATGCCGGGTTGGAGCAGGAGCAGGTTCGACGGTCGCCAGGCCGGTAGGGCTGGGGCCAAAGCAGTTGGTGTCTTCCTCTTCTTAGCAGCTGCAGGGCAGGTCTTCTTTCTTCTTCCTCTTCTTTGTATTTTGGAATCTGGAATCTGGGGAAGGAAGGTTCAGGGTGCCCCTAAATACTAAATTTAGGGGCGTTACAGGTAGGCGAAGGGCAGGGACCAATGGGTCCCTGTCCTGGGGTGAGTACACCCCCTATTCTGCCACTCTCCTGTCGGAGGGGGACAGCAGCCTAGTCCTGGTTGGGTAGGGCCTCCCATCTTCAAGATGGCGAGCGCCCGGAGATGTGCTTCACCTCGCCTTCCCCACCTGAGGGGTGGGGTGGGGTGGGCAGGCTGGCACACCCCTGTCCTTATTTGGGGTTTCCGGCCAAGCTTCCCGCCAGAGTGGGGGTTGCAAGTGGCCTGGGGAAGCTCACAGAGGCGGCATGCCTTTGAAGCTTCCCCCTGCCCATCCTGGGGGAGGAGATCTAGCATCTCACCCAGGATGTGCATTGTTGCAGACCCAGGAGAGCAGGGGCTCTCCTACCCAGGGGTCCAGCAACATGTCTGCTGTGTGGCAGCCTAGGCAGCCTCAGAACAGACGTGGATTGTAGGCTAGGTTTCAGGGGGCCTCTCTAAGATGCCCTCTGTGGTGCTTGGTACATTAAATCCCATACTGGCATCAGTGTGGGTTTAATGTGCTGAGCAGTTTGATACCAAACTTCTCAGTCTTCTGTGCTGCCATTATAGTGCTGTGGAGTTCGTGTTTGACAAGCTCCCAGCACCATGTAGTCTTAAATGGCAGCACTGCACTTACAGGGCCCAGGAATGGACCTGGGTACTGTAGGGGCACAGGGCTCCTGCCTCTGTGCCCACACCACTGGCATAGGGCACCCAGCTAGAGGGGTGGCTGATGTATGCCAGGGCAGTGAAGGTTGTGGGCATGGCACACAGGGATGTGTGCCATGTCGACTCTCTGGTTTGTCTTGTACCCAGACACTCAGCCTGCCAGGGCAGTGTGTGTGTGTTAGGGTACAGGGTCTCAACGGGTGGCACAATGAGTGCTGCAGCCCTTAGGGGCCTTCCCGGGTCACAAGGCCCTGGGAACCTAGGGTACCACTTACCAGGGGCTGACATGTGGCCAGGGTTTGCCAATTTGGTTTTGAGATTTTTGTTTTGGGAAGGAACATAGGCCCTGGGCTCCTGATTGGCAGGAGTCCAGGGCACACTCAGTCAAAGTACATTCAGCAATTCAGCAAAAAGTGGGGGCATACCCTTCAAGAAAGATGGCACTTTCACACAACTATTTTGTCGGCTACTGAGTGAATAGCTGAGATTGTACACTCCTTTGTCGGCAGACTGATATGTATCCATTTACAAGGAAGGCATCTCGTATCCGGGTGAACAAGAGGCGCCAAACTTAACTCTTGTAATATTCTAGAATAGTACACCTTTGGTTGCTTTCTTGCATTTAGGTATAAGAACTAGTTTTGGGAGGAGCCTGCTTGGGCATAGGAGGATATGAGGTTGCATACATAATCATGCACTGATGACATCCCACATAGAGAGGGATGAAGGGAGGTGCCAAAGGAGGCTGTATAGTGAAATCTGCTAATTAGCATACGGAATCCCAGAGCCCAACGGGCACTTACCTGCAGAAGCAACAGAAGATAGAGTAGTACATATGATGTCTGGCTTTTGACCCGAGTGATAGAAAACATAGAAAGTATGCTTGCATATCTCTCTGATCGGTGCGCGTTTCAAATGTGTCTCCCAGTAACAGACAAAAGTGTCACCGTTGTGGGACTGCTCATATCGCCTATCTGATGTTATCTTTGTGCAGTGGCAATATCGTAGCCAACGAGGTCTATCCGAGACGCGATTATTGCTTATTGAAAACTTTATCCAATACCCCGCCATGTCAACTTGAAAAATAGTTGATATTGGCAATTTTTGATAGTTTCTATGGAGGCTGGATCAATTGTGTCAAAATAAGATTAATTATAAATCATTATAGTTATTTAGCAAGCAAAAAGGTGTAGATATTTTTCATAGAATGTCAATACTCATTGGTCAATATGTTTTTTAACAACTGTTTTATTTTAATTAAAGTGTTTCTCATATCTGTGGAAAAGGGTCCTCTTAATCAATATGTAAGGTACACGTATTAAACTTTGTGATCTAATTGTCTTGGAAGCTGCACAGTGTCCAAAGCTTCAGACATTCATTCAGCATCTCTCTAAGTAGCAGAGCTAATGTACTATTTTGTTGGCTGTTGAGTGAATAGCTGAGATTGTACACTCCTTTGTCGGCAGACTGATATGTATCCTTTTACAAGAAAGGCATATTGTATCTGCGTGAACAAGGAGGTGCCAAAGTGAACACTTGTAATATTCTAGAATAGTACTCCTTTGGTTACTCTGCTTGCATTTAGGTACAAGAACTAGTTTTGGGAGGAGCTAGATGGGGCTTAGGAGTATATGTGTTTGCATACAGAATCATGTACTGATGACATCACACATAGAGAGGGATGAAGGGAGGTGCCAAAGGAGGCTGTATAGTGAAATCTGCTAATTAGCATATGGAATCCCAGAGCCCAATGGGCACTTATCTGCAGAACCAACAGAAGATAAAGTAGTCCAACTGATGTCTGGCTTTTGACCTGAGTGATAGAAAACATAGAAAGTATGCTTGCATATCTCTCTGATCAGTGCATATGTTCCAACTTTGTCTCCCTGTAAGAGTCAAAAGTGTCACGATTGTGGGACTGCTCATATTGCCAATTGGACGTTATCTTTGTGTAGTGGCAGTATTGTAAACAATGCGGTGTATCCGAGGTGCGATTGTTGCTTATTCAAAACTTTACGCAATACCCAGTCTTGTCAACTTGAACAACAGTTGTTGTTGGCGATTTAGGATAATCTTTACGGAGGCTAGATCAATTGTGTCAAAAAATGATTGATTATACATCAATGTATTTATTCAATAAGTAAAAAGGTGTAGATATTTTTCATAGAATATCAATACTCTTTGCTCGATATGTTTTTCATTAACTGTTTCATTTCAACCAACGTGTTTCTTATATGCGTAAAAGAGGGTCCGCTTAATCATTAGGTAAGGTACACATATTAAACTTTGGGTGCTAATTGATTTAGAAGCTGCGCAGTGTCCGAAGATTCAGACATTTATTCAGCATCTCTCTTGGTTTTAGATCAAATGTACTATTGTGAGAAAGTGGCTCTGTATATACTGTTCCAAAATAGGTACAGGGTGTACAGAGTCCACAGTCCCCAGAGGTTTGGCAGAGAATAAAGTTAGATATAACCTTAGTCTCTAAAGTGGTAGCTTGGTCGAGCAGTATGGCAGTATCAGAGGACAGTGTAAAGCATTTGTTGTACACACGCAGTCCGCAAAATGATTTCACACACTCAATAACTGAACACTTGGCCAATGGTTTGTATAAAAAATATATGTCTGTTTTATTTTAGAACCAACAATAGCAATTAAAATATACTTTCTCAGAATGAGATGCTTTATTTAAATACTTTTGCAATATGCAATTGGCTTTTGTAGAAAGTTATAAGTTGTTGCAATAGGCAACACAGTTTTAAACACAATAATGCATTGAGTTCAATGGAAATTTCAAGTTATTTGCAATAGATTACTTTCAGGATTACTTTAGAGATTCCAGGACTGGATCCTAGATTCAGTTCTGGGACAGTACTTAGAAACAAGTGATAAAAGTCGACTTAGTAACTACTAGGATTTTTAAGTGATATTTTGCTATTTTAAAAGTTGACACAGAAGAAATTTCATAGAAAACAGTCAATGATTCCCTATGGAAGAAAATTCAAGTTGCAGGTATAGTATGTTCTCGTTACTTTTGTAATCCAGTACTGGGTGCCTAGACTCAGTCCTGGGACCTTTTTCCAAAACAGGTAAGTAATTACGTTTTCAGAAGTTATACGTTTTTTAAAGAATATTTAAAGTTTGCAGAAATTGACACTTTGAAGAAATTTCACAGAAAAACAGTCAATGATTCCCTATGGAAGAAAATTGGGTTACTGGTAAGTACAGTTGTAAGTATTTTTCAGAGTCAGTGCTGGGCACCAAGATCCAGCACTGGGAGCTCACCAAATAGCAGGTGAGTATTTTCGTTTTCGTTACTCTGATGATTTTGGTGAATATTTTAAGTTTTGAAAACTCCACACTTTGAAGAAACTTTCAGAAGAACCCAGTCAATGTTACTCTATGGAGATAATTGAGTTATCGTCTTAAAGGTAAGTACTCGACTGGCAGAGTTAAGGTTCTGGGCATAGACTCAGGGGTCTACCAGGGTAAGGTAGGTAAAGTTGTTTCACCCTCAGCACCACAGGGGCAGCCGGGTGCAGAGAGAGTTAGGCCTAATGTTACCCTATGAGAGGTAGGGGGGCCTTGGTTGGTGGCTGCTGACTAGCAGGCCAAGCGGCTGTGGGAGCTGGGCTCCTGGTCACTTGCTCAGGGCAAATGGGGAAGTAGATAGGTGTAGAGGTTACACTGCCAGGGCCACTTGGGCGGCTGGGTGCAGGGTGCTTTTGAGCTCTCGGGTGCTCAATTGATTTCAATGGGAGAGCTCCGGTTTAGAAAAAGATTGCAAGCTCGGGGACGTAGATTCTTCAGCTGCCACCACCACTTTGAGAGGTAAGTTGGGTAGCTGGAGGATAGGTACGTACCCAGGAGTTGGGCACAGGGAGCCGCAGGGCGCTGGGTGCAGGGGTGCCTTTTGGTGTCGGGAAATCTTACCCTCCGTTGTTCGCGTTGGGGGGGGTACCTGGTTCTGAGGCTGCAGGCGTCGTCAGGAGCGTTGAGGGAAGTCCTTGGGTGCCGGACTCGGGTTCACAGTCATCGTGGGGTCGTCCTCGTGGTCTTTGTTCACTCTGGCACAGGCCAGGCTTGGCGGGTGCAGAGTGTGTAGGGTTCGCGGTTCCGGGCTGATGTCAGGAATTAGAAGTAGATTTTGAGTAGAGCCTCTACTCATGGGAGTCCCAGGGGCTTAGAGCCAAACGGTAGCCAGGTCCTCCGGGGTTTGTGAGGTTGCTGGCCACAATAGATGCCGGGTTGGAGCAGGAGCAGGTTCGACGGTCGCCAGGCCGGTAGGGCTGGGGCCAAAGCAGTTGGTGTCTTCCTCTTCTTAGCAGCTGCAGGGCAGGTCTTCTTTCTTCTTCCTCTTCTTTGTATTTTGGAATCTGGAATCTGGGGAAGGAAGGTTCAGGGTGCCCCTAAATACTAAATTTAGGGGCGTTACAGGTAGGCGAAGGGCAGGGACCAATGGGTCCCTGTCCTGGGGTGAGTACACCCCCTATTCTGCCACTCTCCTGTCGGAGGGGGACAGCAGCCTAGTCCTGGTTGGGTAGGGCCTCCCATCTTCAAGATGGCGAGCGCCCGGAGATGTGCTTCACCTCGCCTTCCCCACCTGAGGGGTGGGGTGGGGTGGGCAGGCTGGCACACCCCTGTCCTTATTTGGGGTTTCCGGCCAAGCTTCCCGCCAGAGTGGGGGTTGCAAGTGGCCTGGGGAAGCTCACAGAGGCGGCATGCCTTTGAAGCTTCCCCCTGCCCATCCTGGGGGAGGAGATCTAGCATCTCACCCAGGATGTGCATTGTTGCAGACCCAGGAGAGCAGGGGCTCTCCTACCCAGGGGTCCAGCAACATGTCTGCTGTGTGGCAGCCTAGGCAGCCTCAGAACAGACGTGGATTGTAGGCTAGGTTTCAGGGGGCCTCTCTAAGATGCCCTCTGTGGTGCTTGGTACATTAAATCCCATACTGGCATCAGTGTGGGTTTAATGTGCTGAGCAGTTTGATACCAAACTTCTCAGTCTTCTGTGCTGCCATTATAGTGCTGTGGAGTTCGTGTTTGACAAGCTCCCAGCACCATGTAGTCTTAAATGGCAGCACTGCACTTACAGGGCCCAGGAATGGACCTGGGTACTGTAGGGGCACAGGGCTCCTGCCTCTGTGCCCACACCACTGGCATAGGGCACCCAGCTAGAGGGGTGGCTGATGTATGCCAGGGCAGTGAAGGTTGTGGGCATGGCACACAGGGATGTGTGCCATGTCGACTCTCTGGTTTGTCTTGTACCCAGACACTCAGCCTGCCAGGGCAGTGTGTGTGTGTTAGGGTACAGGGTCTCAACGGGTGGCACAATGAGTGCTGCAGCCCTTAGGGGCCTTCCCGGGTCACAAGGCCCTGGGAACCTAGGGTACCACTTACCAGGGGCTGACATGTGGCCAGGGTTTGCCAATTTGGTTTTGAGATTTTTGTTTTGGGAAGGAACATAGGCCCTGGGCTCCTGATTGGCAGGAGTCCAGGGCACACTCAGTCAAAGTACATTCAGCAATTCAGCAAAAAGTGGGGGCATACCCTTCAAGAAAGATGGCACTTTCACACAACTATTTTGTCGGCTACTGAGTGAATAGCTGAGATTGTACACTCCTTTGTCGGCAGACTGATATGTATCCATTTACAAGGAAGGCATCTCGTATCCGGGTGAACAAGAGGCGCCAAAGTTAACTCTTGTAATATTCTAGAATAGTACACCTTTGGTTGCTTTCTTGCATTTAGGTATAAGAACTAGTTTTGGGAGGAGCCTGCTTGGGCATAGGAGGATATGAGGTTGCATACATAATCATGCACTGATGACATCCCACATAGAGAGGGATGAAGGGAGGTGCCAAAGGAGGCTGTATAGTGAAATCTGCTAATTAGCATACGGAATCCCAGAGCCCAACGGGCACTTACCTGCAGAAGCAACAGAAGATAGAGTAGTACATATGATGTCTGGCTTTTGACCCGAGTGATAGAAAACATAGAAAGTATGCTTGCATATCTCTCTGATCGGTGCGCGTTTCAAATGTGTCTCCCAGTAACAGACAAAAGTGTCACCGTTGTGGGACTGCTCATATCGCCTATCTGATGTTATCTTTGTGCAGTGGCAATATCGTAGCCAACGAGGTCTATCCGAGACGCGATTATTGCTTATTGAAAACTTTATCCAATACCCCGCCATGTCAACTTGAAAAATAGTTGATATTGGCAATTTTTGATAGTTTCTATGGAGGCTGGATCAATTGTGTCAAAATAAGATTAATTATAAATCATTATAGTTATTTAGCAAGCAAAAAGGTGTAGATATTTTTCATAGAATGTCAATACTCATTGGTCAATATGTTTTTTAACAACTGTTTTATTTTAATTAAAGTGTTTCTCATATCTGTGGAAAAGGGTCCTCTTAATCAATATGTAAGGTACACGTATTAAACTTTGTGATCTAATTGTCTTGGAAGCTGCACAGTGTCCAAAGCTTCAGACATTCATTCAGCATCTCTCTAAGTAGCAGAGCTAATGTACTATTTTGTTGGCTGTTGAGTGAATAGCTGAGATTGTACACTCCTTTGTCGGCAGACTGATATGTATCCTTTTACAAGAAAGGCATATTGTATCTGCGTGAACAAGGAGGTGCCAAAGTGAACACTTGTAATATTCTAGAATAGTACTCCTTTGGTTACTCTGCTTGCATTTAGGTACAAGAACTAGTTTTGGGAGGAGCTAGATGGGGCTTAGGAGTATATGTGTTTGCATACAGAATCATGTACTGATGACATCACACATAGAGAGGGATGAAGGGAGGTGCCAAAGGAGGCTGTATAGTGAAATCTGCTAATTAGCATATGGAATCCCAGAGCCCAATGGGCACTTATCTGCAGAACCAACAGAAGATAAAGTAGTCCAACTGATGTCTGGCTTTTGACCTGAGTGATAGAAAACATAGAAAGTATGCTTGCATATCTCTCTGATCAGTGCATATGTTCCAACTTTGTCTCCCTGTAAGAGTCAAAAGTGTCACGATTGTGGGACTGCTCATATTGCCAATTGGACGTTATCTTTGTGTAGTGGCAGTATTGTAAACAATGCGGTGTATCCGAGGTGCGATTGTTGCTTATTCAAAACTTTACGCAATACCCTGTCTTGTCAACTTGAACAACAGTTGTTGTTGGCGATTTAGGATAATCTTTACGGAGGCTAGATCAATTGTGTCAAAAAATGATTGATTATACATCAATGTATTTATTCAATAAGTAAAAAGGTGTAGATATTTTTCATAGAATATCAATACTCTTTGCTCGATATGTTTTTCATTAACTGTTTCATTTCAACCAACGTGTTTCTTATATGCGTAAAAGAGGGTCCGCTTAATCATTAGGTAAGGTACACATATTAAACTTTGGGTGCTAATTGATTTAGAAGCTGCGCAGTGTCCGAAGATTCAGACATTTATTCAGCATCTCTCTTGGTTTTAGATCAAATGTACTATTGTGAGAAAGTGGCTCTGTATATACTGTTCCAAAATAGGTACAGGGTGTACAGAGTCCACAGTCCCCAGAGGTTTGGCAGAGAATAAAGTTAGATATAACCTTAGTCTCTAAAGTGGTAGCTTGGTCGAGCAGTAAGGCAGTATCAGAGGACAGTGTAAAGCATTTGTTGTACACACGCAGTCCGCAAAATGATTTCACACACTCAATAACTGAACTCTTGGCCAATGGTTTGTATAAAAAATATATGTCTGTTTTATTTTAGAACCAACAATAGCAATTAAAATATACTTTCTCAGAATGAGATGCTTTATTTAAATACTTTTGCAATATGCAATTGGCTTTTGTAGAAAGTTATAAGTTGTTGCAATAGGCAACACAGTTTTAAACACAATAATGCATTGAGTTCAATGGAAATTTCAAGTTATTTGCAATAGATTACTTTCAGGATTACTTTAGAGATTCCAGGACTGGATCCTAGATTCAGTTCTGGGACAGTACTTAGAAACAAGTGATAAAAGTCGACTTAGTAACTACTAGGATTTTTAAGTGATATTTTGCTATTTTAAAAGTTGACACAGAAGAAATTTCATAGAAAACAGTCAATGATTCCCTATGGAAGAAAATTCAAGTTGCAGGTATAGTATGTTCTCGTTACTTTTGTAATCCAGTACTGGGTGCCTAGACTCAGTCCTGGGACCTTTTTCCAAAACAGGTAAGTAATTACGTTTTCAGAAGTTATACGTTTTTTAAAGAATATTTAAAGTTTGCAGAAATTGACACTTTGAAGAAATTTCACAGAAAAACAGTCAATGATTCCCTATGGAAGAAAATTGGGTTACTGGTAAGTACAGTTGTAAGTATTTTTCAGAGTCAGTGCTGGGCACCAAGATCCAGCACTGGGAGCTCACCAAATAGCAGGTGAGTATTTTCGTTTTCGTTACTCTGCTGATTTTGGTGAATATTTTAAGTTTTGAAAACTCCACACTTTGAAGAAACTTTCAGAAGAACCCAGTCAATGTTACTCTATGGAGATAATTGAGTTATCGTCTTAAAGGTAAGTACTCGACTGGCAGAGTTAAGGTTCTGGGCATAGACTCAGGGGTCTACCAGGGTAAGGTAGGTAAAGTTGTTTCACCCTCAGCGCCACAGGGGCAGCCGGGTGCAGAGAGAGTTAGGCCTAATGTTACCCTATGAGAGGTAGGGGGGCCTTGGTTGGTGGCTGCTGACTAGCAGGCCAAGCGGCTGTGGGAGCTGGGCTCCTGGTCACTTGCTCAGGGCAAATGGGGAAGTAGATAGGTGTAGAGGTTACACTGCCAGGGCCACTTGGGCGGCTGGGTGCAGGGTGCTTTTGAGCTCTCGGGTGCTCAATTGATTTCAATGGGAGAGCTCCGGTTTAGAAAAAGATTGCAAGCTCGGGGACGTAGATTCTTCAGCTGCCACCACCACTTTGAGAGGTAAGTTGGGTAGTTGGAGGATAGGTAGGTACCCAGGAGTTGGGCACAGGGAGCCGCAGGGTGCCGAGTGCAGGGGTGCCTTTTGGTGTCGGGAAATCTTACTCTCTGTTGAACGCGTTGGGGGGTACCTGGTTCTGAGGCTGCAGGCGTCGTCAGCAGCGTCGAGGGAAGTCCTTGGGTGCCGGACTCGGGTTCACAGTCGTCGTCGGGTCGTCCTCGTGGTCTTTGTTCACTCCGGCACAGGCCAGGCTTGGCGGGTGCAGAGTGTGTAGGGTTCGTGGTTCCGGGCTGATGCCAGGGATTAGAAGTAGATTTTGAGAAGAGCATCTACTCATGGGAGTCCCAGGGGCTTAGAGCCCAAAGGTAGCCAGGTCCTCCGGGGTTTGTGAGGTTGCTGGCCACAATAGATGCCGGGTTGGAGCAGGAGCAGGCTCGAGGGTCGCCAGGCCGGTAGGGCTGGGGCCAAAGCAGTTGGTGTCTTCCTCTTCTTAGCAGCTGCAGGGCAGGTCTTCTTTCTTCTTCCTCTTCTTTGTATTTCGGAATCTGGAATCTGGGGAAGGAAGGTTCAGGGTGCCCCTAAATACTAAATTTAGGGGCGTTACAGGTAGGCGAAGGGCAGGGACCAATGGGTCCCTGTCCTGGGGTGAGTACACCCCCTATTCTGCCACTCTCCTGTGGGAGGGGGGCAGCAGCCTAGTCCTGGTTGGGTAGGGCCTCCCATCTTCAAGATGGCGAGCGCCCGGAGATGTGCTTCACCTCGCCTTCCCCACCTGAGGGGTGTGATTGGCAGGCTGGCACATCCCCTGTCCTTATTTAGGGTTTCCGGCCAAGCTTCCCGCCAGAGTGGGGTTTGCAAGTGGCCCGGGGAAGCTCACAGAGGCGGCATGCCTTTGAAGCTTCCCCTGTGCATCCTGGGGAAGGAGATCTAGCACTTCATCCAGGATGTGCATTGTTGCAGACCCAGGAGAGCAGGGGCTCTCCTACCCAGCGGTCCAGCAACAAGTCTGCTGTGTGGCAGCCTAGGCAGCCTCAGAACAGACGTCGATTGTAGGTTAGGTTTCAGGGGGCCTCTCTAAGATGCCCTCTGTGGTGCTTGGTACATTAAATCCCATACTGGCATCAGTGTGGGTTTAATGTGCTGAGCAGTTTGATACCAAACTTCTCAGCCTTCTGTGCTGCCATTATAGTGCTCTGGAGTTCGTGTTTGACAAGCTCCCAGCACCATGTACTCTTTTTTTGATAACCAAGTTTTTATTATTTTTAGTGACACAACAAAAGAAACATTGAGCCTGTCGAGCCGCCACTTTACAAACGCACAACACAATACCACACCACCCCCCCGCCCCCACCCAAAGCCCCCCCCCCGCCTCCTCCCCCCCGGAACCACATCCTCATAAGACATTGCCCAACCATTTCCCCCAGATCCTACGGTATTTCTTAAGGCAACCCCGCGCCTGATAGAGGGTCCGTTCCTGTGCCGCACACCAGTCCACTCCAGCACTCCATTTGGCCAGGCTAGGCGCTTGTGGGTGCTTCCAGGCAGCCGCAATATCCCTTTTTGCCACCATTAATGCCGTCATAAGGAACAGCTTCTCAGCACGCGTGCCATCGAGACCATCAGTGATGCCCAGAAGAGTGTGTCTAGGGTTATGTGGCACCACCCAGCCCAAGACCTCCGTGAGATCGGCTTCTATGCCCCTCCAGTAGTCCCCCAAATCCGGACACGACCACACGATATGAATAAAGTCGGCCGGGCCAAAACCGCAGCGGGGGCAGGCCGCGTCAGCGGAGAGGCCCGCACGGTGCAGACGAGCCGGTGTGAGGTAGGCAGTATGAAGATAATAAATTTGAATAAGCCTCAATTTGGCGGAGGCCGTCACCAGCCTGGGGGCCATAAGGGCATCCCGCCAGTCGACCTCGTCCAGGGGACCCACCCACACCTCCCACCGTTCCTTCAGGTCTTCCCGGGCCGCGGGGGTGTTGTTAATAAGAGAACGGTGTATTCGGGATATGCCCCCCCTCCCCAGGTTGCCCAGCATGACCTGCGCCTCTGGGGGACTGTGGTCCGGCAGCCGAACGTCCAGAGGAGTGTAGGTGCGTATGGTGATGTCTGGGCAGGAGACGGGGATGGGGGTGCCATACAGGCGGTCTAAAATGCAGGGGAAACCCAGGCCCTCCAATTCCACCCTGTAGGCCGGATCGGACCATTCCCCTCCAAACCAATCATGAATGACCAGGAGGCGGGTGGCCAAATAGTAGAGGTAAAGGTTGGTCATGCCGAGCCCGCCATCAAAGGTGGGGAGGCGACACGTCGACAGGGCCAACCTCGGTCTCCCACCGCCCCAGAGAAACCTAGTCGCCAACCCGTCCAGCTCGCGGAACCAAGGCCTCGGGAAGGACACGGGAGTGTTCTGCAATACCTAAAGGAACCGGGGGAGAATCATCATTTTGTAAAGCGCCACCTTCCCCAGTGGATTGAGTGGGAGCGACTGCCATCGCGCCAGATCCACCTTGGCTTTCTTGACCAGGGGAGCCACATTGAGAGCCCAGCTCAGCTCCGGGAGGAGAGAGACCCAGATGCCCAGGTACCTGAAGGACAACCGACGGAGGGGAATATTGTCCTGCCAGTCGAAGCACTCCCGGGAGGGGTGCAGAGGCACAAGAACCGATTTTTGCGGGTTTAAATAAAGGCCGGAGGCGCGACCGAAGCGGCTCAAGAGATGAAGCGCCCGGGGACCCGAGCGCGCCGGGTCACTAAGATACAGCAGAACGTCGTCCGCGTAAAGAGCTATCCTGTCCGACACACGGCCCGGCCACTCCCAGCCCTGAAGAAGAGGATCCGCTCGGACCAGGGCAGCAAGGGGTTCCATTGCAAGAGCAAAAAGGAGGGGCGACAGAGGGCACCCCTGCCGCGTTCCCCGGCCAATCCGAAAGGGCCTCGACAGTGCCCCGTTAACCAGCACTCTGGCGCGAGGGCGCGCATAAAGGACCCGCACCATTCCAACGAACTTGGGGCCGAAGCCCATGTGGGTCAGGACCTCAAAGAGATAGGGCCACCCAACCGAATCGAAGGCCTTCTCGAAATCAGCAAGGAGAAGGGTGAGATACGGAGAGATGCGCTGGCGGTGAGCCAGGGCCACGTGAAGACGACGAAGGCAATGGCGAGTGCCGCGGTCCGACATGAAACCGCATTGGCCCGGGTGCACCAAGCATGACAGAAAGGGCCGGAGCCTCTGGGCCAGGACCGCCGCATAAAGTGTGATGTCAGTATTGATAAGAGAGATCGGCCGGTATGCCGACCGATCGCAAGAAGGCGGCGTAGACTTGGGCAGGACCACGATCGTGGCTATGTCGGCTTCCGGAGGGAAGGAGCCGTTCTTGATCGCCTCAGCGTAGAGGGCACCCAACCGTGGGACCAGGTGGTCCTTGTAGGTGGCATAGAACTCCTGGGGGAAGCCGTCCGGACCCGGAGTTTTCCCCGCGGACTTGCGCCCTATCGCATCCCCAATTTCCTCAGGGGAAATGGGCACCTCCATACTCTCCCAGTCGCTGGACCGAAGACGGGGAAGCCGTAGGTTACTAGCGGCAAGCATTGAAGCCAAGGAGAGGTCTGACACCCGGGCCCGATATAGCTGCGAGTAATACTGAGCGAAGGCATCCGCGATGGCCGCGGAGGAAGATTGGAGCAGGCCGGCAGAGTCAACCACCGCCGGGATGATGCGCGAGGCCCTGGGGTAAGTGGCTAGCCGATGCAGCAGCGCACCATTCTTATCGCCCCACCCATATACCCTCGCCACCGAGGATTGCCAGAGGAGCTTAGCCGCATCAAGCGACCGTTGACGGATCTCCTCCCTCAAAAGTCGCAGTTGCCGAGTCCCGGCCGGATCCCCGGTCCCAGAGAGGGACTGCTCCAGACGTAGCGCCTGGGCCTCACAGGCAGTGAGCTGCTGGATTTGCGCCCGGCGGTGCCGCACCACCTGTGCCTTGGCTGCCCCCCTGACGGTGGCTTTACAGGCTTCCCACAGGGTACCCGCCGAGGAGACCGACCCGTCGTTATCGGTAAAATACTGCGTCAGTGCGGACCCCACCTCCCTACGGAGCTTCCTGTCCTGGAGGAACCAGGCGTTGAGGCGCCACATCTGGCGGGCCCCACGGGGTGGGGGGCCCAGACCCAGGAGGACTGGAGAGTGATCGGAAATCCCCCTGGGAAGGATGCGGACATCCTGGATGCCTACACAGTCGGCGGGGGGGACAAAGATCGCATCAATATGCGCGTGGGTGTGGTGGGCCGCCGAGGTGTGAGTGTACTGACGTGCGCGTGGGTGCCAGATCCGCCACGCATCGCATAAGCCCTGGGCCTCCGCCCAACTCGCCATCTGCTTTGCTCGCGCGGCGCGGGGCGCCGAAACCGGACCCGAGGAGTCGAGCAGCGGAGCCGAGACAGCATTGAAGTCCCCCCCCAGAACAAGAGCGCCCGGTGGGAGAGTTGTCAATAACGATGCGGCGTGAGATAGAGCCTGAGATAGCCCGGTAGGCGGCGCATAGAGTGACAGGAGACTGAGCGGCCGACCCTCAAGCGTGCCACAAACGGCAATCCCCATCCCATGTGGGTCGTGAATCGCCCGGGTAAACACAAAAGGGAAGGAGCGGCGCAATAGGATGGCGACCCCCCGCGATCCGCGCGAGAACCCCGAGTGCCATACCCGGTCGTACCCGTAGCGTGCCAGAAAGGGACATTTCTCACCAAGCAGGTGGGTTTCCTGAAGCAAGAGCACATCAGCCTCCGCGCGCTGGGCGTACTTAAGGACGGCGGTGCGCTTGAGTCTATCTAGTAAGCCGTTCACGTTCCAGGACAGGACGCGCACCTGAGCCTTAGAGGCTAGTTCATCCATGGTAGTGGCGGGAACGAAGCGCGTTGGGAGTGGAGTGGCCAGGGGAAGCCAGGGCTACGGATCTCTCGCTAGGGGAAGCCAGCGGGCAGCGCAGGAGGGCAATTGACGGCGGCGCCTGTGTTGGTGGTTGCATGGAGAAGCGCGGCGTCGCGCGAAGTGAGATGCTGCAGAGGAGGCTCAAAGAAAAACAGACCCAAACCAAACAAAACAGTCCCCCGAGGAGGAACAACCCACAAACAGCAAACCCCAACCCCCCACCCTACACTTCAAGAACGGAAGCATCTGTCGCCCTAACTAAACCAACAATTACAAGACCCCAAGCCTAAGCGCTCGGGTGTAAAGAGCGTGGTGGACCCCTCCTGAAGCACGGATTTCCAGTGTCTCGTCCCAGGTTGCTGCGGGAAAGCGTGAGGTTGCAGAGCCCCCCACCCCCGCCACCCGGCAGGGACGCCGCCTCCCCCTGTGGATGTATGAACAGACCGTAAGTCATATAGCAGGACTGCGGGAGAGGTCTGACAAGTCAATTTGCACATTGAGGGGGGTTTGAGACCCGGCCGGGCGAGGCATCAGACGGCGCCGGGACCCCCCAACCGCATGGGATGATGTGCCAGAAGAGGCCGAAGAGTCCCTCACCCGTCTCCCAGATGTACTCTCAGACCGGGTCCTGGCCGTCACTGCACCCCGGCGCTGTCTCGAGTGTGTGCGTTTCCTACGCCGCGGTCGCTGCGACCCAGCTGCACCGTGGCCCCGGGGCACAGAATTGGAGGACGACTCACCGGGTTGGCGCAGGGGTCGTTCCTCAGTGAGCCATGTCCAAGCCGCCCTGGGAGTGTCAAAGAACAGTGTCGTGTTCTGGAAAACGACACGTAGGCGGGCCGGGAATTGGAGCTGGTATTGAAGGCCCAGGGAACGCAGCTTTTGCTTGACCTCCGTGTAGGAGCGGCGTTGCTCCTGGACCTCCCGGGTGTAATCTGGGAAGACCATGATGGTGTGGTTGTTGAAAGTCAAAGGGCCACTCACCCGCGCCTCCCGCAGGATAGCGTCTCTGTCCCGAAAGTTGAGGATCCTAAGAATGAAGGGGCGAGGGGGGGCTCCCACCGGAGGTTTGGCCGCCAGCGACCGGTGCGCCCGCTCCACCACAAACCAGGTCGACCGGCCGCTGGCATCCAGGACTTGAACCACGTTTCGAGGAAGTCATCTGCGCGGCCGGACTCGACCCCCTCCGGAAAGCCCACCAGGCGAAGGTTGTTGCGACGGGCGCTTTTCGGCGTCTTCTGCCCGCCTGTGCAGTTCCTTGGAGTGGGTCGTGAGCTCCCGGACCTGGTCCTGTAGCAAGCGAATGTCATCTTCCGCTGTAGAGATCCGGGATTCCGTTTCGGTAATGCGAGCCGTGGCGTTGCGGAGGTCCTGCCGCAGGAGCGCAACATCGACCTTCACCTCCCCAACCATCCCCTCCAAGGATGTGCGAGAGGCCTCGATGGCCTGGAGGATGACGGCCAAGTCTTTGTTCGGGGCCGGCGCCCCCCCTCCACCCGCACCCGGCGGGTCCGAGTTGGCGAATTGATCAATCCGCGTCTGGTGGGACGCCGCCGGTGGTTTGGAGCCCTTTTCTTTGCCCATGTTGGATCCAGGGGGCACGTGCCGGCCCCAAGGGCGGGCGGAGTGGACCGGCAGGCGGCCCCCACCCGCCAAGCGGAGCCGCCCCCTGCACCTGGCCAGAAATGAGGGGGTTCGAGGAGAAGGGAGAGGGCGAAGGCGCGTCTGATCCCCAACAATGGAAGGTCCAGAGCCCGCTCGACACGCACCCCCTCCGGCTGATCCGGGCCGTACCGCACTCACCACGCCGCGGGCCTCACGCCACGGTCTGCGCCAGCGATGATCCTCCGTCCAACGTGTAGGCCCAGGGCTCCAGGGGACGCCGTGTCCACTCAAGGTCCGGTTCCGACGGATCAGGCACAGCGCTGGGGGGGACAGTCAAGGTGAGGGAGGGAGAGGACCCCCCGGCCGGCAGCGGCCCCCGGGTGGCAGCGCAGGGCAGAAGAGGTCCGGTACCGTCGTCCCCGCGGGCCAGCACCGGAGGCGCCAGAGAACGTCCCCGCTCCAGGCACAGCAGATGTCCACAGGGTCCGTGGGGGCCACGCCACACCCGGGGCGACCAGAGAGGACGGCACCCAGCCAGGCCAGCAGGGGTCCAGGGAGGGCCCGCCCCCTTTTAGGCAGCGTCGGCCCAGCACCAGGGAATAGCAGGCATCAGCAGCGGCGAGGCCGGAGTCAGCCCCTCAATCAGTCCCACTCAGCTCGGGCCGAGCCGCCCGCCGGACAGGGCCGCCTCACCGCCGGGGGGCGCTCACCGTCAGCCGCCCCCCCAGCTCACCCAAGCTCACCCAAGGCCCGGCGCCAGCCCAGGCTCCTCTCCGCAAGTCCCCTGGGCCCCGGCCGGCCTCCGGCGGCCTCGCGGCCTTCGCCCCTCGTGGTGCGCCGGGGGCTCGATTAGGGGACACTGCCATCTCCAGGATCAGTTGGGCGCGTCTCGGCTACCGGTGCAGCTCACGGGCTGTATATCTCGGCGTCCGCTGCAGGAATTCGGCCGAAACTTGCACCGGGGACAGGGCAGCAGCTCCTCAGCACTCGGCGGTCATCAGGGGACACCTGGGACAGCCACAACGGATGTAGGGCGGATGCGAGGGGTCAAGCATCCAGGAGCCTCACCTCAGCGCGGCCATCTTGGCTAGCGCCACCTAGCGCTCTAGCACCATGTACTCTTAAATGGCAGCACTGCACTTACAGGGCCCAGGAATGGACCTGGGTACTGTAGGGGCACAGGGCTCTTGCCTCTGTGCCCACACCACTTACATAGGGCACCCAGCTAGAGGGGTGGCTGATGTATGCCAGGGCAGTGAAGGTTGTGGGCATGGCACACAGGGATGTGTTCCATGTCGACTCTCTGTTTTGTCTTGTACCCAGACACTCAGCCTGCCAGGGCAGTGTGTGTGTGTTAGGGTACAGGTCCTCTAAGGGTGGCACAATGAGTGCTGCAGCCCTTAGAGGCCTTCCCTGGTCACAAGGCCCTGGGTACCTAGGGTACCACTTACCAGGGGCTGACATGTGGCCAGGGTTTGCCAATTTGGTTTTGAGATTTTTGTTTTGGAAAGGAACATAGGCCCTGGGCTCCTGATTGGCAGGAGTCCAGGGCACACTCAGTCAAAGTACATTCAGCAATTCAGCAAAAAGTGAGGGTATACCATTCAAGAAAGATGGCACTTTCACACAACTATTTTGTCGGCTATTGAGTGAATAGCTGAGATTGTACACTCCTTTGTCGGCAGACTGATATGTATCCATTTACAAGGAAGGCATCTCGTATCCGGGTGAACATGAGGCGCCAAAGTTAACTCTTGTAATATTCTAGAATAGTACACCTTTGGTTGCTTTCTTGCATTTAGGTACAAGAACTCGTTTTGGGAGGAGCCTGTTGGGCTTAGGAGGATATATCATTCCATACATAGTGACATCCCACATAGAGAGGGATGAAGGGAGGTGCCAAAGGAGGCTGTATAGTGAAATCTGCTGATTAGCATACGGAATCCCAGAGCCCAACGGGCACTTACCTGCAGAAGCAACAGAAGATAGAGTTGTACATATGATGTCTGGCTTTTGACCCGAGTGATAGAAAACATAGAAAGTATGCTTGCATATCTCTCTGATCGGTGCACGTTTCAAATTTGTCTCCCTGTAACAGACAAAAGTGTCACCGTTGTGGGACTGCTCATGTCGCCTATCTGATGTTATCTTTGTGCAGTGGCAGTATCGTAGCCAATGAAGTCTCTCCGAGGTGTGATTATTGCTTATTGAAAACTTTACCCAATACCCCGCCATGTCAACTTGAAAAATAGTTGATATTCGTAATTTTTGATAGTCTTTATGGAGGCTGGATCATTTGTGTCAAGAGAAGATTGATTATACATCATTATAGTTATTTAGTAAGCAAAAAGGTGTAGATATTTTTCATAGAATGTCAATACTCATTGGTCAATATGTTTTTTAACAACTGTTTTATTTCAACTAATGTGTTTCTCATATCTGTGGAAAAGGGTCCTCTTAATCAATAGGTAAGGTACACGTACTAAACTTTGTGATCTAATTGTCTTGGAAGCTGCACAGTGTCCAAAGCTTCAGACATTCATTCAGCATCTCTCTAAGTAGCAGAGCTAATGTGCTATTTTGTCAGCTATTGAGTGAATAGCTGAGATTGTACACTCCTTTGTCGGCAGACTGATATGTATCCTTTTACAAGAAAGGCATCTTGTATCTGGGTGAACAAGGAGGTGCCAAAGTGAACTCTTGTAATATTCTAGAATAGTACTCCTTTGGTTGCTCTGCTTGCATTTAGGTACAATAACTCGTTTTGGGAGGAGCCAGATGGGGCTTAGGAGTATATGTGTTTGCATACAGAATCATGTACTGATGACATCACACATAGAGAGGGAGGAAGGGAGGTGCCAAAGGAGGCTGTATCGTGAAATCTGCTAATTAGCATATGGAATCCCAGAGCCCAATGGGGACTTATCTGCAGAACCAACAGAAGATAAAGTAGTCCACCTGATGTCTGGCTTTTGACCTGAGTGATAGAAAACATAGAAAGTATGCTTGCATATCTCTCTGATCAGTGCATATGTTCCAACTTTGTCTCCCTGTAAGAGACAAAAGTGTCACGATTGTGGGACTGCTCATATTGCCAAGTGGACGTAATCTTTGTGTAGTGGCCGTATTGTAACCAATGAGGTGTATCCGAGGTGCGATTGTTGCTTATTCAAAACTTTACGCAAAACCCGGTCTTGTCAACTTGAACAACAGTTGATATTGGCAATTTAGGATTATCTTTACGGAGGCTAGATCAATTGTGTTAAAAAATGATTGATTATACATCAATGTATTTATTCAATAAGTAAAAAGGTGTAGATAGTTTTCATAGAATATCAATACTCTTTGCTCAATATGTTTTTCATTAACTGTTTCATTTCAACCAACGTGTTTCTTATATGCGTAAAAGAGGGTCCGCTTAATCATTAGGTAAGGTACACATATTAAACTTTGGGTGCTAATTGATTTAGAAGCTGCGCAGTGTCCGAAGATTCAGACATTTATTCAGCATCTCTCTAGGTTTTAGATCAAATGTACTATTGTGAGAAAGTGGCTCTATATACTGTTCCAAAATAGGTACAGGGTGTACAGAGTCCACAGTCCCCAGAGGTTTGGCAGAGGCTAAAGTTAGATATAACCTTAGTCTCTAAAGTGGTAGCTTGGTCGAGCAGTAAGGCAGTATCAGAGGACAGTGTAAAGCATTTGTTGTACACACTCAGTCAGCAAAATGATTTCACACACTCAATAACTGAACTCTAGGCCAATGGTTTGTACAAAAAATATATGTCTGTTTTATTTTAGAACCAACAATAGGAATTCAAATATACTTTCTCAGAATGAGATGCTTTATTTAAATACTTTTGCAATATGCAATTGGCTTTTGTAGAAAGTTATACGTTGTTGCAATAGGCAACACAGTTTTAAACACAATAATGCATTGAGTTCAATGGAAATTTCAATTTATTTGCAATAGATTACTTTCAGGATTACTTTAGAGATTCCAGGACTGGATCCTAGATTCAGTCCTGGGACAGTACTTAGAAACAAGTGATAAAAGTCGACTTAGGGGCATATAATCAAGAAACTGCGTTAACATTATCGCCGGTTTAGCGGCAGAAACCTGCAGCTAAACCGGCGATAATGGGCTTGATAATATGCCGCAGAGAATTCCCATAGAAGCCCATTGTCTCACCAGAACATGGGCTTCTATGGGAATTCCATAGAGCATATTATCAAGCCCATTATCGCCGCTTTAGCGGCAGTTTTCTGCCGCTAAACCGGCGATAATTTTTAATGCCGTCCTTGATAATATGCCCCTAAGTTACTACTAGGATTTTTAAGTAATATTTTGCTATTTTAAAAGTTGACACTTAGAAGAAATTTCATAGAAAACCGTCAATGATTCCCTATGGAAGAAAATTCAAGTTGCAGGTATAGTATGTTCTCGTTACTTTTGTAATCCAGTACTGGGTGCCTAGACTCAGTACTGGGACCTTTATCCAAACAGGTAAGTAATTACGTTTTCAGAAGTTATACGATTTTTAAAGAACAGTTAAAGTTTGCAGAAATTGACACTTTGAAGAAATTTCACAGAAAAACAGTCAATGATTCCCTATGGAAGAAAATTGGGTTACTGGTAAGTACAGTTGTAAGTATTTTTCAGAGTCAGTGCTGGGCACCAAGATCCAGCACTGGGAGCTCACCTAATAGCAGGTGAGTATTTTCGTTTTCGTTACTCGGCTGATTTTTGGTGAATATTTTAAGTTTTGAAAACTCCACACTGAAGAAATTTTCAGAAGAAACCAGTCAATGTTACTCTATGGAGAAAATTGAGTTATCGGTTTAAAGGTAAGTACTCTACTGGCAGAGTTAAGGTTCTGGGCATAGACTCAGGGGTCTCCCAGGGTCAGGTAGGTAGAGTTGTTTCACCCTCAGCGGCACAGGGCAGCCGGGTGCAGAGAGAGTTAGGCCCAATGTTATCCTATGAGAGGTAGGGGGGCCTTGGTTGGTGGCTGCTGACTAGCAGGCCACGCGGCTGTGAGAGCTGGGCTCCTGGTCACTTGCTCAGGGCAAATGGGGAAGTAGATAGGTGTAGAGGTTACACTGCCAGGGCCACTCGGGCGGCTGGGTGCAGGGTGCTATTGAGCTCTCGGGCGCTCAATTGATTTCAACGGGAGAGCTCCGGTTTAGAAAAAGATTGCAAGCTCGGGGACGAAGATTCTTCAGGTGCCACCACCACTTCGAGAGGTAAGTTGGGTAGTTGGAGGATAGGTAGGTACCCAGGATTTGGGCACAGGGAGCCGCAGGGCGCCGGGTGCAGGGGTGCCTTTTGGTGTCGGGAAATCTTACCCTCTGTTGATCGCGTTGGGGGGGTACCTGGTTCTGAGGCTGCAGGCGTCGTCAGGAGCGCCGAGGGAAGTCCTTGGGTGCCGGACTCGGGTTCACAGTCGTCGTGGGGTCGTCCTCGTGGTCTTTGTTCACTCCGGCACAGGCCAGGCTTGGCGGGTGCAGAGTGTGTAGGGTTCGCGGTTCCGGGCTGATGCCAGGGATTAGAAGTAGATTTTGAGTAGAGCCTCTACTCATGGGAGTCCCAGGGGCTTAGAGCCGCCAAAAGGTAGCCAGGTCTTCCGGGGTTTGTGAGGTTGCTGGCCACAATAGATGCCGGGTTGGAGCAGGAGCAGGTTCGAGTGTCGCCAGGCCTGTAGGGCTGGGGCCAAAGCAGTTGGTGTCTTCCTCTTCTTAGCAGCTGCAGGGCAGGTCTTCTTTCTTCTTCCTATTCTTTGTATTTCGGAATCTGGAATCTGGGGAAGGAAGGTTCAGGGTGCCCCTAAATACTAAATTTAGGGGCGTTACAGGTAGGCGAAGGGCAGGGACCAATGGGTCCCTGTCCTGGGGTGAGTACACCCCCTATTCAGCCACTCTCCTCTGGGAGGGGGGCAGCAGCCTAGTCCTGATTGGGTAGGGCCTCCCATCTTCAAGATGGCGAGCGCCCGGAGATGTGCTTCACCTCGCCTTCCCCACCTGAGGGGTGGGGTTGGCAGGCTGGCCCATCCCCTGTCCTTATTTGGGGTTTCCGGCCAAGCTTCCCGCCAGAGTGGGGGTTGCAAGTGGCCTGGGGAAGCTCACTGAGGCGGCATGCCTTTGAAGCTTCCCCCTGCCCATCCTGGGGGAGGAGATCTAGCATCTCGCCCAGGATGTGCATTGTTGCAGACCCAGGAGAGCAGAGGCTCTCCTACCCAGGGGTCCAGCAACATGTCTACTGTGTGGCAGCCTAGGCAGCCTCAGAACAGACGTGGATTGTAGGTTAGGTTTCAGGGGGCCTCTCTAAGATGCCCTCTGTGGTGCTTGGTACATTAAATACCATACTGGCATCAGTGTGGGTTTAATGTGCTGAGCAGTTTGATACCAAACTTCTCAGTCTTCTGTGCTGCCATTATAGTGCTGTGGAGTTCGTGTTTGACAAGCTCCCAGCACCATGTACTCTTAAATGGAAGCACTGCACTTACAGGGCCCAGGAATGGACCTGGGTACTGTAATGGCACCGGGCTCCTGCCTCTGTGCCCACACCACTGGCATAGGACACCCAGCTAGAGGGGTGGCTGATGTATGCCAGGGCAGTGAAGGTTGTGGGCATGGCACACAGGGATGTGTGCCATGTCGATTCTCTGTTTTGTCTTGTACCCAGACACTCAGCCTGCCAGGGCAGTGTGTGTGTGTTAGGGTACAGGGCCTCTAAGGGTGGCACAATGAGTACTGCAGCCCTTAGAGGCCTTCCCTGGTCACAAGGCCCTGGGTACCTAGGGTACCACTTACCAGGGGCTGACATGTGGCCAGGGTTTGCCAATTTTGTTTTGAGATTTTTGTTTTGGGAAGGAACATAGGCCCTGGGCTCCTGATTGGCAGGAGTCCAGGGCACACTCTGTCAAAGTACATTCAGCAATTCAGCAAAATGTGGGGGCATACCATTCAAGAAAGATGGCACTTTCACACAACTATTTTGTCGGCTATTGAGTGAATAGCTGAGATTGTACACTCCTTTGTCCGCAGACTGATATGTATCCATTTACAAGAAAGGCATCTCGTATCCGGGTGAACAAGAGGCGCCAAAGTTAACTCTTGTAATATTCTAGAATAGTACACCTTTGGTTGCTTTCTTGCATTTAGGTACAAGAACTAGTTTTGGGAGGAGCCTGCTTGGGCTTAGGAGGATATGTGGTTGCATACATAATCATGTACTGATGACATCCCACATAGAGAGGGATGAAGGGAGGTGCCAAAGGAGGCTGTATAGTGAAATCTGCTAATTAGCATACGGAATCCCAGAGCCCAACGGGCACTTACCTGCAGAAGCAACAGAAGATAGAGTAGTACATATGATGTCTGGCTTTTGACTCGAGTGATAGAAAACATAGAAAGTATGCTTGCATATCTCTCTGATCGGTGCACGTTTCAAATTTGTCTCCCTGTAACAGACAAAAGTGTCACCGTTGTGGGACTGCTCATATCGCCTAGCTGATGTTATCTTTGTGCAGTGGCAGTATCGTAGCCAATGAGGTCTATCCGAGGCGTGATTATTGCTTATTGAAAACTTTACCCAATACCCCGCCATGTCAACTTGAAAAATAGTTGATATTGGCAGATTTTGATAGTCTCTATGGAGGCTGGATCAATTGTGTCAAAAGAAGATTGATTATACATCATTATAGTTATTTAGTAAGCAAAGAGGTGTAGATATTTTTCATAGAATGTCAATACTCATTGGTCAATATGTTTTTTTAACAACTGTTTTATTTCAACTAAAGTGTTTCTCATATCTGTGGAAAAGGGTCCTCTTAATCAATAGGTAAGGTACACGTATTAAACTTTGTGATCTAATTGTCTTGGAAGCTGCACAGTGTCCAAAGCTTCAGACATTCATTCAGCATCTCTCTAAGTAGCAGAGCTAATGTGCTATTTTGTCGGCTATTGAGTGAATAGCTGAGATTCTACACTCCTTTGTCGGCAGACTGATATGTATCCTTTTACAAGAAAGGCATCTTGTATCTGGGTGAACAAAGAGGTGCCAAAGTGAACTCTTGTAATATTCTAGAATAGTACTCCTTTGGTTGCTCTGCTTGCATTTAGGTACAATAACTCGTTTTGGAAGGAGCCAGATGGGGCTTAGGAGTATATGTGTTTGCATACAGAATCATGTACTGATGACATCACACATAGAGAGGGATGAAGGGAGGTGCCAAAGGAGGCTGTATAGTGAAATCTGCTAATTAGCATATGGAATCCCAGAGCCCAATGGGTACTTATCTGCAGAACCAACAGAAGATAAAGTAGTCCACCTGTTGTCTGGCTTTTGACCTGAGTGATAGAAAACATAGAAAGTATGCTTGCATATCTCTCTGATCAGTGCATATGTTCCAACTTTGTCTCCCTGTAAGAGACAAAAGTGTCACGATTGTGGGACTGCTCATATTGCCAATTGGAAGTTATCTTTGAATAGTGGCAGTATTGTAACCAATGCGGTGTATCCGAGGTGTGATTGTTGCTTATTCAAAACTTTACGCAATACCCAGTCTTGTCAACTTGAACAACAGTTGTTGTTGGTAATTTAGGATAATCTTTACAGAGGCTAGATCAATTGTGTCAAAAAATGATTGAATATACATCAATGTATTTATTCAGTAAGAAAAAAGGTGTAGATATTTTTCATAGAATATCAATACTCTTTGCTCGATATGTTTTTCATTAACTGTTTCATTTCGACCAACGTGTTTTTTATATGCGTAAAAGAGGGTCCGCTTAATCATTAGGTAAGGTACACATATTAAACTTTGGGTGCTAATTGATTTAGAAGCTGCGCAGTGTCCGAAGATTCAGACATTTATTCAGCATCTCTCTAGGTTTTAGATCAAATGTACTATTGTGAGAAAGTGGCTCTGTATATACTGTTCCAAAATAGGTACAGGGTGTACAGAGTCCACAGTCCCCAGAGGTTTGGCAGAGGCTAAAGTTAGAAATAACCTTAGTCTCTAAAGTGGTAGCTTGGTCGAGCAGTAAGGCAGTATCAGAGGACAGTGTAAAGCATTTGTTGTACACACTCAGTCAGCGAAATGATTTCACACACTCAATAACTGAACTCTAGGCCAATGGTTTGTATAAAAAATATATGTCTGTTTTGTTTTAGAACCAACAATAGGAATTAAAATATACTTTCTCAGAATGAGATGCTTTATTTAAATACTTTTGCAATATGCAATTGGCTTTTGTAGAAAGTTATAAGTTGTTGCAATAGGCAACACAGTTTTAAACACAATAATGCATTGAGTTCAATGGAAATTTCAAGTTATTTGCAATAGATTACTTTCAGGATTACTTTAGAGATTCCAGGACTGGATCCTAGATTCAGTCCTGGGACAATACTTAGAAACAAGTGATAAAAGTCGACTTAGTTACTACTAGGATTTTTAAGTAATATTTTGCTATTTTAAAAGTTGACACTTAGAAGAAATTTCATAGAAAACAGTCAATGATTCCCTATGGAAGAAAATTCAAGCTGCAGGTATAGTATGTTCTCGTTACTTTTGTAATCCAGTACTGGGTGCCTGGAGTCAGTACTGGGACCTTTATCCAAAACAGGTAAGTAATTAAGTTTTCAGAAGTTATACGATTTTTAAAGAATATTTAAAGTTTGCAGAAATTGACACTGAAGAAATTTCACAGAAAAACAGTCAATGATTCGCCATGGAGGAAAATTGGGTTACTGGTAAGTACAGTTGTAAGTATTTTTCAGAGTCAGTGCTGGGCACCAAGATCAAGCACTGGGAGCTCACCTAATAGCAGGTGAGTATTTTCGTTTTCGTTACTCGGCTGATTTTTGGTGAATATTTTAAGTTTTGAAAACTCCACACTTTGAAGAAATTTTCAGAAGAAACCAGTCAATGTTACCCTATGGAGAAAATTGAGTTATCGGTTTAAAGGTAAGTACTCGACTGGCAGAGTTAAGGTTCTGGGCATAGACTCAGGGGTCTCCCAGGGTCAGGTAGGTAGAGTTTTTTCACCCTCAGCGGCACAGGGGCAGCCGGGTGCAGAGAGAGTTAGGCCCAATGTTATCCTAAGAGAGGTAGGGGGGCCTTGGTTGGTGGCTGCTGACTAGCAGGCTACGCGGCTGTGGGAGCTGGGCTCCTGGTCACTTGCTCAGGGCAAATGGGGAAGTAGATAGGTGTAGAGGTTACACTGCCAGGGCCACTCGGGCGGCTGGGTGCAGGGTGCTTTTGAGCTCTTGGGCGCTCAATTGATTTCAATGGGAGAGCTCCGGTTTAGAAAAAGATTGCAAGCTCGGGGACGAAGATTCTTTAGGTGCCACCACCACTTCGAGAGGTAAGTTGGGTAGTTGGAGGATAGGTAGGTACCCAGGATTTGGGCACAGGGAGCCGCAGGGCGCCGGGTGCAGGGGTGCCTTTTGGTGTCGGGAAATCTTACCCTCTGTTGATCGCGTTGGGGGGGTACCTGGTTCTGAGGCTGCAGGTGTCGTCAGGAGCGTCTAGGGAAGTCCTTGGGTGCCGGACTCGGGTTCACAGTCGTCGTGGGGTCGTCCTCGTGGTCTTTGGTCACTCCGGCACAGGCCAGGCTTGGCGGGTGCAGAGTGTGTAGGGTTCGCGGTTCCGGGCTGATGCCAGGGATTAGAAGTAGATTTTGAGTAGAGCCTCTACTCATGGGAGTCCCAGGGGCTTAGAGCCAAAAGGTAGCCAGGTCCTCCGGGGTTTGTGAGGTTGCTGGCCACAATAGATGCCGGGTTGGAGCAGGAGCAGGTTCGAGTGTCGCCAGGCCTGTAGGGCTGGGGCCAAAGCAGTTGGTGTCTTCCTCTTCTTAGCAGCTGCAGGGCAGGTCTTCTTTCTTCTTCCTCTTCTTTGTATTTCGGAATCTGGAATCTGGGGAAGGAAGGTTCAGGGTGCCCCTAAATACTAAATTTAGGGGCGTTACAAGTAGGCGAAGGGCAGGGACCAATGGGTCCCTGTCCTGGGGTGAGTACACCCCCTATTCAGCCACTCTCCTCTGGGAGGGGGGCAGCAGCCTAGTCCTGATTGGGTAGGGCCTCCCATCTTCAAGATGGCGAGCGCCCGGAGATGTGCTTCACCTCGCCTTCCCCACCTGAGGGGTGGGGTTGGCAGGCTGGCCCATCCCCTGTCCTTATTTGGGGTTTCCGGCCAAGCTTCCCGCCAGAGTGGGGGTTGCAAGGGGCCTGGGGAAGCTCACTGAGGCGGCATGCCTTTGAAGCTTCCCCCTGCCCATCCTGGGGGAGGAGATCTAGCATCTCGCCCAGGATGTGCATTGTTGCAGACCCAGGAGAGCAGGGGCTCTCCTACCCAGGGGTCCAGCAACATGTCTACTGTGTGGCAGCCTAGGCAGCCTCAGAACAGACGTGTATTGTAGGTTAGGTTTCAGGGGGCCTCTCTAAGATGCCCTCTGTGGTGCTTGGTACATTAAATACCATACTGGCATCAGTGTGGGTTTAATGTGCTGAGCAGTTTGATACCAAACTTCTCAGTCTTCTGTGCTGCCATTATAGTGCTGTGGAGTTCGTGTTTGACAAGCTCCCAGCACCATGTACTCTTAAATGGAAGCACTGCACTTACAGGGCCCAGGAATGGACCTGGGTACTGTAGGGGCACCGGGCTCCTGCCTCTGTGCCCACACCACTGACATAGGGCACCCAGCTAGAGGGGTGGCTGATGTATGCCAGGGCAGTGAAGGTTGTGGGCATGGCACACAGGGATGTGTGCCATGTCGATTCTCTGTTTTGTCTTGTACCCAGACACTCAGCCTGCCAGGGCAGTGTGTGTGTGTTAGGGTACAGGGCCTCTAAGGGTGGCACAATGAGTGCTGCAGCCCTTAGAGGCCTCCCTGGTCACAAGGCCCTGGGTACCTAGGGTACCACTTACCAGGGGCTGACATGTGGCCAGGGTTTGCCAATTTTGTTTTGAGATTTTTGTTTTGGGAAGGAACATAGGCCCTGGGCTCCTGATTGGCAGGAGTCCAGGGCACACTCAGTCAAAGTACATTCAGCAATTCAGCAAAAAGTGGGGGCATACCATTCAAGAAAGATGGCACTTTCACACAACTATTTTGTCGGCTATTGAGTGAATAGCTGAGATTGTACACTCCTTTGTCCGCAGACTGATATGTATCCATTTACAAGAAAGGCATCTCGTATCCGGGTGAACAAGAGGCGCCAAAGTTAACTCTTGTAATATTCTAGAATAGTACACCTTTGGTTGCTTTCTTGCATTTAGGTACAAGAACTAGTTTTGGGAGGAGCCTGCTTGGGCTTAGGAGGATATGTGGTTGCATACATAATCATGCACTGATGACATCCCACATAGAGAGGGATGAAGGGAGGTGCCAAAGGAGGCTGTATAGTGAAATCTGCTAATTAGCATACGGAATCCCAGAGCCCAACGGGCACTTACCTGCAGAAGCAACAGAAGATAGAGTAGTACATATCATGTCTGGCTTTTGACTCGAGTGATAGAAAACATAGAAAGTATGCTTGCATATCTCTCTGATCGGTGCACGTTTCAAATTTGTCTCCCTGTAACAGACAAAAGTGTCACCGTTGTGGGACTGCTCATATCGCCTAGCTGATGTTATCTTTGTGCAGTGGCAGTATCGTAGCCAATGAGGTCTATCCGAGGTGTGATTATTGCTTATTGAAAACTTTACCCAATACCCCGCCATGTCAACTTGAAAAATAGTTGATATTGGCAGATTTTGATAGTCTCTATGGAGGCTGGATCAATTGTGTCAAAAGAAGATTGATTATACATCATTATAGTTATTTAGTAAGCAAAGAGGTGTAGATATTTTTCATAGAATGTCAATACTCATTGGTCAATATGTTTTTTTAACAACTGTTTTATTTCAACTAAAGTGTTTCTCATATCTGTGGAAAAGGGTCCTCTTAATCAATAGGTAAGGTACACGTATTAAACTTTGTGATCTAATTGTCTTGGAAGCTGCACAGTGTCCAAAGCTTCAGACATTCATTCAGCATCTCTCTAAGTAGCAGAGCTAATGTGCTATTTTGTCGGCTATTGAGTGAATAGCTGAGAATGTACACTCCTTTGTCGGCAGACTGATATGTATCCTTTTACAAGAAAGGCATCTTGTATCTGGGTGAACAAAGAGGTGCCAAAGTGAACTCTTGTAATATTCTAGAATAGTGCTCCTTTGGTTGCTCTGCTTGCATTTAGGTGCAATAACTCGTTTTGGAAGGAGCCAGATGGGGCTTAGGAGTATATGTGTTTGCATACAGAATCATGTACTGATGACATCACACATAGAGAGGGATGAAGGGAGGTGCCAAAGGAGGCTGTATAGTGAAATCTGCTAATTAGCATATGGAATCCCAGAGCCCAATGGGTACTTATCTGCAGAACCAACAGAAGATAAAGTAGTCCACCTGTTGTCTGGCTTTTGACCTGAGTGATAGAAAACATAGAAAGTATGCTTGCATATCTCTCTGATCAGTGCATATGTTCCAACTTTGTCTCCCTGTAAGAGACAAAAGTGTCACGATTGTGGGACTGCTCATATTGCCAATTGGACTTTATCTTTGAATAGTGGCAGTATTGTAACCAATGCGGTGTATCCGAGGTGTGATTGTTGCTTATTCAAAACTTTACGCAATACCCAGTCTTGTCAACTTGAACAACAGTTGTTGTTGGTAATTTAGGATAATCTTTACGGAGGCTAGATCAATTGTGTCAAAAAATGATTGATTATACATCAATGTATTTATTCAGTAAGAAAAAAGGTGTAGATATTTTTCATAGAATATCAATACTCTTTGCTCGATATGTTTTTCATTAACTGTTTCATTTCAACCAACGTGTTTTTTATATGCGTAAAAGAGGGTCCGCTTAATCATTAGGTAAGGTATACATATTAAACTTTGGGTGCTAATTGATTTAGAAGCTGCGCAGTGTCCGAAGATTCAGACATTTATTCAGCATCTCTCTAGGTTTTAGATCAAATGTACTATTGTGAGAAAGTGGCTCTGTATATACTGTTCCAAAATAGGTACAGGGTGTACAGAGTCCACAGTCCCCAGAGGTTTGGCAGAGGCTAAAGTTAGAAATAACCTTAGTCTCTAAAGTGGTAGCTTGGTCGAGCAGTAAGGCAGTATCAGAGGACAGTGTAAAGCATTTGTTGTACACACTCAGTCAGCGAAATGATTTCACACACTCAATAACTGAACTCTAGGCCAATGGTTTGTATAAAAAATATATGTCTGTTTTGTTTTAGAACCAACAATAGGAATTAAAATATACTTTCTCAGAATGAGATGCTTTATTTAAATACTTTTGCAATATGCAATTGGCTTTTGTAGAAAGTTATAAGTTGTTGCAATAGGCAACACAGTTTTAAACACAATAATGCATTGAGTTCAATGGAAATTTCAAGTTATTTGCAATAGATTACTTTCAGGATTACTTTAGAGATTCCAGGACTGGATCCTAGATTCAGTCCTGGGACAATACTTAGAAACAAGTGATAAAAGTCGACTTAGTGACTACTAGGATTTTTAAGTAATATTTTGCTATTTTAAAAGTTGACACTTAGAAGAAATTTCATAGAAAACAGTCAATGATTCCCTATGGAAGAAAATTCAAGCTGCAGGTATAGTATGTTCTCGTTACTTTTGTAATCCAGTACTGGGTGCCTGGACTCAGTACTGGGACCTTTATCCAAAACAGGTAAGTAATTAAGTTTTCAGAAGTTATACGATTTTTAAAGAATATTTAAAGTTTGCAGAAATTGACACTGAAGAAATTTCACAGAAAAACAGTCAATGATTCGCCATGGAAGAAAATTGGGTTACTGGTAAGTACAGTTGTAAGTATTTTTCAGAGTCAGTGCTGGGCACCAAGATCAAGCACTGGGAGCTCACCTAATAGCAGGTGAGTATTTTCGTTTTCGTTACTCGGCTGATTTTTGGTGAATATTTTAAGTTTTGAAAACTCCACACTTTGAAGAAATTTTCAGAAGAAACCAGTCAATGTTACCCTATGGAGAAAATTGAGTTATCGGTTTAAAGGTAAGTACTCGACTGGCAGAGTTAAGGTTCTGGGCATAGACTCAGGGGTCTCCCAGGGTCAGGTAGGTAGAGTTTTTTCACCCTCAGCGGCACAGGGGCAGCCGGGTGCAGAGAGAGTTAGGCCCAATGTTATCCTAAGAGAGGTAGGGGGGCCTTGGTTGGTGGCTGCTGACTAGCAGGCTATGCGGCTGTGGGAGCTGGGCTCCTGGTCACTTGCTCAGGGCAAATGGGGAAGTAGATATGTGTAGAGGTTACACTGCCAGGGCCACTCGGGCGGCTGGGTGCAGGGTGCTTTTGAGCTCTTGGGCGCTCAATTGATTTCAATGGGAGAGCTCCGGTTTAGAAAAAGATTGCAAGCTCGGGGACGAAGATTCTTTAGGTGCCACCACCACTTCGAGAGGTAAGTTGGGTAGTTGGAGGATAGGTAGGTACCCAGGATTTGGGCACAGGGAGCCGCAGGGCGCCGGGTGCAGGGGTGCCTTTTGGTGTCGGGAAATCTTACCCTCTGTTGATCGCGTTGGGGGGGTACCTGGTTCTGAGGCTGCAGGTGTCGTCAGGAGCGTCTAGGGAAGTCCTTGGGTGCCGGACTCGGGTTCACAGTCGTCGTGGGGTCGTCCTCGTGGTCTTTGGTCACTCCGGCACAGGCCAGGCTTGGTGGGTGCAGAGTGTGTAGGGTTCGCGGTTCCGGGCTGATGCCAGGGATTAGAAGTAGATTTTGAGTAGAGCCTCTACTCATGGGAGTCCCAGGGGCTTAGAGCCAAAAGGTAGCAAGGTCTTCCGGGGTTTGTGAGGTTGCTGGCCACAATAGATGCCGGGTTGGAGCAGGAGCAGGTTCGAGTGTCGCCAGGCCTGTAGGGCTGGGGCCAAAGCAGTTGGTGTCTTCCTCTTCTTAGCAGCTGCAGGGCAGGTCTTCTTTCTTCTTCCTCTTCTTTGTATTTCGGAATCTGGAATCTGGGGAAGGAAGGTTCAGGGTGCCCCTAAATACTAAATTTAGGGGCGTTACAGGTAGGCAAAGGGCAGGGACCAAAGGGTCCCTGTCCTGGGGTGAGTACACCCCCTATTCAGCCACTCTCCTCTGGGAGGGGGGCAGCAGCCTAGTCCTGATTGGGTAGGGCCTCCCATCTTCAAGATGGCGAGCGCCCGGAGATGTGCTTCACCTCGCCTTCCCCACCTGAGGGGTGGGGTTGGCAGGCTGGCCCATCCCCTGTCCTTATTTGGGGTTTCCGGCCAAGCTTCCTGCCAGAGTGGGGGTTGCAAGTGGCCTGGGGAAGCTCACTGAGGCGGCATGCCTTTGAAGCTTCCCCCTGCCCATCCTGGGGGAGGAGATCTAGCATCTCGCCCAGGATGTGCATTGGTGCAGACCCAGGAGAGCAGGGGCTCTCCTACCCAGGGGTCCAGCAACATGTCTACTGTGTGGCAGCCTAGGCAGCCTCAGAACAGACGTGGATTGTAGGTTAGGTTTCAGGGGGCCTCTCTAAGATGCCCTCTGTGGTGCTTGGTACATTAAATACCATACTGGCATCAGTGTGGGTTTAATGTGCTGAGCAGTTTGATACCAAACTTCTCAGTCTTCTGTGCTGCCAATATAGTGCTGTGGAGTTCGTGTTTGACAAGCTCCCAGCACCATGTACTCTTAAATGGAAGCACTGCACTTACAGGGCCCAGGAATGGACCTGGGTACTGTAGGGGCACCGGGCTCCTGCCTCTGTGCCCACACCACTGGCATAGGGCACCCAGCTAGAGGGGTGGCTGATGTATGCCAGGGCAGTGAAGGTTGTGGGCATGGCACACAGGGATGTGTGCATATGAAATGGGGCCATATTCCGCCCCAACCAAACGCACTGCGTGAAAGCGCCTTGTTAGCGATCATATATAAAGTTAATCCAATCTTAATCATGAACTTTTCTCTCAGTGTTCTCAGTTTGTCCTCTATTTTCTCCAATTTTGTCCCCACACGGAATCCAATACGCCGTTTTCCAAATTTCTTAATGTTTAAACTGTGCTCCTCCGGCCTCTTGTAAAAACATGAACAGATGCGAGGTTCGTCAGACAGTGTTTATTCGATAAAAACCCAATGCATTTCGGGCAACGCAGTGCCCTTCGTCAGGGGTCACTATAAACAACGATAAAATGACCAGTTACTATTTACACTTATTGCCATCATGCTACAATTGTTCTCATGACTTAATATGCGATATCCCACCATAAACATTTGTTTTACACCCCTTTAGTTGCCACTAACTTCTCTAATACGTTAACCAAATGTTTTCCTTCTTTCTTCCCCCTTTCCGTGTCATCCATTCCCAAAACGCATTCCGTTAATTTTTCACACTATTAACCTCATCACTAAACAGTTCATCAAAATTCTAACAGTTAGATAGAGCCTACTATGACTTCCATTCTTTTCTTCTTTCGTCTGCAAATTGCAACTTTTACAAGTACTCTGTCTCCCTGTATTCTCAATTTAAACTCGTCAAATTTGTATACTCATTTCAACAAATGTGAACTGTTTCACTGTTATCCATACCTGTCACAAATCCATACGACCGCCGGTCCTCTTCCCCATTCCAGAAAAGTCTTTATGTCCCTCATTACTCCTCCCATATTTAAATACCCACAATTCAACATTTCCCGTTATCGCGATGTTACTAAGATTGCGTGGAAAGTTAAACATACTGCAACTCCCATGATGCACTTCAAATGTATTGGCACTCAGCTAAGCTGACCCGATCTTTAAATTTTATATAAGAACAGTTGTTTATTAATGTACGTTGTAACAATGTTTCTCAAAAGAATATGACACCAACAATTGTAACGAACCTAGATGTTAATCAAACCGTGTGAGAAAAATACTTCTATCATCATACTTTAACCAAACATATTTCTCCATACTTCGAGTGGGTGCATTCCCGTCGGTTGGGCCAAAATTGTAGAACATACATCTGTAATGGCGGGATGCACTCCGATTTAGTATTCTAAATTCAGTTTTGTTTCTATTGCTGCGTGCAGCTTGGTGGGTGCCCTGCCCAAATGACACCCAGGTAAACATAAGCATATGAAATGGGGCCAGATTCCGCCCCAACCAAACGCACTGCGTGAAAGCGCCTTGTTAGCGATCATATATAAAGTTAATCCAATCTTAATCATGAACTTTTCTCTCAGTGTTCTCAGTTTGTCCTCTATTTTCTCCAATTTTGTCCCCACACGGAATCCAATACGCCGTTTTCCAAATTTCTTAATGTTTAAACTGTGCTCCTCCGGCCTCTTGTAAAAACATGAACAGATGCGAGGTTCGTCAGACAGTGTTTATTCGATAAAAACCCAATGCATTTCGGGCAACGCAGTGCCCTTCGTCAGGGGTCACTATAAACAACGATAAAATGACCAGTTACTATTTACACTTATTGCCATCATGCTACAATTGTTCTCATGACTTAATATGCGATATCCCACCATAAACATTTGTTTTACACCCCTTTAGTTGCCACTAACTTCTCTAATACGTTAACCAAATGTTTTCCTTCTTTCTTCCCCCTTTCCGTGTCATCCATTCCCAAAACGCATTCCGTTAATTTTTCACACTATTAACCTCATCACTAAACAGTTCATCAAAATTCTAACAGTTAGATAGAGCCTACTATGACTTCCATTCTTTTCTTCTTTCGTCTGCAAATTGCAACTTTTACAAGTACTCTGTCTCCCTGTATTCTCAATTTAAACTCGTCAAATTTGTATACTCATTTCAACAAATGTGAACTGTTTCACTGTTATCCATACCTGTCACAAATCCATACGACCGCCGGTCCTCTTCCCCATTCCAGAAAAGTCTTTATGTCCCTCATTACTCCTCCCATATTTAAATACCCACAATTCAACATTTCCCGTTATCGCGATGTTACTAAGATTGCGTGGAAAGTTAAACATACTGCAACTCCCATGATGCACTTCAAATGTATTGGCACTCAGCTAAGCTGACCCGATCTTTAAATTTTATATAAGAACAGTTGTTTATTAATGTACGTTGTAACAATGTTTCTCAAAAGAATATGACACCAACAATTGTAACGAACCTAGATGTTAATCAAACCGTGTGAGAAAAATACTTCTATCATCATACTTTAACCAAACATATTTCTCCATACTTCGAGTGGGTGCATTCCCGTCGGTTGGGCCAAAATTGTAGAACATACATCTGTAATGGCGGGATGCACTCCGATTTAGTATTCTAAATTCAGTTTTGTTTCTATTGCTGCGTGCAGCTTGGTGGGTGCCCTGCCCAAATGACACCCAGGTAAACATAAGCATATGAAATGGGGCCAGATTCCGCCCCAACCAAACGCACTGCGTGAAAGCGCCTTGTTAGCGATCATATATAAAGTTAATCCAATCTTAATCATGAACTTTTCTCTCAGTGTTCTCAGTTTGTCCTCTATTTTCTCCAATTTTGTCCCCACACGGAATCCAATACGCCGTTTTCCAAATTTCTTAATGTTTAAACTGTGCTCCTCCGGCCTCTTGTAAAAACATGAACAGATGCGAGGTTCGTCAGACAGTGTTTATTCGATAAAAACCCAATGCATTGTGTGCCATGTCGATTCTCTGTTTTGTCTTGTACCCAGACACTCAGCCTGCCAGGGCAGTGTGTGTGTGTTAGGGTACAGGGCCTCTAAGGGTGGCACAATGAGTGCTGCAGCCCTTAGAGGCCTTCCCTGGTCACAAGGCCCTGGGTACCTAGGGTACCACTTACCAGGGGCTGACATGTGGCCAGGGTTTGCCAATTTTGTTTTGAGATTTTTGTTTTGGGAAGGAACATAGGCCCTGGGCTCCTAATTGGCAGGAGTCCAGGGCACACTCAGTCAAAGTACATTCAGCAATTCAGCAAAAAGTGGGGGCATGCCATTCAAGAAAGATGGCACTTTCACACAACTATTTTGTCGGCTATTGAGTGAATAGCTGAGATTGTACACTCCTTTGTCCGCAGACTGATATGTATCCATTTACAAGAAAGGCATCTCGTATCCGGGTGAACAAGAGGCGCCAAAGTTAACTCTTGTAATATTCTAGAATAGTACACCTTTGGTTGCTTTCTTGCATTTAGGTACAAGAACTAGTTTTGGGAGGAGCCTGCTTGGGCTTAGGAGGATATGTGGTTGCATACATAATCATGTACTGATGACATCCCACATAGAGAGGGATGAAGGGAGGTGCCAAAGGAGGCTGTATAGTGAAATCTGCTAATTAGCATACGGAATCCCAGAGCCCAACGGGCACTTACCTGCAGAAGCAACAGAAGATAGAGTAGTACATATCATGTCTGGCTTTTGACTCGAGTGATAGAAAACATAGAAAGTATGCTTGCATATCTCTCTGATCGGTGCACGTTTCAAATTTGTCTCCCTGTAACAGACAAAAGTGTCACCGTTGTGGGACTGCTCATATCGCCTAGCTGATGTTATCTTTGTGCAGTGGCAGTATCGTAGCCAATGAGGTCTATCCGAGGCGTGATTATTGCTTATTGAAAACTTTACCCAATACCCCGCCATGTCAACTTGAAAAATAGTTGATATTGGCAAGTTTTGATAGTCTCTATGGAGGCTGGATCAATTGTGTCAAAAGAAGATTGATTATACATCATTATAGTTATTTAGTAAGCAAAGAGGTGTAGATATTTTTCATAGAATGTCAATACTCATTGGTCAATATGTTTTTTTAACAACTGTTTTATTTCAACTAAAGTGTTTCTCATATCTGTGGAAAAGGGTCCTCTTAATCAATAGGTAAGGTACACGTATTAAACTTTGTGATCTAATTGTCTTGGAAGCTGCACAGTGTCCAAAGCTTCAGACATTCATTCAGCATCTCTCTAAGTAGCAGAGCTAATGTGCTATTTTGTCGGCTATTGAGTGAATAGCTGAGAATGTACACTCCTTTGTCGGCAGACTGATATGTATCCTTTTACAAGAAAGGCATCTTGTATCTGGGTGAACAAAGAGGTGCCAAAGTGAACTCTTGTAATATTCTAGAATAGTGCTCCTTTGGTTGCTCTGCTTGCATTTAGGTGCAATAACTCGTTTTGGAAGGAGCCAGATGGGGCTTAGGAGTATATGTGTTTGCATACAGAATCATGTACTGATGACATCACACATAGAGAGGGATGAAGGGAGGTGCCAAAGGAGGCTGTATAGTGAAATCTGCTAATTAGCATATGGAATCCCAGAGCCCAATGGGTACTTATCTGCAGAACCAACAGAAGATAAAGTAGTCCACCTGTTGTCTGGCTTTTGACCTGAGTGATAGAAAACATAGAAAGTATGCTTGCATATCTCTCTGATCAGTGCATATGTTCCAACTTTGTCTCCCTGTAAGAGACAAAAGTGTCACGATTGTGGGACTGCTCATATTGCCAATTGGAAGTTATCTTCAAATAGTGGCAGTATTGTAACCAATGCGGTGTATCTGAGGTGTGATTGTTGCTTATTCAAAACTTTGCGCAATACCTAGTCTTGTCAACTTGAACAACAGTTGTTGTTGGTAATTTAGGATAATCTTTACGGAGGCTAGATCAATTGTGTCAAAAAATGATTGATTATACATCAATGTATTTATTCAGTAAGAAAAAAGGTGTAGATATTTTTCATAGAATATCAATACTCTTTGCTCGATATGTTTTTCATTAACTGTTTCATTTCAACCAACGTGTTTTTTATATGCGTAAAAGAGGGTCCGCTTAATCATTAGGTAAGGTACACATATTAAACTTTGGGTGCTAATTGATTTAGAAGCTGCGCAGTGTCCGAAGATTCAGACATTTATTCAGCATCTCTCTAGGTTTTAGATCAAATGTACTATTGTGAGAAAGTGGCTCTGTATATACTGTTCCAAAATAGGTACAGGGTGTACAGAGTCCACAGTCCCCAGAGGTTTGGCAGAGGCTAAAGTTAGAAATAACCTTAGTCTCTAAAGTGGTAGCTTGGTCGAGCAGTAAGGCAGTATCAGAGGACAGTGTAAAGCATTTGTTGTACACACTCAGTCAGCGAAATGATTTCACACACTCAATAACTGAACTCTAGGCCAATGGTTTGTATAAAAAATATATGTCTGTTTTGTTTTAGAACCAACAATAGGAATTAAAATATACTTTCTCAGAATGAGATGCTTTATTTAAATACTTTTGCAATATGCAATTGGCTTTTGTAGAAAGTTATAAGTTGTTGCAATAGGCAACACAGTTTTAAACACAATAATGGATTGAGTTCAATGGAAATTTCAAGTTATTTGCAATAGATTACTTTCAGGATTACTTTAGAGATTCCAGGACTGGATCCTAGATTCAGTCCTGGGACAGTACTTAGAAACAAGTGATAAAAGTCGACTTAGTTACTACTAGGATTTTTAAGTAATATTTTGCTATTTTAAAAGTTGACACTTAGAAGAAATTTCATAGAAAACAGTCAATGATTCCCTAAGGAAGAAAATTCAAGCTGCAGGTATAGTATGTTCTCGTTACTTTTGTAATCCAGTACTGGGTGCCTAGACTCAGTACTGGGACCTTTATCCAAAACAGGTAAGTAATTACGTTTTCAGAAGTTATACGATTTTTAAAGAATATTTAAAGTTTGCAGAAATTGACACTGAAGAAATTTCACAGAAAAACAGTCAATGATTCCCTATGGAAGAAAATTGGGTTACTGGTAAGTACAGTTGTAAGTATTTTTCAGAGTCAGTGCTGGGCACCAAGATCCAGCACTGGGAGCTCACCTAATAGCAGGTGAGTATTTTCGTTTTCGTTACTCGGCTGATTTTTGGTGAATATTTTAAGTTTTGAAAACTCCACACTTTGAAGAAATTTTCAGAAGAAACCAGTCAATGTTACCCTATGGAGAAAATTGAGTTATCGGTTTAAAGGTAAGTACTCGACTGGCAGAGTTAAGGTTCTGGGCATAGACTCAGGGGTCTCCCAGGGTCAGGTAGGTAGAGTTTTTTCACCCTCAGCGGCACAGGGGCAGCCGGGTCCAGAGAGAGTTAGGCCCAATGTTATCCTATGAGAGGTAGGGGGGCCTTGGTTGGTGGCTGCTGACTAGCAGGCTACGCGGCTGTGGGAGCTGGGCTCCTGGTCACTTGCTCAGGGCAAATGGGGAAGTAGATAGGTGTAGAGGTTACACTGCCAGGGCCACTCGGGCGGCTGGGTGCAGGGTGCTTTTGAGCTCTTGGGCGCTCAATTGATTTCAATGGGAGAGCTCCGGTTCAGAAAAAGATTGCAAGCTCGGGGACGAAGATTCTTTAGGTGCCACCACCACTTCGAGAGGTAAGTTGGGTAGTTGGAGGATAGGTAGGTACCCAGGATTTGGGCACAGGGAGCCGCAGGGCGCCGGGTGCAGGGGTGCCTTTTGGTGTCGGGAAATCTTACCCTCTGTTGATCGCGTTGGGGGGGTACCTGGTTCTGAGGCTGCAGGTGTCGTCAGGAGCGTCTAGGGAAGTCCTTGGGTGCCGGACTCGGGTTCACAGTCGTCGTGGGGTCGTCCTCGTGGTCTTTGGTCACTCCGGCACAGGCCAGGCTTGGCGGGTGCAGAGTGTGTAGGGTTCGCGGTTCCGGGCTGATGCCAGGGATTAGAAGTAGATTTTGAGTAGAGCCTCTACTCATGGGAGTCCCAGGGGCTTAGAGCCAAAAGGTAGCCAGGTCCTCCGGGGTTTGTGAGGTTGCTGGCCACAATAGATGCCGGGTTGGAGCAGGAGCAGGTTCGAGTGTCGCCAGGCCTGTAGGGCTGGGGCCAAAGCAGCTGTTGTCTTCCTCTTCTTAGCAGCTGCAGGGCAGGTCTTCTTTCTTCTTCCTCTTCTTTGTATTTCGGAATCTGGAATCTGGGGAAGGAAGGTTCAGGGTGCCCCTAAATACTAAATTTAGGGGCGTTACAGGTAGGCGAAGGGCAGGGACCAATGGGTCCCTGTCCTGGGGTGAGTACACCCCCTATTCAGCCACTCTCCTCTGGGAGGGGGGCAGCAGCCTAGTCCTGATTGGGTAGGGCCTCCCATCTTCAAGATGGCGAGCGCCCGGAGATGTGCTTCACCTCGCCTTCCCCACCTGAAGGGTGGAGTTGGCAGGCTGGCCCATCCCCTGTCCTTGTTTGGGGTTTCCGGCCAAGCTTCCCGCCAGAGTGGGGGTTGCAAGTGGCCTGGGGAAGCTCACAGAGGCGGCATGCCTTTGAAGCTTCCCCCTGCCCATCCTGGGGGAGGAGATCTAGCATCTCGCCCAGGATGTGCATTGTTGCAGACCCAGGAGAGCAGGGGCTCTCCTACCCAGGGGTCCAGCAACATGTCTGCTGTGTGGCAGCCTAGGCAGCCTCAGAACAGACGTGGATTGTAGGTTAGGTTTCAGGGGGCCTCTCTAAGATGCCCTCTGTGGTGCTTGGTACATTAAATACCATACTGGCATCAGTGTGGGTTTAATGTGCTGAGCAGTTTGATACCAAACTTCTCAGTCTTCTGTGCTGCCATTATAGTGCTGTGGAGTTCGTGTTTGACAAGCTCCCAGCACCATGTACTCTTAAATGGAAGCACTGCACTTACATGGCCCAGGAATGGACCTGGGTACTGTAGGGGCACCGGGCTCCTGCCTCTGTGCCCACACCACTGGCATAGGGCACCCAGCTAGAGGGGTGGCTGATGTATGCCAGGGCAGTGAAGGTTGTGGGCATGGCACACAGGGATGTGTGCCATGTCGATTCTCTGTTTTGTCTTGTACCCAGACACTCAGCCTGCCAGGGCAGTGTGTGTGTGTTAGGGTACAGGGCCTCTAAGGGTGGCACAATGAGTGCTGCAGCCCTTAGAGGCCTTCCCTGGTCACAAGGCCCTGGGTACCTAGGGTACCACTTACCAGGGGCTGACATGTGGCCAGGTTTTGCCAATTTTGTTTTGAGATTTTTGTTTTGGGAAGGAACATAGGCCCTGGGCTCCTGATTGGCAGGAGTCCAGGGCACACTCAGTCAAAGTACATTCAGCAATTCAGCAAAAAGTGGGGGCATACCATTCAAGAAAGATGGCACTTTCACACAACTATTTTGTCGGCTATTGAGTGAATAGCTGAGATTGTACACTCCTTTGTCCGCAGACTGATATGTATCCATTTACAAGAAAGGCATCTCGTATCCGGGTGAACAAGAGGCGCCAAAGTTAAATCTTGTAATATTCTAGAATAGTACACCTTTGGTTGCTTTCTTGCATTTAGGTACAAGAACTAGTTTTGGGAGGAGCCTGCTTGGGCTTAGGAGGATATGGAGAAGTGTGGCTCAATGATTAGAGCGGCAGATCCTGATGCAGAGGTCTAGCCCGGGACCAGGGTTCAATTCCCCGCCTTGGCGGGTCTTGGGCTCAAAAATTCCACGGACCTGATTATTCTCGCCTCGGTGCCATTCCAATCATGGAGTCCCACTCTGCAACTCTGGGCAATAGCTTGCTTAATCTCCACAACGGCCCCCACAACGCTAAGGATGCCTGGCCTCCACCTTGGGGGTGCCCAGGAGTGGACGCCTCACAGGGAAAGCCAGGATGGGTTCCACAGCGGTATTCGTACAAGCGCCTTGAGACCCTTGCGGGTGAGTAGTGCGCTATACAAGTATCCATTTACATTTACATTTACATATGTGGTTGCATACATAATCATGTACTGATGACATCCCACATAGAGAGGGATGAAGGGAGGTGCCAAAGGAGGCTGTATAGTGAAATCTGCTAATTAGCATACGGAATCCCAGAGCCCAACGGGCACTTACCTGCAGAAGCAACAGAAGATAGAGTAGTACATATCATGTCTGGCTTTTGACTCGAGTGATAGAAAACATAGAAAGTATGCTTGCATATCTCTCTGATCGGTGCACGTTTCAAATTTGTCTCCCTGTAACAGACAAAAGTGTCACCGTTGTGGGACTGCTCATATCGGCTAGCTGATGTTATCTTTGTGCAGTGGCAGTATCGTAGCCAATGAGGTCTATCCGAGGCGTGATTATTGCTTATTGAAAACTTTACCCAATACCCCGCCATGTCAACTTGAAAAATAGTTGATATTGGCAATTATTGATAGTCTCTATGGAGGCTGGATCAATTGTGTCAAAAGAAGATTGATTATACATCATTATAGTTATTTAGTAAGCAAAGAGGTGTAGATATTTTTCATAGAATGTCAATACTCATTGGTCAATATGTTTTTTTAACAACCGTTTTGTTTCAACTAAAGTTTTTCTCATATCTGTGGAAAAGGGTCCTCTTAATCAATAGGTAAGGTACACGTATTAAACTTTGTGATCTAATTGTCTTGGAAGCTGCACAGTGTCCAAAGCTTCAGACATTCATTCAGCATCTCTCTAAGTAGCAGAGCTAATGTGCTATTTTGTCGGCTATTGAGTGAATAGCTGAGATTGTACACTCCTTTGTCGGCAGACTGATATGTATCCTTTTACAAGAAAGGCATCTTGTATCTGGGTGAACAAAGAGGTGCCAAAGTGAACTCTTGTAATATTCTAGAATAGTACTCCTTTGGTTGCTCTGCTTGCATTTAGGTACAATAACTCGTTTTGGAAGGAGCCAGATGGGGCTTAGGAGTATATGTGTTTGCATACAAAATCAGGTACTGATGACATCACACATAGAGAGGGATGAAGGGAGGTGCCAAAGGAGGCTGTATAGTGAAATCTGCTAATTAGCATATGGAATCCCAGAGCCCAATGGGTACTTATCTGCAGAACCAACAGAAGATAAAGTAGTCCACCTGTTGTCTGGCTTTTGACCTGAGTGATAGAAAACATAGAAAGTATGCTTGCATATCTCTCTGATCAGTGCATATTTTCCAACTTTGTCTCCCTGTAAGAGACAAAAGTGTCACGATTGTGGGACTGCTCATATTGCCAATTGGAAGTTATCTTCAAATAGTGGCAGTATTGTAACCAATGCGGTGTATCTGAGGTGTGATTGTTGCTTATTCAAAACTTTGCGCAATACCTAGTCTTGTCAACTTGAACAACAGTTGTTGTTGGTAATTTAGGATAATCTTTACGGAGGCTAGATCAATTGTGTCAAAAAATGATTGATTATACATCAATGTATTTATTCAGTAAGAAAAAAGGTGTAGATATTTTTCATAGAATATCAATACTCTTTGCTCGATATGTTTTTCATTAACTGTTTCATTTCAACCAACGTGTTTTTTATATGCGTAAAAGAGGGTCCGCTTAATCATTAGGTAAGGTACACATATTAAACTTTGGGTGCTAATTGATTTAGAAGCTGCGCAGTGTCCGAAGATTCAGACATTTATTCAGCATCTCTCTAGGTTTTAGATCAAATGTACTATTGTGAGAAAGTGGCTCTGTATATACTGTTCCAAAATAGGTACAGGGTGTACAGAGTCCACAGTCCCCAGAGGTTTGGCAGAGGCTAAAGTTAGAAATAACCTTAGTCTCTAAAGTGGTAGCTTGGTCGAGCAGTAAGGCAGTATCAGAGGACAGTGTAAAGCATTTGTTGTACACACTCAGTCAGCGAAATGATTTCACACACTCAATAACTGAACTCTAGGCCAATGGTTTGTATAAAAAATATATGTCTGTTTTGTTTTAGAACCAACAATAGGAATTAAAATATACTTTCTCAGAATGAGATGCTTTATTTAAATACTTTTGCAATATGCAATTGGCTTTTGTAGAAAGTTATAAGTTGTTGCAATAGGCAACACAGTTTTAAACACAATAATGGATTGAGTTCAATGGAAATTTCAAGTTATTTGCAATAGATTACTTTCAGGATTACTTTAGAGATTCCAGGACTGGATCCTAGATTCAGTCCTGGGACAGTACTTAGAAACAAGTGATAAAAGTCGACTTAGTTACTACTAGGATTTTTAAGTAATATTTTGCTATTTTAAAAGTTGACACTTAGAAGAAATTTCATAGAAAACAGTCAATGATTCCCTAAGGAAGAAAATTCAAGCTGCAGGTATAGTATGTTCTCGTTACTTTTGTAATCCAGTACTGGGTGCCTAGACTCAGTACTGGGACCTTTATCCAAAACAGGTAAGTAATTACGTTTTCAGAAGTTATACGATTTTTAAAGAATATTTAAAGTTTGCAGAAATTGACACTGAAGAAATTTCACAGAAAAACAGTCAATGATTCCCTATGGAAGAAAATTGGGTTACTGGTAAGTACAGTTGTAAGTATTTTTCAGAGTCAGTGCTGGGCACCAAGATCCAGCACTGGGAGCTCACCTAATAGCAGGTGAGTATTTTCGTTTTCGTTACTCGGCTGATTTTTGGTGAATATTTTAAGTTTTGAAAACTCCACACTTTGAAGAAATTTTCAGAAGAAACCAGTCAATGTTACCCTATGGAGAAAATTGAGTTATCGGTGTGAAGGTAAGTAGTCGACTGGCAGAGTTAAGGTTCTGGGCATAGACTCAGGGGTCTCCCAGGGTCAGGTAGGTAGAGTTTTTTCACCCTCAGCGGCACAGGGGCAGCCGGGTGCAGAGAGAGTTAGGCCCAATGTTATCCTATGAGATGTAGGGGGGCCTTGGTTGGTGGCTGCTGACTAGCAGGCTACGCGGCTGTGGGAGCTGGGCTCCTGGTCACTTGCTCAGGGCAAATGGGGAAGTAGATAGGTGTAGAGGTTACACTGCCAGGGCCACTCGGGCGGCTGGGTGCAGGGTGCTTTTGAGCTCTTGGGCGCTCAATTGATTTCAATGGGAGAGCTCCGGTTTAGAAAAAGATTGCAAGCTCGGGGACGAAGATTCTTTAGGTGCCACCACCACTTCGAGAGGTAAGTTGGGTAGTTGGAGGATAGGTAGGTACCCAGGATTTGGGCACAGGGAGCCGCAGGGCGCCGGGTGGAGGGGTGCCTTTTGGTGTCGGGAAATCTTACCCTCTGTTGATCGTGTTGGGGGGGTACCTGGTTCTGAGGCTGCAGGTGTCGTCAGGAGCGTCTAGGGAAGTCCTTGGGTGCCGGACTCGGGTTCACAGTCGTCGTGGGGTCGTCCTCGTGGTCTTTGGTCACTCCGGCACAGGCCAGGCTTGGCGGGTGCAGATTGTGTAGGGTTCGCGGTTCTGGGCTGATGCCAGGGATTAGAAGTAGATTTTGAGTAGAGCCTCTACTCATGGGAGTCCCAGGGGCTTAGAGCCAAAAGGTAGCCAGGTCCTCCGGGGTTTGTGAGGTTGCTGGCCACAATAGATGCCGGGCTGGAGCAGGAGCAGGTTCGAGTGTCGCCAGGCCTGTAGGGCTGGTGCCAAAGCAGTTGGTGTCTTCCTCTTCTTAGCAGCTGCAGGGCAGGTCTTCTTTCTTCTTCCTCTTCTTTGTATTTCGGAATCTGGAATCTGGGGAAGGAAGGTTCAGGGTGCCCCTAAATACTAAATTTAGGGGCGTTACAGGTAGGCGAAGGGCAGGGACCAATGGGTCCCTGTCCTGAGGTGAGTACACCCCCTATTCAGCCACTTTCCTCTGGGAGGGGGGCAGCAGCCTAGTCCTGATTGGGTAGGGCCTCCCATCTTCAAGATGGCGAGCGCCCGGAGATGTGCTTCACCTCGCCTTCCCCACCTGAGGGGTGGAGTTGGCAGGCTGGCCCATCCCCTGTCCTTGTTTGGGGTTTCCGGCCAAGCTTCCCGCCAGAGTGGGGGTTGCAAGTGGCCTGGGGAAGCTCACAGAGGCGGCATGCCTTTGAAGCTTCCCCCTGCCCATCCTGGGGGAGGAGATCTAGCATCTCGCCCAGGATGTGCATTGTTGCAGACCCAGGAGAGCAGGGGCTCTCCTACCCAGGGGTCCAGCAACATGTCTGCTGTGTGGCAGCCTAGGCAGCCTCAGAACAGACGTGGATTGTAGGTTAGGTTTCAGGGGGCCTCTCTAAGATGCCCTCTGTGGTGCTTGGTACATTAAATACCATACTGGCATCAGTGTGGGTTTAATGTGCTGAGCAGTTTGATACCAAACTTCTCAGTCTTCTGTGCTGCCATTATAGTGCTGTGGAGTTCGTGTTTGACAAGCTCCCAGCACCATGTACTCTTAAATGGAAGCACTGCACTTACATGGCCCAGGAATGGACCTGGGTACTGTAGGGGCACCGGGCTCCTGCCTCTGTGCCCACACCACTGGCATAGGGCACCCAGCTAGAGGGGTGGCTGATGTATGCCAGGGCAGTGAAGGTTGTGGGCATGGCACACAGGGATGTGTGCCATGTCGATTCTCTGTTTTGTCTTGTACCCAGACACTCAGCCTGCCAGGGCAGTGTGTGTGTGTTAGGGTACAGGGCCTCTAAGGGTGGCACAATGAGTGCTGCAGCCCTTAGAGGCCTTCCCTGGTCACAAGGCCCTGGGTACCTAGGGTACCACTTACCAGGGGCTGACATGTGGCCAGGGTTTGCCAATTTTGTTTTGAGATTTTAGTTTTGGGAAGGAACATAGGCCCTGGGCTCCTGATTGGCAGGAGTCCAGGGCACACTCAGTCAAAGTACATTCAGCAATTCAGCAAAAAGTGGGGGCATACCATTCAAGAAAGATGGCACTTTCACACAACTATTTTGTCGGCTATTGAGTGAATAGCTGAGATTGTACACTCCTTTGTCCGCAGACTGATATGTATCCATTTACAAGAAAGGCATCTCGTATCCGGGTGAACAAGAGGCACCAAAGTTAACTCTTGTAATATTCTAGAATAGTACACCTTTGGTTGCTTTCTTGCATTTAGGTACAAGAACTAGTTGTGGGAGGAGCCTGCTTGGGCTTAGGAGGATATGTGGTTGCATACATAATCATGTACTGATGACATCCCACATAGAGAGGGATGAAGGGAGGTGCCAAAGGAGGCTGTATAGTGAAATCTGCTAATTAGCATACGGAATCCCAGAGCCCAACGGGCACTTACCTGCAGAAGCAACAGAAGATAGAGTAGTACATATGATGTCTGGCTTTTGACTCGAGTGATAGAAAACATAGAAAGTATGCTTGCATATCTCTCTGATCGGTGCACGTTTCAAATTTGTCTCCCTGTAACAGACAAAAGTGTCACCGTTGTGGGACTGCTCATATCGCCTAGCTGATGTTATCTTTGTGCAGTGGCAGTATCATAGCCAATGAGGTCTATCCGAGGCGTGATTATTGCTTATTGAAAACTTTACCCAATACCCCGCCATGTCAACTTGAAAAATAGTTGATATTGGCAATTTTTGATAGTCTCTATGGAGGCTGGATCAATTGTGTCAAAAGAAGATTGATTATACATCATTATAGTTATTTAGTAAGCAAAAAGGTGTAGATATTTTTCATAGAATGTCAATACTCATTGGTCAATATGTTTTTTTAACAACTGTTTTATTTCAACTAAAGTGTTTCTCATATCAGTGGAAAAGGGTCCTCTTAATCAATAGGTAAGGTACACGTATTAAACTTTGTGATCTAATTGTCTTGGAAGCTGCACAGTGTCCAAAGCTTCAGACATTCATTCAGCATCTCTCTAAGTAGCAGAGCTAATGTGCTATTTTGTCGGCTATTGAGTGAATAGCTGAGATTGTACACTCCTTTGTCGGCAGACTGATATGTATCCTTTCACAAGAAAGGCATCTTGTATCTGGGTGAACAAAGAGGTGCCAAAGTGAACTCTTGTAATATTCTAGAATAGTACTCCTTTGGTTGCTCTGCTTGCATTTAGGTACAATAACTCGTTTTGGAAGGAGCCAGATGGGGCTTAGGAGTATATGTGTTTGCATACAGAATCATGTACTGATGACATCACACATAGAGAGGGATGAAGGGAGGTGCCAAAGGAGGCTGTATAGTGAAATCTGCTAATTAGCATATGGAATCCCAGAGCCCAATGGGCACTTATCTGCAGAACCAACAGAAGATAAAGTAGTCCACCTGATGTCTGGCTTTTGACCTGAGTGATAGAAAACATAGAAAGTATGCTTGCATATCTCTCTGATCAGTGCATATGTTCCAACTTTGTCTCCCTGTAAGAGACAAAAGTGTCACGATTGTGGGACTGCTCATATTGCCAATTGGAAGTTATCTTCAAATAGTGGCAGTATTGTAACCAATGCGGTGTATCCGAGGTGTGATTGTTGCTTATTCAAAACTTTGCGCAATACCTAGTCTTGTCAACTTGAACAACAGTTGTTGTTGGTAATTTAGGATAATCTTTACGGAGGCTAGATCAATTGTGTCAAAAAATGATTGATTATACATCAATGTATTTATTCAGTAAGAAAAAAGGTGTAGATATTTTTCATAGAATATCAATACTCTTTGCTCGATATGTTTTTCATTAACTGTTTCATTTCAACCAACGTGTTTTTTATATGCGTAAAAGAGGGTCCGCTTAATCATTAGGTAAGGTACACATATTAAACTTTGGGTGCTAATTGATTTAGAAGCTGCGCAGTGTCCGAAGATTCAGACATTTATTCAGCATCTCTCTAGGTTTTAGATCAAATGTACTATTGTGAGAAAGTGGCTCTGTATATACTGTTCCAAAATAGGTACAGGGTGTACAGAGTCCACAGTCCCCAGAGGTTTGGCAGAGGCTAAAGTTAGAAATAACCTTAGTCTCTAAAGTGGTAGCTTGGTCGAGCAGTAAGGCAGTATCAGAGGACAGTGTAAAGCATTTGTTGTACACACTCAGTCAGCGAAATGATTTCACACACTCAATAACTGAACTCTAGGCCAATGGTTTGTATAAAAAATATATGTCTGTTTTGTTTTAGAACCAACAATAGGAATTAAAATATACTTTCTCAGAATGAGATGCTTTATTTAAATACTTTTGCAATATGCAATTGGCTTTTGTAGAAAGTTATAAGTTGTTGCAATAGGCAACACAGTTTTAAACACAATAATGCATTGAGTTCAATGGAAATTTCAAGTTATTTGCAATAGATTACTTTCAGGATTACTTTAGAGATTCCAGGACTGGATCCTAGATTCAGTCCTGGGACAGTACTTAGAAACAAGTGATAAAAGTCGACTTAGTTACTACTAGGATTTTTAAGTAATATTTTGCTATTTTAAAAGTTGACACTTAGAAGAAATTTCATAGAAAACAGTCAATGATTCCCTAAGGAAGAAAATTCAAGCTGCAGGTATAGTATGTTCTCGTTACTTTTGTAATCCAGTACTGGGTGCCTAGACTCAGTACTGGGACCTTTATCCAAAACAGGTAATTAATTACGTTTTCAGAAGTTATACGATTTTTAAAGAATATTTAAAGTTTGCAGAAATTGACACTCTGAAGAAATTTCACAGAAAAACAGTCAATGATTCCCTATGGAAGAAAATTGGGTTACTGGTAAGTACAGTTGTAAGTATTTTTCAGAGTCAGTGCTGGGCACCAAGATCCAGCACTGGGAGCTCACCTAATAGCAGGTGAGTATTTTCGTTTTCGTTACTCGGCTGATTTTTGGTGAATATTTTAAGTTTTGAAAACTCCACACTTTGAAGAAATTTTCAGAAGAAACCAGTCAATGTTACCCTATGGAGAAAATTGAGTTATCGGTGTGAAGGTAAGTACTCGACTGGCAGAGTTAAGGTTCTGGGCATAGACTCAGGGGTCTCCCAGGGTCAGGTAGGTAGAGTTTTTTCACCCTCAGCGGCACAGGGGCAGCCGGGTGCAGAGAGAGTTAGGCCCAATGTTATCCTATGAGATGTAGGGGGGCCTTGGTTGGTGGCTGCTGACTAGCAGGCTACGCGGCTGTGGGAGCTGGGCTCCTGGTCACTTGCTCAGGGCAAATGGGGAAGTAGATAGGTGTAGAGGTTACACTGCCAGGGCCACTCGGGCGGCTGGGTGCAGGGTGCTTTTGAGCTCTTGGGCGCTCAATTGATTTCAATGGGAGAGCTCCGGTTTAGAAAAAGATTGCAAGCTCGGGGACGAAGATTCTTTAGGTGCCACCACCACTTCGAGAGGTAAGTTGGGTAGTTGGAGGATAGGTAGGTACCCAGGATTTGGGCACAGGGAGCCGCAGGGCGCCGGGTGCAGGGGTGCCTTTTGGTGTCGGGAAATCTTACCCTCTGTTGATCGCGTTGGGGGGGTACCTGGTTCTGAGGCTGCAGGTGTCGTCAGGAGCATCTAGGGAAGTCCTTGGGTGCCGAACTCGGGTTCACAGTCGTCGTGGGGTCGTCCTCGTGGTCTTTGGTCACTCCGGCACAGGCCAGGCTTGGCGGGTGCAGAGTGTGTAGGGTTCGCGGTTCTGGGCTGATGCCAGGGATTAGAAGTAGATTTTGAGTAGAGCCTCTACTCATGGGAGTCCCAGGGGCTTAGAGCCAAAAGGTAGCCAGGTCCTCCGGGGTTTGTGAGGTTGCTGGCCACAATAGATGCCGGGTTGGAGCAGGAGCAGGTTCGAGTGTCGCCAGGCCTGTAGGGCTGGTGCCAAAGCAGTTGGTGTCTTCCTCTTCTTAGCAGCTGCAGGGCAGGTCTTCTTTCTTCTTCCTCTTCTTTGTATTTCGGAATCTGGAATCTGGGGAAGGAAGGTTCAGGGTGCCCCTAAATACTAAATTTAGGGGCGTTACAGGTAGGCGAAGGGCAGGGACCAATGGGTCCCTGTCCTGAGGTGAGTACACCCCCTATTCAGCCACTCTCCTCTGGGAGGGGGGCAGCAGCCTAGTCCTGATTGGGTAGGGCCTCCCATCTTCAAGATGGCGAGCGCCCGGAGATGTGCTTCACCTCGCCTTCCCCACCTGAGGGGTGGAGTTGGCAGGCTGGCCCATCCCCTGTCCTTGTTTGGGGTTTCCGGCCAAGCTTCCCGCCAGAGTGGGGGTTGCAAGTGGCCTGGGGAAGCTCACAGAGGCGGCATGCCTTTGAAGCTTCCCCCTGCCCATCCTGGGGGAGGAGATCTAGCATCTCGCCCAGGATGTGCATTGTTGCAGACCCAGGAGAGCAGGGGCTCTCCTACCCAGGGGTCCAGCAACATGTCTGCTGTGTGGCAGCCTAGGCAGCCTCAGAACAGACGTGGATTGTAGGTTAGGTTTCAGGGGGCCTCTCTAAGATGCCCTCTGTGGTGCTTGGTACATTAAATACCATACTGGCATCAGTGTGGGTTTAATGTGCTGAGCAGTTTGATACCAAACTTCTCAGTCTTCTGTGCTGCCATTATAGTGCTGTGGAGTTCGTGTTTGACAAGCTCCCAGCACCATGTACTCTTAAATGGAAGCACTGCACTTACATGGCCCAGGAATGGACCTGGGTACTGTAGGGGCACCGGGCTCCTGCCTCTGTGCCCACACCACTGGCATAGGGCACCCAGCTAGAGGGGTGGCTGATGTATGCCAGGGCAGTGAAGGTTGTGGGCATGGCACACAGGGATGTGTGCCATGTCGATTCTCTGTTTTGTCTTGTACCCAGACACTCAGCCTGCCAGGGCAGTGTGTGTGTGTTAGGGTACAGGGCCTCTAAGGGTGGCACAATGAGTGCTGCAGCCCTTAGAGGCCTTCCCTGGTCACAAGGCCCTGGGTACCTAGGGTACCACTTACCAGGGGCTGACATGTGGCCAGGGTTTGCCAATTTTGTTTTGAGATTTTTGTTTTGGGAAGGAACATAGGCCCTGGGCTCCTGATTGGCAGGAGTCCAGGGCACACTCAGTCAAAGTACATTCAGCAATTCAGCAAAAAGTGGGGGCATACCATTCAAGAAAGATGGCACTTTCACACAACTATTTTGTCGGCTATTGAGTGAATAGCTGAGATTGTACACTCCTTTGTCCGCAGACTGATATGTATCCATTTACAAGAAAGGCATCTCGTATCCAGGTGAACAAGAGGCACCAAAGTTAACTCTTGTACTATTCTAGAATAGTACACCTTTGGTTACTTTCTTGCATTTAGGTACAAGAACTAGTTGTGGGAGGAGCCTGCTTGGGCTTAGGAGGATATGTGGTTGCATACATAATCATGTACTGATGACATCCCACATAGAGAGGGATGAAGGGAGGTGCCAAAGGAGGCTGTATAGTGAAATCTGCTAATTAGCATACGGAATCCCAGAGCCCAACGGGCACTTACCTGCAGAAGCAACAGAAGATAGAGTAGTACATATGATGTCTGGCTTTTGACTCGAGTGATAGAAAACATAGAAAGTATGCTTGCATATCTCTCTGATCGGTGCACGTTTCAAATTTGTCTCCCTGTAACAGACAAAAGTGTCACCGTTGTGGGACTGCTCATATCGCCTAGCTGATGTTATCTTTGTGCAGTGGCAGTATTATAGCCAATGAGGTCTATCCGAGGCGTGATTATTGCTTATTGAAAACTTTACCCAATACCCCGCCATGTCAACTTGAAAAATAGTTGATATTGGCAATTTTTGATAGTCTCTATGGAGGCTGGATCAATTGTGTCAAAAGAAGATTGATTATACATCATTATAGTTATTTAGTAAGCAAAAAGGTGTAGATATTTTTCATTGAATGTCAATACTCATTGGTCAATATGTTTTTTTAACAACTGTTTTATTTCAACTAAAGTGTTTCTCATATCAGTGGAAAAGGGTCCTCTTAATCAATAGGTAAGGTACACGTATTAAACTTTGTGATCTAATTGTCTTGGAAGCTGCACAGTGTCCAAAGCTTCAGACATTCATTCAGCATCTCTCTAAGTAGCAGAGCTAATGTGCTATTTTGTCGGCTATTGAGTGAATAGCTGAGATTGTACACTCCTTTGTCGGCAGACTGATATGTATCCTTTCACAAGAAAGGCATCTTGTATCTGGGTGAACAAAGAGGTGCCAAAGTGAACTCTTGTAATATTCTAGAATAGTACTCCTTTGGTTGCTCTGCTTGCATTTAGGTACAATAACTCGTTTTGGAAGGAGCCAGATGGGGCTTAGGAGTATATGTGTTTGCATACAGAATCATGTACTGATGACATCACACATAGAGAGGGATGAAGGGAGGTGCCAAAGGAGGCTGTATAGTGAAATCTGCTAATTAGCATATGGAATCCCAGAGCCCAATGGGCACTTATCTGCAGAACCAACAGAAGATAAAGTAGTCCACCTGATGTCTGGCTTTTGACCTGAGTGATAGAAAACATAGAAAGTATGCTTGCATATCTCTCTGATCAGTGCATATGTTCCAACTTTGTCTCCCTGTAAGAGACAAAAGTGTCACGATTGTGGGACTGCTCATATTGCCAATTGGAAGTTATCTCCAAATAGTGGCAGTATTGTAACCAATGTGGTGTATCTGAGGTGTGATTGTTGCTTATTCAAAACTTTGCGCAATACCTAGTCTTGTCAACTTGAACAACAGTTGTTGTTGGTAATTTAGGATAATCTTTACGGAGGCTAGATCAATTGTGTCAAAAAATGATTGATTATACATCAATGTATTTATTCAGTAAGAAAAAAGGTGTAGATATTTTTCATAGAATATCAATACTCTTTGCTCGATATGTTTTTCATTAACTGTTTCATTTCAACCAACGTGTTTTTTATATGCGTAAAAGAGGGTCCGCTTAATCATTAGGTAAGGTACACATATTAAACTTTGGGTGCTAATTGATTTAGAAGCTGCGCAGTGTCCGAAGATTCAGACATTTATTCAGCATCTCTCTAGGTTTTAGATCAAATGTACTATTGTGAGAAAGTGGCTCTGTATATACTGTTCCAAAATAGGTACAGGGTGTACAGAGTCCACAGTCCCCAGAGGTTTGGCAGAGGCTAAAGTTAGAAATAACCTTAGTCTCTAAAGTGGTAGCTTGGTCGAGCAGTAAGGCAGTATCAGAGGACAGTGTAAAGCATTTGTTGTACACACTCAGTCAGCGAAATGATTTCACACACTCAATAACTGAACTCTAGGCCAATGGTTTGTATAAAAAATATATGTCTGTTTTGTTTTAGAACCAACAATAGGAATTAAAATATACTTTCTCAGAATGAGATGCTTTATTTAAATACTTTTGCAATATGCAATTGGCTTTTGTAGAAAGTTATAAGTTGTTGCAATAGGCAACACAGTTTTAAACACAATAATGCATTGAGTTCAATGGAAATTTCAAGTTATTTGCAATAGATTACTTTCAGGATTACTTTAGAGATTCCAGGACTGGATCCTAGATTCAGTCCTGGGACAGTACTTAGAAACAAGTGATAAAAGTCGACTTAGTTACTACTAGGATTTTTAAGTAATATTTTGCTATTTTAAAAGTTGACACTTAGAAGAAATTTCATAGAAAACAGTCAATGATTCCCTAAGGAAGAAAATTCAAGCTGCAGGTATAGTATGTTCTCGTTACTTTTGTAATCCAGTACTGGGTGCCTAGACTCAGTACTGGGACCTTTATCCAAAACAGGTAAGTAATTACGTTTTCAGAAGTTATACGATTTTTAAAGAATATTTAAAGTTTGCAGAAATTGACACTCTGAAGAAATTTCACAGAAAAACAGTCAATGATTCCCTATGGAAGAAAATTGGGTTACTGGTAAGTACAGTTGTAAGTATTTTTCAGAGTCAGTGCTGGGCACCAAGATCCAGCACTGGGAGCTCACCTAATAGCAGGTGAGTATTTTCGTTTTCGTTACTCGGCTGATTTTTGGTGAATATTTTAAGTTTTGAAAACTCCACACTTTGAAGAAATTTTCAGAAGAAACCAGTCAATGTTACCCTACGGAGAAAATTGAGTTATCGGTTTAAAGGTAAGTACTCGACTGGCAGAGTTAAGGTTCTGGGCATAGACTCAGGGGTCTCCCAGGGTCAGGTAGGTAGAGTATTTTCACCCTCAGCGGCACAGGGGCAGCCGGGTGCAGAGAGAGTTAGGCCCAATGTTATCCTATGAGATGTAGGGGGGCCTTGGTTGGTGGCTGCTGACTAGCAGGCTACGCGGCTGTGGGAGCTGGGCTCCTGGTCACTTGCTCAGGGCAAATGGGGAAGTAGATAGGTGTAGAGGTTACACTGCCAGGGCCACTCGGGCGGCTGGGTGCAGGGTGCTTTTGAGCTCTTGGGCGCTCAATTGATTTCAATGGGAGAGCTCCGGTTTAGAAAAAGATTGCAAGCTCGGGGACGAAGATTCTTTAGGTGCCACCACCACTTCGAGAGGTAAGTTGGGTAGTTGGAGGATAGGTAGGTACCCAGGATTTGGGCACAGGGAGCCGCAGGGCGCCGGGTGCAGGGGTGCCTTTTGGTGTCGGGAAATCTTACCCTCTGTTGATCGCGTTGGGGGGTACATGGTTCTGAGGCTGCAGGTGTCGTCAGGAGCGTCTAGGGAAGTCCTTGGGTGCCGGACTCGGGTTCACAGTCGTCGTGGGGTCGTCCTCGTGGTCTTTGGTCACTCCGGCACAGGCCAGGCTTGGCGGGTGCAGAGTGTGTAGGGTTCGCGGTTCTGGGCTGATGCCAGGGATTAGAAGTAGATTTTGAGTAGAGCCTCTACTCATGGGAGTCCCAGGGGCTTAGAGCCAAAAGGTAGCCAGGTCCTCCGGGGTTTGTGAGGTTGCTGGCCACAATAGATGCCGGGTTGGAGCAGGAGCAGGTTCGAGTGTCGCCAGGCCTGTAGGGCTGGTGCCAAAGCAGTTGGTGTCTTCCTCTTCTTAGCAGCTGCAGGGCAGGTCTTCTTTCTTCTTCCTCTTCTTTGTATTTCGGAATCTGGAATCTGGGGAAGGAAGGTTCAGGGTGCCCCTAAATACTAAATTTAGGGGCGTTACAGGTAGGCGAAGGGCAGGGACCAATGGGTCCCTGTCCTGAGGTGAGTACACCCCCTATTCAGCCACTCTCCTCTGGGAGGGGGGCAGCAGCCTAGTCCTGATTGGGTAGGGCCTCCCATCTTCAAGATGGCGAGCGCCCGGAGATGTGCTTCACCTCGCCTTCCCCACCTGAGGGGTGGAGTTGGCAGGCTGGCCCATCCCCTGTCCTTGTTTGGGGTTTCCGGCCAAGCTTCCCGCCAGAGTGGGGGTTGCAAGTGGCCTGGGGAAGCTCACAGAGGCGGCATGCCTTTAAAGCTTCCCCCTGCCCATCCTGGGGGAGGAGATCTAGCATCTCGCCCAGGATGTGCATTGTTGCAGACCCAGGAGAGCAGGGGCTCTCCTACCCAGGGGTCCAGCAACATGTCTGCTGTGTGGCAGCCTAGGCAGCCTCAGAACAGACGTGGATTGTAGGTTAGGTTTCAGGGGGCCTCTCTAAGATGCCCTCTGTGGTGCTTGGTACATTAAATACCATACTGGCATGAGTGTGGGTTTAATGTGCTGAGCAGTTTGATACCAAACTTCTCAGTCTTCTGTGCTGCCATTATAGCGCTGTGGAGTTCGTGTTTGACAAGCTCCCAGCACCATGTACTCTTAAATGGAAGCACTGCACTTACATGGCCCAGGAATGGACCTGGGTACTGTAGGGGCACCGGGCTCCTGCCTCTGTGCCCACACCACTGGCATAGGGCACCCAGCTAGAGGGGTGGCTGATGTATGCCAGGGCAGTGAAGGTTGTGGGCATGGCACACAGGGATGTGTGCCATGTCGATTCTCTGTTTTGTCTTGTACCCAGACACTCAGCCTGCCAGGGCAGTGTGTGTGTGTTAGGGTACAGGGCCTCTAAGGGTGGCACAATGAGTGCTGCAGCCCTTAGAGGCCTTCCCTGGTCACAAGGCCCTGGGTACCTAGGGTACCACTTACCAGGGGCTGACATGTGGCCAGGGTTTGCCAATTTTGTTTTGAGATTTTAGTTTTGGGAAGGAACATAGGCCCTGGGCTCCTGATTGGCAGGAGTCCAGGGCACACTCAGTCAAAGTACATTCAGCAATTCAGCAAAAAGTGGGGGCATACCATTCAAGAAAGATGGCACTTTCACACAACTATTTTGTCGGCTATTGAGTGAATAGCTGAGATTGTACACTCCTTTGTCCGCAGACTGATATGTATCCATTTACAAGAAAGGCATCTCGTATCCGGGTGAACAAGAGGCACCAAAGTTAACTCTTGTAATATTCTAGAATAGTACACCTTTGGTTGCTTTCTTGCATTTAGGTACAAGAACTAGTTGTGGGAGGAGCCTGCTTGGGCTTAGGAGGATATGTGGTTGCATACATAATCATGTACTGATGACATCCCACATAGAGAGGGATGAAGGGAGGTGCCAAAGGAGGCTGTATAGTGAAATCTGCTAATTAGCATACGGAATCCCAGAGCCCAACGGGCACTTACCTGCAGAAGCAACAGAAGATAGAGTAGTACATATGATGTCTGGCTTTTGACTCGAGTGATAGAAAACATAGAAAGTATGCTTGCATATCTCTCTGATCGGTGCACGTTTCAAATTTGTCTCCCTGTAACAGACAAAAGTGTCACCGTTGTGGGACTGCTCATATCACCTAGCTGATGTTATCTTTGTGCAGTGGCAGTATCATAGCCAATGAGGTCTATCCGAGGCGTGATTATTGCTTATTGAAAACTTTACCCAATACCCCGCCATGTCAACTTGAAAAATAGTTGATATTGGCAATTTTTGATAGTCTCTATGGAGGCTGGATCAATTGTGTCAAAAGAAGATTGATTATACATCATTATAGTTATTTAGTAAGCAAAATGTGTAGATATTTTTCATAGAATGTCAATACTCATTGGTCAATATGTTTTTTTAACAACTGTTTTATTTCAACTAAAGTGTTTCTCATATCAGTGGAAAAGGGTCCTCTTAATCAATAGGTAAGGTACACGTATTAAACTTTGTGATCTAATTGTCTTGGAAGCTGCACAGTGTCCAAAGCTTCAGACATTCATTCAGCATCTCTCTAAGTAGCAGAGCTAATGTGCTATTTTGTCGGCTATTGAGTGAATAGCTGAGATTGTACACTCCTTTGTCGGCAGACTGATATGTATCCTTTCACAAGAAAGGCATCTTGTATCTGGGTGAACAAAGAGGTGCCAAAGTGAACTCTTGTAATATTCTAGAATAGTACTCCTTTGGTTGCTCTGCTTGCATTTAGGTACAATAACTCGTTTTGGAAGGAGCCAGATGGGGCTTAGGAGTATATGTGTTTGCATACAGAATCATGTACTGATGACATCACACATAGAGAGGGATGAAGGGAGGTGCCAAAGGAGGCTGTATAGTGAAATCTGCTAATTAGCATATGGAATCCCAGAGCCCAATGGGCACTTATCTGCAGAACCAACAGAAGATAAAGTAGTCCACCTGATGTCTGGCTTTTGACCTGAGTGATAGAAAACATAGAAAGTATGCTTGCATATCTCTCTGATCAGTGCATATGTTCCAACTTTGTCTCCCTGTAAGAGACAAAAGTGTCACGATTGTGGGACTGCTCATATTGCCAATTGGAAGTTATCTTCAAATAGTGGCAGTATTGTAACCAATGCGGTGTATCCGAGGTGTGATTGTTGCTTATTCAAAACTTTGCGCAATACCTAGTCTTGTCAACTTGAACAACAATTGTTGTTGGTAATTTAGGATAATCTTTACGGAGGCTAGATCAATTGTGTCAAAAAATGATTGATTATACATCAATGTATTTATTCAGTAAGAAAAAAGGTGTAGATATTTTTCATAGAATATCAATACTCTTTGCTCGATATGTTTTTCATTAACTGTTTCATTTCAACCAACGTGTTTTTTATATGCGTAAAAGAGGGTCCGCTTAATCATTAGGTAAGGTACACATATTAAACTTTGGGTGCTAATTGATTTAGAAGCTGCGCAGTGTCCGAAGATTCAGACATTTATTCAGCATCTCTCTAGGTTTTAGATCAAATGTACTATTGTGAGAAAGTGGCTCTGTATATACTGTTCCAAAATAGGTACAGGGTGTACAGAGTCCACAGTCCCCAGAGGTTTGGCAGAGGCTAAAGTTAGAAATAACCTTAGTCTCTAAAGTGGTAGCTTGGTCGAGCAGTAAGGCAGTATCAGAGGACAGTGTAAAGCATTTGTTGTACACACTCAGTCAGCGAAATGATTTCACACACTCAATAACTGAACTCTAGGCCAATGGTTTGTATAAAAAATATATGTCTGTTTTGTTTTAGAACCAACAATAGGAATTAAAATATACTTTCTCAGAATGAGATGCTTTATTTAAATACTTTTGCAATATGCAATTGGCTTTTGTAGAAAGTTATAAGTTGTTGCAATAGGCAACACAGTTTTAAACACAATAATGCATTGAGTTCAATGGAAATTTCAAGTTATTTGCAATAGATTACTTTCAGGATTACTTTAGAGATTCCAGGACTGGATCCTAGATTCAGTCCTGGGACAGTACTTAGAAACAAGTGATAAAAGTCGACTTAGTTACTACTAGGATTTTTAAGTAATATTTTGCTATTTTAAAAGTTGACACTAAAAAGAAATTTCATAGAAAACAGTCAATGATTCCCTATGGAAGAAAATTCAAGCTGCAGGTATAGTATGTTCTCGTTACTTTTGTAATCCAGTACTGGGTGCCTAGACTCAGTACTGGGACCTTTATCCAAAACAGGTAAGTAATTATGTTTTCAGAAGTTATACGATTTTTAAAGAATATTTAAAGTTTGCAGAAATTGACACTCTGAAGAAATTTCACAGAAAAACAGCCAATGATTCCCTATGGAAGAAAATTGGGTTACTGGTAAGTACAGTTGTAAGTATTTTTCAGAGTCAGTGCTGGGCACCAATATCCAGCACTGGGAGCTCACCTAATAGCAGGTGAGTATTTTCGTTTTCGTTACTCGGCTGATTTTTGGTGAATATTTTAAGTTTTGAAAACTCCACACTTTGAAGAAATTTTCAGAAGAAACCAGTCAATGTTACCCTATGGAGAAAATTGAGTTATCGGTGTGCTGGAGCAGAGTTTTCTTTTAGAAAATTCATGGGTTTTTGAAGCTCTGGCATGTCTATGTGTTTTATTAATTTATTAATAAATAACAACTAATTATTTGTCTTGTGCAAGTGTGTTTTACTAATCAACCCGTTTGTCCTAACACAAGAGAAAGTTACATGAGGGTTAGCATGCGTGTGCTGTTTCTGTATTTACAATAACGTGCAAGTTTTCATGTTTAAACGTTGCTGTGTGCTATTTATTTTGAGCACAAAACGCTGTCTGAATTAATGCTTTTTATGTCGCAAAGCTAGATAAATGCATACACATAAGGGTATTAGTGGGGTTTACACTGTTTAATCATTATGCTGTAGTAACGTTTATTTTGTCTCTTTAATTAAAGATGGGCTATTGTGGCCTATGGAGGCCTAATCCATGATGGCTGATTTTATGAGCCTGGCCTCGAGTGAATATTCTGTGATGTGGCAAGGGAGACCCCTGCTGGAAATCGGTTGAAGACAACTGACCATGGTCCTTCTATAAAACTTTCCATGAGGACAGCAGCAGTTTTGGGTGTTCTCCAAGAAAAGTGAAAGTGTCCTTGGCGATCTCGGAGGACAAAGGAGCTTCTGAAATAAACTCTGAGCTGTAGCTCGGCTGTCGAGGGAAGCGGAATGAGTTGGATACTTTAATAGTTTCTGTTTCTTGGTTCCTGTTCCGTGGTTACGTCCTGTGACTTTTCCTGAGCGAAGATTTTCAGATGTAGCAATGTTACATCTCTTCCTTCTCGTTCTGCTCAGTGATACAGTTTATCCTGCCAATTTTATGTGTGTTTCTATTGTATTTTTCATTATAAAAACTGTTAGCTTAGGGAGGGCTCTCCCCACTCTTTTGCCACTTGCCATTTTACCTTCGCTGCGTGAACTTGCGTTGCTGAGGACTGATGCTGAGGACTGTCCTGAGAGACTTTGCCAAGAGACTGGTCCTGACCCGTTCTGACACTTAGTTAGAATAGGTAACTATGAGAAATGATTTATTCTGATTTATTTTGACTAATTTTAGATAAAGCAATATAACTTTTAAACATGGTGTTGAATATTTCTTTCCTTGTCAATTATTGAGTATATTTTTGATCATTGTTTATAGATTGCTTATGGTATGTTTAAGGACAACCACTATAATCAGGTCCTATCACTTAGATATAGATGCAGGGTGGTTTAGGAGTTTTCTTCCCACAGGTTTATTGCTGGTAGAGTATTTGAGTGTATGTTAGTGAAATGGGCCCTAGCGTATGATGAATGTATGTGCGTGTAACTGTGAGATTACTCTATCTGTGGTAGTGGGCATATTTTTGATACCCTGATCTGTATCAATTTCTCTGGTAGCAGAGGATGGTTATAGATGGTTGTCTTGATCTGATAAGATAAGATTGCTTGTATATTGGCTTATTGATTATTGACTTATTTTGATGTTGTTGGTATTTGTGCACTAATACTATATGTTGGAGTCGTAATGTTGAGTTATATGTAGTGCTTCTGGAACTTGGAAGCTGGAAACAGTTCCGTAGTAGGGCAGAGGAAGGTGTATATGCTGCTCTCGGGAAAGACGGGATTGTAAGGAATTACGTGTGACAATAGAAGTTGCGCGTTCACATTGTCTGGGTTCGGAATCAGTGACATTATTGTATGTTACTATTAGAATATATTTCTGGTATATAAGGAGTGTGTATCATAGTGAAGGTTATCTGTGAAACTCTGGTCTTAAGTCCCAGGGATCCGTAAGGATTGCCGTTAAAGCTTATTGCGGGAGGAGTAATAGGTATTCTCTGAGCTTGTTTGAGGAACTGGGCGAAGTTGCTTAGTGGTTGTGAGTTATAATTCTGTACAGAGACAGATTGTGCGCTGTTCTCAAGAAGCAGGATTCTGTGTGTATGTACCATATTTTTCTCGTATGAATGTGCGTGGATGCATATACATTTATTGATTGTAAGACTCTTTGGATAAGTCCTAGGGGAAACAGTTATGAGATGTATGTAAGTTTGTTGACCCTTGAGAAATAGTCTCTTTTACTATTCTGTGGTTAGCGAAGCAGACAATGGAGATGTTTTTATGTTGTAACTAATAGATTTTGTAGAAATTTTGACACACGAAGTCTACTGAGAGTTTTGTAAAGGAGGGGTAGACGAGTGATAGAGACAGGAGACAGAGACTGCAGCGGCTGCTGACGTCACAGAAGGTCCGCGCACTGATTGGATAGTGAATCAGAATAGGGTTCGCGCTAGGATTGGTGCGTTAGTGTGAGTCGCGCAGGGATTGGAAGAGCTGATTAGTGACGTAGACGCTCCAGGATTGGTGCGTTAACTCGTATTGTATATTTATAGTACGGGAAGAGTAGAGAGTTTTGGTAAAGCGCTAAAATGTATTACCAAGAAGAGAAAAAGAAAAAGACCTTCTTTGGAAAAGTTAAGAAGTGGTTTAGCAAGGATAAAGAGGTCAAAACGAGAGAGGGTGAGTTGCTACCTCCAGCGAAAACACCTGCATCCTTCATGGCTGCGAAATATGGATTACATACCTGTATATGGTTGCAGAATTGGGTTGAGTATACTAAAGAAGATGGTGTTCTAGCCTTTCCAGAACATGGTTCATTTAATTTGGCCGTGTTGAGAAATTTACGGGAAAAGATGGTACGTCTGGACCCGAAGCCGAGACCTACACAGTTCGAGGCTTTGGTGGAATGGGAAGAGGAAATATATAATAGAGAAAGACAAAGATCTGGAGGTCAGTACAGATATATGTTTGGGAGGAGACATGATCGTGAAACACATCATGATCGAATGAAAAGGTGGCGAGATGCTAATATGTCAGAGGGATTATATCCTATGAGAACAGTTGAAGTTTCTGCTCCTTCTGTGGAAAGGGTTTCTGAGTCAGATATGAGAAGATATGGAGAGTATGAAGATGAGGTCTTGAATGACATGATTTACAAAAGACCACCTCCATATAGACCAGAACCAGATGAGAGTACACCAGTTGTTTCTCCGATAAGAAATACAGTTTGTACTATTGAGACAGAAAAGGTGACGCCTGAAGCTAGAGGTAGTAATCGAGGTAGTGATGAAAATGCCAGACAATTAGCCAGAACTACAACGGAGCTGATTGAGAAAATTAGGGAGTTAACGAAGAATCTAGAAGCTGTTACGGTGCCTGTAACTATAGGTCCAGTTATTCCTGTGTTTGATAAACAGAGGACAGTTGAGAATGGACTGGTGGTTCCATATGTTGGGAATGATTTGACAAATTCAGCTGGTCCTTCAGGAGACTCGGGTAAGAGGACAGAAAGAAGTGACCTGAGACGATCAAGACATGACACATGTAGTGAACTATTGGATGCTAGTGAACCTAGTTGTTCAGGGATGCCAATTTTAGAACCGCAGAAAAAAGTGGTTCCAGTGAGAAAAACTGCTGAAATAACGGCTGACGATTTGAATGATTGGATGAAGGTTCTTCAGAAAAAGGATAAGGATTCACAAGTTATTGATGTGGTTAAGTTACGTATAGAATTAGAAGAGCTTGTGACAGGAACAGTTCCAACAGAAATCCTGAAGAGTCATCATGATGGTGAATTAATGTTTATGTGCAAGAGCATAACATGGAGAGCAAGAAATACACATGATAGACTAAGAGCGATAGCAAATGAGCAAGGAGTTGACATTGATAGAGTAAAGGCTTTACAGAAAACGTATAGGATGGATTTCACAGAGAAGGACATTGAAAATTTGAATACTTCTGGTAGAACAGGACAGATTAAAGAAATGGTGGCATTATTGCGAAGATGGGGTGATGTAGAAAAGTGGAAGGATAGGTGGTATAAGAAAAGAGAGGAATCTGAAGACAGAACAACTTATTCAGCATTTCCAGTGAGAGAAAAGGAGAAACCAGTGAGTAACTATCCCATGAGAGAAATACCTGGAGGAGGATATGTACATGTTCCATGGACCAGACAGGATATTTTATCATTTACGAATGATTTCCCTCGATTGAGAGAAAAGCCCGTCGAGTGGTATAGGCAGGTAGACAGGTTTGTGAAATTGTCAAAAGTGCTGTGGGTTGACCTGAATAGTCTGTTTGATATAATTGTTCCAGCAGACTTGTGGACTGAGTGTAAAATAGTTGTGAGTTGGCCTACTGAAGAGTATCCAAGAGATCCAAGAACAGGGGCACCAGATCCAGAAGTGATGAGGAAGTATGATCAGGTGATGGTATACCTGAAGAGTAAAGTACCTCCAAAAGAGACAGACTGGGTTAAGATAGATCGAACACAACAGGAAGCAAAGGAATCAGTTCATGCTTTTTACGAAAGGCTGATACTGGCTTTTAAACAATTCAGTGGAGATGAACACCTGGGTGACAAGGATTTAAGTCATTTTGTATACCGATTTGTATATGGTCTTAGACCTGAAATCGGTGAGAGAATTCGTGAACACACAGTGGATTGGCAGAGTAAGAAAGTAGATGAGATCCTGAGGCATGCAAAATATTTCAGTGATGAAATTGAAGCAAAACAAAGAAAGCTGAAAGAGAAAGCGATGTGGGCACAGGTGAAAGTTGCAGAAAGACAAGAAGCACAGTTGGTGGAACAGGCAAATAATCCAGGAAATAATGCAGGGAATAGACCGAGATTTGCAGGAAAAGGAAAGGGAAGTCTTGAGGAAGCAAAGAAAAAGTTCCCGTGTCACAACTGTGGCCAACTGGGACATTGGAGATCTGAATGTCCTAATCCACCATTAGTGAATAATGAGGGTAAATCCTTAAATCAACAGGTGCAGAATGAAGGGAATAACCAGCAGCAACAGCAACAGAAAGTTGTGAGACAGCAGAGTCAAGAGCCAAAACCGCCCTTGCCGCAGAATAGAGGGGTACAAAAATACAATCAGGATTCGGGATTCTACAATGATGAGCAGGTAAATAAACCAAGACGTACTAACAAAGTACAGCAGTACTTGTTAAAGAGTGAAGGGAGTGAGTCTGAGGGTGATTATTGACGGTGCCGAAGAGAGGAGGAAGAGTGCATACTTGGTGCAACTCTAGAAATAGACCAGGCAGGACCATTTGTGGATGGAAAAATAAATGAAGAGAGTGTTACTTTTTTGGTAGACACAGGTGCGACAAGATCAACTGTCAGGTCAACAGATGTTAGAAATCTTCCTCTCTCGGATGAAGCAATCCAAGTAGTTGGTGTAGCCAATACACAAATCAGAACACGTCTTACTGAACCAGTAAGAGTACAGATAGGGAAATTTTCAGACATGCACAGATTTATTGTCTGTGACACGAGTCCAGTGAACCTGTTAGGTAGGGACTTATTGTGTAAGATGAACTGCACAATTTTCTGTACACCGGATGGAATAGCTTTTGAAACACCAGATGATGATGTTTTCTACCGAATGACTCTAGAAAATAGAGAAAGTGAGTTAATTGGTGCATTTGCAGTGTTCAATCCGGAGGATTTGCCTCAAGTGCTGAGAGACACAGTGAAAAGAGCAGTTTGGGATTTTACAGTAGAGGATGTGGGATTGATGAATAATGTAGATCCAGTGAAAATTGCAGTGAAAGAGGGAATTACATATCCTAACATTCCTCAGTACAAAATGACACCAGAAATAATTGAAGGGATAACTCCTATAATTGAGAAAATGATTCAGCAAGGAGTTCTGAGAGAACTATTGAGTAGTCCGTGTAATTCACCGATAATGGGACTGAAAAAGCCTAATGGCAAATTCAGAATAGTGCAAGACCTGAGAAAAATTAATCAGATTGTGGTGGCATGTTGTCCCATTGTGCCAAATCCATCAGTGATTCTGTATCAAATTCCACATGATGCTGAGTGGTATACAGTGATTGATTTGTGTCATGCGTTCTTTTCAATTCCATTGCATCATGACAGCCAGCCGATTTTTGCATTTAGGTTTGGCCAGCGGATTTTAGCATGGTGTCGTATCCCACAGGGGTATACGGAGAGTCCTTCGATATTCAATCAGTTATTGAAAAGATCGTTGGAAAGTCTGATCATGCCTGAGAGTTCAGTGCTAGTACAATACATTGATGACCTATTGGTGGCATCAAAGACACGTGAAGCTTGTGAAGTGGATACCATAGCTTTACTGAATCATCTGGCAGATGGAGGGTTAAAGGTATCTCCAGCCAAATTGCAATTTTGCAAGAAAGAGGTTCATTATCTTGGACACAATATTGAAAAAGGTCTGAGAAAAGTGACGACTGACAGGATCAGAATAATCAGAGAAATGAAAGCTCCAAAAACCCAGAGAGAAGTGAGAATGTTCCTGGGTATGGTGGGATATTGTCGTCAGTGGATAATTAATTTTTCCCTGATAGCAAAGCCATTGATTAAATTGACAAAAAGTGAAATGACAGATCCATTGGATCTGGATGCAGAACAATTGGCAGCATTTGAAGAGCTCAAAACTAAAATGTGTGAAGCTCCAGCTTTGGGTATGCCTGACTACGAAAAAGAGTTCGAACTGTACTGCAGTGAGAGAAATGGATGTGCACTTTCAGTGTTAATCCAGAAACATGGACAACTGAGAAGACCTATTGCGTACTTCTCATCGACACTTGACCCTGTGGCTGTGGGTTTACCAGGTTGTCTGAAATCTGTGGCTGCAACATGCAGAAGCCTGGAACAGAGTGAGGGGATCATAATGGGATATCCTGTAAGGGTATTCGTACCTCACAATGTGGCAATTCTTTTGACAAGAAGCAGAACTCAGCATATGTCACATAGTCGGTTGACTAAGTATGAAAAAGTGATTCTGGGAGCATCAAACGTGACTCTTGAGAGATGTGTGAATGTGAATCCAGCGACACTTTTACCAGACATTGAAAATGTGGGTGTGAAAATGGAAGATGATCATGATTGTTTGGATGTGCTTGAGTACTGTACAAAACCAAGACCAGACATAAGGGATCTTCCCTTACATGAGAGTGATCATGTGTTGTTTGTGGATGGATCATGCCTGAGAAATGATAATGGTGTGTTATGTGCAGCATATGCGGTGTGCAAAGTTTCAGAGGTTATGGAAGCATCACCATTGAAAGGAGTGAAATCTGCGCAAGTTGCTGAATTAGTGGCATTGACAAAAGCTTGTGAGATTGGGAAAGATTTGAGAACAACTGTGTTGACCGATAGTCAGTATGGATTTGGAGTGGTGCATGACTTTCGCCAGCTTTGGCTACAAAGAGGTTTCTTGACATCGGGTGGAACTCCGATAAAGAATGCTGAACTGATTGGAAAATTGCTTGAGGCGATACAGCTGCCTAAGGAGTTAGCAGTTGTAAAATGTGCAGCACATGGTCCAGGGGATGATTTTATCACGGTTGGCAATAGGTATGCCAACGATGTGGCGCAGTATTGCGCCAAGACGAACCAGTCGATTAACAGGGAAAGAGAGAAGGAAATGTCTTTTCTTTCTGTGATGTTTACTAATGTCCTAGAAACGTGGGATGAAGTGAAGCAGTTACAAGATGAGGCAGGAAAAGAAGAGAAACAAGATTGGGTAAAGGCAGGATGTGCTCCAAGAGAAACAGACCATGTTTGGGTCTACAGAGATGGCAGACCAGTGATGCCAAACTCAATCTTGTCGTCAATGACAAGGATGTATCATGGCCAGGGACATCTGGGGAGGGACGCAATGGTTAGGTCCTTTAAACAAACCTGGTACAATGCAAAGTTCAGGACAATTGCAGAGAGCATCTGTCAAAGGTGTTTGATTTGTCAGCAATTTAACACTGGGAAAAAGACAGTGGTGAGTCTAGGAACAATAGGCAGAGAAGGAGGTCCTTTTACAAGAATGCAGATTGATTTCATTGAAATGCCCCAAGTAAACAGACTGAGGTATGTTCTAGTGGTAGTCTGTTTGTTTTCAAGGTGGGTGGAAGCTTACCCGACTAGAAGAAATGATGGATTAACAGTGGCAAAGTTACTGTTGAGGGAGTTGATTCCTAGGTACGGGTTTCCAGTTACAGTTGAGTCTGATAGAGGTAGACACTTTCAAAATGAACTCATAGGTTTGATTTGTGAAGCATTGAAAATACAGCAGAAGCTACATTGTGCATACCGACCAGAGGCTTCTGGTGTGGTTGAGCAGATTAATGGCACAATCAAGAATAGGATTGGAAAAATGTGCTTAGCCACTGGCATGAAATGGCCAGATGTTTTGCCTCTAGTTTTGATGACTATGAGATCTACTCCAGATAGAACTACAGGATTGAGCCCGCATGAGATAATCATGGGACGTGCAATGCGCCATGCATATGTGCCTGTGAATAAATTGGTGACAATAACTGATGACATGATTTTGGATTACTGTAAAGGCCTGGCTGACGCAGTTCATTCTGTGTTTCACCAGGTTGGAGAAGAAGCTACCACACTTGAGAAGAAGCAAGCCCATGATCTAAGTCCAGGAGACTGGGTGAGGATTAAGGTGCACAGAAGAAGAAATTGCTTGATTCCAAGGTGGGGAAGGCCAAGACAAGTTATTCTGACTACGACAACTGCAGTAAAGTGTGCTGGGGTGAAGCACTGGGTACATGCAAGTCATACTCTGAGAGTTCCAAATCCAAAAGAAGGGACTGGTGAAGAGTATTTTGAAGAGTCAGATTCTAGTGATGGTGAAGATCCTGAAGATACGGAATCAGTGAGAAAAGAAGCAGAAAGTGCTTCAAGAGATTCACTGCGAGTATCAGAAAGGAGATCAGATTCTGTAAAAGAGCCTGAAGTTTCAAGTAGCAGTGGAGGAAAAAGAAAAGAAAAGAGAAATCACGCAGAAACTACTCCTGAATCAGAAGAGGAGGAGATTGAAGAACCACTTGAGATTGTACTTGAAGAAGCAGGGTCAGAAGAAGATAGAGAGGGACAGATTGCGGAAGACCCCCGAGGAGGTGTAGGGAACATTGATGAGGAGCTAGATGAAGGGACAAGTAGACAGCAAGAAGATTGCGTGTCGGAGACCCGAGGAGGGACAGAAGTAGGGAAGTCTCAAATAGTGGTGGAAAAATCTGTGGAGAAAAAGAAGACTGCTGTGAAACGAAAACAAAAGGCACTTGAGACAGAATTGAATGATGAAAATGAACAAACAGAGGGTCGAGTTCTGAGGAAGAGAACTTGGATTGAAGAAAAGAATAAGAAAGAAGTAAGACCGAAAAAGGTTGTGAAAGGAGATCGTTGGCCTAACAACAGAGTTAAGAGGCTGAGATGCAAAATAATAAGAGTAAATTCATCGAAAGCTGAACAAGTGAATGAAGTATCAAGTCAAAGTTCAAAAGCTGAAGGAGAAGAATCAAAGGAGTCAAAAGAACCAGTAGAAATAAAAAGAGTTAAAAGACTCAACCAAAAGTACAGATCACCGGAATGGTCTTATGTGACACTGTCTGAAGAAGGAAAAGAAGAAACAGTGACTCGAGATAATCCGGAAGTGGTCTTGAGAGAAGTGGTTGAGGAAGATACTGGTGAAATCCTGAAAGTACTCTTGACTGACATTGGAGAAGAGTCGGGTACTGAGGATTGTGATACTGGAGATCTGATACAGTTTGATGTTGAAGAAATTGGAGTGAAAAATGATGAGTATCCAAACTGAGTAAAAGAAGGATTCACTTGGACTGAGTGAATAGAAAGATCATTTGGAGAAACTGAAGAGTTGGAACAGACACTGAAGAATTTGAGAGTTCAAACAGTAGTGGAGTAGTAGAGGCTAAAAGAATTTGAGAGTTCAAACAGTAGTGGAGTAGTAGAGGCTAAACAGAAAATGGCTAACATAGAGAATAATCAAAATAGATGTGCCTTCTTTAAGAGGTGGTGTAGGATGTGCTGCTGTTGTACTGGATTATTAATGCTTCTATGGGGTGTTTTAGTTTTATTAGTTACTTTCAAAGTAGAGTTTGGGATGAATACAGAAAATATGACTAATATAGAGAAGAATTCACAAAAAGTAGTTCCTATTAGAAGTAGTAGTTACATACATAAAGATAGGTCAATTAATAATTTTTCCAGTAATGTTTTTTCAAAACTGTTGTATGAATATGTGAAGACAATGGAAGTGAGGGATTGCTATGTCTGCATGCAGTTACCTGCATCCGTTTCAGAGGGTGTTACTTATCACCATTTGCCAGCTACATATGGTATTTCTTGTAGTATTTTAAGTAGTGTTTTTTATTTGTTAGGGAAAATAGATTATAAGATGTCTAACAGAGATAGTATTTTTGGGCACTTGCCAATGAACAAAGAGCTGAATCCAGCTAAAGAAGCTAACACTTTTGGTGAGATTTTTATAGAAGAAAAAGGATTAACATTAGATTACATTTTTAAGAATAATTTAACTTGCAGTCTGAAAGAAGAAGAGAAAGCTTTCCTGGATATGGTAGAGGAAAGGAGAGTGAACATGCATGAGAAAGCGGGAAAATATGAAGTGAGTGAGACAATTTGGGACATTGAAATGGGAAAAGAATTGAAAAATGGGGTTAGTCCAACTTTAGCTTTGGATACACCACAGAAGGGTAAACTATGCATTACCAGAAGGAAATCCCAATATGATACATATTTTGTTGGAACTAGTGAGTGCCATGATACATACTTCATTGCGACTGGTTGGGGTTTCAGAGGTGGAGAAGATACAATTTTTCCGGGAGTGTACTATGTTTGTGGGAACAAGGCTTATTACAAGTTGCCTGACCATTGGTATGGCACGTGTTATGTGGGCCTGGTTTTTCCTAAGATTTTTCATACAGATAAAATAAGAGATGTAGAAGATATTAATTTACTAACACGTTTTAAGAGAGAAACTTGGTCTGGAATTGTGGGTGACATTTTTGGGGTTTTGATTCCAGCAGTGGGAATTTCTTTAAATGCTTATGGAATTCGGAAACTGTCCACAGTGGTTGATCGCTTATCGACAAATACCGCAGGAGGGTTTCTTTTGGTAAATACGGAATTAAGTGCCGTACGTGCCATGTCAATGCAAAATCGACTTGCCCTTGATATTCTTTTGGCCAAGGAGGGTGGAGTTTGTGGAATATTGAAAGTTCAACATTGTTGCACTTACATTCCTGACGAAAGTAAAGACCTGAAGGTCTATATCAAAAATATTACGGATTTGCATGAAGAATTAGTACCACTTGAAACTGGGAGTTTGTGGACTAAAATAGCTAATAAGATGATAGCTGTTAAGGATTTTATTGCAAAAATAGGTAGTACTATTATAGGTAGGATATTATTTCCTTTGTCTTGTATAATTGTTGCTTTACTGATACTAAGATTGGTGTGTGTGTGTTGTAAAAACAGGAGAGGGAAAGAGAAATTGAAAAATGAAAAGAAAAATAAGATTTTGAAAAGAGAACCAGAAGAAATTGAATTAGAAGAATTGAGGGAGAGTGTTTATTTAGAGACAAAGAGAGATGATGAAAGAGTGACTGGTGTGTAATGTTGTCTAAGGGGAAAAGACATTTCTGATATCTCCTAAAATGGGACTAAATTTTCACTATTTTTTTTTTTTTTTTTTGGGTTTATTTGGTGATAAAATCACCAAAGGGGGGATTGCTGGAGCAGAGTTTTCTTTTAGAAAATTCATGGGTTTTTGAAGCTCTGGCATGTCTATGTGTTTTATTAATTTATTAATAAATAACAACTAATTATTTGTCTTGTGCAAGTGTGTTTTACTAATCAACCCGTTTGTCCTAACACAAGAGAAAGTTACATGAGGGTTAGCATGCGTGTGCTGTTTCTGTATTTACAATAACGTGCAAGTTTTCATGTTTAAACGTTGCTGTGTGCTATTTATTTTGAGCACAAAACGCTGTCTGAATTAATGCTTTTTATGTCGCAAAGCTAGATAAATGCATACACATAAGGGTATTAGTGGGGTTTACACTGTTTAATCATTATGCTGTAGTAACGTTTATTTTGTCTCTTTAATTAAAGATGGGCTATTGTGGCCTATGGAGGCCTAATCCATGATGGCTGATTTTATGAGCCTGGCCTCGAGTGAATATTCTGTGATGTGGCAAGGGAGACCCCTGCTGGAAATCGGTTGAAGACAACTGACCATGGTCCTTCTATAAAACTTTCCATGAGGACAGCAGCAGTTTTGGGTGTTCTCCAAGAAAAGTGAAAGTGTCCTTGGCGATCTCGGAGGACAAAGGAGCTTCTGAAATAAACTCTGAGCTGTAGCTCGGCTGCCGAGGGAAGCGGAATGAGTTGGATACTTTAATAGTTTCTGTTTCTTGGTTCCTGTTCCGTGGTTACGTCCTGTGACTTTTCCTGAGCGACGATTTTCAGATGTAGCAATGTTACATCTCTTCCTTCTCGTTCTGCTCAGTGATACAGTTTATCCTGCCAATTTTATGTGTGTTTCTATTGTATTTTTCATTATAAAAACTGTTAGCTTAGGGAGGGCTCTCCCCACTCTTTTGCCACTTGCCATTTTACCTTCGCTGCGTGAACTTGCGTTGCTGAGGACTGATGCTGAGGACTGTCCTGAGAGACTTTGCCAAGAGACTGGTCCTGACCCGTTCTGACACTTAGTTAGAATAGGTAACTATAAGAAATGATTTATTCTGATTTATTTTGACTAATTTTAGATAAAGCAATATAACTTTTAAACATGGTGTTGAATATTTCTTTCCTTGTCAATTATTGAGTATATTTTTGATCATTGTTTATAGATTGCTTATGGTATGTTTAAGGACAACCACTATAATCAGGTCCTATCACTTAGATATAGATGCAGGGTGGTTTAGGAGTTTTCTTCCCACAGGTTTATTGCTGGTAGAGTATTTGAGTGTATGTTAGTGAAATGGGCCCTAGCGTATGATGAATGTATGTGCGTGTAACTGTGAGATTACTCTATCTGTGGTAGTGGGCATATTTTTGATACCCTGATCTGTATCAGGTGTGAAGGTAAGTACTCGACTGGCAGAGTTAAGGTTCTGGGCATAGACTCAGGGGTCTCCCAGGGTCAGGTAGGTAGAGTTTTTTCACCCTCAGCGGCACAGGGGCAGCCGGGTGCAGAGAGAGTTAGGCCCAATGTTATCCTATGAGATGTAGGGGGGCCTTGGTTGGTGGCTGCTGACTAGCAGGCTACGCGGCTGTGGGAGCTGGGCTCCTGGTCACTTGCTCAGGGCAAATGGGGAAGTAGATAGGTGTAGAGGTTACACTGCCAGGGCCACTCGGGCGGCTGGGTGCAGGGTGCTTTTGAGCTCTTGGGCGCTCAATTGATTTCAATGGGAGAGCTCCGGTTTAGAAAAAGATTGCAAGCTCGGGGACGAAGATTCTTTAGGTGCCACCACCACTTCGAGAGGTAAGTTGGGTAGTTGGAGGATAGGTAGGTACCCAGGATTTGGGCACAGGGAGCCGCAGGGCGCCGGGTGCAGGGGTGCCTTTTGGTGTCGGGAAATCTTACCCTCTGTTGATCGCGTTGGGGGGGTACCTGGTTCTGAGGCTGCAGGTGTCATCAGGAGCGTCTAGGGAAGTCCTTGGGTGCCGGACTCGGGTTCACAGTCGTCGTAGGGTCGTCCTCGTGGTCTTTGGTCACTCCGGCACAGGCCAGGCTTGGCGGGTGCAGAGTGTGTAGGGTTCGCGGTTCCGGGCTGATGCCAGGGATTAGAAGTAGATTTTGAGTAGAGCCTCTACTCATTTGAGTCCCAGGGGCTTACAGCCAAAAGGTAGCCAGGTCCTCCGGGGTTTGTGAGGTTGCTGGCCACAATAGATGCCGGGTTGGAGCAGGAGCAGGTTCGAGTGTCGCCAGGCCTGTAGGGCTGGTGCCAAAGCAGTTGGTGTCTTCCTCTTCTTAGCAGCTGCAGGGCAGGTCTTCTTTCTTCTTCCTCTTCTTTGTATTTCGGAATCTGGAATCTGGGGAAGGAAGGTTCAGGGTGCCCCTAAATACTAAATTTAGGGGCGTTACAGGTAGGCGAAGGGCAGGGACCAATGGGTCCCTGTCCTGAGGTGAGTACACCCCCTATTCAGCCACTCTCCTCTGGGAGGGGGGCAGCAGCCTAGTCCTGATTGGGTAGGGCCTCCCATCTTCAAGATGGCGAGCGCCCGGAGATGTGCTTCACCTCGCCTTCCCCACCTGAGGGGTGGAGTTGGCAGGCTGGCCCATCCCCTGTCCTTGTTTGGGGCTTCCGGCCAAGCTTCCCGCCAGAGTGGGGGTTGCAAGTGGTCTGGGGAAGCTCACAGAGGCGGCATGCCTTTGAAGCTTCCCCCTGCCCATCCTGGGGGAGGAGATCTAGCATCTCGCCCAGGATGTGCATTGTTGCAGACCCAGGAGAGCAGGGGCTCTCCTACCCAGGGGTCCAGCAACATGTCTGCTGTGTGGCAGCCTAGGCAGCCTCAGAACAGACGTGGATTGTAGGTTAGGTTTCAGGGAGCCTCTCTAAGATGCCCTCTGTGGTGCTTGGTACATTAAATACCATACTGGCATCAGTGTGGGTTTAATGTGCTGAGCAGTTTGATACCAAACTTCTCAGTCTTCTGTGCTGCCATTATAGTGCTGTGGAGTTCGTGTTTGACAAGCTCCCAGCACCATGTACTCTTAAATGGAAGCACTGCACTTACATGGCCCAGGAATGGACCTGGGTACTGTAGGGGCACCGGGCTCCTGCCTCTGTGCCCACACCACTGGCATAGGGCACCCAGCTAGAGGGGTGGCTGATGTATGCCAGGGCAGTGAAGGTTGTGGGCATGGCACACAGGGATGTGTGCCATGTCGATTCTCTGTTTTGTCTTGTACCCAGACACTCAGCCTGCCAGGGCAGTGTGTGTGTGTTAGGGTACAGGGCCTCTAAGGGTGGCACAATGAGTGCTGCAGCCCTTAGAGGCCTTCCCTGGTCACAAGGCCCTGGGTACCTAGGGTTCCACTTACCAGGGGCTGACATGTGGCCAGGGTTTGCCAATTTTGTTTTGAGATTTTTGTTTGGGAAGGAACATAGGCCCTGGGCTCCTGATTGGCAGGAGTCCAGGGCACACTCAGTCAAAGTACATTCAGCAATTCAGCAAAAAGTGGGGGCATACCATTCAAGAAAGATGGCACTTTCACACAACTATTTTGTCGGCTATTGAGTGAATAGCTGAGATTGTACACTCCTTTGTCCGCAGACTGATATGTATCCATTTACAAGAAAGGCATCTCGTATCCGGGTGAACAAGAGGCACCAAAGTTAACTCTTGTAATATTCTAGAATAGTACACCTTTGGTTGCTTTCTTGCATTTAGGTACAAGAACTAGTTGTGGGAGGAGCCTGCTTGGGCTTAGGAGGATATGTGGTTGCATACATAATCATGTACTGATGACATCCCACATAGAGAGGGATGAAGGGAGGTGCCAAAGGAGGCTGTATAGTGAAATCTGCTAATTAGCATACGGAATCCCAGAGCCCAACGGGCACTTACCTGCAGAAGCAACAGAAGATAGAGTAGTACATATGATGTCTGGCTTTTGACTCGAGTGATAGAAAACATAGAAAGTATGCTTGCATATCTCTCTGATCGGTGCACGTTTCAAATTTGTCTCCCTGTAACAGACAAAAGTGTCACCGTTGTGGGACTGCTCATATCGCCTAGCTGATGTTATCTTTGTGCAGTGGCAGTATCGTAGCCAATGAGGTCTATCCGAGGCGTGATTATTGCTTATTGAAAACTTTACCCAATACCCCGCCATGTCAACTTGAAAAATAGTTGATATTGGCGATTTTTGATAGTCTCTATGGAGGCTGGATCAATTGTGTCAAAAGAAGATTGATTATACATCATTATAGTTATTTAGTAAGCAAAAAGGTGTAGATATTTTTCATAGAATGTCAATACTCATTGGTCAATATGTTTTTTTAACAACTGTTTTATTTCAACTAAAGTGTTTCTCATATCAGTGGAAAAGGGTCCTCTTAATCAATAGGTAAGGTACACGTATTAAACTTTGTGATCTAATTGTCTTGGAAGCTGCACAGTGTCCAAAGCTTCAGACATTCATTCAGCATCTCTCTAAGTAGCAGAGCTAATGTGCTATTTTCTCGGCTATTGAGTGAATAGCTGAGATTGTACACTCCTTTGTCGGCAGACTGATATGTATCCTTTTACAAGAAAGGCATCTTGTATCTGGGTGAACAAAGAGGTGCCAAAGTGAACTCTTGTAATATTCTAGAATAGTACTCCTTTGGTTGCTCTGCTTGCATTTAGGTACAATAACTCGTTTTGGAAGGAGCCAGATGGGGCTTAGGAGTATATGTGTTTGCATACAGAATCATGTACTGATGACATCACACATAGAGAGGGATGAAGGGAGGTGCCACAGGAGGCTGTATAGTGAAATCTGCTAATTAGCATATGGAATCCCAGAGCCCAATGGGTACTTATCTGCAGAACCAACAGAAGATAAAGTAGTCCACCTGATGTCTGGCTTTTGACCTGAGTGATAGAAAACATAGAAAGTATGCTTGCATATCTCTCTGATCAGTGCATATGTTCCAACTTTGACTCCCTGTAAGAGACAAAAGTGTCACGATTGTGGGACTGCTCATATTGCCAATTGGAAGTTATCTTCAAATAGTGGCAGTATTGTAACCAATGCGGTGTATCCGAGGTGTGATTGTTGCTTATTCAAAACTTTGCGCAATACCCAGTCTTGTCAACTTGAACAACAGTTGTTGTTGGTAATTTAGGATAATCTTTACGGAGGCTAGATCAATTGTGTCAAAAAATGATTGATTATACATCAATGTATTTATTCAGTAAGAAAAAAGGTGTAGATATTTTTCATAGAATATCAATACTCTTTGCTCGATATGTTTTTCATTAACTGTTTCATTTTAACCAACGTGTTTTTTATATGCGTAAAAGAGGGTCCGCTTAATCATTAGGTAAGGTACACATATTAAACTTTGGGTGCTAATTGATTTAGAAGCTGCGCAGTGTCCGAAGATTCAGACATTTATTCAGCATCTCTCTAGGTTTTAGATCAAATGTACTATTGTGAGAAAGTGGCTCTGTATATACTGTTCCAAAATAGGTACAGGGTGTACAGAGTCCACAGTCCCCAGAGGTTTGGCAGAGGCTAAAGTTAGAAATAACCTTAGTCTCTAAAGTGGTAGCTTGGTCGAGCAGTAAGGCAGTATCAGAGGACAGTGTAAAGCATTTGTTGTACACACTCAGTCAGTGAAATGATTTCACACACTCAATAACTGAACTCTAGGCCAATGGTTTGTATAAAAAATATATGTCTGTTTTGTTTTAGAACCAACAATAGGAATTAAAATATACTTTCTCAGAATGAGATGCTTTATTTAAATACTTTTGCAATATGCAATTGGCTTTTGTAGAAAGTTATAAGTTGTTGCAATAGGCAACACAGTTTTAAACACAATAATGCATTGAGTTCAATGGAAATTTCAAGTTATTTGCAATAGATTACTTTCAGGATTACTTTAGAGATTCCAGGACTGGATCCTAGATTCAGTCCTGGGACAGTACTTAGAAACAAGTGATAAAAGTCGACTTAGTTACTACTAGGATTTTTAAGTAATATTTTGCTATTTTAAAAGTTGACACTTAGAAGAAATTTCATAGAAAACAGTCAATGATTCCCTAAGGAAGAAAATTCAAGCTGCAGGTATAGTATGTTCTCGTTACTTTTGTAATCCAGTACTGGGTGCCTAGACTCAGTACTGGGACCTTTATCCAAAACAGGTAAGTAATTACGTTTTCAGAAGTTATACGATTTTTAAAGAATATTTAAAGTTTGCAGAAATTGACACTGAAGAAATTTCACAGAAAAACAGTCAATGATTCCCTATGGAAGAAAATTGGGTTACTGGTAAGTACAGATTTAAGTATTTTTCAGAGTCAGTGCTGGGCACCAAGATCCAGCACTGGGAGCTCACCTAATAGCAGGTGAGTATTTTCGTTTTCGTTACTCGGCTGATTTTTGGTGAATATTTTAAGTTTTGAAAACTCCACACTTTGAAGAAATTTTCAGAAGAAACCAGTCAATGTTACCCTATGGAGAAAATTGAGTTATCGGTGTGAAGGTAAGTACTCGACTGGCAGAGTTAAGGTTCTGGGCATAGACTCAGGGGTCTCCCAGGGTCAGGTAGGTAGAGTTTTTTCACCCTCAGCGGCACAGGGGCAGCCGGGTGCAGAGAGAGTTAGGCCCAATGTTATCCTATGAGATGTAGGGGGGCCTTGGTTGGTGGCTGCTGACTAGCAGGCTACGCGGCTGTGGGAGCTGGGCTCCTGGTCACTTGCTCAGGGCAAATGGGGAAGTAGATAGGTGTAGAGGTTACACTGCCAGGGCCACTCGGGCGGCTGGGTGCAGGGTGCTTTTGAGCTCTTGGGCGCTCAATTGATTTCAATGGGAGAGCTCCGGTTTAGAAAAAGATTGCAAGCTCGGGGACGAAGATTCTTTAGGTGCCACCACCACTTCGAGAGGTAAGTTGGGTAGTTGGAGGATAGGTAGGTACCCAGGATTTGGGCACAGGGAGCCGCAGGGCGCCGGGTGCAGGGGTGCCTTTTGGTGTCGGGAAATCTTACCCTCTGTTGATCGCGTTGGGGGGGTACCTGGTTCTGAGGCTGCAGGTGTCGTCAGGAGCGTCTAGGGAAGTCCTTGGGTGCCGGACTCGGGTTCACAGTCGTCGTGGGGTCGTCCTCGTGGTCTTTGGTCACTCCGGCACAGGCCAGGCTTGGCGGGTGCAGAGTGTGTAGGGTTCGCGGTTCCGGGCTGATGCCAGGGATTAGAAGTAGATTTTGAGTAGAGCCTCTACTCATGGGAGTCCCAGGGGCTTAGAGCCAAAAGGTAGCCAGGTCCTCCGGGGTTTGTGAGGTTGCTGGCCACAATAGATGCCGGGTTGGAGCAGGAGCAGGTTCGAGTGTCGCCAGGCCTGTAGGGCTGGTGCCAAAGCAGTTGGTGTCTTCCTCTTCTTAGCAGCTGCAGGGCAGGTCTTCTTTCTTCTTCCTCTTCTTTGTATTTCGGAATCTGGAATCTGGGGAAGGAAGGTTCAGGGTGCCCCTAAATACTAAATTTAGGGGCGTTACAGGTAGGCGAAGGGCAGGGACCAATGGGTCCCTGTCCTGAGGTGAGTACACCCCCTATTCAGCCACTCTCCTCTGGGAGGGGGGCAGCAGCCTAGTCCTGATTGGGTAGGGCCTCCCATCTTCAAGATGGCGAGCGCCCGGAGATGTGCTTCACCTCGCCTTCCCCACCTGAGGGGTGGAGTTGGCAGGCTGGCCCATCCCCTGTCCTTGTTTGGGGTTTCCGGCCAAGCTTCCCGCCAGAGTGGGGGTTGCAAGTGGCCTGGGGAAGCTCACAGAGGCGGCATGCCTTTGAAGCTTCCCCCTGCCCATCCTGGGGGAGGAGATCTAGCATCTCGCCCAGGATGTGCATTGTTGCAGACCCAGGAGAGCAGGGGCTCTCCTACCCAGGGGTCCAGCAACATGTCTGCTGTGTGGCAGCCTAGGCAGCCTCAGAACAGACGTGGATTGTAGGTTAGGTTTCAGGGAGCCTCTCTAAGATGCCCTCTGTGGTGCTTGGTACATTAAATACCATACTGGCATCAGTGTGGGTTTAATGTGCTGAGCAGTTTGATACCAAACTTCTCAGTCTTCTGTGCTGCCATTATAGTGCTGTGGAGTTCGTGTTTGACAAGCTCCCAGCACCATGTACTCTTAAATGGAAGCACTGCACTTACATGGCCCAGGAATGAACCTGGGTACTGTAGGGGCACCGGGCTCCTGCCTCTGTGCCCACACCACTGGCATAGGGCACCCAGCTAGAGGGGTGGCTGATCTATGCCAGGGCAGTGAAGGTTGTGGGCATGGCACACAGGGATGTGTGCCATGTCGATTCTCTGTTTTGTCTTGTACCCAGACACTCAGCCTGCCAGGGCAGTGTGTGTGTGTTAGGGTACAGGGCCTCTAAGGGTGGCACAATGAGTGCTGCAGCCCTTAGAGGTCTTCCCTGGTCACAAGGCCCTGGGTACCTAGGGTACCACTTACCAGGGGCTGACATGTGGCCAGGGTTTGCCAATTTTGTTTTGAGATTTTTGTTTTGGGAAGGAACATAGGCCCTGGGCTCCTGATTGGCAGGAGTCCAGGGCACACTCAGTCAAAGTACATTCAGCAATTCAGCAAAAAGTGGGGGCATACCATTCAAGAAAGATGGCACTTTCACACAACTATTTTGTCGGCTATTGAGTGAATAGCTGAGATTGTACACTCCTTTGTCCGCAGACTGATATGTATCCATTTACAAGAAAGGCATCTCGGATCCGGGTGAACAAGAGGCACCAAAGTTAACTCTTGTAATATTCTAGAATAGTACACCTTTGGTTGCTTTCTTGCATTTAGGTACAAGAACTAGTTGTGGGAGGAGCCTGCTTGGGCTTAGGAGGATATGTGGTTGCATACATAATCATGTACTGATGACATCCCACATAGAGAGGGATGAAGGGAGGTGCCAAAGGAGGCTGTATAGTGAAATCTGCTAATTAGCATACGGAATCCCAGAGCCCAACGGGCACTTACCTGCAGAAGCAACAGAAGATAGAGTAGTACATATGATGTCTGGCTTTTGACTCGAGTGATAGAAAACATAGAAAGTATGCTTGCATATCTCTCTGATCGGTGCACGTTTCAAATTTGTCTCCCTGTAACAGACAAAAGTGTCACCGTTGTGGGACTGCTCATATCGCCTAGCTGATGTTATCTTTGTGCAGTGGCAGTATCGTAGCCAATGAGGTCTATCCGAGGCGTGATTATTGCTTATTGAAAACTTTACCCAATACCCCGCCATGTCAACTTGAAAAATAGTTGATATTGGCAATTTTTGATAGTCTCTATGGAGGCTGGATCAATTGTGTCAAAAGAAGATTGATTATACATCATTATAGTTATTTAGTAAGCAAAAAGGTGTAGATATTTTTCATAGAATGTCAATACTCATTGTCAATATGTTTTTTTAACAACTGTTTTATTTCAACTAAAGTGTTTCTCATATCAGTGGAAAAGGGTCCTCTTAATCAATAGGTAAGGTACACGTATTAAACTTTGTGATCTAATTGTCTTGGAAGCTGCACAGTGTCCAAAGCTTCAGACATTCATTCAGCATCTCTCTAAGTAGCAGAGCTAATGTGCTATTTTGTCGGCTATTGAGTGAATAGCTGAGATTGTACACTCCTTTGTCGGCAGACTGATATGTATCCTTTTACAAGAAAGGCATCTTGTATCTGGGTGAACAAAGAGGTGCCAAAGTGAACTCTTGTAATATTCTAGAATAGTACTCCTTTGGTTGCTCTGCTTGCATTTAGGTACAATAACTCGTTTTGGAAGGAGCCAGATGGGGCTTAGGAGTATATGTGTTTGCATACAGAATCATGTACTGATGACATCACACATAGAGAGGGATGAAGGGAGGTGCCAAAGGAGGCTGTATAGTGAAATCTGCTAATTAGCATATGGAATCCCAGAGCCCAATGGGCACTTATCTGCAGAACCAACAGAAGATAAAGTAGTCCACCTGATGTCTGGCTTTTGACCTGAGTGATAGAAAACATAGAAAGTATGCTTGCATATCTCTCTGATCAGTGCATATGTTCCAACTTTGTCTCCCTGTAAGAGACAAAAGTGTCACGATTGTGGGACTGCTCATATTGCCAATTGGAAGTTATCTTCAAATAGTGGCAGTATTGTAACCAATGCGGTGTATCCGAGGTGTGATTGTTGCTTATTCAAAACTTTGCGCAATACCTAATCTTGTCAACTTGAACAACAGTTGTTGTTGGTAATTTAGGATAATCTTTACGGAGGCTAGATCAATTGTGTCAAAAAATGATTGATTATACATCAATGTATTTATTCAGTAAGAAAAAAGGTGTAGATATTTTTCATAGAATATCAATACTCTTTGCTCGATATGTTTTTCATTAACTGTTTCATTTCAACCAACGTGTTTTTTATATGCGTAAAAGAGGGTCCGCTTAATCATTAGGTAAGGTACACATATTAAACTTTGGGTGCTAATTGATTTAGAAGCTGCGCAGTGTCCGAAGATTCAGACATTTATTCAGCATCTCTCTAGGTTTTAGATCAAATGTACTATTGTGAGAAAGTGGCTCTGTACATACTGTTCCAAAATAGGTACAGGGTGTACAGAGTCCACAGTCCCCAGAGGTTTGGCAGAGGCTAAAGTTAGAAATAACCTTAGTCTCTAAAGTGGTAGCTTGGTCGAGCAGTAAGGCAGTATCAGAGGACAGTGTAAAGCATTTGTTGTACACACTCAGTCAGCGAAATGATTTCACACACTCAATAACTGAACTCTAGGCCAATGGTTTGTATAAAAAATATATGTCTGTTTTGTTTTAGAACCAACAATAGGAATTAAAATATACTTTCTCAGAATGAGATGCTTTATTTAAATACTTTTGCAATATGCAATTGGCTTTTGTAGAAAGTTATAAGTTGTTGCAATAGGCAACACAGTTTTAAACACAATAATGCATTGAGTTCAATGGAAATTTCAAGTTATTTGCAATAGATTACTTTCAGGATTACTTTAGAGATTCCAGGACTGGATCCTAGATTCAGTCCTGGGACAGTACTTAGAAACAAGTGATAAAAGTCGACTTAGTTACTACTAGGATTTTTAAGTAATATTTTGCTATTTTAAAAGTTAACACTTAGAAGAAATTTCATAGAAAACAGTCAATGATTCCCTAAGGAAGAAAATTCAAGCTGCAGGTATAGTATGTTCTCGTTACTTTTGTAATCCAGTACTGGGTGCCTAGACTCAGTACTGGGACCTTTATCCAAAACAGGTAAGTAATTACGTTTTCAGAAGTTATACGATTTTTAAAGAATATTTAAAGTTTGCAGAAATTGACACTGAAGAAATTTCACAGAAAAACAGTCAATGATTCCCTATGGAAGAAAATTGGGTTACTGGTAAGTACAGTTGTAAGTATTTTTCAGAGTCAGTGCTGGGCACCAAGATCCAGCACTGGGAGCTCACCTAATAGCAGGTGAGTATTTTCGTTTTCGTTACTCGGCTGATTTTTGGTGAATATTTTAAGTTTTGAAAACTCCACACTTTGAAGAAATTTTCAGAAGAAACCAGTCAATGTTACCCTATGGAGAAAATTGAGTTATCGGTGTGAAGGTAAGTACTCGACTGGCAGAGTTAAGGTTCTGGGCATAGACTCAGGGGTCTCCCAGGGTCAGGTAGGTAGAGTTTTTTCACCCTCAGCGGCACAGGGGCAGCCGGGTGCAGAGAGAGTTAGGCCCAATGTTATCCTATGAGATGTAGGGGGGCCTTGGTTGGTGGCTGCTGACTAGCAGGCTACGCGGCTGTGGGAGCTGGGCTCCTGGTCACTTGCTCAGGGCAAATGGGGAAGTAGATAGGTGTAGAGGTTACACTGCCAGGGCCACTCGGGCGGCTGGGTGCAGGGTGCTTTTGAGCTCTTGGGCGCTCAATTGATTTCAATGGGAGAGCTCCGGTTTAGAAAAAGATTGCAAGCTCGGGGACGAAGATTCTTTAGGTGCCACCACCACTTCGAGAGGTAAGTTGGGTAGTTGGAGGATAGGTAGGTACCCAGGATTTGGGCACAGGGAGCCGCAGGGCGCCGGGTGCAGGGGTGCCTTTTGGTGTCGGGAAATCTTACCCTCTGTTGATCGCGTTGGGGGGGTACCTGGTTCTGAGGCTGCAGGTGTCGTCAGGAGCGTCTAGGGAAGTCCTTGGGTGCCGGACTCGGGTTCACAGTCATCGTGGGGTCGTCCTCGTGGTCTTTGGTCACTCCGGCACAGGCCAGGCTTGGCGGGTGCAGAGTGTGTAGGGTTCGCGGTTCTGGGCTGATGCCAGGGATTAGAAGTAGATTTTGAGTAGAGCCTCTACTCATGGGAGTCCCAGGGGCTTAGAGCCAAAAGGTAGCCAGGTCCTCCGGGGTTTGTGAGGTTGCTGGCCACAATAGATGCCGGGTTGGAGCAGGAGCAGGTTCGAGTGTCGCCAGGCCTGTAGGGCTGGTGCCAAAGCAGTTGGTGTCTTCCTCTTCTTAGCAGCTGCAGGGCAGGTCTTCTTTCTTCTTCCTCTTCTTTGTATTTCGGAATCTGGAATCTGGGGAAGGAAGGTTCAGGGTGCCCCTAAATACTAAATTTAGGGGCGTTACAGGTAGGCGAAGGGCAGGGACCAATGGGTCCCTGTCCTGAGGTGAGTACACCCCCTATTCAGCCACTCTCCTCTGGGAGGGGGGCAGCAGCCTAGTCCTGATTGGGTAGGGCCTCCCATCTTCAAGATGGCGAGCGCCCGGAGATGTGCTTCACCTCGCCTTCCCCACCTGAGGGGTGGAGTTGGCAGGCTGGCCCATCCCCTGTCCTTGTTTGGGGTTTCCGGCCAAGCTTCCCGCCAGAGTGGGGGTTGCAAGTGGCCTGGGGAAGCTCACAGAGGCGGCATGCCTTTGAAGCTTCCCCCTGCCCATCCTGGGGGAGGAGATCTAGCATCTCGCCCAGGATGTGCATTGTTGCAGACCCAGGAGAGCAGGGGCTCTCCTACCCAGGGGTCCAGCAACATGTCTGCTGTGTGGCAGCGTAGGCAGCCTCAGAACAGACGTGGATTGTAGGTTAGGTTTCAGGGGGCCTCTCTAAGATGCCCTCTGTGGTGCTTGGTACATTAAATACCATACTGGCATCAGTGTGGGTTTAATGTGCTGAGCAGTTTGATACCAAACTTCTCAGTCTTCTGTGCTGCCATTATAGTGCTGTGGAGTTCGTGTTTGACAAGCTCCCAGCACCATGTACTCTTAAATGGAAGCACTGCACTTACATGGCCCAGGAATGGACCTGGGTACTGTAGGGGCACCGGGCTCCTGCCTCTGTGCCCACACCACTGGCATAGGGCACCCAGCTAGAGGGGTGGCTGATGTATGCCAGGGCAGTGAAGGTTGTGGGCATGGCACACAGGGATGTGTGCCATGTCGATTCTCTGTTTTGTCTTGTACCCAGACACTCAGCCTGCCAGGGCAGTGTGTGTGTGTTAGGGTACAGGGCCTCTAAGGGTGGCACAATGAGTGCTGCAGCCCTTAGAGGCCTTCCCTGGTCACAAGGCCCTGGGTACCTAGGGTACCACTTACCAGGGGCTGACATGTGGCCAGGGTTTGCCAATTTTGTTTTGAGATTTTTGTTTTGGGAAGGAACATAGGCCCTGGGCTCCTGATTGGCAGGAGTCCAGGGCACACTCAGTCAAAGTACATTCAGCAATTCAGCAAAAAGTGGGGGCATACCATTCAAGAAAGATGGCACTTTCACACAACTATTTTGTCGGCTATTGAGTGAATAGCTGAGATTGTACACTCCTTTGTCCGCAGACTGATATGTATCCATTTACAAGAAAGGCATCTCGGATCCGGGTGAACAAGAGGCACCAAAGTTAACTCTTGTAATATTCTAGAATAGTACACCTTTGGTTGCTTTCTTGCATTTAGGTACAAGAACTAGTTGTGGGAGGAGCCTGCTTGGGCTTAGGAGGATATGTGGTTGCATACATAATCATGTACTGATGACATCCCACATAGAGAGGGATGAAGGGAGGTGCCAAAGGAGGCTGTATAGTGAAATCTGCTAATTAGCATACGGAATCCCAGAGCCCAACGGGCACTTACCTGCAGAAGCAACAGAAGATAGAGTAGTACATATGATGTCTGGCTTTTGACTCGAGTGATAGAAAACATAGAAAGTATGCTTGCATATCTCTCTGATCGGTGCACGTTTCAAATTTGTCTCCCTGTAACAGACAAAAGTGTCACCGTTGTGGGACTGCTCATATCGCCTAGCTGATGTTATCTTTGTGCAGTGGCAGTATCGTAGCCAATGAGGTCTATCCGAGGCGTGATTATTGCTTATTGAAAACTTTACCCAATACCCCGCCATGTCAACTTGAAAAATAGTTGATATTGGCAATTTTTGATAGTCTCTATGGAGGCTGGATCAATTGTGTCAAAAGAAGATTGATTATACATCATTATAGTTATTTAGTAAGCAAAAAGGTGTAGATATTTTTCATAGAATGTCAATACTCATTGGTCAATATGTTTTTTTAACAACTGTTTTATTTCAACTAAAGTGTTTCTCATATCAGTGGAAAAGGGTCCTCTTAATCAATAGGTAAGGTACACGTATTAAACTTTGTGATCTAATTGTCTTGGAAGCTGCACAGTGTCCAAAGCTTCAGACATTCATTCAGCATATCTCTAAGTAGCAGAGCTAATGTGCTATTTTGTCGGCTATTGAGTGAATAGCTGAGATTGTACACTCCTTTGTCGGCAGACTGATATGTATCCTTTTACAAGAAAGGCATCTTGTATCTGGGTGAACAAAGAGGTGCCAAAGTGAACTCTTGTAATATTCTAGAATAGTACTCCTTTGGTTGCTCTGCTTGCATTTAGGTACAATAACTCGTTTTGGAAGGAGCCAGATGGGGCTTAGGAGTATATGTGTTTGCATACAGAATCATGTACTGATGACATCACACATAGAGAGGGATGAAGGGAGGTGCCAAAGGAGGCTGTATAGTGAAATCTGCTAATTAGCATATGGAATCCCAGAGCCCAATGGGCACTTATCTGCAGAACCAACAGAAGATAAAGTAGTCCACCTGATGTCTGGCTTTTGACCTGAGTGATAGAAAACATAGAAAGTATGCTTGCATATCTCTCTGATCAGTGCATATGTTCCAACTTTGTCTCCCTGTAACAGACAAAAGTGTCACGATTGTGGGACTGCTCATATTGCCAATTGTAAGTTATCTTCAAATAGTGGCAGTATTGTAACCAATGCGGTGTATCCGAGGTGTGATTGTTGCTTATTCAAAACTTTGCGCAATACCTAATCTTGTCAACTTGAACAACAGTTGTTGTTGGTAATTTAGGATAATCTTTACGGAGGCTAGATCAATTGTGTCAAAAAATGATTGATTATACATCAATGTATTTATTCAGTAAGAAAAAAGGTGTAGATATTTTTCATAGAATATTAATACTCTTTGCTCGATATGTTTTTCATTAACTGTTTCATTTCAACCAACGTGTTTTTTATATGCGTAAAAGAGGGTCCGCTTAATCATTAGGTAAGGTACACATATTAAACTTTGGGTGCTAATTGATTTAGAAGCTGCGCAGTGTCCGAAGATTCAGACATTTATTCAGCATCTCTCTAGGTTTTAGATCAAATGTACTATTGTGAGAAAGTGGCTCTGTATATACTGTTCCAAAATAGGTACAGGGTGTACAGAGTCCACAGTCCCCAGAGGTTTGGCAGAGGCTAAAGTTAGAAATAACCTTAGTCTCTAAAGTGGTAGCTTGGTCGAGCAGTAAGGCAGTATCAGAGGACAGTGTAAAGCATTTGTTGTACACACTCAGTCAGCGAAATGATTTCACACACTCAATAACTGAACTCTAGGCCAATGGTTTGTATAAAAAATATATGTCTGTTTTGTTTTAGAACCAACAATAGGAATTAAAATATACTTTCTCAGAATGAGATGCTTTATTTAAATACTTTTGCAATATGCAATTGGCTTTTGTAGAAAGTTATAAGTTGTTGCAATAGGCAACACAGTTTTAAACACAATAATGCATTGAGTTCAATGGAAATTTCAAGTTATTTGCAATAGATTACTTTCAGGATTACTTTAGAGATTCCAGGACTGGATCCTAGATTCAGTCCTGGGACAGTACTTAGAAACAAGTGATAAAAGTCGACTTAGTTACTACTAGGATTTTTAAGTAATATTTTGCTATTTTAAAAGTTGACACTTAGAAGAAATTTCATAGAAAACAGTCAATGATTCCCTAAGGAAGAAAATTCAAGCTGCAGGTATAGTATGTTCTCGTTACTTTTGTAATCCAGTACTGGGTGCCTAGACTCAGTACTGGGACCTTTATCCAAAACAGGTAAGTAATTACGTTTTCAGAAGTTATACGATTTTTAAAGAATATTTAAAGTTTGCAGAAATTGACACTGAAGAAATTTCACAGAAAAACAGTCAATGATTCCCTATGGAAGAAAATTGGGTTACTGGTAAGTACAGTTGTAAGTATTTTTCAGAGTCAGTGCTGGGCACCAAGATCCAGCACTGGGAGCTCACCTAATAGCAGGTGAGTATTTTCGTTTTCGTTACTCGGCTGATTTTTGGTGAATATTTTAAGTTTTGAAAACTCCACACTTTGAAGAAATTTTCAGAAGAAACCAGTCAATGTTACCCTATGGAGAAAATTGAGTTATCGGTGTGAAGGTAAGTACTCGACTGGCAGAGTTAAGGTTCTGGGCATAGACTCAGGGGTCTCCCAGGGTCAGGTAGGTAGAGTTTTTTCACCCTCAGCGGCACAGGGGCAGCCGGGTGCAGAGAGAGTTAGGCCCAATGTTATCCTATGAGATGTAGGGGGGCCTTGGTTGGTGGCTGCTGACTAGCAGGCTACGCGGCTGTGGGAGCTGGGCTCCTGGTCACTTGCTCAGGGCAAATGGGGAAGTAGATAGGTGTAGAGGTTACACTGCCAGGGCCACTCGGGAGGCTGGGTGCAGGGTGCTTTTGAGCTCTTGGGCGCTCAATTGATTTCAATGGGAGAGCTCCGGTTTAGAAAAAGATTGCAAGCTCGGGGACGAAGATTCTTTAGGTGCCACCACGACTTCGAGAGGTAAGTTGGGTAGTTGGAGGATAGGTAGGTACCCAGGATTTGGGCACAGGGAGCCGCAGGGCGCCGGGTGCAGAGGTGCCTTATGGTGTCGGGAAATCTTACCCTCTGTTGATCGCGTTGGGGGGTACCTGGTTCTAAGGCTGCAGGTGTCGTCAGGAGCGTCTAGGGAAGTCCTTGGGTGCCGGACTCGGGTTCACAGTCGTCGTGGGGTCGTCCTCGTGGTCTTTGGTCACTCCGGCACAGGCCAGGCTTGGCGGGTGCAGAGTGTGTAGGGTTCGCGGTTCCGGGCTGATGTCAGGGATTAGAAGTAGATTTTGAGTAGAGCCTCTACTCATGGGAGTCCCAGGGGCTTAGAGCCAAAAGGTAGCCAGGTCCTCCGGGGTTTGTGAGGTTGCTGGCCACAATAGATGCCGGGTTGGAGCAGGAGCAGGTTCGAGTGTCGCCAGGCCTGTAGGGCTGGTGCCAAAGCAGTTGGTGTCTTCCTCTTCTTAGCAGCTGCAGGGCAGGTCTTCTTTCTTCTTCCTCTTCTTTGTATTTCGGAATCTGGAATCTGGGGAAGGAAGGTTCAGGGTGCCCCTAAATACTAAATTTAGGGGCGTTACAGGTAGGCGAAGGGCAGGGACCAATGGGTCCCTGTCCTGAGGTGAGTACACCCCCTATTCAGCCACTCTCCTCTGGGAGGGGGGCAGCAGCCTAGTCCTGATTGGGTAGGGCCTCCCATTTTCAAGATGGCGAGCGCCCGGAGATGTGCTTCACCTCGCCTTCCCCACCTGAGGGGTGGAGTTGGCAGGCTGGCCCATCCCCTGTCCTTGTTTGGGGTTTCCGGCCAAGCTTCCCGCCAGAGTGGGGGTTGCAAGTGGCCTGGGGAAGCTCACAGAGGCGGCATGCCTTTGAAGCTTCCCCCTGCCCATCCTGGGGGAGGAGATCTAGCATCTCGCCCAGGATGTGCATTGTTGCAGACCCAGGAGAGCAGGGGCTCTCCTACCCAGGGGTCCAGCAACATGTCTGCTGTGTGGCAGCCTAGGCAGCCTCAGAACAGACGTGGATTGTAGGTTAGGTTTCAGGGAGCCTCTCTAAGATGCCCTCTGTGGTGCTTGGTACATTAAATACCATACTGGCATCAGTGTGGGTTTAATGTGCTGAGCAGTTTGATACCAAACTTCTCAGTCTTCTGTGCTGCCATTATAGTGCTGTGGAGTTCGTGTTTGACAAGCTCCCAGCACCATGTACTCTTAAATGGAAGCACTGCACTTACATGGCCCAGGAATGGACCTGGGTACTGTAGGGGCACCGGGCTCCTGCCTCTGTGCCCACACCACTGGCATAGGGCACCCAGCTAGAGGGGTGGCTGATGTATGCCAGGGCAGTGAAGGTTGTGGGCATGGCACACAGGGATGTGTGCCATGTCGATTCTCTGTTTTGTCTTGTACCCAGACACTCAGCCTGCCAGGGCAGTGTGTGTGTGTTAGGGTACAGGGCCTCTAAGGGTGGCACAATGAGTGCTGCAGCCCTTAGAGGCCTTCCCTGGTCACAAGGCCCTGGGTACCTAGGGTACCACTTACCAGGGGCTGACATGTGGCCAGGGTTTGCCAATTTTGTTTTGAGATTTTTGTTTTGGGAAGGAACATAGGCCCTGGGCTCCTGATTGGCAGGAGTTCAGGGCACACTCAGTCAAAGTACATTCAGCAATTCAGCAAAAAGTGGGGGCATACCATTCAAGAAAGATGGCACTTTCACACAACTATTTTGTCGGCTATTGAGTGAATAGCTGAGATTGTACACTCCTTTGTCCGCAGACTGATATGTATCCATTTACAAGAAAGGCATCTCGTATCCGGGTGAACAAGAGGCACCAAAGTTAACTCTTGTAATATTCTAGAATAGTACACCTTTGGTTGCTTTCTTGCATTTAGGTACAAGAACTAGTTGTGGGAGGAGCCTGCTTGGGCTTAGGAGGATATGTGGTTGCATACATAATCATGTACTGATGACATCCCACATAGAGAGGGATGAAGGGAGGTGCCAAAGGAGGCTGTATAGTGAAATCTGCTAATTAGCATACGGAATCCCAGAGCCCAACGGGCACTTACCTGCAGAAGCAACAGAAGATAGAGTAGTACATATGATGTCTGGCTTTTGACTCGAGTGATAGAAAACATAGAAAGTATGCTTGCATATCTCTCTGATCGGTGCACGTTTCAAATTTGTCTCCCTGTAACAGACAAAAGTGTCACCGTTGTGGGACTGCTCATATCGCCTAGCTGATGTTATCTTTGTGCAGTGGCAGTATCGTAGCCAATGAGGTCTATCCGAGGCGTGATTATTGCTTATTGAAAACTTTACCCAATACCCCGCCATGTCAACTTGAAAAATAGTTGATATTGGCAATTTTTGATAGTCTCTATGGAGGCTGGATCAATTGTGTCAAAAGAAGATTGATTATACATCATTATAGTTATTTAGTAAGCAAAAAGGTGTAGATATTTTTCATAGAATGTCTATACTCATTGGTCAATATGTTTTTTTAACAACTGTTTTATTTCAACTAAAGTGTTTCTCATATCAGTGGAAAAGGGTCCTCTTAATCAATAGGTAAGGTACACGTGTTAAACTTTGTGATCTAATTGTCTTGGAAGCTGCACAGTGTCCAAAGCTTCAGACATTCTTTTTTTTTTTTTTTTTTTTTTTGTTTTTAAAAGTTTTTATTGAACAATAATTCGATTACAAGCACGGGCCTACAACCACCAGGGCCGGCCGCTAAGTACAGAGTGCGATATACATTTATCAAAGCTGCAGTCGGTTCCCGGGGTTCGGCCCCGTAGTGAGCCCGGATCGTTCTAGAGGCACAGGAGACTTAAATCCAACAAACACAGAAAACTAAAAGAAAAACAAAAGGCGAGGCATAAAGACAAACGGCGCAGGTCAGGCTTCCTCCGGGGAACTCCAGGTCAGACCATTAAGCAGCACATGAAAGGAAGGAGTACCGGGAGGCTGGGGACGGGGGGTGGGGGGGGGGCCAAGGGAAATGAACGTCCATATGTAGTCATTACAAAAAGTGCCCGGAACTGTCAAGGGTCAGGGGGACATGGCGATATCGGTGTCCACCAGGGGGGGCGTACAGATACCCCCGCGATATGCATTCCATTGCCCCCAGATTCTGCCCCATGCCCCCGGCTTACCACGGGCAACATACACAGTCTTCTCCCTGAACATACACCAGTCCATATTCTCCTTCCATACTGACACGGCGGGCGGCCGCTGGGCACCCCAAAGCTGCGCTATATCTCTCTTGGCAATCATGTTCCCCAGGGCCGCCCACCGAGTCTGAGCCGCGCTATAATCATTGGGCTCCCACACATTCAGGACACAGCGACGCACCTCCGGCAGCAGCACAACCCCAGTGACCTGTCCCATAACCGTATGCACCCGGCGCCTGTAGTCCGCCACCTCGCGGCACTCCCACAGGATATGGAGAAAGGTGGCACTGAGCCCACAACCCCGCTTACAGAGCCCATCGTCGGAATATCCCATCGAGACCAAGCGAGGACCCGTCACATACACCCGGTGAAGAATCTTAAGCTGTACCAACCGGAGACGGGCTGGAATGGCGACCTCCTTGGGGGACGACAGTGCAGACTGCCAGTCCTCGTCGTCCAATTCCACCCCATCCCCCGTCCAAGCCTCCCGAAGGCGCACCAAGAGGTCAGCCCGATGATTAATCAGTTTCTTATAAATTAAAGAAATAGTACTGTCCGGGACATGTCCGTCAAGTATGCGGTCCTCGAGGGGCGAGGAAACCGGGATCTTGGTCCCCTCTCCAAAGACCGAGAGCAGGGCGTGTCGAACCTGGGCATAGCGGAAGAACTCCCTGTCTGTAAGCTCATATTCGGCCTGAAGAGCCGCAAAAGTCTTAACCGCGCCCTTTTGCCACAGGTCTCCCACTTTGCTGATACCAATCGTGTCCCACTGGTCAAACCCCTTCGTAGTCCAAAGGCTCCCCAGGCGATCGGAGGCAAACAAAGGAGTAGCACATGTCAGTCGCTCACCCCAGCCCGTGGCCGCAGTGGCGGCCCTCCAGGTCCGCACCGCAATCTTAGTAGGACCCGTAAGGGTCCGGCCAGCCGAGCGGGAGTACAGCGCCCTGTTATAGTCCCCGCCGGGAAGCAGGAACTTGTCCATCTCATACGCCGGGTTCGGGCCAGGCGCATACGTGGCATGGTTGATGGCCGAAAGCTGCGCGGCCCAATAATACCTGCGAATGTCAGGAAGCGCGATGCCCCCGTCGTACCAGGGGAGAGTAAGCTTAGCAAGAGCAATACGCGCCCGCCCGTCCCACACCAGTCTCCTCTGCAGGCTCTCTACCTCCCGAAAGTAGGCCACTGGGATGACGTCGAAGGAATTCTGGAGTGCATAGAGGAACCTGGGAAGGGACATCATTTTGAACAGCGCGGCCCGACCCAGCGGGGACAGGGGCAGCCTGCACCACCGGGCCGTATCCTCTCGCAATCGCCGGAGCGGACGCAGGAGATTCTGCTCATAGCGAGCCACCGGGTCCAGCGAAACGTATATCCCCAGGTACTTAAAGCCGCTCTGAGGCACCTGGATCGGAAGCCGAGGCGGTAGGAGTGGAGGACCACCGGAGATCGGATAGACGCAGGATTTAGACCAATTGATCGTGAGACCCGAGTTATTCCCAAAGGAAGTCAGAACGTCAAAGAGGACGTTGAGCGACTGCCGCGGTGAGGTGAGATATAGGAGAATATCGTCCGCATACAGCGAAACCCGGTCTTCAAAGCCCGGGGCCCACCGGATCCCCCTAAGCGAGGGCTCCCAGCGGAGCCAAGCCGCGAGTGGCTCCAGGGCGAGAGCGAAGAGCAAAGGGGACAACGGGCATCCCTGCCTCGTGCCCCTGCCGAGGGCAAAGGGCCGAGAGACCCGCCCGTTCACCACCACCTGAGCCATGGGTCCCGTGTACAGAAGCCTCACCCAGCCAATAAATCCTTCCCCAAAGCCAAATTTAGCCAAGACAGCCCAGAGGAATGGCCATTCGATGGTATCAAAGGCCATCGTGGCATCCAAAGAAACCAGCACGGCCGGTTCAGAGAGGAGCTCCGCCCTGGCAAGGGCGCCATGAAGACGCCGCAAGTTAAGAGCGGTGTTACGATGCGGGATGAATCCGCATTGGTCCGGATGAATCAGATCGCACACGACGCTCAACAGACGATTGGCAAGTACTTTCGCCAGGATCTTAGGCTCCGCATTTAGCAATGAAATAGGCCGGTAAGACGTACAGCGATCTCGCGGCTTGTCCTCCTTGGGGATAACGACTATCGTGGCCAAACGCTGATCGGCCGGGAGGGAACCCGCCGCCAGAGACTCACGGAACATGCGACTGAGGAAGGGCGCAAGCTTGTCGGGGCGCAATTTATATAGCTCAACGGGCAGACCGTTGGGACCCATAGCCTTGCCCGAGCGAAGGGAGCGGATCGCGGTCGCTATTTCATCCGCCGACAAGGGGGCGTCCAGCCGCTCACGGTCCTCAACGGACAGGCAGGGCAAGGCGATATCCCTCAGTAGAAGGCGAGAGTCGTCCTCATCCCTGTCAGTCACTGGGGAGTACACAGCCCGGAGGTGGTCGGCAAAACATTCCACAATCTCGTCAGGCTCCGTCACACACACACCATCCGCCGCACGCAACTCCGGGACCACACGATTCACTCTCTCCTTCCTGTCCAGCCACGCGATCAACTTACCCGCCTTGTCCCCGGCATCGTACAGTCGACCCTGCTGCTCCCTATACATAGTTTTGGCCGCGTCAGTGACCAGGGACCTATATTCAAACTGTTTCAGGCTGAGGGCATGGAGCCCGTCCGGAGTAACATTCGCCTCCAAGGCCGACTCCAGCCCCAAGATGTCAGTCTCCAGCCTCACCACTGCCTCACTCCTGACCCTCTTAGTCACCACTATCTGGGAAAGGGCGTGTCCGCGGATCACGGTTTTAAAGGCTTCCCACAGGGACATTGCAGAAGACACCGACCCCTCGTTATCCAGGAAGTATTGGTCCATAGCCTTAACCAGGCTGTCACGAGTCGTAGGGTCTCGCAGGTACCATGGGTTAATGGGAGCGATCCGTCCTGCAGACCGCGGCCCGGCGTCAAAAAGAAGCCACAGCGGAGAATGGTCGGAGATACCCCGCGCCAGATGCCTGACCTCTCGAATCCGACCAGTCTGCGCCGCGGGCATAAGGAAGTAGTCTAACCTAGAGAGACTCCCATGCGCCCCCGAGTGAAAGGTGAATTGACATTGGGTCGGATGCATTAATCTCCAACTATCCACCAGGCCGAAGGTCTCCAGCATCCCACCCAGCCATGCCTGGGCAGCGGGGAGGGTCCTCGGTGGGTGACGATCCAGTTCACCCGAAACCACAGAATTAAAGTCCCCGCCCATGAGCAGGAGGCTGTCCGGAAGGTCAAGCAGCATTCGACCCAAGTCAGTGAAGGTGGAGTTCTGGAGGCCCGGGGGGACGTAAACTGAAACCAGGGCAAGGGGCTGCCCCTCCCACCTCCCAATCAAACACACATAGCGCCCTCTGTCATCCGAGACTATCTTAGTGATCTCCACCGGAAGTGAGGTTCGCAGCAGAATGCCCACCCCCCTGGAACCAGTTGTGAAACCAGAATGGGCCACGAGGCGGTATCCCCCCCTGTTCATTGCATGACAAACATTGCCAACCAGATGCGTCTCCTGGAGAAACACCACATCAGGAGTCAAACGACGCAAATATTGCAGTACTACACCCCGCTTGATACGGTCCCCCAACCCATTGACGTTCCATGACATAAGCCTCAACCCGTCCCCCCCCATCCCCCCCAATAGATCAAGGGTCCCCCAGCCTGCAGCACAGTTCCCAAATGTGGACAAAAATCAGTACCTCGCCCTGTAAACAAAAAACACACAGCAAAACAAACCCTCCTCCCCCCCAACCCCACCCCATGACCAACTCCCCCCACCCTGCACCCCTGCGGGCCAAAAAACCCCCCCAACTTGCAGTGTGCCTGTCGCCCCACTAACCCCATTCTACGGAAAGAACCCAGAGGAGGTAAGGGACCCGTCCCCGCCCGCCCCCCTCACTGGTCCTGGTAAAACACAATGTGCAAATGAAATAAGACCCGACTGTACAGTGCAAAAAGGCAAAATCAAGGACCAAAAGTCATTCTAAAGGGGACCCAACACCTGCGGTGCCCGCAGAGGGTCCGGGACGGTCACCTCCGTCCGGCAGAGAGTCCAGCCAGTCACTTGCAGCCACAGGAGAGTCAAAAAAGGCTGTCCGATCCCCGTGTTCCACTCGGAGTTTTGCAGGGTAGAGCATCGAATACTTTAGGCCCAGCTCACGGAGACGACGCTTCACCCCTTGGAATCCCATACGTTGTTTCTGGACCAGTTGCGTGAAGTCCGGGTAAAAATTGATGGTCGAGTTCTCATGTCGAACCGGGCCGTGGGTCCGTGAGGCCTGCAGAATAGCGTCGCGGTCCCTGTAGTAGAACAGTTTGGCCACGATAGGCCTCGGAGGGGCCCCCGGCCGTGGCCGACCGCCCGGAACTCGATGGGCCCGCTCCACGGCAAAGAACTTACTTAGGCCAGCCGAGGACAACTGTTTCAGGATAAGTTCCTCGACCACGAGGTCAACCGGGCGGCCGTCAGAGGACTCCGGTACACCTATGACGCGGATGTTGTTGCGTCGGGCCCGTCCCTCGAAGTCCTCAAGCCGCCGGGCCATATGATCGTTAACCACCCTGATGTCTCCAAGCGCGGCCCGCAGATCCGACACCTCCGCACCGAGGGTGGATGTCCGTGCGTCGAGAGCCTGGACCCTCTCGTTAGTTTTGGAGAGGTCGGCCCGGATCAGGGTGACATCGATCGCGACAGTGTCAATCTTACGGGCCAGGGCCTCATATTGCGTCGCGATGGTTTCCCTGATGCCATCAATGGCGCCCATAATGTCCTGCAGGGATAGTTCCGTAGTGACGGTCGCGCCTCCCTCCGCAGTGTCCGAGGGGAGGCCAGCAGCGCCAGAAGGCCCCCTGCCCTGGGTGTAGCGATCCATGTTATTGCTCTGGACCGCTCCCCCGCGGAGGGAAGCCTTGGTCTTGCGGCCCTCGGGACCCCCTTTGCCCCCCATGTGAACACGGTCACCCGAGGGGACCTCCAATCAAGAGGTGTAAGGGCACCAGCAAGAAAACCACAAACTGTCGGTATAGGGGGTCCGAGGCGATAGGCACTCTAGTGGCAGGTGAAAGAAAACCTCATGCAGAGGCCCAGGAAGCACCTCTCCACCCCGAGCGCACCTCCCTGCCGGTCTCCTGAAGTGCAAAACCGAAACCGAAAGTGGTGGATCGGCAGCTGGCACCGCGCTGAAGCCGCTGTTGTTCAATTGCAGCCCGGTCCCTCGGGTCTCCTTCACCCCGGCCACCTCCGTCGGGTGGGTCCCAAAAGTTCCGACGACAACAACTCAGGATTCCCAGGTCCGATTTGAGTTTTGAAAAGAGATATACGCCCAGCTGGTCGTTATCTCCCAGATTCCATAAGCCACGTCAGGATATTCTCAGGATAAATTCCGAGGAGCAGAGAGGGTCCGGGGAGCCCTGTGCTCACGCGACCATCTTGGATGCGCGCTAGGCTCCTCCCAAGCTTCAGACATTCATTCAGCATCTCTCTAAGTAGCAGAGCTAATGTGCTATTTTGTCGGCTATTGAGTGAATAGCTGAGATTGTACACTCCTTTGTCGGCAGACTGATATGTATCCTTTTACAAGAAAGGCATCTTGTATCTGGGTGAACAAAGAGGTGCCAAAGGGAACTCTTGTAATATTCTAGAATAGTACTCCTTTGGTTGCTCTGCTTGCATTTAGGTACAATAACTCGTTTTGGAAGGAGCCAGATGGGGCTTAGGAGTATATGTGTTTGCATACAGAATCATGTACTGATGACATCACGCATAGAGAGGGATGAAGGGAGGTGCCAAAGGAGGCTGTATAGTGAAATCTGCTAATTAGCATATGGAATCCCAGAGCCCAATGGGCACTTATCTGCAGAACCAACAGAAGATAAAGTAGTCCACCTGATGTCTGGCTTTTGACCTGAGTGATAGAAAACATAGAAAGTATGCTTGCATATCTCTCTGATCAGTGCATATGTTCCAACTTTGTCTCCCTGTAAGAGACAAAAGTGTCACGATTGTGGGACTGCTCATATTGCCAATTGGAAGTTATCTTCAAATAGTGGCAGTATTGTAACCAATGCGGTGTATCCGAGGTGTGATTGTTGCTTATTCAAAACTTTGCGCAATACCTAGTCTTGTCAACTTGAACAACAGTTGTTGTTGGTAATTTAGGATAATCTTTACGGAGGCTAGATCAATTGTGTCAAAAAATGATTGATTATACATCAATGTATTTATTCAGTAAGAAAAAAGGTGTAGATATTTTTCATAGAATATCAATACTCTTTGCTCGATATGTTTTTCATTAACTGTTTCATTTCAACCAACGTGTTTTTTATATGCGTAAAAGAGGGTCCGCTTAATCATTAGGTAAGGTACACATATTAAACTTTGGGTGCTAATTGATTTAGAAGCTGCGCAGTGTCCGAAGATTCAGACATTTATTCAGCATCTCTCTAGGTTTTAGATCAAATGTACTATTGTGAGAAAGTGGCTCTGTATATACTGTTCCAAAATAGGTACAGGGTGTACAGAGTCCACAGTCCCCAGAGGTTTGGCAGAGGCTAAAGTTAGAAATAACCTTAGTCTCTAAAGTGGTAGCTTGGTCGAGCAGTAAGGCAGTATCAGAGGACAGTGTAAAGCATTTGTTGTACACACTCAGTCAGCGAAATGATTTCACACACTCAATAACTGAACTCTAGGCCAATGGTTTGTATAAAAAATATATGTCTGTTTTGTTTTACAACCAACAATAGGAATTAAAATATACTTTCTCAGAATGAGATGCTTTATTTAAATACTTTTGCAATATGCAATTGGCTTTTGTAGAAAGTTATAAGTTGTTGCAATAGGCAACACAGTTTTAAACACAATAATGCATTGAGTTCAATGGAAATTTCAAGTTATTTGCAATAGATTACTTTCAGGATTACTTTAGAGATTCCAGGACTGGATCCTAGATTCAGTCCTGGGACAGTACTTAGAAACAAGTGATAAAAGTCGACTTAGTTACTACTAGGATTTTTAAGTAATATTTTGCTATTTTAAAAGTTGACACTTAGAAGAAATTTCATAGAAAACAGTCAATGATTCCCTAAGGAAGAAAATTCAAGCTGCAGGTATAGTATGTTCTCGTTACTTTTGTAATCCAGTACTGGGTGCCTAGACTCAGTACTGGGACCTTTATCCAAAACAGGTAAGTAATTACGTTTTCAGAAGTTATACGATTTTTAAAGAATATTTAAAGTTTGCAGAAATTGACACTGAAGAAATTTCACAGAAAAACAGTCAATGATTCCCTATGGAAGAAAATTGGGTTACTGGTAAGTACAGTTGTAAGTATTTTTCAGAGTCAGTGCTGGGCACCAAGATCCAGCACTGGGAGCTCACCTAATAGCAGGTGAGTATTTTCGTTTTCGTTACTCGGCTGATTTTTGGTGAATATTTTAAGTTTTGAAAACTCCACACTTTGAAGAAATTTTCAGAAGAAACCAGTCAATGTTACCCTATGGAGAAAAGTGAGTTATCGGTGTGAAGGTAAGTACTCGACTGGCAGAGTTAAGGTTCTGGGCATAGACTCAGGGGTCTCCCAGGGTCAGGTAGGTAGAGTTTTTTCACCCTCAGCGGCACAGGGGCAGCCGGGTGCAGAGAGAGTTAGGCCCAATGTTATCCTATGAGATGTAGGGGGGCCTTGGTTGGTGGCTGCTGACTAGCAGGCTACGCGGCTGTGGGAGCTGGGCTCCTGGTCACTTGCTCAGGGCAAATGGGGAAGTAGATAGGTGTAGAGGTTACACTGCCAGGGCCACTCGGGCGGCTGGGTGCAGGGTGCTTTTGAGCTCTTGGGCGCTCAATTGATTTCAATGGGAGAGCTCCGGTTTAGAAAAAGATTGCAAGCTCGGGGACGAAGATTCTTTAGGTGCCACCACGACTTCGAGAGGTAAGTTGGGTAGTTGGAGGATAGGTAGGTACCCAGGATTTGGGCACAGGGAGCCGCAGGGCGCCGGGTGCAGAGGTGCCTTTTGGTGTCGGGAAATCTTACCCTCTGTTGATCGCGTTGGGGGGGTACCTGGTTCTGAGGCTGCAGGTGTCGTCAGGAGCGTCTAGGGAAGTCCTTGGGTGCCGGACTCGGGTTCACAGTCGTCGTGGGGTCGTCCTCGTGGTCTTTGGTCACTCCGGCACAGGCCAGGCTTGGCGGGTGCAGAGTGTGTAGGGTTCGCGGTTCCGGGCTGATGTCAGGGATTAGAAGTAGATTTTGAGTAGAGCCTCTACTCATGGGAGTCCCAGGGGCTTAGAGCCAAAAGGTAGCCAGGTCCTCCGGGGTTTGTGAGGTTGCTGGCCACAATAGATGCCGGGTTGGAGCAGGAGCAGGTTCGAGTGTCGCCAGGCCTGTAGGGCTGGTGCCAAAGCAGTTGGTGTCTTCCTCTTCTTAGCAGCTGCAGGGCAGGTCTTCTTTCTTCTTCCTCTTCTTTGTATTTCGGAATCTGGAATCTGGGGAAGGAAGGTTCAGGGTGCCCCTAAATACTAAATTTAGGGGCGTTACAGGTAGGCGAAGGGCAGGGACCAATGGGTCCCTGTCCTGAGGTGAGTACACCCCCTATTCAGCCACTCTCCTCTGGGAGGGGGGCAGCAGCCTAGTCCTGATTGGGTAGGGCCTCCCATCTTCAAGATGGCGAGCGCCCGGAGATGTGCTTCACCTCGCCTTCCCCACCTGAGGGGTGGAGTTGGCAGGCTGGCCCATCCCCTGTCCTTGTTTGGGGTTTCCGGCCAAGCTTCCCGCCAGAGTGGGGGTTGCAAGTGGCCTGGGGAAGCTCACAGAGGCGGCATGCCTTTGAAGCTTCCCCCTGCCCATCCTGGGGGAGGAGATCTAGCATCTCGCCCAGGATGTGCATTGTTGCAGACCCAGGAGAGCAGGGGCTCTCCTACCCAGGGGTCCAGCAACATGTCTGCTGTGTGGCAGCCTAGGCAGCCTCAGAACAGACGTGGATTGTAGGTTAGGTTTCAGGGGGCCTCTCTAAGATGCCCTCTGTGGTGCTTGGTACATTAAATACCATACTGGCATCAGTGTGGGTTTAATGTGCTGAGCAGTTTGATACCAAACTTCTCAGTCTTCTGTGCTGCCATTATAGTGCTGTGGAGTTCGTGTTTGACAAGCTCCCAGCACCATGTACTCTTAAATGGAAGCACTGCACTTACATGGCCCAGGAATGGACCTGGGTACTGTAGGGGCACCGGGCTCCTGCCTCTGTGCCCACACCACTGGCATAGGGCACCCAGCTAGAGGGGTGGCTGATGTATGCCAGGGCAGTGAAGGTTGTGGGCATGGCACACAGGGATGTGTGCCATGTCGATTCTCTGTTTTGTCTTGTACCCAGACACTCAGCCTGCCAGGGCAGTGTGTGTGTGTTAGGGTACAGGGCCTCTAAGGGTGGCACAATGAGTGCTGCAGCCCTTAGAGGCCTTCCCTGGTCACAAGGCCCTGGGTACCTAGGGTACCACTTACCGGGGGCTGACATGTGGCCAGGGTTTGCCAATTTTGTTTTGAGATTTTTGTTTTGGGAAGGAACATAGGCCCTGGGCTCCTGATTGGCAGGAGTCCAGGGCACACTCAGTCAAAGTACATTCAGCAATTCAGCAAAAAGTGGGGGCATACCATTCAAGAAAGATGGCACTTTCACACAACTATTTTGTCGGCTATTGAGTGAATAGCTGAGATTGTACACTCCTTTGTCCGCAGACTGATATGTATCCATTTACAAGAAAGGCATCTCGGATCCGGGTGAACAAGAGGCACCAAAGTTAACTCTTGTAATATTCTAGAATAGTACACCTTTGGTTGCTTTCTTGCATTTAGGTACAAGAACTAGTTGTGGGAGGAGCCTGCTTGGGCTTAGGAGGATATGTGGTTGCATACATAATCATGTACTGATGACATCCCACATAGAGAGGGATGAAGGGAGGTGCCAAAGGAGGCTGTATAGTGAAATCTGCTAATTAGCATACGGAATCCCAGAGCCCAACGGGCACTTACCTGCAGAAGCAACAGAAGATAGAGTAGTACATATGATGTCTGGCTTTTGACTCGAGTGATAGAAAACATAGAAAGTATGCTTGCATATCTCTCTGATCGGTGCACGTTTCAAATTTGTCTCCCTGTAACAGACAAAAGTGTCACCGTTGTGGGACTGCTCATATCGCCTAACTGATGTTATCTTTGTGCAGTGGCAGTATCGTAGCCAATGAGGTCTATCCGAGGCGTGATTATTGCTTATTGAAAACTTTACCCAATACCCCGCCATGTCAACTTGAAAAATAGTTGATATTGGCAATTTTTGATAGTCTCTATGGAGGCTGGATCAATTGTGTCAAAAGAAGATTGATTATACATCATTATAGTTATTTAGTAAGCAAAAAGGTGTAGATATTTTTCATAGAATGTCAATACTCATTGGTCAATATGTTTTTTTAACAACTGTTTTATTTCAACTAAAGTGTTTCTCATATCAGTGGAAAAGGGTCCTCTTAATCAATAGGTAAGGTACACGTATTAAACTTTGTGATCTAATTGTCTTGGAAGCTGCACAGTGTCCAAAGCTTCAGACATTCATTCAGCATCTCTCTAAGTAGCAGAGCTAATGTGCTATTTTGTCGGCTATTGAGTGAATAGCTGAGATTGTACACTCCTTTGTCGGCAGACTGATATGTATCCTTTTACAAGAAAGGCATCTTGTATCTGGGTGAACAAAGAGGTGCCAAAGTGAACTCTTGTAATATTCTAGAATAGTACTCCTTTGGTTGCTCTGCTTGCATTTAGGTACAATAACTCGTTTTGGAAGGAGCCAGATGGGGCTTAGGAGTATATGTGTTTGCATACAGAATCATGTACTGATGACATCACACATAGAGAGGGATGAAGGGAGGTGCCAAAGGAGGCTGTATAGTGAAATCTGCTAATTAGCATATGGAATCCCAGAGCCCAATGGGCACTTATCTGCAGAACCAACAGAAGATAAAGTAGTCCACCTGATGTCTGGCTTTTGACCTGAGTGATAGAAAACATAGAAAGTATGCTTGCATATCTCTCTGATCAGTGCATATGTTCCAACTTTGTCTCCCTGTAAGAGACATAAGTGTCACGATTGTGGGACTGCTCATATTGCCAATTGGAAGTTATCTTCAAATAGTGGCAGTATTGTAACCAATGCGGTGTATCCGAGGTGTGATTGTTGCTTATTCAAAACTTTGCGCAATACCTAATCTTGTCAACTTGAACAACAGTTGTTGTTGGTAATTTAGGATAATCTTTACGGAGGCTAGATCAATTGTGTCAAAAAATGATTGATTATACATCAATGTATTTATTCAGTAAGAAAAAAGGTGTAGATATTTTTCATAGAATATCAATACTCTTTGCTCGATATGTTTTTCATTAACTGTTTCATTTCAACCAACGTGTTTTTTATATGCGTAAAAGAGGGTCCGCTTAATCATTAGGTAAGGTACACATATTACACTTTGGGTGCTAATTGATTTAGAAGCTGCGCAGTGTCCGAAGATTCAGACATTTATTCAGCATCTCTCTAGGTTTTAGATCAAATGTACTATTGTGAGAAAGTGGCTCTGTATATACTGTTCCAAAATAGGTACAGGGTGTACAGAGTCCACAGTCCCCAGAGGTTTGGCAGAGGCTAAAGTTAGAAATAACCTTAGTCTCTAAAGTGGTAGCTTGGTCGAGCAGTAAGGCAGTATCAGAGGACAGTGTAAAGCATTTGTTGTACACACTCAGTCAGCGAAATGATTTCACACACTCAATAACTGAACTCTAGGCCAATGGTTTGTATAAAAAATATATGTCTGTTTTGTTTTAGAACCAACAATAGGAATTAAAATATACTTTCTCAGAATGAGATGCTTTATTTAAATACTTTTGCAATATGCAATTGGCTTTTGTAGAAAGTTATAAGTTGTTGCAATAGGCAACACAGTTTTAAACACAATAATGCATTGAGTTCAATGGAAATTTCAAGTTATTTGCAATAGATTACTTTCAGGATTACTTTAGAGATTCCAGGACTGGATCCTAGATTCAGTCCTGGGACAGTACTTAGAAACAAGTGATAAAAGTCGACTTAGTTACTACTAGGATTTTTAAGTAATATTTTGCTATTTTAAAAGTTGACACTTAGAAGAAATTTCATAGAAAACAGTCAATGATTCCCTAAGGAAGAAAATTCAAGCTGCAGGTATAGTATGTTCTCGTTACTTTTGTAATCCAGTACTGGGTGCCTAGACTCAGTACTGGGACCTTTATCCAAAACAGGTAAGTAATTACGTTTTCAGAAGTTATACGATTTTTAAAGAATATTTAAAGTTTGCAGAAATTGACATTCTGAAGAAATTTCACAGAAAAACAGTCAATGATTCCCTATGGAAGAAAATTGGGTTACTGGTAAGTACAGTTGTAAGTATTTTTCAGAGTCAGTGCTGGGCACCAAGATCCAGCACTGGGAGCTCACCTAATAGCAGGTGAGTATTTTCGTTTTCGTTACTCGGCTGATTTTGGGTGAATATTTTAAGTTTTGAAAACTCCACACTTTGAAGAAATTTTCAGAAGAAACCAGTCAATGTTACCCTATGGAGAAAATTGAGTTATCGGTGTGAAGGTAAGTACTCGACTGGCAGAGTTAAGGTTCTGGGCATAGACTCAGGGGTCTCCCAGGGTCAGGTAGGTAGAGTTTTTTCACCCTCAGCGGCACAGGGGCAGCCGGGTGCAGAGAGAGTTAGGCCCAATGTTATCCTATGAGATGTAGGGGGGCCTTGGTTGGTGGCTGCTGACTAGCAGGCTACGCGGCTGTGGGAGCTGGGCTCCTGGTCACTTGCTCAGGGAAAATGGGGAAGTAGATAGGTGTAGAGGTTACACTGCCAGGGCCACTCGGGCGGCTGGGTGCAGGGTGCTTTTGAGCTCTTGGGCGCTCAATTGATTTCAATGGGAGAGCTCCGGTTTAGAAAAAGATTGCAAGCTCGGGGACGAAGATTCTTTAGGTGCCACCACCACTTCGAGAGGTAAGTTGGGTAGTTGGAGGATAGGTAGGTACCCAGGATTTGGGCACAGGGAGCCGCAGGGCGCCGGGTGCAGGGGTGCCTTTTGGTGTCGGGAAATCTTACCCTCTGTTGATCGCGTTGGGGGGGTACCTGGTTCTGAGGCTGCAGGTGTCGTCAGGAGCGTCTAGGGAAGTCCTTGGGTGCCGGACTCGGGTTCACAGTCGTCGTGGGGTCGTCCTCGTGGTCTTTGGTCACTCCGGCACAGGCCAGGCTTGGCGGGTGCAGAGTGTGTAGGGTTCGCGGTTCCGGGCTGATGCCAGGGATTAGAAGTAGATTTTGAGTAGACCCTCTACTCATGGGAGTCCCAGGGGCTTAGAGCCAAAAGGTAGCCAGGTCCTCCGGGGTTTGTGAGGTTGCTGGCCACAATAGATGCCGGGTTGGAGCAGGAGCAGGTTCGAGTGTCGCCAGGCCTGTAGGGCTGGTGCCAAAGCAGTTGGTGTCTTCCTCTTCTTAGCAGCTGCAGGGCAGGTCTTCTTTCTTCTTCCTCTTCTTTGTATTTTGGAATCTGGAATCTGGGGAAGGAAGGTTCAGGGTGCCCCTAAATAGTAAATTTAGGGGCGTTACAGGTAGGCGAAGGGCAGGGACCAATGGGTCCCTGTCCTGAGGTGAGTACACCCCCTATTCAGCCACTCTCCTCTGGGAGGGGGGCAGCAGCCTAGTCCTGATTGGGTAGGGCCTCCCATCTTCAAGATGGCGAGCGCCCGGAGATGTGCTTCACCTCGCCTTCCCCACCTGAGGGGTGGAGTTGGCAGGCTGGCCCATCCCCTGTCCTTGTTTGGGGTTTCCGGCCAAGCTTCCCGCCAGAGTGGGGGTTGCAAGTGGCCTGGGGAAGCTCACAGAGGCGGCATGCCTTTGAAGCTTCCCCCTGCCCATCCTGGGGGAGGAGATCTAGCATCTCGCCCAGGATGTGCATTGTTGCAGACCCAGGAGAGCAGGGGCTCTCCTACCCAGGGGTCCAGCAACATGTCTGCTGTGTGGCAGCCTAGGCAGCCTCAGAACAGACGTGGATTGTAGGTTAGGTTTCAGGGGGCCTCTCTAAGATGCCCTCTGTGGTGCTTGGTACATTAAATACCGTACTGGCATCAGTGTGGGTTTAATGTGCTGAGCAGTTTGATACCAAACTTCTCAGTCTTCTGTGCTGCCATTATAGTGCTGTGGAGTTCGTGTTTGACAAGCTCCCAGCACCATGTACTCTTAAATGGAAGCACTGCACTTACATGGCCCAGGAATGGACCTGGGTACTGTAGGGGCACCGGGCTCCTGCCTCTGTGCCCACACCACTGGCATAGGGCACCCAGCTAGAGGGGTGGCTGATGTATGCCAGGGCAGTGAAGGTTGTGGGCATGGCACACAGGGATGTGTGCCATGTCGATTCTCTGTTTTGTCTTGTACCCAGACACTCAGCCTGCCAGGGCAGTGTGTGTGTGTTAGGGTACAGGGCCTCTAAGGGTGGCACAATGAGTGCTGTAGCCCTTAGAGGCCTTCCCTGGTCACAAGGCCCTGGGTACCTAGGGTACCACTTACCGGGGGCTGACATGTGGCCAGGGTTTGCCAATTTTGTTTTGAGATTTTTGTTTTGGGAAGGAACATAGGCCCTGGGCTCCTGATTGGCAGGAGTCCAGGGCACACTCAGTCAAAGTACATTCAGCAATTCAGCAAAAAGTGGGGGCATACCATTCAAGAAAGATGGCACTTTCACACAACTATTTTGTCGGCTATTGAGTGAATAGCTGAGATTGTACACTCCTTTGTCCGCAGACTGATATGTATCCATTTACAAGAAAGGCATCTCGGATCCGGGTGAACAAGAGGCACCAAAGTTAACTCTTGTAATATTCTAGAATAGTACACCTTTGGTTGCTTTCTTGCATTTAGGTACAAGAACTAGTTGTGGGAGGAGCCTGCTTGGGCTTAGGAGGATATGTGGTTGCATACATAATCATGTACTGATGACATCCCACATAGAGAGGGATGAAGGGAGGTGCCAAAGGAGGCTGTATAGTGAAATCTGCTAATTAGCATACGGAATCCCAGAGCCCAACGGGCACTTACCTGCAGAAGCAACAGAAGATAGAGTAGTACATATGATGTCTGGCTTTTGACTCGAGTGATAGAAAACATAGAAAGTATGCTTGCATATCTCTCAGATCGGTGCAGGTTTCAAATTTGTCTCCCTGTAACAGACAAAAGTGTCACCGTTGTGGGACTGCTCATATCGCCTAGCTGATGTTATCTTTGTGCAGTGGCAGTATCGTAGCCAATGAGGTCTATCCGAGGCGTGATTATTGCTTATTGAAAACTTTACCCAATACCCCGCCATGTCAACTTGAAAAATAGTTGATATTGGCAATTTTTGATAGTCTCTATGGAGGCTGGATCAATTGTGTCAAAAGAAGATTGATTATACATCATTATAGTTATTTAGTAAGCAAAAAGGTGTAGATATTTTTCATAGAATGTCAATACTCATTGGTCAATATGTTTTTTTAACAACTGTTTTATTTCAACTAAAGTGTTTCTCATATCAGTGGAAAAGGGTCCTCTTAATCAATAGGTAAGGTACACGTATTAAACTTTATGATCTAATTGTCTTGGAAGCTGCACAGTGTCCAAAGCTTCAGACATTCATTCAATATCTCTCTAAGTAGCAGAGCTAATGTGCTATTTTGTCGGCTATTGAGTGAATAGCTGAGATTGTACACTCCTTTGTCGGCAGACTGATATGTATCCTTTTACAAGAAAGGCATCTTGTATCTGGGTGAACAAAGAGGTGCCAAAGTGAACTCTTGTAATATTCTAGAATAGTACTCCTTTGGTTGCTCTGCTTGCATTTAGGTACAATAACTCGTTTTGGAAGGAGCCAGATGGGGCTTAGGAGTATATGTGTTTGCATACAGAATCATGTACTGATGACATCACACATAGAGAGGGATGAAGGGAGGTGCCAAAGGAGGCTGTATAGTGAAATCTGCTAATTAGCATATGGAATCCCAGAGCCCAATGGGCACTTATCTGCAGAACCAACAGAAGATAAAGTAGTCCACCTGATGTCTGGCTTTTGACCTGAGTGATAGAAAACATAGAAAGTATGCTTGCATATCTCTCTGATCAGTGCATATGTTCCAACTTTGTCTCCCTGTAAGAGACATAAGTGTCACGATTGTGGGACTGCTCATATTGCCAATTGGAAGTTATCTTCAAATAGTGGCAGTATTGTAACCAATGCGGTGTATCCGAGGTGTGATTGTTGCTTATTCAAAACTTTGCGCAATACCTAATCTTGTCAACTTGAACAACAGTTGTTGTTGGTAATTTAGGTTAATCTTTACGGAGGCTAGATCAATTGTGTCAAAAAATGATTGATTATACATCAATGTATTTATTCAGTAAGAAAAAAGGTGTAGATATTTTTCATAGAATATCAATACTCTTTGCTCGATATGTTTTTCATTAACTGTTTCATTTCAACCAACGTGTTTTTTATATGCGTAAAAGAGGGTCCGCTTAATCATTAGGTAAGGTACACATATTACACTTTGGGTGCTAATTGATTTAGAAGCTGCGCAGTGTCCGAAGATTCAGACATTTATTCAGCATCTCTCTAGGTTTTAGATCAAATGTACTATTGTGAGAAAGTGGCTCTGTATATACTGTTCCAAAATAGGTACAGGGTGTACAGAGTCCACAGTCCCCAGAGGTTTGGCAGAGGCTAAAGTTAGAAATAACCTTAGTCTCTAAAGTGGTAGCTTGGTCGAGCAGTAAGGCAGTATCAGAGGACAGTGTAAAGCATTTGTTGTACACACTCAGTCAGCGAAATGATTTCACACACTCAATAACTGAACTCTAGGCCAATGGTTTGTATAAAAAATATATGTCTGTTTTGTTTTAGAACCAACAATAGGAATTAAAATATACTTTCTCAGAATGAGATGCTTTATTTAAATACTTTTGCAATATGCAATTGGCTTTTGTAGAAAGTTATAAGTTGTTGCAATAGGCAACACAGTTTTAAACACAATAATGCATTGAGTTCAATGGAAATTTCAAGTTATTTGCAATAGATTACTTTCAGGATTACTTTAGAGATTCCAGGACTGGATCCTAGATTCAGTCCTGGGACAGTACTTAGAAACAAGTGATAAAAGTCGACTTAGTTACTACTAGGATTTTTAAGTAATATTTTGCTATTTTAAAAGTTGACAGAAGAAATTTCATAGAAAACAGTCAATGATTCCCTAAGGAAGAAAATTCAAGCTGCAGGTATAGTATGTTCTCGTTACTTTTGTAATACAGTACTGGGTGCCTAGACTCAGTACTGGGACCTTTATCCAAAACAGGTAAGTAATTACGTTTTCAGAAGTTATACGATTTTTAAAGAATATTTAAAGTTTGCAGAAATCGACATTCTGAAGAAATTTCACAGAAAAACAGTCAATGATTCCCTATGGAAGAAAATTGGGTTACTGGTAAGTACAGTTGTAAGTATTTTTCAGAGTCAGTGCTGGGCACCAAGATCCAGCACTGGGAGCTCACCTAATAGCAGGTGAGTATTTTCGTTTTCGTTACTCGGCTGATTTTGGGTGAATATTTTAAGTTTTGAAAACTCCACACTTTGAAGAAATTTTCAGAAGAAACCAGTCAATGTTACCCTATGGAGAAAATTGAGTTATCGGTGTGAAGGTAAGTACTCGACTGGCAGAGTTAAGGTTCTGGGCATAGACTCAGGGGTCTCCCAGGGTCAGGTAGGTAGAGTTTTTTCACCCTCAGCGGCACAGGGGCAGCCGGGTGCAGAGAGAGTTAGGCCCAATGTTATCCTATGAGATGTAGGGGGGCCTTGGTTGGTGGCTGCTGACTAGCAGGCTACGCGGCTGTGGGAGCTGGGCTCCTGGTCACTTGCTCAGGGAAAATGGGGAAGTAGATAGGTGTAGAGGTTACACTGCCAGGGCCACTCGGGCGGCTGGGTGCAGGGTGCTTTTGAGCTCTTGGGCGCTCAATTGATTTCAATGGGAGAGCTCCGGTTTAGAAAAAGATTGCAAGCTCGGGGACGAAGATTCTTTAGGTGCCACCACCACTTCGAGAGGTAAGTTGGGTAGTTGGAGGATAGGTAGGTACCCAGGATTTGGGCACAGGGAGCCGCAGGGCGCCGGGTGCAGGGGTGCCTTTTGGTGTCGGGAAATCTTACCCTCTGTTGATCTCGTTGGGGGGGGTACCTGGTTCTGAGGCTGCAGGTGTCGTCAGGAGCGTCTAGGGAAGTCCTTGGGTGCCGGACTCGGGTTCACAGTCGTCGTGGGGTCGTCCTCGTGGTCTTTGGTCACTCCGGCACAGGCCAGGCTTGGCGGGTGCAGAGTGTGTAGGGTTCGCGGTTCCGGGCTGATGCCAGGGATTAGAAGTAGATTTTGAGTAGACCCTCTACTCATGGGAGTCCCAGGGGCTTAGAGCCAAAAGGTAGCCAGGTCCTCCGGGGTTTGTGAGGTTGCTGGCCACAATAGATGCCGGGTTGGAGCAGGAGCAGGTTTGAGTGTCGCCAGGCCTGTAGGGCTGGTGCCAAAGCAGTTGGTGTCTTCCTCTTCTTAGCAGCTGCAGGGCAGGTCTTCTTTCTTCTTCCTCTTCTTTGTATTTCGGAATCTGGAATCTGGGGAAGGAAGGTTCAGGGTGCCCCTAAATACTAAATTTAGGGGCGTTACAGGTAGGCGAAGGGCAGGGACCAATGGGTCCCTGTCCTGAGGTGAGTACACCCCCTATTCAGCCACTCTCCTCTGGGAGGGGGGCAGCAGCCTAGTCCTGATTGGGTAGGGCCTCCCATCTTCAAGATGGCGAGCGCCCGGAGATGTGCTTCACCTCGCCTTCCCCACCTGAGGGGTGGAGTTGGCAGGCTGGCCCATCCCCTGTCCTTGTTTGGGGTTTCCGGCCAAGCTTCCCGCCAGAGTGGGGGTTGCAAGTGGCCTGGGGAAGCTCACAGAGGCGGCATGCCTTTGAAGCTTCCCCCTGCCCATCCTGGGGGAGGAGATCTAGCATCTCGCCCAGGATGTGCATTGTTGCAGACCCAGGAGAGCAGGGGCTCTCCTACCCAGGGGTCCAGCAACATGTCTGCTGTGTGGCAGCCTAGGCAGCCTCAGAACAGACGTGGATTGTAGGTTAGGTTTCAGGGGGCCTCTCTAAGATGCCCTCTGTGGTGCTTGGTACATTAAATACCATACTGGCATCAGTGTGGGTTTAATGTGCTGAGCAGTTTGATACCAAACTTCTCAGTCTTCTGTGCTGCCATTATAGTGCTGTGGAGTTCGTGTTTGACAAGCTCCCAGCACCATGTACTCTTAAATGGAAGCACTGCACTTACATGGCCCAGGAATGGACCTGGGTACTGTAGGGGCACCGGGCTCCTGCCTCTGTGCCCACACCACTGGCATAGGGCACCCAGCTAGAGGGGTGGCTGATGTATGCCAGGGCAGTGAAGGTTGTGGGCATGGCACACAGGGATGTGTGCCATGTCGATTCTCTGTTTTGTCTTGTACCCAGACACTCAGCCTGCCAGGGCAGTGTGTGTGTGTTAGGGTACAGGGCCTCTAAGGGTGGCACAATGAGTGCTGCAGCCCTTAGAGGCCTTCCCTGGTCACAAGGCCCTGGGTACCTAGGGTACCACTTACCAGGGGCTGACATGTGGCCAGGGTTTGCCAATTTTGTTTTGAGATTTTTGTTTTGGGAAGGAACATAGGCCCTGGGCTCCTGCTTGGCAGGAGTCCAGGGCACACTCAGTCAAAGTACATTCAGCAATTCAGCAAAAAGTGGGGGCATACCATTCAAGAAAGATGGCACTTTCACACAACTATTTTGTCAGCTATTGAGTGAATAGCTGAGATTGTACACTCCTTTGTCCGCAGACTGATATGTATCCATTTACAAGAAAGGCATCTCGTATCCGGGTGAACAAGAGGCACCAAAGTTAACTCTTGTAATATTCTAGAATAGTACACCTTTGGTTGCTTTCTTGCATTTAGGTACAAGAACTAGTTGTGGGAGGAGCCTGCTTGGGCTTAGGAGGATATGTGGTTGCATACATAATCATGTACTGATGACATCCCACATAGAGAGGGATGAAGGGAGGTGCCAAAGGAGGCTGTATAGTGAAATCTGCTAATTAGCATACGGAATCCCAGAGCCCAACGGGCACTTACCTGCAGAAGCAACAGAAGATAGAGTAGTACATATGATGTCTGGCTTTTGACTCGAGTGATAGAAAACATAGAAAGTATGCTTGCATATCTCTCTGATCGGTGCACGTTTCAAATTTGTCTCCCTGTAACAGACAAAAGTGTCACCGTTGTGGGACTGCTCATATCGCCTAGCTGATGTTATCTTTGTGCAGTGGCAGTATCATAGCCAATGAGGTCTATCCGAGGCGTGATTATTGCTTATTGAAAACTTTACCCAATACCCCGCCATGTCAACTTGAAAAATAGTTGATATTGGCAATTTTTGATAGTCTCTATGGAGGCTGGATCAATTGTGTCAAAAGAAGATTGATTATACATCATTATAGTTATTTAGTAAGCAAAAAGGTGTAGATATTTTTCATAGAATGTCAATACTCATTGGTCAATATGTTTTTTTAACAACTGTTTTATTTCAACTAAAGTGTTTCTCATATCAGTGGAAAAGGGTCCTCTTAATCAATAGGTAAGGTACACGCATTAAACTTTGTGATCTAATTGTCTTGAAAGCTGCACAGTGTCCAAAGCTTCAGACATTCATTCAGCATCTCTCTAAGTAGCAGAGCTAATGTGCTATTTTGTCGGCTATTGAGTGAATAGCTGAGATTGTACACTCCTTTGTCGGCAGACTGATATGTATCCTTTTACAAGAAAGGCATCTTGTATCTGGGTGAACAAAGAGGTGCCAAAGTGAACTCTTGTAATATTCTAGAATAGTACTCCTTTGGTTGCTCTGCTTGCATTTAGGTACAATAACTCGTTTTGGAAGGAGCCAGATGGGGCTTAGGAGTATATGTGTTTGCATACAGAATCATGTACTGATGACATCACGCATAGAGAGGGATGAAGGGAGGTGCCAAAGGAGGCTGTATAGTGAAATCTGCTAATTAGCATATGGAATCCCAGAGCCCAATGGGCACTTATCTGCAGAACCAACAGAAGATAAAGTAGTCCACCTGTTGTCTGGCTTTTGACCTGAGTGATAGAAAACATAGAAAGTATGCTTGCATATCTCTCTGATCAGTGCATATGTTCCAACTTTGTCTCCCTGTAAGAGACAAAAGTGTCACGATTGTGGGACTGCTCATATTGCCAATTGGAAGTTATCTTCAAATAGTGGCAGTATTGTAACCAATGCGGTGTATCCGAGGTGTGATTGTTGCTTATTCAAAACTTTGCGCAATACCTAGTCTTGTCAACTTGAACAACAGTTGTTGTTGGTAATTTAGGATAATCTTTACGGAGGCTAGATCAATTGTGTCAAAAAATGATTGATTCTACATCAATGTATTTATTCAGTAAGAAAAAAGGTGTAGATATTTTTCATAGAATATCAATACTCTTTGCTCGATATGTTTTTCATTAACTGTTTCATTTCAACCAACGTGTTTTTTATATGCGTAAAAGAGGGTCCGCTTAATCATTAGGTAAGGTACACATATTAAACTTTGGGTGCTAATTGATTTAGAAGCTGCGCAGTGTCCGAAGATTCAGACATTTATTCAGCATCTCTCTAGGTTTTAGATCAAATGTACTATTGTGAGAAAGTGGCTCTGTATTTACTGTTCCAAAATAGGTACAGGGTGTACAGAGTCCACAGTCCCCAGAGGTTTGGCAGAGGCTAAAGTTAGAAATAACCTTAGTCTCTAAAGTGGTAGCTTGGTCGAGCAGTAAGGCAGTATCAGAGGACAGTGTAAAGCATTTGTTGTACACACTCAGCGAAATGATTTCACACACTCAATAACTGAACTCTAGGCCAATGGTTTGTATAAAAAATATATGTCTGTTTTGTTTTAGAACCAACAATAGGAATTAAAATATACTTTCTCAGAATGAGATGCTTTATTTAAATACTTTTGCAATATGCAATTGGCTTTTGTAGAAAGTTATAAGTTGTTGCAATAGGCAACACAGTTTTAAACACAATAATGCATTGAGTTCAATGGAAATTTCAAGTTATTTGCAATAGATTACTTTCAGGATTACTTTAGAGATTCCAGGACTGGATCCTAGATTCAGTCCTGGGACAGTACTTAGAAACAAGTGATAAAAGTCGACTTAGTTACTACTAGGATTTTTAAGTAATATTTTGCTATTTTAAAAGTTGACACTAAAAAGAAATTTCATAGAAAACAGTCAATGATTCCCTAAGGAAGAAAATTCAAGCTGCAGGTATAGTATGTTCTCGTTACTTTTGTAATCCAGTACTGGGTGCCTAGACTCAGTACTGGGACCTTTATCCAAAACAGGTAAGTAATTACGTTTTCAGAAGTTATACGATTTTTAAAGAATATTTAAAGTTTGCAGAAATTGACATTCTGAAGAAATTTCACAGAAAAACAGTCAATGATTCCCTATGGAAGAAAATTGGGTTACTGGTAAGTACAGTTGTAAGTATTTTTCAGAGTCAGTGCTGGGCACCAAGATCCAGCACTGGGAGCTCACCTAATAGCAGGTGAGTATTTTCGTTTTCGTTACTCGGCTGATTTTGGGTGAATATTTTAAGTTTTGAAAACTCCACACTTTGAAGAAATTTTCAGAAGAAACCAGTCAATGTTACCCTATGGAGAAAATTGAGTTATCGGTGTGAAGGTAAGTACTCGACTGGCAGAGTTAAGGTTCTGGGCATAGACTCAGGGGTCTCCCAGGGTCAGGTAGGTAGAGTTTTTTCACCCTCAGCGGCACAGGGGCAGCCGGGTGCAGAGAGAGTTAGGCCCAATGTTATCCTATGAGATGTAGGGGGGCCTTGGTTGGTGGCTGCTGACTAGCAGGCTACGCGGCTGTGGGAGCTGGGCTCCTGGTCACTTGCTCAGGGAAAATGGGGAAGTAGATAGGTGTAGAGGTTACACTGCCAGGGCCACTCGGGCGGCTGGGTGCAGGGTGCTTTTGAGCTCTTGGGCGCTCAATTGATTTCAATGGGAGAGCTCCGGTTTAGAAAAAGATTGCAAGCTCGGGGACGAAGATTCTTTAGGTGCCACCACCACTTCGAGAGGTAAGTTGGGTAGTTGGAGGATAGGTAGGTACCCAGGATTTGGGCACAGGGAGCCGCAGGGCGCCGGGTGCAGGGGTGCCTTTTGGTGTCGGGAAATCTTACCCTCTGTTGATCGCGTTGGGGGGGTACCTGGTTCTGAGGCTGCAGGTGTCGTCAGGAGCGTCTAGGGAAGTCCTTGGGTGCCGGACTCGGGTTCACAGTCGTCGTGGGGTCGTCCTCGTGGTCTTTGGTCACTCCGGCACAGGCCAGGCTTGGCGGGTGCAGAGTGTGTAGGGTTCGCGGTTCCGGGCTGATGCCAGGGATTAGAAGTAGATTTTGAGTAGACCCTCTACTCATGGGAGTCCCAGGGGCTTAGAGCCAAAAGGTAGCCAGGTCCTCCGGGGTTTGTGAGGTTGCTGGCCACAATAGATGCCGGGTTGGAGCAAGAGCAGGTTCGAGTGTCGCCAGGCCTGTAGGGCTGGTGCCAAAGCAGTGGGTGTCTTCCTCTTCTTAGCAGCTGCAGGGCAGGTCTTCTTTCTTCTTCCTCTTCTTTGTATTTCGGAATCTGGAATCTGGGGAAGGAAGGTTCAGGGTGCCCCTAAATACTAAATTTAGGGGCGTTACAGGTAGGCGAAGGGCAGGGACCAATGGGTCCCTGTCCTGAGGTGAGTACACCCCCTATTCAGCCACTCTCCTCTGGGAGGGGGGCAGCAGCCTAGTCCTGATTGGGTAGGGCCTCCCATCTTCAAGATGGCGAGCGCCCGGAGATGTGCTTCACCTCGCCTTCCCCACCTGAGGGGTGGAGTTGGCAGGCTGGCCCATCCCTGTCCTTGTTTGGGGTTTCCGGCCAAGCTTCCCGCCAGAGTGGGGGTTGCAAGTGGCCTGGGGAAGCTCACAGAGGCGGCATGCCTTTGAAGCTTCCCCCTGCCCATCCTGGGGGAGGAGATCTAGCATCTCGCCCAGGATGTGCATTGTTGCAGACCCAGGAGAGCAGGGGCTCTCCTACCCAGGGGTCCAGCAACATGTCTGCTGTGTGGCAGCCTAGGCAGCCTCAGAACAGACGTGGATTGTAGGTTAGGTTTCAGGGGGCCTCTCTAAGATGCCCTCTGTGGTGCTTGGTACATTAAATACCATACTGGCATCAGTGTGGGTTTAATGTGCTGAGCAGTTTGATACCAAACTTCTCAGTCTTCTGTGCTGCCATTATAGTGCTGTGGAGTTCGTGTTTGACAAGCTCCCAGCACCATGTACTCTTAAATGCAAGCACTGCACTTACATGGCCCAGGAATGGACCTGGGTACTGTAGGGGCACCGGGCTCCTGCCTCTGTGCCCACACCACTGGCATAGGGCACCCAGCTAGAGGGGTGGCTGATGTATGCCAGGGCAGTGAAGGTTGTGGGCATGGCACACAGGGATGTGTGCCATGTCGATTCTCTGTTTTGTCTTGTACCCAGACACTCAGCCTGCCAGGGCAGTGTGTGTGTGTTAGGGTACAGGGCCTCTAAGGGTGGCACAATGAGTGCTGCAGCCCTTAGAGGCCTTCCCTGGTCACAAGGCCCTGGGTACCTAGGGTACCACTTACCAGGGGCTGACATGTGGCCAGGGTTTGCCAATTTTGTTTTGAGATTTTTGTTTTGGGAAGGAACATAGGCCCTGGGCTCCTGATTGGCAGGAGTCCAGGGCACACTCAGTCAAAGTACATTCAGCAATTCAGCAAAAAGTGGGGGCATACCATTCAAGAAAGATGGCACTTTCACACAACTATTTTGTCGGCTATTGAGTGAATAGCTGAGATTGTACACTCCTTTGTCCGCAGACTGATATGTATCCATTTACAAGAAAGGCATCTCGTATCCAGGGTGAACAAGAGGCACCAAAGTTAACTCTTGTAATATTCTAGAATAGTACACCTTTGGTTGCTTTCTTGCATTCAGGTACAAGAACTAGTTGTGGGAGGAGCCTGCTTGGGCTTAGGAGGATATGTGGTTGCATACATAATCATGTACTGATGACATCCCACATAGAGAGGGATGAAGGGAGGTGCCAAAGGAGGCTGTATAGTGAAATCTGCTAATTAGCATACGGAATCCCAGAGCCCAACGGGCACTTACCTGCAGAAGCAACAGAAGATAGAGTAGTACATATGATGTCTGGCTTTTGACTCGAGTGATAGAAAACATAGAAAGTATGCTTGCATATCTCTCTGATCGGTGCACGTTTCAAATTTGTCTCCCTGTAACAGACAAAAGTGTCACCGTTGTGGGACTGCTCATATCGCCTAGCTGATGTTATCTTTGTGCAGTGGCAGTATCATAGCCAATGAGGTCTATCCGAGGCGTGATTATTGCTTATTGAAAACTTTACCCAATACCCTGCCATGTCAACTAGGAAAATAGTTGATATTGGCAATTTTTGATAGTCTCTATGGAGGCTGGATCAATTGTGCAAAAGAAGATTGATTATACATCATTATAGTTATTTAGTAAGCAAAAAGGTGTAGATATTTTTCATAGAATGTCAATACTCATTGGTCAATATGTTTTTTTAATAACTGTTTTATTTCAACTAAAGTGTTTCTCATATCAGTGGAAAAGGGTCCTCTTAATCAATAGGTAAGGTACACGCATTAAACTTTGTGATCTAATTGTCTTGAAAGCTGCACAGTGTCCAAAGCTTCAGACATTCATTCAGCATCTCTCTAAGTAGCAGAGCTAATGTGCTATTTTGTCGGCTATTGAGTGAATAGCTGAGATTGTACACTCCTTTGTCGGCAGACTGATATGTATCCTTTTACAAGAAAGGCATCTTGTATCTGGGTGAACAAAGAGGTGCCAAAGTGAACTCTTGTAATATTCTAGAATAGTACTCCTTTGGTTGCTCTGCTTGCATTTAGGTACAATAACTCGTTTTGGAAGGAGCCAGATGGGGCTTAGGAGTATATGTGTTTGCATACAGAATCATGTACTGATGACATCACGCATAGAGAGGGATGAAGGGAGGTGCCAAAGGAGGCTGTATAGTGAAATCTGCTAATTAGCATATGGAATCCCAGAGCCCAATGGGTACTTATCTGCAGAACCAACAGAAGATAAAGTAGTCCACCTGATGTCTGGCTTTTGACCTGAGTGATAGAAAACATAGAAAGTATGCTTGCATATCTCTCTGATCAGTGCATATGTTCCAACTTTGTCTCCCTGTAAGAGACAAAAGTGTCACGATTGTGGGACTGCTCATATTGCCAATTGGAAGTTATCTTCAAATAGTGGCAGTATTGTAACCAATGCGGTGTATCCGAGGCGTGATTGTTGCTTATTCAAAACTTTGCGCAATACTTAGTCTTGTCAACTTGAACAACAGTTGTTGTTGGTAATTTAGGATAATCTTTACGGAGGCTAGATCAATTGTGTCAAAAAATGATTGATTATACATCAATGTATTTATTCAGTAAGAAAAAAGGTGTAGATATTTTTCATAGAATATCAATACTCTTTGCTCGATATGTTTTTCATTAACTGTTTCATTTCAACCAACGTGTTTTTTATATGCGTAAAAGAGGGTCCGCTTAATCATTAGGTAAGGTACACATATTAAACTTTGGGTGCTAATTGATTTAGAAGCTGCGCAGTGTCCGAAGATTCAGACATTTATTCAGCATCTCTCTAGGTTTTAGATCAAATGTACTATTGTGAGAAAGTGGCTCTGTATATACTGTTCCAAAATAGGTACAGGGTGTACAGAGTCCACAGTCCCCAGAGGTTTGGCAGAGGCTAAAGTTAGAAATAACCTTAGTCTCTAAAGTGGTAGCTTGGTCGAGCAGTAAGGCAGTATCAGAGGACAGTGTAAAGCATTTGTTGTACACACTCAGTCAGTGAAATGATTTCACACACTCAATAACTGAACTCTAGGCCAATGGTTTGTATAAAAAATATATGTCTGTTTTGTTTTAGAACCAACAATAGGAATTAAAATATACTTTCTCAGAATGAGATGCTTTATTTAAATACTTTTGCAATATGCAATTGGCTTTTGTAGAAAGTTATAAGTTGTTGCAATAGGCAACACAGTTTTAAACACAATAATGCATTGAGTTCAATGGAAATTCCAAGTTATTTGCAATAGATTACTTTCAGGATTACTTTAGAGATTCCAGGACTGGATCCTAGATTCAGTCCTGGGACAGTACTTAGAAACAAGTGATAAAAGTCGACTTAGTTACTACTAGGATTTTTAAGTAATATTTTGCTATTTTAAAAGTTGACACTAAAAAGAAATTTCATAGAAAACAGTCAATGATTCCCTATGGAAGAAAATTCAAGCTGCAGGTATAGTATGTTCTCGTTACTTTTGTAATCCAGTACTGGGTGCCTAGACTCAGTACTGGGACCTTTATCCAAAACAGGTAAGTAATTACGTTTTCAGAAGTTATACGATTTTTAAAGAATATTTAAAGTTTGCAGAAATTGACATTCTGAAGAAATTTCACAGAAAAACAGTCAATGATTCCCTATGGAAGAAAATTGGGTTACTGGTAAGTACAGTTGTAAGTATTTTTCAGAGTCAGTGCTGGGCACCAAGATCCAGCACTGGGAGCTCACCTAATAGCAGGTGAGTATTTTCGTTTTCGTTACTCGGCTGATTTTGGGTGAATATTTTAAGTTTTGAAAACTCCACACTTTGAAGAAATTTTCAGAAGAAACCAGTCAATGTTACCCTATGGAGAAAATTGAGTTATCGGTGTGAAGGTAAGTACTCGACTGGCAGAGTTAAGGTTCTGGGCATAGACTCAGGGGTCTCCCAGGGTCAGGTAGGTAGAGTTTTTTCACCCTCAGCGGCACAGGGGCAGCCGGGTGCAGAGAGAGTTAGGCCCAATGTTATCCTATGAGATGTAGGGGGGCCTTGGTTGGTGGCTGCTGACTAGCAGGCTACGCGGCTGTGGGAGCTGGGCTCCTGGTCACTTGCTCAGGGAAAATGGGGAAGTAGATAGGTGTAGAGGTTACACTGCCAGGGCCACTCGGGCGGCTGGGTGCAGGGTGCTTTTGAGCTCTTGGGCGCTCAATTGATTTCAATGGGAGAGCTCCGGTTTAGAAAAAGATTGCAAGCTCGGGGACGAAGATTCTTTAGGTGCCACCACCACTTCGAGAGGTAAGTTGGGTAGTTGGAGGATAGGTAGGTACCCAGGATTTGGGCACAGGGAGCCGCAGGGCGCCGGGTGCAGGGGTGCCTTTTGGTGTCGGGAAATCTTACCCTCTGTTGATCGCGTTGGGGGGGTACCTGGTTCTGAGGCTGCAGGTGTCGTCAGGAGCGTCTAGGGAAGTCCTTGGGTGCCGGACTCGGGTTCACAGTCGTCGTGGGGTCGTCCTCGTGGTCTTTGGTCACTCCGGCACAGGCCAGGCTTGGCGGGTGCAGAGTGTGTAGGGTTCGCGGTTCCGGGCTGATGCCAGGGATTAGAAGTAGATTTTGAGTAGACCCTCTACTCATGGGAGTCCCAGGGGCTTAGAGCCAAAAGGTAGCCAGGTCCTCCGGGGTTTGTGAGGTTGCTGGCCACAATAGATGCCGGGTTGGAGCAAGAGCAGGTTCGAGTGTCGCCAGGCCTGTAGGGCTGGTGCCAAAGCAGTGGGTGTCTTCCTCTTCTTAGCAGCTGCAGGGCAGGTCTTCTTTCTTCTTCCTCTTCTTTGTATTTCGGAATCTGGAATCTGGGGAAGGAAGGTTCAGGGTGCCCCTAAAATTTAGGGGCGTTACAGGTAGGCGAAGGGCAGGGACCAATGGGTCCCTGTCCTGAGGTGAGTACACCCCCTATTCAGCCACTCTCCTCTGGGAGGGGGGCAGCAGCCTAGTCCTGATTGGGTAGGGCCTCCCATCTTCAAGATGGCGAGCGCCCGGAGATGTGCTTCACCTCGCCTTCCCCACCTGAGGGGTGGAGTTGGCAGGCTGGCCCATCCCTGTCCTTGTTTGGGGTTTCCGGCCAAGCTTCCCGCCAGAGTGGGGGTTGCAAGTGGCCTGGGGAAGCTCACAGAGGCGGCATGCCTTTGAAGCTTCCCCCTGCCCATCCTGGGGGAGGAGATCTAGCATCTCGCCCAGGATGTGCATTGTTGCAGACCCAGGAGAGCAGGGGCTCTCCTACCCAGGGGTCCAGCAACATGTCTGCTGTGTGGCAGCCTAGGCAGCCTCAGAACAGACGTGGATTGTAGGTTAGGTTTCAGGGGGCCTCTCTAAGATGCCCTCTGTGGTGCTTGGTACATTAAATACCATACTGGCATCAGTGTGGGTTTAATGTGCTGAGCAGTTTGATACCAAACTTCTCAGTCTTCTGTGCTGCCATTATAGTGCTGTGGAGTTCGTGTTTGACAAGCTCCCAGCACCATGTACTCTTAAATGCAAGCACTGCACTTACATGGCCCAGGAATGGACCTGGGTACTGTAGGGGCACCGGGCTCCTGCCTCTGTGCCCACACCACTGGCATAGGGCACCCAGCTAGAGGGGTGGCTGATGTATGCCAGGGCAGTGAAGGTTGTGGGCATGGCACACAGGGATGTGTGCCATGTCGATTCTCTGTTTTGTCTTGTACCCAGACACTCAGCCTGCCAGGGCAGTGTGTGTGTGTTAGGGTACAGGGCCTCTAAGGGTGGCACAATGAGTGCTGCAGCCCTTAGAGGCCTTCCCTGGTCACAAGGCCCTGGGTACCTAGGGTACCACTTACCAGGGGCTGACATGTGGCCAGGGTTTGCCAATTTTGTTTTGAGATTTTTGTTTTGGGAAGGAACATAGGCCCTGGGCTCCTGATTGGCAGGAGTCCAGGGCACACTCAGTCAAAGTACATTCAGCAATTCAGCAAAAAGTGGGGGCATACCATTCAAGAAAGATGGCACTTTCACACAACTATTTTGTCGGCTATTGAGTGAATAGCTGAGATTGTACACTCCTTTGTCCGCAGACTGATATGTATCCATTTACAAGAAAGGCATCTCGTATCCGGGTGAACAAGAGGCACCAAAGTTAACTCTTGTAATATTCTAGAATAGTACACCTTTGGTTGCTTTCTTGCATTTAGGTACAAGAACTAGTTGTGGGAGGAGCCTGCTTGGGCTTAGGAGGATATGTGGTTGCATACATAATCATGTACTGATGACATCCCACATAGAGAGGGATGAAGGGAGGTGCCAAAGGAGGCTGTATAGTGAAATCTGCTAATTAGCATACGGAATCCCAGAGCCCAACGGGCACTTACCTGCAGAAGCAACAGAAGATAGAGTAGTACATATGATGTCTGGCTTTTGACTCGAGTGATAGAAAACATAGAAAGTATGCTTGCATATCTCTCTGATCGGTGCACGTTTCAAATTTGTCTCCCTGTAACAGACAAAAGTGTCACCGTTGTGGGACTGCTCATATCGCCTAGCTGATGTTATCTTTGTGCAGTGGCAGTATCATAGCCAATGAGGTCTATCCGAGGCATGATTATTGCTTATTGAAAACTTTACCCAATACCCCGCCATGTCAACTAGAAAAATAGTTGATATTGGCAATTTTTGATAGTCTCTATGGAGGCTGGATCAATTGTGTCAAAAGAAGATTGATTATACATCATTATAGTTATTTAGTAAGCAAAAAGGTGTAGATATTTTTCATAGAATGTCAATACTCATTGGTCAATATGTTTTTTTAACAACTGTTTTATTTCAACTAAAGTGTTTCTCATATCAGTGGAAAAGGGTCCTCTTAATCAATAGGTAAGGTACACGTATTAAACTTTGTGATCTAATTGTCTTGGAAGCTGCACAGTGTCCAAAGCTTCAGACATTCATTCAGCATCTCTCTAAGTAGCAGAGCTAATGTGCTATTTTGTCGGCTATTGAGTGAATAGCTGAGATTGTACACTCCTTTGTCGGCAGACTGATATGTATCCTTTTACAAGAAAGGCATCTTGTATCTGGGTGAACAAAGAGGTGCCAAAGTGAACTCTTGTAATATTCTAGAATAGTACTCCTTTGGTTGCTCTGCTTGCATTTAGGTACAATAACTCGTTTTGGAAGGAGCCAGATGGGGCTTAGGAGTATATGTGTTTGCATACAGAATCATGTACTGATGACATCACACATAGAGAGGGATGAAGGGAGGTGCCAAAGGAGGCTGTATAGTGAAATCTGCTAATTAGCATATGGAATCCCAGAGCCCAATGGGCACTTATCTGCAGAACCAACAGAAGATAAAGTAGTCCACCTGATGTCTGGCTTTTGACCTGAGTGATAGAAAACATAGAAAGTATGCTTGCATATCTCTCTGATCAGTGCATATGTTCCAACTTTGTCTCCCTGTAAGAGACAAAAGTGTCACGATTGTGGGACTGCTCATATTGCCAATTGGAAGTTATCTTTGAATAGTGGCAGTATTGTAACCAATGCGGTGTATCCGAGGTGTGATTGTTGCTTATTCAAAACTTTGCGCAATACCTAATCTTGTCAACTTGAACAACAGTTGTTGTTGGTAATTTAGGATAATCTTTACGTAGGCTAGATCAATTGTGTCAAAAAATGATTGATTATACATCAATGTATTTATTCAGTAAGAAAAAAGGTGTAGATATTTTTCATAGAATATCAATAGTCTTTGCTCGATATGTTTTTCATTAACTGTTTCATTTCAAACAACGTGTTTTTTATATGCGTAAAAGAGGGTCCGCTTAATCATTAGGTAAGGTACACATATTAAACTTTGGGTGCTAATTGATTTAGAAGTTGCGCAGTGTCCGAAGATTCAGACATTTATTCAGCATCTCTCTAGGTTTTAGATCAAATGTACTATTGTGAGAAAGTGGCTCTGTATATACTGTTCCAAAATAGGTACAGGGTGTACAGAGTCCACAGTCCCCAGAGGTTTGGCAGAGGCTAAAGTTAGAAATAACCTTAGTCTCTAAAGTGGTAGCTTGGTCGAGCAGTAAGGCAGTATCAGAGGACAGTGTAAAGCATTTGTTGTACACACTCAGTCAGCGAAATGATTTCACACACTCAATAACTGAACTCTAGGCCAATGGTTTGTATAAAAAATATATGTCTGTTTTGTTTTAGAACCAACAATAGGAATTAAAATATACTTTCTCAGAATGAGATGCTTTATTTAAATACTTTTGCAATATGCAATTGGCTTTTGTAGAAAGTTATAAGTTGTTGCAATAGGCAACACAGTTTTAAACACAATAATGCATTGAGTTCAATGGAAATTTCAAGTTATTTGCAATAGATTACTTTCAGGATTACTTTAGAGATTCCAGGACTGGATCCTAGATTCAGTCCTGGGACAGTACTTAGAAACAAGTGATAAAAGTCGACTTAGTTACTACTAGGATTTTTAAGTAATATTTTGCTATTTTAAAAGTTGACACTTAGAAGAAATTTCATAGAAAACAGTCAATGATTCCCTAAGGAAGAAAATTCAAGCTGCAGGTATAGTATGTTCTCGTTACTTTTGTAATCCAGTACTGGGTGCCTAGACTCAGTACTGGGACCTTTATCCAAAACATGTAAGTAATTACGTTTTCAGAAGTTATACGATTTTTAAAGAATATTTAAAGTTTGCAGAAATTGACATTCTGAAGAAATTTCACAGAAAAACAGTCAATGATTCCCTATGGAAGAAAATTGGGTTACTGGTAAGTACAGTTGTAAGTATTTTTCAGAGTCAGTGCTGGGCACCAAGATCCAGCACTGGGAGCTCACCTAATAGCAGGTGAGTATTTTCGTTTTCGTTACTCGGCTGATTTTGGGTGAATATTTTAAGTTTTGAAAACTCCACACTTTGAAGAAATTTTCAGAAGAAACCAGTCAATGTTACCCTATGGAGAAAATTGAGTTATCGGTGTGAAGGTAAGTACTCGACTGGCAGAGTTAAGGTTCTGGGCATAGACTCAGGGGTCTCCCAGGGTCAGGTAGGTAGAGTTTTTTCACCCTCAGCGGCACAGGGGCAGCCGGGTGCAGAGAGAGTTAGGCCCAATGTTATCCTATGAGATGTAGGGGGGCCTTGGTTGGTGGCTGCTGACTAGCAGGCTACGCGGCTGTGGGAGCTGGGCTCCTGGTCACTTGCTCAGGGAAAATGGGGAAGTAGATAGGTGTAGAGGTTACACTGCCAGGGCCACTCGGGCGGCTGGGTGCAGGGTGCTTTTGAGCTCTTGGGCGCTCAATTGATTTCAATGGGAGAGCTCCGGTTTAGAAAAAGATTGCAAGCTCGGGGACGAAGATTCTTTAGGTGCCACCACCACTTCGAGAGGTAAGTTGGGTAGTTGGAGGATAGGTAGGTACCCAGGATTTGGGCACAGGGAGCCGCAGGGCGCCGGGTGCAGGGGTGCCTTTTGGTGTCGGGAAATCTTACCCTCTGTTGATCGCGTTGGGGGGGTACCTGGTTCTGAGGCTGCAGGTGTCGTCAGGAGCGTCTAGGGAAGTCCTTGGGTGCCGGACTCGGGTTCACAGTCGTCGTGGGGTCGTCCTCGTGGTCTTTGGTCACTCCGGCACAGGCCAGGCTTGGCGGGTGCAGAGTGTGTAGGGTTCGCGGTTCCGGGCTGATGCCAGGGATTAGAAGTAGATTTTGAGTAGACCCTCTACTCATGGGAGTCCCAGGGGCTTAGAGCCAAAAGGTAGCCAGGTCCTCCGGGGTTTGTGAGGTTGCTGGTCACAATAGATGCCGGGTTGGAGCAAGAGCAGGTTCGAGTGTCGCCAGGCCTGTAGGGCTGGTGCCAAAGCAGTGGGTGTCTTCCTCTTCTTAGCAGCTGCAGGGCAGGTCTTCTTTCTTCTTCCTCTTCTTTGTATTTCGGAATCTGGAATCTGGGGAAGGAAGGTTCAGGGTGCCCCTAAATACTAAATTTAGGGGCGTTACAGGTAGGCGAAGGGCAGGGACCAATGGGTCCCTGTCCTGAGGTGAGTACACCCCCTATTCAGCCACTCTCCTCTGGGAGGGGGGCAGCAGCCTAGTCCTGATTGGGTAGGGCCTCCCATCTTCAAGATGGCGAGCGCCCGGAGATGTGCTTCACCTCGCCTTCCCCACCTGAGGGGTGGAGTTGGCAGGCTGGCCCATCCCTGTCCTTGTTTGGGGTTTCCGGCCAAGCTTCCCGCCAGAGTGGGGGTTGCAAGTGGCCTGGGGAAGCTCACAGAGGCGGCATGCCTTTGAAGCTTCCCCCTGCCCATCCTGGGGGAGGAGATCTAGCATCTCGCCCAGGATGTGCATTGTTGCAGACCCAGGAGAGCAGGGGCTCTCCTACCCAGGGGTCCAGCAACATGTCTGCTGTGTGGCAGCCTAGGCAGCCTCAGAACAGACGTGGATTGTAGGTTAGGTTTCAGGGGGCCTCTCTAAGATGCCCTCTGTGGTGCTTGGTACATTAAATACCATACTGGCATCAGTGTGGGTTTAATGTGCTGAGCAGTTTGATACCAAACTTCTCAGTCTTCTGTGCTGCCATTATAGTGCTGTGGAGTTCGTGTTTGACAAGCTCCCAGCACCATGTACTCTTAAATGCAAGCACTGCACTTACATGGCCCAGGAATGGACCTGGGTACTGTAGGGGCACCGGGCTCCTGCCTCTGTGCCCACACCACTGGCATAGGGCACCCAGCTAGAGGGGTGGCTGATGTATGCCGGGGCAGTGAAGGTTGTGGGCATGGCACACAGGGATGTGTGCCATGTCGATTCTCTGTTTTGTCTTGTACCCAGACACTCAGCCTGCCAGGGCAGTGTGTGTGTGTTAGGGTACAGGGCCTCTAAGGGTGGCACAATGAGTGCTGCAGCCCTTAGAGGCCTTCCCTGGTCACAAGGCCCTGGGTACCTAGGGTACCACTTACCAGGGGCTGACATGTGGCCAGGGTTTGCCAATTTTGTTTTGAGATTTTTGTTTTGGGAAGGAACATAGGCCCTGGGCTCCTGATTGGCAGGAGTCCAGGGCACACTCAGTCAAAGTACATTCAGCAATTCAGCAAAAAGTGGGGGCATACCATTCAAGAAAGATGGCACTTTCACACAACTATTTTGTCGGCTATTGAGTGAATAGCTGAGATTGTACACTCCTTTGTCCGCAGACTGATATGTATCCATTTACAAGAAAGGCATCTCGTATCCGGGTGAACAAGAGGCACCAAAGTTAACTCTTGTAATATTCTAGAATAGTACACCTTTGGTTGCTTTCTTGCATTTAGGTACAAGAACTAGTTGTGGGAGGAGCCTGCTTGGGCTTAGGAGGATATGTGGTTGCATACATAATCATGTACTGATGACATCCCACATAGAGAGGGATGAAGGGAGGTGCCAAAGGAGGCTGTATAGTGAAATCTGCTAATTAGCATACGGAATCCCAGAGCCCAACGGGCACTTACCTGCAGAAGCAACAGAAGATAGAGTAGTACATATGATGTCTGGCTTTTGACTCGAGTGATAGAAAACATAGAAAGTATGCTTGCATATCTCTCTGATCGGTGCACGTTTCAAATTTGTCTCCCTGTAACAGACAAAAGTGTCACCGTTGTGGGACTGCTCATATCGCCTAGCTGATGTTATCTTTGTGCAGTGGCAGTATCATAGCCAATGAGGTCTATCCGAGGCGTGATTATTGCTTATTGAAAACTTTACCCAATACCCCGCCATGTCAACTTGAAAAATAGTTGATATTGGCAATGTTTGATAGTCTCTATGGAGGCTGGATCAATTGTGTCAAAAGAAGATTGATTATACATCATTATAGTTATTTAGTAAGCAAAAAGGTGTAGATATTTTTCATAGAATGTCAATACTCATTGGTCAATATGTTTTTTTAACAACTGTTTTATTTCAACTAAAGTGTTTCTCATATCAGTGGAAAAGGGTCCTCTTAATCAATAGGTAAGGTACACGTATTAAACTTTGTGATCTAATTGTCTTGGAAGCTGCACAGTGTCCAAAGCTTCAGACATTCATTCAGCATCTCTCTAAGTAGCAGAGCTAATGTGCTATTTTGTCGGCTATTGAGTGAATAGCTGAGATTGTACACTCCTTTGTCGGCAGACTGATATGTATCCTTTTACAAGAAAGGCATCTTGTATCTGGGTGAACAAAGAGGTGCCAAAGTGAACTCTTGTAATATTCTAGAATAGTACTCCTTTGGTTGCTCTGCTTGCATTTAGGTACAATAACTCGTTTTGGAAGGAGCCAGATGGGGCTTAGGAGTATATGTGTTTGCATACAGAATCATGTACTGATGACATCACACATAGAGAGGGATGAAGGGAGGTGCCAAAGGAGGCTGTATAGTGAAATCTGCTAATTAGCATATGGAATCCCAGAGCCCAATGGGCACTTATCTGCAGAACCAACAGAAGATAAAGTAGTCCACCTGATGTCTGGCTTTTGACCTGAGTGATAGAAAACATAGAAAGTATGCTTGCATATCTCTCTGATCAGTGCATATGTTCCAACTTTGTCTCCCTGTAAGAGACATAAGTGTCACGATTGTGGGACTGCTCATATTGCCAATTGGAAGTTATCTTCAAATAGTGGCAGTATTGTAAACAATGCGGTGTATCCGAGGTGCGATTGTTGCTTATTCAAAACTTTGCGCAATACCTAATCTTGTCAACTTGAACAACAGTTGTTGTTGGTAATTTAGGATAATCTTTACGGAGGCTAGATCAATTGTGTCAAAAAATGATTGATTATATATCAATGTATTTATTCAGTAAGAAAAAAGGTGTAGATATTTTTCATAGAATATCAATACTCTTTGCTCGATATGTTTTTCATTAACTGTTTCATTTCAAACAACGTGTTTTTTATATGCGTAAAAAAGGGTCCGCTTAATCATTAGGTAAGGTACACATATTAAACTTTGGGTGCTAATTGATTTAGAAGCTGCGCAGTGTCCGAAGATTCAGACATTTATTCAGCATCTCTCTAGGTTTTAGATCAAATGTACTATTGTGAGAAAGTGGCTCTGTATATACTGTTCCAAAATAGGTACAGGGTGTACAGAGTCCACAGTCCCCAGAGGTTTGGCAGAGGCTAAAGTTAGAAATAACCTTAGTCTCTAAAGTGGTAGCTTGGTCGAGCAGTAGGGCAGTATCAGAGGACAGTGTAAAGCATTTGTTGTACACACTCAGTCAGCGAAATGATTTCACACACTCAATAACTGAACTCTAGGCCAATGGTTTGTATAAAAAATATATGTCTGTTTTGTTTTAGAACCAACAATAGGAATTAAAATATACTTTCTCAGAATGAGATGCTTTATTTAAATACTTTTGCAATATGCAATTGGCTTTTGTAGAAAGTTATAAGTTGTTGCAATAGGCAACACAGTTTTAAACACAATAATGCATTGAGTTCAATGGAAATTTCAAGTTATTTGCAATAGATTACTTTCAGGATTACTTTAGAGATTCCAGGACTGGATCCTAGATTCAGTCCTGGGACAGTACTTAGAAACAAGTGATAAAAGTCGACTTAGTTACTACTAGGATTTTTAAGTAATATTTTGCTATTTTAAAAGTTGACACTAAAAAGAAATTTCATAGAAAACAGTCAATGATTCCCTATGGAAGAAAATTCAAGCTGCAGGTATAGTATGTTCTCGTTACTTTTGTAATCCAGTACTGGGTGCCTAGACTCAGTACTGGGACCTTTATCCAAAACAGGTAAGTAATTACGTTTTCAGAAGTTATACGATTTTTAAAGAATATTTAAAGTTTGCAGAAATTGACACTCTGAAGAAATTTCACAGAAAAACAGTCAATGATTCCCTATGGAAGAAAATTGGGTTACTGGTAAGTACAGTTGTAAGTATTTTTCAGAGTCAGTGCTGGGCACCAAGATCCAGCACTGGGAGCTCACCTAATAGCAGGTGAGTATTTTCGTTTTCGTTACTCGGCTGATTTTTGGTGAATATTTTAAGTTTTGAAAACTCCACACTTTGAAGAAATTTTCAGAAGAAACCAGTCAATGTTACCCTATGGAGAAAATTGAGTTATCGGTTTAAAGGTAAGTACTCGACTGGCAGAGTTAAGGTTCTGGGCATAGACTCAGGGGTCTCCCAGGGTCAGGTAGGTAGAGTTTTTTCACCCTCAGCGGCACAGGGGCAGCCGGGTGCAGAGAGAGTTAGGCCCAATGTTATCCTATGAGATGTAGGGGGGCCTTGGTTGGTGGCTGCTGACTAGCAGGCTACGCGGCTGTGGGAGCTGGGCTCCTGGTCACTTGCTCAGGGAAAATGGGGAAGTAGATAGGTGTAGAGGTTACACTGCCAGGGCCACTCGGGCGGCTGGGTGCAGGGTGCTTTTGAGCTCTTGGGCTCTCAATTGATTTCAATGGGAGAGCTCCGGTTTAGAAAAAGATTGCAAGCTCGGGGACGAAGATTCTTTAGGTGCCACCACCACTTCGAGAGGTAAGTTGGGTAGTTGGAGGATAGGTAGGTACCCAGGATTTGGGCACAGGGAGCCGCAGGGCGCCGGGTGCAGGGGTGCCTTTTGGTGTCGGGAAATCTTACCCTCTGTTGATCGCGTTGGGGGGGTACCTGGTTCTGAGGCTGCAGGTGTTGTCAGGAGCGTCTAGGGAAGTCCTTGGGTGCCGGACTCGGGTTCACAGTCGTCGTGGGGTCGTCCTCGTGGTCTTTGGTCACTCCGGCACAGGCCAGGCTTGGCGGGTGAAAAGTGTGTAGGGTTCGCGGTTCCGGGCTGATGCCAGGGATTAGAAGTAGATTTTGAGTAGAGCCTCTACTCATGGGAGTCCCAGGGGCTTAGAGCCAAAAGGTAGCCAGGTCCTCCGGGGTTTGTGAGGTTGCTGGCCACAATAGATGCCGGGTTGGAGCAAGAGCAGGTTCGAGTGTCGCCAGGCCTGTAGGGCTGGTGCCAAAGCAGTGGGTGTCTTCCTCTTCTTAGCAGCTGCAGGGCAGGTCTTCTTTCTTCTTCCTCTTCTTTGTATTTCGGAATCTGGAATCTGGGGAAGGAAGGTTCAGGGTGCCCCTAAATACTAAATTTAGGGGCGTTACAGGTAGGCGAAGGGCAGGGACCAATGGGTCCCTGCCCTGAGGTGAGTACACCCCCTATTCAGCCACTCTCCTCTGGGAGGGGGGCAGCAGCCTAGTCCTGATTGGGTAGGGCCTCCCATCTTCAAGATGGCGAGCGCCCGGAGATGTGCTTCACCTCGCCTTCCCCACCTGAGGGGTGGAGTTGGCAGGCTGGCCCATCCCTGTCCTTGTTTGGGGTTTCCGGCCAAGCTTCCCGCCAGAGTGGGGGTTGCAAGTGGCCTGGGGAAGCTCACAGAGGTGGCATGCCTTTGAAGCTTCCCCCTGCCCATCCTGGGGGAGGAGATCTAGCATCTCGCCCAGGATGTGCATTGTTGCAGACCCAGGAGAGCAGGGGCTCTCCTACCCAGGGGTCCAGCAACATGTCTGCTGTGTGGCAGCCTAGGCAGCCTCAGAACAGACGTGGATTGTAGGTTAGGTTTCAGGGGGCCTCTCTAAGATGCCCTCTGTGGTGCTTGGTACATTAAATACCATACTGGCATCAGTGTGGGTTTAATGTGCTGAGCAGTTTGATACCAAACTTCTCAGTCTTCTGTGCTGCCATTATAGTGCTGTGGAGTTCGTGTTTGACAAGCTCCCAGCACCATGTACTCTTAAATGCAAGCACTGCACTTACATGGCCCAGGAATGGACCTGGGTACTGTAGGGGCACCGGGCTCCTGCCTCTGTGCCCACACCACTGGCATAGGGCACCCAGCTAGAGGGGTGGCTGATGTATGCCAGGGCAGTGAAGGTTGTGGGCATGGCACACAAGGATGTGTGCCATGTCGATTCTCTGTTTTGTCTTGTACCCAGACACTCAGCCTGCCAGGGCAGTGTGTGTGTGTTAGGGTACAGGGCCTCTAAGGGTGGCACAATGAGTGCTGCAGCCCTTAGAGGCCTTCCCTGGTCACAAGGCCCTGGGTACCTAGGGTACCACTTACCAGGGGCTGACATGTGGCCAGGGTTTGCCAATTTTGTTTTGAGATTTTTGTTTTGGGAAGGAACATAGGCCCTGGGCTCCTGATTGGCAGGAGTCCAGGGCACACTCAGTCAAAGTACATTCAGCAATTCAGCAAAAAGTGGGGGCATACCATTCAAGAAAGATGGCACTTTCACACAACTATTTTGTCGGCTATTGAGTGAATAGCTGAGATTGTACACTCCTTTGTCCGCAGACTGATATGTATCCATTTACAAGAAAGGCATCTCGTATCCGGGTGAACAAGAGGCACCAAAGTTAACTCTTGTAATATTCTAGAATAGTACACCTTTGGTTGCTTTCTTGCATTTCGGTACAAGAACTAGTTGTGGGAGGAGCCTGCTTGGGCTTAGGAGGATATGTGGTTGCATACATAATCATGTACTGATGGCATCCCACATAGAGAGGGATGAAGGGAGGTGCCAAAGGAGGCTGTATAGTGAAATCTGCTAATTAGCATACGGAATCCCAGAGCCCAACGGGCACTTACCTGCAGAAGCAACAGAAGATAGAGTAGTACATATGATGTCTGGCTTTTGACTCGAGTGATAGAAAACATAGAAAGTATGCTTGCATATCTCTCTGATCGGTGCACGTTTCAAATTTGTCTCCCTGTAACAGACAAAAGTGTCACCGTTGTGGGACTGCTCATATCGCCTAGCTGATGTTATCTTTGTGCAGTGGCAGTATCGTAGCCAATGAGGTCTATCCGAGGCGTGATTATTGCTTATTGAAAACTTTATCCAATACCCCGCCATGTCAACTTGAAAAATAGTTGATATTGGCAATTTTTGATAGTCTCTATGGAGGCTGGATCAATTGTGTCAAAAGAAGATTGATTATACATCATTATAGTTATTTAGTAAGCAAAAAGGTGTAGATATTTTTCATAGAATGTCAATACTCATTGGTCAATATGTTTTTTTAACAACTGTTTTATTTCAACTAAAGTGTTTCTCATATCAGTGGAAAAGGGTCCTCTTAATCAATAGGTAAGGTACACGTATTAAACTTTGTGATCTAATTGTCTTGGAAGCTGCACAGTGTCCAAAGCTTCAGACATTCATTCAGCATCTCTCTAAGTAGCAGAGCTAATGTGCTATTTTGTCGGCTATTGAGTGAATAGCTGAGATTGTACACTCCTTTGTCGGCAGACTGATATGTATCCTTTTACAAGAAAGGCATCTTGTATCTGGGTGAACAAAGAGGTGCCAAAGTGAACTCTTGTAATATTCTAGAATAGTACTCCTTTGGTTGCTCTGCTTGCATTTAGGTACAATAACTCGTTTTGGAAGGAGCCAGATGGGGCTTAGGAGTATATGTGTTTGCATACAGAATCATGTACTGATGACATCACACATAGAGAGGGATGAAGGGAGGTGCCAAAGGAGGCTGTATAGTGAAATCTGCTAATTAGCATATGGAATCCCAGAGCCCAATGGGCACTTATCTGCAGAACCAACAGAAGATAAAGTAGTCCACCTGATGTCTGGCTTTTGACCTGAGTGATAGAAAACATAGAAAGTATGCTTGCATATCTCTCTGATCAGTGCATATGTTCCAACTTTGTCTCCCTGTAAGAGACAAAAGTGTCACGATTGTGGGACTGCTCATATTGCCAATTGGAAGTTATCTTCAAATAGTGGCAGTATTGTAACCAATGCGGTGTATCCGTGGTGTGATTGTTGCTTATTCAAAACTTTGCGCAATACCTAATCTTGTCAACTTGAACAACAGTTGTTGTTGGTAATTTAGGATAATCTTTACGGAGGCTAGATCAATTGTGTCAAAAAATGATTGATTATACATCAATGTATTTATTCAGTAAGAAAAAAGGTGTAGATATTTTTCATAGAATATCAATACTCTTTGCTCGATATGTTTTTCATTAACTGTTTCATTTCAACCAACGTGTTTTTTATATGCGTAAAAGAGGGTCCGCTTAATCATTAGGTAAGGTACACATATTAAACTTTGGGTGCTAATTGATTTAGAAGCTGCGCAGTGTCCGAAGATTCAGACATTTATTCAGCATCTCTCTAGGTTTTAGATCAAATGTACTATTGTGAGAAAGTGGCTCTGTATATACTGTTCCAAAATAGGTACAGGGTGTACAGAGTCCACAGTCCCCAGAGGTTTGGCAGAGGCTAAAGTTAGAAATAACCTTAGTCTCTAAAGTGGTAGCTTGGTCGAGCAGTAAGGCAGTATCAGAGGACAGTGTAAAGCATTTGTTGTACACACTCAGTCAGCTAAATGATTTCACACACTCAATAACTGAACTCTAGGCCAATGGTTTGTATAAAAAATATATGTCTGTTTTGTTTTAGAACCAACAATAGGAATTAAAATATACTTTCTCAGAATGAGATGCTTTATTTAAATACTTTTGCAATATGCAATTGGCTTTTGTAGAAAGTTATAAGTTGTTGCAATAGGCAACACAGTTTTAAACACAATAATGCATTGAGTTCAATGGAAATTTCAAGTTATTTGCAATAGATTACTTTCAGGATTACTTTAGAGATTCCAGGACTGGATCCTAGATTCAGTCCTGGGACAGTACTTAGAAACAAGTGATAAAAGTCGACTTAGTTACTACTAGGATTTTGAAGTAATATTTTGCTATTTTAAAAGTTGACAGAAGAAATTTCATAGAAAACAGTCAATGATTCCCTATGGAAGAAAATTCAAGCTGCAGGTATAGTATGTTCTCGTTACTTTTGTAATCCAGTACTGGGTGCCTAGACTCAGTACTGGGACCTTTATCCAAAACAGGTAAGTAATTACGTTTTCAGAAGTTATACGATTTTTAAAGAATATTTAAAGTTTGCAGAAATTGACATTCTGAAGAAATTTCACAGAAAAACAGTCAATGATTCCCTATGGAAGAAAATTGGGTTACTGGTAAGTACAGTTGTAAGTATTTTTCAGAGTCAGTGCTGGGCACCAAGATCCAGCACTGGGAGCTCACCTAATAGCAGGTGAGTATTTTCGTTTTCGTTACTCGGCTGATTTTGGGTGAATATTTTAAGTTTTGAAAACTCCACACTTTGAAGAAATTTTCAGAAGAAACCAGTCAATGTTACCCTATGGAGAAAATTGAGTTATCGGTGTGAAGGTAAGTACTCGACTGGCAGAGTTAAGGTTCTGGGCATAGACTCAGGGGTCTCCCAGGGTCAGGTAGGTAGAGTTTTTTCACCCTCAGCGGCACAGGGGCAGCCAGGTGCAGAGAGAGTTAGGCCCAATGTTATCCTATGAGATGTAGGGGGGCCTTGGTTGGTGGCTGCTGACTAGCAGGCTACGCGGCTGTGGGAGCTGGGCTCCTGGTCACTTGCTCAGGGAAAATGGGGAAGTAGATAGGTGTAGAGGTTACACTGCCAGGGCCACTCGGGCGGCTGGGTGCAGGGTGCTTTTGAGCTCTTGGGCGCTCAATTGATTTCAATGGGAGAGCTCCGGTTTAGAAAAGATTGCAAGCTCGGGGACGAAGATTCTTTAGGTGCCACCACCACTTCGAGAGGTAAGTTGGGTAGTTGGAGGATAGGTAGGTACCCAGGATTTGGGCACAGGGAGCCGCAGGGCGCCGGGTGCAGGGGTGCCTTTTGGTGTCGGGAAATCTTACCCTCTGTTGATCGCGTTGGGGGGGTACCTGGTTCTGAGGCTGCAGGTGTCGTCAGGAGCGTCTAGGGAAGTCCTTGGGTGCCGGACTCGGGTTCACAGTCGTCGTGGGGTCGTCCTCGTGGTCTTTGGTCACTCCGGCACAGGCCAGGCTTGGCGGGTGCAGAGTGTGTAGGGTTCGCGGTTCCGGGCTGATGCCAGGGATTAGAAGTAGATTTTGAGTAGACCCTCTACTCATGGGAGTCCCAGGGGCTTAGAGCCAAAAGGTAGCCAGGTCCTCCGGGGTTTGTGAGGTTGCTGGCCACAATAGATGCCGGGTTGGAGCAGGAGCAGGTTCGAGTGTCGCCAGGCCTGTAGGGCTGGTGCCAAAGCAGTTGGTGTCTTCCTCTTCTTAGCAGCTGCAGGGCAGGTCTTCTTTCTTCTTCCTCTTCTTTGTATTTCGGAATCTGGAATCTGGGGAAGGAAGGTTCAGGGTGCCCCTAAATACTAAATTTAGGGGCGTTACAGGTAGGCGAAGGGCAGGGACCAATGGGTCCCTGTCCTGAGGTGAGTACACCCCCTATTCAGCCACTCTCCTCTGGGAGGGGGGCAGCAGCCTAGTCCTGATTGGGTAGGGCCTCCCATCTTCAAGATGGCGAGCGCCCGGAGATGTGCTTCACCTCGCCTTCCCCACCTGAGGGGTGGAGTTGGCAGGCTGGCCCATCCCCTGTCCTTGTTTGGGGTTTCCGGCCAAGCTTCCCGCCAGAGTGGGGGTTGCAAGTGGCCTGGGGAAGCTCACAGAGGCGGCATGCCTTTGAAGCTTCCCCCTGCCCATCCTGGGGGAGGAGATCTAGCATCTCGCCCAGGATGTGCATTGTTGCAGACCCAGGAGAGCAGGGGCTCTCCTACCCAGGGGTCCAGCAACATGTCTGCTGTGTGGCAGCCTAGGCAGCCTCAGAACAGACGTGGATTGTAGGTTAGGTTTCAGGGGGCCTCTCTAAGATGCCCTCTGTGGTGCTTGGTACATTAAATACCATACTGGCATCAGTGTGGGTTTAATGTGCTGAGCAGTTTGATACCAAACTTCTCAGTCTTCTGTGCTGCCATTATAGTGCTGTGGAGTTCGTGTTTGACAAGCTCCCAGCACCATGTACTCTTAAATGGAAGCACTGCACTTACATGGCCCAGGAATGGACCTGGGTACTGTAGGGGCACCGGGCTCCTGCCTCTGTGCCCACACCACTGGCATAGGGCACCCAGCTAGAGGGGTGGCTGATGTATGCCAGGGCAGTGAAGGTTGTGGGCATGGCACACAGGGATGTGTGCCATGTCGATTCTCTGTTTTGTCTTGTACCCAGACACTCAGCCTGCCAGGGCAGTGTGTGTGTGTTAGGGTACAGGGCCTCTAAGGGTGGCACAATGAGTGCTGCAGCCCTTAGAGGCCTTCCCTGGTCACAAGGCCCTGGGTACCTAGGGTACCACTTACCAGGGGCTGACATGTGGCCAGGGTTTGCCAATTTTGTTTTGAGATTTTTGTTTTGGGAAGGAACATAGGCCCTGGGCTCCTGCTTGGCAGGAGTCCAGGGCACACTCAGTCAAAGTACATTCAGCAATTCAGCAAAAAGTGGGGGCATACCATTCAAGAAAGATGGCACTTTCACACAACTATTTTGTCGGCTATTGAGTGAATAGCTGAGATTGTACACTCCTTTGTCCGCAGACTGATATGTATCCATTTACAAGAAAGGCATCTCGTATCCGGGTGAACAAGAGGCACCACAGTTAACTCTTGTAATATTCTAGAATAGTACACCTTTGGTTGCTTTCTTGCATTTAGGTACAAGAACTAGTTGTGGGAGGAGCCTGCTTGGGCTTAGAAGGATATGTGGTTGCATACATAATCATGTACTGATGACATCCCACATAGAGAGGGATGAAGGGAGGTGCCAAAGGAGGCTGTATAGTGAAATCTGCTAATTAGCATACGGAATCCCAGAGCCCAACGGGCACTTACCTGCAGAAGCAACAGAAGATAGAGTAGTACATATGATGTCTGGCTTTTGACTCGAGTGATAGAAAACATAGAAAGTATGCTTGCATATCTCTCTGATCGGTGCACGTTTCAAATTTGTCTCCCTGTAACAGACAAAAGTGTCACCGTTGTGGGACTGCTCATATCGCCTAGCTGATGTTATCTTTGTGCAGTGGCAGTATCATAGCCAATGAGGTCTATCCGAGGCGTGATTATTGCTTATTGAAAACTTTACCCAATACCCCGCCATGTCAACTTGAAAAATAGTTGATATTGGCAATTTTTGATAGTCTCTATGGAGGCTGGATCAATTGTGTCAAAAGAAGATTGATTATACATCATTATAGTTATTTAGTAAGCAAAAAGGTGTAGATATTTTTCATAGAATGTCAATACTCATTGGTCAATATGTTTTTTTAACAACTGTTTTATTTCAAATAAAGTGTTTCTCATATCAGTGGAAAAGGGTCCTCTTAATCAATAGGTAAGGTACACGTATTAAACTTTGTGATCTAATTGTCTTGGAAGCTGCACAGTGTCCAAAGCTTCAGACATTCATTCAGCATCTCTCTAAGTAGCAGAGCTAATGTGCTATTTTGTCGGCTATTGAGTGAATAGCTGAGATTGTACACTCCTTTGTCGGCAGACTGATATGTATCCTTTTACAAGAAAGGCATCTTGTATCTGAGTGAACAAAGAGGTGCCAAAGTAAACTCTTGTAATATTCTAGAATAGTACTCCTTTGGTTGCTCTGCTTGCATTTAGGTTCAATAACTCGTTTTGGAAGGAGCCAGATGGGGCTTAGGAGTATATGTGTTTGCATACAGAATCATGTACTGATGACATCACACATAGAGAGGGATGAAGGGAGGTGCCAAAGGAGGCTGTATAGTGAAATCTGCTAATTAGCATATGGAATCCCAGAGCCCAATGGGCACTTATCTGCAGAACCAACAGAAGATAAAGTAGTCCACCTGATGTCTGGCTTTTGACCTGAGTGATAGAAAACATAGAAAGTATGCTTGCATATCTCTCTGATCAGTGCATATGTTCCAACTTTGTCTCCCTGTAAGAGACAAAAGTGTCACGATTGTGGGACTGCTCATATTGCCAATTGGAAGTTATCTTCAAATAGTGGCAGGATTGTAACCAATGCGGTGTATCCGTGGTGTGATTGTTGCTTATTCAAAACTTTGCGCAATACCTAATCTTGTCAACTTGAACAACAGTTGTTGTTGGTAATTTAGGATAATCTTTACGGAGGCTAGATCAATTGTGTCAAAAAATGATTGATTATACATCAATGTATTTATTCAGCAAGAAAAAAGGTGTAGATATTTTTCATAGAATATCAATACTCTTTGCTCGATATGTTTTTCATTAACTGTTTCATTTCAACCAACGTGTTTTTTATATGCGTAAAAGAGGGTCCGCTTAATCATTAGGTAAGGTACACATATTAAACTTTGGGTGCTAATTGATTTAGAAGCTGCGCAGTGTCCGAAGATTCAGACATTTAATCAGCATCTCTCTAGGTTTTAGATCAAATGTACTATTGTGAGAAAGTGGCTCTGTATATACTGTTCCAAAATCGGTACAGGGTGTACAGAGTCCACAGTCCCCAGAGGTTTGGCAGAGGCTAAAGTTAGAAATAACCTTAGTCTCTAAAGTGGTAGCTTGGTCGAGCAGTAAGGCAGTATCAGAGGACAGTGTAAAGCATTTGTTGTACACACTCAGTCAGCGAAATGATTTCACACACTCAATAACTGAACTCTAGGCCAATGGTTTGTATAAAAAATATATGTCTGTTTTGTTTTAGAACCAACAATAGGAATTAAAATATACTTTCTCAGAATGAGATGCTTTATTTAAATACTTTTGCAATATGCAATTGGCTTTTGTAGAAAGTTGTAAGTTGTTGCAATAGGCAACACAGTTTTAAACACAATAATGCATTGAGTTCAATGGAAATTTCAAGTTATTTGCAATAGATTACTTTCAGGATTACTTTAGAGATTCCAGGACTGGATCCTAGAATCAGTCCTGGGACAATACTTAGAAACAAGTGATAAAAGTCGACTTAGTTACTACTAGGATTTTTAAGTAATATTTTGCTATTTTAAAAGTTGACAGAAGAAATTTCATAGAAAACAGTCAATGATTCCCTATGGAAGAAAATTCAAGCTGCAGGTATAGTATGTTCTCGTTACTTTTGTAATCCAGTACTGGGTGCCTAGACTCAGTACTGGGACCTTTATCCAAAACAGGTAAGTAATTACGTTTTCAGAAGTTATACGATTTTTAAAGAATATTTAAAGTTTGCAGAAATTGACACTTTGAAGAAATTTCACAGAAAAACAGTCAATGATTCCCTATGGAAGAAAATTGGGTTACTGGTAAGTACAGTTGTAAGTATTTTTCAGAGTCAGTGCTGGGCACCAAGATCCAGCACTGGGAGCTCACCTAATAGCAGGTGAGTATTTTCGTTTTCGTTACTCGGCCGGTTTTTTGGTGAATATTTTAAGTTTTGAAAACTCCACACTTAGAAGAAATTTTCAGAAGAAACCAGTCAATGTTACCATACGGAGAAAATTGAGTTATCGGTTTAAAGGTAAGTACTCGACTGGCAGAGTTAAGGTTCTGGGCATAGACTCAGGGGTCTCCCAGGGTCAGGTAGGTAGAGTTTTTTCACCCTCAGCGGCACAGGGGCAGCCGGGTGCAGAGAGTGTTAGGCCCAATGTTATCCTATGAGAGGTAGGGGGGCCTTGGTTGGTGGCTGCTGACTAGCAGGCTACGCGGCTGTGGGAGCTGGGCTCCTGGTCACTTGCTCAGGGCAAATGGGGAAGTAGATAGGTGTAGAGGTTACACTGCCAGGGCCACTCGGGCGGCTGGGTGCAGGGTGCTTTTGAGCTCTTGGGCGCTCAATTGATTTCAATGGGAGAGCTCCGGTTTAGAAAAAGATTGCAAGCTCGGGGACGAAGATTCTTTAGGTGCCACCACCACTTCGAGAGGTAAGTTGGGTAGTTGGAGGATAGGTAGGTACCCAGGATTTGGGCACAGGGAGCCGCAGGGCGCCGGGTGCAGGGGTGCCTTTTGGTGTCGGGAAATCTTACCCTCTGTTGATCGCGTTGGGGGGGTACCTGGTTCTGAGGCTGCAGGTGTTGTCAGGAGCGTCTAGGGAAGTCCTTGGGTGCCGGACTCGGGTTCACAGTCGTCGTGGGGTTGTCCTCGTGGTCTTTGGTCACTCCGGCACAGGCCAGGCTTGGCGGGTGCAGAGTGTGTAGGGTTCGCGGTTCCGGGCTGATGCCAGGGATTAGAAGTAGATTTTGAGTAGAGCCTCTACTCATGGGAGTCCCAGGGGCTTAGAGCCAAAAGGTAGCCAGGTCCTCCGGGGTTTGTGAGGTTGCTGGCCACAATAGATGCCGGGTTGGAGCAAGAGCAGGTTCGAGTGTCGCCAGGCCTGTAGGGCTGGTTCCAAAGCAGTTGGTGTCTTCCTCTTCTTAGCAGCTGCAGGGCAGGTCTTCTTTCTTCTTCCTCTTCTTTGTATTTCGGAATCTGGAATCTGGGGAAGGAAGGTTCAGGGTGCCCCTAAATACTAAATTTAGGGGCGTTACAGGTAGGCGAAGGGCAGGGACCAATGGGTCCCTGTCCTGAGGTGAGTACACCCCCCATTCAGCCACTCTCCTCTGGGAGGGGGGCAGCAGCCTAGTCCTGATTGGGTAGGGCCTCCCATCTTCAAGATGGCGAGCGCCCGGAGATGTGCTTCACCTCGCCTTCCCCACCTGAGGGGTGGAGTTGGCAGGCTGGCCCATCCTTGTCCTTGTTTGGGGTTTCCGGCCAAGCTTCCCGCCAGAGTGGGGGTTGCAAGTGGCCTGGGGAAGCTCACAGAGGCGGCATGCCTTTGAAGCTTCCCCCTGCCCATCCTGGGGGAGGAGATCTAGCATCTCGCCCAGGATGTGCATTGTTGCAGACCCAGGAGAGCAGGGGCTCTCCTACCCAGGGGTCCAGCAACATGTCTGCTGTGTGGCAGCCTAGGCAGCCTCAGAACAGACGTGGATTGTAGGTTAGGTTTCAGGGGGCCTCTCTAAGATGCCCTCTGTGGTGCTTGGTACATTAAATACCATACTGGCATCAGTGTGGGTTTAATGTGCTGAGCAGTTTGATACCAAACTTCTCAGTCTTCTGTGCTGCCATTATAGTGCTGTGGAGTTCGTGTTTGACAAGCTCCCAGCACCATGTACTCTTAAATGGAAGCACTGCACTTACATGGCCCAGGAATGGACCTGGGTACTGTAGGGGCACCGGGCTCCTGCCTCTGTGCCCACACCACTGGCATAGGGCACCCAGCTAGAGGGGTGGCTGATGTATGCCAGGGCAGTGAAGGTTGTGGGCATGGCACACAGGGATGTGTGCCATGTCGATTCTCTGTTTTGTCTTGTACCCAGACACTCAGCCTGCCAGGGCAGTGTGTGTGTGTTAGGGTACAGGGCCTCTAAGGGTGGCACAATGAGTGCTGCAGCCCTTAGAGGCCTTCCCTGGTCACAAGGCCCTGGGTACCTAGGGTACCACTTACCGGGGGCTGACATGTGGCCAGGGTTTGCCAATTTTGTTTTGAGATTTTTGTTTTGGAAAGGAACATAGGCCCTGGGCTCCTGATTGGCAGGAGTCCAGGGCACACTCAGTCAAAGTACATTCAGCAATTCAGCAAAAAGTGGGGGCATACCATTCAAGAAAGATGGCACTTTCACACAACTATTTTGTCAGCTATTGAGTGAATAGCTGAGATTGTACACTCCTTTGTCCGCAGACTGATATGTATCCATTTACAAGAAAGGCATCTCGTATCCGGGTGAACAAGAGGCGCCAAAGTTAACTCTTGTAATATTCTAGAATAGTACACCTTTGGTTGCTTTCTTGCATTTAGGTACAAGAACTAGTTTTGGGAGGAGCCTGCTTGGGCTTAGGAGGATATGTGGTTGCATACATAATCATGTACTGATGACATCCCACATAGAGAGGGATGAAGGGAGGTGCCAAAGGAGGCTGTATAGTGAAATCTGCTAATTAGCATACGGAATCCCAGAGCCCAACGGGCACTTACCTGCAGAAGCAACAGAAGATAGAGTAGTACATATCATGTCTGGCTTTTGACTCGAGTGATAGAAAACATAGAAAGTATGCTTGCATATCTCTCTGATCGGTGCACGTTTCAAATTTGTCTCCCTGTAACAGAAAAAAGGGTCACCGTTGTGGGACTGCTCGTATCGCCTAGCTGATGTTATCTTTGTGCAGTGGCAGTATCGTAGCCAATGAGGTCTATCCGAGGCGTGATTATTGTTTATTGAAAACTTTACCCAATACCCCGCCATGTCAACTTGAAAAATAGTTGATATTGGCAATTTTTGATAGTCTCTATGGAGGCTGGATCAATTGTGTCAAAAGAAGATTGATTATACATCATTATAGTTATTTAGTAAGCAAAGAGGTGTAGATATTTTTCATAGAATGTCAATACTCATTGGTCAATATGTTTTTTTAACAACTGTTTTATTTCAACTAAAGTGTTTCTCATATCTGTGGAAAAGGGTCCTCTTAATCAATAGGTAAGGTACACGTATTAAACTTTGTGATCTAATTGTCTTGGAAGCTGCACAGTGTCCAAAGCTTCAGACATTCATTCAGCATCTCTCTAAGTAGCAGAGCTAATGTGCTATTTTGTCGGCTATTGAGTGAATAGCTGAGATTGTACACTCTTTTGTCGGCAGACTGATATGTATCCTTTTACAAGAAAGGCATCTTGTATCTGGGTGAACAAAGAGGTGCCAAAGTGAACTCTTGTAATATTCTAGAATAGTACTCCTTTGGTTGCTCTGCTTGCATTTAGGTACAATAACTCGTTTTGGAAGGAGCCAGATGGGGCTTAGGAGAATATGTGTGTGCATACAGAATCATGTACTGATGACATCACACATAGAGAGGGATGAAGGGAGGTGCCAAAGGAGGCTGTATAGTGAAATCTGCTAATTAGCATATGGAATCCCAGAGCCCAATGGGTACTTATCTGCAGAACCAACAGAAGATAAAGTAGTCCACCTGTTGTCTGGCTTTTTACCTGAGTGATAGAAAACATAGAAAGTATGCTTGCATATCTCTCTGATCAGTGCATATGTTCCAACTTTGTCTCCCTGTAAGAGACAAAAGTGTCACGATTGTGGGACTGCTCATATTGCCAATTGGACGTTATCTTTGAAAAGTGGCAGTATTGTAAACAATGCGGTGTATCCGAGGTGTGATTGTTGCTTATTCAAAACTTTACGCAATACCCAGTCTTGTCAACTTGAACAACAGTTGTTGTTGGTAATTTAGGATAATCTTTATGGAGGCTAGATCAATTGTGTCAAAAAATGATTGATTATACATCAATGTATTTATTCAGTAAGAAAAAAGGTGTAGATATTTTTCATAGAATATCAATACTCTTTGCTCGATATGTTTTTCATTAACTGTTTCATTTCAACCAACGTGTTTTTTATATGCGTAAAAGAGGGTCCGCTTAATCATTAGGTAAGGTACACATATTAAACTTTGGGTGCTAATTGATTTAGAAGCTGCGCAGTGTCCGAAGATTCAGACATTTATTCAGCATCTCTCTAGGTTTTAGATCAAATGTACTATTGTGAGAAAGTGGCTCTGTATATACTGTTCCAAAATAGGTACAGGGTGTACAGAGTCCACAGTCCCCAGAGGTTTGGCAGAGGCTAAAGTTAGAAATAACCTTAGTCTCTAAAGTGGTAGCTTGGTCGAGCAGTAAGGCAGTATCAGAGGACAGTGTAAAGCATTTGTTGTACACAGTCAGCGAAATGATTTCACACACTCAATAACTGAACTCTAGGCCAATGGTTTGTATAAAAAAAATATGTCTGTTTTGTTTTAGAACCAACAATAGGAATTAAAATATACTTTCTCAGAATGAGATGCTTTATTTAAATACTTTTGCAATATGCAATTGGCTTTTGTAGAAAGTTATAAGTTGTTGCAATAGGCAACACAGTTTTAAACACAATAATGCATTGAGTTCAATGGAAATTTCAAGTTATTTGCAATAGATTACTTTCAGGATTACTTTAGAGATTCCAGGACTGGATCCTAGATTCAGTCCTGGGACAGTACTTAGAAACAAGTGATAAAAGTCGACTTAGTTACTACTAGGATTTTTAAGTAATATTTTGCTATTTTAAAAGTTGACACTTAGAAGAAATTTCATAGAAAACAGTCAATGATTCCCTAAGGAAGAACATTCAAGCTGCAGGTATAGTATGTTCTCGTTACTTTTGTAATCCAGTACTGGGTGCCTAGACTCAGTACTGGGACCTTTATCCAAAACAGGTAAGTAATTACGTTTTCAGAAGTTATACGATTTTTAAAGAATATTTAAAGTTTGCAGAAATTGACACTCTGAAGAAATTTCACAGAAAAACAGTCAATGATTCCCTATGGAAGAAAATTGGGTTACTGGTAAGTACAGTTGTAAGTATTTTTCAGAGTCAGTGCTGGGCACCAAGATCCAGCACTGGGAGCTCACCTAATAGCAGGTGAGTATTTTCGTTTTCGTTACTCGGCAGATTTTTGGTGAATATTTTAAGTTTTGAAAACTCCACACTTTGAAGAAATTTTCAGAAGAAACCAGTCAATGTTACCCTATGGAGAAAATTGAGTTATCGGTTTGAAGGTAAGTACTCGACTGGCAGAGTTAAGGTTCTGGGCATAGACTCAGGGGTCTCCCAGGGTCAGGTAGGTAGAGTTTTTTCACCCTCAGCGGCACAGGGGCAGCCGGGTGCAGAGAGAGTTAGGCCCAATGTTATCCTATGAGATGTAGGGGGGCCTTGGTTGGTGGCTGCTGACTAGCAGGCTACGCGGCTGTGGGAGCTGGGCTCCTGGTCACTTGCTCAGGGCAAATGGGGAAGTAGATAGGTGTAGAGGTTACACTGCCAGGGCCACTCGGGCGGCTGGGTGCAGGGTGCTTTTGAGCTCTTGGGCGCTCAATTGATTTCAATGGGAGAGCTCCGGTTTAGAAAAAGATTGCAAGCTCGGGGACGAAGATTCTTTAGGTGCCACCACCACTTCGAGAGGTAAGTTGGGTAGTTGGAGGATAGGTAGGTACCCAGGATTTGGGCACAGGGAGCCGCAGGGCGCCGGGTGCAGGGGTGCCTTTTGGTGTCGGGAAATCTTACCCTCTGTTGATCGCGTTGGGGGGGGTACCTGGTTCTAAGGCTGCAGGTGTTGTCAGGAGCGTCTAGGGAAGTCCTTGGGTGCCGGACTCGGGTTCACAGTCGTCGTGGGGTCGTCCTCGTGGTCTTTGGTCACTCCGGCACAGGCCAGGCTTGGCGGGTGCAGAGTGTGTAGGGTTCGCGGTTCCGGGCTGATGCCAGGGATTAGAAGTAGATTTTGAGTAGAGCCTCTACTCATGGGAGTCCCAGGGGCTTAGAGCCAAAAGGTAGCCAGGTCCTCCGGGGTTTGTGAGGTTGCTGGCCACACTAGATGCCGGGTTGGAGCAAGAGCAGGTTCGAGTGTCGCCAGGCCTGTAGGGCTGGTGCCAAAGCAGTTGGTGTCTTCCTCTTCTTAGCAGCTGCAGGGCAGGTCTTCTTTCTTCTTCCTCTTCTTTGTATTTCGGAATCTGGAATCTGGGGAAGGAAGGTTCAGGGTGCCCCTAAATACTAAATTTAGGGGCGTTACAGGTAGGCGAAGGGCAGGGACCAATGGGTCCCTGTCCTGGGGTGAGTACACCCCCTATTCAGCCACTCTCCTCTGGGAGGGGGGCAGCAGCCTAGTCCTGATTGGGTAGGGCCTCCCATCTTCAACATGGCGAGCGCCCGGAGATGTGCTTCACCTCGCCTTCCCCACCTGAGGGGTGGGGTTGGCAGGCTGGCCCATCCCCTGTCCTTATTTGGGGTTTCCGGCCAAGCTTCCCGCCAGAGTGGGGGTTGCAAGTGGCCTGGGGAAGCTCACTGAGGCGGCATGCCTTTGAAGCTTCCCCCTGCCCATCCTGGGGGAGGAGATCTAGCATCTCGCCCAGGATGTGCATTGTTGCAGACCCAGGAGAGCAGGGGCTCTCCTACCCAGGGGTCCAGCAACATGTCTGCTGTGGGGCAGCCTAGGCAGCCTCAGAACAGACGTGGATTGTAGGTTAGGTTTCAGGGGGCCTCTCTAAGATGCCCTCTGTGGTGCTTGGTACATTAAATACCATACTGGCATCAGTGTGGGTTTAATGTGCTGAGCAGTTTGATACCAAACTTCTCAGTCTTCTGTGCTGCCATTATAGTGCTGTGGAGTTCGTGTTTGACAAGCTCCCAGCACCATGTACTCTTAAATGGAAGCACTGCACTTACAGGGCCCAGGAATGGACCTGGGTACTGTAGGGGCACCGGGCTCCTGCCTCTGTGCCCACACCACTGGCATAGGGCACCCAGCTAGAGGGGTGGCTGATGTATGCCAGGGCAGTGAAGGTTGTGGGCATGGCACACAGGGATGTGTGCCATGTCGATTCTCTGTTTTGTCTTGTACCCAGACACTCAGCCTGCCAGGGCAGTGTGTGTGTGTTAGGGTACAGGGCCTCTAAGGGTGGCACAATGAGTGCTGCAGCCCTTAGAGGCCTTCCCTGGTCACAAGGCCCTGGGTACCTAGGGTACCACTTACCAGGGGCTGACATGTGGCCAGGTTTTGCCAATTTTGTTTTGAGATTTTTGTTTTGGGAAGTAACATAGGCCCTGGGCTCCTGATTGGCAGGAGTCCAGGGCACACTCAGTCAAAGTACATTCAGCAATTCAGCAAAAAGTGGGGGCATACCATTCAAGAAAGATGGCACTTTCACACAACTATTTTGTCGGCTATTGAGTGAATAGCTGAGATTGTACACTCCTTTGTCCGCAAACTGATATGTATCCATTTACAAGAAAGGCATCTCGTATCCGGGTGAACAAGAGGCGCCAAAGTTAACTCTTGTAATATTCTAGAATAGTACACCTTTGGTTGCTTTCTTGCATTTAGGTACAAGAACTAGTTTTGGGAGGAGCCTGCTTGGGCTTAGGAGGATATGTGGTTGCATACATAATCATGTACTGATGACATCCCACATAGAGAGGGATGAAGGGAGGTGCCAAAGGAGGCTGTATAGTGAAATCTGCTAATTAGCATACGGAATCCCAGAGCCCAACGGGCACTTACCTGCAGAAGCAACAGAAGATAGAGTAGTACATATCATGTCTGGCTTTTGACTCGAGTGATAGAAAACATAGAAAGTATGCTTGCATATCTCTCTGATCGGTGCACGTTTCAAATTTGTCTCCCTGTAACAGACAAAAGTGTCACCGTTGTGGGACTGCTCATATCGCCTAGCTGATGTTATCTTTGTGCAGTGGCAGTATCGTAGCCAATGAGGTCTATCCGAGGCGTGATTATTGCTTATTGAAAACTTTGCCCAATACCCTGCCATGTCAACTTGAAAAATAGTTCATATTGGCAATTTTTGATAGTCTCTATGGAGGCTGGATCAATTGTGTCAAAAGAAGATTGATTATACATCATTATAGTTATTTAGTAAGCAAAGAGGTGTAGATATTTTTCATAGAATGTCAATACTCATTGGTCAATATGTTTTTTTAACAACTGTTTTATTTCAACTAAAGTGTTTCTCATATCTGTGGAAAAGGGTCCTCTTAATCAATAGGTAAGGTACACGTATTAAACTTTGTGATCTAATTGTCTTGGAAGCTGCACAGTGTCCAAAGCTTCAGACATTCATTCAGCATCTCTCTAAGTAGCAGAGCTAATGTGCTATTTTGTCGGCTATTGAGTGAATAGCTGAGATTGTACACTCCTTTGTCGGCAGACTGATATGTATCCTTTTACAAGAAAGGCATCTTGTATCTGGGTGAACAAAGAGGTGCCAAAGTGAACTCTTGTAATATTCTAGAATAGTACTCCTTTGGTTGCTCTGCTTGCATTTAGGTGCAATAACTCGTTTTGGAAGGAGCCAGATGGGGCTTAGGAGTATATGTGTTTGCATACAGAATCATGTACTGATGACATCACACATAGAGAGGGATGAAGGGAGGTGCCAAAGGAGGCTGTATAGTGAAATCTGCTAATTAGCATATGGAATCCCAGAGCCCAATGGGTACTTATCTGCAGAACCAACAGAAGATAAAATAGTCCACCTGATGTCTGGCTTTTGACCTGAGTGATAGAAAACATAGAAAGTATGCTTGCATATCTCTCTGATCAGTGCATATGTTCCAACTTTGTCTCCCTGTAAGAGACAAAAGTGTCACGATTGTGGGACTGCTCATATTGCCAATTGGACGTTATCTTTGAATAGTGGCAGTATTGTAACCAATGCGGTGTATCCGAGGTGTGATTGTTCCTTATTCAAAACTTTACGCAATACCCAGTCTTGTCAACTAGAACAACAGTTGTTGTTGGTAATTTAGGATAATCTTTATGGAGGCTAGATCAATTGTGTCAAAAAATGATTGATTATACATCAATGTATTTATTCAGTAAGAAAAAAGGTGTAGATATTTTTCATAGAATATCAATACTCTTTGCTCGATATGTTTTTCATTAACTGTTTCATTTCAACCAACGTGTTTTTTATATGCGTAAAAGAGGGTCCGCTTAATCATTAGGTAAGGTACACATATTAAACTATGGGTGCTAATTGATTTAGAAGCTGCGCAGTGTCCGAAGATTCAGACATTTATTCAGCATCTCTCTAGGTTTTAGATCAAATGTACTATTGTGAGAAAGTGGCTCTGTATATACTGTTCCAAAATAGGTACAGGGTGTACAGAGTCCACAGTCCCCAGAGGTTTGGCAGAGGCTAAAGTTAGAAATAACCTTAGTCTCTAAAGTGGTAGCTTGGTCGAGCAGTAAGGCAGTATCAGAGGACAGTGTAAAGCATTTGTTGTACACACTCAGTCAGCGAAATGATTTCACACACTCAATAACTGAACTCTAGGCCAATGGTTTGTATAAAAAATATATGTCTGTTTTGTTTTAGAACCAACAATAGGAATTAAAATATACTTTCTCAGAATGAGATGCTTTATTTAAATACTTTTGCAATATGCAATTGGCTTTTGTAGAAAGTTATAAGTTGTTGCAATAGGCAACACAGTTTTAAACACAATAATGCATTGAGTTCAATGGAAATTTCAAGTTATTTGCAATAGATTACTTTCAGTATTACTTTAGAGATTCCAGGACTGGATTCTAGATTCAGTCCTGGGACAGTACTTAGAAACAAGTGATAAAAGTCGACTTAGTTACTACTAGGATTTTTAAGTAATATTTTGCTATTTTAAAAGTTGACACTTAGAAGAAATTTCATAGAAAACAGTCAATGATTCCCTATGGAAGAAAATTCAAGCTGCAGGTATAGTATGTTCTCGTTACTTTTGTAATCCAGTACTGGGTGCCTAGACTCAGTACTGAGACCTTTATCCAAAACAGGTAAGTAATTACGTTTTCAGAAGTTATACGATTTTTAAAGAATATTTAAAGTTTGCAGAAATTGACACTGAAGAAATTTCACAGAAAAACAGTCAATGATTCCCTATGGAAGAAAATTGGGTTACTGGTAAGTACAGTTGTAAGTATTTTTCAGAGTCAGTGCTGGGCACCAAGATCCAGCACTGGGAGCTCACCTAATAGCAGGTGAGTATTTTCGTTTTCGTTACTCGGCTGATTTTTGGTGAATTTCTAAGTTTTGAAAACTCCACACTTTGAAGAAATTTTCAGAAGAAACCAGTCAATGTTACCCTATGGAGAAAATTGAGTTATCGGTTTAAAGGTAAGTACTCGACTGGCAGAGTTAAGGTTCTGGGCATAGACTCAGGGGTCTCCCAGGGTCAGGTAGGTAGAATGTTTTCACCCTCAGCGGCACAGGGGCAGCCGGGTGCGGAGAGAGTTAGGCCCAATGTTATCCTATGAGAGGTAGGGGGGCCTTGGTTGGTGGCTGCTGACTAGCAGGCTACGCGGCTGTGGGAGCTGGGCTCCTGGTCACTTGCTCAGGGCAAATGGGGAAGTAGATAGGTGTAGAGGTTACACTGCCAGGGCCACTCGGGCGGCTGGGTGCAGGGTGCTTTTGAGCTCTTGGGCGCTCAATTGATTTCAATGGGAGAGCTCCGGTTTAGAAAAAGATTGCAAGCTCGGGGACGAAAATTCTTTAGGTGCCACCACCACTTCGAGAGGTAAGTTGGGTAGTTGGAGGATAGGTAGGTACCCAGGATTTGGGCACAGGGAGCCGCAGGGCGCCGGGTGCAGGGGTGCCTTTTGGTGTTGGGAAATCTTACCCTCTGTTGATCGCGTTGGGGGGGTACCTGGTTCTGAGGCTGCAGGTGTCGTCAGGAGCGTCTAGGGAAGTCCTTGGGTGCCGGACTCGGGTTCACAGTCGTCGTGGGGTCGTCCTCGTGGTCTTTGGTCACTCCGGCACAGGCCAGGCTTGGCGGGTGCAGAGTGTGTAGGGTTCGCGGTTCCGGGCTGATGCCAGGGATTAGAAGTAGATTTTGAGTAGAGCCTCTACTCATGGGAGTCCCAGGGGCTTAGAGCCAAAAGGTAGCAAGGTCCTCCGGGGTTTGTGAGGTTGCTCGCCACAATAGATGCCGGGTTGGAGCAGGAGCAGGTTCGAGTGTCGCCAGGCCTGTAGGGCTGGGGCCAAAGCAGTTGGTGTCTTCCTCTTCTTAGCAGCTGCAGGGCAGGTCTTCTTTCTTCTTCCTCTTCTTTGTATTTCGGAATCTGGAATCTGGGGAAGGAAGGTTCAGGGTGCCCCTAAATACTAAATTTAGGGGCGTTACAGGTAGGCGAAGGGCAGGGACCAATGGGTCCCTGTCCTGGGGTGAGTACACCCCCTATTCAGCCACTCTCCTCTGGGAGGGGGGCAGCAGCCTAGTCCTGATTGGGTAGGGCCTCCCATCTTCAACATGGCGAGCGCCCGGAGATGTGCTTCACCTCGCCTTCCCCACCTGAGGGGTGGGGTTGGCAGGCTGGCCCATCCCCTGTCCTTATTTGGGGTTTCCGGCCAAGCTTCCCGCCAGAGTGGGGGTTGCAAGTGGCCTGGGGAAGCTCACTGAGGCGGCATGCCTTTGAAGCTTCCCCCTGCCCATCCTGGGGGAGGAGATCTAGCATCTCGCCCAGGATGTGCATTGTTGCAGACCCAGGAGAGCAGGGGCTCTCCTACCCAGGGGTCCAGCAACATGTCTGCTGTGGGGCAGCCTAGGCAGCCTCAGAACAGACGTGGATTGTAGGTTAGGTTTCAGGGGGCCTCTCTAAGATGCCCTCTGTGGTGCTTGGTACATTAAATACCATACTGGCATCAGTGTGGGTTTAATGTGCTGAGCAGTTTGATACCAAACTTCTCAGTCTTCTGTGCTGCCATTATAGTGCTGTGGAGTTCGTGTTTGACAAGCTCCCAGCACCATGTACTCTTAAATGGAAGCACTGCACTTACAGGGCCCAGGAATGGACCTGGGTACTGTAGGGGCACCGGGCTCCTGCCTCTGTGCCCACACCACTGGCATAGGGCACCCAGCTAGAGGGGTGGCTGATGTATGCCAGGGCAGTGAAGGTTGTGGGCATGGCACACAGGGATGTGTGCCATGTCGATTCTCTGTTTTGTCTTGTACCCAGACACTCAGCCTGCCAGGGCAGTGTGTGTGTGTTAGGGTACAGGGCCTCTAAGGGTGGCACAATGAGTGCTGCAGCCCTTAGAGGCCTTCCCTGGTCACAAGGCCCTGGGTACCTAGGGTACCACTTACCAGGGGCTGACATGTGGCCAGGTTTTGCCAATTTTGTTTTGAGATTTTTGTTTTGGGAAGTAACATAGGCCCTGGGCTCCTGATTGGCAGGAGTCCAGGGCACACTCAGTCAAAGTACATTCAGCAATTCAGCAAAAAGTGGGGGCATACCATTCAAGAAAGATGGCACTTTCACACAACTATTTTGTCGGCTATTGAGTGAATAGCTGAGATTGTACACTCCTTTGTCCGCAGACTGATATGTATCCATTTACAAGAAAGGCATCTCGTATCCGGGTGAACAAGAGGCGCCAAAGTTAACTCTTGTAATATTCTAGAATAGTACACCTTTGGTTGCTTTCTTGCATTTAGGTACAAGAACTAGTTTTGGGAGGAGCCTGCTTGGGCTTAGGAGGATATGTGGTTGCATACATAATCATGTACTGATGACATCCCACATAGAGAGGGATGAAGGGAGGTGCCAAAGGAGGCTGTATAGTGAAATCTGCTAATTAGCATACGGAATCCCAGAGCCCAACGGGCACTTACCTGCAGAAGCAACAGAAGATAGAGTAGTACATATCATGTCTGGCTTTTGACTCGAGTGATAGAAAACATAGAAAGTATGCTTGCATATCTCTCTGATCGGTGCACGTTTCAAATTTGTCTCCCTGTAACAGACAAAAGTGTCACCGTTGTGGGACTGCTCATATCGCCTAGCTGATGTTATCTTTGTGCAGTGGCAGTATCGTAGCCAATGAGGTCTATCCGAGGCGTGATTATTGCTTATTGAAAACTTTGCCCAATACCCTGCCATGTCAACTTGAAAAATAGTTGATATTGGCAATTTTTGATAGTCTCTATGGAGGCTGGATCAATTGTGTCAAAAGAAGATTGATTATACATCATTATAGTTATTTAGTAAGCAAAGAGGTGTAGATATTTTTCATAGAATGTCAATACTCATTGGTCAATATGTTTTTTTAACAACTGTTTTATTTCAACTAAAGTGTTTCTCATATCTGTGGAAAAGGGTCCTCTTAATCAATAGGTAAGGTACACGTATTAAACTTTGTGATCTAATTGTCTTGGAAGCTGCACAGTGTCCAAAGCTTCAGACATTCATTCAGCATCTCTCTAAGTAGCAGAGCTAATGTGCTATTTTGTCGGCTATTGAGTGAATAGCTGAGATTGTACACTCCTTTGTCGGCAGACTGATATGTATCCTTTTACAAGAAAGGCATCTTGTATCTGGGTGAACAAAGAGGTGCCAAAGTGAACTCTTGTAATATTCTAGAATAGTACTCCTTTGGTTGCTCTGCTTGCATTTAGGTGCAATAACTCGTTTTGGAAGGAGCCAGATGGGGCTTAGGAGTATATGTGTTTGCATACAGAATCATGTACTGATGACATCACACATAGAGAGGGATGAAGGGAGGTGCCAAAGGAGGCTGTATAGTGAAATCTGCTAATTAGCATATGGAATCCCAGAGCCCAATGGGTACTTATCTGCAGAACCAACAGAAGATAAAATAGTCCACCTGATGTCTGGCTTTTGACCTGAGTGATAGAAAACATAGAAAGTATGCTTGCATATCTCTCTGATCAGTGCATATGTTCCAACGTTGTCTCCCTGTAAGAGACAAAAGTGTCACGATTGTGGGACTGCTCATATTGCCAATTGGACGTTACCTTTGAATAGTGGCAGTATTGTAACCAATGAGGTGTATCCGAGGTGTGATTGTTGCTTATTCAAAACTTTACGCAATACCCAGTCTTGTCAACTAGAACAACAGTTGTTGTTGGTAATTTAGGATAATCTTTATGGAGGCTAGATCAATTGTGTCAAAAAATGATTGATTATACATCAATGTATTTATTCAGTAAGAAAAAAGGTGTAGATATTTTTCATAGAATATCAATACTCTTTGCTCGATATGTTTTTCATTAACTGTTTCATTTCAACCAACGTGTTTTTTATATGCGTAAAAGAGGGTCCGCTTAATCATTAGGTAAGGTACACATATTAAACTATGGGTGCTAATTGATTTAGAAGCTGCGCAGTGTCCGAAGATTCAGACATTTATTCAGCATCTCTCTAGGTTTTAGATCAAATGTACTATTGTGAGAAAGTGGCTCTGTATATACTGTTCCAAAATAGGTACAGGGTGTACAGAGTCCACAGTCCCCAGAGGTTTGGCAGAGGCTAAAGTTAGAAATAACCTTAGTCTCTAAAGTGGTAGCTTGGTCGAGCAGTAAGGCAGTATCAGAGGACAGTGTAAAGCATTTGTTGTACACACTCAGTCAGCGAAATGATTTCACACACTCAATAACTGAACTCTAGGCCAATGGTTTGTATAAAAAATATATGTCTGTTTTGTTTTAGAACCAACAATAGGAATTAAAATATACTTTCTCAGAATGAGATGCTTTATTTAAATACTTTTGCAATATGCAATTGGCTTTTGTAGAAAGTTATAAGTTGTTGCAATAGGCAACACAGTTTTAAACACAATAATGCATTGAGTTCAATGGAAATTTCAAGTTATTTGCAATAGATTACTTTCAGGATTACTTTAGAGATTCCAGGACTGGATCCTAGATTCAGTCCTGGGACAGTACTTAGAAACAAGTGATAAAAGTCGACTTAGTTACTACTAGGATTTTTAAGTAATATTTTGCTATTTTAAAAGTTGACACTTAGAAGAAATTTCATAGAAAACAGTCAATGATTCCCTATGGAAGAAAATTCAAGCTGCAGGTATAGTATGTTCTCGTTACTTTTGTAATCCAGTACTGGGTGCCTAGACTCAGTACTGAGACCTTTATCCAAAACAGGTAAGTAATTACGTTTTCAGAAGTTATACGATTTTTAAAGAATATTTAAAGTTTGCAGAAATTGACACTGAAGAAATTTCACAGAAAAACAGTCAATGATTCCCTATGGAAGAAAATTGGGTTACTGGTAAGTACAGTTGTAAGTATTTTTCAGAGTCAGTGCTGGGCACCAAGATCCAGCACTGGGAGCTCACCTAATAGCAGGTGAGTATTTTCGTTTTCGTTACTCGGCTGATTTTTGGTGAATTTCTAAGTTTTGAAAACTCCACACTTTGAAGAAATTTTCAGAAGAAACCAGTCAATGTTACCCTATGGAGAAAATTGAGTTATCGGTTTAAAGGTAAGTACTCGACTGGCAGAGTTAAGGTTCTGGGCATAGACTCAGGGGTCTCCCAGGGTCAGGTAGGTAGAATGTTTTCACCCTCAGCGGCACAGGGGCAGCCGGGTGCGGAGAGAGTTAGGCCCAATGTTATCCTATGAGAGGTAGGGGGGCCTTGGTTGGTGGCTGCTGACTAGCAGGCTACGCGGCTGTGGGAGCTGGGCTCCTGGTCACTTGCTCAGGGCAAATGGGGAAGTAGATAGGTGTAGAGGTTACACTGCCAGGGCCACTCGGGCGGCTGGGTGCAGGGTGCTTTTGAGCTCTTGGGCGCTCAATTGATTTCAATGGGAGAGCTCCGGTTTAGAAAAAGATTGCAAGCTCGGGGACGAAAATTCTTTAGGTGCCACCACCACTTCGAGAGGTAAGTTGGGTAGTTGGAGGATAGGTAGGTACCCAGGATTTGGGCACAGGGAGCCGCAGGGCGCCGGGTGCAGGGGTGCCTTTTGGTGTTGGGAAATCTTACCCTCTGTTGATCGCGTTGGGGGGGTACCTGGTTCTGAGGCTGCAGGTGTCGTCAGGAGCGTCTAGGGAAGTCCTTGGGTGCCGGACTCGGGTTCACAGTCGTCGTGGGGTCGTCCTCGTGGTCTTTGGTCACTCCGGCACAGGCCAGGCTTGGCGGGTGCAGAGTGTGTAGGGTTCGCGGTTCCGGGCTGATGCCAGGGATTAGAAGTAGATTTTGAGTAGAGCCTCTACTCATGGGAGTCCCAGGGGCTTAGAGCCAAAAGGTAGCAAGGTCCTCCGGGGTTTGTGAGGTTGCTCGCCACAATAGATGCCGGGTTGGAGCAGGAGCAGGTTCGAGTGTCGCCAGGCCTGTAGGGCTGGGGCCAAAGCAGTTGGTGTCTTCCTCTTCTTAGCAGCTGCAGGGCAGGTCTTCTTTCTTCTTCCTCTTCTTTGTATTTCGGAATCTGGAATCTGGGGAAGGAAGGTTCAGGGTGCCCCTAAATACTAAATTTAGGGGCGTTACAGGTAGGCGAAGGGCAGGGACCAATGGGTCCCTGTCCTGGGGTGAGTACACCCCCTATTCAGCCACTCTCCTCTGGGAGGGGGGCAGCAGCCTAGTCCTGATTGGGTAGGGCCTCCCATCTTCAACATGGCGAGCGCCCGGAGATGTGCTTCACCTCGCCTTCCCCACCTGAGGGGTGGGGTTGGCAGGCTGGCCCATCCCCTGTCCTTATTTGGGGTTTCCGGCCAAGCTTCCCGCCAGAGTGGGGGTTGCAAGTGGCCTGGGGAAGCTCACTGAGGCGGCATGCCTTTGAAGCTTCCCCCTGCCCATCCTGGGGGAGGAGATCTAGCATCTCGCCCAGGATGTGCATTGTTGCAGACCCAGGAGAGCAGGGGCTCTCCTACCCAGGGGTCCAGCAACATGTCTGCTGTGGGGCAGCCTAGGCAGCCTCAGAACAGACGTGGATTGTAGGTTAGGTTTCAGGGGGCCTCTCTAAGATGCCCTCTGTGGTGCTTGGTACATTAAATACCATACTGGCATCAGTGTGGGTTTAATGTGCTGAGCAGTTTGATACCAAACTTCTCAGTCTTCTGTGCTGCCATTATAGTGCTGTGGAGTTCGTGTTTGACAAGCTCCCAGCACCATGTACTCTTAAATGGAAGCACTGCACTTACAGGGCCCAGGAATGGACCTGGGTACTGTAGGGGCACCGGGCTCCTGCCTCTGTGCCCACACCACTGGCATAGGGCACCCAGCTAGAGGGGTGGCTGATGTATGCCAGGGCAGTGAAGGTTGTGGGCATGGCACACAGGGATGTGTGCCATGTCGATTCTCTGTTTTGTCTTGTACCCAGACACTCAGCCTGCCAGGGCAGTGTGTGTGTGTTAGGGTACAGGGCCTCTAAGGGTGGCACAATGAGTGCTGCAGCCCTTAGAGGCCTTCCCTGGTCACAAGGCCCTGGGTACCTAGGGTACCACTTACCAGGGGCTGACATGTGGCCAGGTTTTGCCAATTTTGTTTTGAGATTTTTGTTTTGGGAAGTAACATAGGCCCTGGGCTCCTGATTGGCAGGAGTCCAGGGCACACTCAGTCAAAGTACATTCAGCAATTCAGCAAAAAGTGGGGGCATACCATTCAAGAAAGATGGCACTTTCACACAACTATTTTGTCGGCTATTGAGTGAATAGCTGAGATTGTACACTCCTTTGTCCGCAGACTGATATGTATCCATTTACAAGAAAGGCATCTCGTATCCGGGTGAACAAGAGGCGCCAAAGTTAACTCTTGTAATATTCTAGAATAGTACACCTTTGGTTGCTTTCTTGCATTTAGGTACAAGAACTAGTTTTGGGAGGAGCCTGCTTGGGCTTAGGAGGATATGTGGTTGCATACATAATCATGTACTGATGACATCCCACATAGAGAGGGATGAAGGGAGGTGCCAAAGGAGGCTGTATAGTGAAATCTGCTAATTAGCATACGGAATCCCAGAGCCCAACGGGCACTTACCTGCAGAAGCAACAGAAGATAGAGTAGTACATATGATGTCTGGCTTTTGACTCGAGTGATAGAAAACATAGAAAGTATGCTTGCATATCTCTCTGATCGGTGCACGTTTCAAATTTGTCTCCCTGTAACAGACAAAAGTGTCACCGTTGTGGGACTGCTCATATCGCCTAACTGATGTTATCTTTGTGCAGTGGCAGTATCGTAGCCAATGAGGTCTATCCGAGGCGTGATTATTGCTTATTGAAAACTTTACCCAATACCCCGCCATGTCAACTTGAAAAATAGTTGATATTGGCAATTTTTGATAGTCTCTATGGAGGCTGGATCAATTGTGTCAAAAGAAGATTGATTATACATCATTATAGTGATTTAGTAAGCAAAGACGTGTAGATATTTTTCATAGAATGTCAATACTCATTGGTCAATATGTTTTTTTAACAACTGTTTTATTTCAACTAAAGTGTTTCTCATATCTGTGGAAAAGGGTCCTCTTAATCAATAGGTAAGGTACACGTATTAAACTTTGTGATCTAATTGTCTTGGAAGCTGCACAGTGTCCAAAGCTTCAGACATTCATTCAGCATCTCTCTAAGTAGCAGAGCTAATGTGCTATTTTGTCGGCTATTGAGTGAATAGCTGAGATTCTACACTCCTTTGTCGGCAGACTGATATGTATCCTTTTACAAGAAAGGCATCTTGTATCTGGGTGAACAAAGAGGTGCCAAAGTGAACTCTTGTAATATTCTAGTATAGTACTCCTTTGGTTGCTCTGCTTGCATTTAGGTGCAATAACTCGTTTTGGAAGGAGCCAGATGGGGCTTAGGAGTATATGTGTTTGCATACAGAATCATGTACTGATGACATCACACATAGAGAGGGATGAAGGGAGGTGCCAAAGGAGGCTGTATAGTGAAATCTGCTAATTAGCATATGGAATCCCAGAGCCCAATGGGTACTTACCTGCAGAACCAACAGAAGATAAAATAGTCCACCTGATGTCTGGCTTTTGACCTGAGTGATAGAAAACATAGAAAGTATGCTTGCATATCTCTCTGATCAGTGCATATGTTCCAACTTTGTCTCCCTGTAAGAGACAAAAGTGTCACGATTGTGGGACTGCTCATATTGCCAATTGGACGTTATCTTTGAATAGTGGCAGTATTGTAGCCAATGCGGTGTATCCGAGGTGTGATTGTTGCTTATTCAAAACTTTACGCAATACCCAGTCTTGTCAACTAGAACAACAGTTGTTGTTGGTAATTTAGGATAATCTTTACGGAGGCTAGATCAATTGTGTCAAAAAATGATTGATTATACATCAATGTATTTATTCAGTAAGAAAAAAGGTGTAGATATTTTTCATAGAATATCAATACTCTTTGCTCGATATGTTTTTCATTAACTGTTTCATTTCAACCAACGTGTTTTTTATATGCGTAAAAGAGGGTCCGCTTAATCATTAGGTAAGGTACACATATTAAACTTTGGGTGCTAATTGATTTAGAAGCTGCGCAGTGTCCGAAGATTCAGACATTTATTCAGCATCTCTCTAGGTTTTAGATCAAATGTACTATTGTGAGAAAGTGGCTCTGTATATACTGTTCCAAAATAGCTAAAGGGTGTACAGAGTCCACAGTCCCCAGAGGTTTGGCAGAGGCTAAAGTTAGAAATAACCTTAGTCTCTAAAGTGGTAGCTTGGTCGAGCAGTAAGGCAGTATCAGAGGACAGTGTAAAGCATTTGTTGTACACACTCAGTCAGCGAAATGATTTCACACACTCAATAACTGAACTCTAGGCCAATGGTTTGTATAAAAAATATATGTCTGTTTTGTTTTAGAACCAACAATAGGAATTAAAATATACTTTCTCAGAATGAGATGCTTTATTTAAATACTTTTGCAATATGCAATTGGCTTTTGTAGAAAGTTATAAGTTGTTGCAATAGGCAACACAGTTTTAAACACAATAATGCATTGAGTTCAATGGAAATTTCAAGTTATTTGCAATAGATTACTTTCAGTATTACTTTAGAGATTCCAGGACTGGATCCTTGATTCAGTCCTGGGACAGTACTTAGAAACAAGTGATAAAAGTCGACTTAGTTACTACTAGGATTTTTAAGTAATATTTTGCTATTTTAAAAGTTGACACTTAGAAGAAATTTCATAGAAAACAGTCAATGATTCCCTAAGGAAGAAAATTCAAGCTGCAGGTATAGTATGTTCTCGTTACTTTTGTAATCCAGTACTGGGTGCCTAGACTCAGTACTGGGACCTTTATCCAAAACAGGTAAGTAATTAAGTTTTCAGAAGTTATACGATTTTTAAAGAATATTTAAAGTTTGCAGAAATTGACACTTTGAAGAAATTTCACAGAAAAACAGTCAATGATTCCCTATGGAAGAAAATTGGGTTACTGGTAAGTACAGTTGTAAGTATTTTTCAGAGTCAGTGCTGGGCACCAAGATCCAGCACTGGGAGCTCACCTAATAGCAGGTGAGTATTTTCGTTTTCGTTACTCGGCTGATTTTTGGTGAATTTCTAAGTTTTGAAAACTCCACACTTTGAAGAAATTTTCAGAAGAAACCAGTCAATGTTACCCTATGGAGAAAATTGAGTTATCGGTTTAAAGGTAAGTACTCGACTGGCAGAGTTAAGGTTCTGGGCATAGACTCAGGGGTCTCCCAGGGTCAGGTAGGTAGAATGTTTTCACCCTCAGCGGCACAGGGGCAGCCGGGTGCAGAGAGAGTTAGGCCCAATGTTATCCTACGAGAGGTAGGGGGGCCTTGGTTGGTGGCTGCTGACTAGCAGGCTACGCGGCTGTGGGAGCTGGGCTCCTGGTCACTTGCTCAGGGCAAATGGGGAAGTAGATGGTGTAGAGGTTACACTGCCAGGGCCACTCGGGCAGCTGGGTGCAGGGTGCTTTTGAGCTCTTGGGCGCTCAATTGATTTCAATGGGAGAGCTCCGGTTTAGAAAAAGATTGCAAGCTCGGGGACGAAAATTCTTTAGGTGCCACCACCACTTCGAGAGGTAAGTTGGGTAGTTGGAGGATAGGTAGGTACCCAGGATTTGGGCACAGGGAGCCGCAGGGCGCCGGGTGCAGGGGTGCCTTTTGGTGTCGGGAAATCTTACCCTCTGTTGATCGTGTTGGGGGGGTACCTGGTTCTGAGGCTGCAGGTGTCGTCAGGAGCGTCTAGGGAAGTCCTTGGGTGCCGGACTCGGGTTCACAGTCGTCATGGGGTCGTCCTCGTGGTCTTTGGTCACTCCGGCACAGGCCAGGCTTGGCGGGTGCAGAGTGTGTAGGGTTCGCGGTTCCGGGCTGATGCCAGGGATTAGAAGTAGATTTTGAGTAGAGCCTCTACTCATGGGAGTCCCAGGGGCTTAGAGCCAAAAGGTAGCCAGGTCCTCCGGGGTTTGTGAGGTTGCTGGCCACAATAGATGCCGGGTTGGAGCAGGAGCAGGTTCGAGTGTCGCCAGGCCTGTAGGGCTGGGGCCAAAGCAGTTGGTGTCTTCCTCTTCTTAGCAGCTGCAGGGCAGGTCTTCTTTCTTCTTCCTCTTCTTTGTATTTCGGAATCTGGAATCTGGGGAAGGAAGGTTCAGGGTGCCCCTAAATACTAAATTTAGGGGCGTTACAAGTAGGCGAAGGGCAGGAACCAATGGGTCCCTGTCCTGGGGTGAGTACACCCCCTATTCAGCCACTCTCCTCTGGGAGGGGGGCAGCAGCCTAGTCCTGATTGGGTAGGGCCTCCCATCTTCAAGATGGCGAGCGCCCGGAGATGTGCTTCACCTCGCCATCCCCACCTGAGGGGTGGGGTTGGCATGCTGGCCCATCCCCTGTCCTTATTTGGGGTTTCCGGCCAAGCTTCCCGCCAGAGTGGGGGTTGCAAGTGGCCTGGGGAAGCTCACAGAGGCGTCATGCCTTTGAAGCTTCCCCCTGCCCATCCTGGGGGAGGAGATCTAGCATCTCGGCCAGGATGTGCATTGTTGCAGACCCAGGAGAGCAGGGGCTCTCCTACCCAGGGGTCCAGCAACATGTCTGCTGTGTGGCAGCCTAGGCAGCCTCAGAACAGACGTGGATTGTAGGTTAGGTTTCAGGGGGCCTCTCTAAGATGCCCTCTGTGGTGCTTGGTACATTAAATACCATACTGGCATCAGTGTGGGTTTAATGTGCTGAGCAGTTTGATACCAAACTTCTCAGTCTTCTGTGCTGCCATTATAGTGCTGTGGAGTTCGTGTTTGACAAGCTCCCAGCACCATGTACTCTTAAATGGAAGCACTGCACTTACAGGGCCCAGGAATGGACCTGGGTACTGTAGGGGCACCGGGCTCCTGCCTCTGTGCCCACACATCTGGCATAGGGCACCCAGCTAGAGGGGTGGCTGATGTATGCCAGGGCAGTGAAGGTTGTGGGCATGGCACACAGGGATGTGTGCCATGTCGATTCTCTGTTTTGTCTTGTACCCAGACACTCAGCCTGCCAGGGCAGTGTGTGTGTGTTAGGGTACAGGGCCTCTAAGGGTGGCACAATGAGTGCTGCAGCCCTTAGAGGCCTTCCCTGGTCACAAGGCCCTGGGTACCTAGGGTACCACTTACCAGGGTCTGACATGTGGCCAGGGTTTGCCAATTTTGTTTTGAGATTTTTGTTTTGGGAAGGAACATAGGCCCTGGGCTCCTGATTGGCAGGAGTCCAGGGCACACTCAGTCAAAGTACATTCAGCAATTCAGCAAAAGGTGGGGGCATACCATTCAAGAAAGATGGCAGTTTCACACAACTATTTTGTTGGCTATTGAGTGAATAGCTGAGATTGTACACTCCTTTGTCCGCAGACTGATATGTATCCATTTACAAGAAAGGCATCTCGTATCCGGGTGAACAAGAGGCGCCAAAGTTAACTCTTGTAATATTCTAGAATAGTACACCTTTGGTTGCTTTCTTGCATTTAGGTACAAGAACTAGTTGTGGGAGGAGCCTGCTTGGGCTTAGGAGGATATGTGGTTGCATACATAATCATGTACTGATGACATCCCACATAGAGAGGGATGAAGGGAGGTGCCAAAGGAGGCTGTATTGTGAAATCTGCTAATTAGCATACGGAATCCCAGAGCCCAACGGGCACTTACCTGCAGAAGCAACAGAAGATAGAGTAGTACATATGATGTCTGGCTTTTGACTCGAGTGATAGAAAACATAGAAAGTATGCTTGCATATCTCTCTGATCGGTGCACGTTTCAAATTTGTCTCCCTGTAACAGACAAAAGTGTCACCGTTGTGGGACTGCTCATATCGCCTAGCTGATGTTATCTTTGTGCAGTGGCAGTATCGTAGCCAATGAGGTCTATCCGAGGCGTGATTATTGCTTATTGAAAACTTTACCCAATACCCCGCCATGTCAACTTGAAAAATAGTTGATATTGGCAATTTTTGATAGTCTCTATGGAGGCTGGATCAATTGTGTCAAAAGAAGATTGATTATACATCATTATAGTTATTTAGTAAGCAAAGAGGTGTAGATATTTTTCATAGAATGTCAATACTCATTGGTCAATATGTTTTTTTAACAACTGTTTTATTTCAACTAAAGTGTTTCTCATATCAGTGGAAAAGGGTTCTCTTAATCAATAGGTAAGGTACACGTATTACACTTTGTGATGTAATTGTCTTGGAAGCTGCACAGTGTCCAAAGCTTCAGACATTCATTCAGCATCTCTCTAAGTAGCAGAGCTAATGTGCTATTTTGTCGGCTATTGAGTGAATAGCTGAGATTGTACACTCCTTTGTCGGCAGACTGATATGTATCCTTTTACAGGAAAGGCATCTTGTATCTGGGTGAACAAAGAGGTGCCAAAGTGAACTCTTGTAATATTCTAGAATAGTACTCCTTTGGTTGCTCTGCTTGCATTTAGGTGCAATAACTCGTTTTGGAAGGAGCCAGATGGGGCTTAGGAGTATATGTGTTTGCATACAGAATCATGTACTGATGACATCACACATAGAGAGGGATGAAGGGAGGTGCCAAAGGAGGCTGTATAGTGAAATCTGCTAATTAGCATATGGAATCCCAGAGCCCAATGGGTACTTATCTGCAGAACCAACAGAAGATAAAATAGTCCACCTGATGTCTGGCTTTTGACCTGAGTGATAGAAAACATAGAAAGTATGCTTGCATATCTCTCTGATCAGTGCATATGTTCCAACTTTGTCTCCCTGAAAGAGACAAAAGTGTCACGATTGTGGGACTGCTCATATTGCCAATTGGACGTTATCTTTGAATAGTGGCAGTATTGTAACCAATGCGGTGTATCCGAGGTGTGATTGTTGCTTATTCAAAACTTTACGCAATACCCAGTCTTGTCAACTAGAACAACAGTTGTTGTTGGTAATTTAGGATAATCTTTACGGAGGCTAGATCAATTGTGTCAAAAAATGATTGATTATACATCAATGTATTTATTCAGTAAGAAAAAAGGTGTAGATATTTTTCATAGAATATCAATACTCTTTGCTCGATATGTTTTTCATTAACTGTTTCATTTCAACCAACGTGTTTTTTATATGCGTAAAAGAGGGTCCGCTTAATCATTAGGTAAGGTACACATATTAAACTTTGGGTGCTAATTGATTTAGAAGCTGCGCAGTGTCCGAAGATTCAGACATTTATTCAGCATCTCTCTAGGTTTTAGATCAAATGTACTATTGTGAGAAAGTGGCTCTGTATATACTGTTCCAAAATAGGTACAGGGTGTACAGAGTCCACAATCCGCAGAGGTTTGGCAGAGGCTAAAGTTAGAAATAACCTTAGTCTCTAAAGTGGTAGCTTGGTCGAGCAGTAAGGCAGTATCAGAGGACAGTGTAAAGCATTTGTTGTACACACTCAGTCAGCAAAATGATTTCACACACTCAATAACTGAACTCTAGGCCAATGGTTTGTATAAAAAATATATGTCTGTTTTGTTTTAGAACCAACAATAGGAATTAAAATATACTTTCTCAGAATGAGATGCTTTATTTAAATACTTTTGCAATATGCAATTGGCTTTTGTAGAAAGTTATAAGTTGTTGCAATAGGCAACACAGTTTTAAACACAATAATGCATTGAGTTCAATGGAAATTTCAAGTTATTTGCAATAGATTACTTTCAGGATTACTTTAGAGATTCCAGGACTGGATCCTAGATTCAGTCCTGGGACAGTACTTAGAAACAAGTGATAAAAGTCGACTTAGTTACTACTAGGATTTTTAAGTAATATTTTGCTATTTTAAAAGTTGACACTTAGAAGAAATTTCATAGAAAACAGTCAATGATTCCCTATGGAAGAAAATTCAAGCTGCAGGTATAGTATGTTCTCGTTACTTTTGTAATCCAGTACTGGGTGCCTAGACTCAGTACTGGGACCTTTATCCAAAACAGGTAAGTAATTACGTTTTCAGAAGTTATACGATTTTTAAAGAATATTTAAAGTTTGCAGAAATTGACACTTTGAAGAAATTTCACAGAAAAACAGTCAATGATTCGCCATGGAAGAAAATTGGGTTACTGGTAAGTACAGTTGTAAGTATTTTTCAGAGTCAGTGCTGGGCACCAAGATCAAGCACTGGGAGCTCACCTAATAGCAGGTGAGTATTTTCGTTTTCGTTACTCGGCTAATTTTTGGTGAATTTCTAAGTTTTGAAAACTCCACACTTTGAAGAAATTTTCTGAAGAAACCAGTCAATTTTACCCTATGGAGAAAATTGAGTTATCGGTTTAAAGGTAAGTACTCGACTGGCAGAGTTAAGGTTCTGGGCATAGACTCAGGGGTCTCCCAGGGTCAGGTAGGTAGAGTGTTTTCACCCTCAGCGGCACAGGGGCAGCCGGGTGCAGAGAGAGTTAGGCCCAATGTTATCCTATGAGAGGTAGGGGGGCCTTGGTTGGTGGCTGCTGACTAGCAGGCTACGCGGCTGTGGGAGCTGGGCTCCTGGTCACTTGCTCAGGGCAAATGGGGAAGTAGATAGGTGTAGAGGTTACACTGCCAGGGCCACTCGGGCGGCTGGGTGCAGGGTGCTTTTGAGCTCTTGGGCGCTCAATTGATTTCAATGGGAGAGCTCCGGTTTAGAAAAAGATTGCAAGCTCGGGGACGAAGATTCTTTAGGTGCCACCACCACTTCGAGAGGTAAGTTGGGTAGTTGGAGGATAGGTAGGTACCCAGGATTTGGGCACAGGGAGCCGCAGGGCGCCGGGTGCAGGGGTGCCTTTTGGTGTCGGGAAATCTTACCCTCTGTTGATCGCGTTGGGGGGGTACCTGGTTCTGAGGCTGCAGGTGTCGTCAGGAGCGTCTAGGGAAGTCCTTGGGTGCCGGACTCGGGTTCACAGTTGTCGTGGGGTCGTCCTCGTGGTCTTTGGTCACTCCGGCACAGGCCAGGCTTGGCGGGTGCAGAGTGTGTAGGGTTCGCGGTTCCGGGCTGATGCCAGGGATTAGAAGTAGATTTTGAGTAGAGCCTCTACTCATGGGAGTCCCAGGGGCTTAGAGCCAAAAGGTAGCAAGGTCCTCCGAGGTTTGTGAGGTTGCTGGCCACAATAGATGCCGGGTTGGAGCAGGAGCAGGTTCGAGTGTCGCCAGGCCTGTAGGGCTGGGGCCAAAGCAGTTGGTGTCTTCCTCTTCTTAGCAGCTGCAGGGCAGGTCTTCTTTCTTCTTCCTCTTCTTTGTATTTCGGAAGCTGGAATCTGGGGAAGGAAGGTTCAGGGTGCCCCTAAATACTAAATTTAGGGGCGTTACAGGTAGGCGAAGGGCAGGGACCAATGGGTCCCTGTCCTGGGGTGAGTACACCCCCTATTCAGCCACTCTCCTCTGGGAGGGGGGCAGCAGCCTAGTCCTGATTGGGTAGGGCCTCCCATCTTCAACATGGCGAGCGCCCGGAGATGTGCTTCACCTCGCCTTCCCCACCTGAGGGGTGGGGTTGGCAGGCTGGCCCATCCCCTGTCCTTATTTGGGGTTTCCGGCCAAGCTTCCCGCCAGAGTGGGGGTTGCAAGTGGCCTGGGGAAGCTCACTGAGGCGGCATGCCTTTGAAGCTTCCCCCAGCCCATCCTGGGGGAGGAGATCTAGCATCTCGCCCAGGATGTGCATTGTTGCAGACCCAGGAGAGCAGGGGCTCTCCTACCCAGGGGTCCAGCAACATGTCTGCTGTGTGGCAGCCTAGGCAGCCTCAGAACAGACGTGGATTGTAGGTTAGGTTTCAGGGGGCCTCTCTAAGATGCCCTCTGTGGTGCTTGGTACATTAAATACCATACTGGCATCAGTGTGGGTTTAATGTGCTGAGCAGTTTGATACCAAACTTCTCAGTCTTCTGTGCTGCCATTATAGTGCTGTGGAGTTCGTGTTTGACAAGCTCCCAGCACCATGTACTCTTAAATGGAAGCACTGCACTTACAGGGCCCAGGAATGGACCTGGGTACTGTAGGGGCACCGGGCTCCTGCCTCTGTGCCCACACCACTGGCATAGGGCACCCAGCTAGAGGGGTGGCTGATGTATGCCAGGGCAGTGAAGGTTGTGGGCACGGCACACAGGGACGTGTGCCATGTCGATTCTCTGTTTTGTCTTGTACCCAGACACTCAGCCTGCCAGGGCAGTGTGTGTGTGTTAGGGTACAGGGCCTCTAAGGGTGGCACAATGAGTGCTGCAGCCCTTAGAGGCCTTCCCTGGTCACAAGGCCCTGGGTACCTAGGGTACCACTTACCAGGGGCTGACATGTGGCCAGGTTTTGCCAATTTTGTTTTGAGATTTTTGTTTTGGGAAGTAACATAGGCCCTGGGCTCCTGATTGTCAGGAGTCCAGGGCACACTCAGTCAAAGTACATTCAGCAATTCAGCAAAAAGTGGGGACATACCATTCAAGAAAGATGGCACTTTCACACAACTATTTTGTCGGCTATTGAGTGAATAGCTGAGATTGTACACTCCTTTGTCCGCAGACTGATATGTATCCATTTACAAGAAAGGCATCTCGTATCCGGGTGAACAAGAGGCGCCAAAGTTAACTCTTGTAATATTCTAGAATAGTACACCTTTGGTTGCTTTCTTGCATTTAGGTACAAGAACTAGTTTTGGGAGGAGCCTGCTTGGGCTTAGGAGGATATGTGGTTGCATACATAATCATGTACTGATGACATCCCACATAGAGAGGGATGAAGGGAGGTGCCAAAGGAGGCTGTATAGTGAAATCTGCTAATTAGCATACGGAATCCCAGAGCCCAACGGGCACTTACCTGCAGAAGCAACAGAAGATAGAGTAGTACATATGATGTCTGGCTTTTGACTCGAGTGATAGAAAACATAGAAAGTATGCTTGCATATCTCTCTGATCAGTGCATATGTTCCAACTTTGTCTCCCTGTAAGAGACAAAAGTGCCACGATTGTGGGACTGCTCATATTGCCAATTGGACGTTATCTTTGAATAGTGGCAGTATTGTAACCAATGCGGTGTATCCGAGGTGTGATTGTTGCTTATTCAAAATTTACGCAATACCCAGTCTTGTCAACTTGAACAACAGTTGTTGTTGGTAATTTAGGATAATCTTTACGGAGGCTAGATCAATTGTGTCAAAAAATGATTGATTATACATCAATGTATTTATTCAGTAAGAAAAAAGGTGTAGATATTTTTCATAGAATATCAATACTCTTTGCTCGATATGTTTTTCATTAACTGTTTCATTTCAACCAACGTGTTTTTTATATGCGTAAAAGAGGGTCCGCTTAATCATTAGGTAAGGTACACATATTAAACTTTGGGTGCTAATTGATTTAGAAGCTGCGCAGTGTCCGAAGATTCAGACATTTTTTCAGCATCTCTCTAGGTTTTAGATCAAATGTACTATTGTGAGAAAGTGGCTCTGTATATACTGTTCCAAAATAGGTACAGGGTGTACAGAGTCCACAGTCCCCAGAGGTTTGGCAGAGGCTAAAGTTAGAAATAACCTTAGTCTCTAAAGTGGTAGCTTGGTCGAGCAGTAAGGCAGTATCAGAGGACAGTGTAAAGCATTTGTTGTACACACTCAGTCAGCGAAATGATTTCACACACTCAATAACTGAACTCTAGGCCAATGGTTTGTATAAAAAATATATGTCTGTTTTGTTTTAGAACCAACAATAGGAATTAAAATATACTTTCTCAGAATGAGATGCTTTATTTAAATACTTTTGCAATATGCAATTGGCTTTTGTAGAAAGTTATAAGTTGTTGCAATAGGCAACACAGTTTTAAACACAATAATGCATTGAGTTCAATGGAAATTTCAAGTTATTTGCAATAGATTACTTTCAGGATTACTTTAGAGATTCCAGGACTGGATCCTAGATTCAGTCCTGGGACAATACTTAGAAACAAGTGATAAAAGTCGACTTAGTTACTACTAGGATTTTTAAGTAATATTTTGCTATTTTAAAAGTTGACACTTAGAAGAAATTTCATAGAAAACAGTCAATGATTCCCTATGGAAGAAAATTCAAGCTGCAGGTATAGTATGTTCTCGTTACTTTTGTAATCCAGTACTGGGTGCCTAGACTCAGTACTGGGACCTTTATCCAAAACAGGTAAGTAATTAAGTTTTCAGAAGTTATACGATTTTTAAAGAATATTTAAAGTTTGCAGAAATTGACACTGAAGAAATTTCACAGAAAAACAGTCAATGATTCCCTATGGAAGAAAATTGGGTTACTGGTAAGTACAGTTGTAAGTATTTTTCAGAGTCAGTGCTGGGCACCAAGATCCAGCACTTGGAGCTCACCTAATAGCAGGTGAGTATTTTCGTTTTCGTTACTCGGCTGATTTTTGGTGAATTTCTAAGTTTTGAAAACTCCACACTTTGAAGAAATTTTCAGAAGAAACCAGTCAATGTTACCCTATGGAGAAAATTGAGTTATCGGTTTAAAGGTAAGTACTCGACTGGCAGAGTTAAGGTTCTGGGCATAGACTCAGGGGTCTCCCAGGGTCAGGTAGGTAGAGTGTTTTCACCCTCAGCGGCACAGGGGCAGCCGGGTGCAGAGAGAGTTAGGCCCAATGTTATCCTATGAGAGGTAGGGGGGCCTTGGTTGGTGGCTGCTGACTAGCAGGCTACGCGGCTGTGGGAGCTGGGCTCCTGGTCACTTGCTCAGGGCAAATGGGGAAGTAGATAGGTGTAGAGGTTACACTGCCAGGGCCACTCGGGCGGCTGGGTGCAGGGTGCTTTTGAGCTCTTGGGCGCTCAATTGATTTCAATGGGAGAGCTCCGGTTTAGAAATAGATTGCAAGCTCGGGGACGAAGATTCTTTAGGTGCCACCACCACTTCGAGAGGTAAGTTGGGTAGTTGGAGGATAGGTAGGTACCCAGGATTTGGGCACAGGGAGCCGCAGGGCGCCGGGTGCAGGGGTGCCTTTTGGTGTCGGGAAATCTTACCCTCTGTTGATCGTGTTGGGGGGGTACCTGGTTCTGAGGCTGCAGGTGTCGTCAGGAGCGTCTAGGGAAGTCCTTGGGTGCCGGACTCGGGTTCACAGTCGTCGTGGGGTCGTCCTCGTGGTCTTTGGTCACTCCGGCACAGGCCAGGCTTGGCGGGTGCAGAGTGTGTAGGGTTCGCGGTTCCGGGCTGATGCCAGGGATTAGAAGTAGATTTTGAGTAGAGCCTCTACTCATGGGAGTCCCAGGGGCTTAGAGCCAAAAGGTAGCCAGGTCCTCCGGGGTTTGTGAGGTTGCTGGCCACAATAGATGCCGGGTTGGAGCAGGAGCAGGTTCGAGTGTCGCCAGGCCTGTAGGGCTGGTGCCAAAGCAGCTGGTGTCTTCCTCTTCTTAGCAGCTGCAGGGCAGGTCTTCTTTCTTCTTCCTCTTCTTTGTATTTCGGAATCTGGAATCTGGGGAAGGAAGGTTCAGGGTGCCCCTAAATACTAAATTTAGGGGCGTTACAGGTAGGCGAAGGGCAGGGACCAATGGGTCCCTGTCCTGGGGTGAGTACACCCCCTATTCAGCCACTCTCCTCTGGGAGGGGGGCAGCAGCCTAGTCCTGATTGGGTAGGGCCTCCCATCTTCAAGATGGCGAGCGCCCGGAGATGTGCTTCACCTCGCCTTCCCCACCTGAGGGGTGGAGTTGGCAGGCTGGCCCATCCCCTGTCCTTGTTTGGGGTTTCCGGCCAAGCTTCCCGCCAGAGTGGGGGTTGCAAGTGGCCTGGGGAAGCTCACAGAGGCGTCATGCCTTTGAAGCTTCCCCCTGCCCATCCTGGGGGAGGAGATCTAGCATCTCGGCCAGGATGTGCATTGTTGCAGACCCAGGAGAGCAGGGGCTCTCCTACCCAGGGGTCCAGCAACATGTCTGCTGTGTGGCAGCCTAGGCAGCCTCAGAACAGACGTGGATTGTAGGTTAGGTTTCAGGGGGCCTCTCTAAGATGCCCTCTGTGGTGCTTGGTACATTAAATACCATACTGGCATCAGTGTGGGTTTAATGTGCTGAGCAGTTTGATACCAAACTTCTCAGTCTTCTGTGCTGCCATTATAGTGCTGTGGAGTTCGTGTTTGACAAGCTCCCAGCACCATGTACTCTTAAATGGAAGCACTGCACTTACAGGGCCCAGGAATGGACCTGGGTACTGTAGGGGCACCGGGCTCCTGCCTCTGTGCCCACACCACTGGCATAGGGCACCCAGCTAGAGGGGTGGCTGATGTATGCCAGGGCAGTGAAGGTTGTGGGCATGGCACACAGGGATGTGTGCCATGTCGATTCTCTGTTTTGTCTTGTACCCAGACACTCAACCTGCCAGGGCAGTGTGTGTGTGTTAGGGTACAGGGCCTCTAAGGGTGGCACAATGAGTGCTGCAGCCCTTAGAGGCCTTCCCTGGTCACAAGGCCCTGGGTACCTAGGGTACCACTTACCAGGGGCTGACATGTGGCCAGGGTTTGCCAATTTTGTTTTGAGATTTTTGTTTTGGGAAGTAACATAGGCCCTGGGCTCCTGATTGGCAGGAGTCCAGGGCACACTCAGTCAAAGTACATTCAGCAATTCAGCAAAAAGTGGGGGCATACCATTCAAGAAAGATGGCACTTTCACACAACTATTTTGTCGGCTATTGAGTGAATAGCTGAGATTGTACACTCCTTTGTCCGCAGACTGATATGTATCCATTTACAAGAAAGGCATCTCGTATCCGGGTGAACAAGAGGCGCCAAAGTTAACTCTTGTAATATTCTAGAATAGTACACTGTTATGAAGAAAGAATGGGCGCAGGCAATGTCTTGTATTAATGAATGATGATTTATTCTTTAGATCCAAATCATTAGTTACATGTTACAGGAAGATGTTCTGTTCCTTCTTAATGCCCCACCAGGAGCAGCGTCCTCCCTGCTCAGCCCCTTCTCACCAACTGATCCCACTAGAATTCCAACCACCCTCAACATTCTAACATACCTCATCAAAGACTGAGCAGGCAGGCAGAGAGCCAGAGTAGGGAGAGTGTATAGAGAATAAGCACATCACAACACATCTCCCCCCTTATAATATTCGAAAACAATCAACAAGTGTTATGATAATACAACACTCACTGAGCATAGGAGGATGCATTAATAACAACAAATTAAACATCACCCCCCCAGCGATAATGATCATAACAGTAAAATGCATGACGATAAAATTTAACACACATTTAGTAGAAAGGAAAGATGAATAACCAACACATTAAACACCATCCTTCCCCTGATAATGATCAAAAACAAAATTGCAAAACAAGCATGAAAACTCAGACTACAACTATGGGTACAAGACACAACACTACACCCCACAACGTACCCATTATGCCTCATAAAAAGGCACAAGACTGCGGCAGAAAAGGGAACTACAACCCTAAGCTGCACAACCTGAGACAAGACAGATCCACCAATAAAAACAGATCTAAGACTAAATCCCATAACCCTAACCAAACATAGGGTACCTTAAAACTCAAAATGCTTTATAGGTAACTAAAACTGACAGAACTAGGGTATCCCTTAACCCTAAAACACACTTGCGATAACTATGAGTAACCATAACTCATGTCAAATCTAGGGTATCCCTTTAACCCAAAAACACACTCGCAAAAGACTATGGGTAATTATACCCCACGACGAATTTTAGGGTATCCCTTAACCCTAAAACACACACTCAATATACACTATGGGAAATTTATAGCCCATGTCAAAATTTAGGGTATCCCTTAACCCTATAACACACACACGCAAAACACTATGGGTATTTATAACCCAAGACAAAATTTAGGGTAACCTTTAACCCAAGACACACCCACACGTGGGTGACTCTAGACCATTTAGGGTATCCTTTAACCCTTATACAAACACAGGGTAACCTTCAACCCCCTACAGTTCAAGGCAACATATCAAAACAAGTATGTCCTTGAACCCCAAAATATATTGGCCACAATAAGGAATTTAAACTCAAATGCACAAAACCCCCAATAATAAACTGTAACCCAACCAACCACCACATCCTAGGGAAATAAACCCCACCATTCAGAACATAAAAACAATAACAGTGTCACATTGCTGAAAAATAAAGAAGAGGAAAGTCTCTGGCTCCGGTGAGCGATCTCTCACCCGAGATTCTCACCTAGGACTCCCCCAGCTGATAACTTTCAATCCAGTGACATCATGCAGGATAGCGTCCCGAAATACCCGCGTTCAAAGAATTCCTAAATCCACCATCACGAAACTCGCCGCGCAGTGGTTACCAGGGCAACGTCCAACGACCTTCCGCGTTGAACTACGCAATTACGAAACGCCGTAACAACAACGCTGAGGTCACCAAGGAACATCCGGGGTCGCGTTGACAATACGCGTTCCACAATGACACGCATCGGAGAAGAACTTGAAGGACGGCTCAGCGCGCGGAAACCCACTCTTCAAGAGAACCACGCGCTACTTACAGAATGCCGGTATGTTTTTAAACCTCAAATCAATATCCGCCCGTTATGGCCACCATCTTAGGACGTTAAATTACTCCCATAGCTGTCACGCCAATACTCCATGCGAGCACGAAGTCCAGGCAAACACTTCCTGGGGCTCGACTCGTGCCCCCCGACACAGGAGTGTCCGATCATAAATCCACAGTTTAGTCACAGTCTCTCTTTATTTTTTTTTAAAAGCCCGATTGCGGCGGTTGCAAATTACCGCATACTTCCAGTCTCAACATAGACATAGCAGCATAAGGGCAAACAAAACTCGTGGAAGTAATTCCACAAAAGTCACTGCAAGATCCACTTCTTGGCAGACAAAGTCGGAGAAATTCCTACTGTACTGTACCACAGTTTACTCCGGAACAGCTCCCAGTTGCCAAATCCCCAGTACACGGTGCAGCTGTCTATTCCTCTGACACGTTGCAGCTCAAGTCAGACATAACCAACACCAATTGAAACGGGCACACAGACTGAAATGCGATGCTCCGTAGTGCGTGTGTGATGCTGTGATGCTGATCAGTCCCTTTCCCTTGCGCCGGAATTCATATCGTCATCATTTTCACCTCAGCAGCAGCAAATAATAGACTACCAGCCTTTACTCCTCACAGGGATGTCGGTTTTACCCAGGACCAAACAGCAACTAGTCCAATCAGTCTTTTGGGGAACTCTCACCCCAGTCCATCATCAGGCACCTCCACAATAGGGCTGACCGGTCTTATGGTCACTGGTGGGGCTTGTGGAGTGCAAAATTACTTCTTTTTTTTTCCTTAAGTGCGCTTCTTCAGTTCCAAGTTCATCCAAAGTAGGCCCTTCAGTTCACAAGTCCAAACTCTATGAAGGTACACGCAGGTTCTTTAACTCGTCGCCAGTGTTATGAAGAAAGAATGGGCGCAGGCAATGTCTTGTATTAATGAATGATGATTTATTCTTTAGATCCAAATCATTAGTTACATGTTACAGGAAGATGTTCTGTTCCTTCTTAATGCCCCACCAGGAGCAGCGTCCTCCCTGCTCAGCCCCTTCTCACCAACTGATCCCACTAGAATTCCAACCACCCTCAACATTCTAACATACCTCATCAAAGACTGAGCAGGCAGGCAGAGAGCCAGAGTAGGGAGAGTGTATAGAGAATAAGCACATCACAACACACACCTTTGGTTGCTTTCTTGCATTTAGGTACAAGAACTAGTTTTGGGAGGAGCCTGCTTGGGCTTAGGAGGATATGTGGTTGCATACATAATCATGTACTGATGACATCCCACATAGAGAGGGATGAAGGGAGGTGCCAAAGGAGGCTGTATAGTGAAATCTGCTAATTAGCATACGGAATCCCAGAGCCCAACGGGCACTTACCTGCAGAAGCAACAGAAGATAGAGTAGTACATATGATGTCTGGCTTTTGACTCGAGTGATAGAAAACATAGAAAGTATGCTTGCATATCTCTCTGATCGGTGCACGTTTCAAATTTGTCTCCCTGTAACAGACAAAAGTGTCACCGTTGTGGGACTGCTCATATCGCCTAGCTGATGTTATCTTTGTGCAGTGGCAGTATCGTAGCCAATGAGGTCTATCCGAGGCGTGATTATTGCTTATTGAAAACTTTACCCAATACCCCGCCATGTCAACTTGAAAAATAGTTGATATTGGCAATTTTTGATAGTCTCTATGGAGGCTGGATCAATTGTGTCAAAAGAAGATTGATTATACATCATTATAGTTATTTAGTAAGCAAAGAGGTGTAGATATTTTTCATAGAATGTCAATACTCATTGGTCAATATGTTTTTTTAACAACTGTTTTATTTCAACTAAAGTGTTTCTCATATCAGTGGAAAAGGGTTCTCTTAATCAATAGGTAAGGTACACGTATTACACTTTGTGATGTAATTGTCTTGGAAGCTGCACAGTGTCCAAAGCTTCAGACATTCATTCAGCATCTCTCTAAGTAGCAGAGCTAATGTGCTATTTTGTCGGCTATTGAGTGAATAGCTGAGATTGTACACTCCTTTGTCGGCAGACTGATATGTATCCTTTTACAGGAAAGGCATCTTGTATCTGGGTGAACAAAGAGGTGCCAAAGTGAACTCTTGTAATATTCTAGAATAGTACTCCTTTGGTTGCTCTGCTTGCATTTAGGTGCAATAACTCGTTTTGGAAGGAGCCAGATGGGGCTTAGGAGTATATGTGTTTGCATACAGAATCATGTACTGATGACATCACACATAGAGAGGGATGAAGGGAGGTGCCAAAGGAGGCTGTATAGTGAAATCTGCTAATTAGCATATGGAATCCCAGAGCCCAATGGGTACTTATCTGCAGAACCAACAGAAGATAAAATAGTCCACCTGATGTCTGGCTTTTGACCTGAGTGATAGAAAACATAGAAAGTATGCTTGCATATCTCTCTGATCAGTGCATATGTTCCAACTTTGTCTCCCTGAAAGAGACAAAAGTGTCACGATTGTGGGACTGCTCATATTGCCAATTGGACGTTATCTTTGAATAGTGGCAGTATTGTAACCAATGCGGTGTATCCGAGGTGTGATTGTTGCTTATTCAAAACTTTACGCAATACCCAGTCTTGTCAACTAGAACAACAGTTGTTGTTGGTAATTTAGGATAATCTTTACGGAGGCTAGATCAATTGTGTCAAAAAATGATTGATTATACATCAATGTATTTATTCAGTAAGAAAAAAGGTGTAGATATTTTTCATAGAATATCAATACTCTTTGCTCGATATGTTTTTCATTAACTGTTTCATTTCAACCAACGTGTTTTTTATATGCGTAAAAGAGGGTCCGCTTAATCATTAGGTAAGGTACACATATTAAACTTTGGGTGCTAATTGATTTAGAAGCTGCGCAGTGTCCGAAGATTCAGACATTTATTCAGCATCTCTCTAGGTTTTAGATCAAATGTACTATTGTGAGAAAGTGGCTCTGTATATACTGTTCCAAAATAGGTACAGGGTGTACAGAGTCCACAATCCGCAGAGGTTTGGCAGAGGCTAAAGTTAGAAATAACCTTAGTCTCTAAAGTGGTAGCTTGGTCGAGCAGTAAGGCAGTATCAGAGGACAGTGTAAAGCATTTGTTGTACACACTCAGTCAGCAAAATGATTTCACACACTCAATAACTGAACTCTAGGCCAATGGTTTGTATAAAAAATATATGTCTGTTTTGTTTTAGAACCAACAATAGGAATTAAAATATACTTTCTCAGAATGAGATGCTTTATTTAAATACTTTTGCAATATGCAATTGGCTTTTGTAGAAAGTTATAAGTTGTTGCAATAGGCAACACAGTTTTAAACACAATAATGCATTGAGTTCAATGGAAATTTCAAGTTATTTGCAATAGATTACTTTCAGGATTACTTTAGAGATTCCAGGACTGGATCCTAGATTCAGTCCTGGGACAGTACTTAGAAACAAGTGATAAAAGTCGACTTAGTTACTACTAGGATTTTTAAGTAATATTTTGCTATTTTAAAAGTTGACACTTAGAAGAAATTTCATAGAAAACAGTCAATGATTCCCTATGGAAGAAAATTCAAGCTGCAGGTATAGTATGTTCTCGTTACTTTTGTAATCCAGTACTGGGTGCCTAGACTCAGTACTGGGACCTTTATCCAAAACAGGTAAGTAATTACGTTTTCAGAAGTTATACGATTTTTAAAGAATATTTAAAGTTTGCAGAAATTGACACTTTGAAGAAATTTCACAGAAAAACAGTCAATGATTCGCCATGGAAGAAAATTGGGTTACTGGTAAGTACAGTTGTAAGTATTTTTCAGAGTCAGTGCTGGGCACCAAGATCAAGCACTGGGAGCTCACCTAATAGCAGGTGAGTATTTTCGTTTTCGTTACTCGGCTAATTTTTGGTGAATTTCTAAGTTTTGAAAACTCCACACTTTGAAGAAATTTTCTGAAGAAACCAGTCAATTTTACCCTATGGAGAAAATTGAGTTATCGGTTTAAAGGTAAGTACTCGACTGGCAGAGTTAAGGTTCTGGGCATAGACTCAGGGGTCTCCCAGGGTCAGGTAGGTAGAGTGTTTTCACCCTCAGCGGCACAGGGGCAGCCGGGTGCAGAGAGAGTTAGGCCCAATGTTATCCTATGAGAGGTAGGGGGGCCTTGGTTGGTGGCTGCTGACTAGCAGGCTACGCGGCTGTGGGAGCTGGGCTCCTGGTCACTTGCTCAGGGCAAATGGGGAAGTAGATAGGTGTAGAGGTTACACTGCCAGGGCCACTCGGGCGGCTGGGTGCAGGGTGCTTTTGAGCTCTTGGGCGCTCAATTGATTTCAATGGGAGAGCTCCGGTTTAGAAAAAGATTGCAAGCTCGGGACGAAGATTCTTTAGGTGCCACCACCACTTCGAGAGGTAAGTTGGGTAGTTGGAGGATAGGTAGGTACCCAGGATTTGGGCACAGGGAGCCGCAGGGCGCCGGGTGCAGGGGTGCCTTTTGGTGTCGGGAAATCTTACCCTCTGTTGATCGCGTTGGGGGGGTACCTGGTTCTGAGGCTGCAGGTGTCGTCAGGAGCGTCTAGGGAAGTCCTTGGGTGCCGGACTCGGGTTCACAGTCGTCGTGGGGTCGTCCTCGTGGTCTTTGGTCACTCCGGCACAGGCCAGGCTTGGCGGGTGCAGAGTGTGTAGGGTTCGCGGTTCCGGGCTGATGACAGGGATTAGAAGTAGATTTTGAGTAGAGCCTCTACTCATGGGAGTCCCAGGGGCTTAGAGCCAAAAGGTAGCCAGGTCCTCCGGGGTTTGTGAGGTTGCTGGCCACAATAGATGCCGGGTTGGAGCAGGAGCAGGTTCGAGTGTCGCCAGGCCTGTAGGGCTGGTGCCAAAGCAGTTGGTGTCTTCCTCTTCTTAGCAGCTGCAGGGCAGGTCTTCTTTCTTCTTCCTCTTCTTTGTATTTCGGAATCTGGAATCTGGGGAAGGAAGGTTCAGGGTGCCCCTAAATACTAAATTTAGGGGCGTTACAGGTAGGCGAAGGGCAGGGACCAATGGGTCCCTGTCCTGGGGTGAGTACACCCCCTATTCAGCCACTCTCCTCTGGGAGGGGGGCAGCAGCCTAGTCCTGATTGGGTAGGGCCTCCCATCTTCAAGATGGCGAGCGCCCGGAGATGTGCTTCACCTCGCCTTCCCCACCTGAGGGGTGGAGTTGGCAGGCTGGCCCATCCCCTGTCCTTATTTGGGGTTTCCGGCCAAGCTTCCCGCCAGAGTGGGGGTTGCAAGTGGCCTGGGGAAGCTCACAGAGGCGTCATGCCTTTGAAGCTTCCCCCTGCCCATCCTGGGGGAGGAGATCTAGCATCTCGCCCAGGATGTGCATTGTTGCAGACCCAGGAGAGCAGGGGCTCTCCTACCCAGGGGTCCAGCAACATGTCTGCTGTGTGGCAGCCTAGGCAGCCTCAGAACAGACGTGGATTGTAGGTTAGGTTTCAGGGGGCCTCTCTAAGATGCCCTCTGTGGTGCTTGGTACATTAAATACCATACTGGCATCAGTGTGGGTTTAATGTGCTGAGCAGTTTGATACCAAACTTCTCAGTCTTCTGTGCTGCCATTATAGTGCTGTGGAGTTCGTGTTTGACAAGCTCCCAGCACCATGTATTCTTAAATGGAAGCACTGCACTTACAGGGCCCAGGAATGGACCTGGGTACTGTAGGGGCACCGGGCTCCTGCCTCTGTGCCCACACCACTGGCATAGGGCACCCAGCTAGAGGGGTGGCTGATGTATGCCAGGGCAGTGAAGGTTGTGGGCATGGCACACAGGGATGTGTGCCATGTCGATTCTCTCTTTTGTCTTGTACCCAGACACTCAGCCTGCCAGGGCAGTGTGTGTGTGTTAGGGTACAGGGCCTCTAAGGGTGGCACAATGAGTGCTGCAGCCCTTAGAGGCCTTCCCTGGTCACAAGGCCCTGGGTACCTAGGGTACCACTTACCAGGGGCTGACATGTGGCCAGGGTTTGCCAATTTTGTTTTGAGATTTTTGTTTTGGGAAGGAACATAGGCGCTGGGCTCCTGATTGGCAGGAGTCCAGGGCACACTCAGTCAAAGTACATTCAGCAATTCAACAAAAAGTGGGGGCATACCATTCAAGAAAGATGGCACTTTCACACAACTATTTTGTCGGCTATTGAGTGAATAGCTGAGATTGTACACTCCTTTGTCCGCAGACTGATATGTATCCATTTACTAGAAAGGCATCTCGTATACGGGTGAACAAGAGGCGCCAAAGTTAACTCTTGTAATATTCTAGAATAGTACACCTTTGGTTGCTTTCTTGCATTTAGGTACAAGAACTAGTTGTGGGAGGAGCCTGCTTGGGCTTAGGAGGATATGTGGTTGCATACATAATCATGTACTGATGACATCCCACATAGAGAGGGATGAAGGGAGGTTCCAAAGGAGGCTGTATAGTGAAATCTGCTAATTAGCATACGGAATCCCAGAGCCCAACGGGCACTTACCTGCAGAAGCAACAGAAGATAGAGTAGTACATATGATGTCTGGCTTTTGACTCGAGTGATAGAAAACATAGAAAGTATGCTTGCATATCTCTCTGATCGGTGCACGTTTCAAATTTGTCTCCCTGTAACAGACAAAAGTGTCACCGTTGTGGGACAGCTCATATCGCCTAGCTGATGTTATCTTTGTGCAGTGGCAGTATCGTAGCCAATGAGGTCTATCCGAGGCGTGATTATTGCTTATTGAAAACTTTACCCAATACCCCGCCATGTCAACTTGAAAAATAGTTGATATTGGCAATTTTTGATAGTTTTTATGGAGGCTGGATCAATTGTGTCAAAAGAAGATTGATTATACATCATTATAGTTATTTAGTAAGCAAAGAGGTGTAGATATTTTTCATAGAATGTCAATACTCATTGGTCAATATGTTTTTTTAACAACTGTTTTATTTCAACTAAAGTGTTTCTCATATCAGTGGAAAAGGGTTCTCTTAATCAATAGGTAAGGTACACGTATTACACTTTGTGATCTAATTGTCTTGGAAGCTGCACAGTGTCCAAAGCTTCAGACATTCATTCAGCATCTCTCTAAGTAGCAGAGCTAATGTGCTATTTTGTCGGCTATTGAGTGAATAGCTGAGATTGTACACTCCTTTGTCGGCAGACTGATATGTATCCTTTTACAGGAAAGGCATCTTGTATCTGGGTGAACAAAGAGGTGCCAAAGTGAACTCTTGTAATATTCTAGAATAGTACTCCTTTGGTTGCTCTGCTTGCATTTAGGTGCAATAACTCGTTTTGGAAGGAGCCAGATGGGGCTTAGGAGTATATGTGTTTGCATACAGAATCATGTACTGATGACATCACACATAGAGAGGGATGAAGGGAGGTGCCAAAGGAGGCTGTATAGTGAAATCTGCTAATTAGCATATGGAATCCCAGAGCCCAATGGGTACTTATCTGCAGAACCAACAGAAGATAAAATAGTCCACCTGATGTCTGGCTTTTGACCTGAGTGATAGAAAACATAGAAAGTATGCTTGCATATCTCTCTGATCAGTGCATATGTTCCAACTGTGTCTCCCTGAAAGAGACAAAAGTGTCACGATTGTGGGACTGCTCATATTGCCAATTGGACGTTATCTTTGAATAGTGGCAGTATTGTAACCAATGCGGTGTATCCGAGGTGTGATTGTTGCTTATTCAAAACTTTACGCAATACCCAGTCTTGTCAACTAGAACAACAGTTGTTGTTGGTAATTTAGGATAATCTTTACGGAGGCTAGATCAATTGTGTCAAAAAATGATTGATTATACATCAATGTATTTATTCAGTAAGAAAAAAGGTGTAGATATTTTTCATAGAATATCAATACTCTTTGCTCGATATGTTTTTCATTAACTGTTTCATTTCAACCAACGTGTTTTTTATATGCGTAAAAGAGGGTCCGCTTAATCATTAGGTAAGGTACACATATTAAACTTTGGGTGCTAATTGATTTAGAAGCTGCGCAGTGTCCGAAGATTCAGACATTTATTCAGCATCTCTCTAGGTTTTAGATCAAATGTACTATTGTGAGAAAGTGGCTCTGTATATACTGTTCCAAAATAGGTACAGGGTGTACAGAGTCCACAATCCGCAGAGGTTTGGCAGAGGCTAAAGTTAGAAATAACCTTAGTCTCTAAAGTGGTAGCTTGGTCGAGCAGTAAGGCAGTATCAGAGGACAGTGTAAAGCATTTGTTGTACACACTCAGTCAGCAAAATGATTTCACACACTCAATAACTGAACTCTAGGCCAATGGTTTGTATAAAAAATATGTCTGTTTTGTTTTAGAACCAACAATAGGAATTAAAATATACTTTCTCAGAATGAGATGCTTTATTTAAATACTTTTGCAATATGCAATTGGCTTTTGTAGAAAGTTATAAGTTGTTGCAATAGGCAACACAGTTTTAAACACAATAATGCATTGAGTTCAATGGAAATTTCAAGTTATTTGCAATAGATTACTTTCAGGATTACTTTAGAGATTCCAGGACTGGATCCTAGATTCAGTCCTGGGACAGTACTTAGAAACAAGTGATAAAAGTCGACTTAGTTACTACTAGGATTTTTAAGTAATATTTTGCTATTTTAAAAGTTGACACTTAGAAGAAATTTCATAGAAAACAGTCAATGATTCCCTATGGAAGAAAATTCAAGCTGCAGGTATAGTATGTTCTCGTTACTTTTGTAATCCAGTACTGGGTGCCTAGACTCAGTACTGGGACCTTTATCCAAAACAGGTAAGTAATTACGTTTTCAGAAGTTATACGATTTTTAAAGAGTATTTAAAGTTTGCAGAAATTGACACTTTGAAGAAATTTCACAGAAAAACAGTCAATGATTCCCTATGGAAGAAAATTGGGTTACTGGTAAGTACAGTTGTAAGTATTTTTCAGAGTCACTGCTGGGCACCAAGATCCAGCACTGGGAGCTCACCTAATAGCAGGTGAGTATTTTCGTTTTCGTTACTCGGCTGATTTTTGGTGAATATTTTAAGTTTTGAAAACTCCACACTTTGAAGAAATTTTCAGAAGAAACCAGTCAATGTTACCCTATGGAGAAAATTGAGTTATCGGTTTAAAGGTAAGTACTCGACTGGCAGAGTTAAGGTTCTGGGCATAGACTCAGGGGTCTCCCAGGGTCAGGTAGGTAGAGTTTTTTCACCCTCAGCGGCACAGGGGCAGCCGGGTGCAGAGAGAGTTAGACCCAATGTTATCCTATGAGAGGTAGGGGGGCCTTGGTTGGTGGCTGCTGACTAGCAGGCTACGCGGCTGTGGGAGCTGGGCTCCTGGTCACTTGCTCAGGGCAAATGGGGAAGTAGATAGGTGTAGAGGTTACACTGCCAGGGCCACTCGGGCGGCTGGGTGCAGGGTGCTTTTGAGCTCTTGGGCGCTCAATTGATTTCAATGGGAGAGCTCCGGTTTAGAAAAAGATTGCAAGCTCGGGGACGAAGATTCTTTAGGTGCCACCACCACTTCGAGAGGTAAGTTGGGTAGTTGGAGGATAGGTAGGTACCCAGGATTTGGGCACAGGGAGCCGCAGGGAGCCGGGTGCAGGGGTGCCTTTTGGTGTCGGGAAATCTTACCCTCTGTTGATCGCGTTGGGGGGGTACCTGGTTCTGAGGCTGCAGGTGTCGTCAGGAGCGTCTAGGGAAGTCCTTGGGTGCCGGACTCAGGTTCACAGTCGTCGTGGGGTCGTCCTCGTGGTCTTTGGTCACTCCGGCACAGGCCAGGCTTGGCGGGTGCAGAGTGTGTAGGGTTCGCGGTTCCGGGCTGATGCCAGGGATTAGAAGTAGATTTTGAGTAGAGCCTCTACTCATGGGAGTCCCAGGGGCTTAGAGCCAAAAGGTAGCCAGGTCCTCCGGGGTTTGTGAGGTTGCTGGCCACAATAGATGCCGGGTTGGAGCAGGAGCAGGTTCGAGTGTCGCCAGGCCTGTATGGCTGGGGCCAAAGCAGTTGGTGTCTTCCTCTTCTTAGCAGCTGCAGGGCAGGTCTTCTTTCTTCTTCCTCTTCTTTGTATTTCGGAATCTGGAATCTGGGGAAGGAAGGTTCAGGGTGCCCCTAAATACTAAATTTAGGGGCGTTACAGGTAGGCGAAGGGCAGGGACCAATGGGTCCCTGTCCTGGGGTGAGTACACCCCCTATTCAGCCACTCTCCTCTGGGAGGGGGGCAGCAGCCTAGTCCTGATTGGGTAGGGCCTCCCATCTTCAAGATGGCGAGCGCCCGGAGATGTGCTTCACCTCGCCTTCCCCACCTGAGGGGTGGAGTTGGCAGGCTGGCCCATCCCCTGTCCTTATTTGGGGTTTCCGGCCAAGCTTCCCGCCAGAGTGGGGTTTGCAAGTGGCCTGGGGAAGCTCACAGAGGCGGCATGCCTTTGAAGCTTCCCCCTGCCCATCCTGGGGGAGGAGATCTAGCATCTCGCCCAGGATGTGCATTGTTGCAGACCCAGGAGAGCAGGGGCTCTCCTACCCAGGGGTCCAGCAACATGTCTGCTGTGTGGCAGCCTAGGCAGCCTCAGAACAGACGTGGATTGTAAATTAGGTTTCAGGGGGCCTCTCTAAGATGCCCTCTGTGGTGCTTGGTACATTAAATACCATACTGGCATCAGTGTGGGATTAATGTGCTGAGCAGTTTGATACCAAACTTCTCAGTCTTCTGTGCTGCCATTATAGTGCTGTGGAGTTCGTGTTTGACAAGCTCCCAGCACCATGTACTCTTAAATGGAAGCACTGCACTTACAGGGCCCAGGAATGGACCTGGGTACTGTAGGGGCACCGGGCTCCTGCCTCTGTGCCCACACCACTGGCATAGGGCACCCAGCTAGAGGGGTGGCTGATGTATGCCAGGGCAGTGAAGGTTGTGGGCATGGCACACAGGGATGTGTGCCACGTCGATTCTCTGTTTTGTCTTGTACCCAGACACTCAGCCTGCCAGGGCAGTGTGTGTGTGTTAGGGTACAGGGCCTCTAAGGGTGGCACAATGAGTGCTGCAGCCCTTAGAGGCCTTCCCTGGTCACAAGGCCCTGGGTACCTAGGGTACCACTTACCAGGGGCTGACATGTGGCCAGGGTTTGCCAATTTTGTTTTGAGATTTTTGTTTTGGGAAGGAACATAGGCCCTGGGCTCCTGATTGGCAGGAGTCCAGGGCACACTCAGTCAAAGTACATTCAGCAATTCAGCAAAAAGTGGGGGCATACCATTCAAGAAAGATGGCACTTTCACACAACTATTTTGTCGGCTATTGAGTGAATAGCTGAGATTGTACACTCCTTTGTCCGCAGACTGATATGTATCCATTTACAAGAAAGGCATCTCGTATCCGGGTGAACAAGAGGCGCCAAAGTTAACTCTTGTAATATTCTAGAATAGTACACCTTTGGTTGCTTTCTTGCATTTAGGTACAAGAACTAGTTTTGGGAGGAGCCTGCTTGGGCTTAGGAGGATATGTGGTTGCATACATAATCATGTACTGATGACATCCCACATAGAGAGGGATGAAGGGAGGTGCCAAAGGAGGCTGTATAGTGAAATCTGCTAATTAGCATACGGAATCCCAGAGCCCAACGGGCACTTACCTGCAGAAGCAACAGAAGATAGAGTAGTACATATCATGTCTGGCTTTTGACTCGAGTGATAGAAAACATAGAAAGTATGCTTGCATATCTCTCTGATCGGTGCACGTTTCAAATTTGTCTCCCTGTAACAGACAAAAGTGTCACCGTTGTGGGACTGCTCATATCGCCTAGCTGATGTTATCTTTGTGCAGTGGCAGTATCGTAGGCAATGAGGTCTATCCGAGGTGTGATTATTGCTTATTGAAAACTTTACCCAATACCCTGCCATGTCAACTTGAAAAATAGTTGATATTGGCAATTTTTGATAGTCTCTATGGAGGCTGGATCAATTGTGTCAAAAGAAGATTGATTATACATCATTATAGTTATTTAGTAAGCAAAGAGGTGTAGATATTTTTCATAGAATGTCAATACTCATTGGTCAATATGTTTTTTTAACAACTGTTTTATTTCAACTAAAGTGTTTCTCATATCTGTGGAAAAGGGTCCTCTTAATCAATAGGTAAGGTACACGTATTAAACTTTGTGATCTAATTGTCTTGGAAGCTGCACAGTGTCCAAAGCTTCAGACATTCATTCAGCATCTCTCTAAGTAGCAGAGCTAATGTGCTATTTTGTCGGCTATTGAGTGAATAGCTGAGATTGTACACTCCTTTGTCGGCAGACTGATATGTATCCTTTTACAAGAAAGGCATCTTGTATCTGGGTGAACAAAGAGGTGCCAAAGTGAACTCTTGTAATATTCTAGAATAGTACTCCTTTGGTTGCTCTGCTTGCATTTAGGTACAATAACTCGTTTTGGAAGGAGCCAGATGGGGCTTAGGAGTATATGTGTTTGCATACAGAATCATGTACTGATGACATCACACATAGAGAGGGATGAAGGGAGGTGCCAAAGGAGGCTGTATAGTGAAATCTGCTAATTAGCATATGGAATCCCAGAGCCCAATGGGTACTTATCTGCAGAACCAACAGAAGATAAAGTAGTCCACCTGTTGTCTGGCTTTTGACCTGAGTGATAGAAAACATAGAAAGTATGCTTGCATATCTCTCTGATCAGTGCATATGTTCCAACTTTGTCTCCCTGTAAGAGACAAAAGTGTCACGATTGTGGGACTGCTCATATTGCCAATTGGACGTTATCTTTGAATAGTGGCAGTATTGTAACCAATGCGGTGTATCCGAGGTGTGATTGTTGCTTATTCAAAACTTTACGCAATACCCAGTCTTGTCAACTTGAACAACAGTTGTTGTTGGTAATTTAGGATAATCTTTACGGAGGCTAGATCAATTGTGTCAAAAAATGATTGATTATACATCAATGTATTTATTCAGTAAGAAAAAAGGTGTAGATATTTTTCATAGAATATCAATACTCTTTGCTCGATATGTTTTTCATTAACTGTTTCATTTCAACCAACGTGTTTTTTATATGCGTAAAAGAGGGTCCGCTTAATCATTAGGTAAGGTACACATATTAAACTTTGGGTGCTAATTGATTTAGAAGCTGCGCAGTGTCCGAAGATTCAGACATTTATTCAGCATCTCTCTAGGTTTTAGATCAAATGTACTATTGTGAGAAAGTGGCTCTGTATATACTGTTCCAAAATAAGTACAGGGTGTACAGACTCCACAGTCCCCAGAGGTTTGGCAGAGGCTAAAGTTAGAAATAACCTTAGTCTCTAAAGTGGTAGCTTGGTCGAGCAGTAAGGCAGTATCAGAGGACAGTGTAAAGCATTTGTTGTACACACTCAGTCAGCGAAATGATTTCACACACTCAATAACTGAACTCTAGGCCAATGGTTTGTATAAAAAAGATATGTCTGTTTTGTTTTAGAACCAACAATAGGAATTAAAATATACTTTCTCAGAATGAGATGCTTTATTTAAATACTTTTGCAATATGCAATTGGCTTTTGTAGAAAGTTATAAGTTGTTGCAATAGGCAACACAGTTTTAAACACAATAATGCATTGAGTTCAATGGAAATTTCAAGTTATTTGCAATAGATTACTTTCAGGATTACTTTAGAGATTCCAGGACTGGATCCTAGATTCAGTCCTGGGACAATACTTAGAAACAAGTGATAAAAGTCGACTTAGTTACTACTAGGATTTTTAAGTAATATTTTGCTATTTTAAAAGTTGACACTTAGAAGAAATTTCATAGAAAACAGTCAATGATTCCCTATGGAAGAAAATTCAAGCTGCAGGTATAGTATGTTCTCGTTACTTTTGTAATCCAGTACTGGGTGCCTAGACTCAGTACTGGGACCTTTATCCAAAACAGGTAAGTAATTACGTTTTCAGAAGTTATACGATTTTTAAAGAATATTTAAAGTTTGCAGAAATTGACACTTTGAAGAAATTTCACAGAAAAACAGTCAATGATTCCCTATGGAAGAAAATTGGGTTACTGGTAAGTACAGTTGTAAGTATTTTTCAGAGTCAGTGCTGGGCACCAAGATCCAGCACTGGGAGCTCACCTAATAGCAGGTGAGTATTTTCGTTTTCGTTACTCGGCTGATTTTTGGTGAATATTTTAAGTTTTGAAAACTCCACACTTTGAAGAAATTTTCAGAAGAAACCAGTCAATGTTACCCTATGGAGAAAATTGAGTTATCGGTTTAAAGGTAAGTACTCGACTGGCAGAGTTAAGGTTCTGGGCATAGACTCAGGGGTCTCCCAGGGTCAGGTAGGTAGAGTTTTTTCACCCTCAGCGGCACAGGGGCAGCCGGGTGCAGAGAGAGTTAGACCCAATGTTATCCTATGAGAGGTAGGGGGGCCTTGGTTGGTGGCTGCTGACTAGCAGGCTACGCGGCTGTGGGAGCTGGGCTCCTGGTCACTTGCTCAGGGCAAATGGGGAAGTAGATAGGTGTAGAGGTTACACTGCCAGGGCTACTCGGGCGGCTGGGTGCAGGGTGCTTTTGAGCTCTTGGGCGCTCAATTGATTTCAATGGGAGAGCTCCGGTTTAGAAAAAGATTGCAAGCGCGGGGACGAAGATTCTTTAGGTGCCACCACCACTTCGAGAGGTAAGTTGGGTAGTTAGAGGATAGGTAGGTACCCAGGATTTGGGCACAGGGAGCCGCAGGGCGCCGGGTGCAGGGGTGCCTTTTGGTGTCGGGAAATCTTACCCTCTGTTGATCGCGTTGGGGGGGTACCTGGTTCTGAGGCTGCAGGTGTCGTCAGGAGCGTCTAGGGAAGTCCTTGGGTGCCGGACTCGGGTTCACAGTCGTCGTGGGGTCGTCCTCGTGGTCTTTGGTCACTCCGGCACAGGCCAGGCTTGGCGGGTGCAGAGTGTGTAGGGTTCGCGGTTCCGGGCTGATGCCAGGGATTAGAAGTAGATTTTGAGTAGAGCCTCTACTCATGGGAGTTCCAGGGGCTTAGAGCCAAACGGTAGCAAGGTCCTCCGGGGTTTGTGAGGTTGCTGGCCACAATAGATGCCGGGTTGGAGCAGGAGCAGGTTCGAGTGTCGCCAGGCCTGTAGGGCTGGGGCCAAAGCAGTTGGTGTCTTCCTCTTCTTAGCAGCTGCAGGGCAGGTCTTCTTTCTTCGTCCTCTTCTTTGTATTTCGGAATCTGGAATCTGGGGAAGGAAGGTTCAGGGTGCCCCTAAATACTAAATTTAGGGGCGTTACAGGTAGGCGAAGGGCAGGGGCCAATGGGTCCCTGTCCTGGGGTGAGTACACCCCCTATTCAGCCACTCTCCTCTGGGAGGGGGGCAGCAGCCTAGTCCTGATTGGGTAGGGCCTCCCATCTTCAAGATGGCGAGCGCCCGGAGATGTGCTTCACCTCGCCTTCCCCACCTGAGGGGTGGGGTTGGCAGGCTGGCCCATCCCCTGTCCTTATTTGGGGTTTCCGGCCAAGCTTCCCGCCAGAGTGGGGGTTGCAAGTGGCCTGGGGAAGCTCACTGAGGCGGCATGCCTTTGAAGCTTCCCCCTGCCCATCCTGGGGGAGGAGATCTAGCATCTCGCCCAGGATGTGCATTGTTGCAGACCCAGGAGAGCAGGGGCTCTCCTACCCAGGGGTCCAGCAACATGTCTGCTGTGTGGCAGCCTAGGCAGCCTCAGAACAGACGTGGATTGTAGGTTAGGTTTCAGGGGGCCTCTCTAAGATGCCCTCTGTGGTGCTTGGTACATTAAATACCATACTGGCATCAGTGTGGGTTTAATATGCTGAGCAGTTTGATACCAAACTTCTCAGTCTTCTGTGCTGCCATTATAGTGCTGTGGAGTTCGTGTTTGACAAGCTCCCAGCACCATGTACTCTTAAATGGAAGCACTGCACTTACAGGGCCCAGGAATGGACCTGGGCACTGTAGGGGCACCGGGCTCCTGCCTCTGTGCCCACACCACTGGCATAGGGCACCCAGCTAGAGGGGTGGCTGATGTATGCCAGGGCAGTGAAGGTTGTGGGCATGGCACACAGGGATGTGTGCCACGTCGATTCTCTGTTTTGTCTTGTGCCCAGACACTCAGCCTGCCAGGGCAGTGTGTGTGTGTTAGGGTACAGGGCCTCTAAGGGTGGCACAATGAGTGCTGCAGCCCTTAGAGGCCTTCCCTGGTCACAAGGCCCTGGGTACCTAGTGTACCACTTACCAGGGGCTGACATGTGGCCAGGGTTTGCCAATTTTGTTTTGAGATTTTTGTTTTGGGAAGGAACATAGGCCCTGGGCTCCTGATTGGCAGGAGTCCAGGGCACACTCAGTCAAAGTACATTCAGCAATTCAGCAAAAAGTGGGGGCATACCATTCAAGAAAGATGGCACTTTCACACAACTATTTTGTCGGCTATTGAGTGAATAGCTGAGATTGTACACTCCTTTGTCCGCAGACTGATATGTATCCATTTACAAGAAAGGCATCTCGTATCCGGGTGAACAAGAGGCGCCAAAGTTAACTCTTGTAATATTCTAGAATAGTACACCTTTGGTTGCTTTCTTGCATTTAGGTACAAGAACTAGTTTTGGGAGGAGCCTGCTTGGGCTTAGGAGGATATGTGGTTGCATACATAATCATGTACTGATGACATCCCACATAGAGAGGGACGAAGGGAGGTGCCAAAGGAGGCTGTATAGTGAAATCTGCTAATTAGCATACGGAATCCCAGAGCCCAACGGGCACTTACCTGCAGAAGCAACAGAAGATAGAGTAGTACATATCATGTCTGGCTTTTGACTCGAGTGATAGAAAACATAGAAAGTATGCTTGCATATCTCTCTGATCGGTGCACGTTTCAAATTTGTCTCCCTGTAACAGACAAAAGTGTCACCGTTGTGGGACTGCTCATATCGCCTAGCTGATGTTATCTTTGTGCAGTGGCAGTATTGTAGCCAATGAGGTCTATCCGAGGCGTGATTATTGCTTATTGAAAACTTTACCCAATACCCCGCCATGTCAACTTGAAAAATAGTTGATATTGGCAATTTTTGATAGTCTCTATGGAGGCTGGATCAATTGTGTCAAAAGAAGATTGATTATACATCATTATAGTTATTTAGTAAGCAAAGAGGTGTAGATATTTTTGATAGAATGTCAATATTAATTGGTCAATATGTTTTTTTAACAACTGTTTTATTTCAACTAAAGTGTTTCTCATATCTGTGGAAAAGGGTCCTCTTAATCAATAGGTAAGGTACACGTATTAAACTTTGTGATCTAATTGTCTTGGAAGCTGCACAGTGTCCAAAGCTTCAGACATTCATTCAGCATCTCTCGAAGTAGCAGAGCTAATGTGCTATTTTGTCGGCTATTGAGTGAATAGCTGAGATTGTACACTCCTTTGTCGGCAGACTGATATGTATCCTTTTACAAGAAAGGCATCTTGTATCTGGGTGAACAAAGAGGTGCCAAAGTGAACTCTTGTAATATTCTAGAATAGTACTCCTTTGGTTGCTCTGCTTGCATTTAGGTACAATAACTCGTTTTGGAAGGAGCCAGATGGGGCTTAGGAGTATATGTGTTTGCATACAGAATCATGTACTGATGACATCACACATAGAGAGGGATGAAGGGAGGTGCCAAAGGAGGCTGTATAGTGAAATCTGCTAATTAGCATATGGAATCCCAGAGCCCAATGGGTACTTATCTGCAGAACCAACAGAAGATAAAGTAGTCCACCTGTTGTCTGGCTTTTGACCTGAGTGATAGAAAACATAGAAAGTATGCTTGCATATCTCTCTGATCAGTGCATATGTTCCAACTTTGTCTCCCTGTAAGAGACAAAAGTGTCACGATTGTGGGACTGCTCATATTGCCAATTGGACGCTATCTTTGAATAGTGGCAGTATTGTAACCAATGCGGTGTATCCAAGGTGTGATTGTTGCTTATTTAAAACTTTACGCAATACCCAGTCTTGTCAACTTGAACAACAGTTGTTGTTGGTAATTTAGGATAATCTTTACGGAGGCTGGATCAATTGTGTCAAAAAATGATTGATTATACATCAATGTATTTATTCAGTAAGAAAAAAGGTGTAGATATTTTTCATAGAATATCAATACTCTTTGCTCGATATGTTTTTCATTAACTGTTTCATTTCAACCAACGTGTTTTTTATATGCGTAAAAGAGGGTCCGCTTAATCATTAGGTAAGGTACACATATTAAACTTTGGGTGCTAATTGATTTAGAAGCTGCGCAGTGTCCGAAGATTCAGACATTTATTCAGCATCTCTCTAGGTTTTAGATCAAATGTACTATTGTGAGAAAGTGGCTCTGTATATACTGTTCCAAAATAAGTACAGGATGTACAGACTCCACAGTCCCCAGAGGTTTGGCAGAGGCTAAAGTTAGAAATAACCTTAGTCTCTAAAGTGGTAGCTTGGTCGAGCAGTAAGGCAGTATCAGAGGACAGTGTAAAGCATTTGTTGTACACACTCAGTCAGCGAAATGATTTCACACACTCAATAACTGAACTCTAGGCCAATGGTTTGTATAAAAAAGATATGTCTGTTTTGTTTTAGAACCAACAATAGGAATTAAAATATACTTTCTCAGAATGAGATGCTTTATTTAAATACTTTTGCAATATGCAATTGGCTTTTGTAGAAAGTTATAAGTTGTTGCAATAGGCAACACAGTTTTAAACACAATAATGCATTGAGTTCAATGGAAATTTCAAGTTATTTGCAATAGATTACTTTCAGGATTACTTTAGAGATTCCAGGACTGGATCCTAGATTCAGTCCTGGGACAATACTTAGAAACAAGTGATAAAAGTCGACTTAGTTACTACTAGGATTTTTAAGTAATATTTTGCTATTTTAAAAGTTGACACTTAGAAGAAATTTCATAGAAAACAGTCAATGATTCCCTATGGAAGAAAATTCAAGCTGCAGGTATAGTATGTTCTCGTTACTTTTGTAATCCAGTACTGGGTGCCTAGACTCAGTACTGGGACCTTTATCCAAAACAGGTAAGTAATTACGTTTTCAGAAGTTATACGATTTTTAAAGAATATTTAAAGTTTGCAGAAATTGACACTGAAGAAATTTCACAGAAAAACAGTCAATGATTCCCTATGGAAGAAAATTGGGTTACTGGTAAGTACAGTTGTAAGTATTTTTCAGAGTCAGTGCTGGGCACCAAGATCCAGCACTGGGAGCTCACCTAATAGCAGGTGAGTATTTTTGTTTTCGTTACTCGGCTGATTTTTGGTGAATTTTTAAGTTTTGAAAACTCCACACTTTGAAGAAATTTTCAGAAGAAACCAGTCAATGTTACCCCATGGAGAAAATTGAGTTATCGGTTTAAAGGTAAGTACTCGACTGGCAGAGTTAAGGTGCTGGGCATAGACTCAGGGGTCTCCCAGGGTCAGGTAGGTAGAGTTTTTTCACCCTCAGCGGCACAGGGGCAGCCGGGTGCAGAGAGAGTTAGACCCAATGTTATCCTATGAGAGGTAGGGGGGCCTTGGTTGGTGGCTGCTGACTAGCAGGCTACGCGGCTGTGGGAGCTGGGCTCCTGGTCACTTGCTCAGGGCAAATGGGGAAGTAGATAGGTGTAGAGGTTACACTGCCAGGGCCACTCGGGCGGCTGGGTGCAGGGTGCTTTTGAGCTCTTGGGCGCTCAATTGATTTCAATGGGAGAGCTCCGGTTTAGAAAAAGATTGCAAGCTCGGGGACGAAGATTCTTTAGGTGCCACCACCACTTCGAGAGGTAAGTTGGGTAGTTGGAGGATAGGTAGGTACCCAGGATTTGGGCACAGGGAGCCGCAGGGCGCCGGGTGCAGGGGTGCCTTTTGGTGTCGGGAAATCTTACCCTCTGTTGATCGCGTTGGGGGGGTACCTGGTTCTGAGGCTGCAGGTGTCGTCAGGAGCGTCTAGGGAAGTCCTTGGGTGCCGGACTCAGGTTCACAGTCGTCGTGGGGTCGTCCTCGTGGTCTTTGGTCACTCCGGCACAGGCCAGGCTTGGCGGGTGCAGAGTGTGTAGGGTTCGCGGTTCCGGGCTGATGCCAGGGATTAGAAGTAGATTTTGAGTAGAGCCTCTACTCATGGGAGTCCCAGGGGCTTAGAGCCAAAAGGTAGCCAGGTCCTCCGGGGTTTGTGAGGTTGCTGGCCACAATAGATGCCGGGTTGGAGCAGGAGCAGGTTCGAGTGTCGCCAGGCCTGTAGGGCTGGGGCCAAAGCAGTTGGTGTCTTCCTCTTCTTAGCAGCTGCAGGGCAGGTCTTCTTTCTTCTTCCTCTTCTTTGTATTTCGGAATCTGGAATCTGGGGAAGGAAGGTTCAGGGTGCCCCTAAATACTAAATTTAGGGGCGTTACAGGTAGGCGAAGGGCAGGGACCAATGGGTCCCTGTCCTGGGGTGAGTACACCCCCTATTCAGCCACTCTCCTCTGGGAGGGGGGCAGCAGCCTAGTCCTGATTGGGTAGGGCCTCCCATCTTCAAGATGGCGAGCGCCCGGAGATGTGCTTCACCTCGCCTTCCCCACCTGAGGGGTGGAGTTGGCAGGCTGGCCCATCCCCTGTCCTTATTTGGGGTTTCCGGCCAAGCTTCCCGCCAGAGTGGGGGTTGCAAGTGGCCTGGGGAAGCTCACAGAGGCGGCATGCCTTTGAAGCTTCCCCCTGCCCATCCTGGGGGAGGAGATCTAGCATCTCGCCCAGGATGTGCATTGTTGCAGACCCAGGAGAGCAGGGGCTCTCCTACCCAGGGGTCCAGCAACATGTCTGCTGTGTGGCAGCCTAGGCAGCCTCAGAACAGACGTGGATTGTAAATTAGGTTTCAGGGGGCCTCTCTAAGATGCCCTCTGTGGTGCTTGGTACATTAAATACCATACTGGCATCAGTGTGGGTTTAATGTGCTGAGCAGTTTGATACCAAACTTCTCAGTCTTCTGTGCTGCCATTATAGTGCTGTGGAGTTCGTGTTTGACAAGCTCCCAGCACCATGTACTCTTAAATGGAAGCACTGCACTTACAGGGCCCAGGAATGGACCTGGGTACTGTAGGGGCACCGGGCTCCTGCCTCTGTGCCCACACCACTGGCATAGGGCACCCAGCTAGAGGGGTGGCTGATGTATGCCAGGGCAGTGAAGGTTGTGGGCATGGCACACAGGGATGTGTGCCACGTCGATTCTCTGTTTTGTCTTGTACCCAGACACTCAGCCTGCCAGGGCAGAGTGTGTGTTAGGGTACAGGGCCTCTAAGGGTGGCACAATGAGTGCTGCAGCCCTTAGAGGCCTTCCCTGGTCACAAGGCCCTGGGTACCTAGGGTACCACTTACCAGGGGCTGACATGTGGCCAGGGTTTGCCAATTTTGTTTTGAGATTTTTGTTTTGGGAAGGAACATAGGCCCTGGGCTCCTGATTGGCAGGAGTCCAGGGCACACTCAGTCAAAGTACATTCAGCAATTCAGCAAAAAGTGGGGGCATACCATTCAAGAAAGATGGCACTTTCACACAACTATTTTGTCGGCTATTGAGTGAATAGCTGAGATTGTACACTCCTTTGTCCGCAGACTGATATGTATCCATTTACAAGAAAGGCATCTCGTATCCGGGTGAACAAGAGGCGCCAAAGTTAACTCTTGTAATATTCTAGAATAGTACACCTTTGGTTGCTTTCTTGCATTTAGGTACAAGAACTAGTTTTGGGAGGAGCCTGCTTGGGCTTAGGAGGATATGTGGTTGCATACATAATCATGTACTGATGACATCCCACATAGAGAGGGATGAAGGGAGGTGCCAAAGGAGGCTGTATAGTGAAATCTGCTAATTAGCATACGGAATCCCAGAGCCCAACGGGCACTTACCTGCAGAAGCAACAGAAGATAGAGTAGTACATATGATGTCTGGCTTTTGACTCGAGTGATAGAAAACATAGAAAGTATGCTTGCATATCTCTCTGATCGGTGCACGTTTCAAATTTGTCTCCCTGTAACAGACAAAAGTGTCACCGTTGTGGGACTGCTCATATTGCCTAGCTGATGCTATCTTTGTGCAGTGGCAGTATCGTAGCCAATGAGGTCTATCCGAGGCGTGATTATTGCTTATTGAAAACTTTACCCAATACCCCGCCATGTCAACTTGAAAAATAGTTGATATTGGCAATTTTTGATAGTCTCTATGGAGGCTGGATCAATTGTGTCAAAAGAAGATTGATTATACATCATTATAGTTATTTAGTAAGCAAAGAGGTGTAGATATTTTTCATAGAATGTCAATACTCATTGGTCAATATGTTTTTTTAACAACTGTTTTATTTCAACTAAAGTGTTTCTCATATCTGTGGAAAAGGGTCCTCTTAATCAATAGGTAAGGTACACGTATTAAACTTTGTGATCTAATTGTCTTGGAAGCTGCACAGTGTCCAAAGCTTCAGACATTCATTCAGCATCTCTCTAAGTAGCAGAGCTAATGTGCTATTTTGTCGGCTATTGAGTGAATAGCTGAGATTGTACACTCCTTTGTCGGCAGACTGATATGTATCCTTTTACAAGAAAGGCATCTTGTATCTGGGTGAACAAAGAGGTGCCAAAGTGAACTCTTGTAATATTCTAGAATAGTACTCCTTTGGTTGCTCTGCTTGCATTTAGGTACAATAACTCGTTTTGGAAGGAGCCAGATGGGGCTTAGGAGTATATGTGTTTGCATACAGAATCATGTACTGATGACATCACACATAGAGAGGGATGAAGGGAGGTGCCAAAGGAGGCTGTATAGTGAAATCTGCTAATTAGCATATGGAATCCCAGAGCCCAATGGGTACTTATCTGCAGAACCAACAGAAGATAAAGTAGTCCACCTGTTGTCTGGCTTTTGACCTGAGTGATAGAAAACATAGAAAGTATGCTTGCATATCTCTCTGATCAGTGCATATGTTCCAACTTTGTCTCCCTGTAAGAGACAAAAGTGTCACGATTGTGGGACTGCTCATATTGCCAATTGGACGTTATCTTTGAATAGTGGCAGTATTGTAACCAATGCGGTGTATCCGAGGTGTGATTGTTGCTTATTCAAAACTTTACGCAATACCCAGTCTTGTCAACTTGAACAACAGTTGTTGTTGGTAATTTAGGATAATCTTTACAGAGGCTAGATCAATTGTGTCAAAAAATGATTGATTATACATCAATGTATTTATTCAGTAAGAAAAAAGGTGTAGATATTTTTCATAGAATATCAATACTCTTTGCTCGATATGTTTTTCATTAACTGTTTCATTTCAACCAACGCGTTTTTTATATGCGTAAAAGAGGGTCCGCTTAATCATTAGGTAAGGTACACATATTAAACTTTGGGTGCTAATTGATTTAGAAGCTGCGCAGTGTCCGAAGATTCAGACATTTATTAAGCATCTCTCTAGGTTTTAGATCAAATGTACTATTGTGAGAAAGTGGCTCTGTATATACTGTTCCAAAATAAGTACAGGGTGTACAGACTCCACAGTCCCCAGAGGTTTGGCAGAGGCTAAAGTTAGAAATAACCTTAGTCTCTAAAGTGGTAGCTTGGTCAAGCAGTAAGGCAGTATCAGAGGACAGTGTAAAGCATTTGTTGTACACACTCAGTCAGCGAAATGATTTCACACACTCAATAACTGAACTCTAGGCCAATGGTTTGTATAAAAAAGATATGTCTGTTTTGTTTTAGAACCAACAATAGGAATTAAAATATACTTTCTCAGAATGAGATGCTTTATTTAAATACTTTTGCAATATGCAATTGGCTTTTGTAGAAAGTTATAAGTTGTTGCAATAGGCAACACAGTTTTAAACACAATAATGCATTGAGTTCAATGGAAATTTCAAGTTATTTGCAATAGATTACTTTCAGGATTACTTTAGAGATTCCAGGACTGGATCCTAGATTCAGTCCTGGGACAATACTTAGAAACAAGTGATAAAAGTCGACTTAGTTACTACTAGGATTTTTAAGTAATATTTTGCTATTTTAAAAGTTGACACTTAGAAGAAATTTCATAGAAAACAGTCAATGATTCCCTATGGAAGAAAATTCAAGCTGCAGGTATAGTATGTTCTCGTTACTTTTGTAATCCAGTACTGGGTGCCTAGACTCAGTACTGGGACCTTTATCCAAAACAGGTAAGTAATTACGTTTTCAGAAGTTATACGATTTTTAAAGAATATTTAAAGTTTGCAGAAATTGACACTTTGAAGAAATTTTACAGAAAAACAGTCAATGATTCCCTATGGAAGAAAATTGGGTTACTGGTAAGTACAGTTGTAAGTATTTTTCAGAGTCAGTGCTGGGCACCAAGATCCAGCACTGGGAGCTCACCTAATAGCAGGTGAGTATTTTCGTTTTCGTTACTCGGCTGATTTTTGGTGAATATTTTAAGTTTTGAAAACTCCACACTTTGAAGAAATTTTCAGAAGAAACCAGTCAATGTTACCCTATGGAGAAAATTGAGTTATCGGTTTAAAGGTAAGTACTCGACTGGCAGAGTTAAGGTTCTGGGCATAGACTCAGGGGTCTCCCAGGGTCAGGTAGGTAGAGTTTTTTCACCCTCAGCGGCACAGGGGCAGCCGGGTGCAGAGAGAGTTAGACCCAATGTTATCCTATGAGAGGTAGGGGGGCCTTGGTTGGTGGCTGCTGACTAGCAGGCTACGCGGCTGTGGGAGCTGGGCTCCTGGTCACTTGCTCAGGGCAAATGGGGAAGTAGATAGGTGTAGAGGTTACACTGCCAGGGCCACTCGGGCGGCTGGGTGCAGGGTGCTTTTGAGCTCTTGGGCGCTCAATTGATTTCAATGGGAGAGCTCCGGTTTAGAAAAAGATTGCAAGCTCGGGGACGAAGATTCTTTAGGTGCCACCACCACTTCGAGAGGTAAGTTGGGTAGTTGGAGGATAGGTAGGTACCCAGGATTTGGGCACAGGGAGCCGCAGGGCGCCGGGTGCAGGGGTGCCTTTTGGTGTCGGGAAATCTTACCCTCTGTTGATCGCGTTGGGGGGGTACCTGGTTCTGAGGCTGCAGGTGTCGTCAGGAGCGTCTAGGGAAGTCCTTGGGTGCCGGACTCGGGTTCACAGTCGTCGTGGGGTCGTCCTCGTGGTCTTTGGTCACTCCGGCACAGGCCAGGCTTGGCGGGTGCAGAGTGTGTAGGGTTCGCGGTTCCGGGCTGATGCCAGGGATTAGAAGTAGATTTTGAGTAGAGCCTCTACTCATGGGAGTTCCAGGGGCTTAGAGCCAAACGGTAGCAAGGTCCTCCGGGGTTTGTGAGGTTGCTGGCCACAAGAGATGCCGGGTTGGAGCAGGAGCAGGTTCGAGTGTCGCCAGGCCTGTAGGGCTGGGGCCAAAGCAGTTGGTGTCTTCCTCTTCTTAGCAGCTGCAGGGCAGGTCTTCTTTCTTCGTCCTCTTCTTTGTATTTCGGAATCTGGAATCTGGGGAAGGAAGGTTCAGGGTGCCCCTAAATACTAAATTTAGGGGCGTTACAGGTAGGCGAAGGGCAGGGGCCAATGGGTCCCTGTCCTGGGGTGAGTACACCCCCTATTCAGCCACTCTCCTCTGGGAGGGGGGCAGCAGCCTAGTCCTGATTGGGTAGGGCCTCCCATCTTCAAGATGGCGAGCGCCCGGAGATGTGCTTCACCTCGCCTTCCCCACCTGAGGGGTGGGGTTGGCAGGCTGGCCCATCCCCTGTCCTTATTTGGGGTTTCCGGCCAAGCTTCCCGCCAGAGTGGGGGTTGCAAGTGGCCTGGGGAAGCTCACTGAGGCGGCATGCCTTTGAAGCTTCCCCCTGCCCATCCTGGGGGAGGAGATCTAGCATCTCGCCCAGGATGTGCATTGTTGCAGACCCAGGAGAGCAGGGGCTCTCCTACCCAGGGGTCCAGCAACATGTCTGCTGTGTGGCAGCCTAGGCAGCCTCAGAACAGACGTGGATTGTAGGTTAGGTTTCAGGGGGCCTCTCTAAGATGCCCTCTGTGGTGCTTGGTACATTAAATACCATACTGGCATCAGTGTGGGTTTAATGTGCTGAGCAGTTTGATACCAAACTTCTCAGTCTTCTGTGCTGCCATTATAGTGCTGTGGAGTTCGTGTTTGACAAGCTCCCAGCACCATGTACTCTTAAATGGGAGCACTGCACTTACAGGGCCCACAAATGGACCTGGGCACTGTAGGGGCACCGGGCTCCTGCCTCTGTGCCCACACCACTGGCATAGGGCACCCAGCTAGAGGGGTGGCTGATGTATGCCAGGGCAGTGAAGGTTGTGGGCATGGCACACAGGGATGTGTGCCACGTCGATTCTCTGTTTTGTCTTGTACCCAGACACTCAGCCTGCCAGGGCAGTGTGTGTGTGTTAGGGTACAGGGCCTCTAAGGGTGGCACAATGAGTGCTGCAGCCCTTAGAGGCCTTCCCTGGTCACAAGGCCCTGGGTACCTAGTGTACCACTTACCAGGGGCTGACATGTGGCCAGGGTTTGCCAATTTTGTTTTGAGATTTTTGTTTTGGGAAGGAACATAGGCCCTGGGCTCCTGATTGGCAGGAGTCCAGGGCACACTCAGTCAAAGTACATTCAGCAATTCAGCAAAAAGTGGGGGCATACCATTCAAGAAAGATGGCACTTTAACACAACTATTTTGTCGGCTATTGAGTGAATAGCTGAGATTGTACACTCCTTTGTCCGCAGACTGATATGTATCCATTTCCAAGAAAGGCATCTCGTATCCGGGTGAACAAGAGGCGCCAAAGTTAACTCTTGTAATATTCTAGAATAGTACACCTTTGGTTGCTTTCTTGCATTTAGGTACAAGAACTAGTTTTGGGAGGAGCCTGCTTGGGCTTAGGAGGATATGTGGTTGCATACATAATCATGTACTGATGACATCCCACATAGAGAGGGACGAAGGGAGGTGCCAAAGGAGGCTGTATAGTGAAATCTGCTAATTAGCATACGGAATCCCAGAGCCCAACGGGCACTTACCTGCAGAAGCAACAGAAGATAGAGTAGTACATATCATGTCTGGCTTTTGACTCGAGTGATAGAAAACATAGAAAGTATGCTTGCATATCTCTCTGATCGGTGCACGTTTCAAATTTGTCTCCCTGTAACAGACAGAAGTGTCACCGTTGTGGGACTGCTCATATCGCCTAGCTGATGTTATCTTTGTGCAGTGGCAGTATCGTAGCCAATGAGGTCTATCCGAGGCGTGATTATTGCTTATTGAAAATTTTACCCAATACCCCGCCATGTCAACTTGAAAAATAGTTGATATTGGCAATTTTTGATAGTCTCTATGGAGGCTGGATCAATTGTGTCAAAAGAAGATTGATTATACATCATTATAGTTATTTAGTAAGCAAAGAGGTGTAGATATTTTTCATAGAATGTCAATACTCATTGGTCAATATGTTTTTTTAACAACTGTTTTATTTCAACTAAAGTGTTTCTCATATCTGTGGAAAAGGGTCCTCTTAATCAATAGGTAAGGTACACGTATTAAACTTTGTGATCTAATTGTCTTGGAAGCTGCACAGTGTCCAAAGCTTCAGACATTCATTCAGCATCTCTCTAAGTAGCAGAGCTAATGTGCTATTTTGTCGGCTATTGAGTGAATAGCTGAGATTGTACACTCCTTTGTCGGCAGACTGATATGTATCCTTTTACAAGAAAGGCATCTTGTATCTGGGTGAACAAAGAGGTGCCAAAGTGAACTCTTGTAATATTCTAGAATAGTACTCCTTTGGTTGCTCTGCTTGCATTTAGGTACAATAACTCGTTTTGGAAGGAGCCAGATGGGGCTTAGGAGTATATGTGTTTGCATACAGAATCATGTACTGATGACATCACACATAGAGAGGGATGAAGGGAGGTGCCAAAGGAGGCTGTATAGTGAAATCTGCTAATTAGCATATGGAATCCCAGAGCCCAATGGGTACTTATCTGCAGAACCAACAGAAGATAAAGTAGTCCACCTGTTGTCTGGCTTTTGACCTGAGTGATAGAAAACATAGAAAGTATGCTTGCATATCTCTCTGATCAGTGCATATGTTCCAACTTTGTCTCCCTGTAAGAGACAAAAGTGTCACGATTGTGGGACTGCTCATATTGCCAATTGGACATTATCTTTGAATAGTGGCAGTATTGTAACCAATGCGGTGTATCCGAGTTGTGATTGTTGCTTATTCAAAACTTTACGCAATGCCCAGTCTTGTCAACTTGAACAACAGTTGTTGTTGGTAATTTAGGATAATCTTTACGGAGGCTAGATCAATTGTGTCAAAAAATGATTGATTATACATCAATGTATTTATTCAGTAAGAAAAAAGGTGTAGATATTTTTCATAGAATATCAATACTCTTTGCTCGATATGTTTTTCATTAACTGTTTCATTTCAACCAACGTGTTTTTTATATGCGTAAAAGAGGGTCCGCTTAATCATTAGGTAAGGTACACATATTAAACTTTGGGTGCTAATTGATTTAGAAGCTGCGCAGTGTCCGAAGATTCAGACATTTATTCAGCATCTCTCTAGGTTTTAGATCAAATGTACTATTGTGAGAAAGTGGCTCTGTATATACTGTTCCAAAATAAGTACAGGATGTACAGACTCCACAGTCCCCAGAGGTTTGGCAGAGGCTAAAGTTAGAAATAACCTTAGTCTCTAAAGTGGTAGCTTGGTCGAGCAGTAAGGCAGTATCAGAGGACAGTGTAAAGCATTTGTTGTACACACTCAGTCAGCGAAATGATTTCACACACTCAATAACTGAACTCTAGGCCAATGGTTTGTATAAAAAAGATATGTCTGTTTTGTTTTAGAACCAACAATAGGAATTAAAATATACTTTCTCAGAATGAGATGCTTTATTTAAATACTTTTGCAATATGCAATTGGCTTTTGTAGAAAGTTATAAGTTGTTGCAATAGGCAACACAGTTTTAAACACAATAATGCATTGAGTTCAATGGAAATTTCAAGTTATTTGCAATAGATTACTTTCAGGATTACTTTAGAGATTCCAGGACTGGATCCTAGATTCAGTCCTGGGACAATACTTAGAAACAAGTGATAAAAGTCGACTTAGTTACTACTAGGATTTTTAAGTAATATTTTGCTATTTTAAAAGTTGACACTTAGAAGAAATTTCATAGAAAACAGTCAATGATTCCCTATGGAAGAAAATTCAAGCTGCAGGTATAGTATGTTCTCGTTACTTTTGTAATCCAGTACTGGGTGCCTAGACTCAGTACTGGGACCTTTATCCAAAACAGGTAAGTAATTACGTTTTCAGAAGTTATACGATTTTTAAAGAATATTTAAAGTTTGCAGAAATTGACACTTTGAAGAAATTTCACAGAAAAACAGTCAATGATTCCCTATGGAAGAAAATTGGGTTACTGGTAAGTACAGTTGTAAGTATTTTTCAGAGTCAGTGCTGGGCACCAAGATCCAGCACTGGGAGCTCACCTAATAGCAGGTGAGTATTTTCGTTTTCGTTACTCGGCTGATTTTTGGTGAATATTTTAAGTTTTGAAAACTCCACACTTTGAAGAAATTTTCAGAAGAAACCAGTCAATGTTACCCTATGGAGAAAATTGAGTTATCGGTTTAAAGGTAAGTACACGACTGGCAGAGTTAAGGTTCTGGGCATAGACTCAGGGGTCTCCCAGGGTCAGGTAGGTAGAGTTTTTTCACCCTCAGCGGCACAGGGGCAGCCGGGTGCAGAGAGAGTTAGACCCAATGTTATCCTATGAGAGGTAGGGGGGCCTTGGTTGGTGGCTGCTGACTAGCAGGCTACGCGGCTGTGGGAGCTGGGCTCCTGGTCACTTGCTCAGGGCAAATGGGGAAGTAGATAGGTGTAGAGGTTACACTGCCAGGGCCACTCGGGCGGCTGGGTGCAGGGTGCTTTTGAGCTCTTGGGCGCTCACTTGATTTCAATGGGAGAGCTCCGGTTTAGAAAAAGATTGCAAGCTCGGGGACGAAGATTCTTTAGGTGCCACCACCACTTCGAGAGGTAAGTTGGGTAGTTGGAGGATAGGTAGGTACCCAGGATTTGGGCACAGGGAGCCGCAGGGCGCCGGGTGCAGGGGTGCCTTTTGGTGTCGGGAAATCTTCCCCTCTGTTGATCGCGTTGGGGGGGTACCTGGTTCTGAGGCTGCAGGTGTCGTCAGGAGCGTCTAGGGAAGTCCTTGGGTGCCGGACTCGGGTTCACAGTCGTCGTGGGGTCGTCCTCGTGGTCTTTGGTCACTCCGGGTCAGGCCAGGCTTGGCGGGTGCAGAGTGTGTAGGGTTCGCGGTTCCGGGCTGATGCCAGGGATTAGAAGTAGATTTTGAGTAGAGCCTCTACTCATGGGAGTTCCAGGGGCTTAGAGCCAAACGGTAGCAAGGTCCTCCGGGGTTTGTGAGGTTGCTGGCCACAATAGATGCCGGGTTGGAGCAGGAGCAGGTTCGAGTGTCGCCAGGCCTGTAGGGCTGGGGCCAAAGCAGTTGGTGTCTTCCTCTTCTTAGCAGCTGCAGGGCAGGTCTTCTTTCTTCTTCCTCTTCTTTGTATTTCGGAATCTGGAATCTGGGGAAGGAAGGTTCAGGGTGCCCCTAAATACTAAATTTAGGGGCGTTACAGGTAGGCGAAGGGCAGGGGCCAATGGGTCCCTGTCCTGGGGTGAGTACACCCCCTATTCAGCCACTCTCCTCTGGGAGGGGGGCAGCAGCCTAGTCCTGATTGGGTAGGGCCTCCCATCTTCAAGATGGCGAGCGCCCGGAGATGTGCTTCACCTCGCCTTTCCCACCTGAGGGGTGGGGTTGGCAGGCTGGCCCATCCCCTGTCCTTATTTGGGGTTTCCGGCCAAGCTTCCCGCCAGAGTGGGGGTTGCAAGTGGCCTGGGGAAGCTCACTGAGGCGGCATGCCTTTGAAGCTTCCCCCTGCCCATCCTGGGGGAGGAGATCTAGCATCTCGCCCAGGATGTGCATTGTTGCAGACCCAGGAGAGCAGGGGCTCTCCTACCCAGGGGTCCAGCAACATGTCTACTGTGTGGCAGCCTAGGCAGCCTCAGAACAGACGTGGATTGTAGGTTAGGTTTCAGGGGGCCTCTCTAAGATGCCCTCTGTGGTGCTTGGTACATTAAATACCATACTGGCATCTGTGTGGGTTTAATGTGCTGAGCAGTTTGATACCAAACTTCTCAGTCTTCTGTGCTGCCATTATAGTGCTGTGGAGTTCGTGTTTGACAAGCTCCCAGCACCATGTACTCTTAAATGGAAGCACTGCACTTACAGGGCCCAGGAATGGACCTGGGTACTGTAGGGGCACCGGGCTCCTGCCTCTGTGCCCACACCACTGGCATAGGGCACCCAGCTAGAGGGGTGGCTGATGTATGCCAGGGCAGTGAAGGTTGTGGGCATGGCACACAGGGATGTGTGCCACGTCGATTCTCTGTTTTGTCTTGTACCCAGACACTCAGCCTGCCAGGGCAGTGTGTGTGTGTTAGGGTACAGGGCCTCTAAGGGTGGCACAATGAGTGCTGCAGCCCTTAGAGGCCTTCCCTGGTCACAAGGCCCTGGGTACCTAGGGTACCACTTACCAGGGGCTGACATGTGGCCAGGGTTTGCCAATTTTGTTTTGAGATTTTTGTTTTGGGAAGGAACATAGGCCCTGGGCTCCTGATTGGCAGGAGTCCAGGGCACACTCAGTCAAAGTACATTCAGCAATTCAGCAAAAAGTGGGGGCATACCATTCAAGAAAGATGGCACTTTCACACAACTATGTTGTCGGCTATTGAGTGAATAGCTGAGATTGTACACTCCTTTGTCCGCAGACTGATATGTATCCATTTACAAGAAAGGCATCTCGTATCCGGGTGAACAAGAGGTGCCAAAGTTAACTCTTGTAATATTCTAGAATAGTACACCTTTGGTTGCTTTCTTGCATTTAGGTACAAGAACTAGTTTTGGGAGGAGCCTGCTTGGGCTTAGGAGGATATGTGGTTGCATACATAATCATGTACTGATGACATCCCACATAGAGAGGGATGAAGGGAGGTGCCAAAGGAGGCTGTATAGTGAAATCTGCTAATTAGCATACGGAATCCCAGAGCCCAACGGGCACTTACCTGCAGAAGCAACAGAAAATAGAGTAGTACATATCATGTCTGGCTTTTGACTCGAGTGATAGAAAACATAGAAAGTATGCTTGCATATCTCTCTGATCGATGCACGTTTCAAATTTGTCTCCCTGTAACAGACAAAAGTGTCACCGTTGTGGGACTGCTCATATTGCCTAGCTGATGTTATCTTTGTGCAGTGGCAGTATCGTAGTCAATGAGGTCTATCCGAGGTGTGATTATTGCTTATTGAAAACTTTACCCAATACCCCGCCATGTCAACTTGAAAAATAGTTGATATTGGCAATTTTTGATAGTCTCAATGGAGGCTGGATCAATTGTGTCAAAAGAAGATTGATTATACATCATTATAGTTATTTAGTAAGTAAAGAGGTGTAGATATTTTTCATAGAATGTCAATACTCATTGGTCAATATGTTTTTTTAACAACTGTTTTATTTCAACTAAAGTGTTTCTCATATCTGTGGAAAAGGGTCCTCTTAATCAATAGGTAAGGTACACGTATTAAACTTTGTGATCTAATTGTCTTGGAAGCTGCACAGTGTCCAAAGCTTCAGACATTCATTCAGCATCTCTCTAAGTAGCAGAGCTAATGTGCTATTTTGTCGGCTATTGAGTGAATAGCTGAGATTGTACACTCCTTTGTCGGCAGACTGATATGTATCCTTTTACAAGAAAGGCATCTTGTATCTGGGTGAACAAAGAGGTGCCAAAGTGAACTCTTGTAATATTCTAGAATAGTACTCCTTTGGTTGCTCTGCTTGCATTTAGGTACAATAACTCGTTTTGGAAGGAGCCAGATGGGGCTTAGGAGTATATGTGTTTGCATACAGAATCATGTACTGATGACATCACACATAGAGAGGGATGAAGGGAGGTGCCAAAGGAGGCTGTATAGTGAAATCTGCTAATTAGCATATGGAATCCCAGAGCCCAATGGGTACTTATCTGCAGAACCAACAGAAGATAAAATAGTCCACCTGATGTCTGGCTTTTGACCTGAGTGATAGAAAACATAGAAAGTATGCTTGCATATCTCTCTGATCAGTGCATATGTTCCAACTTTGTCTCCCTGTAAGAGACAAAAGTGCCACGATTGTGGGACTGCTCATATTGCCAATTGGACGTTATCTTTGAATAGTGGCAGTATTGTAACCAATGCGGTGTATCCGAGGTGTGATTGTTGCTTATTCAAAACTTTACGCAATACCCAGTCTTGTCAACTAGAACAACAGTTGTTGTTGGTAATTTAGGATAATCTTTACGGAGGCTAGATCAATTGTGTCAAAAAATGATTGATTATACATCAATGTATTTATTCAGTAAGAAAAAAGGTGTAGATATTTTTCATAGAATATCAATACTCTTTGCTCGGTATGTTTTTCATTAACTGTTTCATTTCAACCAACGTGTTTTTTATATGCGTAAAAGAGGGTCCGCTTAATCATTAGGTAAGGTACACATATTAAACTTTGGGTGCTAATTGATTTAGAAGCTGCGCAGTGTCCGAAGATTCAGACATTTATTCAGCATCTCTCTAGGTTTTAGATCAAATGTACTATTGTGAGAAAGTGGCTCTGTATATACTGTTCCAAAATAGGTACAGAGTGTACAGAGTCCACAGTCCCCAGAGGTTTGGCAGAGGCTAAAGTTAGAAATAACCTTAGTCTCTAAAGTGGTAGCTTGGTCGAGCAGTAAGGCAGTATCAGAGGACAGTGTAAAGCATTTGTTGTACACACTCAGTCAGCAAAATGATTTCACACACTCAATAACTGAACTCTAGGCCAATGGTTTGTATAAAAAACTATATGTCTGTTTTGTTTTAGAACCAACAATAGGAATTAAAATATACTTTCTCAGAATGAGATGCTTTATTTAAATACTTTTGCAATATGCAATTGGCTTTTGTAGAAAGTTATAAGTTGTTGCAATAGGCAACACAGTTTTAAACACAATAATGCATTGAGTTCAATGGAAATTTCAAGTTATTTGCAATAGATTACTTTCAGGATTACTTTAGAGATTCCAGGACTGGATCCTAGATTCAGTCCTGGGACAGTACTTAGAAACAAGTGATAAAAGTCGACTTAGTTACTACTAGGATTTTTAAGTAATATTTTGCTATTTTAAAAGTTGACACTTAGAAGAAATGTCATAGAAAACAGTCAATGATTCCCTATGGAAGAAAATTCAAGCTGCAGGTATAGTATGTTCTCGTTACTTTTGTAATCCAGTACTGGGTGCCTAGACTCAGTACTGGGACCTTTATCCAAAACAGGTAAGTAATTACGTTTTCAGAAGTTATACGATTTTTAAAGAATATTTAAAGTTTGCAGAAATTGACACTTTGAAGAAATTTCACAGAAAAACAGTCAATGATTCCCTATGGAAGAAAATTGGGTTACTGGTAAGTACAGTTGTAAGTATTTTTCAGAGTCAGTGCTGGGCACCAAGATCCAGCACTGGGAGCTCACCTAATAGCAGGTGAGTATTTTCGTTTTCGTTACTCGGCTGATTTTTGGTGAATTTTTAAGTTTTGAAAACTCCACACTTTGAAGAAATTTTCAGAAGAAACCAGTCAATGTTACCCTATGGAGAAAATTGAGTTATCGGTTTAAAGGTAAGTACTCGACTGGCAGAGTTAAGGTTCTGGGCATAGACTCAGGGGTCTCCCAGGGTCAGGTAGGTAGAGTTTTTTCACCCTCAGCGCCACAGGGGCAGCCGGGTGCAGAGAGAGTTAGGCCCAATGTTATCCTATGAGAGGTAGGGGGGCCTTGGTTGGTGGCTGCTGACTAGCAGGCTACGCGGCTGTGGGAGCTGGGCTCCTGGTCACTTGCTCAGGGCAAATGGGGAAGTAGATAGGTGTAGAGGTTACACTGCCAGGGCCACTCGGGCGGCTGGGTGCAGGGTGCTTTTGAGCTCTTGGGCGCTCAATTGATTTCAATGGGAGAGCTCCGGTTTAGAAAAAGATTGCAAGCTCGGGGACGAAGATTCTTTAGGTGCCACCACCACTTCGAGAGGTAAGTTGGGTAGTTGGAGGATAGGTAGGTACCCAGGATTTGGGCACAGGGAGCCGCAGGGCGCCGGGTGCAGGGGTGCCTTTTGGTGTCGGGAAATCTTACCCTCTGTTGATCGCGTTGGGGGGGTACCTGGTTCTGAGGCTGCAGGTGTCATCAGGAGCGTCTAGGGAAGTCCTTGGGTGCCGGACTCGGGTTCACAGTCGTCGTGGGGTCGTCCTCTTGGTCTTTGGTCACTCCGGCACAGGCCAGGCTTGGCGGGTGCAGAGTGTGTAGGGTTCGCGGTTCCGGGCTGATGCCAGGGATTAGAAGTAGATTTTGAGTAGAGCCTCTACTCATGGGAGTCCCAGGGGCTTAGAGCCAAAAGGTAGCCAGGTCCTCCGGGGTTTGTGAGGTTGCTGGCCACAATAGATGCCGGGTTGGAGCAGGAGCAGGTTCGAGTGTCGCCAGGCCTGTAGGGCTAGGGCCAAAGCAGTTGGTGTCTTCCTCTTCTTAGCAGCTGCAGGGCAGGTCTTCATTCTTCTTCCTCTTCTTTGTATTTTGGAATCTGGAATCTGGGGAAGGAAGGTTCAGGGTGCCCCTAAATACTAAATTTAGGGGCGTTACAAGTAGGCGAAGGGCAGGGACCAATGGGTCCCTGTCCTGGGGTGAGTACACCCCCTATTCAGCCACTCTCCTCTGGGAGGGGGGCAGCAGCCTAGTCCTGATTGGGTAGGGCCTCCCATCTTCAAGATGGCGAGCGCCCGGAGATGTGCTTCACCTCGCCTTCCCCACCTGAGGGGTGGGGTTGGCAGGCTGGCCCATCCCCTGTCCTTATTTGGGGTTTCCGGCCCAGCTTCCCGCCAGAGTGGGGGTTGCAAGTGGCCTGGGGAAGCTCACTGAGGCGGCATGCCTTTGAAGCTTCCCCCTGCCCATCCTGGGGGAGGAGATCTAGCATCTCGCCCAGGATGTGCATTGTTGCAGACCCAGGAGAGCAGGGGCTCTCCTACCCAGGGGTCCAGCAACATGTCTACTGTGTGGCAGCCTAGGCAGCCTCAGAACAGACGTGGATTGTAGGTTAGGTTTCAGGGGGCCTCTCTAAGATGCCCTCAGTGGTGCTTGGTACATTAAATCCCATACTGGCATCAGTGTGGGTTTAATGTGCTGAGCAGTTTGATACCAAACTTCTCAGTCTTCTGTGCTGCCATTATAGTGCTGTGGAGTTCGTGTTTGACAAGCTCCCAGCACCATGTACTCTTAAATGGAAGCACTGCACTTACAGGGCCCAGGAATGGACCTGGGTACTGTAGGGGCACCGGGCTCCTGCCTCTGTGCCCACACCACTGGCATAGGGCACCCAGCTAGAGGGGTGGCTGATGTATGCCAGGGCAGTGAAGGTTGTGGGCATGGCACACAGGGATGTGTGCCATGTCGATTCCCTGTTTTGTCTTGTACCCAGACACTCAGCCTGCCAGGGCAGTGTGTGTGTGTTAGGGTACAGGGCCTCTAAGGGTGGCACAATGAGTGCTGCAGCCCTTAGAGGCCTTCCCTGGTCACAAGGCCCTGGGTACCTAGGGTACCACTTACCAGGGGCTGACATGTGGCCAGGGCTTGCCAATTTGGTTTTGAGATTTTTGTTTTGGGAAGGAACATAGGCCCTGGGCTCCTGATTGGCAGGAGTCCAGGGCACACTCAGTCAAAGTACATTCAGCAATTCAGCAAAAAGTGGGGGCATATCATTCAAGAAAGATGGCACTTTCACACAACTATTTTGTCGGCTATTGAGTGAATAGCTGAGATTGTACACTCCTTTGTCCGCAGACTGATATGTATCCATTTACAAGAAAGGCATCTCGTATCCGGGTGAACAAGAGGCGCCAAAGTTAACTCTTGTAATATTCTAGAATAGTACACCTTTGGTTGCTTTCTTGCATTTAGGTACAAGAACTAGTTTTGGGAGGAGCCTGCTTGGGCTTAGGAGGATATGTGGTTGCATTCATAATCATGTACTGATGACATCCCACATAGAGAGGGATGAAGGGAGGTGCCAAAGGAGGCTGTATAGTGAAATCTGCTAATTAGCATACGGAATCCCAGAGCCCAACGGGCACTTACCTGCAGAAGCAACAGAAGATAGAGTAGTACATATGATGTCTGGCTTTTGACTCGAGTGATAGAAAACATAGAAAGTATGCTTGCATATCTCTCTGATCGGTGCACGTTTCAAATTTGTCTCCCTGTAACAGACAAAAGTGTCACCGTTGTGGGACTGCTCATATCGCCTAGCTGATGTTATCTTTGTGCAGTGGCAGTATCGTAGCCAATGAGGTTTATATGAGGCGTGATTATTGCTTATTGAAAACTTTACCCAATACCCCGCCATGTCAACTTGAAAAATAGTTGATATCAGCAATTTTTGATAGTCTCTATGGAGGCTGGATCAATTGTGTCAAAAGAAGATTGATTATACATCATTATAGTTATTTAGTAAGCAAAGAGGTGTAGATATTTTTCATAGAATGTCAATACTCATTGGTCAATATGTTTTTTTAACAACTGTTTTATTTAAACTAAAGTGTTTCTCATATCTGTGGAAAAGGGTCCTCTTAATCAATAGGTAAGGTACACGTATTAAACTTTGTGATCTAATTGTCTTGGAAGCTGCACAGTGTCCAAAGCTTCAGACATTCATTCAGCATCTCTCTATGTAGCTGAGCTAATGTGCTATTTTGTCGGCTATTGAGTGAATAGCTGAGATTGTACACTCCTTTGTCGGCAGACTGATATGTATCCTTTTACAAGAAAGGCATCTTGTATCTGGGTGAACAAAGAGGTGCCAAAGTGAACTCTTGTAATATTCTAGAATAGTACTCCTTTGGTTGCTCTGCTTGCATTTAGGTACAATAACTCGTTTTGGGAGGAGCCAGATGGGGCTTAGGAGTATATGTGTTTGCATACAGAATCATGTACTGATGACATCACACATAGAGAGGGATGAAGGGAGGTGCCAAAGGAGGCTATATAGTGAAATCTGCTAATTAGCATATGGAATCCCAGAGCCCAATGGGTACTTATCTGCAGAACCAACAGAAGATAAAGTAGTCCACCTGTTGTCTGGCTTTTGACCTGAGTGATAGAAAACATAGAAAGTATGCTTGCATATCTCTCTGATCAGTGCATATGTTCCAACTTTGTCTCCCTGTAAGAGACAAAAGTGTCACGATTGTGGGACTGCTCATATTGCCAATTGGACGTTATCTTTGAATAGTGGCAGTATTGTAACCAATGCGGTGTATCCGAGGTGTGATTGTTGCTTATTCAAAACTTTGCGCGATACCTAGTCTTGTCAACTTGAACAACAGTTGTTGTTGGTAATTTAGAATAATCTTTACGGAGGCTAGATCAATTGTGTCAAAAAATGATTGATTATACATCAATGTATTTTTTCAGTAAGAAAAAAGGTGTAGATATTTTTCATAGAATATCAATACTCTTTGCTCGATATGTTTTTCATTAACTGTTTCATTTCAACCAACGTGTTTTTTATATGCGAAAAGAGGGTCCGCTTAATCATTAGGTAAGGTACACATATTAAACTTTGGGTGCTAATTGATTTAGAAGCTGCGCAGTGTCCGAAGATTCAGACATTTATTCAGCATCTTTCTAGGTTTTAGATCAAATGTACTATTGTGAGAAAGTGGCTCTGTATATACTGTTCCAAAATAGGTACAGGGTGTACAGAGTCCACAGTCCCCAGAGGTTTGGCAGAGGCTAAAGTTAGAAATAACCTTAGTCTCTAAAGTGGTAGCTTGGTCGAGCAGTAAGGCAGTATCAGAGGACAGTGTAAAGCATTTGTTGTACACACTCAGTCAGCGAAATGATTTCACACACTCAATAACTGAACTCTAGGCCAATGGTTTGTATAAAAAATATATGTCTGTTTTGTTTTAGAACCAACAATAGGAATTAAAATATACTTTCTCAGAATGAGATGCTTTATTTAAATACTTTTGCAATATGCAATTGGCTTTTGTAGAAAGTTATAAGTTGTTGCAATAGCAACACAGTTTTAAACACAATAATGCATTGAGTTCAATGGAAATTTCAAGTTATTTGCAATAGATTACTTTCAGGATTACTTTAGAGATTCCAGGACTGGATCCTAGATTCAGTCCTGGCACAGTACTTAGAAACAAGTGATAAAAGTCGACTTAGTTACTACTAGGATTTTTAAGTAATATTTTGCTATTTTAAAAGTTGACACTTAGAAGAAATTTCATAGAAAACAGTCAATGATTCCCTATGGAAGAAAATTCAAGCTGCAGGTATAGTATGTTCTCGTTACTTTTGTAATCCAGTACTGGGTGCCTAGACTCAGTACTGGGACCTTTATCCAAAACAGGTAAGTAATTACGTTTTCAGAAGTTATACGATTTTTAAAGAATATTTAAAGTTTGCAGAAATTGACACTTTGAAGAAATTTCACAGAAAAACAGTCAATGATTCGCTATGGAAGAAAATTGGGTTACTGGTAAGTACAGTTGTAAGTATTTTTCAGAGTCAGTGCTGGGCACCAAGATCAAGCACTGGGAGCTCACCTAATAGCAGGTGAGTATTTTCGTTTTCGTTACTCGGCTGATTTTTGGTGAATATTTTAAGTTTTGAAAACTCCACACTTTGAAGAAATTTTCAGAAGAAACCAGTCAATGTTACCCTATGGAGAAAATTGAGTTATCGGTTTAAAGGTAAGCACTCGACTGGCAGAGTTAAGGTTCTGGGCATAGACTCGGGGGTCTCCCAGGGTCAGGTAGGTAGAGTTTTGTCACCCTCAGCAGCACAGGGGCAGCCGGGTGCAGAGAGAGTTAGGCCCAATGTTTACCTATGAGAGGTAGGGGGGCCTTGGTTGGTGGCTGCTGACTAGCAGGCTACGCGGCTGTGGGAGCTGGGCTCCTGGTCACTTGCTCAGGGCAAATGGGGAAGTAGATAGGTGTAGAGGTTACACTGCCAGGGCCACTCGGGCGGCTGGGTGCAGGGTGCTTTTGAGCTCTTGGGCGCTCAATTGATTTCAATGGGAGAGCTCCGGTTTAGAAAAAGATTGCAAGCTCGGGGACGAAGATTCTTTAGGTGCCACCACCACTTCGAGAGGTAAGTTGGGTAGTTGGAGGATAGGTAGGTACCCAGGATTTGGGCACAGGGAGCCGCAGGGCGCCGGGTGCAGGGGTGCCTTTTGGTGTCGGGAAATCTTACCCTCTGTTGATCGCGTTGGGGGGGTACCTGGTTCTGAGGCTGCAGGTGTCGTCAGGAGCGTCTAGGGAAGTCCTTGGGTGCCGGACTCGGGTTCACAGTCGTCGTGGGGTCGTCCTCGTGGTCTTTGGTCACTCCGGCACAGGCCAGGCTTGGCGGGTGCAGAGTGTGTAGGGTTCGCGGTTCCGGGCTGATGCCAGGGATTAGAAGTAGATTTTGAGTAGAGCCTCTACTCATGGGAGTCCCAGGGGCTTAGAGCCAAAAGGTAGCCAGGTCCTCCGGGGTTTGTGAGGTTGCAGGCCACAATAGATGCCGGGTTGGAGCAGGAGCAGGTTCGAGTGTCGCCAGGCCTGTAGGGCTGGGGCCAAAGCAGTTGGTGTCTTCCTCTTCTTAGCAGCTGCAGGGCAGGTCTTCTTTCTTCTTCCTCTTCTTTGTATAATACTAAATTTAGGGGCGTTACAGGTAGGCGAAGGGCAGGGACCAATGGGTCCCTGTCCTGGGGTGAGTACACCCCCTATTCAGCCACTCTCCTCTGGGAGGGGGGCAGCAGCCTAGTCCTGATTGGGTAGGGCCTCCCATCTTCAAGATGGCGAGCGCCCGGAGATGTGCTTCACCTCGCCTTCCCCACCTGAGGGGTGGGGTTGGCAGGCTGGCCCATCCCCTGTCCTTATTTGGGGTTTCCGGCCAAGCTTCCCGCCAGAGTGGGGGTTGCAAGTGGCCTGGGGAAGCTCACTGAGGCGGCATGCCTTTGAAGCTTCCCCCTGCCCATCCTGGGGGAGGAGATCTAGCATCTCGCCCAGGATGTGCATTGTTGCAGACCCAGGAGAGCAGGGGCTCTCCTACCCAGGGGTCCAGCAACATGTCTGCTGTGTGGCAGCCTAGGCAGCCTCAGAACAGACGTGGATTGTAGGTTAGGTTTCAGGGGGCCTCTCTAAGATGCCCTCTGTGGTGCTTGGTACATTAAATACCATACTGGCATCAGTGTGGGTTTAATGTGCTGAGCAGTTTGATACCAAACTTCTCAGTCTTCTGTGCTGCCATTATAGTGCTGTGGAGTTCGTGTTTGACAAGCTCCCAGCACCATGTACTCTTAAATGGAAGCACTGCACTTACAGGGCCCAGGAATGGACCTGGGTACTGTAGGGGCACCGGGCTCCTGCCTCTGTGCCCACACCACTGGCATAGGGCACCCAGCTAGAGGGGTGGCTGATGTATGCCAGGGCAGTGAAGGTTGTGGGCATGGCACACAGGGATGTGTGCCATGTCGATTCTCTGTTTTGTCTTGTACCCAGACACTCAGCCTGCCAGGGCAGTGTGTGTGTGTTAGGGTACAGGGCCTCTAAGGGTGGCACAATGAGTGCTGCAGCCCTTAGAGGCCTTCCCTTGTCACAAGGCCCTGGGTACCTAGGGTATCACTTACCAGGGGCTGACATGTGGCCAGGGTTTTGTTTTGAGATTTTTATTTTGGGAAGGAACATAGGCCCTGGGCTCCTGATTGGCAGGAGTCCAGGGCACACTCAGTCAAAGTACATTCAGCAATTCAGCAAAAAGTGGGGTCATACCTGTTGGAGCCGGCCTCGTGGCGTGGTCCTGTTCCCCCTCGCTAAGCCGCACGAGGTCCCATGCACCTCGGGGCTCCCCCATTTTGGATTGTACGTGACTCTACGTGACCACCTACGTGACCCCGCTCCACCCGGCCTCGGTCCCAGCGAGGCCCGACATCGAGGCGCCAACCCCTGGCCCGGGGGATACCACGTGAGCCCTTCCCACTCCCGGCGAAGGGCAGTATTGATGGGACCCCCAACCGTCCTTCCACACCTAGGTGCGATCGCCCCACAGCTCTCTGGGGCCTGGTGCCTCTCCTGCTGGGCGTCTGGCCGCGCCCTACCCGGCCTCTCCGCCCTCCTGGGCGCAAGGGTCCGGACATCAAAGGGCTCCAGACCTATATCTGGGGCGACCCGGCAACAAGACGACAGTTGTATCTCGGAGTCAAGAGCCCTGCTGATCGGATCGCGGCTGACCCTACGGAGAAAGACTCTTCCTGAAACCACACTCTGAGCCCTGCTGACGACGTCGCGGCTCCACCGTGCTTAAAGACCTTCACGAACCTTTGTGGCCCTGCTGACGCTGTCGCGGCCCGACCTTGTTGAAACGTACCATCAGAGCCCAGCTGACCTCGTCGCGGCTCGACCGAAGCGGACCTACCACCGGAGCCCTGCTGACTGTGTCGCGGCTCGACCCAAGCGGAACTACCACCCGAGCCAGCTGACGCCGTCGCGGCTCTCCACGTCTGAGCCGCTCTGAGACCAGCACTCAAGGTCTGGCGCAGAGCCTTCCCGTACCTGGCTGGTACTAAGACTGTCCCGCTACCCTATCCCTCCAAGGACATTGAGACTCTTACTGGATCACTCGATCCCACTGTAAATATTGAATGTGCTACTATTGATAAAGACCCAAGATAAGCAACTAATACGGAGTCCTGTGTGGTGGTGTTACTGGACCTAGTACGATCATAGGAGAAGGACCTCCCCTAGGGGGCTTCTCAGCGGCGCTCGGCTATAACTTTGCGGTAGGAAGGTGCCCCGGAGTAGTCCCCCCGACGCCCCGGTGGTCCTCCCTCCATCATTTGGTGGCCAGCGACGGGATCCGAGCCAGACGCAATCGTACAGGCAAGTAACGCACCCACTACCTAACCAGACGAAAAAAAAAAAAAAGGGAACCATGGACGGCCGAGAAGCAACCGTGGCCGCAACCTTCCAGCTGGAAAAGCTGGAAGAATACACCCACAAAGAACTAAAACAATTCTGCAAGGACAAAGGGATCCCAACCACAGGATTGGGCACCAAGGAGGAAATGCAGAAAACCCTGAAAGCCTGGGCAGAAGCCGAGGCCACTCCACCCCGAACCGAAGGGACCTCGGCCCGGGACGGAAACCTGCCACCGACCATAACCCCGACAGATGGGGGGGCGAAGCATCCCGGAAGCCAGCCTGTCCCACGAAGAAATGCGAGAACGGGAGAGGGTCCGGACACACGAAATGGACCTCGCACGACTCCGGCTGGACGGTGAGCTCCTACTGGCGGAGAAGAAAATAGCCTTGGAGCAACTACGGCTGCAGGAGGAAATCGAAGAAAAGAAACGGCATCGGGAACTAGAAGAGAGACGGCTAACCCTCGAGCACGAGAGGAGCCTCAAGGAACTCGAACTGAAATCCAAAACGGGGGAGACCAGCACCCCCGGGGCCCGGGACGCCCTGCCACTGACCGAGCCAAAGGTTCATATCCCCAAGGATGTCGTCAAGGAATACTACAAAAACGACGACATCCAGCAGTGGTTCCGAGCCTACGAGGTAGCCATGACCTCCCATCGGGTACCCCGGAAGGATTGGGGTGCCGGCCTATGGGGCAGGTTCCTCAGCGAGGGCCGTGATACCCTGCTGCAACTCCCCGACGCGGTGATGACCTCATACGACCACATGAAAGAAGCCCTACTCACCCGCTACGGACTATCAGCCGAGATGTACCGGCAGCGCTTCCGGGACTGCAAGAAGCTCCCCGGTACCACATGGGTAGAATACGTGGACTTCTTCAGCCGGGCCTTTGAAGGGTGGATAAAAGGGAGCAAGGTCACCTCGTACAATGAACTGTTCGACCTCATTGTCTGGGAGCACCTCGCCAACAACTGCTTCGTTGAACTAAGGCAACACCTCCTGGACAGTAAGCTGACCGAGCCCCGGAAGCTCACCGCCGAAGCGGACCGATGGGTCAACACCCAGGTCCCCCGGAACCCCGTGGGGGACTACCAACGGAGTACCACGGGACCGCCTCGCCAGCGGGGCGGAGGAGGGGGGTCCCACCGCAGTCGAGAATTCCCGGCCGGGCCGCCCAGAAGCCCGCCACGAGGCCAAGCCGCCAACCACACGTCCCCGACCCTGGGCCGAAGGGGGACCCCCATCGCCCGGCCTGGACCCCGACCAACGGTGACCTGCTTCGGCTGCCAGCAGACCGGCCACTATGCGAGCGACCCGGCCTGCCCCGTGAACCGACGGAACGGGACCGCTGGGCCCCCTCCCCGACAAATAGCCGCCGCAGCCCTGGGGGAAGGAGAGGACGAGGAGGAAAACCGCGACGACGGGTCCCCCGAGTGGGAACCAGCTGCCATGTCGCTCGTATGCCTGGGCTCCCGAGAAATGGTGCCCCGAGCTGCCATCCCAAGCAACACCCAGAAGTACCAGCAGTGGGTCACCATCAATGGACGACGGGCCGAAGCCCTCCGGGACACTGGGGCCAGTGTGACCACTGTCCGCTGCCACCTAGTGACCCCCGAACAAATCCTGCCACATGTCCTATGCCCTGTCCGGACCGCGGACAACACCGAAAGCATGTGCCGGATGGCCAGGATCCCCTTCGAGTGGGGAGGAGTGTCCGGCACCCTAAAAGTGACTGTCCGCGACGACGCCCCAGTGGACTGCCTCCTGGGGAATGACCTAGAGAGCTCCCCCTGGGCCCAGGTGGAGCGCCGAAAGCATCTGGGGATGCTAGGGCTGCCCGAGTGGGCCTGCGCCACCACCCGGTCCATGACCGCCCAACCAGCCGCTGCCGCGGCCCCCGACAAGCCTACGGGCCCAGAACTACCACCATCTTCCGGCCCAGAGGAATCTGACGATGAGGCCGGGCCATCCGAACTTTCTCCCGACGAGGCCGCCTCCCTCAGCGAGATCCCCGAGCTGGCCCAGTGGCGCCACGACGGGGGCCCCACCCGCGAACAATTCCAGCAAGAGCAGAAGGCCTGCCCGTCCCTCGAGGGGGCCTGACAGCAAGCGGCCGCCCAGGCCTCGGGGGACCCCACGGGAACCCCCTGGGTCTATTGGGACAATGACTTATTGTATAGCGAGCAGAAAGTCGCCGAACTGGGAGCCGGCGGGGTGTTGGTGGTTCCCCTCCGATTCCGAGGGTTCCTCCTGAACCTGGCGCATGACGTGCCCCTCGCCGGACACCTCGGGCGGGACAAGACTTACAGCCTGCCTAGTGACCCATTTCTATTGGCCCCGAATGCGGAGGGACGTGGACCATCACTGCCGGTCCTGCCCGACCTGCCAGGCGAGCGGAAAGACTGGGGGTCGAATTAAAGCCCCCCTCCAACCATTTCCAGCCGTCCACACCCCGTTCGAACGAGTGGGGATCGACATCGTGGGGCCCCTCGACCCCCGAACCGCCCTGGGACACCGCTTCATCCTGGTACTGGTCGACCACGCCACCCGATACCCCGAGGCCATCCCACTCCGCACTGTGACAGCTCCAGTGGTGGGCCGGGCCCTGATGGGCATCTTCTCCCGGGTGGGGTTCCCCCGAGAAGTGGTGAGCGACAGGGGTACGAACTTTATTTCAAAATACATGAGATCCCTCTGGCAACAATGTGGGGTCACCTACAAATTCACCACCCCTTACCACCCCCAGGGGAACGGACTGGTCGAGCGGTTCAACAGAACCCTGAAGGGAATGATCAAGGGCCTGGAAGAGCCCCTGAGGAGGAGGTGGGATGTCCTGCTGCCCTGCCTCCTGTTCGCCTATCGAGAGGTACCACAGAAATCCCTGGGCTTCAGCCCCTTCGAACTATTGTATGGGCACCCCGTCCGAGGGCCCCTCAGCCTGGTCAAGGAGGGCTGGGAGGCGAACGTCCAAGATGCCCCCCCCGACGTCTACCGGTACCTCCTGACCCTGCGGAACCAGACTCGGAAGTTCCGGGCCCTGTCAGAAGCCAACCTCGAAGCCAGCCAAGAAGACATGAAGCGCTGGTATGACGAGAATGCCTCGACCATCGAGTTCGAGCCGGGCCAGCAAGTCTGGGTCATGTCACCCGTGGACCCCTGCGTCCTGCAGGACAAGTGGACCGGGCCCTTCAAGGTGGTTGAGAGGAAGAGCCCCGTCACCTACCTGGTCGACATGGAGTCCCCGAGGAACCCCCTCCGGGTCCTACACGCCAACCGGCTCAAGCCCCACTTTGCCCGGACTGAACTAAGCCTGCTGCTGGCTACTGACGATGGGGGTGAAAGCGACTCCGAGCCCCTACCAGACCTCCTGGGGTCCTCGGGCCAAGACGGCTCCTTGGAGGGCGTCCACCTCTCCGCCACCCTGACCCCAGAACAGCGCCATGACTGCCGGAAGCTGCTGCAACCCTTCGCTGCCCTCTTCTCGCTCACGCCTGGGGTGACCCCCTGGTGCGTCCACGACGTGGATACCGGGGACAGCCCCCCTGTGCGACACCGCGCCTACAGAGTACCTGACCGAGTCCAAGCCTGCATACAGACCGAGGTCGCCAAGATGCTCGCCCTCGGAGTCATCGAGCCCTCAGACAGCCCGTGGGCCAGCCCGGTGGTCTTGGTGCCGAAGGCCGCCGCCCCCGGCACTTCCCCGGAACTCAGATTTTGTGTAGACTACCGGGGCCTGAACGCAGTCACCAAGACCGATGCCCACTCCCTGCCACGGGCTGACGAGCTGATCGATCGCTTAGGGGCCGCCCGCTACCTAAGCACCTTTGACCTCACCGCTGGGTACTGGCAGATCAAGCTCACTCCCGGCGCCCAGGAACGATCCGCCTTTTCCACCCCCGATGGGCACTAGCACTTTCGGGTGATGCCCTTCGGTATGAAGAACGCCCCAGCGACCTTTCAGAGGCTGGTGAACAAGGTCCTGGCCGGGCTAGAAGCCTTCAGCGCGGCCTACCTCGACGACATTGCAGTCTTCAGCGACCATTGGGCCGCGCACCTAGGACACCTTGGGGAAGTCCTGGCCGCTCTCCAAAGGGCCGGGCTCACAATTAAGGCCAGCAAGTGCCAGATCGGTCAAGGATCTGTGACCTATCTGGGCCACCAGGTGGGGAGTGGCCAGGTGGCGCCCCTCCAGTTAAAGGTCGATGCCATCCAGGCGTGGGAGCCCCCCGCAACCCAAACCACTGTCCGGGCCTTCTTAGGCCTCACAGGCTACTACCGACAATTTATTAAGGATTATGCCAGCCTTGTGGGCCCCCTTACGGAGCTCACTTCCAAGAAACAGCCCAAGGCGGTGCACTGGACGCCCCGCTGTCAAACCGCTTTTGAAGCCCTCAAGACGGCCATGTGTGCTGCCCCTGTGCTACAGGCCCCTGACTACAGCAAGGAATTTGTGGTTCAGACCGATGCCTCGGAGTACGGGGTCGGGGCAGTCCTCTCCCAGATGGGCACCGAGGGCCTCGACCGACCTGTGGCCTTTATCAGCCGCCGACTACTGCCACGAGAACAGAGGTGGAGCACCATCGAGCGGGAGGCCTTCGCTGTGGTATGGGCTCTCAAGAAGCTCCGGCCCTACCTTTTCGGCACCCACTTCAGGGTCCAGACTGACCACCGCCCCTTGCGGTGGCTCATGCAAATGCGGGGCGAGAACCCCAAATTGTTGCGATGGTCCATCTCGCTGCAAGGGATGGACTTCACTGTGGAACACCGGCCCGGCAACGACCACGCCAATGCTGACGGCCTGTCCAGATTCTTCCGCCTCGGCGAGGAGAACCCCCAAGGAGATGGGTGACTCTCCCTGCCTTCAGCTGGGGGGGACGCGTGTTGGAGCCGGCCTCGTGGCGTGGTCCTGTTCCCCCTCGCTAAGCCGCACGAGGTCCCATGCACCTCGTGGCTCCCCCATTTTGGATTGTACGTGACTCTACGTGACCACCTACGTGACCCCGCTCCACCCGGCCTCGGTCCCAGCGAGGCGCGACATCGAGGCGCCAACCCCTGGCCCGGAGGATACCACGTGAGCCCTTCCCACTCCCGGCGAAGGGCAGTATCGATGGGACCCCCAACCGTCCTTCCACACCTAGGTGCGATCGCCCCACAGCTCTCTGGGGCCTGGCACCTCTCCTGCTGGGCGTCTGGCCGCGCCCTACCCGGCCTCTCCACCCTCCTGGGCGCAAGGGTCCGGACATCAAAGGGCTCCAGACCTATATCTGGGGCGACCCGGCAACAAGACGACAGTTGTATCCCGGAGTAAAGAGCCCTGCTGATCGGATCGCGGCTGACCCTACGGAGAAAGACTCTTCCTGAAACCACACTCTGAGCCCTGCTGACGACGTCGCGGCTCCACCGTGCTTAAAGACCTTCACGAACCTTTGGGGCCCTGCTGACGCTGTCGCGGCCCGACCTTGTTGAAACGTACCATCAGAGCCCAGCTGACCTCGTCGCGGCTCGACCGAAGCGGACCTACCACCGGAGCCCTGCTGACTGTGTCGCGGCTCGACCCAAGCGGAACTACCACCCGAGCCTGCTGACGCCGTCGCGGCTCTCCACGTCCGAGCCGCTCTGAGACCAGCATTCAAGGTCTGTCGCAGAGCCTTCCCGTACCTGGCTGGTACTAAGACTGTCCCGCTACCATATCCCTCCAAGGACATTGAGACTCTTACTGGATCACTCAATCCCACTGTAAATATTGAATGTGCTACTATTGATAAAGACCCAAGATAAGCAACTAATACGGAGTCCTGTGTGGTGGTGTTACTGGACCTAGTACGATCATAGGAGAAGGACCTCCCCTAGGGGGCTTGTCAGCGGCGCTCGGCTATAACTTTGCGGTAGGAAGGTGCCCCGGAGTAGTCCCCCCGACGCCCCGGTGGTCCTCCCTCCAACAATACCATTCAAGAAAGATGGCACTTTCACACAACTATTTTGTCGGCTATTGAGTGAATAGCTGAGACTGTACACTCCTTTGTCCGCAGACTGATATGTATCCATTTACAAGAAAGGCATCTCGTATCCGGGTGAACAAGAGGCGCCAAAGTTAACTCTTGTAATATTCTAGAATAGTACACCTTTGGTTGCTTTCTTGCATTTAGGTACAAGAACTAGTTTTGGGAGGAGCCTGCTTGGGCTTAGGAGGATATGTGGTTGCATACATAATCATGTACTGATGACATCCCACATAGAGAGGGATGAAGGGAGGTGCCAAAGGAGGCTGTATAGTGAAATCTGCTAATTAGCATACGGAATCCCAGAGCCTAACGGGCACTTACCTGCAGAAGCAACAGAAGATAGAGTAGTACATATCATGTCTGGCTTTTGACTCGAGTGATAGAAAACATAGAAAGTATGCTTGCATATCTCTCTGATCGGTGCACGTTTCAAATTTGTCTCCCTGTAACAGACAAAAGTGTCACCGTTGTGGGACTGCTCATATCGCCTAGCTGATGTTATCTTTGTGCAGTGGCAGTATCGTAGCCAATGAGGTCTATCTGAGGCGTGATTATTGCTTATTGAAAACTTTACCCAATACCCCGCCATGTCAACTTGAAAAATAGTTGATATTGGCAATTTTTGATAGTCTCTATGGAGGTTGGATCAATTGTGTCAAAAGAAGATTGATTATACATCATTATAGTTATTTAGTAAGCAAAGAGGTGTAGATATTTTTCATAGAATGTCAATACTCATTGGTCAATATGTTTTTTTAACAACTGTTTTATTTCAACTAAAGTGTTTCTCATATCTGTGGAAAAGGGTCCTCTTAATCAATAGGTAAGGTACACGTATTAAACTTTGTGATCCAATTGTCTTGGAAGCTGCACAGTGTCCAAAGCTTCAGACATTCATTCAGCATCTCTCTAAGTAGCAGAGCTAATGTGCTATTTTGTCGGCTATTGAGTGAATAGCTGAGATTGTACACTCCTTTGTCGGCAGACTGATGTGTATCCTTTTACAAGAAAGGCATCTTGTATCTGGGTGAACAAAGAGGTGCCAAAGTGAACTCTTGTAATATTCTAGAATAGTACTCCTTTGGTTGCTCTGCTTGCATTTAGGTACAATAACTCGTTTTGGGAGGAGCCAGATGGGGCTTAGGAGTATATGTGTTTGCATACAGAATCATGTACTGATGACATCACACATAGAGAGGGATGAAGGGAGGTGCCAAAGGAGGCTGTATAGTGAAATCTGCTAATTAGCATATGGAATCCCAGAGCCCAATGGGTACTTATCTGCAGAACCAACGGAAGATAAAGTAGTCCACCTGATGTCTGGCTTTTGACCTGAGTGATAGAAAACATAGAAAGTATGCTTGCATATCTCTCTGATCAGTGCATATGTTCCAACTTTGTCTCCCTGTAAGAGACAAAAGTGTCACGATTGTGGGACTGCTCATATTGCCAATTGGACGTTATCTTTGAATAGTGGTAGTATTGTAACCAATGCGGTGTATCTGAGGTGTGATTGTTGCTTATTCAAAACTTTACGCAATACCCAGTCTTGTCAACTTGAACAACAGTTGTTGTTGGTAATTTAGGATAATCTTTACGGAGGCCAGATCAATTCTGTCAAAAAATGATTGATTATACATCAATGTATTTATTCAGTAAGAAAAAAGGTGTAGATATTTTTCATAGAATATCTATACTCTTTGCTCGATATGTTTTTCATTAACTGTTTCATTTCAACCAACGTGTTTTTTATATGCGTAAAAGAGGGTCCGCTTAATCATTAGGTAAGGTACACATATTAAACTTTGGGTGCTAATTGATTTAGAAGCTGCGCAGTGTCCGAAGATTCAGACATTTATTCAGCATCTCTCTAGGTTTTAGATCAAATGTACTATTGTGAGAAAGTGGCTCTGTATATACTGTTCCAAAATAGGTACAGGGTGTACAGAGTCCACAGTCCCCAGAGGTTTGGCAGAGGCTAAAGTTAGAAATAACCTTAGTCTCTAAAGTGGTAGCTTGGTCGAGCAGTAAGGCAGTATCAGAGGACAGTGTAAAGCATTTGTTGTACACACTCAGTCAGCGAAATGATTTCACACACTCAATAACTGAACTCTAGGCCAATGGTTTGTATAAAAAATATATGTCTGTTTTGTTTTAGAACCAACAATAGGAATTAAAATATACTTTCTCAGAATGAGATGCTTTATTTAAATACTTTTGCAATATGCAATTGGCTTTTGTAGAAAGTTATAAGTTGTTGCAATAGGCAACACAGTTTTAAACTCAATAATGCATTGAGTTCAATGGAAATTTCAAGTTATTTGCAATAGATTACTTTCAGGATTACTTTAGAGATTCCAGGACTGGATCCTAGATTCAGTCCTGGGACAGTACTTAGAAACAAGTGATAAAAGTCGACTTAGTTACTACTAGGATTTTTAAGTAATATTTTGCCATTTTAAAAGTTGACACTTAGAAGAAATTTCATAGAAAACAGTCAATGATTCCCTATGGAAGAAAATTCAAGCTGCAGGTATAGTATGTCCTCGTTACTTTTGTAATCCAGTACTGGGTGCCTAGACTCAGTACTGGGACCTTTATCCAAAACAGGTAAGTAATTACGTTTTCAGAAGTTATACGATTTTTAAAGAATATTTAAAGTTTGCAGAAATTGACACTTTGAAGAAATTTCACAGAAAAACAGTCAATGATTCCCTATGGAAGAAAATTGGGTTACTGGTAAGTACAGTTGTAAGTATTTTTCAGAGTCAGTGCTGGGCACCAAGATCCAGCACTGGGAGCTCACCTAATAGCAGGTGAGTATTTTTGTTTTCGTTACTCGGTTGATTTTTGGTGAATTTTTAAGTTTTGAAAACTCCACACTTTGAAGAAATTTTCAGAAGAAACCAGTCAATGTTACCCCATGGAGAAAATTGAGTTATCGGTTTAAAGGTAAGTACTCGACTGGCAGAGTTAAGGTTCTGGGCATAGACTCAGGGGTCTCCCAGGGTCAGGTAGGTAGAGTTTTTTCACCCTCAGCGGCACAGGGGCAGCCGGGTGCAGAGAGAGTTAGGCCCAATGTTATCCTATGAGAGGTAGGGGGGCCTTGGTTGGTGGCTGCTGACTAGCAGGCTACGCGGCTGTGGGAGCTGGGCTCCTGGTCACTTGCTCAGGGCAAATGGGGAAGTAGATAAGTGTAGAGGTTACACTGCCAGGGCCACTCGGGCGGCTGGGTGCAGGGTGCTTTTGAGCTCTCGGGCGCTCAATTGATTTCAATGGGAGAGATCCGGTTTAGAAAAAGATTGCAAGCTCGGGGACGAAGATTCTTTAGGTGCCACCACCACTTCGAGAGGTAAGTTGGGTAGTTGGAGGATAGGTAGGTACCCAGGAGTTGGGCACACGGAGCCGCAGGGCGCCGGGTGAAGGGGTGCCTTTTGGTGTCGGGAAATCTTACCCTCTGTTGATCGCGTTGGGGGGGTACCTGGTTCTGAGGCTGCAGGTGTCGTCAGGAGCGTCGAGGGAAGTCCTTGGGTGCCGGACTCGGGTTCACAGTCGTCGTGGGGTCGTCCTCGTGGTCTTTGGTCACTCCGGCACAGGCCAGGCTTGGCGGGTGCAGAGTGTGTAGGGTTCGCGGTTCCGGGCTGATGCCAGGGATTAGAAGTAGATTTTGAGTAGAGCCTCTACTCATGGGAGTCCCAGGGGCTTAGAGCCAAAAGGTAGCCAGGTCCTCCGGGGTTTGTGAGGTTGCTGGCCACAATAGATGCCGGGTTGGAGCAGGAGCAGGTTCGAGTGTCGCCAGGCCTGTAGGGCTGGGGCCAAAGCAGTTGGTGTCTTCCTCTTCTTAGCAGCTGCAGGGCAGGTCTTCTTTCTTCTTCCTCTTCTTTGTATTTCAGAATCTGGAATCTGGGGAAGGAAGGTTCAGGGTGCCCCTAAATACTAAATTTAGGGGCGTTACAGGTAGGCGAAGGGCAGGGACCAATGGGTCCCTGTCCTGGGGTGAGTACACCCCCTATTCAGCCACTCTCCTGTGGGAGGGGGGCAGCAGCCTAGTCCTGATTGGGTAGGGCCTCCCATCTTCAAGATGGCGAGCGCCCGGAGATGTGCTTCACCTCGCCTTCCCCACCTGAGGGGTGGGGTTGGCAGGCTGGCCCATCCCCTGTCCTTATTTGGGGTTTCCGGCCAAGCTTCCCGCCAGAGTGGGGGTTGCAAGTGGCCTGGGGAAGCTCACAGAGGCGGCATGCCTTTGAAGCTTCCCCCTGCCCATCCTGGGGGAGGAGATCTAGCATCTCGCCCAGGATGGGCATTGTTGCAGACCCAGGAGAGCAGGGGCTCTCCTTCCCAGGGGTCCAGCAACATGTCTGCTGTGTGGCAGCCTAGGCAGCCTCAGAACAGACGTGGATTGTAGGTTAGGTTTCAGGGGGCCTCTCTAAGATGCCCTCTGTTGTGCTTGGTACATTAAATCCCAGTCTGGCATCAGTGTGGGTTTAATGTGCTGAGGAGTTTGATACCAAACTTCTCAGTCTTCTGTGCTGCCATTATAGTGCTGTGGAGTTCGTGTTTGACAAGCTCCCAGCACCATGTACTCTTAAATGGAAGCACTGCACTTACAGGGCCCAGGAATGGCCCTGGGTACTGTAGGGGCACCGGGCTCCTGCCTCTGTGCCCACCCCACTGGCATAGGGCACCCAGCTAGAGGGGTGGCTGATGTATGCCAGGGCAGTGAAGGTTGTGGGCATGGCACACAGGGATGTGTGCCATGTCGATTCTCTGTTTTGTCTTGTACCCAGACACTCAGCCTGCCAGGGCAGTGTGTGTGTGTTAGGGTACAGGGCCTCTAAGGGTGGCACAATGAGTGCTGCAGCCCTTAGAGACCTTCCCTGGTCACAAGGCCCTGGGTACCTAGGGTACCACTTACCAGGGGCTGACATGTGGCCAGGGCTTGCCAATTTGGTTTTGAGATTTTTGTTTTGGGAAGGAACATAGGCCCTGGGCTCCTGATTGGCAGGAGTCCAGGGCACACTCAGTCAAAGTACATTCAGCAATTCAGCAAAAAGTGGGGGCATACCATTCAAGAAAGATGGCACTTTCACACAACTATTTTGTCGGCTATTGAGTGAACAGCTGAGATTGTACACTCCTTTGTCGGCAGACTGATATGTATCCATTTACAAGAGAAAGGCATCTCGTATCCGGGTGAACAAGAGGCGCCAAAGTTAACTCTTGTAATATTCTAGAATAGTACACCTTTGGTTGCTTTCTTGCATTTAGGTTCAAGAACTAGTTTTGGGAGGAGCCTGCTTGGGCTTAGGAGGATATGTGGTTGCATACATAATCATGTACTGATGACATCCCACATAGAGAGGGTTGAAGGGAGGTGCCAAAGGAGGCTGTATAGTGAAATCTGCTAATTAGCATACGGAATCCCAGAGCCCAACGGGCACTTACCTGCAGAAGCAACAGAAGATAGAGTAGTACATATGATGTCTGGCTTTTGACTCGAGTGATAGAAAACATAGAAAGTATGCTTGCATATCTCTCTGTTCGGAGCACGTTTCAAATTTGTCTCCCTGTAACAGACAAAAGTGTCACCGTTGTGGGACTGCTCATATCGCCTAGCTGATGTTATCTTTGTGCAGTGGCAGTATTGTAGTCAATGAGGTCCATCCGAGGCGTGATTATTGCTTATTGAAAACTTTACCCAATACCCCGCCATGTCAACTTGAAAAATAGTTGATATTGGCAATTTTTGATAGTCTCTATGGAGGCTGGATCAATTGTGTCAAAAGAAGATTGATTATACATCATTATAGTTATTTAGTAAGCAAAGAGGTGTAGATATTTTTCATAGAATGTCAATACTCATTGGTCAATATGTTTTTTTAACAACTGTTTTATTTCAACTAAAGTGTTTCTCGTATCTGTGGAAAAGGGTCCTCTTAATCAATAGATAAGGTACACGTATTAAACTTTGTGATCTAATTGTCTTGGAAGCTGCACAGTGTCCAAAGCTTCAGACATTCATTCAGCATCTCTCTAAGTAGCAGAGCTAATGTGCTATTTTGTCGGCTATTGAGTGAATAGCTGAGATTGTACACTCCTTTGTCGGCAGACTGATATGTATCCTTTTACAAGAAAGGCATCTTGTATCTGGGTGAACAAAGAGGTGCCAAAGTGAACTCTTGTAATATTCTAGAATAGTACTCCTTTGGTTGCTCTGCTTGCATTTAGGTACAATAACTCGTTTTGGGAGGAGCCAGATGGGGCTTAGGAGTATATGTGTTTGCATACAGAATCATGTACTGATGACATCACACATAGAGAGGGATGAAGGGAGGTGCCAAAGTAGGCTGTATAGTAAAATCTGCTAATTAGCATATGGAATCCCAGAGCCCAATGGGTACTTATCTGCAGAACCAACAGAAGATAAAGTAGTCCACCTGATGTCTGGCTTTTGACCTGAGTGATAGAAAACATAGAAAGTATGCTTGCATATCTCTCTGATCAGTGCATATGTTCCAACTTTGTCTCCCTGTAAGAGACAAAAGTGTCACGATTGTGGGACTGCTCATATTGCCAATTGGACGTTATCTTTGAATAGCGGCAGTATTGTAACCAATGCAGTGTATCCGAGGTGTGATTGTTGCTTATTCAAAACTTTACGCAATACCCAGTCTTGTCAACTTGAACAACAGTTGTTGTTGGTAATTTAGGATAATCTTTACGGAGGCTAGATCAATTGTGTCAAAAAATGATTGATTATACATCAATGTATTTATTCAGTAAGAAAAAAGGTGTAGATATTTTTCATAGAATATCTATACTCTTTGCTCGATATGATTTTCATTAACTGTTTCATTTCAACCAACGTGTTTTTTATATGCGTAAAAGAGGGTCCGCTTAATCATTAGGTAAGGTACACATATTAAACTTTGGGTGCTAATTGATTTAGAAGCTGCGCAGTGTCCGAAGATTCAGACATTTATTCAGCATCTCTCTAGGTTTTAGATCAAATGTACTATTGTGAGAAAGTGGCTCTGTATATACTGTTCCAAAATAGGTACAGGGTGTACAGAGTCCACAGTCCCCAGAGGTTTGGCAGAGGCTAAAGTTAGAAATAACCTTAGTCTCTAAAGTGGTAGCTTGGTCGAGCAGTAAGGCAGTATCAGAGGACAGTGTAAAGCATTTGTTGTACACACTCAGTCAGCGAAATGATTTCACACACTCAATAACTGAACTCTAGGCCAATGGTTTGTATAAAAAATATATGTCTGTTTTGTTTTAGAACCAACAATAGGAATTAAAATATACTTTCTCAGAATGAGATGCTTTATTTAAATACTTTTGCAATATGCAATTGGCTTTTGTAGAAAGTTATAAGTTGTTGCAATAGGCAACACAGTTTTAAACACAATAATGCATTGAGTTCAATGGAAATTTCAAGTTATTTGCAATAGATTACTTTCAGGATTACTTTAGAGATTCCAGGACTGGATCCTAGATTCAGTCCTGGGACAGTACTTAGAAACAAGTGATAAAAGTCGACTTAGTTACTACTAGGATATTTAAGTAATATTTTGCTATTTTAAAAGTTGACAGGAGAAATTTCATAGAAAACAGTCAATGATTCACTATGGAAGAAAATTCAAGCTGCAGGTATAGTATGTTCTCGTTACTTTTGTAATCCAGTACTGGGTGCCTAGACTCAGTACTGGGACCTTTATCCAAAACAGGTAAGTAATTACATTTTCAGAAGTTATACTATTTTTAAAGAATATTTAAAGTTTGCAGAAATTGACACTGAAGAAATTTCACAGAAAAACAGTCAATGATTCCCTATGGAAGAAAATTGGGTTACTGGTAAGTACAGTTGTAAGTATTTTTCAGAGTCAGTGCTGGGCACCAAGATCCAGCACTGGGAGCTCACCTAATAGCAGGTGAGTATTTTTGTTTTCGTTACTCGGCTGATTTTTGATGAATTTTTAAGTTTTGAAAACTCCACACTTTGAAGAAATTTTCAGAAGAAGCCAGTCAATGTTACCCCATGGAGAAAATTGAGTTATCGGTTTAAAGGTAAGTACTCGACTGGCAGAGTTAAGGTTCTGGGCATAGACTCAGGGGTCTCCCAGGGTCAGGTAGGTAGAGTTTTTTCACCCTCAGCGGCACAGGGGCAGCCGGGTGCAGAGAGAGTTAGGCCCAATATTATCCTATGAGAGGTAGGGGGGCCTTGGTTGGTGGCTGCTGACTAGCAGGCTACGTGGCTGTGGGAGCTGGGCTCCTGGTCACTTGCTCAGGGCAAATGGGGAAGTAGATAGGTGTAGAGGTTACACTGCCAGGGCCACTCGGGCGGCTGGGTGCAGGGTGCTTTTGAGCTCTCGGGCGCTCAATTGATTTCAATGGGAGAGCTCCGGTTTAGAAAAAGATTGCAAGCTCGGGGACGAAGATTCTTTAGGTGCCACCACCACTTCGAGAGGTAAGTTGGGTAGTTGGAGGATAGGTAGGTACCCAGGAGTTGGGCACAGGGAGCCGCAGGGCGCCGGGTGAAGGGGTGCCTTTTGGTGTCGGGAAATCTTACCCTCTGTTGATCGCGTTGGGGGGGTACCTGGTTCTGAGGCTGCAGGTGTCGTCAGGAGCGTCGAGGTAAGTCCTTGGGTGCCGGACTCGGGTTCACAGTCGTCGTGGGGTCGTCCTCGTGGTCTTTGGTCACTCCGGCACAGGCCAGGCTTGGCGGGTGCAGAGTGTGTAGGGTTCGCGGTTCCGGGCTGATGCCAGGGATTAGAAGTAGATTTTGAGTAGAGCCTCTACTCATGGGAGTCCCAGGGGCTTAGAGCCAAAAGGTAGCCAGGTCCTCCGGGGTTTGTGAGGTTGCTGGCCACAATAGATGCCGGGTTGGAGCAGGAGCAGGTTCGAGTGTCGCCAGGCCTGTAGGGCTGGGGCCAAAGCAGTTGGTGTCTTCCTCTTCTTAGCAGCTGCAGGGCAGGTCTTCTTTCTTCTTCCTCTTCTTTGTATTTCGGAATCTGGAATCTGGGGAAGGAAGGTTCAGGGTGCCCCTAAATACTAAATTTAGGGGCGTTACAGGTAGGCGAAGGGCAGGGACCAATGGGTCCCTGTCCTGGGGTGAGTACACCCCCTATTCAGCCACTCTCCTGTGGGAGGGGGGCAGCAGCCTAGTCCTGATTGGGTAGGGCCTCCCATCTTCAAGATGGCGAGCGCCCGGAGATGTGCTTCACCTCGCCTTCCCCACCTGAGGGGTGGGGTTGGCAGGCTGGCCCATCCCCTGTCCTTATTTGGGGTTTCCGGCCAAGCTTCCCGCCAGAGTGGGGGTTGCAAGTGGCCTGGGGAAGCTCACAGAGGCGGCATGCCTTTGAAGCTTCCCCCTGCCCATCCTGGGGGAGGAGATCTAGCATCTCACCCAGGATGTGCATTGTTGCAGACCCAGTAGAGCAGGGGCTCTCCTACCCAGGGGTCCAGCAACATGTCTGCTGTGTGGCAGCCTAGGCAGCCTCAGAACAGACGTGGATTGTAGGTTAGGTTTCAGGGGGCCTCTCTAAGATGCCCTCTGTTGTGCTTGGTACATTAAATCCCATACTGGCATCAGTGTGGGTTTAATGTGCTGAGCAGTTTGATACCAAACTTCTCAGTCTTCTGTGCTGCCATTATAGTGCTGTGGAGTTCGTGTTTGACAAGCTCCCAGCACCATGTACTCTTAAATGGAAGCACTGCACTTACAGGGCCTAGGAATGGACCTGGGTACTGTAGGGGCACCGGGCTCCTGCCTCTGTGCCCACACCACTAGCATAGGGCACCCAGCTAGAGGGGTGGCTGATGTATGCCAGGGCAGTGAAGGTTGTGGGCATGGCACACAGGGATGTGTGCCATGTCGATTCTCTGTTTTGTCTTGTACCCAGACACTCAGCCTGCCAGGGCAGTGTGTGTGTGTTAGGGTACAGGGCCTCTAAGGGTGGCACAATGAGTGCTGCAGCCCTTAGAGACCTTCCCTGGTCACAAGGCCCTGGGTACCTAGGGTACCACTTACCAGGGGCTGACATGTGGCCAGGGCTTGCCAATTTGGTTTTGAGATTTTTGTTTTGGGAAGGAACATAGGCCCTGGGCTCCTGATTGGCAGGAGTCCAGGGCACACTCAGTCAAAGTACATTCAGCAATTCAGCAAAAAGTAGGGGCATACCATTCAAGAAAGATGGCACTTTCACACAACTATTTTGTCGGCTATTGAGTGAATAGCTGAGATTGTACACTCCTTTGTCGGCAGACTGATATGTATCCATTTACAAGAAAGGCATCTCGTATCCGGGTGAACAAGAGGCGCCAAAGTTAACTCTTGTAATATTCTAGAATAGTACACCTTTGGTTGCTTTCTTGCATTTAGGTACAAGAACTAGTTTTGGGAGGAGCCTGCTTGGGCTTAGGAGGATATGTGGTTGCATACATAATCATGTACTGATGACATCCCACATAGAGAGGGATGAAGGGAGGTGCCAAAGGAGGCTGTATAGTGAAATCTGCTAATTAGCATACGGAATCCCAGAGCCCAACGGGCACTTACCTGCAGAAGCAACAGAAGATAGAGTAGTACATATGATGTCTGGCTTTTGACTCGAGTGATAGAAAACATAGAAAGTATGCTTGCATATCTCTCTGATCGGTGCACGTTTCAAATTTGTCTCCCTGTAACAGACGAAGGTGTCACCGTTGTGGGACTGCTCATATCGCCTAGCTGATGTTATCTTTGTGCAGTGGCAGTATCGTAGCCAATGAGGTCTATCCGAGGCGTGATTATTGCTTATTGAAAACTTTACCCAATACCCCGCAGTGTCAACTTGAAAAATAGTTGATATTGGCAATTTTTGATAGTCTCTATGGAGGCTGGATCAATTGTGTCAAAAGAAAATTGATTATACATCATTATAGTTATTTAGTAAGCAAAGAGGTGTAGATATTTTTCATAGAATGTCAATACTCATTGGTCAATATGTTTTTTTAACAACTGTTTTATTTCAACTAAAGTGTTTCTCATATCTGTGGAAAAGGGTCCTCTTAATCAATAGGTAAGGTACACGTATTAAACTTTGTGATCTAATTGTCTTGGAAGCTGCACAGTGTCCAAAGCTTCAGACATTCATTCAGCATCTCTCTAAGTAGCAGAGCTAATGTGCTATTTTGTCGGCTATTGAGTGAATAGCTGAGATTGTACACTCCTTTGTCGGCAGACTGATATGTATCCTTTTACAAGAAAGGCATCTTGTATCTGGGTGAACAAAGAGGTGCCAAAGTGAACTCTTGTAATATTCTAGAATAGTACTCCTTTGGTTGCTCTGCTTGCATTTAGGTACAATAACTCGTTTTGGGAGGAGCCAGATGGGGCTTAGGAGTATATGTGTTTGCATACAGAATCATGTACTGATGACATCACACATAGAGAGGGATGAAGGGAGGTGCCAAAGGAGGCTGTATAGTAAAATCTGCTAATTAGCATATGGAATCCCAGAGCCCAATGGGTACTTATCTGCAGAACCAACAGAAGATAAAGTAGTCCACCTGATGTCTGGCTTTTGACCTGAGTGATAGAAAACATAGAAAGTATGCTTGCATATCTCTCTGATCAGTGCATATGTTCCAACTTTGTCTCCCTGTAAGAGACAAAAGTGTCACGATTGTGGGACTGCTCATATTGCCAATTGGACGTTATCTTTGAATAGTGGCAGTATTGTAACCAATGCGGTGTATCCGAGGTGTGATTGTTGCTTATTCAAAACTTTACGCAATACCCAGTCTTGTCAACTTGAACAACAGTTGTTGTTGGTAATTTAGGATAATCTTTACGGAGGCTAGATCAATTGTGTCAAAAAATGATTGATTATACATCAATGTATTTATTCTGTAAGAAAAAAGGTGTAGATATTTTTCATAGAATATCTATACTCTTTGCTCGATATGTTTTTCATTAACTGTTTCATTTCAACCAACGTGTTTTTTATATGCGTAAAAGAGGGTCCGCTTAATCATTAGGTAAGGTACACATATTAAACTTTGGGTGCTAATTGATTTAGAAGCTGCGCAGTGTCCGAAGATTCAGACATTTATTCAGCATCTCTCTAGGTTTTAGATCAAATGTACTATTGTGAGAAAGTGGCTCTGTATATACTGTTCCAAAATAGGTACAGGGTGTACAGAGTCCACAGTCCCCAGAGGTTTGGCAGAGGCTAAAGTTAGAAATAACCTTAGTCTCTAAAGTGGTAGCTTGGTCGGGCAGTAAGGCAGTATCAGAGGACAGTGTAAAGCATTTGTTGTACACACTCAGTCAGCGAAATGATTTCACACACTCAATAACTGAACTCTAGGCATGGTTTGTATAAAAAATATATGTCTGTTTTGTTTTAGAACCAACAATAGGAATTAAAATATACTTTCTCAGAATGAGATGCTTTATTTAAATACTTTTGCAATATGCAATTGGCTTTTGTAGAAAGTTATAAGTTGTTGCAATAGGCAACACAGTTTTAAACACAATAATGCATTGAGTTCAATGGAAATTTCAAGTTATTTGCAATAGATTACTTTCAGGATTACTTTAGAGAGTCCAGGACTGGATCCTAGATTCAGTCCTGGGACAGTACTTAGAAACAAGTGATAAAAGTCGACTTAGTTACTACTAGGATTTTTAAGTAATATTTTGCTATTTTAAAAGTTGACAGAAGAAATTTCATAGAAAACAGTCAATGATTCCCTATGGAAGAAAATTCAAGCTGCAGGTATAGTATGTTCTCGTTACTTTTGTAATCCAGTACTGGGTGCCTAGACTCAGTACTGGGACCTTTATCCAAAACAGGTAAGTAATTACGTTTTCAGAAGTAATACGATTTTTAAAGAATATTTAAAGTTTGCAGAAATTGACACTGAAGAAATTTCACAGAAAAACAGTCAATGATTCCCTATGGAAGAAAATTGGGTTACTGGTAAGTACAGTTGTAAGTATTTTTCAGAGTCAGTGCTGGGCACCAAGATCCAGCACTGGGAGCTCACCTAATAGCAGGTGAGTATTTTTGTTTTCGTTACTCGGCTGATTTTTGGTGAATTTTTAAGTTTTGAAAACTCCACACTTTGAAGAAATTTTCAGAAGAAACCAGTCAATGTTACCCCATGGAGAAAATTGAGTTATCGGTTTAAAGGTAAGTACTCGACTGGCAGAGTTAAGGTTCTGGGCATAGACTCAGGGGTCTCCCAGGGTCAGGTAGGTAGAGTTTTTTCACCCTCAGCGGCACAGGGGCAGCCGGGTGCAGAGAGAGTTAGGCCCAATATTATCCTATGAGAGGTAGGGGGGCCTTGGTTGGTGGCTGCTGACTAGCAGGCTACGCGGCTGTGGGAGCTGGGCTCCTGGTCACTTGCTCAGGGCAAATGGGTAAGTAGATAGGTGTAGAGGTTACACTGCCAGGGCCACTCGGGCGGCTGGGTGCAGGGTGCTTTTGAGCTCTCGGGCGCTCAATTGATTTCAATGGGAGAGCTCCGGTTTAGAAAAAGATTGCAAGCGCGGGGACGAAGATTCTTTAGGTGCCACCACCACTTCGAGAGGTAAGTTGGGTAGTTGGAGGATAGGTAGGTACCCAGGAGTTGGGCACAGGGAGCCGCAGGGCGCCGGGTGAAGGGGTGCCTTTTGGTGTCGGGAAATCTTACCCTCTGTTGATCGCGTTGGGGGGGTACCTGGTTCTGAGGCTGCAGGTGTCGTCAGGAGCGTCGAGGTAAGTCCTTGGGTGCCGGACTCGGGTTCACAGTCGTCGTGGGGTCGTCCTCGTGGTCTTTGGTCACTCCGGCACAGGCCAGGCTTGGCGGGTGCAGAGTGTGTAGGGTTCGCGGTTCCGGGCTGATGCCAGGGATTAGAAGTAGATTTTGAGTAGAGCCTCTACTCATGGGAGTCCCAGGGGCTTAGAGCCAAAAGGTAGCCAGGTCCTCCGGGGTTTGTGAGGTTGCTGGCCACAATAGATGCCGGGTTGGAGCAGGAGCAGGTTCGAGTGTCGCCAGGCCTGTAGGGCTGGGGCCAAAGCAGTTGGTGTCTTCCTCTTCTTAGCAGCTGCAGGGCAGGTCTTCTTTCTTCTTCCTCTTCTTTGTATTTCGGAATCTGGAATCTGGGGAAGGAAGGTTCAGGGTGCCCCTAAATACTAAATTTAGGGGCGTTACAGGTAGGCGAAGGGCAGGGACCAATGGGTCCCTGTCCTGGGGTGAGTACACCCCCTATTCAGCCACTCTCCTGTGGGAGGGGGGCAGCAGCCTAGTCCTGATTGGGTAGGGCCTCCCATCTTCAAGATGGCGAGCGCCCGGAGATGTGCTTCACCTCGCCTTCCCCACCTGAGGGGTGGGGTTGGCAGGCTGGCCCATTCCCTGTCCTTATTTGTGGTTTCCGGCCAAGCTTCCCGTCAGAGTGGGGGTTGCAAGTGGCCTGGGGAAGCTCACAGAGGCGGCATGCCTTTGAAGCTTCCCCCTGCCCATCCTGGGGGAGGAGATCTAGCATCTCGCCCAGGATGTGCATTGTTGCAGACCCAGGAGAGCAGGGGCTCTCCTACCCAGGGGTCCAGCAACATGTCTGCTGTGTGGCAGCCTAGGCAGCCTCAGAACAGACGTGGATTGTAGGTTAGGTTTCAGGGGGCCTCTCTAAGATGCCCTCTGTTGTGCTTGGTACATTAAATCCCATACTGGCATCAGTGTGGGTTTAATGTGCTGAGCAGTTTGATACCAAACTTCTCAGTCTTCTGTGCTGCCATTATAGTGCTGTGGAGTTCGTGTTTGACAAGCTCCCAGCACCATGTACTCTTAAATGGAAGCACTGCACTTACAGGGCCCAGGAATGGACCTGGGTACTGTAGGGGCACCGGGCTCCTGCCTCTGTGCCCACACCACTGGCATAGGGCACCCAGCTAGAGGGGTGGCTGATGTATGCCAGGGCAGTGAAGGTTGTGGGCATGGCACACAGGGATGTGTGCCATGTCGATTCTCTGTTTTGTCTTGTACCCAGACACTCAGCCTGCCAGGGCAGTGTGTGTGTGTTAGGGTACAGGGCCTCTAAGGGTGGCACAATGAGTGCTGCAGCCCTTAGAGACCTTCCCTGGTCACAAGGCCCTGGGTACCTAGGGTACCACTTACCAGGGGCTGACATGTGGCCAGGGCTTGCCAATTTGGTTTTGAGATTTTTGTTTTGGGAAGGAACATAGGCCCTGGGCTCCTGATTGGCAGGAGTCCAGGGCACACTCAGTCAAAGTACATTCAGCAATTCAGCAAAAAGTGGGGGCATACCATTCAAGAAAGATGGCACTTTCACACAACTATTTTGTCGGCTATTGAGTGAATAGCTGAGATTGTACACTCCTTTGTCGGCAGACTGATATGTATCCATTTACAAGAAAGGCATCTCGTATCCGGGTGAACAAGAGGCGCCAAAGTTAACTCTTGTAATATTATAGAATAGTACACCTTTGGTTGCTTTCTTGCATTTAGGTACAAGAACTAGTTTTGGGAGGAGCCTGCTTGGGCTTAGGAGGATATGTGGTTGCATACATAATCATGTACTGATGACATCCCACATAGAGAGGGATGAAGGGAGGTGCCAAAGGAGGCTGTATAGTGAAATCTGCTAATTAGCATACGGAATCCCAGAGCCCAACGGGCACTTACCTGCAGAAGCAACAGAAGATGGAGTAGTACATATGATGTCTGGCTTTTGACTCGAGTGATAGAAAACATAGAAAGTATGCTTGCATATCTCTCTGATCGGTGCACGTTTCAAATTTGTCTCCCTGTAACAGACGAAAGTGTCACCGTTGTGGGACTGCTCATATCGCCTAGCTGATGTTATCTTTGTGCAGTGGCAGTATCGTAGCCAATGAGGTCTATCCGAGGCGTGATTATTGCTTATTGAAAACTTTCCCCAATACCCCGCAGTGTCAACTTGAAAAATAGTTGATATTGGCAATTTTTGATAGTCTCTATGGAGGCTGGATCAATTGTGTCAAAAGAAGATTGATTATACATCATTATAGTTATTTAGTAAGCAAAGAGGTGTAGATATTTTTCATAGAATGTCAATACTCATTGGTCAATATGTTTTTTTAACAACTGTTTTATTTCAACTAAAGTGTTTCTCATATCTGTGGAAAAGGGTCCTCTTAATCAATAGGTAAAGTACACGTATTAAACTTTGTGATCTAATTGTCTTAGAAGCTGCACAGTGTCCAAAGCTTCAGACATTCATTCAGCATCTCTCTAAGTAGCAGAGCTAATGTGCTATTTTGTCGGCTATTGAGTGAATAGCTGAGATTGTACACTCCTTTGTCGGCAGACTGATATGTATCCTTTTACAAGAAAGGCATCTTGTATCTGGGTGAACAAAGAGGTGCCAAAGTGAACTCTTGTAATATTCTAGAATAGTACTCCTTTGGTTGCTCTGCTTGCATTTAGGTACAATAACTCGTTTTGGGAGGAGCCAGATGGGGCTTAGGAGTATATGTGTTTGCATACAGAATCATGTACTGATGACATGACCAATAGAGAGGGATGAAGGGAGGTGCCAAAGGAGGCTGTATAGTAAAATCTGCTAATTAGCATATGGAATCCCAGAGCCCAATGGGTACTTATCTGCAGAACCAACAGAAGATAAAGTAGTCCACCTGATGTCTGGCTTTTGACCTGAGTGATAGAAAACATAGAAAGTATGCTTGCATATCTCTCTGATCAGTGCATATGTTCCAACTTTGTCTCCCTGTAAGAGACAAAAGTGTCACGATTGTGGGACTGCTCATATTGCCAATTGGACGTTATCTTTGAGTAGTGGCAGTATTGTAACCAATGCGGTGTATCCGAGGTGTGATTGTTGCTTATTCAAAACTTTACGCAATACCCAGTCTTGTCAACTTGAACAACAGTTGTTGTTGGTAATTTAGGATAATCTTTACGGAGGCTAGATCAATTGTGTCAAAAAATGATTGATTATACATCAATGTATTTATTCAGTAAGAAAAAAGGTGTAGATATTTTTCATAGAATATCTATACTCTTTGCTCGAGATGTTTTTCATTAACTGTTTCATTTCAACCAACGTGTTTTTTATATGCGTAAAAGAGGGTCCGCTTAATCATTAGGTAAGGTACACATATTAAACTTTGGGTGCTAATTGATTTAGAAGCTGCGCAGTGTCCGAAGATTCAGACATTTATTCAGCATCTCTCTAGGTTTTAGATCAAATGTACTATTGTGAGAAAGTGGCTCTGTATATACTGTTCCAAAATAGGTACAGGGTGTACAGAGTCCACAGTCCCCAGAGGTTTGGCAGAGGCTAAAGTTAGAAATAACCTTAGTCTCTAAAGTGGTAGCTTGGTCGAGCAGTAAGGCAGTATCAGAGGACAGTGTAAAGCATTTGTTGTACACACTCAGTCAGCGAAATGATTTCACACACTCAATAACTGAACTCTAGGCCAATGGTTTGTATAAAAAATATATGTCTGTTTTGTTTTAGAACCAACAATAGGAATTAAAATATACTTTCTCAGAATGAGATGCTTTATTTAAATACTTTTGCAATATGCAATTGGCTTTTGTAGAAAGTTATAAGTTGTTGCAATAGGCAACACAGTTTTAAACACAATAATGCATTGAGTTCAATGGAAATTTCAAGTTATTTGCAATAGATTACTTTCAGGATTACTTTAGAGATTCTAGGACTGGATCCTAGATTCAGTCCTGGGACAGTACTTAGAAACAAGTGATAAAAGTCGACTTAGTTACTACTAGGATTTTTAAGTAATATTTTGCTATTTTAAAAGTTGACAGAAGAAATTTCATAGAAAACAGTCAATGATTCCCTATGGAAGAAAATTCAAGCTGCAGGTATAGTATGTTCTCGTTACTTTTGTAATCCAGTACTGGGTGCCTAGACTCAGTACTGGGACCTTTATCCAAAACAGGTAAGTAATTACGTTTTCAGAAGTTATACGATTTTTAAAGAATATTTAAAGTTTGCAGAAATTGACACTTTGAAGAAATTTCACAGAAAAACAGTCAATGATTCCCTATGGAAGAAAATTGGGTTACTGGTAAGTACAGTTGTAAGTATTTTCCAGAGTCAGTGCTGGGCACCAAGATCCAGCAGTGGGAGCTCACCTAATAGCAGGTGAGTATTTTTGTTTTCGTTACTCGGCTGATTTTTGGTGAATTTTTAAGTGTTGAAAACTCCACACTTTGAAGAAATTTTCAGAAGAAACCAGTCAATGTTACCCCATGGAGAAAATTGAGTTATCGGTTTAAAGGTAAGTACTCGACTGGCAGAGTTAAGGTTCTGGGCATAGACTCAGGGGTCTCCCAGGGTCAGGTAGGTAGAGTTTTTTCACCCTCAGCGGCACAGGGGCAGCCGGGTGCAGAGAGAGTTAGGCCCAATGTTATCCTATGAGAGGTAGGGGGGCCTTGGTTGGTGGCTGCTGACTAGCAGGCTACGCGGCTGTGGGAGCTGGGCTCCTGGTCACTTGCTCAGGGCAAATGGGGAAGTAGATAGGTGTAGAGGTTACACTGCCAGGGCCACTCGGGCGGCTGGGTGCAGGGTGCTTTTGAGCTCTCGGGCGCTCAATTGATTTCAATGGGAGAGCTCCGGTTTAGAAAAAGATTGCAAGCTCGGGGACGAAGATTCTTTAGGTGCCACCACCACTTCGAGAGGTAAGTTGGGTAGTTGGAGGATAGGTAGGTACCCAGGAGTTGGGCAGAGGGAGCCGCAGGGCGCCGGGTGAAGGGGTGCCTTTTGGTGTCGGGAAATCTTACCCTCTGTTGATCGCGTTGGGGGGGTACCTGGTTCTGAGGCTGCAGGTGTCGTCAGGAGCGTCGAGGGAAGTCCTTGGGTGCCGGACTCGGGTTCACAGTCGTTGTGGGGTCGTCCTCGTGGTCTTTGGTCACTCCGGCACAGGCCAGGCTTGGCGGGTGCAGAGTGTGTAGGGTTCGCGGTTCCGGGCTGATGCCAGGGATTAGAAGTAGATTTTGAGTAGAGCCTCTACTCATGGGAGTCCCAGGGGCTTAGAGCCAAAAGGTAGCCAGGTCCTCCGGGGTTTGTGAGGTTGCTGGCCACAATAGATGCCGGGTTGGAGCAGGAGCAGGTTCGAGTGTCGCCAGGCCTGTAGGGCTGGGGCCAAAGCAGTTGGTGTCTTCCTCTTCTTAGCAGCTGCAGGGCAGGTCTTCTTTCTTCTTCCTCTTCTTTGTATTTCGGAATCTGGAATCTGGGGAAGGAAGGTTCAGGGTGCCCCTAAATACTAAATTTAGGGGCGTTACAGGTAGGCGAAGGGCAGGGACCAATGGGTCCCTGTCCTGGGGTGAGTACACCCCCTATTCAGCCACTCTCCTGTGGGAGGGGGTGAGCAGCCTAGTCCTGATTGGGTAGGGCCTCCCATCTTCAAGATGGCGAGCGCCCGGAGATGTGCTTCACCTCGCCTTCCCCACCTGAGGGGTGGGGTTGGCAGGCTGGCCCATCCCCTGTCCTTATTTGGGGTTTCCGGCCAAGCTTCCCGCCAGAGTTGGGGTTGCAAGTGGCCTGGGGAAGCTCACTGAGGCGGCATGCCTTTGAAGCTTCCCCCTGCCCATCCTGGGGGAGGAGATCTAGCATCTCGCCCAGGATGTGCATTGTTGCAGACCCAGGAGAGCAGGGGCTCTCCTACCCAGGGGTCCAGCAACATGTCTGCTGTGTGGCAGCCTAGGCAGCCTCAGAACAGACGTGGATTGTAGGTTAGGTTTCAGGGGGCCTCTCTAAGATGCCCTCTGTTGTGCTTGGTACATTAAATCCCATACTGGCATCAGTGTGGGTTTAATGTGCTGAGCAGTTTGATACCAAACTTCTCAGTCTTCTGTGCTGCCATTATAGTGCTGTGGAGTTCGTGTTTGACAAGCTCCCAGCACCATGTACTCTTAAATGGAAGCACTGCACTTACAGGGCCCAGGAATGGACCTGGGTACTGTAGGGGCACCGGGCTCCTGCCTCTGTGCCCACACCACTGGCAGAGGGCACCCAGCTAGAGGGGTGGCTGATGTATGCCAGGGCAGTGAAGGTTGTGGGCATGGCACACAGGGATGTGTGCCATGTCGATTCTCTGTTTTGTCTTGTACCCAGACACTCAGCCTGCCAGGGCAGTGTGTGTGTGTTAGGGTACAGGGCCTCTAAGGGTTGCACAATGAGTGCTGCAGCCCTTAGAGACCTTCCCTGGTCACAAGGCCCTGGGTACCTAGGGTACCACTTACCAGGGGCTGACATGTGGCCAGGGCTTGCCAATTTGGTTTTGAGATTTTTGTTTTGGGAAGGAACATAGGCCCTGGGCTCCTGATTGGCAGGAGTCCAGGGCACACTCAGTCAAAGTACATTCAGCAATTCAGCAAAAAGTGGGGGCATACCATTCAAGAAAGATGGCACTTTCACACAACTATTTTGTCGGCTATTGAGTGAATAGCTGAGATTGTACACTCCTTTGTCGGCAGACTGATATGTATCCATTTACAAGAAAGGCATCTCGTATCCGGGTGAACAAGAGGCGCCAAAGTTAACTCTTGTAATATTCTAGAATAGTACACCTTTGGTTGCTTTCTTGCATTTAGGTACAAGAACTAGTTTTGGGAGGAGCCTGCTTGGGCTTAGGAGGATATGTGGTTGCATACATAATCATGTACTGATGACATCCCACATAGAGAGGGATGAAGGGAGGTGCCAAAGGAGGCTGTATAGTGAAATCTGCTAATTAGCATACGGAATCCCAGAGCCCAACGGGCACTTACCTGCAGAAGCAACAGAAGATAGAGTAGTACATATGATGTCTGGGTTTTGACTCGAGTGATAGAAAACATAGAAAGTATGCTTGCATATCTCTCTGATCGGTGCACGTTTCAAATTTGTCTCGCTGTAACAGACAAAAGTGTCACCGTTGTGGGACTGCTCATATCGCCTAGCTGATGTTATCTTTGTGCAGTGGCAGTATCGTAGCCAATGAGGTCTATCCGAGGCGTGATTATTGTTTATTGAAAACTTTACCCAATACCCCGCCATGTCAACTTGAAAAATAGTTGATATTGGCAATTTTTGATAGTTTCTATGGAGGCTGGATCAATTGTGTCAAAAGAAGATTGATTATACATCATTATAGTTATTTAGTAAGCAAAGAGGTGTAGATATTTTTCATAGAATGTCAATACTCATTGGTCAATATGTTTTTTTAACAACTGTTTTATTTCAACTAAAGTGTTTCTCATATCTGTGGAAGAGGGTCCTCTTAATCAATAGGTAAGGTACACGTATTAAACTTTGTGATCTAATTGTCTTGGAAGCTGCACAGTGTCCAAAGCTTCAGACATTCATTCAGCATCTCTCTAAGTAGCAGAGCTAATGTGCTATTTTGTCGGCTATTGAGTGAATAGCTGAGATTGTACACTCCTTTGTCGGCAGACTGATATGTATCCTTTTACAAGAAAGGCATCTTGTATCTGGGTGAACAAAGAGGTGCCAAAGTGAACTCTTGTAATATTCTAGAATAGTACTCCTTTGGATGCTCTGCTTGCATTTAGGTACAATAACTCGTTTTGGGAGGAGCCAGATGGGGCTTAGGAGTATATGTGTTTGCATACAGAATCATGTACTGATGACATCACACATAGAGAGGGATGAAGGGAGGTGCCAAAGGAGGCTGTATAGTGAAATCTGCTAATTAGCATATGGAATCCCAGAGCCCAATGGGTACTTATCTGCAGAACCAACAGAAGATAAAGTAGTCCACCTGATGTCTGGCTTTTGACCTGAGTGATAGAAAACATAGAAAGTATGCTTGCATATCTCTCTGATCAGTGCATATGTTCCAACTTTGTCTCCCTGTAAGAGACAAAAGTGCCACGATTGTGGGACTGCTCATATTGCCAATTGGACGTTATCTTTGAATAGTGGCAGTATTGTAACTAATGCGGTGTATCCGAGGTGTGATTGTTGCATCTTTACGGAGGCTAGATCAATTGTGTCAAAAAACGATTGATTATACATCAATGTATTTGTTCAGTAAGAAAAAAGGTGTAGATATTTTTCATAGAATATCAATACTCTTTGCTCGACATGTTTTTCATTAACTGTTTCATTTCAACCAACGTGTTTTTTATATGCGTAAAAGAGGGTCCGCTTAATCATTAGGTAAGGTACACATATTAAACTTTGGGTGCTAATTGATTTAGAAGCTGCGCAGTGTCCGAAGATTCAGACATTTATTCAGCATCTCTCTAGGTTTTAGATCAAATGTACTATTGTGAGAAAGTGGCTCTGTATATACTGTTCCAAAATAGGTACAGGGTGTACAGAGTCCACAGTCCCCAGAGGTTTGGCAGAGGCTAAAGTTAGAAATAACCTTAGTCTCTAAAGTGGTAGCTTGGTCGAGCAGTAAGGCAGTATCAGAGGACAGTGTAAAGCATTTGTTGTACACACTCAGTCAGCGAAATGATTTCACACACTCAATAACTGAACTCTAGGCCAATGGTTTGTATAAAAAATATATGTCTGTTTTGTTTTAGAACCAAAAATAGGAATTAAAATATACTTTCTCAGAATGAGATGCTTTATTTAAATACTTTTGCAATATGCAATTGGCTTTTGTAGAAAGTTATAAGTTGTTGCAATAGGCAACACAGTTTTAAACACAATAATGCATTGAGTTCAATGGAAATTTCAAGTTATTTGCAATAGATTACTTTCAGGATTACTTTAGAGATTCCAGGACTGGATCCTAGATTCAGTCCTGGGACAGTACTTAGAAACAAGTGATAAAAGTCGACTTAGTTACTACTAGGATTTTTAAGTAATATTTTGCTATTTTAAAAGTTGACACTTAGAAGAAATTTCATAGAAAACAGTCAATGATTCCCTATGGAAGAAAATTCAAGCTGCAGGTATAGTATGTTCTCGTTACTTTTGTAATCCAGTACTGGGTGCCTAGACTCAGTACTGGGACCTTTATCCAAAACAGGTAAGTAATTAAGTTTTCAGAAGTTATACGATTTTTAAAGAATATTTAAAGTTTGCAGAAATTGACACTGAAGAAATTTCACAGAAAAACAGTCAATGATTCCCTATGGAAGAAAATTGGGTTACTGGTAAGTACAGTTGTAAGTATTTTTCAGAGTCAGTGCTGGGCACCAAGATCCAGCACTTGGAGCTCACCTAATAGCAGGTGAGTATTTTCGTTTTCGTTACTCGGCTGATTTTTGGTGAATTTCTAAGTTTTGAAAACTCCACACTTTGAAGAAATTTTCAGAAGAAACCAGTCAATGTTACCCTATGGAGAAAATTTAGTTATCGGTTTAAAGGTAAGTACTCGACTGGCAGAGTTAAGGTTCTGGGCATAGACTCAGGGGTCTCCCAGGGTCAGGTAGGTAGAGTTTTTTCACCCTCAGCGGCACAGGGGCAGCCGGGTGCAGAGAGAGTTAGGCCCAATGTTATCCTATGAGAGGTAGGGGGGCCTTGGTTGGTGGCTGCTGACTAGCAGGCTACGCGGCTGTGGGAGCTGGGCTCCTGGTCACTTGCTCAGGGCAAATGGGGAAGTAGATAGGTGTAGAGGTTACACTGCCAGGGCCACTCGGGCGGCTGGGTGCAGGGTGCTTTTGAGCTCTTGGGCGCTCAATTGATTTCAATGGGAGAGCTCCGGTTTAGAAAAAGATTGCAAGCTCGGGGACGAAGATTCTTTAGGCGCCACCACCACTTCGAGAGGTAAGTTGGGTAGTTGGAGGATAGGTAGGTACCCAGGATTTGGGCACAGGGAGCCGCAGGGCGCTGGGTGCAGGGGTGCCTTTTGGTGTCGGGAAATCTTACCCTCTGTTGATCGCGTTGGGGGGGGTACCTGGTTCTGAGGCTGCAGGTGTCGTCAGGAGCGTCTAGGGAAGTCCTTGGGTGCCGGACTCGGGTTCACAGTCGTCGTGGGGTCGTCCTCGTGGTCTTTGGTCACTCCGGCACAGGCCAGGCTTGGCGGGTGCAGAGTGTGTAGGGTTCGCGGTTCCGGGCTGATGCCAGGGATTAGAAGTAGATTTTGAGTAGAGCCTCTACTCATGGGAGTCCCAGGGGCTTAGAGCCAAAAGGTAGCAAGGTCCTCCGGGGTTTGTGAGGTTGCTGGCCACAATAGATGCCGGGTTGGAGCAGGAGCAGGTTCGAGTGTCGCCAGGCCTGTAGGGCTGGGGCCAAAGCAGTTTGTGTCTTCCTCTTCTTAGCAGCTGCAGGGCAGGTCTTCTTTCTTCTTCCTCTTCTTTGTATTTCGGAATCTGGAATCTGGGGAAGGAAGGTTCAGGGTGCCCCTAAATACTAAATTTAGGGGCGTTACAGGTAGGCGAAGGGCAGGGACCAATGGGTCCCTGTCCTGGGGTGAGTACACCCCCTATTCAGCCACTCTCCTCTGGGAGGGGGGCAGCAGCCTAGTCCTGATTGGGTAGGGCCTCCCATCTTCAAGATGGCGAGCGCCCGGAGATGTGCTTCACCTCGCCTTCCCCACCTGAGGGGTGGGGTTGGCAGGCTGGCCCATCCCCTGTCCTTATTTGGGGTTTCCGGCCAAGCTTCCCGCCAGAGTGGGGGTTGCAAGTGGCCTGGGGAAGCTCACTGAGGCGGCATGCCTTTGAAGCTTCCCCCTGCCCATCCTGGGGGAGGAGATCTAGCATCTCGCCCAGGATGTGCATTGTTGCAGACCCAGGAGAGCAGGGGCTCTCCTACCCAGGGGTCCAGCAACATGTCTACTGTGTGGCAGCCTAGGCAGCCTCAGAACAGACGTGGATTGTAGGTTAGGTTTCAGGGGGCCTCTCTAAGATGCCCTCTGTGGTGCTTGGTACATTAAATACCATACTGGCATCAGTGTGGGTTTAATGTGCTGAGCAGTTTGATACCAAACTTCTCAGTCTTCTGTGCTGCCATTGTAGTGCTGTGGAGTTTGTGTTTGACAAGCTCCCAGCACCATGTACTCTTAAATGGAAGCACTGCACTTACAGGGCCCAGGAATGGACCTGGGTACTGTAGGGGCACCGGGCTCCTGCCTCTGTGCCCACACCACTGGCATAGGGCACCCAGCTAGAGGGGTGGCCGATGTATGCCAGGGCAGTGAAGGTTGTGGGCATGGCACACAGGGATGTGTGCCATGTCGATTCTCTGTTTTGTCTTGTACCCAGACACTCAGCCTGCCAGGGCAGTGTGTGTGTGTTAGGGTACAGGGCCTCTAAGGGTGGCACAATGAGTGCTGCAGCCCTTAGAGGCCTTCCCTGGTCACAAGGCCCTGGGTACCTAGGGTACCACTTACCAGGGGCTGACATGTGGCCAGGTTTTGCCAATTTTGTTTTGAGATTTTTGTTTTGGGAAGTAACATAGGCCCTGGGCTCCTGATTGGCAGGAGTCCAGGGCACACTCAGTCAAAGTACATTCAGCAATTCAGCAAAAAGTGGGGGCATACCATTCAAGAAAGATGGCACTTTCACACAACTATTTTGTCGGCTATTGAGTGAATAGCTGAGATTGTACACTCCTTTGTCCGCAGACTGATATGTATCCATTTACAAGAAAGGCATCTCGTATCCGGGTGAACAAGAGGCGCCAAAGTTAACTCTTGTAATATTCTAGAATAGTACACCTTTGGTTGCTTTCTTGCATTTAGGTACAAGAACTAGTTTTGGGAGGAGCCTGCTTGGGCTTAGGAGGATATGTGGTTGCATACATAATCATGTACTGATGACATCCCACATAGAGAGGGATGAAGGGAGGTGCCAAACGAGGCTGTATAGTGAAATCTGCTAATTAGCATACGGAATCCCAGAGCCCAACGGGCACTTACCTGCAGAAGCAACAGAAGATAGAGTAGTACATATCATGTCTGGCTTTTGACTCGAGTGATAGAAAACATAGAAAGTATGCTTGCATATCTCTCTGATCGGTGCACGTTTCAAATTTGTCTCCCTGTAACAGACAAAAGTGTCACCGTTGTGGGACTGCTCATATCGCCGAGCTGATGTTATCTTTGTGCAGTGGCAGTATTGTAGTCAATGAGGTCTATCCGAGGCGTGATTATTGCTTATTGAAAACTTTACCCAATACCCCGCCATGTCAACTTGAAAAATAGTTGATATTGGCAATTTTTGATAGTCTCTATGGAGGCTGGATCAATTGTGTCAAAAGAAGATTGATTATACATCATTATAGTTATTTAATAAGCAAAGACGTGTAGATATTTTTCATAGAATGTCAATACTCATTGGTCAATATGTTTTTTTAACAACTGTTTTATTTCAACTAAAGTGTTTCTCATATCTGTGGAAAAGGGTCCTCTTAATCAATAGGTAAGGTACACGTATTAAACTTTGTGATCTAATTGTCTTGGAAGCTGCACAGTGTCCAAAGCTTCAGACATTCAATCAGCATCTCTCTAAGTAGCAGAGCTAATGTGCTATTTTGTCGGCTATTGAGTGAATAGCTGAGATTGTACACTCCTTTGTCGGCAGACTGATATGTATCCTTTTACAAGAAAGGCATCTTGTATCTGGGTGAACAAAGAGGTGCCAAAGTGAACTCTTGTAATATTCTAGAATAGTACTCCTTTGGTTGCTCTGCTTGCATTTAGGTACAATAACTCGTTTTGGAAGGAGCCAGATGGGGCTTAGGAGTATATGTGTTTGCATACAGAATCATGTACTGATGACATCACACATAGAGAGGGATGAAGGGAGGTGCCAAAGGAGGCTGTATAGTGAAATCTGCTAATTAGCATATGGAATCCCAGAGCCCAATGGGTACTTATCTGCAGAACCAACAGAAGATAAAGTAGTCCACCTGTTGTCTGGCTTTTGACCTGAGTGATAGAAAACATAGAAAGTATGCTTGCATATCTCTCTGATCAGTGCATATGTTCCAACTTTGTCTCCCTGTAAGAGACAAAAGTGCCACGATTGTGGGACTGCTCATATTGCCAATTGGACGTTATCTTTGAATAGTGGCAGTATTGTAACCAATGCGGTGTATCCGAGGTGTGATTGTTGCTTATTCAAAACTTTATGCAATACCCAGTCTTGTCAACTTGAACAACAGTTGTTGTTGGTAATTTAGGATAATCTTTATGGAGGCTAGATCAATTGTGTCAAAAAATGATTGATTATACATCAATGTATTTATTCAGTAAGAAAAAAGGTGTAGATATTTTTCATAGAATATCAATACTCTTTGCTCGATATGTTTTTCATTAACTGTTTCATTTCAACCAACGTGTTTTTTATATGCGTAAAAGAGGGTCCGCTTAATCATTAGGTAAGGTACACATATTAAACTTTGGGTGCTAATTGATTTAGAAGCTGCGCAGTGTCCGAAGATTCAGACATTTATTCAGCATCTCTCTAGGTTTTAGATCAAATGTACTATTGTGAGAAAGTGGCTCTGTATATACTGTTCCAAAATAGGTACAGGGTGTACAGAGTCCACAGTCCCCAGAGGTTTGGCAGAGGCTAAAGTTAGAAATAACCTTAGTCTCTAAAGTGGTAGCTTGGTCGAGCAGTAAGGCAGTATCAGAGGACAGTGTAAAGCATTTGTTGTACACACTCAGTCAGCGAAATGATTTCACACACTCAATAACTGAACTCTAGGCCAATGGTTTGTATAAAAAATATATGTCTGTTTTGTTTTAGAACCAACAATAGGAATTAAAATATACTTTCTCAGAATGAGATGCTTTATTTAAATACTTTTGCAATATGCAATTGGCTTTTGTAGAAAGTTATAAGTTGTTGCAATAGGCAACACAGTTTTAAACACAATAATGCATTGAGTTCAATGGAAATTTAAAGTTATTTGCAATAGATTACTTTCAGGATTACTTTAGAGATTCCAGGACTGGATCCTAGATTCAGTCCTGGGACAATACTTAGAAACAAGTGATAAAAGTCGACTTAGTTACTACTAGGAATTTTAAGTAATATTTTGCTATTTTAAAAGTTGACACTTAGAAGAAATTTCATAGAAAACAGTCAATGATTCCCTATGGAAGAAAATTCAAGCTGCAGGTATAGTATGTTCTCGTTACTTTTGTAATCCAGTACTGGGTGCCTAGACTCAGTACTGGGACCTTTATCCAAAACAGGTAAGTAATTAAGTTTTCAGAAGTTATACGATTTTTAAAGAATATTTAAAGTTTGCAGAAATTGACACTGAAGAAATTTCACAGAAAAACAGTCAATGATTCCCTATGGAAGAAAATTGGGTTACTGGTAAGTACAGTTGTAAGTATTTTTCAGAGTCAGTGCTGGGCACCAAGATCCAGCACTTGGAGCTCACCTAATAGCAGGTGAGTATTTTTGTTTTCGTTACTCGGCTGATTTTTGGTGAATTTCTAAGTTTTGAAAACTCCACACTTTGAAGAAATTTTCAGAAGAAACCAGTCAATGTTACCCTATGGAGAAAATTGAGTTATCGGTTTAAAGTTAAGTACTCGACTGGCAGAGTTAAGGTTCTGGGCATAGACTCAGGGGTCTCCCAGGGTCAGGTAGGTAGAGTGTTTTCACCCTCAGCGGCACAGGGGCAGCCGGGTGCAGAGAGAGTTAGGCCCAATGTTATCCTATGAGAGGTAGGGGGGCCTTGGTTGGTGGCTGCTGACTAGCAGGCTACGCGGCTGTGGGAGCTGGGCTCCTGGTCACTTGCTCAGGGCAAATGGGGAAGTAGATAGGTGTAGAGGTTACACTGCCAGGGCCACTCGGGCGGCTGGGTGCAGGGTGCTTTTGAGCTCTTGGGCGCTCAATTGATTTCAATGGGAGAGCTCCGGTTTAGAAAAAGATTGCAAGCTCGGGGACCAAGATTCTTTAGGTGCCACCACCACTTCGAGAGGTAAGTTGGGTAGTTGGAGGATAGGTAGGTACCCAGGATTTGGGCACAGGGAGCCGCAGGGCGCCGGGTGCAGGGGTGCCTTTTGGTGTCGGGAAATCTTACCCTCTGTTGATCGTGTTGGGGGGGTACCTGGTTCTGAGGCTGCAGGTGTCGTCAGGAGCGTCTAGGGAAGTCCTTGGGTGCCGGACTCGGGTTCACAGTCGTCGTGGGGTCGTCCTCGTGGTCTTTGGTCACTCCGGCACAGGCCAGGCTTGGCGGGTGCAGAGTGTGTAGGGTTCGCGGTTCCGGGCTGATGCCAGGGATTAGAAGTAGATTTTGAGTAGAGCCTCTACTCATGGGAGTCCCAGGGGCTTAGAGCCAAAAGGTAGCCAGGTCCTCCGGGGTTTGTGAGGTTGCTGGCCACAATAGATGCCGGGTTGGAGCAGGAGCAGGTTCGAGTGTCGCCAGGCCTGTAGGGCTGGTGCCAAAGCAGCTGGTGTCTTCCTCTTCTTAGCAGCTGCAGGGCAGGTCTTCTTTCTTCTTCCTCTTCTTTGTATTTCGGAATCTGGAATCTGGGGAAGGAAGGTTCAGGGTGCCCCTAAATACTAAATTTAGGGGCGTTACAGGTAGGCGAAGGGCAGGGACCAATGGGTCCCTGTCCTGGGGTGAGTACACCCCCTATTCAGCCACTCTCCTCTGGGAGGGGGGCAGCAGCCTAGTCCTGATTGGGTAGGGCCTCCCATCTTCAAGATGGCGAGCGCCCGGAGATGTGCTTCACCTCGCCTTCCCCACCTGAGGGGTGGAGTTGGCAGGCTGGCCCATCCCCTGTCCTTGTTTGGGGTTTCCGGCCAAGCTTCCCGCCAGAGTGGGGGTTGCAAGTGGCCTGGGGAAGCTCACAGAGGCGTCATGCCTTTGAAGCTTCCCCCTGCCCATCCTGGGGGAGGAGATCTAGCATCTCGGCCAGGATGTGCATTGTTGCAGACCCAGGAGAGCAGGGGCTCTCCTACCCAGGGGTCCAGCAACATGTCTGCTGTGTGGCAGCCTAGGCAGCCTCAGAACAGACGTGGATTGTAGGTTAGGTTTCAGGGGGCCTCTCTAAGATGCCCTCTGTGGTGCTTGGTACATTAAATACCATACTGGCATCAGTGTGGGTTTAATGTGCTGAGCAGTTTGATACCAAACTTCTCAGTCTTCTGTGCTGCCATTATAGTGCTGTGGAGTTCGTGTTTGACAAGCTCCCAGCACCATGTACTCTTAAATGGAAGCACTGCACTTACAGGGCCCAGGAATGGACCTGGGTACTGTAGGGGCACCGGGCTCCTGCCTCTGTGCCCACACCACTGGCATAGGGCACCCAGCTAGAGGGGTGGCTGATGTATGCCAGGGCAGTGAAGGTTGTGGGCATGGCACACAGGGATGTGTGCCATGTCGATTCTCTGTTTTGTCTTGTACCCAGACACTCAGCCTGCCAGGGCAGTGTGTGTGTGTTAGGGTACAGGGCCTCTAAGGGTGGCACAATGAGTGCTGCAGCCCTTAGAGGCCTTCCCTGGTCACAAGGCCCTGGGTACCTAGGGTACCACTTACCAGGGGCTGACATGTGGCCAGGGTTTGCCAATTTTGTTTTGAGATTTTTGTTTTGGGAAGGAACATAGGCCCTGGGCTCCTGATTGGCAGGAGTCCAGGGCACACTCAGTCAAAGTACATTCAGCAATTCAGCAAAAAGTGGGGGCATACCATTCAAGAAAGATGGCACTTTCACACAACTATTTTGTTGGCTATTGAGTGAATAGCTGAGATTGTACACTCCTTTGTCCGCAGACTGATATGTATCCATTTACAAGAAAGGCATCTCGTATCCGGGTGAACAAGAGGCGCCAAAGTTAACTCTTGTAATATTCTAGAATAGTACACCTTTGGTTGCTTTCTTGCATTTAGGTACAAGAACTAGTTGTGGGAGGAGCCTGCTTGGGCTTAGGAGGATATGTGGTTGCATACATAATCATGTACTGATGACATCCCACATAGAGAGGGATGAAGGGAGGTGCCAAAGGAGGCTGTATAGTGAAATCTGCTAATTAGCATACGGAATCCCAGAGCCCAACGGGCACTTACCTGCAGAAGCAACAGAAGATAGAGTAGTACATATGATGTCTGGCTTTTGACTCGAGTGATAGAAAACATAGAAAGTATGCTTGCATATCTCTCTGATCGGTGCACGTTTCAAATTTGTCTCCCTGTAACAGACAAAAGTGTCACCGTTGTGGGACTGCTCATATCGCCTAGCTGATGTTATCTTTGTGCAGTGGCAGTATCGTAGCCAATGAGGTTTATCCGAGGCGTGATTATTGCTTATTGAAAACTTTACCCAATACCCCGCCATGTCAACTTGAAAAATAGTTGATATTGGCAATTTTTGATAGTCTCTATGGAGGCTGGATAAATTGTGTCAAAAGAAGATTGATTATACATCATTATAGTTATTTAGTAAGCAAAGAGGTGTAGATATTTTTCATAGAATGTCAATACTCATTGGTCAATATGTTTTTTTAACAACTGTTTTATTTCAACTAAAGTGTTTCTCATATCAGTGGAAAAGGGTCCTCTTAATCAATAGGTAAGGTACACGTATTAAACTTTGTGATCTAATTGTCTTGGAAGCTGCACAGTGTCCAAAGCTTCAGACATTCATTCAGCATCTCTCTAAGTAGCAGAGCTAATGTGCTATTTTGTCTGCTATTGAGTGAATAGCTGAGATTGTACACTCCTTTGTCGGCAGACTGATATGTATCCTTTTACAAGAAAGGCATCTTGTATCTGGGTGAACAAAGAGGTGCCAAAGTGAACTCTTGTAATATTCTAGAATAGTACTCCTTTGGTTGCTCTGCTTGCATTTAGGTGCAATAACTCGTTTTGGGAGGAGCCAGATGGGGCTTAGGAGTATATGTGTTTGCATACAGAATCATGTACTGATGACATCACACATAGAGAGGGATGAAGGGAGGTGCCAAAGGAGGCTGTATAGTGAAATCTGCTAATTAGCATATGGAATCCCAGAGCCCAATGGGTACTTTTCTGCAGAACCAACAGAAGATAAAATAGTCCACCTGATGTCTGGCTTTTGACCTGAGTGATAGAAAACATAGAAAGCATGCTTGCATATCTCTCTGATCAGTGCATATGTTCCAACTTTGTCTCCCTGAAAGAGACAAAAGTGTCACGATTGTGGGACTGCTCATATTGCCAATTGGACGTTATCTTTGAATAGTGGCAGTATTGTAACCAATGCGGTGTATACGAGGTGTGATTGTTGCTTATTCAAAACTTTACGCAATACCCAGTCTTGTCAACTAGAACAATAGTTGTTGTTGGTAATTTAGGATAATCTTTACGGAGGCTAGATCAATTGTGTCAAAAAATGATTGATTATACATCAATGTATTTATTCAGTAAGAAAAAAGGTGTAGATATTTTTCATAGAATATCAATACTCTTTGCTCGATATGTTTTTCATTAACTGTTTCATTTCAACCAACGTGTTTTTTATATGCGTAAAAGAGGGTCCGCTTAATCATTAGGTAAGGTACACATATTAAACTTTGGGTGCTAATTGTTTTAGAAGCTGCGCAGTGTCCGAAGATTCAGACATTTATTCAGCATCTCTCTAGGTTTTAGATCAAATGTACTATTGTGAGAAAGTGGCTCTGTATATACTGTTCCAAAATAGGTACAGGGTGTACAGAGTCCACAATCCCCAGAGGTTTGGCAGAGGCTAAAGTTAGAAATAACCTTAGTCTCTAAAGTGGTAGCTTGGTCGAGCAGTAAGGCAGTATCAGAGGACAGTGTAAAGCATTTGTTGTACACACTCAGTCAGCAAAATGATTTCACACACTCAATAACTGAACTCTAGGCCAATGGTTTGTATAAAAAATATATGTCTGTTTTGTTTTAGAACCAACAATAGGAATTAAAATATACTTTCTCAGAATGAGATGCTTTATTTAAATACTTTTGCAATATGCAATTGGCTTTTGTAGAAAGTTATAAGTTGTTGCAATAGGCAACACAGTTTTAAACACAATAATGCATTGAGTTCAATGGAAATTTAAAGTTATTTGCAATAGATTACTTTCAGGATTACTTTAGAGATTCCAGGACTGGATCCTAGATTCAGTCCTGGGACAGTACTTAGAAACAAGTGATAAAAGTCGACTTAGTTACTACTAGGATTTTTAAGTAATATTTTGCTATTTTAAAAGTTGACACTTAGAAGAAATTTCATAGAAAACAGTCAATGATTCCCTATGGAAGAAAATTCAAGCTGCAGGTATAGTATGTTCTCGTTACTTTTGTAATCCAGTACTGGGTGCCTAGACTCAGTACTGAGACCTTTATCCAAAACAGGTAAGTAATTACGTTTTCAGAAGTTATACGATTTTTAAAGAATATTTAAAGTTTGCAGAAATTGACACTTTGAAGAAATTTCACAGAAAAACAGTCAATGATTCGCCATGGAAGAAAATTGGGTTACTGGTAAGTACAGTTGTAAGTATTTTTCAGAGTCAGTGCTGGGCACCAAGATCAAGCACTGGGAGCTCACCTAATAGCAGGTGAGTATTTTCGTTTTCGTTACTCGGCTGATTTTTGGTGAATTTCTAAGTTTTGAAAACTCCACACTTTGAAGAAATTTTCAGAAGAAACCAGTCAATGTTACCCTATGGAGAAAATTGAGTTATCGGTTTAAAGGTAAGTACTCGACTGGCAGAGTTAAGGTTCTGGGCATAGACTCAGGGGTCTCCCAGGGTCAGGTAGGTAGAGTGTTTTCACCCTCAGCGGCACAGGGGCAGCCGGGTGCAGAGAGAGTTAGGCCCAATGTTATCCTATGAGAGGTAGGGGGGCCTTGGTTGGTGGCTGCTGACTAGCAGGCTACGCGGCTGTGGGAGCTGGGCTCCTGGTCACTTGCTCAGGGCAAATGGGGAAGTAGATAGGTGTAGAGGTTACACTGCCAGGGCCACTCGGGCGGCTGGGTGCAGGGTGCTTTTGAGCTCTTGGGCGCTCAATTGATTTCAATGGGAGAGCTCCGGTTTAGAAAAAGATTGCAAGCTCGGGGACGAAGATTCTTTAGGTGCCACAACCACTTCGAGAGGTAAGTTGGGTAGTTGGAGGATAGGTAGGTACCCAGGATTTGGGCACAGGGAGCCGCAGGGCGCCGGGTGCAGGGGTGCCTTTTGGTGTCGGGAAATCTTACCCTCTGTTGATCGCGTTGGGGGGGTACCTGGTTCTGAGGCTGCAGGTGTCGTCAGGAGCGTCTAGGGAAGTCCTTGGGTGCCGGACTCGGGTTCACAGTCGTCGTGGGGTCGTCCTCGTGGTCTTTGGTCACTCCGGCACAGGCCAGGCTTGGCGGGTGCAGAGTGTGTAGGGTTCGCGGTTCCGGGCTGATGCCAGGGATTAGAAGTAGATTTTGAGTAGAGCCTCTACTCATGGGAGTCCCAGGGGCTTAGAGCCAAAAGGTAGCCAGGTCCTCCGGGGTTTGTGAGGTTGCTGGCCACAATAGATGCCGGGTTGGAGCAGGAGCAGGTTCGAGTGTCGCCAGGCCTGTAGGGCTGGTGCCAAAGCAGTTGGTGTCTTCCTCTTCTTAGCAGCTGCAGGGCAGGTCTTCTTTCTTCTTCCTCTTCTTTGTATTTCGGAATCTGGAATCTGGGGAAGGAAGGTTCAGGGTGCCCCTAAATACTAAATTTAGGGGCGTTACAGGTAGGCGAAGGGCAGGGACTAATGGGTCCCTGTCCTGGGGTGAGTACACCCCCTATTCAGCCACTCTCCTCTGGGAGGGGGGCAGCAGCCTAGTCCTGATTGGGTAGGGCTCCCATCTTCAAGATGGCGAGCGCCCGGAGATGTGCTTCACCTCGCCTTCCCCACCTGAGGGGTGGAGTTGGCAGGCTGGCCCATCCCCTGTCCTTGTTTGGGGTTTCCGGCCAAGCTTCCCGCCAGAGTGGGGGTTGCAAGTGGCCTGGGGAAGCTCACAGAGGCGGCATGCCTTTGAAGCTTCCCCCTGCCCATCCTGGGGGAGGAGATCTAGCATCTCGCCCAGGATGTGCATTGTTGCAGACCCAGGAGAGCAGGGGCTCTCCTACCCAGGGGTCCAGCAACATGTCCGCTGTGTGGCAGCCTAGGCAGCCTCAGAACAGACGTGGATTGTAGGTTAGGTTTCAGGGGGCCTCTCTAAGATGCCCTCTGTGGTGCTTGGTACATTAAATACCATACTGGCATCAGTGTGGGTTTAATGTGGTGAGCAGTTTGATACCAAACTTCTCAGTCTTCTGTGCTGCCATTATAGTGCTGTGGAGTTCGTGTTTGACAAGCTCCCAGCACCATGTACTCTTAAATGGAAGCACTGCACTTACAGGGCCCAGGAATGGACCTGGGTACTGTAGGGGCACCGGGCTCCTGCCTCTGTGCCCACACCACTGGCATAGGGCGCCCAGCTAGAGGGGTGGCTGATGTATGCCAGGGCAGTGAAGGTTGTGGGCATGGCACACAGGGATGTGTGCCATGTCGATTCTCTGTTTTGTCTTGTACCCAGACACTCAGCCTGCCAGGGCAGTGTGTGTGTGTTAGGGTACAGGGCCTCTAAGGGTGGCACAATGAGTGCTGCAGCCCTTAGAGGCCTTCCCTGGTCACAAGGCCCTGGGTACCTAGGGTACCACTTACCAGGGGCTGACATGTGGCCAGGGTTTGCCAATTTTGTTTTGAGATTTTTGTTTTGGGAAGGAACATAGGCCCTGGGCTCCTGATTGGCAGGAGTCCAGGGCACACTCAGTCAAAGTACATTCAGCAATTCAACAAACAGTGGGGGCATACCATTCAAGAAAGATGGCACTTTCACACAACTATTTTGTTGGCTATTGAGTGAATAGCTGAGATTGTACACTCCTTTGTCCGCAGACTGATGTGTATCCATTTACAAGAAAGGCATCTCGTATCCGGGTGAACAAGAGGCGCCAAAATTACTCTTGTAATATTCTAGAATAGTACACCTTTGGTTGCTTTCTTGCATTTAGGTACAATAACTAGTTTTGGGAGGAGCCTGCTTGGGCTTAGGAGGATATGTGGTTGCATTCATAATCATGTACTGATGACATCCCACATAGATAGGGATGAAGGGAGGTGCCAAAGGAGGCTGTATAGTGAAATCTGCTAATTAGCATACGGAATCCCAGAGCCCAACGGGCACTTACCTGCAGAAGCAACAGAAGATAGAGTAGTACATATCATGTCTGGCTTTTGACTCGAGTGATAGAAAACATAGAAAGTATGCTTGCATATCTCTCTGATCGGTGCACGTTTCAAATTTGTCTCCCTGTAACAGACAAAAGTGTCACCGTTGTGGGACTGCTCATATTGCCTAGCTGATGTTATCTTTGTGCAGTGGCAGTATCGTAGCCAATGAGGTTTATCCGAGGTGTGATTATTGCTTATTGAAAACTTTACCCAATACCCCGCCATGTCAACTTGAAAAATAGTTGATATTGGCAATTTTTGATAGTCTCTATGGAGGCTGGATCAATTGTGTCAAAAGAAGATTGATTATACATCATTATAGTTATTTAGTGTGCAAAGAGGTGTAGATATTTTTCATAGAATGTCAATACTCATTGGTCAATATGTTTTTTTAACAACTGTTTTATTTCAACTAAAGTGTTTCTCATATCTGTGGAAAAGGGTCCTCTTAATCAATAGGTAAGGTACACGTATTAAACTTTGTGATCTAATTGTCTTGGAAGCTGCACAGTGTCCAAAGCTTCAGACATTCATTCAGCATCTCTCTAAGTAGCAGAGCTAATGTGCTATTTTGTCGGCTATTGAGTGAATAGCTGAGATTGTACACTCCTTTGTCGGCAGACTGATATGTATCCTTTTACAAGAAAGGCATCTTGTATCTGGGTGAACAAAGAGGTGCCAAAGTGAACTCTTGTAATATTCTAGAATAGTACTCCTTTGGTTGCTCTGCTTGCATTTAGGTACAATAACTCGTTTTAGGAGGAGCCAGATGGGGCTTAGGAGTATATGTGTTTGCATACAGAATCATGTACTGATGACATCACACATAGAGAGGGATGAAGGGAGGTGCCAAAGGAGGCTGTATAGTGAAATCTGCTAATTAGCATATGGAATCCCAGAGCCCAATGGGCACTTATCTGCAGAACCAACAGAAGATAAAGTAGTCCACCTGATGTCTGGCTTTTGACCTGAGTGATAGAAAACATAGAAAGTATGCTTGCATATCTCTCTGATAAGTGCATATGTTCCAACTTTGTCTCCCTGTAAGAGACAAAAGTGTCACGATTGTGGGACTGCTCATATTGCCAATTGGACGTTATCTTTGAATAGTGGCAGTATTGTAACCAATGCGGTGTATCCGAGGTGTGATTGTTGCTTATTCAAAACTTTGCACAATACCTAGTCTTGTCAACTTGAACAACAGTTGTTGTTGGTAATTTAGGATAATCTTTACGGAGGCTAGATCAATTGTGTCAAAAAATGATTGATTATACATCAATGTATTTATTCAGTAAGAAAAAAGGTGTAGATATTTTTCATAGAATATCAATACTCTTTGCTCGATATGTTTTTCATTAACTGTTTCATTTCAACCAACGTGTTTTTTATATGCGTAAAAGAGGGTCCGCTTAATCATTAGGTAAGGAACACATATTAAACTTTGGGTGCTAATTGATTTAGAAGCTGCGCAGTGTCCGAAGATTCAGACATTTATTCAGCATCTCTCTAGGTTTTAGATCAAATGTACTATTGTGAGAAAGTGGCTCTGTATATACTGTTCCAAAATAGGTACAGGGTGTACAGAGTCCACAGTCCCCAGAGGTTTGGCAGAGGCTAAAGTTAGAAATAACCTTAGTCTCTAAAGTGGTAGCTTGGTCGAGCAGTAAGGCAATATCAAAGGACAGTGTAAAGCATTTGTTGTACACACTCAGTCAGCGAAATGATTTCACACACTCAATAACTGAACTCTAGGCCAATGGTTTGTATAAAAAATATATGTCTGTTTTGTTTTAGAACCAACAATAGGAATTAAAATATACTTTCTCAGAATGAGATGCTTTATTTAAATACTTTTGCAATATGCAATTGGCTTTTGTAGAAAGTTATAAGTTGTTGCAATAGGCAACACAGTTTTAAACACAATAATGCATTGAGTTCAATGGAAATTTCAAGTTATTTGCAATAGATTACTTTCAGGATTACTGTAGAGATTCCAGGACTGGACCCTAGATTCAGTCCTGGGACAGTAGTTAGAAACAAGTGATAAAAGTCGACTTAGTTACTACTAGGATTTTTAAGTAATATTTTGCTATTTTAAAAGTTGACACTTAGAAGAAATTTCATAGAAAACAGTCAATGATTCCCTATGGAAGAAAATTCAAGCTGCAGGTATAGTATGTTCTCGTTACTTTTGTAATCCAGTACTGGGTGCCTAGACTCAGTACTGGGACCTTTATCCAAAACAGGTAAGTAATTACGTTTTCAGAAGTTATACGATTTTTAAAGAATATTTAAAGTTTGCAGAAATTGACACTGAAGAAATTTCACAGAAAAACAGTCAATGATTCCCTATGGAAGAAAATTGGGTTACTGGTAAGTACAGTTGTAAGTATTTTTCAGAGTCAGTGCTGGGCACCAAGATCAAGCACTGGGAGCTCACCTAATAGCAGGTGAGTATTTTCGTTTTCGTTACTCGGCTGATTTTTGGTGAATATTTTAAGTTTTGAAAACTCCACACTTTGAAGAAATTTTCAGAAGAAACCAGTCAATGTTACCCTATGGAGAAAATTGAGTTATCGGTTGAAAGGTAAGTACTCGACTGGCAGAGTTAAGGTTCTGGGCATAGACTCAGGGGTCTCCCAGGGTCAGGTAGGTAGAGTTTTTTCACCCTCAGCGGCACAGGGGCAGCCGGGTGCAGAGAGAGTTAGGCCCAATGTTATCCTAGGAGAGGTAGGGGGGCCTTGGTTGGTGGCTGCTGACTAGCAGGCTACGCGGCTGTGAGAGCTGGGCTCCTGGTCACTTGCTCAGGGCAAATGGGGAAGTAGATAGGTGTAGAGGTTACACTGCCAGGGCCACTCGGGCGGCTGGGTGCAGGGTGCTTTTGAGCTCTTGGGCGCTCAATTGATTTCAATGGGAGAGCTCCGGTTTAGAAAAAGATTGCAAGCTCGGGGACGAAGATTCTTTAGGTGCCACCACCACTTCGAGAGGTAAGTTGGGTAGTTGGAGGATAGGTAGGTACCCAGGATTTGGGCACAGGGAGCCGCAGGGCGCCGGGTGCAGGGGTGCCTTTTGGTGTCGGGAAATCTTACCCTCTGTTGATCGTGTTGGGGGGGTACCTGGTTCTGAGGCTGCAGGTGTCGTCAGGAGCGTCTAGGGAAGTCCTTGGGTGCCGGACTCGGGTTCACAGTCGTCGTGGGGTCGTCCTTGTGGTCTTTGGTCACTCCGGCACAGGCCAGGCTTGGCGGGTGCAGAGTGTGTAGGGTTCGCGGTTCCGGGCTGATGCCAGGGATTAGAAGTAGATTTTGAGTAGAGCCTCTACTCATGGGAGTCCCAGGGGCTTAGAGCCAAAAGGTAGCCAGGTCCTCCGGGGTTTGTGAGGTTGCTGGCCACAATAGATGCCGGGTTGGAGCAGGAGCAGGTTCGAGTGTCGCCAGGCCTGTAGGGCTGGTGCCAAAGCAGCTGGTGTCTTCCTCTTCTTAGCAGCTGCAGGGCAGGTCTTCTTTCTTCTTCCTCTTCTTTGTATTTCGGAATCTGGAATCTGGGGAAGGAAGGTTCAGGGTGCCCCTAAATACTAAATTTAGGGGCGTTACAGGTAGGCGAAGGGCAGGGACCAATGGGTCCCTGTCCTGGGGTGAGTACACCCCCTATTCAGCCACTCTCCTCTGGGAGGGGGGCAGCAGCCTAGTCCTGATTGGGTAGGGCCTCCCATCTTCAAGATGGCGAGCGCCCGGAGATGTGCTTCACCTCGCCTTCCCCACCTGAGGGGTGGAGTTGGCAGGCGGGCCCATCCCCTGTCCTTGTTTGGGGTTTCCGGCCAAGCTTCCCGCCAGAGTGGGGGTTGCAAGTGGCCTGGGGAAGCTCACAGAGGCGTCATGCCTTTGAAGCTTCCCCCTGCCCATCCTGGGGGAGGAGATCTAGCATCTCGGCCAGGATGTGCATTGTTGCAGACCCAGGAGAGCAGGGGCTCTCCTACCCAGGGGTCCAGCAACATGTCTGCTGTGTGGCAGCCTAGGCAGCCTCAGAACAGACGTGGATTGTAGGTTAGGTTTCAGGGGGCCTCTCTAAGATGCCCTCTGTGGTGCTTGGTACATTAAATACCATACTGGCATCAGTGTGGGTTTAATGTGCTGAGCAGTTTGATACCAAACTTCTCAGTCTTCTGTGCTGCCATTATAGTGCTGTGGAGTTCGTGTTTGACAAGCTCCCAGCACCATGTACTCTTAAATGGAAGCACTGCACTTACAGGGCCCAGGAATGGACCTGGGTACTGTAGGGGCACCGGGCTCCTGCCTCTGTGCCCACACCACTGGCATAGGGCACCCAGCTAGAGGGGTGGCTGATGTATGCCAGGGCAGTGAAGGTTGTGGGCATGGCACACAGGGATGTGTGCCATGTCGATTCTCTGTTTTGTCTTGTACCCAGACACTCAGCCTGCCAGGGCAGTGTGTGTGTGTTAGGGTACAGGGCCTCTAAGGGTGGCACAATGAGTGCTGCAGCCCTTAGAGGCCTTCCCTGGTCACAAGGCCCTGGGTACCTAGGGTACCACTTACCAGGGGCTGACATGTGGCCAGGGTTTGCCAATTTTGTTTTGAGATTTTTGTTTTGGGAAGGAACATAGGCCCTGGGCTCCTGATTGGCAGGAGTCCAGGGCACACTCAGTCAAAGTACATTCAGCAATTCAGCAAAAAGTGGGGGCATACCATTCAAGAAAGATGGCACTTTCACACAACTATTTTGTTGGCTATTGAGTGAATAGCTGAGATTGTACACTCCTTTGTCCGCAGACTGATATGTATCCATTTACAAGAAAGGCATCTCGTATCCGGGTGAACAAGAGGCGCCAAAGTTAACTCTTGTAATATTCTAGAATAGTACACCTTTGGTTGCTTTCTTGCATTTAGGTACAAGAACTAGTTGTGGGAGGAGCCTGCTTGGGCTTAGGAGGATATGTGGTTGCATACATAATCATGTACTGATGACATCCCACATAGAGAGGGATGAAGGGAGGTGCCAAAGGAGGCTGTATAGTGAAATCTGCTAATTAGCATACGGAATCCCAGAGCCCAACGGGCACTTACCTGCAGAAGCAACAGAAGATAGAGTAGTACATATGATGTCTGGCTTTTGACTCGAGTGATAGAAAACATAGAAAGTATGCTTGCATATCTCTCTGATCGGTGCACGTTTCAAATTTGTCTCCCTGTAACAGACAAAAGTGTCACCGTTGTGGGACTGCTCATATCGCCTAGCTGATGTTATCTTTGTGCAGTGGCAGTATCGTAGCCAATGAGGTCTATCTGAGGCGTGATTATTGCTTATTGAAAACTTTACCCAATACCCCGCCATGTCAACTTGAAAAATAGTTGATATTGGCAATTTTTGATAGTCTCTATGGAGGCTGGATAAATTGTGTCAAAAGAAGATTGATTATACATCATTATAGTTATTTAGTAAGCAAAGAGGTGTAGATATTTTTCATAGAATGTCAATACTCATTGGTCAATATGTTTTTTTAACAACTGTTTTATTTCAACTAAAGTGTTTCTCATATCAGTGGAAAAGGGTCCTCTTAATCAATAGGTAAGGTACACGTATTAAACTTTGTGATCTAATTGTCTTGGAAGCTGCACAGTGTCCAAAGCTTCAGACATTCATTCAGCATCTCTCTAAGTAGCAGAGCTAATGTGCTATTTTGTCTGCTATTGAGTGAATAGCTGAGATTGTACACTCCTTTGTCGGCAGACTGATATGTATCCTTTTACAAGAAAGGCATCTTGTATCTGGGTGAACAAAGAGGTGCCAAAGTGAACTCTTGTAATATTCTAGAATAGTACTCCTTTGGTTGCTCTGCTTGCATTTAGGTGCAATAACTCGTTTTGGGAGGAGCCAGATGGGGCTTAGGAGTATATGTGTTTGCATACAGAATCATGTACTGATGACATCACACATAGAGAGGGATGAAGGGAGGTGCCAAAGGAGGCTGTATAGTGAAATCTGCTAATTAGCATATGGAATCCCAGAGCCCAATGGGTACTTTTCTGCAGAACCAACAGAAGATAAAATAGTCCACCTGATGTCTGGCTTTTGACCTGAGTGATAGAAAACATAGAAAGCATGCTTGCATATCTCTCTGATCAGTGCATATGTTCCAACTTTGTCTCCCTGAAAGAGACAAAAGTGTCACGATTGTGGGACTGCTCATATTGCCAATTGGACGTTATCTTTGAATAGTGGCAGTATTGTAACCAATGCGGTGTATACGAGGTGTGATTGTTGCTTATTCAAAACTTTACGCAATACCCAGTCTTGTCAACTAGAACAATAGTTGTTGTTGGTAATTTAGGATAATCTTTACGGAGGCTAGATCAATTGTGTCAAAAAATGATTGATTATACATCAATGTATTTATTCAGTAAGAAAAAAGGTGTAGATATTTTTCATAGAATATCAATACTCTTTGCTCGATATGTTTTTCATTAACTGTTTCATTTCAACCAACGTGTTTTTTATATGCGTAAAAGAGGGTCCGCTTAATCATTAGGTAAGGTACACATATTAAACTTTGGGTGCTAATTGTTTTAGAAGCTGCGCAGTGTCCGAAGATTCAGACATTTATTCAGCATCTCTCTAGGTTTTAGATCAAATGTACTATTGTGAGAAAGTGGCTCTGTATATACTGTTCCAAAATAGGTACAGGGTGTACAGAGTCCACAATCCCCAGAGGTTTGGCAGAGGCTAAAGTTAGAAATAACCTTAGTCTCTAAAGTGGTAGCTTGGTCGAGCAGTAAGGCAGTATCAGAGGACAGTGTAAAGCATTTGTTGTACACACTCAGTCAGCAAAATGATTTCACACACTCAATAACTGAACTCTAGGCCAATGGTTTGTATAAAAAATATATGTCTGTTTTGTTTTAGAACCAACAATAGGAATTAAAATATACTTTCTCAGAATGAGATGCTTTATTTAAATACTTTTGCAATATGCAATTGGCTTTTGTAGAAAGTTATAAGTTGTTGCAATAGGCAACACAGTTTTAAACACAATAATGCATTGAGTTCAATGGAAATTTAAAGTTATTTGCAATAGATTACTTTCAGGATTACTTTAGAGATTCCAGGACTGGATCCTAGATTCAGTCCTGGGACAGTACTTAGAAACAAGTGATAAAAGTCGACTTAGTTACTACTAGGATTTTTAAGTAATATTTTGCTATTTTAAAAGTTGACACTTAGAAGAAATTTCATAGAAAACAGTCAATGATTCCCTATGGAAGAAAATTCAAGCTGCAGGTATAGTATGTTCTCGTTACTTTTGTAATCCAGTACTGGGTGCCTAGACTCAGTACTGAGACCTTTATCCAAAACAGGTAAGTAATTACGTTTTCAGAAGTTATACGATTTTTAAAGAATATTTAAAGTTTGCAGAAATTGACACTTTGAAGAAATTTCACAGAAAAACAGTCAATGATTCGCCATGGAAGAAAATTGGGTTACTGGTAAGTACAGTTGTAAGTATTTTTCAGAGTCAGTGCTGGGCACCAAGATCAAGCACTGGGAGCTCACCTAATAGCAGGTGAGTATTTTCGTTTTCGTTACTCGGCTGATTTTTGGTGAATTTCTAAGTTTTGAAAACTCCACACTTTGAAGAAATTTTCAGAAGAAACCAGTCAATGTTACCCTATGGAGAAAATTGAGTTATCGGTTTAAAGGTAAGTACTCGACTGGCAGAGTTAAGGTTCTGGGCATAGACTCAGGGGTCTCCCAGGGTCAGGTAGGTAGAGTGTTTTCACCCTCAGCGGCACAGGGGCAGCCGGGTGCAGAGAGAGTTAGGCCCAATGTTATCCTATGAGAGGTAGGGGGGCCTTGGTTGGTGGCTGCTGACTAGCAGGCTACGCGGCTGTGGGAGCTGGGCTCCTGGTCACTTGCTCAGGGCAAATGGGGAAGTAGATAGGTGTAGAGGTTACACTGCCAGGGCCACTCGGGCGGCTGGGTGCAGGGTGCTTTTGAGCTCTTGGGCGCTCAATTGATTTCAATGGGAGAGCTCCGGTTTAGAAAAAGATTGCAAGCTCGGGGACGAAGATTCTTTAGGTGCCACCACCACTTCGAGAGGTAAGTTGGGTAGTTGGAGGATAGGTAGGTACCCAGGATTTGGGCACAGGGAGCCGCAGGGCGCCGGGTGCAGGGGTGCCTTTTGGTGTCGGGAAATCTTACCCTCTGTTGATCGCGTTGGGGGGGTACCTGGTTCTGAGGCTGCAGGTGTCGTCAGGAGCGTCTAGGGAAGTCCTTGGGTGCCGGACTCGGGTTCACAGTCGTCGTGGGGTCGTCCTCGTGGTCTTTGGTCACTCCGGCACAGGCCAGGCTTGGCGGGTGCAGAGTGTGTAGGGTTCGCGGTTCCGGGCTGATGCCAGGGATTAGAAGTAGATTTTGAGTAGAGCCTCTACTCATGGGAGTCCCAGGGGCTTAGAGCCAAAAGGTAGCCAGGTCCTCCGGGGTTTGTGAGGTTGCTGGCCACAATAGATGCCGGGTTGGAGCAGGAGCAGGTTCGAGTGTCGCCAGGCCTGTAGGGCTGGTGCCAAAGCAGTTGGTGTCTTCCTCTTCTTAGCAGCTGCAGGGCAGGTCTTCTTTCTTCTTCCTCTTCTTTGTATTTCGGAATCTGGAATCTGGGGAAGGAAGGTTCAGGGTGCCCCTAAATACTAAATTTAGGGGCGTTACAGGTAGGCGAAGGGCAGGGACTAATGGGTCCCTGTCCTGGGGTGAGTACACCCCCTATTCAGCCACTCTCCTCTGGGAGGGGGGCAGCAGCCTAGTCCTGATTGGGTAGGGCTCCCATCTTCAAGATGGCGAGCGCCCGGAGATGTGCTTCACCTCGCCTTCCCCACCTGAGGGGTGGAGTTGGCAGGCTGGCCCATCCCCTGTCCTTGTTTGGGGTTTCCGGCCAAGCTTCCCGCCAGAGTGGGGGTTGCAAGTGGCCTGGGGAAGCTCACAGAGGCGGCATGCCTTTGAAGCTTCCCCCTGCCCATCCTGGGGGAGGAGATCTAGCATCTCGCCCAGGATGTGCATTGTTGCAGACCCAGGAGAGCAGGGGCTCTCCTACCCAGGGGTCCAGCAACATGTCTGCTGTGTGGCAGCCTAGGCAGCCTCAGAACAGACGTGGATTGTAGGTTAGGTTTCAGGGGGCCTCTCTAAGATGCCCTCTGTGGTGCTTGGTACATTAAATACCATACTGGCATCAGTGTGGGTTTAATGTGGTGAGCAGTTTGATACCAAACTTCTCAGTCTTCTGTGCTGCCATTATAGTGCTGTGGAGTTCGTGTTTGACAAGCTCCCAGCACCATGTACTCTTAAATGGAAGCACTGCACTTACAGGGCCCAGGAATGGACCTGGGTACTGTAGGGGCACCGGGCTCCTGCCTCTGTGCCCACACCACTGGCATAGGGCGCCCAGCTAGAGGGGTGGCTGATGTATGCCAGGGCAGTGAAGGTTGTGGGCATGGCACACAGGGATGTGTGCCATGTCGATTCTCTGTTTTGTCTTGTACCCAGACACTCAGCCTGCCAGGGCAGTGTGTGTGTGTTAGGGTACAGGGCCTCTAAGGGTGGCACAATGAGTGCTGCAGCCCTTAGAGGCCTTCCCTGGTCACAAGGCCCTGGGTACCTAGGGTACCACTTACCAGGGGCTGACATGTGGCCAGGGTTTGCCAATTTTGTTTTGAGATTTTTGTTTTGGGAAGGAACATAGGCCCTGGGCTCCTGATTGGCAGGAGTCCAGGGCACACTCAGTCAAAGTACATTCAGCAATTCAACAAACAGTGGGGGCATACCATTCAAGAAAGATGGCACTTTCACACAACTATTTTGTTGGCTATTGAGTGAATAGCTGAGATTGTACACTCCTTTGTCCGCAGACTGATGTGTATCCATTTACAAGAAAGGCATCTCGTATCCGGGTGAACAAGAGGCGCCAAAGTTAACTCTTGTAATATTCTAGAATAGTACACCTTTGGTTGCTTTCTTGCATTTAGGTACAATAACTAGTTTTGGGAGGAGCCTGCTTGGGCTTAGGAGGATATGTGGTTGCATTCATAATCATGTACTGATGACATCCCACATAGATAGGGATGAAGGGAGGTGCCAAAGGAGGCTGTATAGTGAAATCTGCTAATTAGCATACGGAATCCCAGAGCCCAACGGGCACTTACCTGCAGAAGCAACAGAAGATAGAGTAGTACATATCATGTCTGGCTTTTGACTCGAGTGATAGAAAACATAGAAAGTATGCTTGCATATCTCTCTGATCGGTGCACGTTTCAAATTTGTCTCCCTGTAACAGACAAAAGTGTCACCGTTGTGGGACTGCTCATATTGCCTAGCTGATGTTATCTTTGTGCAGTGGCAGTATCGTAGCCAATGAGGTTTATCCGAGGCGTGATTATTGCTTATTGAAAACTTTACCCAATACCCCGCCATGTCAACTTGAAAAATAGTTGATATTGGCAATTTTTGATAGTCTCTATGGAGGCTGGATCAATTGTGTCAAAAGAAGATTGATTATACATCATTATAGTTATTTAGTGTGCAAAGAGGTGTAGATATTTTTCATAGAATGTCAATACTCATTGGTCAATATGTTTTTTTAACAACTGTTTTATTTCAACTAAAGTGTTTCTCATATCTGTGGAAAAGGGTCCTCTTAATCAATAGGTAAGGTACACGTATTAAACTTTGTGATCTAATTGTCTTGGAAGCTGCACAGTGTCCAAAGCTTCAGACATTCATTCAGCATCTCTCTAAGTAGCAGAGCTAATGTGCTATTTTGTCGGCTATTGAGTGAATAGCTGAGATTGTACACTCCTTTGTCGGCAGACTGATATGTATCCTTTTACAAGAAAGGCATCTTGTATCTGGGTGAACAAAGAGGTGCCAAAGTGAACTCTTGTAATATTCTAGAATAGTACTCCTTTGGTTGCTCTGCTTGCATTTAGGTACAATAACTCGTTTTAGGAGGAGCCAGATGGGGCTTAGGAGTATATGTGTTTGCATACAGAATCATGTACTGATGACATCACACATAGAGAGGGATGAAGGGAGGTGCCAAAGGAGGCTGTATAGTGAAATCTGCTAATTAGCATATGGAATCCCAGAGCCCAATGGGCACTTATCTGCAGAACCAACAGAAGATAAAGTAGTCCACCTGATGTCTGGCTTTTGACCTGAGTGATAGAAAACATAGAAAGTATGCTTGCATATCTCTCTGATCAGTGCATATGTTCCAACTTTGTCTCCCTGTAAGAGACAAAAGTGTCACGATTGTGGGACTGCTCATATTGCCAATTGGACGTTATCTTTGAATAGTGGCAGTATTGTAACCAATGCGGTGTATCCGAGGTGTGATTGTTGCTTATTCAAAACTTTGCACAATACCTAGTCTTGTCAACTTGAACAACAGTTGTTGTTGGTAATTTAGGATAATCTTTACGGAGGCTAGATCAATTGTGTCAAAAAATGATTGATTATACATCAATGTATTTATTCAGTAAGAAAAAAGGTGTAGATATTTTTCATAGAATATCAATACTCTTTGCTCGATATGTTTTTCATTAACTGTTTCATTTCAACCAACGTGTTTTTTATATGCGTAAAAGAGGGTCCGCTTAATCATTAGGTAAGGAACACATATTAAACTTTGGGTGCTAATTGATTTAGAAGCTGCGCAGTGTCCGAAGATTCAGACATTTATTCAGCATCTCTCTAGGTTTTAGATCAAATGTACTATTGTGAGAAAGTGGCTCTGTATATACTGTTCCAAAATAGGTACAGGGTGTACAGAGTCCACAGTCCCCAGAGGTTTGGCAGAGGCTAAAGTTAGAAATAACCTTAGTCTCTAAAGTGGTAGCTTGGTCGAGCAGTAAGGCAGTATCAAAGGACAGTGTAAAGCATTTGTTGTACACACTCAGTCAGCGAAATGATTTCACACACTCAATAACTGAACTCTAGGCCAATGGTTTGTATAAAAAATATATGTCTGTTTTGTTTTAGAACCAACAATAGGAATTAAAATATACTTTCTCAGAATGAGATGCTTTATTTAAATACTTTTGCAATATGCAATTGGCTTTTGTAGAAAGTTATAAGTTGTTGCAATAGGCAACACAGTTTTAAACACAATAATGCATTGAGTTCAATGGAAATTTCAAGTTATTTGCAATAGATTACTTTCAGGATTACTGTAGAGATTCCAGGACTGGACCCTAGATTCAGTCCTGGGACAGTAGTTAGAAACAAGTGATAAAAGTCGACTTAGTTACTACTAGGATTTTTAAGTAATATTTTGCTATTTTAAAAGTTGACACTTAGAAGAAATTTCATAGAAAACAGTCAATGATTCCCTATGGAAGAAAATTCAAGCTGCAGGTATAGTATGTTCTCGTTACTTTTGTAATCCAGTACTGGGTGCCTAGACTCAGTACTGGGACCTTTATCCAAAACAGGTAAGTAATTACGTTTTCAGAAGTTATACGATTTTTAAAGAATATTTAAAGTTTGCAGAAATTGACACTGAAGAAATTTCACAGAAAAACAGTCAATGATTCCCTATGGAAGAAAATTGGGTTACTGGTAAGTACAGTTGTAAGTATTTTTCAGAGTCAGTGCTGGGCACCAAGATCAAGCACTGGGAGCTCACCTAATAGCAGGTGAGTATTTTCGTTTTCGTTACTCGGCTGATTTTTGGTGAATATTTTAAGTTTTGAAAACTCCACACTTTGAAGAAATTTTCAGAAGAAACCAGTCAATGTTACCCTATGGAGAAAATTGAGTTATCGGTTGAAAGGTAAGTACTCGACTGGCAGAGTTAAGGTTCTGGGCATAGACTCAGGGGTCTCCCAGGGTCAGGTAGGTAGAGTTTTTTCACCCTCAGCGGCACAGGGGCAGCCGGGTGCAGAGAGAGTTAGGCCCAATGTTATCCTATGAGAGGTAGGGGGGCCTTGGTTGGTGGCTGCTGACTAGCAGGCTACGCGGCTGTGAGAGCTGGGCTCCTGGTCACTTGCTCAGGGCAAATGGGGAAGTAGATAGGTGTAGAGGTTACACTGCCAGGGCCACTCGGGCGGCTGGGTGCAGGGTGCTTTTGAGCTCTTGGGCGCTCAATTGATTTCAATGGGAGAGCTCCGGTTTAGAAAAAGATTGCAAGCTCGGGGACGAAGATTCTTTAGGTGCCACCACCACTTCGAGAGGTAAGTTGGGTAGTTGGAGGATAGGTAGGTACCCAGGATTTGGGCACAGGGAGCCGCAGGGCGCCGGGTGCAGGGGTGCCTTTTGGTGTCGGGAAATCTTACCCTCTGTTGATCGTGTTGGGGGGGTACCTGGTTCTGAGGCTGCAGGTGTCGTCAGGAGCGTCTAGGGAAGTCCTTGGGTGCCGGACTCGGGTTCACAGTCGTCGTGGGGTCGTCCTTGTGGTCTTTGGTCACTCCGGCACAGGCCAGGCTTGGCGGGTGCAGAGTGTGTAGGGTTCGCGGTTCCGGGCTGATGCCAGGGATTAGAAGTAGATTTTGAGTAGAGCCTCTACTCATGGGAGTCCCAGGGGCTTAGAGCCAAAAGGTAGCCAGGTCCTCCGGGGTTTGTGAGGTTGCTGGCCACAATAGATGCCGGGTTGGAGCAGGAGCAGGTTCGAGTGTCGCCAGGCCTGTAGGGCTGGTGCCAAAGCAGCTGGTGTCTTCCTCTTCTTAGCAGCTGCAGGGCAGGTCTTCTTTCTTCTTCCTCTTCTTTGTATTTCGGAATCTGGAATCTGGGGAAGGAAGGTTCAGGGTGCCCCTAAATACTAAATTTAGGGGCGTTACAGGTAGGCGAAGGGCAGGGACCAATGGGTCCCTGTCCTGGGGTGAGTACACCCCCTATTCAGCCACTCTCCTCTGGGAGGGGGGCAGCAGCCTAGTCCTGATTGGGTAGGGCCTCCCATCTTCAAGATGGCGAGCGCCCGGAGATGTGCTTCACCTCGCCTTCCCCACCTGAGGGGTGGAGTTGGCAGGCGGGCCCATCCCCTGTCCTTGTTTGGGGTTTCCGGCCAAGCTTCCCGCCAGAGTGGGGGTTGCAAGTGGCCTGGGGAAGCTCACAGAGGCGTCATGCCTTTGAAGCTTCCCCCTGCCCATCCTGGGGGAGGAGATCTAGCATCTCGGCCAGGATGTGCATTGTTGCAGACCCAGGAGAGATGGGGCTCTCCTACCCAGGGGTCCAGCAACATGTCTGCTGTGTGGCAGCCTAGGCAGCCTCAGAACAGACGTGGATTGTAGGTTAGGTTTCAGGGGGCCTCTCTAAGATGCCCTCTGTGGTGCTTGGTACATTAAATACCATACTGGCATCAGTGTGGGTTTAATGTGCTGAGCAGTTTGATACCAAACTTCTCAGTCTTCTGTGCTGCCATTATAGTGCTGTGGAGTTCGTGTTTGACAAGCTCCCAGCACCATGTACTCTTAAATGGAAGCACTGCACTTACAGGGCCCAGGAATGGACCTGGGTACTGTAGGGGCACCGGGCTCCTGCCTCTGTGCCCACACCACTGGCATAGGGCACCCAGCTAGAGGGGTGGCTGATGTATGCCAGGGCAGTGAAGGTTGTGGGCATGGCACACAGGGATGTGTGCCATGTCGATTCTCTGTTTTGTCTTGTACCCAGACACTCAGCCTGCCAGGGCAGTGTGTGTGTGTTAGGGTACAGGGCCTCTAAGGGTGGCACAATGAGTGCTGCAGCCCTTAGAGGCCTTCCCTGGTCACAAGGCCCTGGGTACCTAGGGTACCACTTACCAGGGGCTGACATGTGGCCAGGGTTTGCCAATTTTGTTTTGAGATTTTTGTTTTGGGAAGGAACATAGGCCCTGGGCTCCTGATTGGCAGGAGTCCAGGGCACACTCAGTCAAAGTACATTCAGCAATTCAGCAAAAAGTGGGGGCATACCATTCAAGAAAGATGGCACTTTCACACAACTATTTTGTTGGCTATTGAGTGAATAGCTGAGATTGTACACTCCTTTGTCCGCAGACTGATATGTATCCATTTACAAGAAAGGCATCTCGTATCCGGGTGAACAAGAGGCGCCAAAGTTAACTCTTGTAATATTCTAGAATAGTACACCTTTGGTTGCTTTCTTGCATTTAGGTACAAGAACTAGTTGTGGGAGGAGCCTGCTTGGGCTTAGGAGGATATGTGGTTGCATACATAATCATGTACTGATGACATCCCACATAGAGAGGGATGAAGGGAGGTGCCAAAGGAGGCTGTATAGTGAAATCTGCTAATTAGCATACGGAATCCCAGAGCCCAACGGGCACTTACCTGCAGAAGCAACAGAAGATAGAGTAGTACATATGATGTCTGGCTTTTGACTCGAGTGATAGAAAACATAGAAAGTATGCTTGCATATCTCTCTGATCGGTGCACGTTTCAAATTTGTCTCCCTGTAACAGACAAAAGTGTCACCGTTGTGGGACTGCTCATATCGCCTAGCTGATGTTATCTTTGTGCAGTGGCAGTATCGTAGCCAATGAGGTCTATCCGAGGCGTGATTATTGCTTATTGAAAACTTTACCCAATACCCCGCCATGTCAACTTGAAAAATAGTTGATATTGGCAATTTTTGATAGTCTCTATGGAGGCTGGATAAATTGTGTCAAAAGAAGATTGATTATACATCATTATAGTTATTTAGTAAGCAAAGAGGTGTAGATATTTTTCATAGAATGTCAATACTCATTGGTCAATATGTTTTTTTAACAACTGTTTTATTTCAACTAAAGTGTTTCTCATATCAGTGGAAAAGGGTCCTCTTAATCAATAGGTAAGGTACACGTATTAAACTTTGTGATCTAATTGTCTTGGAAGCTGCACAGTGTCCAAAGCTTCAGACATTCATTCAGCATCTCTCTAAGTAGCAGAGCTAATGTGCTATTTTGTCTGCTATTGAGTGAATAGCTGAGATTGTACACTCCTTTGTCGGCAGACTGATATGTATCCTTTTACAAGAAAGGCATCTTGTATCTGGGTGAACAAAGAGGTGCCAAAGTGAACTCTTGTAATATTCTAGAATAGTACTCCTTTGGTTGCTCTGCTTGCATTTAGGTGCAATAACTCGTTTTGGGAGGAGCCAGATGGGGCTTAGGAGTATATGTGTTTGCATACAGAATCATGTACTGATGACATCACACATAGAGAGGGATGAAGGGAGGTGCCAAAGGAGGCTGTATAGTGAAATCTGCTAATTAGCATATGGAATCCCAGAGCCCAATAGGTACTTTTCTGCAGAACCAACAGAAGATAAAATAGTCCACCTGATGTCTGGCTTTTGACCTGAGTGATAGAAAACATAGAAAGCATGCTTGCATATCTCTCTGATCAGTGCATATGTTCCAACTTTGTCTCCCTGAAAGAGACAAAAGTGTCACGATTGTGGGACTGCTCATATTGCCAATTGGACGTTATCTTTGAATAGTGGCAGTATTGTAACCAATGCGGTGTATACGAGGTGTGATTGTTGCTTATTCAAAACTTTACGCAATACCCAGTCTTGTCAACTAGAACAATAGTTGTTGTTGGTAATTTAGGATAATCTTTACGGAGGCTAGATCAATTGTGTCAAAAAATGATTGATTATACATCAATGTATTTATTCAGTAAGAAAAAAGGTGTAGATATTTTTCATAGAATATCAATACTCTTTGCTCGATATGTTTTTCATTAACTGTTTCATTTCAACCAACGTGTTTTTTATATGCGTAAAAGAGGGTCCGCTTAATCATTAGGTAAGGTACACATATTAAACTTTGGGTGCTAATTGTTTTAGAAGCTGCGCAGTGTCCGAAGATTCAGACATTTATTCAGCATCTCTCTAGGTTTTAGATCAAATGTACTATTGTGAGAAAGTGGCTCTGTATATACTGTTCCAAAATAGGTACAGGGTGTACAGAGTCCACAATCCCCAGAGGTTTGGCAGAGGCTAAAGTTAGAAATAACCTTAGTCTCTAAAGTGGTAGCTTGGTCGAGCAGTAAGGCAGTATCAGAGGACAGTGTAAAGCATTTGTTGTACACACTCAGTCAGCAAAATGATTTCACACACTCAATAACTGAACTCTAGGCCAATGGTTTGTATAAAAAATATATGTCTGTTTTGTTTTAGAACCAACAATAGGAATTAAAATATACTTTCTCAGAATGAGATGCTTTATTTAAATACTTTTGCAATATGCAATTGGCTTTTGTAGAAAGTTATAAGTTGTTGCAATAGGCAACACAGTTTTAAACACAATAATGCATTGAGTTCAATGGAAATTTAAAGTTATTTGCAATAGATTACTTTCAGGATTACTTTAGAGATTCCAGGACTGGATCCTAGATTCAGTCCTGGGACAGTACTTAGAAACAAGTGATAAAAGTCGACTTAGTTACTACTAGGATTTTTAAGTAATATTTTGCTATTTTAAAAGTTGACACTTAGAAGAAATTTCATAGAAAACAGTCAATGATTCCCTATGGAAGAAAATTCAAGCTGCAGGTATAGTATGTTCTCGTTACTTTTGTAATCCAGTACTGGGTGCCTAGACTCAGTACTGAGACCTTTATCCAAAACAGGTAAGTAATTACGTTTTCAGAAGTTATACGATTTTTAAAGAATATTTAAAGTTTGCAGAAATTGACACTTTGAAGAAATTTCACAGAAAAACAGTCAATGATTCGCCATGGAAGAAAATTGGGTTACTGGTAAGTACAGTTGTAAGTATTTTTCAGAGTCAGTGCTGGGCACCAAGATCAAGCACTGGGAGCTCACCTAATAGCAGGTGAGTATTTTCGTTTTCGTTACTCGGCTGATTTTTGGTGAATTTCTAAGTTTTGAAAACTCCACACTTTGAAGAAATTTTCAGAAGAAACCAGTCAATGTTACCCTATGGAGAAAATTGAGTTATCGGTTTAAAGGTAAGTACTCGACTGGCAGAGTTAAGGTTCTGGGCATAGACTCAGGGGTCTCCCAGGGTCAGGTAGGTAGAGTGTTTTCACCCTCAGCGGCACAGGGGCAGCCGGGTGCAGAGAGAGTTAGGCCCAATGTTATCCTATGAGAGGTAGGGGGGCCTTGGTTGGTGGCTGCTGACTAGCAGGCTACGCGGCTGTGGGAGCTGGGCTCCTGGTCACTTGCTCAGGGCAAATGGGGAAGTAGATAGGTGTAGAGGTTACACTGCCAGGGCCACTCGGGCGGCTGGGTGCAGGGTGCTTTTGAGCTCTTGGGCGCTCAATTGATTTCAATGGGAGAGCTCCGGTTTAGAAAAAGATTGCAAGCTCGGGGACGAAGATTCTTTAGGTGCCACCACCACTTCGAGAGGTAAGTTGGGTAGTTGGAGGATAGGTAGGTACCCAGGATTTGGGCACAGGGAGCCGCAGGGCGCCGGGTGCAGGGGTGCCTTTTGGTGTCGGGAAATCTTACCCTCTGTTGATCGCGTTGGGGGGGTACCTGGTTCTGAGGCTGCAGGTGTCGTCAGGAGCGTCTAGGGAAGTCCTTGGGTGCCGGACTCGGGTTCACAGTCGTCGTGGGGTCGTCCTCGTGGTCTTTGGTCACTCCGGCACAGGCCAGGCTTGGCGGGTGCAGAGTGTGTAGGGTTCGCGGTTCCGGGCTGATGCCAGGGATTAGAAGTAGATTTTGAGTAGAGCCTCTACTCATGGGAGTCCCAGGGGCTTAGAGCCAAAAGGTAGCCAGGTCCTCCGGGGTTTGTGAGGTTGCTGGCCACAATAGATGCCGGGTTGGAGCAGGAGCAGGTTCGAGTGTCGCCAGGCCTGTAGGGCTGGTGCCAAAGCAGTTGGTGTCTTCCTCTTCTTAGCAGCTGCAGGGCAGGTCTTCTTTCTTCTTCCTCTTCTTTGTATTTCGGAATCTGGAATCTGGGGAAGGAAGGTTCAGGGTGCCCCTAAATACTAAATTTAGGGGCGTTACAGGTAGGCGAAGGGCAGGGACTAATGGGTCCCTGTCCTGGGGTGAGTACACCCCCTATTCAGCCACTCTCCTCTGGGAGGGGGGCAGCAGCCTAGTCCTGATTGGGTAGGGCTCCCATCTTCAAGATGGCGAGCGCCCGGAGATGTGCTTCACCTCGCCTTCCCCACCTGAGGGGTGGAGTTGGCAGGCTGGCCCATCCCCTGTCCTTGTTTGGGGTTTCCGGCCAAGCTTCCCGCCAGAGTGGGGGTTGCAAGTGGCCTGGGGAAGCTCACAGAGGCGGCATGCCTTTGAAGCTTCCCCCTGCCCATCCTGGGGGAGGAGATCTAGCATCTCGCCCAGGATGTGCATTGTTGCAGACCCAGGAGAGCAGGGGCTCTCCTACCCAGGGGTCCAGCAACATGTCTGCTGTGTGGCAGCCTAGGCAGCCTCAGAACAGACGTGGATTGTAGGTTAGGTGTCAGGGGGCCTCTCTAAGATGCCCTCTGTGGTGCTTGGTACATTAAATACCATACTGGCATCAGTGTGGGTTTAATGTGGTGAGCAGTTTGATACCAAACTTCTCAGTCTTCTGTGCTGCCATTATAGTGCTGTGGAGTTCGTGTTTGACAAGCTCCCAGCACCATGTACTCTTAAATGGAAGCACTGCACTTACAGGGCCCAGGAATGGACCTGGGTACTGTAGGGGCACCGGGCTCCTGCCTCTGTGCCCACACCACTGGCATAGGGCGCCCAGCTAGAGGGGTGGCTGATGTATGCCAGGGCAGTGAAGGTTGTGGGCATGGCACACAGGGATGTGTGCCATGTCGATTCTCTGTTTTGTCTTGTACCCAGACACTCAGCCTGCCAGGGCAGTGTGTGTGTGTTAGGGTACAGGGCCTCTAAGGGTGGCACAATGAGTGCTGCAGCCCTTAGAGGCCTTCCCTGGTCACAAGGCCCTGGGTACCTAGGGTACCACTTACCAGGGGCTGACATGTGGCCAGGGTTTGCCAATTTTGTTTTGAGATTTTTGTTTTGGGAAGGAACATAGGCCCTGGGCTCCTGATTGGCAGGAGTCCAGGGCACACTCAGTCAAAGTACATTCAGCAATTCAACAAACAGTGGGGGCATACCATTCAAGAAAGATGGCACTTTCACACAACTATTTTGTTGGCTATTGAGTGAATAGCTGAGATTGTACACTCCTTTGTCCGCAGACTGATGTGTATCCATTTACAAGAAAGGCATCTCGTATCCGGGTGAACAAGAGGCGCCAAAGTTAACTCTTGTAATATTCTAGAATAGTACACCTTTGGTTGCTTTCTTGCATTTAGGTACAATAACTAGTTTTGGGAGGAGCCTGCTTGGGCTTAGGAGGATATGTGGTTGCATTCATAATCATGTACTGATGACATCCCACATAGATAGGGATGAAGGGAGGTGCCAAAGGAGGCTGTATAGTGAAATCTGCTAATTAGCATACGGAATCCCAGAGCCCAACGGGCACTTACCTGCAGAAGCAACAGAAGATAGAGTAGTACATATCATGTCTGGCTTTTGACTCGAGTGATAGAAAACATAGAAAGTATGCTTGCATATCTCTCTGATCGGTGCACGTTTCAAATTTGTCTCCCTGTAACAGACAAAAGTGTCACCGTTGTGGGACTGCTCATATTGCCTAGCTGATGTTATCTTTGTGCAGTGGCAGTATCGTAGCCAATGAGGTTTATCCGAGGCGTGATTATTGCTTATTGAAAACTTTACCCAATACCCCGCCATGTCAACTTGAAAAATAGTTGATATTGGCAATTTTTGATAGTCTCTATGGAGGCTGGATCAATTGTGTCAAAAGAAGATTGATTATACATCATTATAGTTATTTAGTGTGCAAAGAGGTGTAGATATTTTTCATAGAATGTCAATACTCATTGGTCAATATGTTTTTTTAACAACTGTTTTATTTCAACTAAAGTGTTTCTCATATCTGTGGAAAAGGGTCCTCTTAATCAATAGGTAATGTACACGTATTAAACTTTGTGATCTAATTGTCTTGGAAGCTGCACAGTGTCCAAAGCTTCAGACATTCATTCAGCATCTCTCTAAGTAGCAGAGCTAATGTGCTATTTTGTCGGCTATTGAGTGAATAGCTGAGATTGTACACTCCTTTGTCGGCAGACTGATATGTATCCTTTTACAAGAAAGGCATCTTGTATCTGGGTGAACAAAGAGGTGCCAAAGTGAACTCTTGTAATATTCTAGAATAGTACTCCTTTGGTTGCTCTGCTTGCATTTAGGTACAATAACTCGTTTTAGGAGGAGCCAGATGGGGCTTAGGAGTATATGTGTTTGCATACAGAATCATGTACTGATGACATCACACATAGAGAGGGATGAAGGGAGGTGCCAAAGGAGGCTGTATAGTGAAATCTGCTAATTAGCATATGGAATCCCAGAGCCCAATGGGCACTTATCTGCAGAACCAACAGAAGATAAAGTAGTCCACCTGATGTCTGGCTTTTGACCTGAGTGATAGAAAACATAGAAAGTATGCTTGCATATCTCTCTGATCAGTGCATATGTTCCAACTTTGTCTCCCTGTAAGAGACAAAAGTGTCACGATTGTGGGACTGCTCATATTGCCAATTGGACGTTATCTTTGAATAGTGGCAGTATTGTAACCAATGCGGTGTATCCGAGGTGTGATTGTTGCTTATTCAAAACTTTGCACAATACCTAGTCTTGTCAACTTGAACAACAGTTGTTGTTGGTAATTTAGGATAATCTTTACGGAGGCTAGATCAATTGTGTCAAAAAATGATTGATTATACATCAATGTATTTATTCAGTAAGAAAAAAGGTGTAGATATTTTTCATAGAATATCAATACTCTTTGCTCGATATGTTTTTCATTAACTGTTTCATTTCAACCAACGTGTTTTTTATATGCGTAAAAGAGGGTCCGCTTAATCATTAGGTAAGGAACACATATTAAACTTTGGGTGCTAATTGATTTAGAAGCTGCGCAGTGTCCGAAGATTCAGACATTTATTCAGCATCTCTCTAGGTTTTAGATCAAATGTACTATTGTGAGAAAGTGGCTCTGTATATACTGTTCCAAAATAGGTACAGGGTGTACAGAGTCCACAGTCCCCAGAGGTTTGGCAGAGGCTAAAGTTAGAAATAACCTTAGTCTCTAAAGTGGTAGCTTGGTCGAGCAGTAAGGCAGTATCAAAGGACAGTGTAAAGCATTTGTTGTACACACTCAGTCAGCGAAATGATTTCACACACTCAATAACTGAACTCTAGGCCAATGGTTTGTATAAAAAATATATGTCTGTTTTGTTTTAGAACCAACAATAGGAATTAAAATATACTTTCTCAGAATGAGATGCTTTATTTAAATACTTTTGCAATATGCAATTGGCTTTTGTAGAAAGTTATAAGTTGTTGCAATAGGCAACACAGTTTTAAACACAATAATGCATTGAGTTCAATGGAAATTTCAAGTTATTTGCAATAGATTACTTTCAGGATTACTGTAGAGATTCCAGGACTGGACCCTAGATTCAGTCCTGGGACAGTAGTTAGAAACAAGTGATAAAAGTCGACTTAGTTACTACTAGGATTTTTAAGTAATATTTTGCTATTTTAAAAGTTGACACTTAGAAGAAATTTCATAGAAAACAGTCAATGATTCCCTATGGAAGAAAATTCAAGCTGCAGGTATAGTATGTTCTCGTTACTTTTGTAATCCAGTACTGGGTGCCTAGACTCAGTACTGGGACCTTTATCCAAAACAGGTAAGTAATTACGTTTTCAGAAGTTATACGATTTTTAAAGAATATTTAAAGTTTGCAGAAATTGACACTGAAGAAATTTCACAGAAAAACAGTCAATGATTCCCTATGGAAGAAAATTGGGTTACTGGTAAGTACAGTTGTAAGTATTTTTCAGAGTCAGTGCTGGGCACCAAGATCAAGCACTGGGAGCTCACCTAATAGCAGGTGAGTATTTTCGTTTTCGTTACTCGGCTGATTTTTGGTGAATATTTTAAGTTTTGAAAACTCCACACTTTGAAGAAATTTTCAGAAGAAACCAGTCAATGTTACCCTATGGAGAAAATTGAGTTATCGGTTGAAAGGTAAGTACTCGACTGGCAGAGTTAAGGTTCTGGGCATAGACTCAGGGGTCTCCCAGGGTCAGGTAGGTAGAGTTTTTTCACCCTCAGCGGCACAGGGGCAGCCGGGTGCAGAGAGAGTTAGGCCCAATGTTATCCTATGAGAGGTAGGGGGGCCTTGGTTGGTGGCTGCTGACTAGCAGGCTACGCGGCTGTGAGAGCTGGGCTCCTGGTCACTTGCTCAGGGCAAATGGGGAAGTAGATAGGTGTAGAGGTTACACTGCCAGGGCCACTCGGGCGGCTGGGTGCAGGGTGCTTTTGAGCTCTTGGGCGCTCAATTGATTTCAATGGGAGAGCTCCGGTTTAGAAAAAGATTGCAAGCTCGGGGACGAAGATTCTTTAGGTGCCACCACCACTTCGAGAGGTAAGTTGGGTAGTTGGAGGATAGGTAGGTACCCAGGATTTGGGCACAGGGAGCCGCAGGGCGCCGGGTGCAGGGGTGCCTTTTGGTGTCGGGAAATCTTACCCTCTGTTGATCGTGTTGGGGGGGTACCTGGTTCTGAGGCTGCAGGTGTCGTCAGGAGCGTCTAGGGAAGTCCTTGGGTGCCGGACTCGGGTTCACAGTCGTCGTGGGGTCGTCCTTGTGGTCTTTGGTCACTCCGGCACAGGCCAGGCTTGGCGGGTGCAGAGTGTGTAGGGTTCGCGGTTCCGGGCTGATGCCAGGGATTAGAAGTAGATTTTGAGTAGAGCCTCTACTCATGGGAGTCCCAGGGGCTTAGAGCCAAAAGGTAGCCAGGTCCTCCGGGGTTTGTGAGGTTGCTGGCCACAATAGATGCCGGGTTGGAGCAGGAGCAGGTTCGAGTGTCGCCAGGCCTGTAGGGCTGGTGCCAAAGCAGCTGGTGTCTTCCTCTTCTTAGCAGCTGCAGGGCAGGTCTTCTTTCTTCTTCCTCTTCTTTGTATTTCGGAATCTGGAATCTGGGGAAGGAAGGTTCAGGGTGCCCCTAAATACTAAATTTAGGGGCGTTACAGGTAGGCGAAGGGCAGGGACCAATGGGTCCCTGTCCTGGGGTGAGTACACCCCCTATTCAGCCACTCTCCTCTGGGAGGGGGGCAGCAGCCTAGTCCTGATTGGGTAGGGCCTCCCATCTTCAAGATGGCGAGCGCCCGGAGATGTGCTTCACCTCGCCTTCCCCACCTGAGGGGTGGAGTTGGCAGGCGGGCCCATCCCCTGTCCTTGTTTGGGGTTTCCGGCCAAGCTTCCCGCCAGAGTGGGGGTTGCAAGTGGCCTGGGGAAGCTCACAGAGGCGTCATGCCTTTGAAGCTTCCCCCTGCCCATCCTGGGGGAGGAGATCTAGCATCTCGGCCAGGATGTGCATTGTTGCAGACCCAGGAGAGCAGGGGCTCTCCTACCCAGGGGTCCAGCAACATGTCTGCTGTGTGGCAGCCTAGGCAGCCTCAGAACAGACGTGGATTGTAGGTTAGGTTTCAGGGGGCCTCTCTAAGATGCCCTCTGTGGTGCTTGGTACATTAAATACCATACTGGCATCAGTGTGGGTTTAATGTGCTGAGCAGTTTGATACCAAACTTCTCAGTCTTCTGTGCTGCCATTATAGTGCTGTGGAGTTCGTGTTTGACAAGCTCCCAGCACCATGTACTCTTAAATGGAAGCACTGCACTTACAGGGCCCAGGAATGGACCTGGGTACTGTAGGGGCACCGGGCTCCTGCCTCTGTGCCCACACCACTGGCATAGGGCACCCAGCTAGAGGGGTGGCTGATGTATGCCAGGGCAGTGAAGGTTGTGGGCATGGCACACAGGGATGTGTGCCATGTCGATTCTCTGTTTTGTCTTGTACCCAGACACTCAGCCTGCCAGGGCAGTGTGTGTGTGTTAGGGTACAGGGCCTCTAAGGGTGGCACAATGAGTGCTGCAGCCCTTAGAGGCCTTCCCTGGTCACAAGGCCCTGGGTACCTAGGGTACCACTTACCAGGGGCTGACATGTGGCCAGGGTTTGCCAATTTTGTTTTGAGATTTTTGTTTTGGGAAGGAACATAGGCCCTGGGCTCCTGATTGGCAGGAGTCCAGGGCACACTCAGTCAAAGTACATTCAGCAATTCAGCAAAAAGTGGGGGCATACCATTCAAGAAAGATGGCACTTTCACACAACTATTTTGTTGGCTATTGAGTGAATAGCTGAGATTGTACACTCCTTTGTCCGCAGACTGATATGTATCCATTTACAAGAAAGGCATCTCGTATCCGGGTGAACAAGAGGCGCCAAAGTTAACTCTTGTAATATTCTAGAATAGTACACCTTTGGTTGCTTTCTTGCATTTAGGTACAAGAACTAGTTGTGGGAGGAGCCTGCTTGGGCTTAGGAGGATATGTGGTTGCATACATAATCATGTACTGATGACATCCCACATAGAGAGGGATGAAGGGAGGTGCCAAAGGAGGCTGTATAGTGAAATCTGCTAATTAGCATACGGAATCCCAGAGCCCAACGGGCACTTACCTGCAGAAGCAACAGAAGATAGAGTAGTACATATGATGTCTGGCTTTTGACTCGAGTGATAGAAAACATAGAAAGTATGCTTGCATATCTCTCTGATCGGTGCACGTTTCAAATTTGTCTCCCTGTAACAGACAAAAGTGTCACCGTTGTGGGACTGCTCATATCGCCTAGCTGATGTTATCTTTGTGCAGTGGCAGTATCGTAGCCAATGAGGTCTATCCGAGGCGTGATTATTGCTTATTGAAAACTTTACCCAATACCCCGCCATGTCAACTTGAAAAATAGTTGATATTGGCAATTTTTGATAGTCTCTATGGAGGCTGGATAAATTGTGTCAAAAGAAGATTGATTATACATCATTATAGTTATTTAGTAAGCAAAGAGGTGTAGATATTTTTCATAGAATGTCAATACTCATTGGTCAATATGTTTTTTTAACAACTGTTTTATTTCAACTAAAGTGTTTCTCATATCAGTGGAAAAGGGTCCTCTTAATCAATAGGTAAGGTACACGTATTAAACTTTGTGATCTAATTGTCTTGGAAGCTGCACAGTGTCCAAAGCTTCAGACATTCATTCAGCATCTCTCTAAGTAGCAGAGCTAATGTGCTATTTTGTCTGCTATTGAGTGAATAGCTGAGATTGTACACTCCTTTGTCGGCAGACTGATATGTATCCTTTTACAAGAAAGGCATCTTGTATCTGGGTGAACAAAGAGGTGCCAAAGTGAACTCTTGTAATATTCTAGAATAGTACTCCTTTGGTTGCTCTGCTTGCATTTAGGTGCAATAACTCGTTTTGGGAGGAGCCAGATGGGGCTTAGGAGTATATGTGTTTGCATACAGAATCATGTACTGATGACATCACACATAGAGAGGGATGAAGGGAGGTGCCAAAGGAGGCTGTATAGTGAAATCTGCTAATTAGCATATGGAATCCCAGAGCCCAATGGGTACTTTTCTGCAGAACCAACAGAAGATAAAATAGTCCACCTGATGTCTGGCTTTTGACCTGAGTGATAGAAAACATAGAAAGTATGCTTGCATATCTCTCTGATCAGTGCATATGTTCCAACTTTGTCTCCCTGAAAGAGACAAAAGTGTCACGATTGTGGGACTGCTCATATTGCCAATTGGACGTTATCTTTGAATAGTGGCAGTATTGTAACCAATGCGGTGTATACGAGGTGTGATTGTTGCTTATTCAAAACTTTACGCAATACCCAGTCTTGTCAACTAGAACAATAGTTGTTGTTGGTAATTTAGGATAATCTTTACGGAGGCTAGATCAATTGTGTCAAAAAATGATTGATTATACATCAATGTATTTATTCAGTAAGAAAAAAGGTGTAGATATTTTTCATAGAATATCAATACTCTTTGCTCGATATGTTTTTCATTAACTGTTTCATTTCAACCAACGTGTTTTTTATATGCGTAAAAGAGGGTCCGCTTAATCATTAGGTAAGGTACACATATTAAACTTTGGGTGCTAATTGTTTTAGAAGCTGCGCAGTGTCCGAAGATTCAGACATTTATTCAGCATCTCTCTAGGTTTTAGATCAAATGTACTATTGTGAGAAAGTGGCTCTGTATATACTGTTCCAAAATAGGTACAGGGTGTACAGAGTCCACAATCCCCAGAGGTTTGGCAGAGGCTAAAGTTAGAAATAACCTTAGTCTCTAAAGTGGTAGCTTGGTCGAGCAGTAAGGCAGTATCAGAGGACAGTGTAAAGCATTTGTTGTACACACTCAGTCAGCAAAATGATTTCACACACTCAATAACTGAACTCTAGGCCAATGGTTTGTATAAAAAATATATGTCTGTTTTGTTTTAGAACCAACAATAGGAATTAAAATATACTTTCTCAGAATGAGATGCTTTATTTAAATACTTTTGCAATATGCAATTGGCTTTTGTAGAAAGTTATAAGTTGTTGCAATAGGCAACACAGTTTTAAACACAATAATGCATTGAGTTCAATGGAAATTTCAAGTTATTTGCAATAGATTACTTTCAGGATTACTTTAGAGATTCCAGGACTGGATCCTAGATTCAGTCCTGGGACAATACTTAGAAACAAGTGATAAAAGTCGACTTAGTTACTACTAGGATTTTTAAGTAATATTTTGCTATTTTAAAAGTTGACCCTTAGAAGAAATTTCATAGAAAACAGTCAATGATTCCCTATGGAAGAAAATACAAGCTGCAGGTATAGTATGTTCTCGTTACTTTTGTAATCCAGTACTGGGTGCCTAGACTCAGTACTGGGACCTTTATCCAAAACAGGTAAGTAATTACGTTTTCAGAAGTTATACGATTTTTAAAGAATATTTAAAGTTTGCAGAAATTGACACTTTGAAGAAATTTCACAGAAAAACAGTCAATGATTCGCCATGGAAGAAAATTGGGTTACTGGTAAGTACAGTTGTAAGTATTTTTCAGAGTCAGTGCTGGGCACCAAGATCAAGCACTGGGAGCTCACCTAATAGCAGGTGAGTATTTTCGTTTTCGTTACTCGGCTGATTTTTGGTGAATTTCTAAGTTTTGAAAACTCCACACTTTGAAGAAATTTTCAGAAGAAACCAGTCAATGTTACCCTATGGAGAAAATTGAGTTATCGGTTTAAAGGTAAGTACTCGACTGGCAGAGTTAAGGTTCTGGGCATAGACTCAGGGGTCTCCCAGGGTCAGGTAGGTAGAGTGTTTTCACCCTCAGCGGCACAGGGGCAGCCGGGTGCAGAGAGAGTTAGGCCCAATGTTATCCTATGAGAGGTAGGGGGGCCTTGGTTGGTGGCTGCTGACTAGCAGGCTACGCGGCTGTGGGAGCTGGGCTCCTGGTCACTTGCTCAGGGCAAATGGGGAAGTAGATAGGTGTAGAGGTTACACTGCCAGGGCCACTCGGGCGGCTGGGTGCAGGGTGCTTTTGAGCTCTTGGGCGCTCAATTGATTTCAATGGGAGAGCTCCGGTTTAGAAAAAGATTGCAAGCTCGGGGACGAAGATTCTTTAGGTGCCACCACCACTTCGAGAGGTAAGTTGGGTAGTTGGAGGATAGGTAGGTACCCAGGATTTGGGCACAGGGAGCCGCAGGGCGCCGGGTGCAGGGGTGCCTTTTGGTGTCGGGAAATCTTACCCTCTGTTGATCGCGTTGGGGGGGTACCTGGTTCTGAGGCTGCAGGTGTCGTCAGGAGCGTCTAGGGAAGTCCTTGGGTGCCGGACTCGGGTTCACAGTCGTCGTGGGGTCGTCCTCGTGGTCTTTGGTCACTCCGGCACAGGCCAGGCTTGGCGGGTGCAGAGTGTGTAGGGTTCGCGGTTCCGGGCTGATGCCAGGGATTAGAAGTAGATTTTGAGTAGAGCCTCTACTCATGGGAGTCCCAGGGGCTTAGAGCCAAAAGGTAGCCAGGTCCTCCGGGGTTTGTGAGGTTGCTGGCCACAATAGATGCCGGGTTGGAGCAGGAGCAGGTTCGAGTGTCGCCAGGCCTGTAGGGCTGGTGCCAAAGCAGTTGGTGTCTTCCTCTTCTTAGCAGCTGCAGGGCAGGTCTTCTTTCTTCTTCCTCTTCTTTGTATTTCGGAATCTGGAATCTGGGGAAGGAAGGTTCAGGGTGCCCCTAAATACTAAATTTAGGGGCGTTACAGGTAGGCGAAGGGCAGGGACTAATGGGTCCCTGTCCTGGGGTGAGTACACCCCCTATTCAGCCACTCTCCTCTGGGAGGGGGGCAGCAGCCTAGTCCTGATTGGGTAGGGCTCCCATCTTCAAGATGGCGAGCGCCCGGAGATGTGCTTCACCTCGCCTTCCCCACCTGAGGGGTGGAGTTGGCAGGCTGGCCCATCCCCTGTCCTTGTTTGGGGTTTCCGGCCAAGCTTCCCGCCAGAGTGGGGGTTGCAAGTGGCCTGGGGAAGCTCACAGAGGCGGCATGCCTTTGAAGCTTCCCCCTGCCCATCCTGGGGGAGGAGATCTAGCATCTCGCCCAGGATGTGCATTGTTGCAGACCCAGGAGAGCAGGGGCTCTCCTACCCAGGGGTCCAGCAACATGTCTGCTGTGTGGCAGCCTAGGCAGCCTCAGAACAGACGTGGATTGTAGGTTAGGTTTCAGGGGGCCTCTCTAAGATGCCCTCTGTGGTGCTTGGTACATTAAATACCATACTGGCATCAGTGTGGGTTTAATGTGGTGAGCAGTTTGATACCAAACTTCTCAGTCTTCTGTGCTGCCATTATAGTGCTGTGGAGTTCGTGTTTGACAAGCTCCCAGCACCATGTACTCTTAAATGGAAGCACTGCACTTACAGGGCCCAGGAATGGACCTGGGTACTGTAGGGGCACCGGGCTCCTGCCTCTGTGCCCACACCACTGGCATAGGGCGCCCAGCTAGAGGGGTGGCTGATGTATGCCAGGGCAGTGAAGGTTGTGGGCATGGCACACAGGGATGTGTGCCATGTCGATTCTCTGTTTTGTCTTGTACCCAGACACTCAGCCTGCCAGGGCAGTGTGTGTGTGTTAGGGTACAGGGCCTCTAAGGGTGGCACAATGAGTGCTGCAGCCCTTAGAGGCCTTCCCTGGTCACAAGGCCCTGGGTACCTAGGGTACCACTTACCAGGGGCTGACATGTGGCCAGGGTTTGCCAATTTTGTTTTGAGATTTTTGTTTTGGGAAGGAACATAGGCCCTGGGCTCCTGATTGGCAGGAGTCCAGGGCACACTCAGTCAAAGTACATTCAGCAATTCAACAAACAGTGGGGGCATACCATTCAAGAAAGATGGCACTTTCACACAACTATTTTGTTGGCTATTGAGTGAATAGCTGAGATTGTACACTCCTTTGTCCGCTGACTGATATGTATCCATTTACAAGAAAGGCATCTCGTATCCGGGTGAACAAGAGGCGCCAAAGTTAACTCTTGTAATATTCTAGAATAGTACACCTTTGGTTGCTTTCTTGCATTTAGGTACAATAACTAGTTTTGGGAGGAGCCTGCTTGGGCTTAGGAGGATATGTGGTTGCATTCATAATCATGTACTGATGACATCCCACATAGATAGGGATGAAGGGAGGTGCCAAAGGAGGCTGTATAGTGAAATCTGCTAATTAGCATACGGAATCCCAGAGCCCAACGGGCACTTACCTGCAGAAGCAACAGAAGATAGAGTAGTACATATCATGTCTGGCTTTTGACTCGAGTGATAGAAAACATAGAAAGTATGCTTGCATATCTCTCTGATCGGTGCACGTTTCAAATTTGTCTCCCTGTAACAGACAAAAGTGTCACCGTTGTGGGACTGCTCATATTGCCTAGCTGATGTTATCTTTGTGCAGTGGCAGTATCGTAGCCAATGAGATTTATCCGAGGCGTGATTATTGCTTATTGAAAACTTTACCCAATACCCCGCCATGTCAACTTGAAAAATAGTTGATATTGGCAATTTTTGATAGTCTCTATGGAGGCTGGATCAATTGGGTCAAAAGAAGATTGATTATACATCATTATAGTTATTTAGTAAGCAAAGAGGTGTAGATATTTTTCATAGAATGTCAATACTCATTGGTCAATATGTTTTTTTAACAACTGTTTTATTTCAACTAAAGTGTTTCTCATATCTGTGGAAAAGGGTCCTCTTAATCAATAGGTAAGGTACACGTATTAAACTTTGTGATCTAATTGTCTTGGAAGCTGCACAGTGTCCAAAGCTTTAGACATTCATTCAGCATCTCTCTAAGTAGCAGAGCTAATGTGCTATTTTGTCGGCTATTGAGTGAATAGCTGAGATTGTACACTCCTTTGTCGGCAGACTGATATGTATCCTTTTACAAGAAAGGCATCTTGTATCTGGGTGAACAAAGAGGTGCCAAAGTGAACTCTTGTAATATTCTAGAATAGTACTCCTTTGGTTGCTCTGCTTGCATTTAGGTACAATAACTCGTTTTAGGAGGAGCCAGATGGGGCTTAGGAGTATATGTGTTTGCATACAGAATCATGTACTGATGACATCACACATAGAGAGGGATGAAGGGAGGTGCCAAAGGAGGCTGTATAGTGAAATCTGCTAATTAGCATATGGAATCCCAGAGCCCAATGGGCACTTATCTGCAGAACCAACAGAAGATAAAGTAGTCCACCTGATGTCTGGCTTTTGACCTGAGTGATAGAAAACATAGAAAGTATGCTTGCATATCTCTCTGATCAGTGCATATGTTCCAACTTTGTCTCCCTGTAAGAGACAAAAGTGTCACGATTGTGGGACTGCTCATATTGCCAATTGGACGTTATCTTTGAATAGTGGCAGTATTGTAACCAATGCGGTGTATCCGAGGTGTGATTGTTGCTTATTCAAAACTTTGCGCAATACCTAGTCTTGTCAACTTGAACAACAGTTGTTGTTGGTAATTTAGGATAATCTTTACGGAGGCTAGATCAATTGTGTCAAAAAATGATTGATTATACATCAATGTATTTATTCAGTAAGAAAAAAGGTGTAGATATTTTTCATAGAATATCAATACTCTTTGCTCGATATGTTTTTCATTAACTGTTTCATTTCAACCAACGTGTTTTTTATATGCGTAAAAGAGGGTCCGCTTAATCATTAGGTAAGGAACACATATTAAACTTTGGGTGCTAATTGATTTAGAAGCTGCGCAGTGTCCGAAGATTCAGACATTTATTCAGCATCTCTCTAGGTTTTAGATCAAATGTACTATTGTGAGAAAGTGGCTCTGTATATACTGTTCCAAAATAGGTACAGGGTGTACAGAGTCCACAGTCCCCAGAGGTTTGGCAGAGGCTAAAGTTAGAAATAACCTTAGTCTCTAAAGTGGTAGCTTGGTCGAGCAGTAAGGCAGTATCAAAGGACAGTGTAAAGCATTTGTTGTACACACTCAGTCAGCGAAATGATTTCACACACTCAATAACTGAACTCTAGGCCAATGGTTTGTATAAAAAATATATGTCTGTTTTGTTTTAGAACCAACAATAGGAATTAAAATATACTTTCTCAGAATGAGATGCTTTATTTAAATACTTTTGCAATATGCAATTGGCTTTTGTAGAAAGTTATAAGTTGTTGCAATAGGCAACACAGTTTTAAACACAATAATGCATTGAGTTCAATGGAAATTTCAAGTTATTTGCAATAGATTACTTTCAGGATTACTTTAGAGATTCCAGGACTGGACCCTAGATTCAGTCCTGGGACAGTACTTAGAAACAAGTGATAAAAGTCGACTTAGTTACTACTAGGATTTTTAAGTAATATTTTGCTATTTTAAAAGTTGACACTTAGAAGAAATTTCATAGAAAACAGTCAATGATTCCCTATGGAAGAAAATTCAAGCTGCAGGTATAGTATGTTCTCGTTACTTTTGTAATCCAGTACTGGGTGCCTAGACTCAGTACTGGGACCTTTATCCAAAACAGGTAAGTAATTACGTTTTCAGAAGTTATACGATTTTTAAAGAATATTTAAAGTTTGCAGAAATTGACACTTTGAAGAAATTTCACAGAAAAACAGTCAATGATTCGCCATGGAAGAAAATTGGGTTACTGGTAAGTACAGTTGTAAGTATTTTTCAGAGTCAGTGCTGGGCACCAAGATCAAGCACTGGGAGCTGACCTAATAGCAGGTGAGTATTTTCGTTTTCGTTACTCGGCTGATTTTTGGTGAATATTTTAAGTTTTGAAAACTCCACACTTTGAAGACATTTTCAGAAGAAACCAGTCAATGTTACCCTATGGAGAAAATTGAGTTATCGGTTTAAAGGTAAGTACTCGACTGGCAGAGTTAAGGTTCTGGGCATAGACTCAGGGGTCTCCCAGGGTCAGGTAGGTAGAGTTTTTTCACCCTCAGCGGCACAGGGGCAGACGGGTGCAGAGAGAGTTAGGCCCAATGTTATCCTATGAGAGGTAGGGGGGCCTTGGTTGGTGGCTGCTGACTAGCAGGCTACGCGGCTGTGGGAGCTGGGCTCCTGGTCACTTGCTCAGGGCAAATGGGGAAGTAGATAGGTGTAGAGGTTACACTGCCAGGGCCACTCGGGCGGCTGGGTGCAGGGTGCTTTTGAGCTCTTGGGCGCTCAATTGATTTCAACGGGAGAGCTCCGGTTTAGAAAAAGATTGCAAGCTCGGGGACGAAGATTCTTTAGGTGCCACCACCACTTCGAGAGGTAAGTTGGGTAGTTGGAGGATAGGTAGGTACCCAGGATTTGGGCACAGGGAGCCGCAGGGCGCCGGGTGCAGGGGTGCCTTTTGGTGTCGGGAAATCTTACCCTCTGTTGATCGCGTTGGGGGGGTACCTGGTTCTGAGGCTGCAGGTGTCGTCAGGAGCGTCTAGGGAAGTCCTTGGGTGCCGGACTCGGGTTCACAGTCGTCGTGGGGTCGTCCTCGTGGTCTTTGGTCACTCCGGCACAGGCCAGGCTTGGCGGGTGCAGAGTGTGTAGGGTTCGCGGTTCCGGGCTGATGCCAGGGATTAGAAGTAGATTTTGAGTAGAGCCTCTACTCATGGGAGTCCCAGGGGCTTAGAGCCAAAAGGTAGCCAGGTCCTCCGGGGTTTGTGAGGTTGCTGGCCACAATAGATGCCGGGTTGGAGCAGGAGCAGGTTCGAGTGTCGCCAGGCCTGTAGGGCTGGGGCCAAAGCAGTTGGTGTCTTCCTCTTCTTAGCAGCTGCAGGGCAGGTCTTCTTTCTTCTTCCTCTTCTTTGTATTTCGGAATCTGGAATCTGGGGAAGGAAGGTTCAGGGTGCCCCTAAATACTAAATTTAGGGGCGTTACAGGTAGGCGAAGGGCAGGGACCAATGGCTCCCTGTCCTGGGGTGAGTACACCCCCTATTCAGCCACTCTCCTCTGGGAGGGGGGCAGCAGCCTAGTCCTGTTTGGGTAGGGCCTCCCATCTTCAAGATGGCGAGCGCCCGGAGATGTGCTTCACCTCGCCTTCCCCACCTGAGGGGTGGGGTTGGCAGGCTGGCCCATCCCCTGTCCTTATTTGGGGTTTCCGGCCAAGCTTCCCGCCAGAGTGGGGGTTGCAAGTGGCCTGGGGAAGCTCACTGAGGCGGCATGCCTTTGAAGCTTCCCCCTGCCCATCCTGGGGGAGGAGATCTAGCATCTCGCCCAGGATGTGCATTGTTGCAGACCCAGGAGAGCAGGGGCTCTCCTACCCAGGGGTCCAGCAACAGGTCTGCTGTGGGGCAGCCTAGGCAGCCTCAGAACAGACGTGGATTGTAGGTTAGGTTTCAGGGGGCCTCTCTAAGATGCCCTCTGTGGTGCTTGGTACATTAAATACCATACTGGCATCAGTGTGGGTTTAATGTGCTGAGCAGTTTGATACCAAACTTCTCAGTCTTCTGTGCTGCCATTATAGTGCTGTGGAGTTCGTGTTTGACAAGCTCCCAGCACCATGTACTCTTAAATGGAAGCACTGCACTTACAGGGCCCAGGAATGGACCTGGGTACTGTAGGGGCACCGGGCTCCTGCCTCTGTGCCCACACCACTGGCATAGGGCACCCAGCTAGAGGGGTGGCTGATGTATGCCAGGGCAGTGAAGGTTGTGGGCATGGCACACAGGGATGTGTGCCATGTCGATTCTCTGTTTTGTCTTGTACCCAGACACTCAGCCTGCCAGGGCAGTGTGTGTGTGTTAGGGTACAGGGCCTCTAAGGGTGGCACAATGATTGCTGCAGCCCTTAGAGGCCTTCCCTGGTCACAAGGCCCTGGGTACCTAGGGTACCACTTACCAGGGGCTGACATGTGGCCAGGGTTTGCCAATTTTGTTTTGAGATTTTTGTTTTGGGAAGGAACATAGGCCCTGGGCTCCTGATTGGCAGGAGTCCAAGGCACACTCAGTCAAAGTACATTCAGCAATTCCGCAAAAAGTGGGGGCATACCATTCAAGAAAGATGGCACTTTCACACAACTATTTTGTCGGCTATTGAGTGAATAGCTGAGATTGTACACTCCTTTGTCCGCAGACTGATATGTATCCATTTACAAGAAAGGCATCTCGTATCCGGGTGAACAAGAGGCGCCAAAGTTAACTCTTGTAATATTCTAAAATAGTACACCTTTGGTTGCTTTCTTGCATTTAGGTACAAGAACTAGTTGTGGGAGGAGCCTGCTTGGGCTTAGGAGGATATGTGGTTGCATACATAATCATGTACTGATGACATCCCACATAGAGAGGGATGAAGGGAGGTGCCAAAGGAGGCTGTATAGTGAAATCTGCTAATTAGCATACGGAATCCCAGAGCCCAACGGGCACTTACCTGCAGAAGCAACAGAAGATAGAGTAGTACATATGATGTCTGGCTTTTGACTCGAGTGATAGAAAACATAGAAAGTATGCTTGCATATCTCTCTGATCGGTGCAAGTTTCAAATTTGTCTCCCTGTAACAGACAAAAGTGTCACCGTTGTGGGACTGCTCATATCGCCTAGCTGATGTTATCTTTGTGCAGTGGCAGTATCGTAGCCAATGAGGTCTATCCGAGGTGTGATTATTGCTTATTGAAAACTTTACCCAATACCCTGCCATGTCAACTTGAAAAATAGTTGATATTGGCAATTTTTGATAGTCTCTATGGAGGCTGGATCAATTGTGTCAAAAGAAGATTGATTATACATCATTATAGTTATTTAGTAAGCAAAGAGGTGTAGATATTTTTCATAGAATGTCAATACTCATTGGTCAATATGTTTTTTTAACAACTGTTTTATTTCAACTAAAGTGTTTCTCATATCAGTGGAAAAGGGTCCTCTTAATCAATAGGTAAGGTACACGTATTAAACTTTGTGATCTAATTGTCTTGGAAGCTGCACAGTGTCCAAAGCTTCAGCCATTCATTCAGCATCTCTCTAAGTAGCAGAGCTAATGTGCTATTTTGTCGGCTATTGAGTGAATAGCTAAGATTGTACACTCCTTTGTCGGCAGACTGATATGTATCCTTTTACAAGAAAGGCATCTTGTATCTGGGTGAACAAAGACTTGCCAAAGTGAACTCTTGTAATATTCTAGAATAATACTCCTTTGGTTGCTCTGCTTGCATTTAGGTGCAATAACTCGTTTTGGAAGGAGCCAGATGGGGCTTAGGAGTATATGTGTTTGCATACAGAATCATGTACTGATGACATCACACATAGAGAGGGATGAAGGGAGGTGCCAAAGGAGGCTGTATAGTGAAATCTGCTAATTAGCATATGGAATCCCAGAGCCCAATGGGTACTTATCTGCAGAACCAACAGAAGATAAAGTAGTCCACCTGTTGTCTGGCTTTTGACCTGAGTGATAGAAAACATAGAAAGTATGCTTGCATATCTCTCTGATCAGTGCATATGTTCCAACTTTGTCTCCCTGTAAGAGACAAAAGTGTCACGATTGTGGGACTGCTCATATTGCCAATTGGACGTTATCTTTGAATAGTGGCAGTATTGTAACCAATGCGGTGTATCCGTGGTGTGATTGTTGCTTATTCAAAACTTTACGCAATACCCAGTCTTGTCAACTTGAACAACAGTTGTTGTTGGTAATTTAGGATAATCTTTACGGAGGCTAGATCAATTGTGTCAAAAAATGATTGATTATACATCAATGTATTTATTCAGTAAGAAAAAAGGTGTAGATATTTTTCATAGAATATCAATACTCTTTGCTCGGTATGTTTTTCATTAACTGTTTCATTTCAACCAACGTGTTTTTTATATGCGTAAAAGAGGGTCTGCTTAATCATTAGGTAAGGTACACATATTAAACTTTGGGTGCTAATTGATTTAGAAGCTGCGCAGTGTCCGAAGATTCAGACATTTATTCAGCATCTCTCTAGGTTTTAGATCAAATGTACTGTTGTGAGAAAGTGGCTCTGTATATACTGTTCCAAAATAGGTACAGGGTGTACAGAGTCCACAGTCCCCAGAGGTTTGGCAGAGGCTAAAGTTAGAAATAACCTTAGTCTCTAAAGTGGTAGCTTGGTCGAGCAGTAAGGCAGTATCAGAGGACAGTGTAAAGCATTTGTTGTACACACTCAGTCAGCGAAATGATTTCACACACTCAATAACTGAACTCTAGGCCAATGGTTTGTATAAAAAATATATGTCTGTTTTGTTTTAGAACCAACAATAGGAATTAAAATATACTTTCTCAGAATGAGATGCTTTATTTAAATACTTTTGCAATATGCAATTGGCTTTTGTAGAAAGTTATAAGTTGTTGCAATAGGCAACACAGTTTTAAACACAATAATGCATTGAGTTCAATGGAAATTTCAAGTTATTTGCAATAGATTACTTTCAGGATTACTTTAGAGATTCCAGGACTGGATCCTAGATTCAGTCCTGGGACAATACTTAGAAACAAGTGATAAAAGTCGACTTAGTTACTACTAGGATTTTTAAGTAATATTTTGCTATTTTAAAAGTTGACACTTAGAAGAAATTTCATAGAAAACAGTCAATGATTCCCTATGGAAGAAAATTCAAGCTGCAGGTATAGTATGTTCTCGTTACTTTTGTAATCCAGTACTGGGTGCCTAGACTCAGTACTGGGACCTTTATCCAAAACAGGTAAGTAATTAAGTTTTCAGAAGTTATACGATTTTTAAAGAATATTTAAAGTTTGCAGAAATTGACACTGAAGAAATTTCACAGAAAAACAGTCAATGATTCCCTATGGAAGAAAATTGGGTTACTGGTAAGTACAGTTGTAAGTATTTTTCAGAGTCAGTGCTGGGCACCAAGATCCAGCACTTGGAGCTCACCTAATAGCAGGTGAGTATTTTCGTTTTCGTTACTCGGCTGATTTTTGGTGAATTTCTAAGTTTTGAAAACTCCACACTTTGAAGAAATTTTCAGAAGAAACCAGTCAATGTTACCCTATGGAGAAAATTGAGTTATCGGTTTAAAGGTAAGTACTCGACTGGCAGAGTTAAGGTTCTGGGCATAGACTCAGGGGTCTCCCAGGGTCAGGTAGGTAGAGTGTTTTCACCCTCAGCGGCACAGGGGCAGCCGGGTGCAGAGAGAGTTAGGCCCAATGTTATCCTATGAGAGGTAGGGGGGCCTTGGTTGGTGGCTGCTGACTAGCAGGCTACGCGGCTGTGGGAGCTGGGCTCCTGGTCACTTGCTCAGGGCAAATGGGGAAGTAGATAGGTGTAGAGGTTACACTGCCAGGGCCACTCGGGCGGCTGGGTGCAGGGTGCTTTTGAGCTCTTGGGCGCTCAATTGATTTCAATGGGAGAGCTCCGGTTTAGAAAAAGATTGCAAGCTCGGGGACGAAGATTCTTTAGGTGCCACCACCACTTCGAGAGGTAAGTTGGGTAGTTGGAGGATAGGTAGGTACCCAGGATTTGGGCACAGGGAGCCGCAGGGCGCCGGGTGCAGGGGTGCCTTTTGGTGTCGGGAAATCTTACCCTCTGTTGATCGTGTTGGGGGGGTACCTGGTTCTGAGGCTGCAGGTGTCGTCAGGAGCGTCTAGGGAAGTCCTTGGGTGCCGGACTCGGGTTCACAGTCGTCGTGGGGTCGTCCTCGTGGTCTTTGGTCACTCCGGCACAGGCCAGGCTTGGCGGGTGCAGAGTGTGTAGGGTTCGCGGTTCCGGGCTGATGCCAGGGATTAGAAGTAGATTTTGAGTAGAGCCTCTACTCATGGGAGTCCCAGGGGCTTAGAGCCAAAAGGTAGCCAGGTCCTCCGGGGTTTGTGAGGTTGCTGGCCACAATAGATGCCGGGTTGGAGCAGGAGCAGGTTCGAGTGTCGCCAGGCCTGTAGGGCTGGTGCCAAAGCAGCTGGTGTCTTCCTCTTCTTAGCAGCTGCAGGGCAGGTCTTCTTTCTTCTTCCTCTTCTTTGTATTTCGGAATCTGGAATCTGGGGAAGGAAGGTTCAGGGTGCCCCTAAATACTAAATTTAGGGGCGTTACAGGTAGGCGAAGGGCAGGGACCAATGGGTCCCTGTCCTGGGGTGAGTACACCCCCTATTCAGCCACTCTCCTCTGGGAGGGGGGCAGCAGCCTAGTCCTGATTGGGTAGGGCCTCCCATCTTCAAGATGGCGAGCGCCCGGAGATGTGCTTCACCTCGCCTTCCCCACCTGAGGGGTGGAGTTGGCAGGCTGGCCCATCCCCTGTCCTTGTTTGGGGTTTCCGGCCAAGCTTCCCGCCAGAGTGGGGGTTGCAAGTGGCCTGGGGAAGCTCACAGAGGCGTCATGCCTTTGAAGCTTCCCCCTGCCCATCCTGGGGGAGGAGATCTAGCATCTCGGCCAGGATGTGCATTGTTGCAGACCCAGGAGAGCAGGGGCTCTCCTACCCAGGGGTCCAGCAACATGTCTGCTGTGTGGCAGCCTAGGCAGCCTCAGAACAGACGTGGATTGTAGGTTAGGTTTCAGGGGGCCTCTCTAAGATGCCCTCTGTGGTGCTTGGTACATTAAATACCATACTGGCATCAGTGTGGGTTTAATGTGCTGAGCAGTTTGATACCAAACTTCTCAGTCTTCTGTGCTGCCATTATAGTGCTGTGGAGTTCGTGTTTGACAAGCTCCCAGCACCATGTACTCTTAAATGGAAGCACTGCACTTACAGGGCCCAGGAATGGACCTGGGTACTGTAGGGGCACCGGGCTCCTGCCTCTGTGCCCACACCCCTGGCATAGGGCACCCAGCTAGAGGGGTGGCTGATGTATGCCAGGGCAGTGAAGGTTGTGGGCATGGCACACAGGGATGTGTGCCATGTCGATTCTCTGTTTTGTCTTGCACCCAGACACTCAGCCTGCCAGGGCAGTGTGTGTGTGTTAGGGTACAGGGCCTCTAAGGGTGGCACAATGAGTGCTGCAGCCCTTAGAGGCCTTCCCTGGTCACAAGGCCCTGGGTACCTAGGGTACCACTTACCAGGGTCTGACATGTGGCCAGGGTTTGCCAATTTTGTTTTGAGATTTTTGTTTTGGGAAGGAACATAGGCCCTGCGCTCCTGATTGGCAGGAGTCCAGGGCACACTCAGTCAAAGTACATTCAGCAATTCAGCAAAAAGTGGGGGCATACCATTCAAGAAAGATGGCACTTTCACACAACTATTTTGTTGGCTATTGAGTGAATAGCTGAGATTGTACACTCCTTTGTCCGCAGACTGATATGTATCCATTTACAAGAAAGGCATCTCGTATCCGGGTGAACAAGAGGCGCCAAAGTTAACTCTTGTAATATTCTAGAATAGTACACCTTTGGTTGCTTTCTTGCATTTAGGTACAAGAACTAGTTGTGGGAGGAGCCTGCTTGGGCTTAGGAGGATATGTGGTTGCATACATAATCATGTACTGATGACATCCCACATAGAGAGGGATGAAGGGAGGTGCCAAAGGAGGCTGTATAGTGAAATCTGCTAATTAGCATACGGAATCCCAGAGCCCAACGGGCACTTACCTGCAGAAGCAACAGAAGATAGAGTAGTACATATGATGTCTGGCTTTTGACTCGAGTGATAGAAAACGTAGAAAGTATGCTTGCATATCTCTCTGTTCGGTGCACGTTTCAAATTTGTCTCCCTGTAACAGACAAAAGTGTCACCGTTGTGGGACTGCTCATATCGCCTAGCTGATGTTATCTTTGTGCAGTGGCAGTATCGTAGCCAATGAGGTCTATCCGAGGCGTGATTATTGCTTATTGAAAACTTTACCCAATACCCCGCCATGTCAACTTGAAAAATAGTTGATATTGGCAATTTTTGATAGTCTCTATGGAGGTTGGATCAATTGTGTCAAAAGAAGATTGATTATACATCATTATAGTTATTTAGTAAGCAAAGAGGTGTAGATATTTTTCATAGAATGTCAATACTCATTGGTCAATATGTTTTTTTAACAACTGTTTTATTTCAACTAAAGTGTTTCTCATATCAGTGGAAAAGGGTCCTCTTAATCAATAGGTAAAGTACACGTATTAAACTTTGTGATCTAATTGTCTTGGAAGCTGCACAGTGTCCAAAGCTTCAGACATTCATTCAGCATCTCTCTAAGTAGCAGAGCTAATGTGCTATTTTGTCGGCTATTGAGTGAATAGCTGAGATTGTACACTCCTTTGTCGGCAGACTGATATGTATCCTTTTACAAGAAAGGCATCTTGTATCTGGGTGAACAAAGAGGTGCCAAAGTGAACTCTTGTAATATTCTAGAATAGTACTCCTTTGGTTGCTCTGCTTGCATTTAGGTGCAATAACTCGTTTTGGAAGGAGCCAGATGGGGCTTAGGAGTATATGTGTTTGCATACAGAATCATGTACTGATGACATCACACATAGAGAGGGATGAAGGGAGGTGCCAAAGGAGGCTGTATAGTGAAATCTGCTAATTAGCATATGGAATCCCAGAGCCCAATGGGTACTTATCTGCAGAACCAACAGAAGATAAAATAGTCCACCTGATGTCTGGCTTTTGACCTGAGTGATAGAAAACATAGAAAGTATGCTTGCATATCTCTCTGATCAGTGCATATGTTCCAACTTTGTCTCCCTGAAAGAGACAAAAGTGTCACGATTGTGGGACTGCTCATATTGCCAATTGGACGTTATCTTTGAATAGTGGCAGTATTGTAACCAATGCGGTGTATCCGAGGTGTGATTGTTGCTTATTCAAAACTTTACGCAATACCCAGTCTTGTCAACTAGAACAACAGTTGTTGTTGGTAATTTAGGATAATCTTTACGGAGGCTAGATCAATTGTGTCAAAAAATGATTGATTATACATCAATGTATTTATTCAGTAAGAAAAAAGGTGTAGATATTTTTCATAGAATATCAATACTCTTTGCTCGATATGTTTTTCATTAACTGTTTCATTTCAACCAACGTGTTTTTTATATGCGTAAAAGAGGGTCCGCTTAATCATTAGGTAAGGTACACATATTAAACTTTGGGTGCTAATTGATTTAGAAGCTGCGCAGTGTCCGAAGATTCAGACATTTATTCAGCATCTCTCTAGGTTTTAGATCAAATGTACTATTGTGAGAAAGTGGCTCTGTATATACTGTTCCAAAATAGGTACAGGGTGTACAGAGTCCACAATCCCCAGAGGTTTGGCAGAGGCTAAAGTTAGAAATAACCTTAGTCTCTAAAGTGGTAGCTTGGTTGAGCAGTAAGGCAGTATCAGAGGACAGTGTAAAGCATTTGTTGTACACACTCAGTCAGCAAAATGATTTCACACACTCAATAACTGAACTCTAGGCCAATGGTTTGTATAAAAAATATATGTCTGTTTTGTTTTAGAACCAACAATAGGAATTAAAATATACTTTCTCAGAATGAGATGCTTTATTTAAATACTTTTGCAATATGCAATTGGCTTTTGTAGAAAGTTATAAGTTGTTGCAATAGGCAACACAGTTTTAAACACAATAATGCATTGAGTTCAATGGAAATTTCAAGTTATTTGCAATACATTACTTTCAGGATTACTTTAGAGATTCCAGGACTGGATCCTAGATTCAGTCCTGGGACAGTACTTAGAAACAAGTGATAAAAGTCGACTTAGTTACTACTAGGATTTTTAAGTAATATTTTGCTATTTTAAAAGTTGACACTTAGAAGAAATTTCATAGAAAACAGTCAATGATTCCCTATGGAAGAAAATTCAAGCTGCAGGTATAGTATGTTCTCGTTACTTTTGTAATCCAGTACTGGGTGCCTAGACTCAGTACTGGGACCTTTATCCAAAACAGGTAAGTAATTACGTTTTCAGAAGTTATACGATTTTTAAAGAATATTTAAAGTTTGCAGAAATTGACACTTTGAAGAAATTTCACAGAAAAACAGTCAATGATTCGCCATGGAAGAAAATTGGGTTACTGGTAAGTACAGTTGTAAGTATTTTTCAGAGTCAGTGCTGGGCACCAAGATCAAGCACTGGGAGCTCACCTAATAGCAGGTGAGTATTTTCGTTTTCGTTACTCGGCTGATTTTTGGTGAATATTTTAAGTTTTGAAAACTCCACACTTTGAAGAAATTTTCAGAAGAAACCAGTCAATGTTACCCTATGGAGAAAATTGAGTTATCGGTTTAAAGGTAAGTACTCGACTGGCAGAGTTAAGGTTCTGGGCATAGACTCAGGGGTCTCCCAGGGTCAGGTAGGTAGAGTTTTTTCACCCTCAGCGGCACAGGGGCAGCCGGGTGCAGAGAGAGTTAGGCCCAATGTTATCCTATGAGAGGTAGGGGGGCCTTGGTTGGTGGCTGCTGACTAGCAGGCTACGCGGCTGTGGGATCTGGGCTCCTGGTCACTTGCTCAGGGCAAATGGGGAAGTAGATAGGTGTAGAGGTTACACTGCCAGGGCCACTCGGGCGGCTGGGTGCAGGGTGCTTTTGAGCTCTTGGGCGCTCAATTGATTTCAATGGGAGAGCTCCGGTTTACAAAAAGATTGCAAGCTCGGGGACGAAAATTCTTTAGGTGCCACCACCACTTCGAGAGGTAAGTTGGGTAGTTGGAGGATAGGTAGGTACCCAGGATTTGGGCACAGGGAGCCGCAGGGCGCCGGGTGCAGGGGTGCCTTTTGGTGTCGGGAAATCTTACCCTCTGTTGATCGCGTTGGGGGGGTACCTGGTTCTGAGGCTGCAGGTGTCGTCAGGAGCGTCTAGGGAAGTCCTTGGGTGCCGGACTCGGGTTCACAGTCGTCGTGGGGTCGTCCTCGTGGTCTTTGGTCACTCCGGCACAGGCCAGGCTTGGCGGGTGCAGAGTGTGTAGGGTTCGCGGTTCCGGGCTGATGCCAGGGATTAGAAGTAGATTTTGAGTAGAGCCTCTACTCATGGGAGTCCCAGGGGCTTAGAGCCAAAAGGTAGCCAGGTCCTCCGGGGTTTGTGAGGTTGCTGGCCACAATAGATGCCGGGTTGGAGCAGGAGCAGGTTCGAGTGTCGCCAGGCCTGTAGGGCTGGGGCCAAAGCAGTTGGGGTCTTCCTCTTCTTAGCAGCTGCAGGGCAGGTCTTCTTTCTTCTTCCTCTTCTTTGTATTTCGGAATCTGGAATCTGGGGAAGGAAGGTTCAGGGTGCCCCTAAATACTAAATTTAGGGGCGTTACAAGTAGGCGAAGGGCAGGGACCAATGGGTCCCTGTCCTGGGGTGAGTACACCCCCTATTCAGCCACTCTCCTCTGGGAGGGGGGCAGCAGCCTAGTCCTGATTGGGTAGGGCCTCCCATCTTCAAGATGGCGAGCGCCCGGAGATGTGCTTCACCTCGCCATCCCCACCTGAGGGGTGGGGTTGGCATGCTGGCCCATCCCCTGTCCTTATTTGGGGTTTCCGGCCAAGCTTCCCGCCAGAGTGGGGGTTGCAAGTGGGCTGGGGAAGCTCACTGAGGCGGCATGCCTTTGAAGCTTCCCCCTGCCCATCCTGGGGGAGGAGATCTAGCATCTCGCCCAGGATGTGCATTGTTGCAGACCCAGGAGAGCAGGGGCTCTCCTACCCAGGGGTCCAGCAACATGTCTGCTGTGTGGCAGCCTAGGCAGCCTCAGAACAGACGTGGATTGTAGGTTAGGTTTCAGGGGGCCTCTCTAAGATGCCCTCTGTGGTGCTTGGTACATTAAATACCATACTGGCATCAGTGTGGGTTTAATGTGCTGAGCAGTTTGATACCAAACTTCTCAGTCTTCTGTGCTGCCATTATAGTGCTGTGGAGTTCGTGTTTGACAAGCTCCCAGCACCATGTACTCTTAAATGGAAGCACTGCACTTACAGGGCCCAGGAATGGACCTGGGTACTGTAGGGGCACCGGGCTCCTGCCTCTGTGCCCACACCACTGGCATAGGGCACCCAGCTAGAGGGGTGGCTGATGTATGCCAGGGCAGTGAAGGTTGTGGGCATGGCACACAGGGATGTGTGCCATGTCGATTCTCTGTTTTGTCTTGTACCCAGACACTCAGCCTGCCAGGGCAGTGTGTGTGTGTTAGGGTACAGGGCCTCTAAGGGTGGCACAATGAGTGCTGCAGCCCTTAGAGGCCTTCCCTGCTCACAAGGCCCTGGGTACCTAGGGTACCACTTACCAGGGGCTGACATGTGGCCAGGGTTTGCCAATTTTGTTTTGAGATTTTTGTTTTGGGAAGGAACATAGGCCCTGGGCTCCTGATTGGCAGGAGTCCAGGGCACACTCAGTCAAAGTACATTCAGCAATTCAGCAAAAAGTGGGGGCATACCATTCAAGAAAGATGGCACTTTCACACAACTATTTTGTTGGCTATTGAGTGAATAGCTGAGATTGTACACTCCTTTGTCCGCAGACTGATATGTATCCATTTACAAGAAAGGCATCTCGTATCCGGGTGAACAAGAGGCGCCAAAGTTAACTCTTGTAATATTCTAGAATAGTACACCTTTGGTTGCTTTCTTGCATTTAGGTACAAGAACTAGTTTTGGGAGGAGCCTGCTTGGGCTTAGGAGGATATGTGGTTGCATTCATGTGAGACCGGCCTCACGGCGTATGCCCTCCCGATCATCCAGCCAACCTGCAACCACCCCCAAGACACGGCATCTCCGACTCCGGCCGCACCAGCCACACAGACCCGAGGGCCGGCCAGAGTCCCCGACAGACTCGACACCCTACCACGCATGTCCGACCTAGGGAGCGGGAACCCCCGAGCCAGACCAAGAGACGCCAGCCCAGTCACACCTCGGATCGCCTTCCCCCGGGAGGACTCGATCGGCCACCAGGCCCCTGGGGAGCAGGCGCCTCGCCTGCCGAGCGTCTGTGGACCCTCCCAGACCCACCTGAAAAGACCAAAGAAACGAGCGGCAGGAAATCCCGCCGAACCCCCTCAGTCACCAAAGACCCCTCTCTGCGAGGACTCCGGACTTCAAAGGGCAGGGGGAGTATAATAGGGGGTGCCGGAGGAACAAGGGGAGAGAAGACCTGGAACCATCGAAGCCTGCTGACGCTGTCGCGGCTCCCGAATACCGAACCACCTGGGCCTGCTGAGTGACTCGCGGCCCCCAGCCATTGAACCATCTGAGCCCTGCTGACGAGATCGCGGCTCCCGAACTCCGAACCACCTGGGCCTGCTGAGTGACTCGCGGCCCCCAGCCATTGAACCATCTGAGCCCTGCTGACGAGATCGCGGCTCCCGAACTCCGAACCACCTGGGCCTGCTGAGTGACTCGCGGCCCCCAGCCATTGAACCATCTGAGCCCTGCTGACGAGATCGCGGCTCCCGAACTCCGACTACCTGTGCCTGCTGAGTGACTCGCGGCGCTCCCCTCGAGGACGAATTGGCAAGAGATCGCCCAGAGAAGCAACACCCTCCAGCTCGAGGATTGTGAGCTATCCGCAGGGTACTTTGCAGAGACACTACCTTCAAAGACTGTCCCGCTACCCCCAGTCCCCTACCACCGATTTGTAGTATCTTGTGCCGCTGATGTACTACTTACTCCTTGGATCATAAAGATCCCTTGAAACCTTCGATAAAAGAACCTATCGTCCTACAAAGAATACGTGTGGTGTCCCTCTGTTCGTAGTGTGAGCTCAGGGGGTGCGCGCCTGGTTCGGCCTGCTTGGGAGAGGTGGGTCACAGGGGTGGGCAAGACGTGTACTGAACCCCCCTCCGGCGAACGCCTTTCCAACATTTGGTGGCAGACGACGGGATCCGAGCCGACACCGAAAGAGAGCGTGCAGGGAACGACTGACGCACTACCAAACAGAGATGGAAGGAGAAACCTCCCTGGGTGCCGCAGGTACCGAAATGAGCTCACCGTTCCGAGAGGATCAATTGGACTATTATACGCATAGAGAATTAAAACAATTTTGCAAAGACCTTGGAATCTCTACCACCGGATTAAGCACAAAGGAAGACATCCAGAAAGTATTGAAGTCCTGGGTCGAGACAGGGGCGGCCCCGACCCAAACGGAAGGAGACTCCGCCCATGAACCACAAAGCATCCCGGTGAGAAACATCGGGCCAGAGGGCAACCTGTCCCCCGAGGAACTAGCAGACCGAGAGAGAAGCCGCAACCACGAACTTGAACTGGCCAAGCTGAAAATCGAGGGAGAAATAAAACTGGCCGAGAAAAAGTTAGCCGTCGAGCAGTTACGGCTACAAGGGGAACTCGAGGAAAAGAGACGCCAAAGAGAGCACGACGAAAAGAAACTCCAGCTGGAACATGAACGCAGCCTGAAAGAGATCGAGTTGAGGGCTAAAAGCGAAAAGTCACAACCTTCCGGGAATCTACCATCCGCTCCCACCGTGGAAGCCAAAGTCCACATCCCCAAGGATGTGGTAAAGGAGTATTACAAAAACGACGATATCCAGCAGTGGTTTAAGGCCATGACCTCTCACCGAGTCCCGCAGAAGGATTGGGGGGCTGGCCTATGGGGCCGGTTCTTAAGCGAGGGAAGAGATACCCTGCTGGATCTGCCCTCCACGGTCATGAACTCCTACAGCCACATAAAAGAAGCCCTCGTGGGCCGGTATGGACTCACCCCCGAGATGTACCGGCAACGGTTCCGAGATTGCAAAAAGATACCGGGCACCACATGGGTAGAATACGTGAACTTTTACAGCCGGGCCTTGGACGGGTGGATCAAGGGCAGCAAGGTCTCCACCTTCGAAGAGCTGTTTGATCTGATCGCCTGGGAACATTTAGCGGCCAATTGCTTTGTAGAACTGCGCCAACATCTCTTGGACAGTAAACTCACCGACCCTCGAAAGCTGGCCGCCGAGGCTGACCGTTGGGTGAACACCCGGGCCACCCGAGGCCCCGTGGGAGACTACGGTCGCCACAGTCAAGGACCCCCCCACCAGAGGGGCGGAGGAAACCACGGCCGACCGAGAGACTTCCCAGGGGGGCCCCCGCACAGCCCTCCCAGCAGCCCACCAGCGGCAGGTCCAGCCCCATCCCCAGCCAGCACCGGAGCCCCGGGGCGGCTAGGGCCTCGAACCAGGATCACCTGCTTCCGCTGCCAACAGCCCGGACACTACGCCAGTGACCCCCAGTGTCCCCAGTATCAACGAACCGCAATGACCAACCCCCCGGCCCGGCAGATGGCCTCCGTGGCCCTAGGGGAAGAGATAGAGGACTCTGAAGAGTGGGAACCAGCTGCCATGGCCCTGGTCTCCCTTGGTGATCGAGAGATGGTCCCCGGGACACCCTTGCCCGCCAACACGAAGAAGTACCGACAGCAGGTGACCATCAACGGCCACCGAGTCGAGGGCCTCCGCGATACCGGGGCAAGTGTCACCGCGGTCCACCGCAACCTAATCTCTGAAGACCAGATCCTACCCGGTGCCCTCTGTCCGGTCATATCCTCCGACAATTCCGAGAGCCTCTGCCAGATGGCTCTGGTGCCTTTCGAGTGGGGAGAAGTCTCCGGAGAATTGAAGGTAGCCGTCCGAACATCACAGCCCGTAGACTGCCTCCTGGGCAACGACCTTGAGAGTTCCCCGTGGGGGCAAGTGGAACGAAGAGCCCATCTCGGGATGATGGGCCTACCCGAATGGGTCTGCGCCACCACGCGCTCCATGACCGCGCGATTGCCTCTCTCCGAGGGCGGTGAGGCCCTCCCACCGAACACTGTCCCCGAGAACCGGGACACCCTACCAGAAACGGACAACCCTCCTTCGGAGGGAGAAGAAGACACTAACCCGGGAGAAGGGCCGGAACCTTCCGCCCCTGAGGCACTGACTGAGCTCGGAGAACTGCCCGAGATGGCCCAGTGGCGCTGTGAGGGAGGGCCCTCCCGTGAAGAGTTCTGCCAGGAACAGGCCACCTGCCCTTCCCTCGTGGGACTCCGACAACAAGCCGAAGCCCAGACCGCCGGTGACCGGACCGGAACCCACTGGGTCTATTGGGACAATGGCCTCCTATACAGCGAACAAAAGTCAGCCGAGCTAGGCGCAGCCCGAGTACTGGTGGTACCCCTGCGCTTCAGAAGCCTCCTCCTGGGCCTGGCCCACGATGTACCCTTGGCAGGACACTTAGGCCAAGACAAAACATATCAGCGATTAGTTACACACTTCTATTGGCCCAAGATGCGAGCAAATGTAGAAGTCCACTGTAAATCCTGCCTCACGTGCCAGGGCAGTGGGAAAAGTGGCGGGAAGCGCAAGGCTCCATTACAACCCTTTCCCGTTGTGAGTACCCCGTTTGAGCGGGTCGGCATCGACATCGTGGGACCCCTGGATCCGAAGACCGCCCAGGGCCACAGATTCATCCTCGTCCTGGTGGACCATGCCACCCGCTACCCTGAGGCCATTCCCCTCCGCACCGTGACGGCTCCCGTGGTGGGCCGGGCTCTCATGGGGATCTTCTCCCGTGTCGGATTCCCTCGCGAGGTTGTGAGTGATCGCTGCACTAACTTCATATCCCGCTACATGAAGTCCCTGTGGCAGCAGTGCGGAGTAACATATAAGTTCACGACCCCCTACCACCCCCAGGGCAATGGCCTGGTGGAACGCATCAACCGAACCCTGAAGGGGATGATCCTGGGCCTCGAGGAGCCCCTGCGCCGAAGACGGGACGTCCTCCTCCCTTGCCTCCTGTTCGCGTACCGGGAAGTTCCCCAAAAGTCCCTGGGGTTCAGCCCATTCGAACTACTATACGGACACCCCGTCCGGGGGCCCCTGAGCCTGGTCAAAGAGGGCTGGGAGACAAGCCCCTGGGGGACCCCCCCTGATGTGTTCCGCTACATCCTGGCGCTCCGCAACCAGACCCGGAAGTTCAGAGAACTCGCTGAGGCTAACCTCGAGGCCAGCCAAGAAGAGATGAAGCGCTGGTATGACCAGAACACAACTCTGGTCGAGTTCCAGCCGGGCCAGCAGGTTTGGGTCATGGCCCCGGTGAAACCCTGCGCCCTACAGGACAAATGGACTGGCCCCTTCAAGGTGATCGAGCGGAAGAGTCAGGTCACGTACCTGATCGATGTACAGTCCCCGCGGAACCCCCTCCGGGTTCTCCACGTGAACCGTCTCAAGCCCCACTTTGTGAGAACGGAGTTGAGTTTGCTACTGGCCACCGATGATGGGGCGGAAGAAGACACTGAACCCCTGCCCGACCCCCTGTGCGCGAAAGAACTGGATGGTTCCGTGGAGGGAGTGAAGCTGTCAACCACCCTCACTCCCCAACAGTCCGACGACTGTCGCCAGCTGCTCAGACAATTCGCAGACCTCTTCTCCCTCATCCCAAGGGTCACCGACTGGTGTGTCCACGACGTAGACACCGGCGACAGCCCACCTGTGAGACACCGAGCCTACCGGGTGCCTGACCGGGTCCGCACCTGTATCAAGACCGAAGTACAGAAGATGTTAACCCTTGGAGTGATCGAACCCTCCGATAGCCCCTGGGCCAGCCCGGTAGTCCTGGTCCCGAAAGCAGCCGCCCCTGGGGTCGCCCCCGAACTAAGATTCTGTGTGGACTACCGGGGGCTCAATGCGGTCACCCGAGCGGACGCTCACCCTATTCCCCACGCCGACGAGCTCATCGACCGCCTTGGGGCCGCACGTTTCCTCAGCACCTTCGACCTGACCTGCGGTTACTGGCAGATTGCGCTCACGGAGGAAGCAAAAGAACGCTCCGCCTTCTCCACACCCGATGGACACTACCGCTTCAGGGTCATGCCGTTCGGGATGAAAAATGCCCCGGCCACTTTCCAGCGGTTGGTAAACAAGGTCCTGGCCGGACTCGAGGAGTTCAGCGCAGCGTACCTTGACGACATAGCCGTATTCAGCTCTCAATGGCACGAGCATCTCCAGCACCTCCGACAAGTACTGCTGGCCCTGCGCCAAGCCGGCCTAACAGTGAAGGCCAGCAAATGCCAGCTCGGGCAAGGCTCCGTGGTCTACCTGGGGCATCAGGTGGGCAGCGGGCAGGTCGCCCCCCTCCAACCAAAGATCGACGCCATCAAGTCCTGGGAGCCCCCCACCACTCAGACGGAAGTCCGGGCCTTCCTGGGCCTCACAGGATACTACCGGCGGTTCATTAAAAACTATGGTAGCCTCGCAGGGCCTCTCACGGAGTTGACCTCCAAAAAGCTCCCGAAGAAGGTGCAGTGGACCCCCCCGTGCCAGCAGGCGTTCGACGCCTTGAAAACCGCCATGTGCACCGCCCCAGTACTCAAGGCCCCCGACTACTCCCAAGAGTTTGTGGTCCAGACCGACGCATCCGAACACGGCATCGGAGCCGTCCTCTCGCAGTTCAACGACAAGGGCATAGATCAGCCCATAGCCTTCATCAGCCGAAGGCTGCTGCCTCGAGAACAACGTTGGAGTACCATAGAACGAGAGACCTTCGCCGTAGTCTGGGCCCTTAAGAAACTACGGCCCTATTTGTTCGGAACCCACTTCCGAGTGCAGACGGACCACCGGCCCTTGCGGTGGCTGATGCAGATGAGGGGAGAGAACCCCAAGCTATTACGATGGTCAATCTCCCCCCAAGGGATGGACTTCACTGTCGAGCATCGCCCCGGGACGGATCATGACAACGCCGACGGCCTGTCCCGGTTCTTCCGCTTCGGCGAGGAGAACCCCCCAGTGGATGGGTAGTTCTCCACGCCTTTCAGCTGGGGGGGACGCGTGTGAGACCGGCCTCACGGCGTATGCCCTCCCGATCATCCAGCCAACCTGCAACCACCCCCAAGACACGGCATCTCCGACTCCGGCCGCACCAGCCACACAGACCCGAGGGCCGGCCAGAGTCCCCGACAGACTCGACACCCTACCACGCATGTCCGACCGAGGGAGCGGGAACCCCCGAGCCAGACCAAGAGACGCCAGCCCAGTCACACCTCGGATCGCCTTCCCCCGGGAGGACTCGATCGGCCACCAGGCCCCTGGGGAGCAGGCGCCTCGCCTGCCGAGCGTCTGGGGACCCTCCCAGACCCACCTGAAAAGACCAAAGAAACGAGCGGCAGGAAATCCCGCCGAACCCCCTCAGTCACCAAAGACCCCTCTCTGCGAGGACTCCGGACTTCAAAGGGCAGGGGGAGTATAATAGGGGGTGCCGGAGGAACAAGGGGAGAGAAGACCTGGAACCATCGAAGCCTGCTGACGCTGTCGCGGCTCCCGAATACCGAACCACCTGGGCCTGCTGAGTGACTCGCGGCCCCCAGCCATTGAACCATCTGAGCCCTGCTGACGAGATCGCGGCTCCCGAACTCCGAACCACCTGGGCCTGCTGAGTGACTCGCGGCCCCCAGCCATTGAACCATCTGAGCCCTGCTGACGAGATCGCGGCTCCCGAACTCCGAACCACCTGGGCCTGCTGAGTGACTCGCGGCCCCCAGCCATTGAACCATCTGAGCCCTGCTGACGAGATCGCGGCTCCCGAACTCCGACTACCTGTGCCTGCTGAGTGACTCGCGGCGCTCCCCTCGAGGACGAATTGGCAAGAGATCGCCCAGAGAAACAACACCCTCCAGCTCGAGGATTGTGAGCTATCCGCAGGGTACTTTGCAGAGACACTACCTTCAAAGACTGTCCCGCTACCCCCAGTCCCCTACCACCGATTTGTAGTATCTTGTGCCGCTGATGTACTACTTACTCCTTGGATCATAAAGATCCCTTGAAACCTTCGATAAAAGAACCTATCGTCCTACAAAGAATACATGTGGTGTCCCTCTGTTCGTAGTGTGAGCTCAGGGGGTGCGCGCCTGGTTCGGCCTGCTTGGGAGAGGTGGGTCACAGGGGTGGGCAAGACGTGTACCGAACCCCCCTCCGGCGAACGCCTTTCCAACAATTCATAATCATGTACTGATGACATCCCACATAGAGAGGGATGAAGGGAGGTGCCAAAGGAGGCTGTATAGTGAAATCTGCTAATTAGCATACGGAATCCCAGAGCCCAACGGGCACTTACCTGTAGAAGCAACAGAAGATAGAGTAGTACATATCATGTCTGGCTTTTGACTCGAGTGATAGAAAACATAGAAAGTATGCTTGCATATCTCTCTGATCGGTGCACGTTTCAAATTTGTCTCCCTGTAACAGACAAAAGTGTCACCGTTGTGGGACTGCTCATATTGCCTAGCTGATGTTATCTTTGTGCAGTGGCAGTATCGTAGCCAATGAGGTTTATCCGATGCGTGATTATTGCTTATTGAAAACTTTACCCAATACCCCGCCATGTCAACTTGAAAAATAGTTGATATTGGCAATTTTTGATAGTCTCTATGGAGGCTGGATCAATTGTGTCAAAAGAAGATTGATTATACATCATTATAGTTATTTAGTAAGCAAAGAGGTGTAGATATTTTTCATAGAATGTCAATACTCATTGGTCAATATGTTTTTTTAACAACTGTTTTATTTCAACTAAAGTGTTTCTCATACCTGTGGAAAAGGGTCCTCTTAATCAATAGGTAAGGTACACGTATTAAACTTTGTGATCTAATTGTCTTGGAAGCTGCACAGTGTCCAAAGCTTCAGACATTCATTCAGCATCTCTCTAAGTAGCCGAGCTAATGTGCTATTTTGTCGGCTATTGAGTGAATAGCTGAGATTGTACACTCCTTTGTCGGCAGACTGATATGTATCCTTTTACAAGAAAGGCATCTTGTATCTGGGTGAACAAAGAGGTGCCAAAGTGAACTCTTGTAATATTCTAGAATAGTACTCCTTTGGTTGCTCTGCTTGCATTTAGGTACAATAACTCGTTTTGGGAGGAGCCAGATGGGGCTTAGGAGTATATGTGTTTGCATACAGAATCATGTACTGATGACATCACACATAGAGAGGGATGAAGGGAGGTGCCAAAGGAGGCTGTATAGTGAAATCTGCTAATTAGCATATGGAATCCCAGAGCCCAATGGGCACTTATCTGCAGAACCAACAGAAGATAAAGTAGTCCACCTGATGTCTGGCTTTTGACCTGAGTGATAGAAAACATAGAAAGTATGCTTGCATATCTCTCTGATCAGTGCATATGTTCCAACTTTGTCTCCCTGTAAGAGACAAAAGTGTCACGATTGTGGGACTGCTCATATTGCCAATTGGAAGTTATCTTTGAATAGTGGCAGTATTGTAACCAATGCGGTGTATCCGAGGTGTGATTGTTGCTTATTCAAAACTTTGCGCAATACCTAGTCTTCTCAACTTGAACAACAGTTGTTGTTGGTAATTTAAGATAATCTTTACGGAGGCTAGATCAATTGTGTCAAAAAATGATTGATTATACATCAATGTATTTATTCAGTAAGAAAAAAGGTGTAGATAATTTTCATAGAATATCAATACTCTTTGCTCGATATGTTTTACATTAACTGTTTCATTTCAACCAACGTGTTTTTTATATGCGTAAAAGAGGGTCCGCTTAATCATTAGGTAAGGTACACATATTAAACTTTGGGTGCTAATTGATTTAGAAGCTGCGCAGTGTCCGAAGATTCAGACATTTATTCAGCATCTCTCTAGGTTTTAGATCAAATGTACTATTGTGAGAAAGTGGCTCTGTATATACTGTTCCAAAATAGGTACAGGGTGTACAGAGTCCACAGTCCCCAGAGGTTTGGCAGAGGCTAAAGTTAGAAATAACCTTAGTCTCTAAAGTGGTAGCTTGGTCGAGCAGTAAGGCAGTATCAGAGGACAGTGTAAAGCATTTTTGTACACACTCAGTCAGCGAAATGATTTCACACACTCAATAACTGAACTCTAGGCCAATGGTTTGTATAAAAAATATATGTCTGTTTTGTTTTAGAACCAACAATAGGAATTAAAATATACTTTCTCAGAATGAGATGCTTTATTTAAATACTTTTGCAATATGCAATTGGCTTTTGTAGAAAGTTATAAGTTGTTGCAATAGGCAACACAGTTTTATTCACAATAATGCATTGAGTTCAATTGAAATTTCAAGTTATTTGCAATAGATTACTTTCAGGATTACTTTAGAGATTCCAGGACTGGATCCTAGATTCAGTCCTGGGACAGTACTTAGAAACAAGTGATAAAAGTCGACTTAGTTACTACTAGGATTTTTAAGTAATATTTTGCTATTTTAAAAGTTGACACTTAGAAGAAATTTCATAGAAAACAGTCAATGATTCCCTATGGAAGAAAATTCAAGCTGCAGGTATAGTATGTTCTCGTTACTTTTGTAATCCAGTACTGGGTGCCTAGACTCAGTACTGGGACCTTTATACAAAACAGGTAAGTAATTACGTTTTCAGAAGTTATACGATTTTTAAAGAATATTTAAAGTTTGCAGAAATTGACACTTTGAAGAAATTTCACAGAAAAACAGTCAATGATTCGCCATGGAAGAAAATTGGGTTACTGGTAAGTACAGTTGTAAGTATTTTTCAGAGTCAGTGCTGGGCACCAAGATCCAGCACTGGGAGCTCACCTAATAGCAGGTGAGTATTTTCGTTACTCGGCTGATTTTTGGTGAATTTCTAAGTTTTGAAAACTCCACACTTTGAAGAAATTTTCAGAAGAAACCAGTCAATGTTACCCTATGGAGAAAATTGAGTTATCGGTTTAAAGGTAAGTACTCGACTGGCAGAGTTAAGGTTCTGGGCATAGACTCAGGGGTCTCCCAGGGTCAGGTAGGTAGAGTTTTTTCACCCTCAGCGGCACAGGGGCAGCCGGGTGCAGAGAGAGTTAGGCCCAATGTTATCCTATGAGAGGTAGGGGGGCCTTGGTTGGTGGCTGCTGACTAGCAGGCTACGCGGCTGTGGGAGCTGGGCTCCTGGTCACTTGCTCAGGGCAAATGGGGAAGTAGATAGGTGTAGAGGTTACACTGCCAGGGCCACTCGGGCGGCTGGGTGCAGGGTGCTTTTGAGCTCTTGGGCGCTCAATTGATTTCAATGGGAGAGCTCCGGTTTAGAAAAAGATTGCAAGCTCGGGGACGAAGATTCTTTAGGTGCCACCACCACTTCAAAAGGTAAGTTGGGTAGTTGGAGGATAGGTAGGTACCCAGGATTTGGGCACAGGGAGCCGCAGGGCTCCGGGTGCAGGGGTGCCTTTTGGTGTCGGGAAATCTTACCCTCTGTTGATCGCGTTGGGGGGGTACCTGGTTCTGAGGCTGCAGGTGTCGTCAGAAGCGTCTAGGGAAGTCCTTGGGTGCCGGACTCGGGTTCACAGTCGTCGTGGGGTCGTCCTCGTGGTCTTTGGTCACTCCGGCACAGGCCAGGCTTGGCGGGTGCAGAGTGTGTAGGGTTCGCGGTTCCGGGCTGATGCCAGGGATTAGAAGTAGATTTTGAGTAGAGCCTCTACTCATGGGAGTCCCAGGGGCTTAGAGCCAAAAGGTAGCAAGGTCCTCCGGATAGACGTACTCGTCAACGGAGCCTGAGTGTCGAAATTGAACAGTGTGACATACGCACAGACTTGTTTGGACCTTTGGGTAAACAACTGCTGACAACGCTTAATTACACCGGTTGTTTGTTGAAATATAAGACCCCCTGGGTTGGAATTATCACCAGGTGGAAGGTCTGAATCATTGGCCGTACTACGATAAGCCCTGAAGAAGTCGGGGGGTGTGTGTACCCCATGACGAAACACGTGTTGGCTGGCTGGATTTGTCTGAATTACACCATAAAACCGAAAACTGAATCTACTTGATCGTCCTGTGATCCCTCTGTCAGGTTTGGAGTTGAGAGAGTCAGATTCCCCCGATTACAACTACTACACGGTAGTCAGACCAGAGTGGGAAGAAGGAAGCGGAGATGTGTGTCTGCTAGATCACTTTCCGCTTTCCTCCGGTTACTATTAGTTTAGGTAGTCGCTTAGTTTCCATCCCCTTCCCCTCCCTAAGATGGCCGCTGGTAGGTTCATCACTTCCCAGTTACTCCCGCTGTGACTGCGTTGCAGTGTTTCATTTTTGATTTAGTGCGCGCGTGGCCAATACGCGGCGCACTTCAACCGTCAAACTCTGGGAAGAGGCGGTTTTCGTCTGGAGATCCGACTCTTTCCCTCAGGTTATTTTCAGTCGGATTCTTGGAAAGTTCAACAAGAGTTTCCCTGTTTTGTGACTTCCATTTGGCTCTATGAGCGGAGCGTATTTTTTTAGGGAAATCTCCACAGCGTATCCTGAAGTTTTGTCAGCGTGAAGCGGAGATTTTAGCAGTCTGCATTTTTTCTGTGACTTCGTTCTTCTGAAAGTAAGGAGGCAAGGTGGCAAGAGGGAGGCTATGACTCTTGAGAAGTAAGTGCTGCCTCTCATTCAATTTGCTGTTGCCACATCTTTCCAGTGCCTTTATTCCAGAGACAGTTGTATATTGAATTCAGTCATTCAGAACCAACTACGAGTTCCAGCCAAGTCCTGCAGTAGTTCGATTTTCTTGTAGAGAGGCATTTTCAGTCGTCTTAACATTGACTCCAGAGTACCTGAAAATAAAGAGACTTGTGAGGAGAACTTTCATCGAGTAGAGACCTATCTACTGGCCACAAAGAGCTTCCTAGTAGTATATTGATATATATATATATATATATATGGGGTATACATTAGTTCAATAACCTATTGTGGAGTACCAAACTCTAAAAGAAGATTCATTATACTTCAGCTCCACCTTCAAATTCAGCGATAGATTCCACTCTCTCAGATGGTAGACAGGTAAAGATAGTTACTAGAAAGGGTACAGGGTGGGGAAGGTCTTGGGTAGTTTTGGTTCTCACATGTGAATTTCTATTACAGGAATAGTTGCATGCCATCCACCCACACCAACTTCCACCTAAGAGAATTTCGCTGAAGTTGTATAGAGAGCAGCTACCCACTGTATCTGGACAGGTATAGTGTAGAAGGTGGTAACTAGAACTTTGTGAGTTAGTAGAAGTAGAGCAGTAGTTAATGAGTTTTCTTTGCAGGATCCTTGACGAAGAGGTTTCGAGGCCAGTCCAGGAAGAACGTACAGTGCTGTCTCTCTTGTCTGTCCAATTCCCCTTTCCCCCTCACTGCTGCTCGTGAGCCTTAGAGTTCGCGGTAGCGGAGTAGGGGAGTGGAGAACCAGCATCTGCTCCTGTGGATTAAGAACTCAGCTGAGGAACTTGACAGATTGAAGTGCCTTAAAACTGAATTTTCCACCTGAGCACGATGGCTGAGGGAATTGACGTCAAGGCCCTAGCCACAGTATTAGATAGTATCCAAAAGCAGTTAACAGATACTATGGAAGAGAATAGGTCCCTGAGAGAAGAAGTTAGAAAGTCAGTCTCAGATGCTAGTCATTTGCGCCAACAGTTTGAGGAGTTTTCTGGGGGAATTCGTTTACCTGTCAAGGAAGATAAGTCCCCCTCTTTCGCTCCCGCCCCATCTGCGGCGGAACTCACTACACAGGTGATCCACACAATCTCGCCAACTATTCCTTTGGCAGCCCCTGAGAGATATAGTGGGGACCCGAATAAGGCCCAAATTTTCCTCACACAATGCTCCTTACACTATCTCTGTCGGCCCATAATTTTTAAGGAAGATCAGTCAAAGGTGGCGTTCATGCTGTCGTACCTGAGTGGAGATGCCGCCGCTTGGTCCATGCCTTTGGTAAATAACAATGATCCCATTTTATATGGTTTTGAAGAATTCAAGAAAGAGTTTCTACGGATTTTTGACAGACGGTCCATCTCTCAATCTACAGATAATGAATTATTAGATCTGAAGCAGGGGAATCGAGAATTAGTTGCGTATTTGGCGCAATTTAATAAATTAATTGTTGAAACTAACTGGCCAGAAGCAAAACGTGCTGCAATCTTTTATCGAGGTCTCAAGGATGAGATCAAGGATGGCCTATCTCAGATCCCAAGACGTCCCACAGAGGTTTCCGAATTGATTGACCTTGTCCTTCAGATTGATCAGCGTCAGAATGAGAGGAAGAATGAGAGGAGAAGGGAAACTAGGTTTATCCCTCCTCGTTTCGACAGAATGAAGGCAGAAGGTGCTAAGTCAAGGGAAACGACTTCTGAAGATGAGCCTATGCAGATTGGTTCAGTGCGAGGACCCTTGTCCAAGGAAGAAAGAGAGAAGAGACGTCTGGGTAAGCTGTGCATGTACTGTGGGAATCCAGGTCATTTTGTGAAGGAATGCCAAAAGAAACCTAAGAACAATTCTTGGGTAAAAGATCGGCTCCACCAGTAGAAGGGGTTGCCCTGGTGGAAGCGAAGGAACAGCCAACTCCAGATTTGAAATTAGCGGCAAACACCTTGCAATCTTCGGCCCCACATTTGATTTTATTGGTACGGATTAGGTTCGGTGGGCAAGACAAGGAGGGGATTTCTGTCATGATCGATTCAGGGGCCACAGGAAATTTTTGTGACATTGGTTTTGCTAAGGCTCTTGGAATCGCATTTGTGAGAAAAGAACGGCCAGAGCCGGTACGAGCAGTAGATGGAACGAGTTTGTCCTCTGGACCCATAGTCTATGATTCTGAGGAAATTTTGTTGTATGGTCCAGGAAAACATGTAAGCTCTGTCCAATTCAATTTGATTGATGCTCCGCAATTCCAATTTATCTTGGGTCTGCCTTGGCTCACTGAGCATAACCCTCAAATAGACTGGGCTCAACGATCCATTCGCATGAATTCAGACTACTGTCTGCAACATTGTTTCCATTCAAATCCAGATACATCAGTTGCAACACTAGTTTCTCAGTCCCAATGTTTAGCCAGTATAACTCAGACCATTTGTGCAGTAGATACACAAGAAATTCCCCAAGACTATGAAGATCTCGCCCCAGTGTTCGATGAAAGAGAAGCGGAACGTTTGCCCCCCCATCGAGAGTACGACTGTCGAATTGAGCTGGAGCCTGGTGCCTCACTGCCCTGTAGCCGAATATATGCACTGACCGAAGCAGAAAATGTCCATCTGAAGGAATATCTGAGTAGATACTTGGCCAATGGCTTCATACGCCCTTCTCAGTCTCCGGTTTCGTCTCCCCTCTTCTTCATTCCGAAGAAGGATGGCCAACTGCGCACTTGCATTGATTATCGTGCCCTCAATTTGGTGACCAAGAAGAATCGTTATCCACTACCTTTGATTTCTGAGCTCTTGGACCAGGTTAAGGGAGCGAAGTTATATACTAAATTGGATCTGAGAGGTGCCTATCATCTGGTGCGCATGGCAGAAGGAGAGGAGTGGAAGACGGCTTTTCGTACTCGGTTTGGGTTGTACGAATACCAAGTCATGCCCTTTGGATTATGTAACGCCCCAGCTGCATTTCAGCACTTCGTGAACGAGGTGCTACGTGAATTTTTGGATCGATGTGCAGTGGTGTATATTGACGACATCCTAATTTTTTCAGCTAGTTTAAAGGAACATGTCCAGCATGTTCGAGCCATCTTGAAGAAGTTGCTTGAGAACCAACTTTTTGTCAAATTGGAGAAGTGTGTATTTCATTCCACCCAAGTTGAGTTTTTAGGATTTGTGCTGTCACCAAATGGTGTGTCCATGGATGAATCCAAGGTTAGAGCCATCAAGGAGTGGCCCTCTCCGAGCTCAGTGAAGGAAGTTCAAAGTTTCCTCGGCTTCGCCAATTTCTACAGGCGTTTCATCGTCAACTTCTCTGAGCGAGTATGTCCTCTCACGAGACTACTCAAGAAGAAGACCAAGTTTGAGTGGAATGCAGAAACTGAATCAGCGTTCAATGAACTTAAGAGAATTTTTGTATCCTCCCCAGTGCTGCTCCATCCAAATCCTGAAGAGCCATTTTTTGTGGAAGCAGATGCCTCCAATCTGGCCATTGGGGGGATCTTGTCTCAGCGCCATAAACAGACAGGTCAGCTGCATCCAGTTGCCTATCGTTCAAGGAAATTATCAGCTGCGGAAATCAACTATCCCATCGCTGATAAGGAGCTGTTGGCAGTCAAGGATGCGTTTTTAGAGTGGAGACATTACTTGTTGGGTGCCAAGCATGTTGTAACTGTCTTTACGGACCATCGAAATCTGCAGTTCCTAAAATCCGCTCGCACCCTAACTCCACGTCAATTGAGATGGTCTTTATTTTTTGCAGATTATGATTTTGTTTTAACCTACAAACCTGGAACAGCTAATGGAAAGGTGGACGCTCTTTCCCGTTTGAATGTGGGTGAAGAAGTCCACACCAGTGACAAAGGGGTAATTATCCCTGTAGAACGAATCATTGGAACACTCTCCTATGCTGACATTGAAAAGAAGTTAAGTGATTCGCAGTCCCCCGAAGAGGTGAAGATTTGGACAGCCAAGGGAAAAGAATTCCAAGTCAAAGAAGGGAAACTCCATTATCTTGACAAGGTGTTGGTGTTAAATTTGGATTTGCGAAGGCAGATCATAGAACATTTCCACGACGATCCACTGGCAGGACATAAAGGAGTAAAGAAGACGTTGGAGCTGATTCGGAGAGAATTTTGGTGGCCGGCAATGGAAGCTCAGGTGCGGCAGTATGTAGCCACTTGTGTGTTATGTATCAAGGGAAAGACACCTAGAAGGGCTCCACAAGGTCTTGTACAGCCGTTGCCTATAGCCCCATACCCTTGGCATACCATTTCTATGGACTTCATAGTTGATCTTCCGTCCAGTGGAGGTCTTTCTGTCATCTGGGTGGTGGTGGATCATTTTTCTAAGATGAGCCATTTCGTCCCATTGAAAGCTCTCCCCAATGCCACACAACTGTCCAAATTGTTCACACAACACATTGTAAGGGCACATGGAATCCCTAAGACAGTTATTTCCGACAGGGGCCCGCAGTTTGTCTCTCGTTTCTGGAGATCCTTTTTGAAGAGGTTGGGTGTGGATTCTCGTCTGTCCACCAGTTTCCATCCAGAGACTGATGGACAGACAGAAAGAGTAAATCAGGAATTGGAACAATACCTGCGCCTGTTCTTGATGGATCAGGAGGGAGAATGGCCAGATTTGGTTTGGGCAGCTGAGTTTGCCTACAATAATGCTCAGCATGCTTCTACCGGTTACTCCCCATTTTATTTGAATCAAGGTAGGCACCCAAACACCCTAGTTGGGAAAGAATTCAGTGATGTTCCAGCAGTAGAAACAGTAGTACAGGAGTTACACTTGGCCTATCAGTCAGCTTCCAGAAATCTATCTAAGGCAAAAAGTTCTTTTAAGAAGCAGGCAGATAAGAAGAGGTGTCCAAATCCAGTTTATAAAAAGGGAGATCTGGTTTGGGTTTCTACTAAAAATCTACGTATGAAGGGGAACCGGAAGTTTCAACCAAGGTTCGTGGGTCCCTTTCGTGTAGACCGAATGGTGAATCCCGTCAGTGTCAAGGTTAGACTCCCACCTAGGTTAAAGATTCATCCAGTCTTTCATGCCTCCCTGCTCCAGCGTAGTCCCGAGGGTTGTAGGCTAAGGAAGTCTCCTATGTCAATTCAAGTGCAGGGTAGTGAGGAATTTGAGGTGAAGAGAATCTTAGATTCTAGGCTACAGAGAGGGAAGATTTTCTACTTAGTGGATTGGAAGGGGTATGGTCCTGAAGAGAGATCATGGGAGCCATCATCCAATATTCATGCACCACGTTTGCTTCAAGAGTTCCATCGCACTTATCCCGCTAAACCCAAGGAGGGAAGGAGGGGGGTTTTGGTGGGAGGTACTGTCAGGTTTGGAGTTGAGAGAGTCAGATTCCCCCGATTACAACTACTACACGGTAGTCAGACCAGAGTGGGAAGAAGGAAGCGGAGATGTGTGTCTGCTAGATCACTTTCCGCTTTCCTCCGGTTACTATTAGTTTAGGTAGTCGCTTAGTTTCCATCCCCTTCCCCTCCCTAAGATGGCCGCTGGTAGGTTCATCACTTCCCAGTTACTCCCGCTGTGACTGCGTTGCAGTGTTTCATTTTTGATTTAGTGCGCGCGTGGCCAATACGCGGCGCACTTCAACCGTCAAACTCTGGGAAGAGGCGGTTTTCGTCTGGAGATCCGACTCTTTCCCTCAGGTTATTTTCAGTCGGATTCTTGGAAAGTTCAACAAGAGTTTCCCTGTTTTGTGACTTCCATTTGGCTCTATGAGCGGAGCGTATTTTTTGAGGGAAATCTCCACAGCGTATCCTGAAGTTTTGTCAGCGTGAAGCGGAGATTTTAGCAGTCTGCATTTTTTCTGTGACTTCGTTCTTCTGAAAGTAAGGAGGCAAGGTGGCAAGAGGGAGGCTATGACTCTTGAGAAGTAAGTGCTGCCTCTCATTCAATTTGCTGTTGCCACATCTTTCCAGTGCCTTTATTCCAGAGACAGTTGTATATTGAATTCAGTCATTCAGAACCAACTACGAGTTCCAGCCAAGTCCTGCAGTAGTTCGATTTTCTTGTAGAGAGGCATTTTCAGTCGTCTTAACATTGACTCCAGAGTACCTGAAAATAAAGAGACTTGTGAGGAGAACTTTCATCGAGTAGAGACCTATCTACTGGCCACAAAGAGCTTCCTAGTAGTATATTGATATATATATATATATATATATGGGGTATACATTAGTTCAATAACCTATTGTGGAGTACCAAACTCTAAAAGAAGATTCATTATACTTCAGCTCCACCTTCAAATTCAGCGATAGATTCCACTCTCTCAGATGGTAGACAGGTAAAGATAGTTACTAGAAAGGGTACAGGGTGGGGAAGGTCTTGGGTAGTTTTGGTTCTCACATGTGAATTTCTATTACAGGAATAGTTGCATGCCATCCACCCACACCAACTTCCACCTAAGAGAATTTCGCTGAAGTTGTATAGAGAGCAGCTACCCACTGTATCTGGACAGGTATAGTGTAGAAGGTGGTAACTAGAACTTTGTGAGTTAGTAGAAGTAGAGCAGTAGTTAATGAGTTTTCTTTGCAGGATCCTTGACGAAGAGGTTTCGAGGCCAGTCCAGGAAGAACGTACAGTGCTGTCTCTCTTGTCTGTCCAATTCCCCTTTCCCCCTCACTGCTGCTCGTGAGCCTTAGAGTTCGCGGTAGCGGAGTAGGGGAGTGGAGAACCAGCATCTGCTCCTGTGGATTAAGAACTCAGCTGAGGAACTTGACACCCTCATTACTCAATTATTGTATTGCATGAATCTTGTTTGATACAAATGGTAACATACCTTAAATACTGTGAAATTAACGTGTGCACAGTCTTGCTTACTGTTCGTATAGCGGGCTTAGGCCCCCTTATAGAGGGTTTAGGGGTTGTTTTCCCTCTTCTGATGCACCGTTACTGATTTATTACAACTTGATACAAGAACGTATAAAAGAGAGCGCTCGTTAATAGCCTGGCAGTGTGAAATAATACCCCCAGTTGGCTAACTTTCACACAACTATTTTGTTGGCTATTGAGTGAATAGCTGAGATTGTACACTCCTTTGTCCGCAGACTGATATGTATCCATTTACAAGAAAGGCATCTCGTATCCGGGTGAACAAGAGGCGCCAAAGTTAACTCTTGTAATATTCTAGAATAGTACACCTTTGGTTGCTTTCTTGCATTTAGGTACAAGAACTAGTTTTGGGAGGAGCCTGCTTGGGCTTAGGAGGATATGTGGTTGCATTCATAATCATGTACTGATGACATCCCACATAGAGAGGGATGAAGGGAGGTGCCAAAGGAGGCTGTATAGTGAAATCTGCTAATTAGCATACGGAATCCCAGAGCCCAACGGGCACTTACCTGCAGAAGCAACAGAAGATAGAGTAGTACATATGATGTCTGGCTTTTGACTCGAGTGATAGAAAACATAGAAAGTATGCTTGCATATCTCTCTGATCGGTGCACGTTTCAAATTTGTCTCCCTGTAACAGACAAAAGTGTCACCGTTGTGGGACTGCTCATATCGCCTAGCTGATGTTATTTTTGTGCAGTGGCAGTATTGTAGCCAATGAGGTTTATCCGAGACGTGATTATTGCTTATTGAAAACTTTACCCAATACCCTGCCATGTCAACTTGAAAAATAGTTTATATTGGCAATTTTTGATAGTCTCTATGGAGGCTGGATCAATTGTGTCAAAAGAAGATTGATTATACATCATTATAGTTATTTAGTAAGCAAAGAGGTGTAGATATTTTTCATAGAATGTCAATACTCATTGGTCAATATGTTTTTTTAACAACTGTTTTATTTCAACTAAAGTGTTTCTCATATCTGTGGAAAAGGGTCCTCTTAATCAATAGGTAAGGTACACGTATTAAACTTTGTGATCTAATTGTCTTGGAAGCTGCACAGTGTCCAAAGCTTCAGACATTCATTCAGCATCTCTCTAAGTAGCCGAGCTAATGTGCTATTTTGTCGGCTATTGAGTGAATAGCTGAGATTGTACACTCCTTTGTCGGCAGACTGATATGTATCCTTTTACAAGAAAGGCATCTTGTATCTGGGTGAACAAAGAGGTGCCAAAGTGAACTCTTGTAATATTCTAGAATAGTACTCCTTTGCTTGCTCTGCTTGCATTTAGGTACAATAACTCGTTTTGGGAGGAGCCAGATGGGGCTTAGGAGTATATGTGTTTGCATACAGAATCATGTACTGATGACATCACACATAGAGAGGGATGAAGGGAGGTGCCAAAGGAGGCTGTATAGTGAAATCTGCTAATTAGCATATGGAATCCCAGAGCCCAATGGGCACTTATCTGCAGAACCAACAGAAGATAAAGTAGTCCACCTGATGTCTGGCTTTTGACCTGAGTGATAGAAAACATAGAAAGTATGCTTGCATATCTCTCTGATCAGTGCATATGTTCCAACTTTGTCTCCCTGTAAGAGACAAAAGTGTCACGATTGTGGGACTGCTCATATTGCCAATTGGAAGTTATCTTTGAATAGTGGCAGTATTGTAACCAATGCGGTGTATCCGAGGTGTGATTGTTGCTTATTCAAAACTTTGCGCAATACCTAGTCTTGTCAACTTGAACAACAGTTGTTGTTGGTAATTTAAGATAATCTTTACGGAGGCTAGATCAATTGTGTCAAAAAATGATTGATTATACATCAATGTATTTATTCAGTAAGAAAAAAGGTGTAGATATTTTTCATAGAATATCAATACTCTTTGCTCGATATGTTTTACATTAACTGTTTCATTTCAACCAACGTGTTTTTTATATGCGTAAAAGAGGGTCCGCTTAATCATTAGGTAAGGTACACATATTAAACTTTGGGTGCTAATTGATTTAGAAGCTGCGCAGTGTCCGAAGATTCAGACATTTATTCAGCATCTCTCTAGGTTTTAGATCAAATGTACTATTGTGAGAAAGTGGCTCTGTATATACTGTTCCAAAATAGGTACAGGGTGTACAGAGTCCACAGTCCCCAGAGGTTTGGCAGAGGCTAAAGTTAGAAATAACCTTAGTCTCTAAAGTGGTAGCTTGGTCGAGCAGTAAGGCAGTATCAGAGGACAGTGTAAAGCATTTGTTGTACACACTCAGTCAGCGAAATGATTTCACACACTCAATAACTGAACTCTAGGCCAATGGTTTGTATAAAAAATATATGTCTGTTTTGTTTTAGAACCAACAATAGGAATTAAAATATACTTTCTCAGAATGAGATGCTTTATTTAAATACTTTTGCAATATGCAATTGGCTTTTGTAGAAAGTTAGAAGTTGTTGCAATAGGCAACACAGTTTTAAACACAATAATGCATTGTGTTCAATGGAAATTTCAAGTTATTTGCAATAGATTACTTTCAGGATTACTTTAGAGATTCCAGGACTGGATCCTAGATTCAGTCCTGGGACAGTACTTAGAAACAAGTGATAAAAGTCGACTTAGTTACTACTAGGATTTTTAAGTAATATTTTGCTATTTTAAAAGTTGAAACTTAGAAGAAATTTCATAGAAAACAGTCAATGATTCCCTATGGAAGAAAATTCAAGCTGCAGGTATAGTATGTTCTCGTTACTTTTGTAATCCAGTACTGGGTGCCTAGACTCAGTACTGGGACCTTTATACAAAACAGGTAAGTAATTACGTTTTCAGAAGTTATACGATTTTTAAAGAATATTTAAAGTTTGCAGAAATTGACACTTTGAAGAAATTTCACAGAAAAACAGTCAATGATTCGCCATGGAAGAAAATTGGGTTACTGGTAAGTACAGTTGTAAGTATTTTTCAGAGTCAGTGCTGGGCACCAAGATCCAGCACTGGGAGCTCACCTAATAGCAGGTGAGTATTTTCATTACTCGGCTGATTTTTGGTGAATTTCTAAGTTTTGAAAACTCCACACTTTGAAGAAATTTTCAGAAGAAACCAGTCAATGTTACCCTATGGAGAAAATTGAGTTATCGGTTTAAAGGTAAGTACTCGACTGGCAGAGTTAAGGTTCTGGGCATAGACTCAGGGGTCTCCCAGGGTCAGGTAGGTAGAGTTTTTTCACCCTCAGCGGCACAGGGGCAGCCGGGTGCAGAGAGAGTTAGGCCCAATGTTATCCTATGAGAGGTAGGGGGGCCTTGGTTGGTGGCTGCTGACTAGCAGGCTACGCGGCTGTGGGAGCTGGGCTCCTGGTCACTTGCTCAGGGCAAATGGGGAAGTAGATAGGTGTAGAGGTTACACTGCCAGGGCCACTCGGGCGGCTGGGTGCAGGGTGCTTTTGAGCTCTTGGGCGCTCAATTGATTTCAATGGGAGAGCTCCGGTTTAGAAAAAGATTGCAAGCTCGGGGACGAAGATTCTTTAGGTGCCACCACCACTTCGAGAGGTAAGTTGGGTAGTTGGAGGATAGGTAGGTACCCAGGATTTGGGCACAGGGAGCCGCAGGGCGCCGGGTGCAGGGGTGCCTTTTGGTGTCGGGAAATCTTACCCTCTGTTGATCGCGTTGGGGGGGTACCTGGTTCTGAGGCTGCAGGTGTCGTCAGAAGCGTCTAGGGAAGTCCTTGGGTGCCGGACTCGGGTTCACAGTCGTCGTGGGGTCGTCCTCGTGGTCTTTGGTCACTCCGGCACAGGCCAGGCTTGGCGGGTGCAGAGTGTGTAGGGTTCGCGGTTCCGGGCTGATGCCAGGGATTAGAAGTAGATTTTGAGTAGAGCCTCTACTCATGGGAGTCCCAGGGGCTTAGAGCCAAAAGGTAGCAAGGTCCTCCGGATAGACGTACTCGTCAACGGAGCCTGAGTGTCGAAATTGAACAGTGTGACATACGCACAGACTTGTTTGGACCTTTGGGTAAACAACTGCTGACAACGCTTAATTACACCGGTTGTTTGTTGAAATATAAGACCCCCTGGGTTGGAATTATCACCAGGTGGAAGGTCTGAATCATTGGCCGTACTACGATAAGCCCTGAAGAAGTCGGGGGGTGTGTGTACCCCATGACGAAACACGTGTTGGCTGGCTGGATTTGTCTGAATTACACCATAAAACCGAAAACTGAATCTACTTGATCGTCCTGTGATCCCTCATTACTCAATTATTGTATTGCATGAATCTTGTTTGATACAAATGGTAACATACCTTAAATACTGTGAAATTAACGTGTGCAAGGTCTTGCTTACTGTTCGTATAGCGGGCTTAGGCCCACTTATAGAGGGTTTAGGGGTTGTTTTCCCTCTTCTGATGCACCGTTACTGATTTATTACAACTTGATACAAGAACGTATAAAAGAGAGCGCTCGTTAATAACCTGGCAGTGTGAAATAATACCCCAGTTGGCTAACTTTCACACAACTATTTTGTTGGCTATTGAGTGAATAGCTGAGATTGTACACTCCTTTGTCCGCAGACTGATATGTATCCATTTACAAGAAAAGCATCTCGTATCCGGGTGAACAAGAGGCGCCAAAGTTAACTCTTGTAATATTCTAGAATAGTACACCTTTGGTTGCTTTCTTGCATTTAGGTACAAGAACTAGTTTTGGGAGGAGCCTGCTTGGGCTTAGGAGGATATGTGGTTGCATTCATAATCATGTACTGATGACATCCCACATAGAGAGGGATGAAGGGAGGTGCCAAAGGATGCTGTATAGTGAAATCTGCTAATTAGCATACGGAATCCCAGAGCCCAACGGGCACTTACCTGCAGAAGCAACAGAAGATAGAGTAGTACATATGATGTCTGGCTTTTGACTCGAGTGATAGAAAACATAGAAAGTATGCTTGCATATCTCTCTGATCGGTGCACGTTTCAAATTTGTCTCCCTGTAACAGACAAAAGTGTCACCGTTGTGGGACTGCTCATATTGCCTAGCTGATGTTATTTTTGTGCAGTGGCAGTATTGTAGCCAATGAGGTTTATCCGAGACGTGATTATTGCTTATTGAAAACTTTACCCAATACCCTGCCATGTCAACTTGAAAAATAGTTGATATTGGCAATTTTTGATAGTCTCTATGGAGGCTGGATCAATTGTGTCAAAAGAAGATTGATTATACATCATTATAGTTATTTAGTAAGCAAAGAGGTGTAGATATTTTTCATAGAATGTCAATACTCATTGGTCAATATGTTTTTTTAACAACTGTTTTATTTCAACTAAAGTGTTTCTCATATCTGTGGAAAAGGGTCCTCTTAATCAATAGGTAAGGTACACGTATTAAACTTTGTGATCTAATTGTCTTGGAAGCTGCACAGTGTCCAAAGCTTCAGACATTCATTCAGCATCTCTCTAAGTAGCCGAGCTAATGTGCTATTTTGTCGGCTATTGAGTGAATAGCTGAGATTGTACACTCCTTTGTCGGCAGACTGATATGTATCCTTTTACAAGAAAGGCATCTTGTATCTGGGTGAACAAAGAGGTGCCAAAGTGAACTCTTGTAATATTCTAGAATAGTACTCCTTTGGTTGCTCTGCTTGCATTTAGGTACAATAACTCGTTTTGGGAGGAGCCAGATGGGGCTTAGGAGTATATGTGTTTGCATACAGAATCATGTACTGATGACATCACACATAGAGAGGGATGAAGGGAGGTGCCAAAGGAGGCTGTATAGTGAAATCTGCTAATTAGCATATGGAATCCCAGAGCCCAATGGGCACTTATCTGCAGAACCAACAGAAGATAAAGTAGTCCACCTGATGTCTGGCTTTTGACCTGAGTGATAGAAAACATAGAAAGTATGCTTGCATATCTCTCTGATCAGTGCATATGTTCCAACTTTGTCTCCCTGTAAGAGACAAAAGTGTCACGATTGTGGGACTGCTCATATTGCCAATTGGACGTTATCTTTGAATAGTGGCAGTATTGTAACCAATGTGGTGTATCCGAGGTGTGATTGTTGCTTATTCAAAACTTTGTGCAATACCTAGTTTTGTCAACTTGAACAACAGTTGTTGTTGGTAATTTAGGATAATCTTTACGGAGGCTAGATCAATTGTGTCAAAAAATGATTGATTATACATCAATGTATTTATTCAGTAAGAAAAAAGGTGTAGATATTTTTCATAGAATATCAATACTCTTTGCTCGATATGTTTTTCATTAACTGTTTCATTTCAACCAACGTGTTTTTTATATGCGTAAAAGAGGGTCCGCTTAATCATTAGGTAAGGTACACATATTAAACTGTGGGTGCTAATTGATTTAGAAGCTGCGCAGTGTCCGAAGATTCAGACATTTATTCAGCATCTCTCTAGGTTTTAGATCAAATGTACTATTGTGAGAAAGTGGCTCTGTATATACTGTTCCAAAATAGGTACAGGGTGTACAGAGTCCACAGTCCCCAGAGGTTTGGCAGAGGCTAAAGTTAGAAATAACCTTAGTCTCTAAAGTGGTAGCTTGGTCGAGCAGTAAGGCAGTATCAGAGGACAGTGTAAAGCATTTGTTGTACACACTCAGTCAGCGAAATGATTTCACACACTCAATAACTGAACTCTAGGCCAATGGTTTGTATAAAAAATATATGTCTGTTTTGTTTTAGAACCAACAATAGGAATTAAAATATACTTTCTCAGAATGAGATGCTTTATTTAAATACTTTTGCAATATGCAATTGGCTTTTGTAGAAAGTTATAAGTTGTTGCAATAGGCAACACAGTTTTAAACACAATAATGCATTGAGTTCAATAGAAATTTCAAGTTATTTGCAATAGATTACTTTCAGGATTACTTTAGAGATTCCAGGACTGGATCCTAGATTCAGTCCTGGGACAGTACTTAGAAACAAGTGATAAAAGTCGACTTAGTTACTACTAGGATTTTTAAGTAATATTTTGCTATTTTAAAAGTTGACACTTAGAAGAAATTTCATAGAAAACAGTCAATGATTCCCTATGGAAGAAAATTCAAGCTGCAGGTATAGTATGTTCTCGTTACTTTTGTAATCCAGTACTGGGTGCCTAGACTCAGTACTGGGACCTTTATCCAAAACAGGTAAGTAATTACGTTTTCAGAAGTTATACGATTTTTAAAGCATATTTAAAGTTTGCAGAAATTGACACTTTGAAGAAATTTCACAGAAAAACAGTCAATGATTCCCTATGGAAGAAAATTGGGTTACTGGTAAGTACAGTTGTAAGTATTTTTCAAAGTCAGTGCTGGGCACCAAGATCCAGCACTGGGAGCTCACCTAATAGCAGGTGAGTATTTTCGCTTTCGTTACTCGGCTGATTTTTTGTGAATATTTTAAGTTTTGAAAACTCCACACTTTGAAGAAATTTTCAGAAGAAACCAGTCAATGTTACCCTATGGAGAAAATTGAGTTATCGGTTTAAAGGTAAGTACTCGACTGGCAGAGTTAAGGTTCTGGGCATAGACTCAGGGGTCTCCCAGGGTCAGGTAGGTAGAGTTTTTTCACCCTCAGCGGCTCAGGGGCAGCCGGGTGCAGAGAGAGTTAGGCCCAATGTTATCCTATGAGAGGTAGGGGGGCCTTGGTTGGTGGCTGCTGACTAGCAGGCTACGCGGCTGTGGGAGCTGGGCTCCTGGTCACTTGCTCAGGGCAAATGGGGAAGTAGATAAGTGTAGAGGTTACACTGCCAGGGCCACTCGGGCGGCTGGGTGCCGGGTGCTTTTGAGCTCTTGGGCGCTCAATTGATTTCAATGGGAGAGCTCCGGTTTAGAAAAAGATTGCAAGCTCGGGGACGAAGATTCTTTAGGTGCCACCACCACTTCGAGAGGTAAGTTGGGTAGTTGGAGGATAGGTAGGTACCCAGGATTTGGGCACAGGGAGCCGCAGGGCGCCGGGTGCAGGGGTGCCTTTTGGTGTCGGGAAATCTTACCCTCTGTTGATCGCGTTGGGGGGGTACCTGGTTCTGAGGCTGCAGGTGTCGTCAGGAGCGTCTAGGGAAGTCCTTGGGTGCCGGACTCGGGTTCACAGTCGTCGTGGGGTCGTCCTCGTGGTCTTTGGTCACTCCGGCACAGGCCAGGCTTGGCGGGTGCAGAGTGTGTAGGGTTCGCGGTTCCGGGCTGATGCCAGGGATTAGAAGTAGATTTTGAGTAGAGCCTCTACTCATGGGAGTCCCAGGGGCTTAGAGCCAAAAGGTAGCCAGGTCCTCCGGGGTTTGTGAGGTTGCTGGCCACAATAGATGCCGGGTTGGAGCAGGAGCAGGTTCGAGTGTCGCCAGGCCTGTAGGGCTGGGGCCAAAGCAGTTGGTGTCTTCCTCTTCTTAGCAGCTGCAGGGCAGGTCTTCTTTCTTCTTCCTCTTCTTTGTATTTCGGAATCTGGAATCTGGGGAAGGAAGGTTCAGGGTGCCCCTAAGGGTGGGCGTAGTTCGCGAAGTAGCACTTCGCGAAGCTACGCAAAGTGAAGTTCGCACTACGCGAGCTACGCGTAGCACTTCGCGAACTGCGAAGTAACATGTTCGCACTGTGCAAGATGTTGTTTTCAATGATTGCACAGTGCGGACAAGCAACCGGCACTGTGCAATCATTGAAAATGGCATCTTGCACAGTGCGAGCTGTAGTTTTCTGCTGCTCGAGTAGATTTTTACTCGAGCTGCAGCTTTCTCAACGCGAACTGGTAGTTTCTCATCGCGAGCGGTCGCGAGCATACGCGACCCCTCGCAATGAGAAACCTGACCTTCTCTAGTTGGGAATCTCGCCGGGAGGTTTATTTTCCATGCTCGCGATCGCGAACAAGGAAAAAGTCTCGCCAGGATGTCATTTTGCTTGCTCGCGGTCGCCAACTTGACGTTGAGGACCGCGAGCAAGCAAAAAATGACCGCAGCACTACGCAACACTACGCTACGCGTGTTCGCACTGTGCTACGTGCAGTTCGCGTAGCGCGAAGTAGCGCGAACTTCGCAAACTACGCGAGCGTAGCGTAGTGCTTCGCCCAGGCCTACCCTAAATACTACATTTTTTTTTTTTTTTTTTTTTTTTTTGTGTTTTAAAAACCTTTATTGTCATTTCAAACTGTTCACCGCTATTTAGCCAACAACCCGGAGGCAGGCAGCAAAGTGACGTGGCGGCACACCGCCAAAGATTATCCACCTTGTACATCTGAGCGATATATCCAAAATATGAATATACACAATTTACAGTAACATACAACCAAAAAGCGACAGTCGAAGAACAGTAGCACATTCCAGTCATCAGTACTCCTGCAGTTACTAACGCGCACCTATGCAATGCCGCAGCCTCGGGAACCCTAGTCGTCCCATCCAGTCATATCACAGCCCAGCCACCAGAGCAGCAGCGGCCTGGGCAGCGCAGCCCCAACGCCAATCAGCCTCCACATGCAGACCCAAAGTGCGCCCATATCAAACCACCAGTCCACTCTCCCACGGCCTCAATCCTCGCCAGCCGCATCTCTACTCGCCAGCCATTCTACTAGCGGCTGCCATATATCCACTGGTCGTGAACGCTGCGGCATCTGATCCCAATAGGCAGTGAGTTGGTCCTTGCAGTATATCGCAGACCTAACCCATCCTGCAACAGCCGGCGGAGCCTGCTTCTTCCAGTGTACTGCCAGTTGGCGCTTAGCGAGTAGTAGGAGAAGGGCCACAAGGCGACGCAACGCCGGGGGTATATTCTTGACGAAGCCCAGGAGGGCCACCAAAGGGTCCGGAACAATGCGCATGCCCACAATTTCACTGACAGCTTTAAATATGGCATCCCAGAAGCCGTCAATGGGACCGCATGTCCACACCAGATGGAAGAACGTAGCGTCCCTCACACCACATCTCCAGCACTTCGTATCGGCCTGCAGGCCCATCTTGAAGAGCTGCATAGGTGTACGGTACGTCCTGTGTAGGTAGTTGAAGTGTACCAGCCGCAGCCGGTAATTGGGCGACAATTGCTCAAGCTGGGCACAGCAGAATTCCCATTGTTGTTCCGTGATGCGCACGCCCGCCTCCTCCTCCCACAGTGTCCTGGAGTCCATATGCGCAACCGGCGTCGCACGCTGTGTAGACCTGTATATGCGTGTTATTAATTTCCGCGAGGAGGAGTTGGACAGCACGTCCTCCAAGGCCGCCAGTGATGGCGGGGCCTCCGGGAACGTAGGATATCTCTTCCTGCATGCCGACCGTAATTGATAGTATAGCAGCAGCTCCGATGCCGTCGGTTCAGGGGTCGCGGCCATGTCAGGCAGTGTGATGAAAGTATCGTCCGGATACAGGTCACCTGCCACCGTCAACCCACACGCACCGGCCCGGCGCGCCACCGCCGCGTCCGTCAACGGACCCAACAGGGGATTTCCCTCCAGGGGCATGCTCGGGGCGTAGAGATCAGAGACGCCCGCGCGTCTGGCAATGCCCGCCCAGGCCCAACGCACCATTTCCACGGTGTTGATATCTTCCCTGGGTCGTCTATATTTCTGGTACACCGCCGTCCGTATCGGGCAGGGCGCCGCCACGTCCAGTTCTATCGCAACGTGTGGCTGGTAAGGAATCGGGTGGTGCCAGTAGTGTAAGTATTGTGCCTGCGTGCTGTACGCATACAGCTCAAAGTCCGGGGCTGCCAGGCCCCCCTGACTGAAGGGAAGTGTGAGGAGGTTCCAAGCCACTCGAGGCTGCCTGCCCGCCCAGACCAGTTCGATCACGGCTGAGCGGAGGCGACGGAAGAACGCCTTTGTTAGCGGTAAAGGGATGTTTACAAATAGGTAGAGAAACTTGGGCACCACGACCATTTTCGCGATGGCGATGCGGCCCAGCATGGACAGCGGCAGCGCCTTCCATCTCTTCACCTTGGTCTCCAGCCATTCCATGGCCACCCCAAAGTTAGACAGCCACACTTCCTGAATTGAGCGGCTGATCTGAATGCCCAGATACTTGACCTCGTCGGTGGCCCACTCAATCGGGAATTCCGTGTGACACACAGCCGTGCCGTCCGTCAGCGGCAGCATCACTGACTTCGACCAGTTAATATTTATGCCGGTTAGGCCGCTATAGCGTATCACCTCTCTCATCAGCGGATCAAAATTCTCTGCCGGGTTCATCATATATATGGTAAGATCATCCGCGTACAGCGAGATTAATAGGCCACGGGACGTGAAGCCTATGCTGCGCTGGGTGTGGTGCTGCCTCAACCGAGCCGCCAGGGGCTCCGTGGCGATGGCAAAAAGCAACGGCGAAAGTGGGCAGCCCTGCCGAGTCCCTCTGGTTATGCGTATGGGCGCAGACGTTTGACCATTCACCCGCACCCTTGCCGTCGGGCCATTATATAGAACACCGATACGCCTAGCAAAGGGCAGGCTAAAGCCCATTCGAGTAAACAATGTCCGCAAGAATTTCCACTCCAGGGAGTCAAACGCTTTGGTCGCGTCCAGCAACGCCGCCGTCGCCTGCACCCTGGGGTCCAGGTAGTGTATGAGCCCAAAGAGCACCCTCAAGTTCTGAGAGGTGGACCTCCCCATGACAAAGCCCGACTGATCCGACAGCGCTATCTGTGGCAGCATGAATTTGAGGCGGTCAGAGAGCAGTTTCGCATATATTTTAGCGTCAAGGTTTATCAGGGAAAGTGGGCGGTAGGAATCCGGGCTAGCGGGGTCCTTTCCTGGCTTCAGCAGCGTGATGATCAGCGCCTCACGCATTGACTGGGGAAGGATCCCCGTTTCTACCGCCTCCTCAAACACTCTGTGTAAGCGCGGGACCAGGATGTCAGCATATTCCTTATAGAAGGCCGCCGTAAGCCCGTCAGGGCCCGGTGCCTTACAGAGGGGTAAGCCAGCGATCACTGCCCTTATGTCATCCGGCGTAAATGGGAGATCCATGTATTGTCTGGCTCTATCATTGAACCACGCAAGCGCTATAGTGTCCAAGTACTCGCGGAGAGCAGTGTCGTCCGGATCCACCTTGGAGGTATATAATTCTGTGTAAAAGTCTGTCATAGTAGCAAGTATCTCCGGCGGCTCCCGCACCACCTCGCCATCCTCCCTCCGTAATTCCAGGATATGATCCGCCCCACGCGGTGCCCGCAGCAGGTTCGCCAGCGTGCGGCCCGCGCGGTCACCCTCTCCATACCGTCTGGCTTGACAGTCTTTAGATAGGTACGCGACCTCACGGTCAGCTTCCTCCTGATATTTAGTCAGTGTCGATCGGAACATAGCCCTCGCGCCATCAGAGGGCGCCGCGAGTAACGTGGACTCAAGCCGCGCAAGTTCCGCCTCCAAGGACTCAAGCGTGCGCCGTATGGTTCTCAAAACTCCCGATTTTAGCGACATGCAGTACCCCCTGGTGACTACCTTGCAGGCCTCCCACAGTATTCCCGGGGACTCTACGGACCCCTCATTAAGCTCAAAGTACTCCTCGAGCTTCTCGCGGAGACCTTGCTGGAATACCTGGTCGCGCAGCGCTCGGGAGGGGAACCGCCAGCTAAAGGGCGTAGCATATTTGGAGGGGGTAGCCAGTGACAACAACACCGGGGCGTGATCAGAGAGTGACCTCGGTAGGTGCTCCACCTCCAATACCGAGGTGTGCAGGTCCCTGGACAACAGCCAGTAGTCCAGCCGGGACCAAGCAGCCCTATGCGCAGTGATGCACGTACCCGCCCGATCTCCGGGGTGCAGCACCCTCCAGGAATCCACAAGCCCCGCATCTTGTATAATATCACCGAGCGTTTCCGCCGCTCTAGGATGATGGTCCCTGGCCGCGCCCTGCCTATCCATCGTGTCAGAGAGCACAACGTTGTAGTCCCCCCCCCACAACACTGCCGCCGGCCCCCGGGTCTGTACCTTATGCCATAGTTCTTCATAAAAGTCAGGGTTGTCATCATTGGGGCCGTATACATTCACCAGCACCACCCTCATACCATGCAGCGCCCCCACCAATATGATATATCTGCCATCTGCATCCCTAATCGTCTCATGGGTGGTCCATGGGAGCCCTCTCTTTATTAAGATCGCCACCCCTCTGGAGTAATTGGAGTATGCCGCATGCACTGGCTCCGCCCAACGATGCCGCCTGAAGAGCTGTGTCGCGGTAGCAGTTAGATGGGTTTCCTGCAGGAGGCAGATGTCTATGTCTTTCCTAAGTAGGTAGGCCTGCACCAGCCGGGCCTTGCGGCCGTCATTCATACCGCGCACATTCCAAGTCAGGCACCTCACTCTCTGCACTGCGCCAGGTACCTCAGAAGATCAGAAGCCAACCGCAGGCCATGATCGCTCAGCTCGCCACTCTCGCCCCACCTACAGACACTAGGGCCAAACACCTGTCGCACGGCTAGTAGTCTGGCACAAAAAGGAGCGCGGGACAGCGTGCACCATGATGGAAAACATTGCAGTGTGTACTGTACAGTAAAAGATAAATCACAGCGATGTGCTTCTTCTCGGTCGTCGCCACAAACCCCCCAACTACCCTGAACATCCTCCCAACTCCCAAAACCAGAAACCCCACCCGCTCCAACCCCCCAATCAGGTTGTGCAACTGCCCCCCCAATTACCCACCCCACCCCACAAACAGTCGCTAAGGCCATCGATAGCAGCCCGTAAATGGGAATCATCCCCTGAGGCGCGCAGGTTGGCCACCTACTAACCCTGTACTTTTGACAGGGCGATCGAGCGCCAGTGGGTTGTGCCAGCTCGGGGACCCCCACCCCCAGAATCAAGAGGTCAGATTAATAGCAGCCCAGCCATCTGGAGGAATTCCCCAATGCCCACAGCAGACACCAGTGTCCGGTCGAGCCCATACAGGCAGGTCATAGGGAAACCCCAGAAAAAAAACCCCTGCGGACACACTCATTCCACATCACTTAGCCTGTCCGGAAGTTCTGGTCCCTCCGCAGGCGGGCGGTTCTTTTGGTCTCTGGCTAACTGCTTCGCGTACTGCATGGCTGCCTTCGCATCCACGAAGAATGAAGGTTTCCCGGGGCCATGCACCCGGAGCTTGGCAGGGTAGATCAAAGAGTATTTCGTGCCCGTTTGTTGAAAAATTTTCTTCGCCGGCATGAATTCCCTGCGGGCCATCTGTACCTGTAGCGTGAAGTCCGGGTACAGCGCGATGTTGTTTCCCTTGTATTGTACGTCCTTCATGTCGCGTGCCATTCGCAGTATCGTGTCCCGATCCCTGTAATTTAGGATGCGTGCAATAATGGGTCTGGATGGTGCTCCCGGCTTAGGTCTAGGTCCCAGTGTCCTATGCGCCCTTTCAACAAGGAACATCTGCGAAAGGCCGGACCCAAACAAGTCCTTCATCATCTGCTCGACATACTGCTCCATGCTGGTGATGTCGGTCGACTCCGCCACCCCTGTGATGCGGATGTTGTTACGCCTTGAGCGAGCCTCCAAATCCTCGTTCTTTTGCTGTATGAGTGCCAAGACTTTTTCCATGCCCTTCATTTGCGTGGCCAGCGCCGTCTGGCTCTCCTCCGTCTCCGCAACACGAGCCTCCAGCCCTTCCACTCTGCCCTCCTGCTTGTCCATTCGCGTCGTAATGCCATCCATGCGCGCCGCTAGCGCGTCCATCTTGCCATCTATTCCCTGCAGGCTTGTTTTTAGGTCCAGAAACATTGATTTAATGTCCACGTCTTGAGAGCCGCCCTGGGCATCCTGCACCGCATCGGGGTCTCGAGTGTTCGGATCCGGCGCTTTTTGCTTGGATTTGTCAAATGTCAGGCGCGGTTGGCGGGTATCAGGCTTGCCCATTGTTACCACGCAGCGCCAACTGTGGAACGGGGCCTACTCACTGCGGGGCTCCCAGGTCAGGGCTTCGCAGCAGCACCTCACAGCGTCAGCATCGCTCCAGCCCGGCAAAATGGCGTCGCAGTCGGCAAGGCCCAAGCGCCACCACAGGCACAGGCCCCGGACTCCGGGGGGCGCCGGCCCGCTATCTCTTGTTCTTAGGGCCCCAGCAGTAGGCACTCCTCACCATCTCACAGCCGCAGGGAGACCTACGCCACCGGGTGCCCCCTCGCAGGCCCCCGCGTCGTCGCCGATCCAGGCGCGGCGATCGATCTTCGTCCCTGATCCCAGGGCACAGTGCGGACCCAATAGTCAAAGGGGAGCAGAAGCGACCCACGATCACAGCACGGGTTACCCTGCCGGGCGGATTAGCAGTTCACACCCAGCTCGCGATCTCCCACAGGGCCTCTCTCTGGTCAACTGGCCAGGCGCTCGCGCCACGACCTCCGTAATGGCTTCCGAGCGCGGGGACCCAGAGTGCCCCGATCTCCAGCTCCAGCTCCGCCAGCGGCGGATCCGGTCCAGGGCGAACCGCCCTCGAGTCCCAGCGTCCCCCGAGGGGGCAAAGTCAGTGATCAGGCCTGGGAAGTGCAGCCTCACGCCCGCGAGCAGCACCGCGCCGCTCCGGGCACCAGTCCCACGCCAGTCCCCGGCTTCTAGGAAGGTCGTGGGCCCCGCCTCCGGTGCTCCGCTCGGCAGGCCGATAGTCGCCGCCGCCGCTCACGCCGCGGCAGGGATCCTCTCCGGCCGGGCCCCCACACCAGGGGGTTCAAGCGGGGGCGAGAGGACCGAGATTAGGCACAATTTCGACGGATATTCACCGGATTAATTCGCTCGATCGGCGGAGCTGCGGTTTCAGGCAGCCATTCCGCCTCGCAGCCAAGCCACGCCCCCCCCTAAATACTACATTTAGGGGCGTTACAGGTAGGCGAAGGGCAGGGACCAATGGGTCCCTGTCCTGGGGTGAGTACACCCCCTATTCAGCCACTCTCCTCTGGGAGGGGGGCAGCAGCCTAGTCCTGATTGGGTAGGGCCTCCCATCTTCAAGATGGCGAGCGCCCGGAGATGTGCTTCACCTCGCCTTCCCCACCTGAGGGGTGGGGTTTGCAGGCTGGCCCATCCCCTGTCCTTATTTGGGGTTTCCGGCCAAGCTTCCCGCCAGAGTGGGGGTTGCAAGTGGCCTGGGGAAGCTCACTGAGGCGGCATGCCTTTGAAGCTTCCCCCTGCCCATCCTGGGGGAGGAGATCTAGCATCTCGCCCAGGATGTGCATTGTTGCAGACCCAGGAGAGCAGGGGCTCTCCTACCCAGGGGTCCAGCAACATGTCTACTGTGTGGCAGCCTAGGCAGCCTCAGAACAGACGTGGATTGTATGTTAGGTTTCAGGGGGCCTCTCTAAGATGCCCTCTGTGGTGCTTGGTACATTAAATACCATACTGGCATCAGTGTGGGTTTAATGTGCTGAGCAGTTTGATACCAAACTTCTCAGTCTTCTGTGCTGCCATTATAGTGCTGTGGAGTTCGTGTTTGACAAGCTCCCAGCACCATGTACTCTTAAATGGAAGCACTGCACTTACAGGGCCCAGGAATGGACCTGGGTACTGTAGGGGCACCGGGCTCCTGCCTCTGTGCCCACACCACTGGCATAGGGCACCCAGCTAGAGGGGTGGCTGATGTATGCCAGGGCAGTGAAGGTTGTGGGCATGGCACACAGGGATGTGTGCCATGTCGATTCTCTGTTTTGTCTTGTACCCAGACACTCAGCCTGCCAGGGCAGTGTGTGTGTGTTAGGGTACAGGGCCTCTAAGGGTGGCACAATGAGTGCTGCAGCCCTTAGAGGCCTTCCCTGGTCACAAGGTCCTGGGTACCTAGGGTACCACTTACCAGGGGCTGACATGTGGCCAGGGTTTGCCAATTTTGTTTTGAGATTTTTGTTTTGGGAAGGAACATAGGCCCTGGGCTCCTGATTGGCAGGAGTCCAGGGCACACTCAGTCAAAGTACATTCAGCAATTCAGCAAAAAGTGGGGGCATACCATTCAAGAAAGATGGCACTTTCACACAACTATTTTGTCGGCTATTGAGTGAACAGCTGAGATTGTACACTCCTTTGTCCGCAGACTGATATGTATCCATTTACAAGAAAGGCATCTCGTATCCGGGTGAACAAGAGGCGCCAAAGTTAACTCTTGTAATATTCTAGAATAGTACACCTTTGGTTGCTTTCTTGCATTTAGGTACAAGAACTAGTTTTGGGAGGAGCCTGCTTGGGCTTAGGAGGATATGTGGTTGCATCCATAATCATGTACTGATGACATCCCACATAGAGAGGGATGAAGGGAGGTGCCAAAGGAGGCTGTATAGTGAAATCTGCTAATTAGCATACGGAATCCCAGAGCCCAACGGGCACTTATCTGCAGAAGCAACAGAAGATAGAGTAGTACATATCATGTCTGGCTTTTGACTCGAGTGATAGAAAACATAGAAAGTATGCTTGCATATCTCTCTGATCGGTGCACGTTTCAAATTTGTCTCCCTGTAACAGACAAAAGTGTCACCGTTGTGGGACTGCTCATATCGCCTAGCTGATGTTATCTTTGTGCAGTGGCAGTATCGTAGCCAATGAGGTCTATCCGAGGCGTGATTATTGCTTATTGAAAACTTTACCCAATACCCCGCCATGTCAACTTGAAAAATAGTTGATATTGGCAATTTTTGATAGTCTCTATGGAGGCTGGATCAATTGTGTCAAAAGAAGATTGATTATACATCATTATAGTTATTTAGTAAGCAATGAGGTGTAGATATTTTTCATAGAATGTCAATACTCATTGGTCAATATGTTTTTTTAACAACTGTTTTATTTCAACTAAAGTGTTTCTCATATCTGTGGAAAAGGGTCCTCTTAATCAATAGGTAAGGTACACGTATTAAACTTTGTGATCTAATTGTCTTGGAAGCTGCACAGTGTCCAAAGCTTCAGACATTCATTCAGCATCTCTCTAAGTAGCAGAGCTAATGTGCTATTTTGTCGGCTATTGAGTGAATAGCTGAGATTGTACACTCCTTTGTCGGCAGACTGATATGTATCCTTTTACAAGAAAGGCATCTTGTATCTGGGTGAACAAAGAGGTGCCAAAGTGAACTCTTGTAATATTCTAGAATAGTACTCCTTTGGTTGCTCTGCTTGCATTTAGGTACAATAACTCGTTTTGGAAGGAGCCAGATGGGGCTTAGGAGTATATGTGTTTGCATACAGAATCATGTACTGATGACATCACACATAGAGAGGGATGAAGGGAGGTGCCAAAGGAGGCTGTATAGTGAAATCTGCTAATTAGCATATGGAATCCCAGAGCCTAATGGGTACTTATCTGCAGAACCAACAGAAGATAAAGTAGTCCACCTGTTGTCTGGCTTTTGACCTGAGTGATAGAAAACATAGAAAGTATGCTTGCATATCTCTCTGATCAGTGCATATGTTCCAACTTTGTCTCCCTGTAAGAGACAAAAGTGTCACGATTGTGGGACTGCTCATATTGCCAATTGGACGTTATCTTTGAATAGTGGCAGTATTGTAACCAATGCGGTGTATCCGTGGTGTGATTGTTGCTTATTCAAAACTTTACGCAATACCCAGTCTTGTCAACTTGAACAACAGTTGTTGTTGGTAATTTAGGATAATCTTTACGGAGGCTAGATCAATTGTGTCAAAAAATGATTGATTATACATCAATGTATTTATTCAGTAAGAAAAAAGGTGTAGATATTTTTCATAGAATATCAATACTCTTTGCTCGATATGTTTTTTATTAACTGTTTCATTTCAACCAACGTGTTTTTTATATGCGTAAAAGAGGGTCTGCTTAATCATTAGGTAAGGTACACATATTAAACTTTGGGTGCTAATTGATTTAGAAGCTGCGCAGTGTCCGAAGATTCAGACATTTATTCAGCATCTCTCTAGGTTTTAGATCAAATGTACTGTTGTGAGAAAGTGGCTCTGTATATACTGTTCCAAAATAGGTACAGGGTGTACAGAGTCCACAGTCCCCAGAGGTTTGGCAGAGGCTAAAGTTAGAAATAACCTTAGTCTCTAAAGTGGTAGCTTGGTCGAGCAGTAAGGCAGTATCAGAGGACAGTGTAAAGCATTTGTTGTACACACTCAGTCAGCGAAATGATTTCACACACTCAATAACTGAACTCTAGGCCAATGGTTTGTATAAAAAATATATGTCTGTTTTGTTTTAGAACCAACAATAGGAATTAAAATATACTTTCTCAGAATGAGATGCTTTATTTAAATACTTTTGCAATATGCAATTGGCTTTTGTAGAAAGTTATAAGTTGTTGCAATAGGCAACACAGTTTTAAACACAATAATGCATTGAGTTCAATGGAAATTTCAAGTTATTTGCAATAGATTACTTTCAGGATTACTTTAGAGATTCCAGGACTGGATCCTAGATTCAGTCCTGGGACAATACTTAGAAACAAGTGATAAAAGTCGACTTAGTTACTACTAGGATTTTTAAGTAATATTTTGCTATTTTAAAAGTTGACACTTAGAAGAAATTTCATAGAAAACAGTCAATGATTCCCTATGGAAGAAAATTCAAGCTGCAGGTATAGTATGTTCTCGTTACTTTTGTAATCCAGTACTGGGTGCCTAGACTCAGTACTGGGACCTTTATCCAAAACAGGTAAGTAATTAAGTTTTCAGAAGTTATACGATTTTTAAAGAATATTTAAAGTTTGCAGAAATTGACACTGAAGAAATTTCACAGAAAAACAGTCAATGATTCCCTATGGAAGAAAATTGGGTTACTGGTAAGTACAGTTGTAAGTATTTTTCAGAGTCAGTGCTGGGCACCAAGATCCAGCACTGGGAGCTCACCTAATAGCAGGTGAGTATTTTCGTTTTCGTTACTCGGCTGATTTTTGGTGAATTTCTAAGTTTTGAAAACTCCACACTTTGAAGAAATTTTTAGAAGAAACCAGTCAATGTTACCCTATGGAGAAAATTGAGTTATCGGTTTAAAGGTAAGTACTCGACTGGCAGAGTTAAGGTTCTGGGCATAGACTCAGGGGTCTCCCAGGGTCAGGTAGGTAGAGTGTTTTCACCCTCAGCGGCACAGGGGCAGCCGGGTGCAGAGAGAGTTAGGCCCAATGTTATCCTATGAGAGGTAGGGGGGCCTTGGTTGGTGGCTGCTGACTAGCAGGCTACGCGGCTGTGGGAGCTGGGCTCCTGGTCACTTGCTCAGGGCAAATGGGGAAGTAGATAGGTGTAGAGGTTACACTGCCAGGGCCACTCGGGCGGCTGGGTGCAGGGTGCTTTTGAGCTCTTGGGCGCTCAATTGATTTCAATGGGAGAGCTCCGGTTTAGAAAAAGATTGCAAGCTCGGGGACGAAGATTCTTTAGGTGCCACCACCACTTCGAGAGGTAAGTTGGGTAGTTGGAGGATAGGTAGGTACCCAGGATTTGGGCACAGGGAGCGGCAGGGCGCCGGGTGCAGGGGTGCCTTTTGGTGTCGGGAAATCTTACCCTCTGTTGATCGCGTTGGGGGGGTACCTGGTTCTGAGGCTGCAGGTGTCGTCAGGAGCGTCTAGGGAAGTCCTTGGGTGCCGGACTCGGGTTCACAGTCGTCGTGGGGTCGTCCTCGTGGTCTTTGGTCACTCCGGCACAGGCCAGGCTTGGCGGGTGCAGAGTGTGTAGGGTTCGCGGTTCCGGGCTGATGCCAGGGATTAGAAGTAGATTTTGAGTAGAGCCTCTACTCATGGGAGTCCCAGGGGCTTAGAGCCAAAAGGTAGCCAGGTCCTCCGGGGTTTGTGAGGTTGCTGGCCACAATAGATGCCGGGTTGGAGCAGGAGCAGGTTCGAGTGTCGCCAGGCCTGTAGGGCTGGGGCCAAAGCAGTTGGTGTCTTCCTCTTCTTAGCAGCTGCAGGGCAGGTCTTCTTTCTTCTTCCTCTTCTTTGTATTTCGGAATCTGGAATCTGGGGAAGGAAGGTTCAGGGTGCCCCTAAATACTAAATTTAGGGGCGTTACAGGTAGGCGAAGGGCAGGGACCAATGGGTCCCTGTCCTGGGGTGAGTACACCCCCTATTCAGCCACTCTCCTCTGGGAGGGGGGCAGCAGCCTAGTCCTGATTGGGTAGGGCCTCCCATCTTCAAGATGGCGAGCGCCCGGAGATGTGCTACACCTCGCCTTCCCCACCTGAGGGGTGGAGTTGGCAGGCTGGCCCATCCCCTGTCCTTATTTGGGGTTTCCGGCCAAGCTTCCCGCCAGAGTGGGGGTTGCAAGTGGCCTGGGGAAGCTCACAGAGGCGGCATGCCTTTGAAGCTTCCCCCTGCCCATCCTGGGGGAGGAGATCTAGCATCTCGCCCAGGATGTGCATTGTTGCAGACCCAGGAGAGCAGGGGCTCTCCTACCCAGGGGTCCAGCAACATGTCTGCTGTGTGGCAGCCTAGGCAGCCTCAGAACAGACGTGGATTGTAGGTTAGGTTTCAGGGGGCCTCTCTAAGATGCCCTCTGTGGTGCTTGGTACATTAAATACCATACTGGCATCAGTGTGGGTTTAATGTGCTGAGCAGTTTGATACCAAACTTCTCAGTCTTCTGTGCTGCCATTATAGTGCTGTGGAGTTTGTGTTTGACAAGCTCCCAGCACCAGGTACTCTTAAATGGAAGCACTGCACTTACAGGGCCCAGGAATGGACCTGGGTACTGTAGGGGCACCGGGCTCCTGCCTCTGTGCCCACACCACTGGCATAGGGCACCCAGCTAGAGGGGTGGCTGATGTATGCCAGGGCAGTGAAGGTTGTGGGCATGGCACACAGGGATGTGTGCCATGTCGATTATCTTTTTTGTCTTGTACCCAGACACTCAGCCTGCCAGGGCAGTGTGTGTGTGTTAGGGTACAGGGCCTCTAAGGGTGGCACAATGAGTGCTGCAGCCCTTAGAGGCCTTCCCTGGTCACAAGGCCCTGGGTACCTAGGGTACCACTTACCAGGGGCTGACATGTGGCCAGGGTTTGCCAATTTTGTTTTGAGATTTTTGTTTTGGGAAGGAACATAGGCCCTGGGCTCCTGATTGGCAGGAGTCCAGGGCACACTCAGTCAAAGTACATTCAGCAATTCAGCAAAAAGTGGGGGCATACCATTCAAGAAAGATGGCACTTTCACACAACTATTTTGTCGGCTATTGAGTGAATAGCTGAGATTGTACACTCCTTTGTCCGCAGACTGATATGTATCCATTTACAAGAAAGGCATCTCGTATCCGGGTGAACAAGAGGCGCCAAAGTTAACTCTTGTAATATTCTAGAATAGTACACCTTTGGTTGCTTTCTTGCATTTAGGTACAAGAACTAGTTTTGGGAGGAGCCTGCTTGGGCTTAGGAGGATATGTGGTTGCATCCATAATCATGTACTGATGACATCCCACATAGAGAGGGATGAAGGGAGGTGCCAAAGGAGGCTGTATAGTGAAATCTGCTAATTAGCATACGGAATCCCAGAGCCCAACGGGCACTTACCTGCAGAAGCAACAGAAGATAGAGTAGTACATATGATGTCTGGCTTTTGACTCGAGTGATAGAAAACATAGAAAGTATGCTTGCATATCTCTCTGATCGGTGCACGTTTCAAATTTGTCTCCCTGTAACAGACAAAAGTGTCACCGTTGTGGGACTGCTCATATCGCCTAGCTGATGTTATCTTTGTGCAGTGGCAGTATCGTAGCCAATGAGGTCTATCCGAAGCGTGATTATTGCTTATTGAAAACTTTACCCAATACCCCGCCATGTCAACTTGAAAAATAGTTGATATTGGCAATTTTTGATAGTCTCTATGGAGGCTGGATCAATTGTGTCAAAAGAAGATTGATTATACATCATTATAGTTATTTAGTAAGCAAAGCGGTGTAGATATTTTTCATAGAATGTCAATACTCATTGGTCAATATGTTTTTTTAACAACTGTTTTATTTCAACTAAAGTGTTTCTCATATCTGTGGAAAAGGGTCCTCTTAATCAATAGGTAAGGTACACGTATTAAACTTTGTGATCTAATTGTCTTGGAAGCTGCACAGTGTCCAAAGCTTCAGACATTCATTCAGCATCTCTCTAAGTAGCAGAGCTAATGTGCTATTTTGTCGGCTATTGAGTGAATAGCTGAGATTGTACACTCCTTTGTCGGCAGACTGATATGTATCCTTTTACAAGAAAGGCATCTTGTATCTGGGTGAACAAAGAGGTGCCAAAGTGAACTCTTGTAATATTCTAGAATAGTACTCCTTTGGTTGCTCTGCTTGCATTTAGGTACAATAACTCGTTTTGGAAGGAGCCAGATGGGGCTTAGGAGTATATGTGTTTGCATACAGAATCATGTACTGATGACATCACACATAGAGAGGGATGAAGGGAGGTGCCAAAGGAGGCTGTATAGTGAAATCTGCTAATTAGCATATGGAATCCCAGAGCCCAATGGGTACTTATCTGCAGAACCAACAGAAGATAAAGTAGTCCACCTGATGTCTGGCTTTTGACCTGAGTGATAGAAAACATAGAAAGTATGCTTGCATATCTCTCTGATCAGTGCATATGTTCCAACTTTGTCTCCCTGTAAGAGACAAAAGTGTCACGATTGTGGGACTGCTCATATTGCCAATTGGACGTTATCTTTGAATAGTGGCAGTATTGTAACCAATGCGGTGTATCCGAGGTGTGATTGTTGCTTATTCAAAACTTTACGCAATACTCAGTCTTGTCAACTTGAACAACAGTTGTTGTTGGTAATTTAGGATAATCTTTACGGAGGCTAGATCAATTGTGTCAAAAAATGATTGATTATACATCAATGTATTTATTCAGTAAGAAAAAAGGTGTAGATATTTTTCATAGAATATCAATACTCTTTGCTCGATATGTTTTTCATTAACTGTTTCATTTCAACCAACGTGTTTTTTATATGCGTAAAAGAGGGTCCGCTTAATCATTAGGTAAGGTACACATATTAAACTTTGGGTGCTAATTGATTTAGAAGCTGCGCAGTGTCCGAAGATTCAGACATTTATTCAGCATCTCTCTAGGTTTTAGATCAAATGTACTATTGTGAGAAAGTGGCTCTGTATATACTGTTCCAAAATAGGTACAGGGTGTACAGAGTCCACAGTCCCCAGAGGTTTGGCAGAGGCTAAAGTTAGAAATAACCTTAGTCTCTAAAGTGGTAGCTTGGTCGAGCAGTAAGGCAGTATCAGAGGACAGTGTAAAGCATTTGTTGTACACACTCAGTCAGCGAAATGATTTCACACACTCAATAACTGAACTCTAGGCCAATGGTTTGTATAAAAAATATATGTCTGTTTTGTTTTAGAACCAACAATAGGAATTAAAATATACTTTCTCAGAATGAGATGCTTTATTTAAATACTTTTGCAATATGCAATTGGCTTTTGTAGAAAGTTATAAGTTGTTGCAATAGGCAACACAGTTTTAAACACAATAATGCATTGAGTTCAATAGAAATTTCAAGTTATTTGCAATAGATTACTTTCAGGATTACTTTAGAGATTCCAGGACTGGATCCTAGATTCAGTCCTGGGACAATACTTAGAAACAAGTGATAAAAGTCGACTTAGTTACTACTAGGATTTTTAAGTAATATTTAGCTATTTTAAAAGTTGACACTTAGAAGAAATTTCATAGAAAACAGTCAATGATTCCCTATGGAAGAAAATTCAAGCTGCAGGTATAGTATGTTCTCGTTACTTTTGTAATCCAGTACTGGGTGCCTAGACTCAGTACTGGGACCTTTATCCAAAACAGGTAAGTAATTAACTTTTCAGAAGTTATACGATTTTTAAAGAATATTTAAAGTTTGCAGAAATTGACACTGAAGAAATTTCACAGAAAAACAGTCAATGATTCCCTATGGAAGAAAATTGGGTTACTGGTAAGTACAGTTGCAAGTATTTTTCAGAGTCAGTGCTGGGCACCAAGATCCAGCACTGGGAGCTCACCTAATAGCAGGTGAGTATACTCGTTTTCGTTACTCGGCTGATTTTTGGTGAATTTCTAAGTTTTGAAAACGCCACACTTTGAAGAAATTTTCAGAAGAAACCAGTCAATGTTACCCTATGGAGAAAATTGAGTTATCGGTTTAAAGGTAAGTACTCGACTGGCAGAGTTAAGGTTCTGGGCATAGACTCAGGGGTCTCCCAGGGTCAGGTAGGTAGAGTGTTTTCACCCTCAGCGGCACAGGGGCAGCCGGGTGCAGAGAGAGTTAGGCCCAATGTTATCCTATGAGAGGTAGGGGGGCCTTGGTTGGTGGCTGCTGACTAGCAGGCTACGCGGCTGTGGGAGCTGGGCTCCTGGTCACTTGCTCAGGGCAAATGGGGAAGTAGATAGGTGTAGAGGTTACACTGCCAGGGCCACTCGGGCGGCTGGGTGCAGGGTGCTTTTGAGCTCTTGGGTGCTCAATTGATTTCAATGGGAGAGCTCCGGTTTAGAAAAAGATTGCAAGCTCGGGGACGAAGATTCTTTAGGTGCCACCACCACTTCGAGAGGTAAGTTGGGTAGTTGGAGGATAGGTAGGTACCCAGGATTTGGGCACAGGGAGCCGCAGGGCGTCGGGTGCAGGGGTGCCTTTTGGTGTCGGGAAATCTTACCCTCTGTTGATCGCGTTGGGGGGGTACCTGGTTCTGAGGCTGCAGGTGTCGTCAGGAGCGTCTAGGGAAGTCCTTGGGTGCCGGACTCGGGTTCACAGTCGTCGTGGGGTCGTCCTCGTGGTCTTCGGTCACTCCGGCACAGGCCAGGCTTGGCGGGTGCAGAGTGTGTAGGGTTCGCGGTTCCGGGCTGATGCCAGGGATTAGAAGTAGATTTTGAGTAGAGCCTCTACTCATGGGAGTCCCAGGGGCTTAGAGCCAAAAGGTAGCCAGGTCCTCCGGGGTTTGTGAGGTTGCTGGCCACAATAGATGCCGGGTTGGAGCAGGAGCAGGTTCGAGTGTCGCCAGGCCTGTAGGGCTGGGGCCAAAGCAGTTGGTGTCTTCCTCTTCTTAGCAGCTGCTGGGCAGGTCTTCTTTCTTCTTCCTCTTCTTTGTATTTCGGAATCTGGAATCTGGGGAAGGAAGGTTCAGGGTGCCCCTAAATACTAAATTTAGGGGCGTTACAGGTAGGCGAAGGGCAGGGACCAATGGGTCCCTGTCCTGGGGTGAGTACACCCCCTATTCAGCCACTCTCCTCTGGGAGGGGGGCAGCAGCCTAGTCCTGATTGGGTAGGGCCTCCCATCTTCAAGATGGCGAGCGCCCGGAGATGTGCTTCACCTCGCCTTCCCCACCTGAGGGGTGGAGTTGGCAGGCTGGCCCATCCCCTGTCCTTATTTGGGGTTTCCGGCCAAGCTTCCCGCCAGAGTGGGGGTTGCAAGTGGCCTGGGGAAGCTCACAGAGGCGGCATGCCTTTGAAGCTTCCCCATGCCCATCCTGGGGGAGGAGATCTAGCATCTCGCCCAGGATGTGCATTGTTGCAGACCCAGGAGAGCAGGGGCTCTCCTACCCAGGGGTCCAGCAACATGTCTGCTGTGTGGCAGCCTAGGCAGCCTCAGAACAGACGTGGATTGTAAATTAGGTTTCAGGGGGCCTCTCTAAGATGCCCTCTGTGGTGCTTGGTACATTAAATACCATACTGGCATCAGTGTGGGTTTAATGTGCTGAGCAGTTTGATACCAAACTTCTCAGTCTTCTGTGCTGCCATTATAGTGCTGTGGAGTTCGTGTTTGACAAGCTCCCAGCACCATGTACTCTTAAATGGAAGCACTGCACTTACAGGGCCCAGGAATGGACCTCGGTACTGTAGGGGCACCGGGCTCCTGCCTCTGTGCCCACACCACTGGCATAGGGCACCCAGCTAGAGGGGTGGCTGATGTATGCCAGGGCAGTGAAGGTTGTGGGCATGGCACACAGGGATGTGTGCCATGTCGATTCTCTGTTTTGTCTTGTACCCAGACACTCAGCCTGCCAGGGCAGTGTGTGTGTGTTAGGGTACAGGGCCTCTAAGGGTGGCACAATGAGTGCTGCAGCCCTTAGAGGCCTTCCCTGGTCACAAGGCCCTGGGTACCTAGGGTACCACTTACCAGGGGCTGACATGTGGCCAGGGTTTGCCAATTTTGTTTTGAGATTTTTGTTTTGGGAAGGAACATAGGCCCTGGGCTCCTGATTGGCAGGAGTTCAGGGCACACTCAGTCAAAGTACATTCAGCAATTCAGCAAAAAGTGGGGGCATACCATTCAAGAAAGATGGCACTTTCACACAACTATTTTGTCGGCTATTGAGTGAATAGCTGAGATTGTACACTCCTTTGTCCGCAGACTGATATGTATCCATTTACAAGAAAGGCATCTCGTATCCGGGTGAACAAGAGGCGCCAAAGTTAACTCTTGTAATATTCTAGAATAGTACACCTTTGGTTGCTTTCTTGCATTTAGGTACAAGAACTAGTTTTGGGAGGAGCCTGCTTGGGCTTAGGAGGATATGTGGTTGCATACATAATCATGTACTGATGACATCCCACATAGAGAGGGATGAAGGGAGGTGCCAAAGGAGGCTGTATAGTGAAATCTGCTAATTAGCATACGGAATCCCAGAGCCCAACGGGCACTTACCTGCAGAAGCAACAGAAGATAGAGTAGTACATATGATGTCTGGCTTTTGACTCGAGTGATAGAAAACATAGAAAGTATGCTTGCATATCTCTCTGATCGGTGCACGTTTCAAATTTGTCTCCCTGTAACAGACAAAAGTGTCACCGTTGTGGGACTGCTCATATCGCCTAGCTGATGTTATCTTTGTGCAGTGGCAGTATCGTAGCCAATGAGGTCTATCCGAGGTGTGATTATTGCTTATTGAAAACTTTATCCAATACCCCGCCATGTCAACTTGAAAAATAGTTGGTATTGGCAATTTTTGATAGTCTCTATGGAGGCTGGATCAATTGTGTCAAAAGAAGATTGATTATACATTATTATAGTTATTTAGTAAGCAAAGAGGTGTAGCTATTTTTCATAGAATATCAATACTCATTGGTCAATATGTTTTTTTAACAACTGTTTTATTTCAACTAAAGTGTTTCTCATATCTGTGGAAAAGGGTCCTCTTAATCAATAGGTAAGGTACACGTATTAAACTTTGTGATCTAATTGTCTTGGAAGCTGCACAGTGTCCAAAGCTTCAGACATTCATTCAGCATCTCTCTAAGTAGCAGAGCTAATGTGCTATTTTGTCGGCTATTGAGTGAATAGCTGAGATTGTACACTCCTTTGTCGGCAGACTGATATGTATCCTTTTACAAGAAAGGCATCTTGTATCTGGGTGAACAAAGAGGTGCCAAAGTGAACTCTTGTAATATTCTAGAATAGTACTCCTTTGGTTGCTCTGCTTGCATTTAGGTACAATAACTCGTTTTGGAAGGAGCCAGATGGGGCTTAGGAGTATATGTGTTTGCATACAGAATCATGTACTGATGACATCACACATAGAGAGGGATGAAGGGAGGTGCCAAAGGAGGCTGTATAGTGAAATCTGCTAATTAGCATATGGAATCCCAGAGCCCAATGGGTACTTATCTGCAGAACCAACAGAAAATAAAGTAGTCCACCTGTTGTCTGGCTTTTGACCTGAGTGATAGAAAACATAGAAAGTATGCTTGCATATCTCTCTGATCAGTGCATATGTTCCAACTTTGTCTCCCTGTAAGAGACAAAAGTGTCACGATTGTGGGACTGCTCATATTGCCAATTGGACGTTATCTTTGAATAGTGGCAGTATTGTAACCAATGCGGTGTATCCGAGGTGTGATTGTTGCTTATTCAAAACTTTACGCAATACCCAGTCTTGTCAACTTGTACAACAGTTGTTGTTGGTAATTTAGGATAATCTTTACGGAGGCTAGATCAATTGTGTCAAAAAATGATTGATTATACATCAATGTATTTATTCAGTAAGAAAAAAGGTGTAGATATTTTTCATAGAATATCAATACTCTTTGCTCGATATGTTTTTCATTAACTGTTTCATTTCAACCAACGTGTTTTTTATATGCGTAAAAGAGGGTCCGCTTAATCATTAGGTAAGGTACACATATTAAACTTTGGGTGCTAATTGATTTAGAAGCTGCGCAGTGTCCGAAGATTCAGACATTTATTCAGCATCTCTCTAGGTTTTAGATCAAATGTACTATTGTGAGAAAGTGGCTCTGTATATACTGTTCCAAAATAGGTACAGGGTGTACAGAGTCCACAGTCCCCAGAGGTTTGGCAGAGGCTAAAGTTAGAAATAACCTTAGTCTCTAAAGTGGTAGCTTGGTCGAGCAGTAAGGCAGTATCAGAGGACAGTGTAAAGCATTTGTTGTACACACTCAGTCAGCGAAATGATTTCACACACTCAATAACTGAACTCTAGGCCAATGGTTTGTATAAAAAATATATGTCTGTTTTGTTTTAGAACCAACAATAGGAATTAAAATATACTTTCTCAGAATGAGATGCTTTATTTAAATACTTTTGCAATATGCAATTGGCTTTTGTAGAAAGTTATAAGTTGTTGCAATAGGCAACACAGTTTTAAACACAATAATGCATTGAGTTCAATGGAAATTTCAAGTTATTTGCAATAGATTACTTTCAGGATTACTTTAGAGATTCCAGGACTGGATCCTAGATTCAGTCCTGGGACAATACTTAGAAACAAGTGATAAAAGTCGACTTAGTTACTACTAGGATTTTTAAGTAATATTTTGCTATTTTAAAAGTTGACACTTAGAAGAAATTTAATAGAAAACAGTCAATGATTCCCTATGGAAGAAAATTCAAGCTGCAGGTATAGTATGTTCTCGTTACTTTTGTAATCCAGTACTGGGTGCCTAGACTCAGTACTGGGACCTTTATCCAAAACAGGTAAGTAATTAACTTTTCAGAAGTTATACGATTTTTAAAGAATATTTAAAGTTTGCAGAAATTGACACTGAAGAAATTTCACAGAAAAACAGTCAATGATTCCCTATGGAAGAAAATTGGGTTACTGGTAAGTACAGTTGTAAGTATTTTTCAGAGTCAGTGCTGGGCACCAAGATCCAGCACTGGGAGCTCTCATAATAGCAGGTGAGTATTTTCGTTTTCGTTACTCGGCTGATTTTTGGTGAATATTTTAAGTTTTGAAAACTCCACACTTTGAAGAAATTTTCAGAAGAAACCAGTCAATGTTACCCTATGGAGAAAATTGAGTTATCGGTTTAAAGGTAAGTACTCGACTGGCAGAGTTAAGGTTCTGGGCATAGACTCAGGGGTCTCCCAGGGTCAGGTAGGTAGACTTTTTTCACCCTCAGCGGCACAGGGGCAGCCGGGTGCAGAGAGAGTTAGGCCCAATGTTATCCTATGAGAGGTAGGGGGGCCTTGGTTGGTGGCTGCTGACTAGCAGGCTACGCGGCTGTGGGAGCTGGGCTCCTGGTCACTTGCTCAGGGCAAATGGGGAAGTAGATAGGTGTAGAGGTTACACTGCCAGGGCCACTCGGGCGGCTGGGTGCAGGGTGCTTTTGAGCTCTTGGGCGCTCAATTGATTTCAAAGGGAGAGCTCCGGTTTAGAAAAAGATTGCAAGCTCGGGGACGAAGATTCTTTAGGTGCCACCACCACTTCGAGAGGTAAGTTGGGTAGTTGGAGGATAGGTAGGTACCCAGGATTTGGGCACAGGGAGCCGCAGGGCGCCGGGTGCAGGGGTGCCTTTTGGTGTCGGGAAATCTTACTCTCTGTTGATCGCGTTGGGGGGGTACCTGGTTCTGAGGCTGCAGGTGTCGTCAGGAGCGTCTAGGGAAGTCCTTGGGTGCCGGACTCGGATTCACAGTCGTCGTGGGGTCGTCCTCGTGGTCTTTGGTCACTCCGGCACAGGCCAGGCTTGGCGGGTGCAGAGTGTGTAGGGTTCGCGGTTCCGGGCTGATGCCAGGGATTAGAAGTAGATTTTGAGTAGAGCCTCTACTCATGGGAGTCCCAGGGGCTTAGAGCCAAAAGGTAGCAAGGTCCTCCGGGGTTTGTGAGGTTGCTGGCCACAATAGATGCCGGGTTGGAGCAGGAGCAGGTTCGAGTGTCGCCAGGCCTGTAGGGCTGGGGCCAAAGCAGTTGGTGTCTTCCTCTTCTTAGCAGCTGCAGGGCAGGTCTTCTTTCTTCTTCCTCTTCTTTGTATTTCGGAATCTGGAATCTGGGGAAGGAAGGTTCAGGGTGCCCCTAAATACAAAATTTAGGGGCTTTACAGGTAGGCGAAGGGCAGGGACCAATGGGTCCCTGTCCTGGGGTGAGTACACCCCCTATTCAGCCACTCTCCTCTGGGAGGGGGGCAGCAGCCTAGTCCTGATTGGGTAGGGCCTCCCATCTTCAAGATGGCGAGCGCCCGGAGATGTGCTTCACCTCGCCTTCCCCACCTGAGGGGTGGGGCTGGCAGGCTGGCCCATCCCCTGTCCTTATTTGGGGTTTCCGGCCAAGCTTCCCGCCAGAGTGGGGGTTGCAAGTGGCCTGGGGAAGCTCACTGAGGCGGCATGCCTTTGAAGCTTCCCCCTGCCCATCCTGGGGGAGGAGATCTAGCATCTCGCCCAGGATGTGCATTGTTGCAGACCCAGGAGAGCAGGGGCTCTCCTACCCAGGGGTCCAGCAACATGTCTACTGTGTGGCAGCCTAGGCAGCCTCAGAACAGACGTGGATTGTAGGTTAGGTTTCAGGGGGCCTCTCTAAGATGCCCTCTGTGGTGCTTGGTACATTAAATACCATACTGGCATCAGTGTGGGTTTAATGTGCTGAGCAGTTTGATACCAAACTTCTCAGTCTTCTGTGCTGCCATTATAGTGCTGTGGAGTTCGTGTTTGACAAGCTCCCAGCACCATGTACTCTTAAATGGAAGCACTGCACTTACAGGGCCCAGGAATGGACCTGGGTACTGTAGGGGCACCGGGCTCCTGCCTCTGTGCCCACACCACTGGCATAGGGCACCCAGCTAGAGGGGTGGCTGATGTATGCCAGGGCAGTGAAGGTTGTGGGCATGGCACGCAGGGATGTGTGCCATGTCGATTCTCTGTTTTGTCTTGTACCCAGACACTCAGTCTGCCAGGGCAGTGTGTGTGTGTTAGGGTACAGGGCCTCTAAGGGTGGCACAATGAGTGCTGCAGCCCTTAGAGGCCTTCCCTGGTCACAAGGCCCTGGGTACCTAGGGTACCACTTACCAGGGGCTGACATGTGGCCAGGGTTTGCCAATTTTGTTTTGAGATTTTTGTTTTGGGAAGGAACATAGGCCCTGGGCTCCTGATTGGCAGGAGTCCAGGGCACACTCAGTCAAAGTACATTCAGCAATTCAGCAAAAAGTGGGGGCATACCATTCAAGAAAGATGGCACTTTCACACAACTATTTTGTCGGCTATTGAGTGAATAGCTGAGATTGTACACTCCTTTGTCCGCAGACTGATATGTATCCATTTACAAGAAAGGCATCTCGTATCCGGGTGAACAAGAGGCGCCAAAGTTAACTCTTGTAATATTCTAGAATAGTACACCTTTGGTTGCTTTCTTGCATTTAGGTACAAGAACTAGTTTTGGGAGGAGCCTGCTTGGGCTTAGGAGGATATGTGGTTGCATACATAATCATGTACTGATGACATCCCACATAGAGAGGGATGAAGGGAGGTGCCAAAGGAGGCTGTATAGTGAAATCTGCTAATTAGCATACGGAATCCCAGAGCCCAACGGGCACTTACCTGCAGAAGCAACAGAAGATAGAGTAGTACATATCATGTCTGGCTTTTGACTCGAGTGATAGAAAACATAGAAAGTATGCTTGCATATCTCTCTGATCGGTGCACGTTTCAAATTTGTCTCCCTGTAACAGACAAAAGTGTCACCGTTGTGGGACTGCTCATATCGCCTAGCTGATGTTATCTTTGAGCAGTGGCAGTATCGTAGCCAATGAGGTCTATCCGAGGTGTGATTATTGCTTATTGAAAACTTTACCCAATACCCCGCCATGTCAACTTGAAAAATAGTTGATATTGGCAATTTTTGATAGTTTCTATGGAGGCTGGATCAATTGTGTCAAAAGAAGATTGATTATACATCATTATAGTTATTTAGTAAGCAAAGAGGTGTAGATATTTTTCATAGAATGTCAATACTCATTGGTCAATATGTTTTTTTAACAACTGTTTTATTTCAACTAAAGTGTTTCTCATATCTGTGGAAAAGGGTCCTCTTAATCAATAGGTAAGGTACACGTATTAAACTTTGTGATCTAATTGTCTTGGAAGCTGCACAGTGTCCAAAGCTTCAGACATTCATTCAGCATCTCTCTAAGTAGCAGAGCTAATGTGCTATTTTGTCGGCTATTGAGTGAATAGCTGAGATTGTACACTCCTTTGTCGGCAGACTGATATGTATCCTTTTACAAGAAAGGCATCTTGTATCTGGGTGAACAAAGAGGTGCCAAAGTGAACTCTTGTAATATTCTAGAATAGTACTCCTTTGGTTGCTCTGCTTGCATTTAGGTACAATAACTCGTTTTGGAAGGAGCCAGATGGGGCTTAGGAGTATATGTGTTTGCATACAGAATCATGTACTGATGACATCACACATAGAGAGGGATGAAGGGAGGTGCCAAAGGAGGCTGTATAGTGAAATCTGCTAATTAGCATATGGAATCCCAGAGCCCAATGGGTACTTATCTGCAGAACCAACAGAAGATAAAGTAGTCCACCTGTTGTCTGGCTTTTGACCTGAGTGATAGAAAACATAGAAAGTATGCTTTCATATCTCTCTGATCAGTGCATATGTTCCAACTTTGTCTCCCTGTAAGAGACAAAAGTGTCACGATTGTGGGACTGCTCATATTGCCAATTGGACGTTATCTTTGAATAGTGGCAGTACTGTAACCAATGCAGTGTATCCGAGGTGTGATTGTTGCTTATTCAAAACTTTACGCAATACCCAGTCTTGTCAACTTGTACAACAGTTGTTGTTGGTAATTTAGGATAATCTTTACGGAGGCTAGATCAATTGTGTCAAAAAATGATTGATTATACATCAATGTATTTATTCAGTAAGAAAAAAGGTGTATATATTTTTCATAGAATATCAATACTCTTTGCTCGATATGTTTTTCATTAACTGTTTCATTTCAACCAACGTGTTTTTTATATGCGTAAAAGAGGGTCCGCTTAATCATTAGGTAAGGTACACATATTAAACTTTGGGTGCTAATTGATTTAGAAGCTGCACATTTCAACCAACGTGTTTTTTATATGCGTAAAAGAGGGTCCGCTTAATCATTAGGTAAGGTACACATATTAAACTTTGGGTGCTAATTGATTTAGAAGCTGCACAGTGTCCGAAGATTCAGACATTTATTCAGCATCTCTCTAGGTTTTAGATCAAATGTACTATTGTGAGAAAGTGGCTCTGTATATACTGTTCCAAAATAGGTACAGGGTGTACAGAGTCCACAGTCCCCAGAGGTTTGGCAGAGGCTAAAGTTAGAAATAACCTTAGTCTCTAAAGTGGTAGCTTGGTCGAGCAGTAAGGCAGTATCAGAGGACAGTGTAAAGCATTTGTTGTACACACTCAGTCAGCGAAATGATTTCACACACTCAATAACTGAACTCTAGGCCAATGGTTTGTATAAAAAATATATGTCTGTTTTGTTTTAGAACCAACAATAGGAATTAAAATATACTTTCTCAGAATGAGATGCTTTATTTAAATACTTTTGCAATATGCAATTGGCTTTTGTAGAAAGTTATAAGTTGTTGCAATAGGCAACACAGTTTTAAACACAATAATGCATTGAGTTCAATAGAAATTTCAAGTTATTTGCAATAGATTACTTTCAGGATTACTTTAGAGATTCCAGGACTGGATCCTAGATTCAGTCCTGGGACAATACTTAGAAACAAGTGATAAAAGTCGACTTAGTTACTACTAGGATTTTTAAGTAATATTTTGCTATTTTAAAAGTTGACACTTAGAAGAAATTTCATAGAAAACAGTCAATGATTCCCTATGGAAGAAAATTCAAGCTGCAGGTATAGTATGTTCTCGTTACTTTTGTAATCCAGTACTGGGTGCCTAGACTCAGTACTGGGACCTTTATCCAAAACAGGTAAGTAATTAACTTTTCAGAAGTTATACGATTTTTAAAGAATATTTAAAGTTTGCAGAAATTGACACTGAAGAAATTTCACAGAAAAACAGTCAATGATTCCCTATGGAAGAAAATTGGGTTACTGGTAAGTACAGTTGTAAGTATTTTTCAGAGTCAGTGCTGGGCACCAAGATCCAGCACTGGGAGCTCACCTAATAGCAGGTGAGTATTTTCCTTTTCGTTACTCGGCTGATTTTTGGTGAATTTCTAAGTTTTGAAAACTCCACACTTTGAAGAAATTTTCAGAAGAAACCAGTCAATGTTACCCTATGGAGAAAATTGAGTTATCGGTTTAAAGGTAAGTACTCGACTGGCAGAGTTAAGGTTCTGGGCATAGACTCAGGGGTCTCCCAGGGTCAGGTAGGTAGAGTGTTTTCACCCTCAGCGGCACAGGGGCAGCCGGGTGCAGAGAGAGTTAGGCCCAATGTTATCCTATGAGAGGTAGGGGGGGCCTTGGTTGGTGGCTGCTGACTAGCAGGCTACGCGGCTGTGGGAGCTGGGCTCCTGGTCACTTGCTCAGGGCAAATGGGGAAGTAGATAGGTGTAGAGGTTACACTGCCAGGGCCACTCGGGCGGCTGGGTGCAGGGTGCTTTTGAGCTCTTGGGTGCTCAATTGATTTCAATGGGAGAGCTCCGGTTTAGAAAAAGATTGCAAGCTCGGGGACGAAGATTCTTTAGGTGCCACCACCACTTCGAGAGGTAAGTTGGGTAGTTGGAGGATAGGTAGGTACCCAGGATTTGGGCACAGGGAGCCGCAGGGCGCCGGGTGCAGCGGTGCCTTTTGGTGTCGGGAAATCTTACCCTCTGTTGATCGCGTTGGGGGGGGTACCTGGTTCTGAGGCTGCAGGTGTCGTCAGGAGCGTCTAGGGAAGTCCTTGGGTGCCGGACTCGGGTTCACAGTCGTCGTGGGGTCGTCCTCGTGGTCTTTGGTCACTCCGGCACAGGCCAGGCTTGGCGGGTGCAGAGTGTGTAGGGTTCGCGGTTCCGGGCTGATGCCAGGGATTAGAAGTAGATTTTGAGTAGAGCCTCTACTCATGGGAGTCCCAGGGGCTTAGAGCCAAAAGGTAGCCAGGTCCTCCGGGGTTTGTGAGGTTGCTGGCCACAATAGATGCCGGGTTGGAGCAGGAGCAGGTTCGAGTGTCGCCAGGCCTGTAGGGCTGGGGCCAAAGCAGTTGGTGTCTTCCTCTTCTTAGCAGCTGCAGGGCAGGTCTTCTTTCTTCTTCCTCTTCTTTGTATTTCGGAATCTGGAATCTGGGGAAGGAAGGTTCAGGGTGCGCCTAAATACTAAATTTAGGGGCTTTACAGGTAGGCGAAGGGCAGGGACCAATGGGTCCCTGTCCTGGGGTGAGTACACCCCCTATTCAGCCACTCTCCTCTGGGAGGGGGGCAGCAGCCTAGTCCTGATTGGGTAGGGCCTCCCATCTTCAAGATGGCGAGCGCCCGGAGATGTGCTTCACCTCGCCTTCCCCACCTGAGGGGTGGAGTTGGCAGGCTGGCCCATCCCCTGTCCTTATTTGGGGTTTCCGGCCAAGCTTCCCGCCAGAGTGGGGGTTGCAAGTGGCCTGGGGAAGCTCACAGAGGCGGCATGCCTTTGAAGCTTCCCCATGCCCATCCTGGGGGAGGAGATCTAGCATCTCGCCCAGGATGTGCATTGTTGCAGACCCAGGAGAGCAGGGGCTCTCCTACCCAGGGGTCCAGCAACATGTCTGCTGTGTGGCAGCCTAGGCAGCCTCAGAACAGATGTGGATTGTAAATTAGGTTTCAGGGGGCCTCTCTAAGATGCCCTCTGTGGTGCTTGGTACATTAAATACCATACTGGCATCAGTGTGGGTTTAATGTGCTGAGCAGTTTGATACCAAACTTCTCAGTCTTCTGTGCTGCCATTATAGTGCTGTGGAGTTCGTGTTTGACAAGCTCCCAGCACCAGGTACTCTTAAATGGAAGCACTGCACTTACAGGGCCCAGGAATGGACCTGGGTACTGTAGGGGCACCGGGCTCCTGCCTCTGTGCCCACACCACTGGCATAGGGCACCCAGCTAGAGGGGTGGCTGATGTATGCCAGGGCAGTGAAGGTTGTGGGCATGGCACACAGGGATGTGTGCCATGTCGATTCTCTGTTTTGTCTTGTACCCAGACACTCAGCCTGCCAGGGCAGTGTGTGTGTGTTAGGGTACAGGGCCTCTAAGGGTGGCACAATGAGTGCTGCAGCCCTTAGAGGCCTTCCCTGGTCACAAGGCCCTGGGTACCTAGGGTACCACTTACCAGGGGCTGACATGTGGCCAGGGTTTGCCAATTTTGTTTTGAGATTTTTGTTTTGGGAAGGAACATAGGCCCTGGGCTCCTGATTGGCAGGAGTCCAGGGCACACTCAGTCAAAGTACATTCAGCAATTCAGCAAAAAGTGGGGGCATACCATTCAAGAAAGATGGCACTTTCACACAACTATTTTGTCGGCTATTGAGTGAATAGCTGAGATTGTACACTCCTTTGTCCGCAGACTGATATGTATCTATTTACAAGAAAGGCATCTCGTATCCGGGTGAACAAGAGGCGCCAAAGTTAACTCTTGTAATATTCTAGAATAGTACACCTTTGGTTGTTTCTTGCATTTAGGTACAAGAACTAGTTTTGGGAGGAGCCTGCTTGGGCTTAGGAGGATATGTGGTTGCATACATAATCATGTACTGATGACATCCCACATAGAGAGGGATGAAGGGAGGTGCCAAAGGAGGCTGTATAGTGAAATCTGCTAATTAGCATACGGAATCCCAGAGCCCAACGGGCACTTACCTGCAGAAGCAACAGAAGATAGAGTAGTACATATCATGTCTGGCTTTTGACTCGAGTGATAGAAAGCATAGAAAGTATGCTTGCATATCTCTCTGATCGGTGCACGTTTCAAATTTGTCTCCCTGTAACAGACAAAAGTGTCACCGTTGTGGGACTGCTCATATCGCCTAGCTGATGTTATCTTTGTGCAGTGGCAGTATCGTAGCCAATGAGGTCTATCCGAGACGTGATTATTGCTTATTGAAAACTTTACCCAATACCCCGCTATGTCAACTTGAAAAATAGTTGATATTGGCAATTTTTGATAGTCTCTATGGAGGCTGGATCAATTGTGTCAAAAGAAGATTGATTATACATCATTATAGTTATTTAGTAAGCAAAGAGGTGTAGATATTTTTCATAGAATGTCAATACTCATTGGTCAATATGTTTTTTTAACAACTGTTTTATTTCAACTAAAGTGTTTCTCATATCTGTGGAAAAGGGTCCTCTTAATCAATAGGTAAGGTACACGTATTAAACTTTGTGATCTAATTGTCTTGGAAGCTGCACAGTGTCCAAAGCTTCAGACATTCATTCAGCATCTCTCTAAGTAGCCGAGCTAATGTGCTATTTTGTCGGCTATTGAGTGAATAGCTGAGATTGTACACTCCTTTGTCGGCAGACTGATATGTATCCTTTTACAAGAAAGGCATCTTGTATCTGGGTGAACAAAGAGGTGCCAAAGTGAACTCTTGTAATATTCTAGAATAGTACTCCTTTGGTTGCTCTGCTTGCATTTGGGTACAATAACTCGTTTTGGAAGGAGCCAGATGGGGCTTAGGAGTATATGTGTTTGCATACAGAATCATGTACTGATGACATCACACATTGAGAGGGATGAAGGGAGGTGCCAAAGGAGGCTGTATAGTGAAATCTGCTAATTAGCATATGGAATCCCAGAGCCCAATGGATACTTATCTGCAGAACCAACAGAAGATAAAGTAGTCCACCTGTTGTCTGGCTTTTGACCTGAGTGATAGAAAACATAGAAAGTATGCTTGCATATCTCTCTGATCAGTGCATATGTTCCAACTTTGTCTCCCTGTAAGAGACAAAAGTGTCACGATTGTGGGACTGCTCATATTGCCAATTGGACGTTATCTTTGAATAGTGGCAGTATTGTAACCAATGCGGTGTATCCGAGGTGTGATTGTTGCTTATTCAAAACTTTACGCAATACCCAGTCTTGTCAAATTGAACAACAGTTGTTGTTGGTAATTTAGGATAATCTTTACGGAGGCTAGATCAATTGTGTCAAAAAATGATTGATTATACATCAATGTATTTATTCAGTAAGAAAAAAGGTGTAGATATTTTTCATAGAATATCAATACTCTTTGCTCGATATGTTTTTCATTAACTGTTTCATTTCAACCAACGTGTTTTTTATATGCGTAAAGGAGGGTCTGCTTAATCATTAGGTAAGGTACACATATTAAACTTTGGGTGCTAATTGATTTAGAAGCTGCGCAGTGTCCGAAGATTCAGACATTTATTCAGTATCTCTCTAGGTTTTAGATCAAATGTACTATTGTGAGAAAGTGGCTCTGTATATACTGTTCCAAAATAGGTACAGGGTGTACAGAGTCCACAGTCCCCAGAGGTTTGGCAGAGGCTAAAGTTAGAAATAACCTTAGTCTCTAAAGTGGTAGCTTGGTCGAGCAGTAAGGCAGTATCAGAGGACAGTGTAAAGCATTTGTTGTACACACTCAGTCAGCGAAATGATTTCACACACTCAATAACTGAACTCTAGGCCAATGGTTTGTATAAAAAATATATGTCTGTTTTGTTTTAGAACCAACAATAGGAATTAAAATATACTTTCTCAGAATGAGATGCTTTATTTAAATACTTTTGCAATATGCAATTGGCTTTTGTAGAAAGTTATAAGTTGTTGCAATAGGCAACACAGTTTTAAACACAATAATGCATTGAGTTCAATAGAAATTTCAAGTTATTTGCAATAGATTACTTTCAGGATTACTTTAGAGATTCCAGCACTGGATCCTAGATTCAGTCCTGGGACAATACTTAGAAACAAGTGATAAAAGTCGACTTAGTTACTACTAGGATTTTTAAGTAATATTTTGCTATTTTAAAAGTTGACAGAAGAAATTTCATAGAAAACAGTCAATGATTCCCTATGGAAGAAAATTCAAGCTGCAGGTATAGTATGTTCTCGTTACTTTTGTAATCCAGTACTGGGTGCCTAGACTCAGTACTGGGACCTTTATCCAAAACAGGTAAGTAATTAACTTTTCAGAAGTTATACGATTTTTAAAGAATATTTAAAGTTTGCAGAAATTGACACTGAAGAAATTTCACAGAAAAACAGTCAATGATTCCCTATGGAAGAAAATTGGGTTACTGGTAAGTACAGTTGTAAGTATTTTTCAGAGTCAGTGCTGGGCACCAAGATCCAGCACTGGGAGCTCACCTAATAGCAGGTGAGTATTTTCGTTTTCGTTACTCGGCTGATTTTTGGTGAATTTCTAAGTTTTGAAAACTCCACACTTTGAAGAAATTTTCAGAAGAAACCAGTCAATGTTACCCTATGGAGAAAATTGAGTTATCGGTTTAAAGGTAAGTACTCGACTGGCAGAGTTAAGGTTCTGGGCATAGACTCAGGGGTCTCCCAGGGTCAGGTAGGTAGAGTGTTTTCACCCTCAGCGGCACAGGGGCAGCCGGGTGCAGAGAGAGTTAGGCCCAATGTTATCCTATGAGAGGTAGGGGGGCCTTGGTTGGTGGCTGCTGACTAGCAGGCTACGCGGCTGTGGGAGCTGGGCTCCCGGTCACTTGCTCAGGGCAAATGGGGAAGTAGATAGGTGTAGAGGTTACACTGCCAGGGCCACTTGGGCGGCTGGGTGCAGGGTGCTTTTGAGCTCTTGGGTGCTCAATTGATTTCAATGGGAGAGCTCCGGTTTGGAAAAAGATTGCAAGCTCGGGAAGAAGATTCTTTAGGTGCCACCAACACTTCGAGAGGTAAGTTGGGTAGTTGGAGGATAGGTAGGTACCCAGGATTTGGGCACAGGGAGCCGCAGGGCGCCGGGTGCAGGGGTGCATTTTGGTGTCGGGAAATCTTACCCTCTGTTGATCGCGTTGGGGGGGTACCTGGTTCTGAGGCTGCAGGTGTCGTCAGGAGCGTCTAGGGAAGTCCTTGGGTGCCGGACTCGGGTTCACAGTCGTCGTGGGGTCGTCCTCGTGGTCTTTGGTCACTCCGGCACAGGCCAGGCTTGGCGGGTGCAGAGTGTTTAGGGTTCGCGGTTCCGGGCTGATGCCAGGGATTAGAAGTAGATTTTGAGTAGAGCCTCTACTCATGGGAGTCCCAGGGGCTTAGAGCCAAAAGGTAGCCAGGTCCTCCGGGGTTTGTGAGGTTGCTGGCCACAATAGATGCCGGGTTGGAGCAGGAGCAGGTTCGAGTGTCGCCAGGCCTGTAGGGCTGGGGCCAAAGCAGTTGGTGTCTTCCTCTTCTTAGCAGCTGCAGGGCAGGTCTTCTTTCTTCTTCCTCTTCTTTGTATTTCGGAATCTGGAATCTGGGGAAGGAAGGTTCAGGGTGCCCCTAAATACTAAATTTAGGGGCGTTACAGGTAGGCGAAGGGCAGGGACCAATGGGTCCCTGTCCTGGGGTGAGTACACCCCCTATTCAGCCACTCTCCTCTGGGAGGGGGGCAGCAGCCTAGTCCTGATTGGGTAGGGCCTCCCATCTTCAAGATGGCGAGCGCCCGGAGATGTGCTTCACCTCGCCTTCCCCACCTGAGGGGTGGAGTTGGCAGGCTGGCCCATCCCCTGTCCTTATTTGGGGTTTCCGGCCAAGCTTCCCGCCAGAGTGGGGGTTGCAAGTGGCCTGGGGAAGCTCACAGAGGCGGCATGCCTTTGAAGCTTCCCCATGCCCATCCTGGGGGAGGAGATCTAGCATCTCGCCCAGGATGTGCATTGTTGCAGACCCAGGAGAGCAGGGGCTCTCCTACCCAGGGGTCCAGCAACATGTCTGCTGTGTGGCAGCCTAGGCAGCCTCAGAACAGACGTGGATTGTAAATTAGGTTTCAGGGGGCCTCTCTAAGATGCCCTCTGTGATGCTTGGTACATTAAATACCATACTGGCATCAGTGTGGGTTTAATGTGCTGAGCAGTTTGATACCAAACTTCTCAGTCTTCTGTGCTGCCATTATAGTGCTGTGGAGTTCGTGTTTGACAAGCTCCCAGCACCAGGTACTCTTAAATGGAAGCACTGCACTTACAGGGCCCAGGAATGGACCTGGGTACTGTAGGGGCACCGGGCTCCTGCCTCTGTGCCCACACCACTGGCATAGGGCACCCAGCTAGAGGGGTGGCTGATGTATGCCAGGGCAGTGAAGGTTGTGGGCATGGCACACAGGGATGTGTGCCATGTCGATTCTCTGTTTTGTCTTGTACCCAGACACTCAGCCTGCCAGGGCAGTGTGTGTGTGTTAGGGTACAGGGCCTCTAAGGGTGGCACAATGAGTGCTGCAGCCCTTAGAGGCCTTCCCTGGTCACAAGGCCCTGGGTACCTAGGGTACCACTTACCAGGGGCTGACATGTGGCCAGGGTTTGCCAATTTTGTTTTGAGATTTTTGTTTTGGGAAGGAACATAGGCCCTGGGCTCCTGATTGGCAGGAGTCCAGGGCACACTCAGTCAAAGTACATTCAGCAATTCAGCAAAAAGTGGGGGCATACCATTCAAGAAAGATGGCACTTTCACACAACTATTTTGTCGGCTATTGAGTGAATAGCTGAGATTGTACACTCCTTTGTCCGCAGACTGATATGTATCCATTTACAAGAAAGGCATCTCGTATCCGGGTGAACAAGAGACGCCAAAGTTAACTCTTGTAATATTCTAGAATAGTACACCTTTGGTTGCTTTCTTGCATTTAGGTACAAGAACTAGTTTTGGGAGGAGCCTGCTTGGGCTTAGGAGGATATGTGGTTGCATACATAATCATGTACTGATGACATCCCACATAGAGAGGGATGAAGGGAGGTGCCAAAGGAGGCTGTATAGTGAAATCTGCTAATTAGCATACGGAATCCCAGAGCCCAACGGGCACTTACCTGCAGAAGCAACAGAAGATAGAGTAGTACATATCATGTCTGGCTTTTGACTCGAGTGATAGAAAACATAGAAAGTATGCTTGCATATCTCTCTGATCGGTGCACGTTTCAAATTTGTCTCCCTGTAACAGACAAAAGTGTCACCGTTGTGGGACTGCTCATATCGCCTAGCTGATGTTATCTTTGTGCAGTGGCAGTATCGTAGCCAATGAGGTCTATCCAAGGTGTGATTATTGCTTATTGAAAACTTTACCCAATACCCCGCCATGTCAACTTGAAAAATAGTTGATATTGGCAATTTTTGATAGTCTCTATGGAGGCTGGATCAATTGTGTCAAAAGAAGATTGATTATACATCATTATAGTTATTTAGTAAGCAAAGAGGTGTAGATATTTTTCATAGAATGTCAATACTCATTGGTCAATATGTTTTTTTAACAACTGTTTTATTTCAACTAAAGTGTTTCTCATATCTGTGGAAAAGGGTACTCTTAATCAATAGGTAAGGTACACTTATTAAACTTTGTGATCTAATTGTCTTGGAAGCTGCACAGTGTCCAAAGCTTCAGACATTCATTCAGCATCTCTCTAAGTAGCAGAGCTAATGTGCTATTTTGTCGGCTATTGAGTGAATAGCTGAGATTGTACACTCCTTTGTCGGCAGACTGATATGTATCCTTTTACAAGAAAGGCATCTTGTATCTGGGTGAACAAAGAGGTGCCAAAGTGAACTCTTGTAATATTCTAGAATAGTACTCCTTTGGTTGCTCTGCTTGCATTTAGGTACAATAACTCGTTTTGGAAGGAGCCAGATGGGGCTTAGGAGTATATGTGTTTGCATACAGAATCATGTACTGATGACATCACACATAGAGAGGGATGAAGGGAGGTGCCAAAGGAGGCTGCATAGTGAAATCTGCTAATTAGCATATGGAATCCCAGAGCCCAATGGGTACTTATCTGCAGAACCAACAGAAGATAAAGTAGTCCACCTGTTGTCTGGCTTTTGACCTGAGTGATAGAAAACATAGAAAGTATGCTTGCATATCTCTCTGATCAGTGCATATGTTCCAACTTTGTCTCCCTGTAAGAGACAAAAGTGTCACGATTGTGGGACTGCTCATATTGCCAATTGGAAGTTATCTTCAAATAGTGGCAGTATTGTAACCAATGCGGTGTATCCGAGGTGTGATTGTTGCTTATTCAAAACTTTACGCAATACCCAGTCTTGTCAACTTGAACAACAGTTGTTGTTGGTAATTTAGGATAATCTTTACGGAGGCTAGATCAATTGTGTCAAAAAATGATTGATTATACATCAATGTATTTATTCAGTAAGAAAAAAGGTGTAGATATTTTTCATAGAATATCAATACTCTTTGCTCGATATGTTTTTCATTAACTGTTTCATTTCAACCAACGTGTTTTTTATATGCGTAAAAGAGGGTCCGCTTAATCATTAGGTAAGGTACACATATTAAACTTTGGGTGCTAATTGATTTAGAAGCTGCGCAGTGTCCGAAGATTCAGACATTTATTCAGCATCTCTCTAGGTTTTAGATCAAATGTACTATTGTGAGAAAGTGGCTCTGTATATACTGTTCCAAAATAAGTACAGGGTGTACAGAGTCCACAGTCCCCAGAGGTTTGGCAGAGGCTAAAGTTAGAAATAACCTTAGTCTCTAAAGTGGTAGCTTGGTCGAGCAGTAAGGCAGTATCAGAGGACAGTGTAAAGCATTTGTTGTACACACTCAGTCAGCGAAATGATTTCACACACTCAATAACTGAACTCTAGGCCAATGGTTTGTATAAAAAATATATGTCTGTTTTGTTTTAGAACCAACAATAGGAATTAAAATATACTTTCTCAGAATGAGATGCTTTATTTAAATACTTTTGCAATATGCAATTGGCTTTTGTAGAAAGTTATAAGTTGTTGCAATAGGCAACACAGTTTTAAACACAATAATGCATTGAGTTCAATAGAAATTTCAAGTTATTTGCAATAGATTACTTTCAGGATTACTTTAGAGATTCCAGGACTGGATCCTAGATTCAGTCCTGGGACAATACTTAGAAACAAGTGATAAAAGTCGACTTAGTTACTACTAGGATTTTTAAGTAATATTTTGCTATTTTAAAAGTTGACACTTAGAAGAAATTTCATAGAAAACAGTCAATGATTCCCTATGGAAGAAAATTCAAGCTGCAGGTATAGTATGTTCTCGTTACTTTTGTAATCCAGTACTGGGTGCCTAGACTCAGTACTGCGACCTTTATCCAAAACAGGTAAGTAATTAACTTTTCAGAAGTTATACGATTTTTAAAGAATATTTAAAGTTTGCAGAAATTGACACTGAAGAAATTTCACAGAAAAACAGTCAATGATTCCCTATGGAAGAAAATTGGGTTACTGGTAAGTACAGTTGTAAGTATTTTTCAGAGTCAGTGCTGGGCACCAAGATCCAGCACTGGGAGCTCACCTAATAGCAGGTGAGTATTTTCGTTTTCGTTACTCGGCTGATTTTTGGTGAATTTCTAAGTTTTGAAAACTCCACACTTTGAAGAAATTTTCAGAAGAAACCAGTCAATGTTACCCTATGGAGAAAATTGAGTTATCGGTTTAAAGGTAAGTACTCGACTGGCAGAGTTAAGGTTCTGGGCATAGACTCAGGGGTCTCCCAGGGTCAGGTAGGTAGAGTGTTTTCACCCTCAGCGGCACAGGGGCAGCCGGGTGCAGAGAGAGTTAGGCCCAATGTTATCCTATGAGAGGTAGGGGGGGCCTTGGTTGGTGGCTGCTGACTAGCAGGCTACGCGGCTGTGGGAGCTGGGCTCCTGGTCACTTGCTCAGGGCAAATGGGGAAGTAGATAGGTGTAGAGGTTACACTGCCAGGGCCACTCGGGCGGCTGGGTGCAGGGTGCTTTTGAGCTCTTGGGTGCTCAATTGATTTCAATGGGAGAGCTCCGGTTTAGAAAAAGATTGCAAGCTCGGGGACGAAGATTCTTTAGGTGCCACCACCACTTCGAGAGGTAAGTTGGGTAGTTGGAGGATAGGTAGGTACCCAGGATTTGGGCACAGGGAGCCGCAGGGCGCCGGGTGCAGGGGTGCCTTTTGGTGTCGGGAAATCTTACCCTCTGTTGATCGCGTTGGGGGGGTACCTGGTTCTGAGGCTGCAGGTGTCGTCAGGAGCGTCTAGGGAAGTCCTTGGGTGCCGGACTCGGGTTCACAGTCGTCGTGGGGTCGTCCTCGTGGTCTTTGGTCACTCCGGCACAGGCCAGGCTTGGCGGGTGCAGAGTGTGTAGGGTTCGCGGTTCCGGGCTGATGCCAGGGATTAGAAGTAGATTTTGAGTAGAGCCTCTACTCATGGGAGTCCCAGGGGCTTAGAACCAAAAGGTAGCCAGGTCCTCCGGGGTTTGTGAGGTTGCTGGCCACAATAGATGCCGGGTTGGAGCAGGAGCAGGTTCGAGTGTCGCCAGGCCTGTAGGGCTGGGGCCAAAGCAGTTGGTGTCTTCCTCTTCTTAGCAGCTGCAGGGCAGGTCTTCTTTCTTCTTCCTCTTCTTTGTATTTCGGAATCTGGAATCTGGTGAAGGAAGGTTCAGGGTGCCCCTAAATACTAAATTTAGGGGCGTTACAGGTATGCGAAGGGCAGGGACCAATGGGTCCCTGTCCTGGGGTGAGTACACCCCCTATTCAGCCACTCTTCTCTGGGAGGGGGGCAGCAAACTAGTCCTGATTGGGTAGGGCCTCCCATCTTCAAGATGGCGAGCGCCCGGAGATGTGCTTCACCTCGCCTTCCCCACCTGAGGGGTGGAGTTGGCAGGCTGGCCCATCCCCTGTCCTTATTTGGGGTTTCCGGCCAAGCTTCCCGCCAGAGTGGGGGTTGCAAGTGGCCTGGGGAAGCTCACAGAGGCGGCATGCCTTTGAAGCTTCCCCATGCCCATCCTGGGGGAGGAGATCTAGCATCTCGCCCAGGATGTGCATTGTTGCAGACCCAGGAGAGCAGGGGCTCTCCTACCCAGGGGTCCAGCAACATGTCTGCTGTGTGGCAGCCTAGGCAGCCTCAGAACAGACGTGGATTGTAAATTAGGTTTCAGGGGGCCTCTCTAAGATGCCCTCTGTGGTGCTTGGTACATTAAATACCATACTGGCATCAGTGTGGGTTTAATGTGCTGAGCAGTTTGATACCAAACTTCTCAGTCTTCTGTGCTGCCATTATAGTGCTGTGGAGTTCGTGTTTGACAAGCTCCCAGCACCAGGTACTCTTAAATGGAAGCACTGCACTTACAGGGCCCAGGAATGGACCTGGGTACTGTAGGGGCACCGGGCTCCTGCCTCTGTGCCCACACCACTGGCATAGGGCACCCAGCTAGAGGGGTGGCTGATGTATGCCAGGGCAGTGAAGGTTGTGGGCATGGCACACAGGGATGTGTGCCATGTCGATTCTCTGTTTTGTCTTGTACCCAGACACTCAGCCTGCCAGGGCAGTGTGTGTGTGTTAGGGTACAGGGCCTCTAAGGGTGGCACAATGAGTGCTGCAGCCCTTAGAGGCCTTCCCTGGTCACAAGGCCCTGGGTACCTAGGGTACCACTTACCAGGGGCTGACATGTGGCCAGGGTTTGCCAATTTTGTTTTGAGATTTTTGTTTTGGGAAGGAACATAGGCCCTGGGCTCCTGATTGGCAGGAGTCCAGGGCACACTCAGTCAAAGTACATTCAGCAATTCAGCAAAAAGTGGGGGCATACCATTCAAGAAAGATGGCACTTTCACACAACTATTTTGTCGGCTATTGAGTGAATAGCTGAGATTGTACACTCCTTTGTCCGCAGACTGATATGTATCCATTTACAAGAAAGGCATCTCGTATCCGGGTGAACAAGAGGCGCCAAAGTTAACTCTTGTAATATTCTAGAATAGTACACCTTTGGTTGCTTTCTTGCATTTAGGTACAAGAACTAGTTTTGGGAGGAGCCTGCTTGGGCTTAGGAGGATATGTGGTTGCATACATAATCATGTACTGATGACATCCCACATAGAGAGGGATGAAGGGAGGTGCCAAAGGAGGCTGTATAGTGAAATCTGCTAATTGGCATACGGAATCCCAGAGCCCAACGGGCACTTACCTGCAGAAGCAACAGAAGATAGAGTAGTACATATCATGTCTGGCTTTTGACTCGAGTGATAGAAAACATAGAAAGTATGCTTGCATATCTCTCTGATCGGTGCACGTTTCAAATTTGTCTCCCTGTAACAGACAAAAGTGTCACCGTTGTGGGACTGCTCATATCGCCTAGCTGATGTTATCTTTGTGCAGTGGCAGTATCGTAGCCAATGAGGTCTATCCGAGGCGTGATTATTGCTTATTGAAAACTTTACCCAATACCCCGCCATGTCAACTTGAAAAATAGTTGATATTGGCAATTTTTGATAGTCTCTATGGAGGCTGGATCAATTGTGTCAAAAGAAGATTGATTATACATCATTATAGTTATTTAGTAAGCAAAGAGGTGTAGATATTTTTCATAGAATGTCAATACTCATTGGTCAATATGTTTTTTTAACAACTGTTTTATTTCAACTAAAGTGTTTCTCATATCTGTGGAAAAGGGTCCTCTTAATCAATAGGTAAGGTACACGTATTAAACTTTGTGATCTAATTGTCTTGGAAGCTGCACAGTGTCCAAAGCTTCAGACATTCATTCAGCATCTCTCTAAGTAGCAGAGCTAATGTGCTATTTTGTCGGCTATTGAGTGAATAGCTGAGATTGTACACTCCTTTGTCGGCAGACTGATATGTATCCTTTTACAAGAAAGGCATCTTGTATCTGGGTGAACAAAGAGGTGCCAAAGTGAACTCTTGTAATATTCTAGAATAGTACTCCTTTGGTTGCTCTGCTTGCATTTAGGTACAATAACTCGTTTTGGAAGGAGCCAGATGGGGCTTAGGAGTATATGTGTTTGCATACAGAATCATGTACTGATGACATCACACATAGAGAGGGATGAAGGGAGGTGCCAAAGGAGGCTGTATAGCGAAATCTGCTAATTAGCATATGGAATCCCAGAGCCCAATGGATACTTATCTGCAGAACTAACAGAAGATAAAGTAGTCCACCTGTTGTCTGGCTTTTGACCTGAGTGATAGAAAACATAGAAAGTATGCTTGCATATCTCTGTGATCAGTGCATATGTTCCAACTTTGTCTCCCTGTAAGAGACAAAAGTGTCACGATTGTGGGACTGCTCATATTGCCAATTGGACGTTATCTTTGAATAGTGGCAGTATTGTAATCAATGCGGTGTATCCGAGGTGTGATTGTTGCTTATTCAAAACTTTACGCAATACCCAGTCTTGTCAACTTGAACAACAGTTGTTGTTGGTAATTTAGGATAATCTTTACGGAGGCTAGATCAATTGTGTCAAAAAATGATTGATTATACATCAATGTATTTATTCAGTAAGAAAAAAGGTGTAGATATTTTTCATAGAATATCAATACTCTTTGCTCGATATGTTTTTCATTAACTGTTTCATTTCAACCAACGTGTTTTTTATATGCGTAAAGGAGGGTCTGCTTAATCATTAGGTAAGGTACACATATTAAACTTTGGGTGCTAATTGATTTAGAAGCTGCGCAGTGTCCGAAGATTCAGACATTTATTCAGTATCTCTCTAGGTTTTAGATCAAATGTACTATTGTGAGAAAGTGGCTCTGTATATACTGTTCCAAAATAGGTACAGGGTGTACAGAGTCCACAGTCCCCAGAGGTTTGGCAGAGGCTAAAGTTAGAAATAACCTTAGTCTCTAAAGTGGTAGCTTGGTCGAGCAGTAAGGCAGTATCAGAGGACAGTGTAAAGCATTTGTTGTACACACTCAGTCAGCGAAATGATTTCACACACTCAATAACTGAACTCTAGGCCAATGGTTTGTATAAAAAATATATGTCTGTTTTGTTTTAGAACCAACAATAGGAATTAAAATATACTTTCTCAGAATGAGATGCTTTATTTAAATACTTTTGCAATATGCAATTGGCTTTTGTAGAAAGTTATAAGTTGTTGCAATAGGCAACACAGTTTTAAACACAATAATGCATTGAGTTCAATAGAAATTTCAAGTTATTTGCAATAGATTACTTTCAGGATTACTTTAGAGATTCCAGGACTGGATCCTAGATTCAGTCCTGGGACAATACTTAGAAACAAGTGATAAAAGTCGACTTAGTTACTACTAGGATTTTTAAGTAATATTTTGCTATTTTAAAAGTTGACACTTAGAAGAAATTTCATAGAAAACAGTCAATGATTCCCTATGGAAGAAAATTCAAGCTGCAGGTATAGTATGTTCTCGTTACTTTTGTAATCCAGTACTGGGTGCCTAGACTCAGTACTGGGACCTTTATCCAAAACAGGTAAGTAATTAACTTTTCAGAAGTTATACGATTTTTAAAGAATATTTAAAGTTTGCAGAAATTGACACTGAAGAAATTTCACAGAAAAACAGTCAATGATTCCCTATGGAAGAAAATTGGGTTACTGGTAAGTACAGTTGTAAGTATTTTTCAGAGTCAGTGCTGGGCACCAAGATCCAGCACTGGGAGCTCACCTAATAGCAGGTGAGTATTTTCGTTTTCGTTACTCGGCTGATTTTTGGTGAATTTCTAAGTTTTGAAAACTCCACACTTTGAAGAAATTTTCAGAAGAAACCAGTCAATGTTACCCTATGGAGAAAATTGAGTTATCGGTTTAAAGGTAAGTACTCGACTGGCAGAGTTAAGGTTCTGGGCATAGACTCAGGGGTCTCCCAGGGTCAGGTAGGTAGAGTGTTGTCACCCTCAGCGGCACAGGGGCAGCCGGGTGCAGAGAGAGTTAGGCCCAATGTTATCCTATGAGAGGTAGGGGGGCCTTGGTTGGTGGCTGCTGACTAGCAGGCTACGCGGCTGTGGGAGCTGGGCTCCTGGTCACTTGCTCAGGGCAAATGGGGAAGTAGATAGGTGTAGAGGTTACACTGCCAGGGCCACTCGGGCGGCTGGGTGCAGGGTGCTTTTGAGCTCTTGGGTGCTCAATTGATTTCAATGGGAGAGCTCCGGTTTAGAAAAAGATTGCAAGCTCGGGGACGAAGATTCTTTAGGTGCCACCACCACTTCGAGAGGTAAGTTGGGTAGTTGGAGGATAGGTAGGTACCCAGGATTTGGGCACAGGGAGCCGCAGGGCGCCGGGTGCAGGGGTGCCTTTTGGTGTCGGGAAATCTTACCCTCTGTTGATCGCGTTGGGGGGGTACCTGGTTCTGAGGCTGCAGGTGTCGTCAGGAGCGTCTAGGGAAGTCCTTGGGTGCCGGACTCGGGTTCACAGTCGTCGTGGGGTCGTCCTCGTGGTCTTTGGTCACTCCGGCACAGGCCAGGCTTGGCGGGTGCAGAGTGTGTAGGGTTCGCGGTTCCGGGCTGATGCCAGGGATTAGAAGTAGATTTTGAGTAGAGCCTCTACTCATGGGAGTCCCAGGGGCTTAGAGCCAAAAGGTAGCCAGGTCCTCCGGGGTTTGTGAGGTTGCTGGCCACAATAGATGCCGGGTTGGAGCAGGAGCAGGTTCGAGTGTCGCCAGGCCTGTAGGGCTGGGGCCAAAGCAGTTGGTGTCTTCCTCTTCTTAGCAGCTGCAGGGCAGGTCTTCTTTCTTCTTCCTCTTCTTTGTATTTCGGAATCTGGAATCTGGGGAAGGAAGGTTCAGGGTGCCCCTAAATACTAAATTTAGGGGCGTTACAGGTAGGCGAAGGGCAGGGACCAATGGGTCCCTGTCCTGGGGTGAGTACACCCCCTATTCAGCCACTCTCCTCTGGGAGGGGGGCAGCAGCCTAGTCCTGATTGGGTAGGGCCTCCCATCTTCAAGATGGCGAGCGCCCGGAGATGTGCTTCACCTCGCCTTCCCCACCTGAGGGGTGGAGTTGGCAGGCTGGCCCATCCCCTGTCCTTATTTGGGGTTTCCGGCCAAGCTTCCCGCCAGAGTGGGGGTTGCAAGTGGCCTGGGGAAGCTCACAGAGGCGGCATGCCTTTGAAGCTTCCCCATGCCCATCCTGGGGGAGGAGATCTAGCATCTCGCCCAGGATGTGCATTGTTGCAGACCCAGGAGAGCAGGGGCTCTCCTACCCAGGGGTCCAGCAACATGTCTGCTGTGTGGCAGCCTAGGCAGCCTCAGAACAGACGTGGATTGTAAATTAGGTTTCAGGGGGCCTCTCTAAGATGCCCTCTGTGGTGCTTGGTACATTAAATACCATACTGGCATCAGTGTGGGTTTAATGTGCTGAGCAGTTTGATACCAAACTTCTCAGTCTTCTGTGCTGCCATTATAGTGCTGTGGAGTTCGTGTTTGACAAGCTCCCAGCACCAGGTACTCTTAAATGGAAGCACTGCACTTACAGGGCCCAGGAATGGACCTGGGTACTGTAGGGGCACCGGGCTCCTGCCTCTGTGCCCACACCACTGGCATAGGGCACCCAGCTAGAGGGGTGGCTGATGTATGCCAGGGCAGTGAAGGTTGTGGGCATGGCACACAGGGATGTGTGCCATGTCGATTCTCTGTTTTGTCTTGTACCCAGACACTCAGCCTGCCAGGGCAGTGTGTGTGTGTTAGGGTACAGGGCCTCTAAGGGTGGCACAATGAGTGCTGCAGCCCTTAGAGGCCTTCCCTGGTCACAAGGCCCTGGGTACCTAGGGTACCACTTACCAGGGGCTGACATGTGGCCAGGGTTTGCCAATTTTGTTTTGAGATTTTTGTTTTGGGAAGGAACATAGGCCCTGGGCTCCTGATTGGCAGGACTCCAGGGCACACTCAGTCAAAGTACATTCAGCAATTCAGCAAAAAGTGGGGGCATACCATTCAAGAAAGATGGCACTTTCACACAACTATTTTGTCGGCTATTGAGTGAATAGCTGAGATTGTACACTCCTTTGTCCGCAGACTGATATGTATCCATTTACAAGAAAGGCATCTCGTATCCGGGTGAACAAGAGACGCCAAAGTTAACTCTTGTAATATTCTAGAATAGTACACCTTTGGTTGCTTTCTTGCATTTAGGTACAAGAACTAGTTTTGGGAGGAGCCTGCTTGGGCTTAGGAGGATATGTGGTTGCATACATAATCATGTACTGATGACATCCCACATAGAGAGGGATGAAGGGAGGTGCCAAAGGAGGCTGTATAGTGAAATCTGCTAATTAGCATACGGAATCCCAGAGCCCAACGGGCACTTACCTGCAGAAGCAACAGATTATAGAGTAGTACATATCATGTCTGGCTTTTGACTCGAGTGATAGAAAACATAGAAAGTATGCTTGCATATCTCTCTGATCGGTGCACGTTTCAAATTTGTCTCCCTGTAACAGACAAAAGTGTCACCGTTGTGGGACTGCTCATATCGCCTAGCTGATGTTATCTTTGTGCAGTGGCAGTATCGTAGCCAATGAGGTCTATCCAAGGTGTGATTATTGCTTATTGAAAACTTTACCCAATACCCCGCCATGTCGACTTGAAAAATAGTTGATATTGGTAATTTTTGATAGTCTCTATGGAGGCTGGATCAATTGTGTCAAAAGAAGATTGATTATACATCATTATAGTTATTTAGTAAGCAAAGAGGTGTAGATATTTTTCATAGAATGTCAATACTCATTGGTCAATATGTTTTTTTAACAACTGTTTTATTTCAACTAAAGTGTTTCTCATATCTGTGGAAAAGGGTACTCTTAATCAATAGGTAAGGTACACTTATTAAACTTTGTGATCTAATTGTCTTGGAAGCTGCACAGTGTCCAAAGCTTCAGACATTCATTCAGCATCTCTCTAAGTAGCAGAGCTAATGTGCTATTTTGTCGGCTATTGAGTGAATAGCTGAGATTGTACACTCCTTTGTCGGCAGACTGATATGTATCCTTTTACAAGAAAGGCATCTTGTATCTGGGTGAACAAAGAGGTGCCAAAGTGAACTCTTGTAATATTCTAGAATAGTACTCCTTTGGTTGCTCTGCTTGCATTTAGGTACAATAACTCGTTTTGGAAGGAGCCAGATGGGGCTTAGGAGTATATGTGTTTGCATACAGAATCATGTACTGATGACATCACACATAGAGAGGGATGAAGGGAGGTGCCAAAGGAGGCTGCATAGTGAAATCTGCTAATTAGCATATGGAATCCCAGAGCCCAATGGGTACTTATCTGCAGAACCAACAGAAGATAAAGTAGTCCACCTGTTGTCTGGCTTTTGACCTGAGTGATAGAAAACATAGAAAGTATGCTTGCATATCTCTCTGATCAGTGCATATGTTCCAACTTTGTCTCCCTGTAAGAGACAAAAGTGTCACGATTGTGGGACTGCTCATATTGCCAATTGGACGTTATCTTTGAATAGTGGCAGTATTGTAACCAATGCGGTGTATCCGAGGTGTGATTGTTGCTTATTCAAAACTTTACGCAATACCCAGTCTTGTCAACTTGAACAACAGTTGTTGTTGGTAATTTAGGATAATCTTTACGGAGGCTAGATCAATTGTGTCAAAAAATGATTGATTATACATCAATGTATTTATTCAGTAAGAAAAAAGGTGTAGATATTTTTCATAGAATATCAATACTCTTTGCTCGATATGTTTTTCATTAACTGTTTCATTTCAACCAACGTGTTTTTTATATGCGTAAAAGAGGGTCCGCTTAATCATTAGGTAAGGTACACATATTAAACTTTGGGTGCTAATTGATTTAGAAGCTGCGCAGTGTCCGAAGATTCAGACATTTATTCAGCATCTCTCTAGGTTTTAGATCAAATGTACTATTGTGAGAAAGTGGCTCTGTATATACTGTTCCAAAATAAGTACAGGGTGTACAGAGTCCACAGTCCCCAGAGGTTTGGCAGAGGCTAAAGTTAGAAATAACCTTAGTCTCTAAAGTGGTAGCTTGGTCGAGCAGTAAGGCAGTATCAGAGGACAGTGTAAAGCATTTGTTGTACACACTCAGTCAGCGAAATGATTTCACACACTCAATAACTGAACTCTAGGCCAATGGTTTGTATAAAAAAGATATGTCTGTTTTGTTTTAGAACCAACAATAGGAATTAAAATATACTTTCTCAGAATGAGATGTTTTATTTAAATACTTTTGCAATATGCAATTGGCTTTTGTAGAAAGTTATAAGTTGTTGCAATAGGCAACACAGTTTTAAACACAATAATGCATTGAGTTCAATGGAAATTTCAAGTTATTTGCAATAGATTACTTTCAGGATTACTTTAGAGATTCCAGGACTGGATCCTAGATTCAGTCCTGGGACAATACTTAGAAACAAGTGATAAAAGTCGACTTAGTTACTACTAGGATTTTTAAGTAATATTTTGCTATTTTAAAAGTTGACACTTAGAAGAAATTTCATAGAAAACAGTCAATGATTCCCTCTGGAAGAAAATTCAAGCTGCAGGTATAGTATGTTCTCGTTACTTTTGTAATCCAGTACTGGGTGCCTAGACTCAGTACTGGGACCTTTATCCAAAACAGGTAAGTAATTAACTTTTCAGAAGTTATACGATTTTTAAAGAATATTTAAAGTTTGCAGAAATTGACACTGAAGAAATTTCACAGAAAAACAGTCAATGATTCCCTATGGAAGAAAATTGGGTTACTGGTAAGTACAGTTGTAAGTATTTTTCAGAGTCAGTGCTGGGCACCAAGATCCAGCACTGGGAGCTCACCTAATAGCAGGTGAGTATTTTCGTTTTCGTTACTCGGCTGATTTTTGGTGAATTTCTAAGTTTTGAAAACTCCACACTTTGAAGAAATTTTCAGAAGAAACCAGTCAATGTTACCCTATGGAGAAAATTGAGTTATCGGTTTAAAGGTAAGTACTCGACTGGCAGAGTTAAGGTTCTGGGCATAGACTCAGGGGTCTCCCAGGGTCAGGTAGGTAGAGTGTTTTCACCCTCAGCGGCACAGGGGCAGCCGGGTGCAGAGAGAGTTAGGCCCAATGTTATCCTATGAGAGGTAGGGGGGGCCTTGGTTGGTGGCTGCTGACTAGCAGGCTACGCGGCTGTGGGAGCTGGGCTCCTGGTCACTTGCTCAGGGCAAATGGGGAAGTAGATAGGTGTAGAGGTTACACTGCCAGGGCCACTCGGGCGGCTGGGTGCAGGGTGCTTTTGAGCTCTTGGGTGCTCAATTGATTTCAATGGGAGAGCTCCGGTTTAGAAAAAGATTGCAAGCTCGGGGACGAAGATTCTTTAGGTGCCACCACCACTTCGAGAGGTAAGTTGGGTAGTTGGAGGATAGGTAGGTACCCAGGATTTGGGCACAGGGAGCCGCAGGGCGCCGGGTGCAGGGGTGCCTTTTGGTGTCGGGAAATCTTACCCTCTGTTGATCGCGTTGGGGGGGTACCTGGTTCTGAGGCTGCAGGTGTCGTCAGGAGCGTCTAGGGAAGTCCTTGGGTGCCGGACTCGGGTTCACAGTCGTCGTGGGGTCGTCCTCGTGGTCTTTGGTCACTCCGGCACAGGCCAGGCTTGGCGGGTGCAGAGTGTGTAGGGTTCGCGGTTCCGGGCTGATGCCAGGGATTAGAAGTAGATTTTGAGTAGAGCCTCTACTCATGGGAGTCCCAGGGGCTTAGAACCAAAAGGTAGCCAGGTCCTCCGGGGTTTGTGAGGTTGCTGGCCACAATAGATGCCGGGTTGGAGCAGGAGCAGGTTCGAGTGTCGCCAGGCCTGTAGGGCTGGGGCCAAAGCAGTTGGTGTCTTCCTCTTCTTAGCAGCTGCAGGGCAGGTCTTCTTTCTTCTTCCTCTTCTTTGTATTTCGGAATCTGGAATCTGGTGAAGGAAGGTTCAGGGTGCCCCTAAATACTAAATTTAGGGGCGTTACAGGTATGCGAAGGGCAGGGACCAATGGGTCCCTGTCCTGGGGTGAGTACACCCCCTATTCAGCCACTCTTCTCTGGGAGGGGGGCAGCAAACTAGTCCTGATTGGGTAGGGCCTCCCATCTTCAAGATGGCGAGCGCCCGGAGATGTGCTTCACCTCGCCTTCCCCACCTGAGGGGTGGAGTTGGCAGGCTGGCCCATCCCCTGTCCTTATTTGGGGTTTCCGGCCAAGCTTCCCGCCAGAGTGGGGGTTGCAAGTGGCCTGGGGAAGCTCACAGAGGCGGCATGCCTTTGAAGCTTCCCCATGCCCATCCTGGGGGAGGAGATCTAGCATCTCGCCCAGGATGTGCATTGTTGCAGACCCAGGAGAGCAGGGGCTCTCCTACCCAGGGGTCCAGCAACATGTCTGCTGTGTGGCAGCCTAGGCAGCCTCAGAACAGACGTGGATTGTAAATTAGGTTTCAGGGGGCCTCTCTAAGATGCCCTCTGTGGTGCTTGGTACATTAAATACCATACTGGCATCAGTGTGGGTTTAATGTGCTGAGCAGTTTGATACCAAACTTCTCAGTCTTCTGTGCTGCCATTATAGTGCTGTGGAGTTCGTGTTTGACAAGCTCCCAGCACCAGGTACTCTTAAATGGAAGCACTGCACTTACAGGGCCCAGGAATGGACCTGGGTACTGTAGGGGCACCGGGCTCCTGCCTCTGTGCCCACACCACTGGCATAGGGCACCCAGCTAGAGGGGTGGCTGATGTATGCCAGGGCAGTGAAGGTTGTGGGCATGGCACACAGGGATGTGTGCCATGTCGATTCTCTGTTTTGTCTTGTACCCAGACACTCAGCCTGCCAGGGCAGTGTGTGTGTGTTAGGGTACAGGGCCTCTAAGGGTGGCACAATGAGTGCTGCAGCCCTTAGAGGCCTTCCCTGGTCACAAGGCCCTGGGTACCTAGGGTACCACTTACCAGGGGCTGACATGTGGCCAGGGTTTGCCAATTTTGTTTTGAGATTTTTGTTTTGGGAAGGAACATAGGCCCTGGGCTCCTGATTGGCAGGAGTCCAGGGCACACTCAGTCAAAGTACATTCAGCAATTCAGCAAAAAGTGGGGGCATACCATTCAAGAAAGATGGCACTTTCACACAACTATTTTGTCGGCTATTGAGTGAATAGCTGAGATTGTACACTCCTTTGTCCGCAGACTGATATGTATCCATTTACAAGAAAGGCATCTCGTATCCGGGTGAACAAGAGGCGCCAAAGTTAACTCTTGTAATATTCTAGAATAGTACACCTTTGGTTGCTTTCTTGCATTTAGGTACAAGAACTAGTTTTGGGAGGAGCCTGCTTGGGCTTAGGAGGATATGTGGTTGCATACATAATCATGTACTGATGACATCCCACATAGAGAGGGATGAAGGGAGGTGCCAAAGGAGGCTGTATAGTGAAATCTGCTAATTGGCATACGGAATCCCAGAGCCCAACGGGCACTTACCTGCAGAAGCAACAGAAGATAGAGTAGTACATATCATGTCTGGCTTTTGACTCGAGTGATAGAAAACATAGAAAGTATGCTTGCATATCTCTCTGATCGGTGCACGTTTCAAATTTGTCTCCCTGTAACAGACAAAAGTGTCACCGTTGTGGGACTGCTCATATCGCCTAGCTGATGTTATCTTTGTGCAGTGGCAGTATCGTAGCCAATGAGGTCTATCCGAGGCGTGATTATTGCTTATTGAAAACTTTACCCAATACCCCGCCATGTCAACTTGAAAAATAGTTGATATTGGCAATTTTTGATAGTCTCTATGGAGGCTGGATCAATTGTGTCAAAAGAAGATTGATTATACATCATTATAGTTATTTAGTAAGCAAAGAGGTGTAGATATTTTTCATAGAATGTCAATACTCATTGGTCAATATGTTTTTTTAACAACTGTTTTATTTCAACTAAAGTGTTTCTCATATCTGTGGAAAAGGGTCCTCTTAATCAATAGGTAAGGTACACGTATTAAACTTTGTGATCTAATTGTCTTGGAAGCTGCACAGTGTCCAAAGCTTCAGACATTCATTCAGCATCTCTCTAAGTAGCAGAGCTAATGTGCTATTTTGTCGGCTATTGAGTGAATAGCTGAGATTGTACACTCCTTTGTCGGCAGACTGATATGTATCCTTTTACAAGAAAGGCATCTTGTATCTGGGTGAACAAAGAGGTGCCAAAGTGAACTCTTGTAATATTCTAGAATAGTACTCCTTTGGTTGCTCTGCTTGCATTTAGGTACAATAACTCGTTTTGGAAGGAGCCAGATGGGGCTTAGGAGTATATGTGTTTGCATACAGAATCATGTACTGATGACATCACACATAGAGAGGGATGAAGGGAGGTGCCAAAGGAGGCTGTATAGCGAAATCTGCTAATTAGCATATGGAATCCCAGAGCCCAATGGATACTTATCTGCAGAACTAACAGAAGATAAAGTAGTCCACCTGTTGTCTGGCTTTTGACCTGAGTGATAGAAAACATAGAAAGTATGCTTGCATATCTCTGTGATCAGTGCATATGTTCCAACTTTGTCTCCCTGTAAGAGACAAAAGTGTCACGATTGTGGGACTGCTCATATTGCCAATTGGACGTTATCTTTGAATAGTGGCAGTATTGTAATCAATGCGGTGTATCCGAGGTGTGATTGTTGCTTATTCAAAACTTTACGCAATACCCAGTCTTGTCAACTTGAACAACAGTTGTTGTTGGTAATTTAGGATAATCTTTACGGAGGCTAGATCAATTGTGTCAAAAAATGATTGATTATACATCAATGTATTTATTCAGTAAGAAAAAAGGTGTAGATATTTTTCATAGAATATCAATACTCTTTGCTCGATATGTTTTTCATTAACTGTTTCATTTCAACCAACGTGTTTTTTATATGCGTAAAGGAGGGTCTGCTTAATCATTAGGTAAGGTACACATATTAAACTTTGGGTGCTAATTGATTTAGAAGCTGCGCAGTGTCCGAAGATTCAGACATTTATTCAGTATCTCTCTAGGTTTTAGATCAAATGTACTATTGTGAGAAAGTGGCTCTGTATATACTGTTCCAAAATAGGTACAGGGTGTACAGAGTCCACAGTCCCCAGAGGTTTGGCAGAGGCTAAAGTTAGAAATAACCTTAGTCTCTAAAGTGGTAGCTTGGTCGAGCAGTAAGGCAGTATCAGAGGACAGTGTAAAGCATTTGTTGTACACACTCAGTCAGCGAAATGATTTCACACACTCAATAACTGAACTCTAGGCCAATGGTTTGTATAAAAAATATATGTCTGTTTTGTTTTAGAACCAACAATAGGAATTAAAATATACTTTCTCAGAATGAGATGCTTTATTTAAATACTTTTGCAATATGCAATTGGCTTTTGTAGAAAGTTATAAGTTGTTGCAATAGGCAACACAGTTTTAAACACAATAATGCATTGAGTTCAATAGAAATTTCAAGTTATTTGCAATAGATTACTTTCAGGATTACTTTAGAGATTCCAGGACTGGATCCTAGATTCAGTCCTGGGACAATACTTAGAAACAAGTGATAAAAGTCGACTTAGTTACTACTAGGATTTTTAAGTAATATTTTGCTATTTTAAAAGTTGACACTTAGAAGAAATTTCATAGAAAACAGTCAATGATTCCCTATGGAAGAAAATTCAAGCTGCAGGTATAGTATGTTCTCGTTACTTTTGTAATCCAGTACTGGGTGCCTAGACTCAGTACTGGGACCTTTATCCAAAACAGGTAAGTAATTAACTTTTCAGAAGTTATACGATTTTTAAAGAATATTTAAAGTTTGCAGAAATTGACACTGAAGAAATTTCACAGAAAAACAGTCAATGATTCCCTATGGAAGAAAATTGGGTTACTGGTAAGTACAGTTGTAAGTATTTTTCAGAGTCAGTGCTGGGCACCAAGATCCAGCACTGGGAGCTCACCTAATAGCAGGTGAGTATTTTCGTTTTCGTTACTCGGCTGATTTTTGGTGAATTTCTAAGTTTTGAAAACTCCACACTTTGAAGAAATTTTCAGAAGAAACCAGTCAATGTTACCCTATGGAGAAAATTGAGTTATCGGTTTAAAGGTAAGTACTCGACTGGCAGAGTTAAGGTTCTGGGCATAGACTCAGGGGTCTCCCAGGGTCAGGTAGGTAGAGTGTTGTCACCCTCAGCGGCACAGGGGCAGCCGGGTGCAGAGAGAGTTAGGCCCAATGTTATCCTATGAGAGGTAGGGGGGCCTTGGTTGGTGGCTGCTGACTAGCAGGCTACGCGGCTGTGGGAGCTGGGCTCCTGGTCACTTGCTCAGGGCAAATGGGGAAGTAGATAGGTGTAGAGGTTACACTGCCAGGGCCACTCGGGCGGCTGGGTGCAGGGTGCTTTTGAGCTCTTGGGTGCTCAATTGATTTCAATGGGAGAGCTCCGGTTTAGAAAAAGATTGCAAGCTCGGGGACGAAGATTCTTTAGGTGCCACCACCACTTCGAGAGGTAAGTTGGGTAGTTGGAGGATAGGTAGGTACCCAGGATTTGGGCACAGGGAGCCGCAGGGCGCCGGGTGCAGGGGTGCCTTTTGGTGTCGGGAAATCTTACCCTCTGTTGATCGCGTTGGGGGGGTACCTGGTTCTGAGGCTGCAGGTGTCGTCAGGAGCGTCTAGGGAAGTCCTTGGGTGCCGGACTCGGGTTCACAGTCGTCGTGGGGTCGTCCTCGTGGTCTTTGGTCACTCCGGCACAGGCCAGGCTTGGCGGGTGCAGAGTGTGTAGGGTTCGCGGTTCCGGGCTGATGCCAGGGATTAGAAGTAGATTTTGAGTAGAGCCTCTACTCATGGGAGTCCCAGGGGCTTAGAGCCAAAAGGTAGCCAGGTCCTCCGGGGTTTGTGAGGTTGCTGGCCACAATAGATGCCGGGTTGGAGCAGGAGCAGGTTCGAGTGTCGCCAGGCCTGTAGGGCTGGGGCCAAAGCAGTTGGTGTCTTCCTCTTCTTAGCAGCTGCAGGGCAGGTCTTCTTTCTTCTTCCTCTTCTTTGTATTTCGGAATCTGGAATCTGGGGAAGGAAGGTTCAGGGTGCCCCTAAATACTAAATTTAGGGGCGTTACAGGTAGGCGAAGGGCAGGGACCAATGGGTCCCTGTCCTGGGGTGAGTACACCCCCTATTCAGCCACTCTCCTCTGGGAGGGGGGCAGCAGCCTAGTCCTGATTGGGTAGGGCCTCCCATCTTCAAGATGGCGAGCGCCCGGAGATGTGCTTCACCTCGCCTTCCCCACCTGAGGGGTGGAGTTGGCAGGCTGGCCCATCCCCTGTCCTTATTTGGGGTTTCCGGCCAAGCTTCCCGCCAGAGTGGGGGTTGCAAGTGGCCTGGGGAAGCTCACAGAGGCGGCATGCCTTTGAAGCTTCCCCATGCCCATCCTGGGGGAGGAGATCTAGCATCTCGCCCAGGATGTGCATTGTTGCAGACCCAGGAGAGCAGGGGCTCTCCTACCCAGGGGTCCAGCAACATGTCTGCTGTGTGGCAGCCTAGGCAGCCTCAGAACAGACGTGGATTGTAAATTAGGTTTCAGGGGGCCTCTCTAAGATGCCCTCTGTGGTGCTTGGTACATTAAATACCATACTGGCATCAGTGTGGGTTTAATGTGCTGAGCAGTTTGATACCAAACTTCTCAGTCTTCTGTGCTGCCATTATAGTGCTGTGGAGTTCGTGTTTGACAAGCTCCCAGCACCAGGTACTCTTAAATGGAAGCACTGCACTTACAGGGCCCAGGAATGGACCTGGGTACTGTAGGGGCACCGGGCTCCTGCCTCTGTGCCCACACCACTGGCATAGGGCACCCAGCTAGAGGGGTGGCTGATGTATGCCAGGGCAGTGAAGGTTGTGGGCATGGCACACAGGGATGTGTGCCATGTCGATTCTCTGTTTTGTCTTGTACCCAGACACTCAGCCTGCCAGGGCAGTGTGTGTGTGTTAGGGTACAGGGCCTCTAAGGGTGGCACAATGAGTGCTGCAGCCCTTAGAGGCCTTCCCTGGTCACAAGGCCCTGGGTACCTAGGGTACCACTTACCAGGGGCTGACATGTGGCCAGGGTTTGCCAATTTTGTTTTGAGATTTTTGTTTTGGGAAGGAACATAGGCCCTGGGCTCCTGATTGGCAGGACTCCAGGGCACACTCAGTCAAAGTACATTCAGCAATTCAGCAAAAAGTGGGGGCATACCATTCAAGAAAGATGGCACTTTCACACAACTATTTTGTCGGCTATTGAGTGAATAGCTGAGATTGTACACTCCTTTGTCCGCAGACTGATATGTATCCATTTACAAGAAAGGCATCTCGTATCCGGGTGAACAAGAGACGCCAAAGTTAACTCTTGTAATATTCTAGAATAGTACACCTTTGGTTGCTTTCTTGCATTTAGGTACAAGAACTAGTTTTGGGAGGAGCCTGCTTGGGCTTAGGAGGATATGTGGTTGCATACATAATCATGTACTGATGACATCCCACATAGAGAGGGATGAAGGGAGGTGCCAAAGGAGGCTGTATAGTCAAATCTGCTAATTAGCATACGGAATCCCAGAGCCCAACGGGCACTTACCTGCAGAAGCAACAGATTATAGAGTAGTACATATCATGTCTGGCTTTTGACTCGAGTGATAGAAAACATAGAAAGTATGCTTGCATATCTCTCTGATCGGTGCACGTTTCAAATTTGTCTCCCTGTAACAGACAAAAGTGTCACCGTTGTGGGACTGCTCATATCGCCTAGCTGATGTTATCTTTGTGCAGTGGCAGTATCGTAGCCAATGAGGTCTATCCAAGGTGTGATTATTGCTTATTGAAAACTTTACCCAATACCCCGCCATGTCGACTTGAAAAATAGTTGATATTGGTAATTTTTGATAGTCTCTATGGAGGCTGGATCAATTGTGTCAAAAGAAGATTGATTATACATCATTATAGTTATTTAGTAAGCAAAGAGGTGTAGATATTTTTCATAGAATGTCAATACTCATTGGTCAATATGTTTTTTTAACAACTGTTTTATTTCAACTAAAGTGTTTCTCATATCTGTGGAAAAGGGTACTCTTAATCAATAGGTAAGGTACACTTATTAAACTTTGTGATCTAATTGTCTTGGAAGCTGCACAGTGTCCAAAGCTTCAGACATTCATTCAGCATCTCTCTAAGTAGCAGAGCTAATGTGCTATTTTGTCGGCTATTGAGTGAATAGCTGAGATTGTACACTCCTTTGTCGGCAGACTGATATGTATCCTTTTACAAGAAAGGCATCTTGTATCTGGGTGAACAAAGAGGTGCCAAAGTGAACTCTTGTAATATTCTAGAATAGTACTCCTTTGGTTGCTCTGCTTGCATTTAGGTACAATAACTCGTTTTGGAAGGAGCCAGATGGGGCTTAGGAGTATATGTGTTTGCATACAGAATCATGTACTGATGACATCACACATAGAGAGGGATGAAGGGAGGTGCCAAAGGAGGCTGCATAGTGAAATCTGCTAATTAGCATATGGAATCCCAGAGCCCAATGGGTACTTATCTGCAGAACCAACAGAAGATAAAGTAGTCCACCTGTTGTCTGGCTTTTGACCTGAGTGATAGAAAACATAGAAAGTATGCTTGCATATCTCTCTGATCAGTGCATATGTTCCAACTTTGTCTCCCTGTAAGAGACAAAAGTGTCACGATTGTGGGACTGCTCATATTGCCAATTGGACGTTATCTTTGAATAGTGGCAGTATTGTAACCAATGCGGTGTATCCGAGGTGTGATTGTTGCTTATTCAAAACTTTACGCAATACCCAGTCTTGTCAACTTGAACAACAGTTGTTGTTGGTAATTTAGGATAATCTTTACGGAGGCTAGATCAATTGTGTCAAAAAATGATTGATTATACATCAATGTATTTATTCAGTAAGAAAAAAGGTGTAGATATTTTTCATAGAATATCAATACTCTTTGCTCGATATGTTTTTCATTAACTGTTTCATTTCAACCAACGTGTTTTTTATATGCGTAAAAGAGGGTCCGCTTAATCATTAGGTAAGGTACACATATTAAACTTTGGGTGCTAATTGATTTAGAAGCTGCGCAGTGTCCGAAGATTCAGACATTTATTCAGCATCTCTCTAGGTTTTAGATCAAATGTACTATTGTGAGAAAGTGGCTCTGTATATACTGTTCCAAAATAAGTACAGGGTGTACAGAGTCCACAGTCCCCAGAGGTTTGGCAGAGGCTAAAGTTAGAAATAACCTTAGTCTCTAAAGTGGTAGCTTGGTCGAGCAGTAAGGCAGTATCAGAGGACAGTGTAAAGCATTTGTTGTACACACTCAGTCAGCGAAATGATTTCACACACTCAATAACTGAACTCTAGGCCAATGGTTTGTATAAAAAAGATATGTCTGTTTTGTTTTAGAACCAACAATAGGAATTAAAATATACTTTCTCAGAATGAGATGTTTTATTTAAATACTTTTGCAATATGCAATTGGCTTTTGTAGAAAGTTATAAGTTGTTGCAATAGGCAACACAGTTTTAAACACAATAATGCATTGAGTTCAATGGAAATTTCAAGTTATTTGCAATAGATTACTTTCAGGATTACTTTAGAGATTCCAGGACTGGATCCTAGATTCAGTCCTGGGACAATACTTAGAAACAAGTGATAAAAGTCGACTTAGTTACTACTAGGATTTTTAAGTAATATTTTGCTATTTTAAAAGTTGACACTTAGAAGAAATTTCATAGAAAACAGTCAATGATTCCCTCTGGAAGAAAATTCAAGCTGCAGGTATAGTATGTTCTCGTTACTTTTGTAATCCAGTACTGGGTGCCTAGACTCAGTACTGGGACCTTTATCCAAAACAGGTAAGTAATTAACTTTTCAGAAGTTATACGATTTTTAAAGAATATTTAAAGTTTGCAGAAATTGACACTGAAGAAATTTCACAGAAAAACAGTCAATGATTCCCTATGGAAGAAAATTGGGTTACTGGTAAGTACAGTTGTAAGTATTTTTCAGAGTCAGTGCTGGGCACCAAGATCCAGCACTGGGAGCTCACCTAATAGCAGGTGAGTATTTTCGTTTTCGTTACTCGGCTGATTTTTGGTGAATTTCTAAGTTTTGAAAACTCCACACTTTGAAGAAATTTTCAGAAGAAACCAGTCAATGTTACCCTATGGAGAAAATTGAGTTATCGGTTTAAAGGTAAGTACTCGACTGGCAGAGTTAAGGTTCTGGGCATAGACTCAGGGGTCTCCCAGGGTCAGGTAGGTAGAGTGTTGTCACCCTCAGCGGCACAGGGGCAGCCGGGAGCAGAGAGAGTTAGGCCCAATGTTATCCTATGAGAGGTAGGGGGGCCTTGGTTGGTGGCTGCTGACTAGCAGGCTACGCGGCTGTGGGAGCTGGGCTCCTGGTCACTTGCTCAGGGCAAATGGGGAAGTAGATAGGTGTAGAGGTTACACTGCCAGGGCCACTCGGGCGGCTGGGTGCAGGGTGCTTTTGAGCTCTTGGGTGCTCAATTGATTTCAATGGGAGAGCTCCGGTTTAGAAAAAGATTGCAAGCTCGGGGACGAAGATTCTTTAGGTGCCACCACCACTTCGAGAGGTAAGTTGGGTAGTTGGAGGATAGGTAGGTACCCAGGATTTGGGCACAGGGAGCCGCAGGGCGCCGGGTGCAGGGGTGCCTTTTGGTGTCGGGAAATCTTACCCTCTGTTGATCGCGTTGGGGGGGTACCTGGTTCTGAGGCTGCAGGTGTCGTCAGGAGCGTCTAGGGAAGTCCTTGGGTGCCGGACTCGGGTTCACAGTCGTCGTGGGGTCGTCCTCGTGGTCTTTGGTCACTCCGGCACAGGCCAGGCTTGGCGGGTGCAGAGTGTGTAGGGTTCGCGGTTCCGGGCTGATGCCAGGGATTAGAAGTAGATTTTGAGTAGAGCCTCTACTCATGGGAGTCCCAGGGGCTTAGAGCCAAAAGGTAGCCAGGTCCTCCGGGGTTTGTGAGGTTGCTGGCCACAATAGATGCCGGGTTGGAGCAGGAGCAGGTTCGAGTGTCGCCAGGCCTGTAGGGCTGGGGCCAAAGCAGTTGGTGTCTTCCTCTTCTTAGCAGCTGCAGGGCAGGTCTTCTTTCTTCTTCCTCTTCTTTGTATTTCGGAATCTGGAATCTGGGGAAGGAAGGTTCAGGGTGCCCCTAAATACTAAATTTAGGGGCGTTACAGGTAGGCGAAGGGCAGGGACCAATGGGTCCCTGTCCTGGGGTGAGTACACCCCCTGTTCAGCCACTCTCCTCTGGGAGGGGGGCAGCAGCCTAGTCCTGATTGGGTAGGGCCTCCCATCTTCAAGATGGCGAGCGCCCGGAGATGTGCTTCACCTCGCCTTCCCCACCTGAGGAGTGGAGTTGGCAGGCTGGCCCATCCCCTGTCCTTATTTGGGGTTTCCGGCCAAGCTTCCCGCCAGAGTGGGGGTTGCAAGTGGCCTGGGGAAGCTCACAGAGGCGGCATGCCTTTGAAGCTTCCCCATGCCCATCCTGGGGGAGGAGATCTAGCATCTCGCCCAGGATGTGCATTGTTGCAGACCCAGGAGAGCAGGGGCTCTCCTACCCAGGGGTCCAGCAACATGTCTGCTGTGTGGCAGCCTAGGCAGCCTCAGAACAGACGTGGATTGTAAATTAGGTTTCAGGGGGCCTCTCTAAGATGCCCTCTGTGGTGCTTGGTACATTAAATACCATACTGGCATCAGTGTGGGTTTAATGTGCTGAGCAGTTTGATACCAAACTTCTCAGTCTTCTGTGCTGCCATTATAGTGCTGTGGAGTTCGTGTTTGACAAGCTCCCAGCACCAGGTACTCTTAAATGGAAGCACTGCACTTGAAGGGCCCAGGAATGGACCTGGGTACTGTAGGGGCACCGGGCTCCTGCCTCTGTGCCCACACCACTGGCATAGGGCACCCAGCTAGAGGGGTGGCTGATGTATGCCAGGGCAGTGAAGGTTGTGGGCATGGCACACAGGGATGTGTGCCATGTCGATTCTCTGTTTTGTCTTGTACCCAGACACTCAGCCTGCCAGGGCAGTGTGTGTGTGTTAGGGTACAGGGCCTCTAAGGGTGGCACAATGAGTGCTGCAGCCCTTAGAGGCCTTCCCTGGTCACAAGGCCCTGGGTACCTAGGGTACCACTTACCAGAGGCTGACATGTGGCCAGGGTTTGCCAATTTTGTTTTGAGATTTTTGTTTTGGGAAGGAACATAGGCCCTGGGCTCCTGATTGGCAGGACTCCAGGGCACACTCAGTCAAAGTACATTCAGCAATTCAGCAAAAAGTGGGGGCATACCATTCAAGAAAGATGGCACTTTCACACAACTATTTTGTCGGCTATTGAGTGAATAGCTGAGATTGTACACTCCTTTGTCCGCAGACTGATATGTATCCATTTACAAGAAAGGCATCTCGTATCCGGGTGAACAAGAGACGCCAAAGTTAACTCTTGTAATATTCTAGAATAGTACACCTTTGGTTGCTTTCTTGCATTTAGGTACAAGAACTAGTTTTGGGAGGAGCCTGCTTGGGCTTAGGAGGATATGTGGTTGCATACATAATCATGTACTGATGACATCCCACATAGAGAGGGATGAAGGGAGGTGCCAAAGGAGGCTGTATAGTGAAATCTGCTAATTAGCATACGGAATCCCAGAGCCCAACGGGCACTTACCTGCAGAAGCAACAGAAGATAGAGTAGTACATATCATGTCTGGCTTTTGACTCGAGTGATAGAAAACATAGAAAGTATGCTTGCATATCTCTCTGATCGGTGCACGTTTCAAATTTGTCTCCCTGTAACAGACAAAAGTGTCACCGTTGTGGGACTGCTCATATCGCCTAGCTGATGTTATCTTTGTGCAGTGGCAGTATCGTAGCCAATGAGGTCTATCCAAGGTGTGATTATTGCTTATTGAAAACTTTACCCAATACCCCGCCATGTCAACTTGAAAAATAGTTGATATTGGCAATTTTTGATAGTCTCTATGGAGGCTGGATCAATTGTGTCAAAAGAAGATTGATTATACATCATTATAGTTATTTAGTAAGCAAAGAGGTGTAGATATTTTTCATAGAATGTCAATACTCATTGGTCAATATGTTTTTTTAACAACTGTTTTATTTCAACTAAAGTGTTTCTCATATCTGTGGAAAAGGGTACTCTTAATCAATAGGTAAGGTACACTTATTAAACTTTGTGATCTAATTGTCTTGGAAGCTGCACAGTGTCCAAAGCTTCAGACATTCATTCAGCATCTCTCTAAGTAGCAGAGCTAATGTGCTATTTTGTCGGCTATTGAGTGAATAGCTGAGATTGTACACTCCTTTGTCGGCAGACTGATATGTATCCTTTTACAAGAAAGGCATCTTGTATCTGGGTGAACAAAGAGGTGCCAAAGTGAACTCTTGTAATATTCTAGAATAGTACTCCTTTGGTTGCTCTGCTTGCATTTAGGTACAATAACTCGTTTTGGAAGGAGCCAGATGGGGCTTAGGAGTATATGTGTTTGCATACAGAATCATGTACTGATGACATCACACATAGAGAGGGATGAAGGGAGGTGCCAAAGGAGGCTGCATAGTGAAATCTGCTAATTAGCATATGGAATCCCAGAGCCCAATGGGTACTTATCTGCAGAACCAACAGAAGATAAAGTAGTCCACCTGTTGTCTGGCTTTTGACCTGAGTGATAGAAAACATAGAAAGTATGCTTGCATATCTCTCTGATCAGTGCATATGTTCCAACTTTGTCTCCCTGTAAGAGACAAAAGTGTCACGATTGTGGGACTGCTCATATTGCCAATTGGACGTTATCTTTGAATAGTGGCAGTATTGTAACCAATGCGGTGTATCCGAGGTGTGATTGTTGCTTATTCAAAACTTTACGCAATACCCAGTCTTGTCAACTTGAACAACAGTTGTTGTTGGTAATTTAGGATAATCTTTACGGAGGCTAGATCAATTGTGTCAAAAAATGATTGATTATACATCAATGTATTTATTCAGTAAGAAAAAAGGTGTAGATATTTTTCATAGAATATCAATACTCTTTGCTCGATATGTTTTTCATTAACTGTTTCATTTCAACCAACGTGTTTTTTATATGCGTAAAAGAGGGTCCGCTTAATCATTAGGTAAGGTACACATATTAAACTTTGGGTGCTAATTGATTTAGAAGCTGCGCAGTGTCCGAAGATTCAGACATTTATTCAGCATCTCTCTAGGTTTTAGATCAAATGTACTATTGTGAGAAAGTGGCTCTGTATATACTGTTCCAAAATAAGTACAGGGTGTACAGAGTCCACAGTCCCCAGAGGTTTGGCAGAGGCTAAAGTTAGAAATAACCTTAGTCTCTAAAGTGGTAGCTTGGTCGAGCAGTAAGGCAGTATCAGAGGACAGTGTAAAGCATTTGTTGTACACACTCAGTCAGCGAAATGATTTCACACACTCAATAACTGAACTCTAGGCCAATGGTTTGTATAAAAAAGATATGTCTGTTTTGTTTTAGAACCAACAATAGGAATTAAAATATACTTTCTCAGAATGAGTTGTTTTATTTAAATACTTTTGCAATATGCAATTGGCTTTTGTAGAAAGTTATAAGTTGTTGCAATAGGCAACACAGTTTTAAACACAATAATGCATTGAGTTCAATGGAAATTTCAAGTTATTTGCAATAGATTACTTTCAGGATTACTTTAGAGATTCCAGGACTGGATCCTAGATTCAGTCCTGGGACAATACTTAGAAACAAGTGATAAAAGTCGACTTAGTTACTACTAGGATTTTTAAGTAATATTTTGCTATTTTAAAAGTTGACACTTAGAAGAAATTTCATAGAAAACAGTCAATGATTCCCTATGGAAGAAAATTCAAGCTGCAGGTATAGTATGTTCTCGTTACTTTTGTAATCCAGTACTGGGTGCCTAGACTCAGTACTGGGACCTTTATCCAAAACAGGTAAGTAATTAACTTTTCAGAAGTTATACGATTTTTAAAGAATATTTAAAGTTTGCAGAAATTGACACTGAAGAAATTTCACAGAAAAACAGTCAATGATTCCCTATGGAAGAAAATTGGGTTACTGGTAAGTACAGTTGTAAGTATTTTTCAGAGTCAGTGCTGGGCACCAAGATCCAGCACTGGGAGCTCACCTAATAGCAGGTGAGTATTTTCGTTTTCGTTACTCGGCTGATTTTTGGTGAATTTCTAAGTTTTGAAAACTCCACACTTTGAAGAAATTTTCAGAAGAAACCAGTCAATGTTACCCTATGGAGAAAATTGAGTTATCGGTTTAAATGTAAGTACTCGACTGGCAGAGTTAAGGTTCTGGGCATAGACTCAGGGGTCTCCCAGGGTCAGGTAGGTAGAGTGTTTTCACCCTCAGCGGCACAGGGGCAGCCGGGTGCAGAGAGAGTTAGGCCCAATGTTATCCTATGAGAGGTAGGGGGGCCTTGGTTGGTGGCTGCTGACTAGCAGGCTACGCGGCTGTGGGAGCTGGGCTCCTGGTCACTTGCTCAGGGCAAATGGGGAAGTAGATAGGTGTAGAGGTTACACTGCCAGGGCCACTCGGGCGGCTGGGTGCAGGGTGCTTTTGAGCTCTTGGGTGCTCAATTGATTTCAATGGGAGAGCTCCGGTTTAGAAAAAGATTGCAAGCTCGGGGACGAAGATTCTTTAGGTGCCACCACCACTTCGAGAGGTAAGTTGGGTAGTTGGAGGATAGGTAGGTACCCAGGATTTGGGCACAGGGAGCCGCAGGGCGCCGGGTGCAGGGGTGCCTTTTGGTGTCGGGAAATCTTACCCTCTGTTGATCGCGTTGGGGGGGTACCTGGTTCTGAGGCTGCAGGTGTCGTCAGGAGCGTCTAGGGAAGTCCTTGGGTGCCGGGCTCGGGTTCACAGTCGTCGTGGGGTCGTCCTCGTGGTCTTTGGTCACTCCGGCACAGGCCAGGCTTGGCGGGTGCAGAGTGTGTAGGGTTCGCGGTTCCGGGCTGATGCCTGGGATTAGAAGTAGATTTTGAGTAGAGCCTCTACTCATGGGAGTCCCAGGGGCTTAGAGCCAAAAGGTAGCCAGGTCCTCCGGGGTTTGTGAGGTTGCTGGCCACAATAGATGCCGGGTTGGAGCAGGAGCAGGTTCGAGTGTCGCCAGGCCTGTAGGGCTGGGGCCAAAGCAGTTGGTGTCTTCCTCTTCTTAGCAGCTGCAGGGCAGGTCTTCTTTCTTCTTCCTCTTCTTTGTATTTCGGAATCTGGAATCTGGGGAAGGAAGGTTCAGGGTGCCCCTAAATACTAAATTTAGGGGCGTTACAGGTAGGCGAAGGGCAGGGACCAATGGGTCCCTGTCCTGGGGTGAGTACACCCCCTATTCAGCCACTCTCCTCTGGGAGGGGGGCAGCAGCCTAGTCCTGATTGGGTAGGGCCTCCCATCTTCAAGATGGCGAGCGCCCGGAGATGTGCTTCACCTCGCCTTCCCCACCTGAGGGGTGGAGTTGGCAGGCTGGCCCATCCCCTGTCCTTATTTGGGGTTTCCGGCCAAGCTTCCCGCCAGAGTGGGGGTTGCAAGTGGCCTGGGGAAGCTCACAGAGGCGGCATGCCTTTGAAGCTTCCCCCTGCCAATCCTGGGGGAGGAGATCTAGCATCTCGCCCAGGATGTGCATTGTTGCAGACCCAGGAGAGCAGGGGCTCTCCTACCCAGGGGTCCAGCAACATGTCTGCTGTGTGGCAGCCTAGGCAGCCTCAGAACAGACGTGGATTGTAAATTAGGTTTCAGGGGGCCTCTCTAAGATGCCCTCTGTGGTGCTTGGTACATTAAATACCATACTGGCATCAGTGTGGGTTTAATGTGCTGAGCAGTTTGATACCAAACTTCTCAGTCTTCTGTGCTGCCATTATAGTGCTGTGGAGTTCGTTTTTGACAAGCTCCCAGCACCAGGTACTCTTAAATGGAAGCACTGCACTTACAGGGCCCAGGAATGGACCTGGGTACTGTAGTGGCACCGGGCTCCTGCCTCTGTGCCCACACCACTGGCATAGGGCACCCAGCTAGAGGGGTGGCTGATGGATGCCAGGGCAGTGAAGGTTGTGGGCATGGCACACAGGGATGTGTGCCATGTCGATTCTCTGTTTTGTCTTGTACCCAGACACTCAGCCTGCCAGGGCAGTGTGTGTGTGTTAGGGTACAGGGCCTCTAAGGGTGGCACAATGAGTGCTGCAGCCCTTAGAGGCCTTCCCTGGTCACAAGGCCCTGGGTACCCAGGGTACCACTTACCAGGGGCTGACATGTGGCCAGGGTTTGCCAATTTTGTTTTGAGATTTTTGTTTTGGGAAGGAACATAGGCCCTGGGCTCCTGATTGGCAGGAGTCCAGGGCACACTCAGTCAAAGTACATTCAGCAATTCAGCAAAAAGTGGGGGCATACCATTCAAGAAAGATGGCACTTTCACACAACTATTTTGTCGGCTATTGAGTGAATAGCTGAGATTGTACACTCCTTTGTCCGCAGACTGATATGTATCCATTTACAAGAAAGGCATCTCGTATCCGGGTGAACAAGAGGCGCCAAAGTTAACTCTTGTAATATTCTAGAATAGTACACCTTTGGTTGCTTTCTTGCATTTAGGTACAAGAACTAGTTTTGGGAGGAGCCTGCTTGGGCTTAGGAGGATATGTGGTTGCATACATAATCATGTACTGATGACATCCCACATAGAGAGGGATGAAGGGAGGTGCCAAAGGAGGCTGTATAGTGAAATCTGCTAATTAGCATACGGAATCCCAGAGCCCAACGGGCACTTACCTGCAGAAGCAACAGAAGATAGAGTAGTACATATCATGTCTGGCTTTTGACTCGAGTGATAGAAAACATAGAAAGTATGCTTGCATATCTCTCTGATCGGTGCACGTTTCAAATTTGTCTCCCTGTAACAGACAAAAGTGTCACCGTTGTGGGACTGCTCATATCGCCTAGCTGATGTTATCTTTGTTCAGTGGCAGTATCGTAGCCAATGAGGTCTATCCGAGGCGTGATTATTGCTTATTGAAAACTTTACCCAATACCCCGCCATGTCAACTTGAAAAATAGTTGATATTGGCAATTTTTGATAGTCTCTATGGAGGCTGGATCAATTGTGTCAAAAGAAGATTGATTATACATCATTATAGTTATTTAGTAAGCAAAGAGGTGTAGATATTTTTCATAGAATGTCAATACTCATTAGTCAATATGTTTTTTAACAACTGTTTTATTTCAACTAAAGTGTTTCTCATATCTGTGGAAAAGGGTCCTCTTAATCAATAGGTAAGGTACACGTATTAAACTTTGTGATCTAATTGTCTTGGAAGTTGCACAGTGTCCAAAGCTTCAGACATTCATTCAGCATCTCTCTAAGTAGCAGAGCTAATGTGCTATTTTGTCGGCTATTGAGTGAATAGCTGAGATTGTACACTCCTTTGTCGGCAGACTGATATGTATCCTTTTACAAGAAAGGCATCTTGTATCTGGGTGAACAAAGAGGTGCCAAAGTGAACTCTTGTAATATTCTAGAATAGTACTCCTTTGGTTGCTCTGCTTGCATTTAGGTACAATAACTCGTTTTGGAAGGAGCCAGATGGGGCTTAGGAGTATATGTGTTTGCATACAGAATCATGTACTGATGACATCACACATAGAGAGGGATGAAGGGAGGTGCCAAAGGAGGCTGCATAGTGAAATCTGCTAATTAGCATATGGAATCCCAGAGCCCAATGGGTACTTATCTGCAGAACCAACAGAAGATAAAGTAGTCCACCTGTTGTCTGGCTTTTGACCTGAGTGATAGAAAACATAGAAAGTATGCTTGCATATCTCTCTGATCAGTGCATATGTTCCAACTTTGTCTCCCTGTAAGAGACAAAAGTGTCACGATTGTGGGACTGCTCATATTGCCAATTGGACGTTATCTTTGAATAGTGGCAGTATTGTAACCAATGCGGTGTATCCGAGGTGTGATTGTTGCTTATTCAAAACTTTACGCAATACCCAGTCTTGTCAACTTGAACAACAGTTGTTGTTGGTAATTTAGGATAATCTTTACGGAGGCTAGATCAATTGTATCAAAAAATGATTGATTATACATCAATGTATTTATTCAGTAAGAAAAAAGGTGTGGATATTTTTCATAGAATATCAATACTCTTTGCTCGATATGTTTTTCATTAACTGTTTCATTTCAACCAACGTGTTTTTTATATGCGTAAAGGAGGGTCTGCTTAATCATTAGGTAAGGTACACATATTAAACTTTGGGTGCTAATTGATTTAGAAGCTGCGCAGTGTCCGAAGATTCAGACATTTATTCAGTATCTCTCTAGGTTTTAGATCAAATGTACTATTGTGAGAAAGTGGCTCTGTATATACTGTTCCAAAATAGGTACAGGGTGTACAGAGTCCACAGTCCCCAGAGGTTTGGCAGAGGCTAAAGTTAGAAATAACCTTAGTCTCTAAAGTGGTAGCTTGGTCGAGCAGTAAGGCAGTATCAGAGGACAGTGTAAAGCATTTGTTGTACACACTCAGTCAGCGAAATGATTTCACACACTCAATAACTGAACTCTAGGCCAATGGTTTGTATAAAAAATATATGTCTGTTTTGTTTTAGAACCAACAATAGGAATTAAAATATACTTTCTCAGAATGAGATGCTTTATTTAAATACTTTTGCAATATGCAATTGGCTTTTGTAGAAAGTTATAAGTTGTTGCAATAGGCAACACAGTTTTAAACACAATAATGCATTGAGTTCAATAGAAATTTCAAGTTATTTGCAATAGATTACTTATAGGATTACTTTAGAGATTCCAGGACTGGATCCTAGATTCAGTCCTGGGACAATACTTAGAAACAAGTGATAAAAGTCGACTTAGTTACTACTAGGATTTTTAAGTAATATTTTGCTATTTTAAAAGTTGACACTTAGAAGAAATTTCATAGAAAACAGTCAATGATTCCCTATGGAAGAAAATTCAAGCTGCAGGTATAGTATGTTCTCGTTACTTTTGTAATCCAGTACTGGGTGCCTAGACTCAGTACTGGGACCTTTATCCAAAACAGGTAAGTAATTAACTTTTCAGAAGTTATACGATTTTTAAAGAATATTTAAAGTTTGCAGAAATTGACACTGAAGAAATTTCACAGAAAAACAGTCAATGATTCCTTATGGAAGAAAATTGGGTTACTGGTAAGTACAGTTGTAAGTATTTTTCAGAGTCAGTGCTGGGCACCAAGATCCAGCACTGGGAGCTCACCTAATAGCAGGTGAGTATTTTCGTTTTCGTTACTCGGCTGATTTTTGGTGAATTTCTAAGTTTTGAAAACTCCACACTTTGAAGAAATTTTCAGAAGAAACCAGTCAATGTTACCCTATGGAGAAAATTGAGTTATCGGTTTAAAGGTAAGTACTCGACTGGCAGAGTTAAGGTTCTGGGCATAGACTCAGGGGTCTCCCAGGGTCAGGTAGGTAGAGTGTTGTCACCCTCAGCGGCACAGGGGCAGCCGGGTGCAGAGAGAGTTAGGCCCAATGTTATCCTATGAGAGGTAGGGGGGCCTTGGTTGGTGGCTGCTGACTAGCAGGCTACGCGGCTGTGGGAGCTGGGCTCCTGGTCACTTGCTCAGGGCAAATGGGGAAGTAGATAGGTGTAGAGGTTACACTGCCAGGGCCACTCGGGCGGCTGGGTGCAGGGTGCTTTTGAGCTCTTGGGTGCTCAATTGATTTCAATGGGAGAGCTCCGGTTTAGAAAAAGATAGCAAGCTCGGGGACGAAGATTCTTTAGGTGCCACCACCACTTCGAGAGGTAAGTTGGGTAGTTGGAGGATAGGTAGGTACCCAGGATTTGGGCACAGGGAGCCGCAGGGCGCCGGGTGCAGGGGTGCCTTTTGGTGTCGGGAAATCTTACCCTCTGTTGATCGCGTTGGGGGGGTACCTGGTTCTGAGGCTGCAGGTGTCGTCAGGAGCGTCTAGGGAAGTCCTTGGGTGCCGGACTCGGGTTCACAGTCGTCGTGGGGTCGTCCTCGTGGTCTTTGGTCACTCCGGCACAGGCCAGGCTTGGCGGGTGCAGAGTGTGTAGGGCGTCGCGGTTCCGGGCTGATGCCAGGGATTAGAAGTAGATTTTGAGTAGAGCCTCTACTCATGGGAGTCCCAGGGGCTTAGAGCCAAAAGGTAGCCAGGTCCTCCGGGGTTTGTGAGGTTGCTGGCCACAATAGATGCCGGGTTGGAGCAGAAGCAGGTTCGAGTGTCGCCAGGCCTGTAGGGCTGGGGCCAAAGCAGTTGGTGTCTTCCTCTTCTTAGCAGCTGCAGGGCAGGTCTTCTTTCTTCTTCCTCTTCTTTGTATTTCGGAATCTGGAATCTGGGGAAGGAAGGTTCAGGGTGCCCCTAAATACTAAATTTAGGGGCGTTACAGGTAGGCGAAGGGCAGGGACCAATGGGTCCCTGTCCTGGGGTGAGTACACCCCCTATTCAGCCACTCTCCTCTGGGAGGGGGGCAGCAGCCTAGTCCTGATTGGGTAGGGCCTCCCATCTTCAAGATGGCGAGCGCCCGGAGATGTGCTTCACCTCGCCTTCCCCACCTGAGGGGTGGAGTTGGCAGGCTGGCCCATCCCCTGTCCTTATTTGGGGTTTCCGGCCAAGCTTCCCGCCAGAGTGGGGGTTGCAAGTGGCCTGGGGAAGCTCACAGAGGCGGCATGCCTTTGAAGCTTCCCCATGCCCATCCTGGGGGAGGAGATCTAGCATCTCGCCCAGGATGTGCATTGTTGCAGACCCAGGAGAGCAGGGGCTCTCCTACCCAGGGGTCCAGCAACATGTCTGCTGTGTGGCAGCCTAGGCAGCCTCAGAACAGACGTGGATTGTAAATTAGGTTTCAGGGGGCCTCTCTAAGATGCCCTCTGTGGTGCTTGGTACATTAAATAATACCATACTGGCATCAGTGTGGGTTTAATGTGCTGAGCAGTTTGATACCAAACTTCTCAGTCTTCTGTGCTGCCATTATAGTGCTGTGGAGTTCGTGTTTGACAAGCTCCCAGCACCAGGTACTCTTAAATGGAAGCACTGCACTTACAGGGCCCAGGAATGGACCTGGGTACTGTAGGGGCACCGGGCTCCTGCCTCTGTGCCCACACCACTGGCATAGGGCACCCAGCTAGAGGGGTGGCTGATGTATGCCAGGGCAGTGAAGGTTGTGGGCATGGCACACAGGGATGTGTGCCATGTCGATTCTCTGTTTTGTCTTGTACCCAGACACTCAGCCTGCCAGGGCAGTGTGTGTGTGTTAGGGTACAGGGCCTCTAAGGGTGGCACAATGAGTGCTGCAGCCCTTAGAGGCCTTCCCTGGTCACAAGGCCCTGGGTACCTAGGGTACCACTTACCAGGGGCTGACATGTGGCCAGGGTTTGCCAATTTTGTTTTGAGATTTTTGTTTTGGGAAGGAACATAGGCCCTGGGCTCCTGATTGGCAGGACTCCAGGGCACACTCAGTCAAAGTACATTCAGCAATTCAGCAAAAAGTGGGGGCATACCATTCAAGAAAGATGGCACTTTCACACAACTATTTTGTCGGCTATTGAGTGAATAGCTGAGATTGTACACTCCTTTGTCCGCAGACTGATATGTATCCATTTACAAGAAAGGCATCTCGTATCCGGGTGAACAAGAGACGCCAAAGTTAACTCTTGTAATATTCTAGAATAGTACACCTTTGGTTGCTTTCTTGCATTTAGGTACAAGAACTAGTTTTGGGAGGAGCCTGCTTGGGCTTAGGAGGATATGTGGTTGCATACATAATCATGTACTGATGACATCCCACATAGAGAGGGATGAAGGGAGGTGCCAAAGGAGGCTGTATAGTGAAATCTGCTAATTAGCATACGGAATCCCAGAGCCCAACGGGCACTTACCTGCAGAAGCAACAGAAGATAGAGTAGTACATATCATGTCTGGCTTTTGACACGAGTGATAGAAAACATAGAAAGTATGCTTGCATATCTCTCTGATCGGTGCACGTTTCAAATTTGTCTCCCTGTAACAGACAAAAGTGTCACCGTTGTGGGACTGCTCATATCGCCTAGCTGATGTTATCTTTGTGCAGTGGCAGTATCCTAGCCAATGAGGTCTATCCAAGGTGTGATTATTGCTTATTGAAAACTTTACCCAATACCCCGCCATGTCAACTTGAAAAATAGTTGATATTGGCAATTTTTGATAGTCTCTATGGAGGCTGGATCAATTGTGTCAAAAGAAGATTGATTATACATCATTATAGTTATTTAGTAAGCAAAGAGGTGTAGATATTTTTCATAGAATGTCAATACTCATTGGTCAATATGTTTTTTTAACAACTGTTTTATTTCAACTAAAGTGTTTCTCATATCTGTGGAAAAGGGTACTCTTAATCAATAGGTAAGGTACACTTATTAAACTTTGTGATCTAATTGTCTTGGAAGCTGCACAGTGTCCAAAGCTTCAGACATTCATTCAGCATCTCTCTAAGTAGCAGAGCTAATGTGCTATTTTGTCGGCTATTGAGTGAATAGCTGAGATTGTACACTCCTTTGTCGGCAGACTGATATGTATCCTTTTACAAGAAAGGCATCTTGTATCTGGGTGAACAAAGAGGTGCCAAAGTGAACTCTTGTAATATTCTAGAATAGTACTCCTTTGGTTGCTCTGCTTGCATTTAGGTACAATAACTCGTTTTGGAAGGAGCCAGATGGGGCTTAGGAGTATATGTGTTTGCATACAGAATCATGTACTGATGACATCACACATAGAGAGGGATGAAGGGAGGTGCCAAAGGAGGCTGCATAGTGAAATCTGCTAATTAGCATATGGAATCCCAGAGCCCAATGGGTACTTATCTGCAGAACCAACAGAAGATAAAGTAGTCCACCTGTTGTCTGGCTTTTGACCTGAGTGATAGAAAACATAGAAAGTATGCTTGCATATCTCTCTGATCAGTGCATATGTTCCAACTTTGTCTCCCTGTAAGAGACAAAAGTGTCACGATTGTGGGACTGCTCATATTGCCAATTGGACGTTATCTTTGAATAGTGGCAGTATTGTAACCAATGCGGTGTATCCGAGGTGTGATTGTTGCTTATTCAAAACTTTACGCAATACCCAGTCTTGTCAACTTGAACAACAGTTGTTGTTGGTAATTTAGGATAATCTTTACGGAGGCTAGATCAATTGTGTCAAAAAATGATTGATTATACATCAATGTATTTATTCAGTAAGAAAAAAGGTGTAGATATTTTTCATAGAATATCAATACTCTTTGCTCGATATGTTTTTCATTAACTGTTTCATTTCAACCAACGTGTTTTTTATATGCGTAAAAGAGGGTCCGCTTAATCATTAGGTAAGGTACACATATTAAACTTTGGGTGCTAATTGATTTAGAAGCTGCGCAGTGTCCGAAGATTCAGACATTTATTCAGCATCTCTCTAGGTTTTAGATCAAATGTACTATTGTGAGAAAGTGGCTCTGTATATACTGTTCCAAAATAAGTACAGGGTGTACAGAGTCCACAGTCCCCAGAGGTTTGGCAGAGGCTAAAGTTAGAAATAACCTTAGTCTCTAAAGTGGTAGCTTGGTCGAGCAGTAAGGCAGTATCAGAGGACAGTGTAAAGCATTTGTTGTACACACTCAGTCAGCGAAATGATTTCACACACTCAATAACTGAACTCTAGGCCAATGGTTTGTATAAAAAAGATATGTCTGTTTTGTTTTAGAACCAACAATAGGAATTAAAATATACTTTCTCAGAATGAGATGTTTTATTTAAATACTTTTGCAATATGCAATTGGCTTTTGTAGAAAGTTATAAGTTGTTGCAATAGGCAACACAGTTTTAAACACAATAATGCATTGAGTTCAATGGAAATTTCAAGTTATTTGCAATAGATTACTTTCAGGATTACTTTAGAGATTCCAGGACTGGATCCTAGATTCAGTCCTGGGACAATACTTAGAAACAAGTGATAAAAGTCGACTTAGTTACTACTAGGATTTTTAAGTAATATTTTGCTATTTTAAAAGTTGACACTTAGAAGAAATTTCATAGAAAACAGTCAATGATTCCCTATGGAAGAAAATTCAAGCTGCAGGTATAGTATGTTCTCGTTACTTTTGTAATCCAGTACTGGGTGCCTAGACTCAGTACTGGGACCTTTATCCAAAACAGGTAAGTAATTAACTTTTCAGAAGTTATACGATTTTTAAAGAATATTTAAAGTTTGCAGAAATTGACACTGAAGAAATTTCACAGAAAAACAGTCAATGATTCCCTATGGAAGAAAATTGGGTTACTGGTAAGTACAGTTGTAAGTATTTTTCAGAGTCAGTGCTGGGCACCAAGATCCAGCACTGGGAGCTCACCTAATAGCAGGTGAGTATTTTCGTTTTCGTTACTCGGCTGATTTTTGGTGAATTTCTAAGTTTTGAAAACTCCACACTTTGAAGAAATTTTCAGAAGAAACCAGTCAATGTTACCCTATGGAGAAAATTGAGTTATCGGTTTAAAGGTAAGTACTCGACTGGCAGAGTTAAGGTTCTGGGCATAGACTCAGGGGTCTCCCAGGGTCAGGTAGGTAGAGTGTTGTCACCCTCAGCGGCACAGGGGCAGCCGGGAGCAGAGAGAGTTAGGCCCAATGTTATCCTATGAGAGGTAGGGGGGCCTTGGTTGGTGGCTGCTGACTAGCAGGCTACGCGGCTGTGGGAGCTGGGCTCCTGGTCACTTGCTCAGGGCAAATGGGGAAGTAGATAGGTGTAGAGGTTACACTGCCAGGGCCACTCGGGCGGCTGGGTGCAGGGTGCTTTTGAGCTCTTGGGTGCTCAATTGATTTCAATGGGAGAGCTCCGGTTTAGAAAAAGATTGCAAGCTCGGGGACGAAGATTCTTTAGGTGCCACCACCACTTCGAGAGGTAAGTTGGGTAGTTGGAGGATAGGTAGGTACCCAGGATTTGGGCACAGGGAGCCGCAGGGCGCCGGGTGCAGGGGTGCCTTTTGGTGTCGGGAAATCTTACCCTCTGTTGATCGCGTTGGGGGGGTACCTGGTTCTGAGGCTGCAGGTGTCGTCAGGAGCGTCTAGGGAAGTCCTTGGGTGCCGGACTCGGGTTCACAGTCGTCGTGGGGTCGTCCTCGTGGTCTTTGGTCACTCCGGCACAGGCCAGGCTTGGCGGGTGCAGAGTGTGTAGGGTTCGCGGTTCCGGGCTGATGCCAGGGATTAGAAGTAGATTTTGAGTAGAGCCTCTACTCATGGGAGTCCCAGGGGCTTAGAGCCAAAAGGTAGCCAGGTCCTCCGGGGTTTGTGAGGTTGCTGGCCACAATAGATGCCGGGTTGGAGCAGGAGCAGGTTCGAGTGTCGCCAGGCCTGTAGGGCTGGGGCCAAAGCAGTTGGTGTCTTCCTCTTCTTAGCAGCTGCAGGGCAGGTCTTCTTTCTTCTTCCTCTTCTTTGTATTTCGGAATCTGGAATCTGGGGAAGGAAGGTTCAGGGTGCCCCTAAATACTAAATTTAGGGGCGTTACAGGTAGGCGAAGGGCAGGGACCAATGGGTCCCTGTCCTGGGGTGAGTACACCCCCTGTTCAGCCACTCTCCTCTGGGAGGGGGGCAGCAGCCTAGTCCTGATTGGGTAGGGCCTCCCATCTTCAAGATGGCGAGCGCCCGGAGATGTGCTTCACCTCGCCTTCCCCACCTGAGGGGTGGAGTTGGCAGGCTGGCCCATCCCCTGTCCTTATTTGGGGTTTCCGGCCAAGCTTCCCGCCAGAGTGGGGGTTGCAAGTGGCCTGGGGAAGCTCACAGAGGCGGCATGCCTTTGAAGCTTCCCCATGCCCATCCTGGGGGAGGAGATCTAGCATCTCGCCCAGGATGTGCATTGTTGCAGACCCAGGAGAGCAGGGGCTCTCCTACCCAGGGGTCCAGCAACATGTCTGCTGTGTGGCAGCCTAGGCAGCCTCAGAACAGACGTGGATTGTAAATTAGGTTTCAGGGGGCCTCTCTAAGATGCCCTCTGTGGTGCTTGGTACATTAAATACCATACTGGCATCAGTGTGGGTTTAATGTGCTGAGCAGTTTGATACCAAACTTCTCAGTCTTCTGTGCTGCCATTATAGTGCTGTGGAGTTCGTGTTTGACAAGCTCCCAGCACCAGGTACTCTTAAATGGAAGCACTGCACTTACAGGGCCCAGGAATGGACCTGGGTACTGTAGGGGCACCGGGCTCCTGCCTCTGTGCCCACACCACTGGCATAGGGCACCCAGCTAGAGGGGTGGCTGATGTATGCCAGGGCAGTGAAGGTTGTGGGCATGGCACACAGGGATGTGTGCCATGTCGATTCTCTGTTTTGTCTTGTACCCAGACACTCAGCCTGCCAGGGCAGTGTGTGTGTGTTAGGGTACAGGGCCTCTAAGGGTGGCACAATGAGTGCTGCAGCCCTTAGAGGCCTTCCCTGGTCACAAGGCCCTGGGTACCTAGGGTACCACTTACCAGGGGCTGACATGTGGCCAGGGTTTGCCAATTTTGTTTTGAGATTTTTGTTTTGGGAAGGAACATAGGCCCTGGGCTCCTGATTGGCAGGACTCCAGGGCACACTCAGTCAAAGTACATTCAGCAATTCAGCAAAAAGTGGGGGCATACCATTCAAGAAAGATGGCACTTTCACACAACTATTTTGTCGGCTATTGAGTGAATAGCTGAGATTGTACACTCCTTTGTCCGCAGACTGATATGTATCCATTTACAAGAAAGGCATCTCGTATCCGGGTGAACAAGAGACGCCAAAGTTAACTCTTGTAATATTCTAGAATAGTACACCTTTGGTTGCTTTCTTGCATTTAGGTACAAGAACTAGTTTTGGGAGGAGCCTGCTTGGGCTTAGGAGGATATGTGGTTGCATACATAATCATGTACTGATGACATCCCACATAGAGAGGGATGAAGGGAGGTGCCAAAGGAGGCTGTATAGTGAAATCTGCTAATTAGCATACGGAATCCCAGAGCCCAACGGGCACTTACCTGCAGAAGCAACAGAAGATAGAGTAGTACATATCATGTCTGGCTTTTGACTCGAGTGATAGAAAACATAGAAAGTATGCTTGCATATCTCTCTGATCGGTGCACGTTTCAAATTTGTCTCCCTGTAACAGACAAAAGTGTCACCGTTGTGGGACTGCTCATATCGCCTAGCTGATGTTATCTTTGTGCAGTGGCAGTATCGTAGCCAATGAGGTCTATCCAAGGTGTGATTATTGCTTATTGAAAACTTTACCCAATACCCCGCCATGTCAACTTGAAAAATAGTTGATATTGGCATTTTTTGATAGTCTCTATGGAGGCTGGATCAATTGTGTCAAAAGAAGATTGATTATACATCATTATAGTTATTTAGTAAGCAAAGAGGTGTAGACATTTTTCATAGAATGTCAATACTCATTGGTCAATATGTTTTTTTAACAACTGTTTTATTTCAACTAAAGTGTTTCTCATATCTGTGGAAAAGGGTACTCTTAATCAATAGGTAAGGTACACTTATTAAACTTTGTGATCTAATTGTCTTGGAAGCTGCACAGTGTCCAAAGCTTCAGACATTCATTCAGCATCTCTCTAAGTAGCAGAGCTAATGTGCTATTTTGTCGGCTATTGAGTGAATAGCTGAGATTGTACACTCCTTTGTCGGCAGACTGATATGTATCCTTTTACAAGAAAGGCATCTTGTATCTGGGTGAACAAAGAGGTGCCAAAGTGAACTCTTGTAATATTCTAGAATAGTACTCCTTTGGTTGCTCTGCTTGCATTTAGGTACAATAACTCGTTTTGGAAGGAGCCAGATGGGGCTTAGGAGTATATGTGTTTGCATACAGAATCATGTACTGATGACATCACACATAGAGAGGGATGAAGGGAGGTGCCAAAGGAGGCTGCATAGTGAAATCTGCTAATTAGCATATGGAATCCCAGAGCCCAATGGGTACTTATCTGCAGAACCAACAGAAGATAAAGTAGTCCACCTGTTGTCTGGCTTTTGACCTGAGTGATAGAAAACATAGAAAGTATGCTTGCATATCTCTCTGATCAGTGCATATGTTCCAACTTTGTCTCCCTGTAAGAGACAAAAGTGTCACGATTGTGGGACTGCTCATATTGCCAATTGGACGTTATCTTTGAATAGTGGCAGTATTGTAACCAATGCGGTGTATCCGAGGTGTGATTGTTGCTTATTCAAAACTTTACGCAATACCCAGTCTTGTCAACTTGAACAACAGTTGTTGTTGGTAATTTAGGATAATCTTTACGGAGGCTAGATCAATTGTGTCAAAAAATGATTGATTATACATCAATGTATTTATTCAGTAAGAAAAAAGGTGTAGATATTTTTCATAGAATATCAATACTCTTTGCTCGATATGTTTTTCATTAACTGTTTCATTTCAACCAACGTGTTTTTTATATGCGTAAAAGAGGGTCCGCTTAATCATTAGGTAAGGTACACATATTAAACTTTGGGTGCTAATTGATTTAGAAGCTGCGCAGTGTCCGAAGATTCAGACATTTATTCAGCATCTCTCTAGGTTTTAGATCAAATGTACTATTGTGAGAAAGTGGCTCTGTATATACTGTTCCAAAATAAGTACAGGGTGTACAGAGTCCACAGTCCCCAGAGGTTTGGCAGAGGCTAAAGTTAGAAATAACCTTAGTCTCTAAAGTGGTAGCTTGGTCGAGCAGTAAGGCAGTATCAGAGGACAGTGTAAAGCATTTGTTGTACACACTCAGTCAGCGAAATGATTTCACACACTCAATAACTGAACTCTAGGCCAATGGTTTGTATAAAAAAGATATGTCTGTTTTGTTTTAGAACCAACAATAGGAATTAAAATATACTTTCTCAGAATGAGATGTTTTATTTAAATACTTTTGCAATATGCAATTGGCTTTTGTAGAAAGTTATAAGTTGTTGCAATAGGCAACACAGTTTTAAACACAATAATGCATTGAGTTCAATGGAAATTTCAAGTTATTTGCAATAGATTACTTTCAGGATTACTTTAGAGATTCCAGGACTGGATCCTAGATTCAGTCCTGGGACAATACTTAGAAACAAGTGATAAAAGTCGACTTAGTTACTACTAGGATTTTTAAGTAATATTTTGCTATTTTAAAAGTTGACACTTAGAAGAAATTTCATAGAAAACAGTCAATGATTCCCTATGGAAGAAAATTCAAGCTGCAGGTATAGTATGTTCTCGTTACTTTTGTAATCCAGTACTGGGTGCCTAGACTCAGTACTGGGACCTTTATCCAAAACAGGTAAGTAATTAACTTTTCAGAAGTTATACGATTTTTAAAGAATATTTAAAGTTTGCAGAAATTGACACTGAAGAAATTTCACAGAAAAACAGTCAATGATTCCCTATGGAAGAAAATTGGGTTACTGGTAAGTACAGTTGTAAGTATTTTTCAGAGTCAGTGCTGGGCACCAAGATCCAGCACTGGGAGCTCACCTAATAGCAGGTGAGTATTTTCGTTTTCGTTACTCGGCTGATTTTTGGTGAATTTCTAAGTTTTGAAAACTCCACACTTTGAAGAAATTTTCAGAAGAAACCAGTCAATGTTACCCTATGGAGAAAATTGAGTTATCGGTTTAAATGTAAGTACTCGACTGGCAGAGTTAAGGTTCTGGGCATAGACTCAGGGGTCTCCCAGGGTCAGGTAGGTAGAGTGTTTTCACCCTCAGCGGCACAGGGGCAGCCGGGTGCAGAGAGAGTTAGGCCCAATGTTATCCTATGAGAGGTAGGGGGGCCTTGGTTGGTGGCTGCTGACTAGCAGGCTACGCGGCTGTGGGAGCTGGGCTCCTGGTCACTTGCTCAGGGCAAATGGGGAAGTAGATAGGTGTAGAGGTTACACTGCCAGGGCCACTCGGGCGGCTGGGTGCAGGGTGCTTTTGAGCTCTTGGGTGCTCAATTGATTTCAATGGGAGAGCTCCGGTTTAGAAAAAGATTGCAAGCTCGGGGACGAAGATTCTTTAGGTGCCACCACCACTTCGAGAGGTAAGTTGGGTAGTTGGAGGATAGGTAGGTACCCAGGATTTGGGCACAGGGAGCCGCAGGGCGCCGGGTGCAGGGGTGCCTTTTGGTGTCGGGAAATCTTACCCTCTGTTGATCGCGTTGGGGGGGGTACCTGGTTCTGAGGCTGCAGGTGTCGTCAGGAGCGTCTAGGGAAGTCCTTGGGTGCCGGGCTCGGGTTCACAGTCGTCGTGGGGTCGTCCTCGTGGTCTTTGGTCACTCCGGCACAGGCCAGGCTTGGCGGGTGCAGAGTGTGTAGGGTTCGCGGTTCCGGGCTGATGCCTGGGATTAGAAGTAGATTTTGAGTAGAGCCTCTACTCATGGGAGTCCCAGGGGCTTAGAGCCAAAAGGTAGCCAGGTCCTCCGGGGTTTGTGAGGTTGCTGGCCACAATAGATGCCGGGTTGGAGCAGGAGCAGGTTCGAGTGTCGCCAGGCCTGTAGGGCTGGGGCCAAAGCAGTTGGTGTCTTCCTCTTCTTAGCAGCTGCAGGGCAGGTCTTCTTTCTTCTTCCTCTTCTTTGTATTTCGGAATCTGGAATCTGGGGAAGGAAGGTTCAGGGTGCCCCTAAATACTAAATTTAGGGGCGTTACAGGTAGGCGAAGGGCAGGGACCAATGGGTCCCTGTCCTGGGGTGAGTACACCCCCTATTCAGCCACTCTCCTCTGGGAGGGGGGCAGCAGCCTAGTCCTGATTGGGTAGGGCCTCCCATCTTCAAGATGGTGAGCGCCCGGAGATGTGCTTCACCTCGCCTTCCCCACCTGAGGGGTGGAGTTGGCAGGCTGGCCCATCCCCTGTCCTTATTTGGGGTTTCCGGCCAAGCTTCCCGCCAGAGTGGGGGTTGCAAGTGGCCTGGGGAAGCTCACAGAGGCGGCATGCCTTTGAAGCTTCCCCCTGCCAATCCTGGGGGAGGAGATCTAGCATCTCGCCCAGGATGTGCATTGTTGCAGACCCAGGAGAGCAGGGGCTCTCCTACCCAGGGGTCCAGCAACATGTCTGCTGTGTGGCAGCCTAGGCAGCCTCAGAACAGACGTGGATTGTAAATTAGGTTTCAGGGGGCCTCTCTAAGATGCCCTCTGTGGTGCTTGGTACATTAAATACCATACTGGCATCAGTGTGGGTTTAATGTGCTGAGCAGTTTGATACCAAACTTCTCAGTCTTCTGTGCTGCCATTATAGTGCTGTGGAGTTCGTTTTTGACAAGCTCCCAGCACCAGGTACTCTTAAATGGAAGCACTGCACTTACAGGGCCCAGGAATGGACCTGGGTACTGTAGTGGCACCGGGCTCCTGCCTCTGTGCCCACACCACTGGCATAGGGCACCCAGCTAGAGGGGTGGCTGATGGATGCCAGGGCAGTGAAGGTTGTGGGCATGGCACACAGGGATGTGTGCCATGTCGATTCTCTGTTTTGTCTTGTACCCAGACACTCAGCCTGCCAGGGCAGTGTGTGTGTGTTAGGGTACAGGGCCTCTAAGGGTGGCACAATGAGTGCTGCAGCCCTTAGAGGCCTTCCCTGGTCACAAGGCCCTGGGTACCCAGGGTACCACTTACCAGGGGCTGACATGTGGCCAGGGTTTGCCAATTTTGTTTTGAGATTTTTGTTTTGGGAAGGAACATAGGCCCTGGGCTCCTGATTGGCAGGAGTCCAGGGCACACTCAGTCAAAGTACATTCAGCAATTCAGCAAAAAGTGGGGGCATACCATTCAAGAAAGATGGCACTTTCACACAACTATTTTGTCGGCTATTGAGTGAATAGCTGAGATTGTACACTCCTTTGTCCGCAGACTGATATGTATCCATTTACAAGAAAGGCATCTCGTATCCGGGTGAACAAGAGGCGCCAAAGTTAACTCTTGTAATATTCTAGAATAGTACACCTTTGGTTGCTTTCTTGCATTTAGGTACAAGAACTAGTTTTGGGAGGAGCCTGCTTGGGCTTAGGAGGATATGTGGTTGCATACATAATCATGTACTGATGACATCCCACATAGAGAGGGATGAAGGGAGGTGCCAAAGGAGGCTGTATAGTGAAATCTGCTAATTAGCATACGGAATCACAGAGCCCAACGGGCACTTACCTGCAGAAGCAACAGAAGATAGAGTAGTACATATCATGTCTGGCTTTTGACTCGAGTGATAGAAAACATAGAAAGTATGCTTGCATATCTCTCTGATCGGTGCACGTTTCAAATTTGTCTCCCTGTAACAGACAAAAGTGTCACCGTTGTGGGACTGCTCATATCGCCTAGCTGATGTTATCTTTGTTCAGTGGCAGTATCGTAGCCAATGAGGTCTATCCGAGGCGTGATTATTGCTTATTGAAAACTTTACCCAATACCCCGCCATGTCAACTTGAAAAATAGTTGATATTGGCAATTTTTGATAGTCTCTATGGAGGCTGGATCAATTGTGTCAAAAGAAGATTGATTATACATCATTATAGTTATTTAGTAAGCAAAGAGGTGTAGATATTTTTCATAGAATGTCAATACTCATTAGTCAATATGTTTTTTAACAACTGTTTTATTTCAACTAAAGTGTTTCTCATATCTGTGGAAAAGGGTCCTCTTAATCAATAGGTAAGGTACACGTATTAAACTTTGTGATCTAATTGTCTTGGAAGTTGCACAGTGTCCAAAGCTTCAGACATTCATTCAGCATCTCTCTAAGTAGCAGAGCTAATGTGCTATTTTGTCGGCTATTGAGTGAATAGCTGAGATTGTACACTCCTTTGTCGGCAGACTGATATGTATCCTTTTACAAGAAAGGCATCTTGTATCTGGGTGAACAAAGAGGTGCCAAAGTGAACTCTTGTAATATTCTAGAATAGTACTCCTTTGGTTGCTCTGCTTGCATTTAGGTACAATAACTCGTTTTGGAAGGAGCCAGATGGGGCTTAGGAGTATATGTGTTTGCATACAGAATCATGTACTGATGACATCACACATAGAGAGGGATGAAGGGAGGTGCCAAAGGAGGCTGCATAGTGAAATCTGCTAATTAGCATATGGAATCCCAGAGCCCAATGGGTACTTATCTGCAGAACCAACAGAAGATAAAGTAGTCCACCTGTTGTCTGGCTTTTGACCTGAGTGATAGAAAACATAGAAAGTATGCTTGCATATCTCTCTGATCAGTGCATATGTTCCAACTTTGTCTCCCTGTAAGAGACAAAAGTGTCACGATTGTGGGACTGCTCATATTGCCAATTGGACGTTATCTTTGAATAGTGGCAGTATTGTAACCAATGCGGTGTATCCGAGGTGTGATTGTTGCTTATTCAAAACTTTACGCAATACCCAGTCTTGTCAACTTGAACAACAGTTGTTGTTGGTAATTTAGGATAATCTTTACGGAGGCTAGATCAATTGTGTCAAAAAATGATTGATTATACATCAATGTATTTATTCAGTAAGAAAAAAGGTGTGGATATTTTTCATAGAATATCAATATTCTTTGCTCGATATGTTTTTCATTAACTGTTTCATTTCAACCAACGTGTTTTTTATATGCGTAAAAGAGGGTCCCCTTAATCATTAGGTAAGGTACACATATTAAACTTTGGGTGCTAATTGATTTAGAAGCTGCGCAGTGTCCGAAGATTCAGACATTTATTCAGCATCTCTCTAGGTTTTAGATCAAATGTACTATTGTGAGAAAGTGGCTCTGTATATACTGTTCCAAAATAAGTACAGGGTGTACAGAGTCCACAGTCCTCAGAGGTTTGGCAGAGGCTAAAGTTAGAAATAACCTTAGTCTCTAAAGTGGTAGCTTGGTCGAGCAGTAAGGCAGTATCAGAGGACAGTGTAAAGCATTTGTTGTACACACTCAGTCAGCGAAATGATTTCACACACTCAATAACTGAACTCTAGGCCAATGGTTTGTATAAAAAAGATATGTCTGTTTTGTTTTAGAACCAACAATAGGAATTAAAATATACTTTCTCAGAATGAGATGTTTTATTTAAATACTTTTGCAATATGCAATTGGCTTTTGTAGAAAGTTATAAGTTGTTGCAATAGGCAACACAGTTTTAAACACAATAATGCATTGAGTTCAATGGAAATTTCAAGTTATTTGCAATAGATTACTTTCAGGATTACTTTAGAGATTCCAGGACTGGATCCTAGATTCAGTCCTGGGACAATACTTAGAAACAAGTGATAAAAGTCGACTTAGTTACTACTAGGATTTTTAAGTAATATTTTGCTATTTTAAAAGTTGACACTTAGAAGAAATTTCATAGAAAACAGTCAATGATTCCCTATGGAAGAAAATTCAAGCTGCAGGTATAGTATGTTCTCGTTACTTTTGTAATCCAGTACTGGGTGCCTAGACTCAGTACTGGGACCTTTATCCAAAACAGGTAAGTAATTACGTTTTCAGAAGTTATACGATTTTTAAAGAGTATTTAAAGTTTGCAGAAATTGACACTTGGAAGAAATTTCACAGAAAAACAGTCAATGATTCCCTATGGAAGAAAATTGGGTTACTGGTAAGTACAGTTGTAAGTATTTTTCAGAGTCAGTGCTGGGCACCAAGATCCAGCACTGGGAGCTCACCTAATAGCAGGTGAGTATTTTAGTTTTCGTTACTCGGCTGATTTTTGGTGAATATTTTAAGTTTTGAAAACTCCACACTTTGAAGAAATTTTCAGAAGAAACCAGTCAATGTTACCCTATGGAGAAAATTGAGTTATCGGTTTAAAGGTAAGTACTCGACTGGCAGAGTTAAGGTTCTGGGCATAGACTCAGGGGTCTCCCAGGGTCAGGTAGGTAGAGTTTTTTCACCCTCAGCGGCACAGGGGCAGCCGGGTGCAGAGAGAGTTAGACCCAATGTTATCCTATGAGAGGTAGGGGGGCCTTGGTTGGTGGCTGCTGACTAGCAGGCTACGCGGCTGTGGGAGCTGGGCTCCTGGTCACTTGCTCAGGGCAAATGGGGAAGTAGATAGGTGTAGAGGTTACACTGCCAGGGCCACTCGGGTGGCTGGGTGCAGGGTGCTTTTGAGCTCTTGGGCGCTCAATTGATTTCAATGGGAGAGCTCCGGTTTAGAAAAAGATTGCAAGCTCGGGGACGAAGATTCTTTAGGTGCCACCACCACTTCGAGAGGTAAGTTGGGTAGTTGGAGGATAGGTAGGTACCCAGGATTTGGGCACAGGGAGCCGCAGGGCGCCGGGTGCAGGAGTGCCTTTTGGTGTCGGGAAATCTTACCCTCTGTTGATCGCGTTGGGGGGGTACCTGGTTCTGAGGCTGCAGGTGTCGTCAGGAGCGTCTAGGGAAGTCCTTGGGTGCCGGACTCAGGTTCACAGTCGTCGTGGGGTCGTCCTCGTGGTCTTTGGTCACTCCGGCACAGGCCAGGCTTGGCGGGTGCAGAGTGTGTAGGGTTCGCGGTTCCGGGCTGATGCCAGGGATTAGAAGTAGATTTTGAGTAGAGCCTCTACTCATGGGAGTCCCAGGGGCTTAGAACCAAAAGGTAGCCAGGTCCTCCGGGGTTTGTGAGGTTGCTGGCCACAATAGATGCCGGGTTGGAGCAGGAGCAGGTTCGAGTGTCGCCAGGCCTGTAGGGCTGGGGCCAAAGCAGTTGGTGTCTTCCTCTTCTTAGCAGCTGCAGGGCAGGTCTTCTTTCTTCTTCCTCTTCTTTGTATTTCGGAATCTGGAATCTGGAGAAGGAAGGTTCAGGGTGCCCCTAAATACTAAATTTAGGGGCGTTACAGGTATGCGAAGGGCAGGGACCAATGGGTCCCTGTCCTGGGGTGAGTACACCCCCTATTCAGCCACTCTTCTCTGGGAGGGGGGCAGCAGCCTAGTCCTGATTGGGTAGGGCCTCCCATCTTCAAGATGGCGATCGCCCGGAGATGTGCTTCACCTCGCCTTCCCCACCTGAGGGGTGGAGTTGGCAGGCTGGCCCATCCCCTGTCCTTATTTGGGGTTTCCGGCCAAGCTTCCCGCCAGAGTGGGGGTTGCAAGTGGCCTGGGGAAGCTCACAGAGGCGGCATGCCTTTGAAGCTTCCCCATGCCCATCCTGGGGGAGGAGATCTAGCATCTCGCCCAGGATGTGCATTGTTGCAGACCCAGGAGAGCAGGGGCTCTCCTACCCAGGGGTCCAGCAACATGTCTGCTGTGTGGCAGCCTAGGCAGCCTCAGAACAGACGTGGATTGTAAATTAGGTTTCAGGGGGCCTCTCTAAGATGCCCTCTGTGGTGCTTGGTACATTAAATACCATACTGGCATCAGTGTGGGTTTAATGTGCTGAGCAGTTTGATACCAAACTTCTCAGTCTTCTGTGCTGCCATTATAGTGCTGTGGAGTTCGTGTTTGACAAGCTCCCAGCACCAGGTACTCTTAAATGGAAGCACTGCACTTACAGGGCCCAGGAATGGACCTGGGTACTGTAGGGGCACCGGGCTCCTGCCTCTGTGCCCACACCACTGGCATAGGGCACCCAGCTAGAGGGGTGGCTGATGTATGCCAGGGCAGTGAAGGTTGTGGGCATGGCACACAGGGATGTGTGCCATGTCGATTCTCTGTTTTGTCTTGTACCCAGACACTCAGCCTGCCAGGGCAGTGTGTGTGTGTTAGGGTACAGGGCCTCTAAGGGTGGCACAATGAGTGCTGCAGCCCTTAGAGGCCTTCCCTGGTCACAAGGCCCTGGGTACCTAGGGTACCACTTACCAGGGGCTGACATGTGGCCAGGGTTTGCCAATTTTGTTTTGAGATTTTTGTTTTGGGAAGGAACATAGGCCCTGGGCTCCTGATTGGCAGGAGTCCAGGGCACACTCAGTCAAAGTACATTCAGCAATTCAGCAAAAAGTGGGGGCATACCATTCAAGAAAGATGGCACTTTCACACAACTATTTTGTCGGCTATTGAGTGAATAGCTGAGATTGTACACTCCTTTGTCCGCAGACTGATATGTATCCATTTACAAGAAAGGCATCTCGTATCCGGGTGAACAAGAGGCGCCAAAGTTAACTCTTGTAATATTCTAGAATAGTACACCTTTGGTTGCTTTCTTGCATTTAGGTACAAGAACTAGTTTTGGGAGGAGCCTGCTTGGGCTTAGGAGGATATGTGGTTGCATACATAATCATGTACTGATGACATCCCACATAGAGAGGGATGAAGGGAGGTGCCAAAGGAGGCTGTATAGTGAAATCTGCTAATTAGCATACGGAATCCCAGAGCCCAACGGGCACTTACCTGCAGAAGCAACAGAAGATAGAGTAGTACATATCATGTCTGGCTTTTGACTCGAGTGATAGAAAACATAGAAAGTATGCTTGCATATCTCTCTGATCGGTGCACGTTTCAAATTTGTCTCCCTGTAACAGACAAAAGTGTCACCGTTGTGGGACTGCTCATATCGCCTAGCTGATGTTATCTTTGTGCAGTGGCAGTATCGTAGCCAATGAGGTCTATCCGAGGCGTGATTATTGCTTATTGAAAACTTTACCCAATACCCCGCCATGTCAACTTGAAAAATAGTTGATATTGGCAATTTTTGATAGACTCTATGGAGGCTGGATCAATTGTGTCAAAAGAAGATTGATTATACATCATTATAGTTATTTAGTAAGCAAAGAGGTGTAGATATTTTTCATAGAATGTCAATACTCATTGGTCAATATGTTTTTTTAACAACTGTTTTATTTCAACTAAAGTGTTTCTCATATCTGTGGAAAAGGGTCCTCTTAATCAATAGGTAAGGTACACGTATTAAACTTTGTGATCTAATTGTCTTGGAAGCTGCACAGTGTCCAAAGCTTCAGACATTCATTCAGCATCTCTCTAAGTAGCAGAGCTAATGTGCTATTTTGTCGGCTATTGAGTGAATAGCTGAGATTGTACACTCCTTTGTCGGCAGACTGATATGTATCCTTTTACAAGAAAGGCATCTTGTATCTGGGTGAACAAAGAGGTGCCAAAGTGAACTCTTGTAATATTCTAGAATAGTACTCCTTTGGTTGCTCTGCTTGCATTTAGGTACAATAACTCGTTTTGGTAGGAGCCAGATGGGGCTTAGGAGTATATGTGTTTGCATACAGAATCATGTACTGATGACATCACACATAGAGAGGGATGAAGGGAGGTGCCAAAGGAGGCTGTATAGTGAAATCTGCTAATTAGCATATGGAATCCCAGAGCCCAATGGGTACTTATCTGCAGAACCAACAGAAGATAAAGTAGTCCACCTGTTGTCTGGCTTTTGACCTGAGTGATAGAAAACATAGAAAGTATGCTTGCATATCTCTCTGATCAGTGCATATGTTCCAACTTTGTCTCCCTGTAAGAGACAAAAGTGTCACGATTGTGGGACTGCTCATATTGCCAATTGGACGTTATCTTTGAATAGTGGCAGTATTGTAACCAATGCGGTGTATCCGAGGTGTGATTGTTGCTTATTCAAAACTTTACGCAATACCCAGTCTTGTCAACTTGAACAACAGTTGTTGTTGGTAATTTAGGATAATCTTTACGGAGGCTAGATCAATTGTGTCAAAAAATGATTGATTATACATCAATGTATTTATTCAGTAAGAAAAAAGGTGTAGATATTTTTCATAGAATATCAATACTCTTTGCTCGATATGTTTTTCATTAACTGTTTCATTTCAACCAACGTGTTTTTTATATGCGTAAAAGAGGGTCCGCTTAATCATTAGGTAAGGTACACATATTAAACTTTGGGTGCTAATTGATTTAGAAGCTGCGCAGTGTCCGAAGATTCAGACATTTATTCAGCATCTCTCTAGGTTTTAGATCAAATGTACTATTGTGAGAAAGTGGCTCTGTATATACTGTTCCAAAATAAGTACAGGGTGTACAGACTCCACAGTCCCCAGAGGTTTGGCAGAGGCTAAAGTTAGAAATAACCTTAGTCTCTAAAGTGGTAGCTTGGTCGAGCAGTAAGGCAGTATCAGAGGACAGTGTAAAGCATTTGTTGTACACACTCAGTCAGCGAAATGATTTCACACACTCAATAACTGAACTCTAGGCCAATGGTTTGTATAAAAAAGATATGTCTGTTTTGTTTTAGAACCAACAATAGGAATTAAAATATACTTTCTCAGAATGAGATGTTTTATTTAAATACTTTTGCAATATGCAATTGGCTTTTGTAGAAAGTTATAAGTTGTTGCAATAGGCAACACAGTTTTAAACACAATAATGCATTGAGTTCAATGGAAATTTCAAGTTATTTGCAATAGATTACTTTCAGGATTACTTTAGAGATTCCAGGACTGGATCCTAGATTCAGTCCTGGGACAATACTTAGAAACAAGTGATAAAAGTCGACTTAGTTACTACTAGGATTTTTAAGTAATATTTTGCTATTTTAAAAGTTGACACTTAGAAGAAATTTCATAGAAAACAGTCAATGATTCCCTATGGAAGAAAATTCAAGCTGCAGGTATAGTATGTTCTCGTTACTTTTGTAATCCAGTACTGGGTGCCTAGACTCAGTACTGGGACCTTTATCCAAAACAGGTAAGTAATTACGTTTTCAGAAGTTATACGATTTTTAAAGAGTATTTAAAGTTTGCAGAAATTGACACTTTGAAGAAATTTCACAGAAAAACAGTCAATGATTCCCTATGGAAGAAAATTGGGTTACTGGTAAGTACAGTTGTAAGTATTTTTCAGAGTCAGTGCTGGGCACCAAGATCCAGCACTGGGAGCTCACCTAATAGCAGGTGAGTATTTTCGTTTTCGTTACTCGGCTGATTTTTGGTGAATATTTTAAGTTTTGAAAACTCCACACTTTGAAGAAATTTTCAGAAGAAACCAGTCAATGTTACCCTATGGAGAAAATTGAGTTATCGGTTTAAAGGTAAGTACTCGACTGGCAGAGTTAAGGTTCTGGGCATAGACTCAGGGCTCTCCCAGGGTCAGGTAGGTAGAGTTTTTTCACCCTCAGCGGCACAGGGGCAGCCGGGTGCAGAGAGAGTTAGACCCAATGTTATCCTATGAGAGGTAGGGGGGCCTTGGTTGGTGGCTGCTGACTAGCAGGCTACGCGGCTGTGGGAGCTGGGCTCCTGGTCACTTGCTCAGGGCAAATGGAGAAGTAGATAGGTGTAGAGGTTACACTGCCAGGGCCACTCGGGCGGCTGGGTGCAGGGTGCTTTTGAGCTCTTGGGCGCTCAATTGATTTCAATGGGAGAGCTCCGGTTTAGAAAAAGATTGCAAGCTCGGGGACGAAGATTCTTTAGGTGCCACCACCACTTCGAGAGGTAAGTTGGGTAGTTGGAGGATAGGTAGGTACCCAGGATTTGGGCACAGGGAGCCGCAGGGCGCCGGGTGCAGGGGTGCCTTTTGGTGTCGGGAAATCTTACCCTCTGTTGATCGCGTTGGGGGGGTACCTGGTTCTGAGGCTGCAGGTGTCGTCAGGAGCGTCTAGGGAAGTCCTTGGGTGCCGGACTCAGGTTCACAGTCGTCGTGGGGTCGTCCTCGTGGTCTTTGGTCACTCCGGCACAGGCCAGGCTTGGCGGGTGCAGAGTGTGTAGGGTTCGCGGTTCCGGGCTGATGCCAGGGATTAGAAGTAGATTTTGAGTAGAGCCTCTACTCATGGGAGTCCCAGGGGCTTAGAGCCAAAAGGTAGCCAGGTCCTCCGGGGTTTGTGAGGTTGCTGGCCACAATAGATGCCGGGTTGGAGCAGGAGCAGGTTCGAGTGTCGCCAGGCCTGTAGGGCTGGGGCCAAAGCAGTTGGTGTCTTCCTCTTCTTAGCAGCTGCAGGGCAGGTCTTCTTTCTTCTTCCTCTTCTTTGTATTTCGGAATCTGGAATCTGGGGAAGGAAGGTTCAGGGTGCCCCTAAATACTAAATTTAGGGGCGTTACAGGTAGGCGAAGGGCAGGGACCAATGGGTCCCTGTCCTGGGGTGAGTACACCCCCTATTCAGCCACTCTCCTCTGGGAGGGGGGCAGCAGCCTAGTCCTGATTGGGTAGGGCCTCCCATCTTCAAGATGGCGAGCGCCCGGAGATGTGCTTCACCTCGCCTTCCCCACCTGAGGGGTGGAGTTGGCAGGCTGGCCCATCCCCTGTCCTTATTTGGGGTTTCCGGCCAAGCTTCCCGCCAGAGTGGGGGTTGCAAGTGGCCTGGGGAAGCTCACAGAGGCGGCATGCCTTTGAAGCTTCCCCCTGCCCATCCTGGGGGAGGAGATCTAGCATCTCGCCCAGGATGTGCATTGTTGCAGACCCAGGAGAGCAGGGGCTCTCCTACCCAGGGGTCCAGCAACATGTCTGCTGTGTGGCAGCCTAGGCAGCCTCAGAACAGACGTGGATTGTAAATTAGGTTTCAGGGGGCCTCTCTAAGATGCCCTCTGTGGTGCTTGGTACATTAAATACCATACTGGCATCAGTGTGGGTTTAATGTGCTGAGCAGTTTGATACCAAACTTCTCAGTCTTCTGTGCTGCCATTATAGTGCTGTGGAGTTCGTGTTTGACAAGCTCCCAGCACCATGTACTCTTAAATGGAAGCACTGCACTTACAGGGCCCAGGAATGGACCTGGGTACTGTAGGGGCACCGGGCTCCTGCCTCTGTGCCCACACCACTGGCATAGGGCACCCAGCTAGAGGGGTGGCTGATGTATGCCAGGGCAGTGAAAGTTGTGGGCATGGCACACAGGGATGTGTGCCACGTCGATTCTCTGTTTTGTCTTGTACCCAGACACTCAGCCTGCCAGGGCAGTGTGTGTGTGTTAGGGTACAGGGCCTCTAAGGGTGGCACAATGAGTGCTGCAGCCCTTAGAGGCCTTCCCTGGTCACAAGGCCCTGGGTACCTAGGGTACCACTTACCAGGGGCTGACATGTGGCCAGGGTTTGCCAATTTTGTTTTGAGATTTTTGTTTTGGGAAGGAACATAGGCCCTGGGCTCCTGATTGGCAGGAGTCCAGGGCACACTCAGTCAAAGTACATTCAGCAATTCAGCAAAAAGTGGGGGCATACCATTCAAGAAAGATGGCACTTTCACACAACTATTTTGTCGGCTATTGAGTGAATAGCTGAGATTGTACACTCCTTTGTCCGCAGACTGATATGTATCCATTTACAAGAAAGGCATCTCGTATCCGGGTGAACAAGAGGCGCCAAAGTTAACTCTTGTAATATTCTAGAATAGTACACCTTTGGTTGCTTTCTTGCATTTAGGTACAAGAACTAGTTTTGGGAGGAGCCTGCTTGGGCTTAGGAGGATATGTGGTTGCATACATAATCATGTACTGATGACATCCCACATAGAGAGGGATGAAGGGAGGTGCCAAAGGAGGCTGTATAGTGAAATCTGCTAATTAGCATACGGAATCCCAGAGCCCAACGGGCACTTACCTGCAGAAGCAACAGAAGATAGAGTAGTACATATCATGTCTGGCTTTTGACTCGAGTGATAGAAAACATAGAAAGTATGCTTGCATATCTCTCTGATCGGTGCACGTTTCAAATTTGTCTCCCTGTAACAGACAAAAGTGTCACCGTTGTGGGACTGCTCATATCGCCTAGCTGATGTTATCTTTGTGCAGTGGCAGTATCGTAGCCAATGAGGTCTATCCGAGGCGTGATTATTGCTTATTGAAAACTTTACCCAATACCCCGCCATGTCAACTTGAAAAATAGTTGATATTGGCAATTTTTGATAGACTCTATGGAGGCTGGATCAATTGTGTCAAAAGAAGATTGATTATACATCATTATAGTTATTTAGTAAGCAAAGAGGTGTAGATATTTTTCATAGAATGTCAATACTCATTGGTCAATATGTTTTTTTAACAACTGTTTTATTTCAACTAAAGTGTTTCTCATATCTGTGGAAAAGGGTCCTCTTAATCAATAGGTAAGGTACACGTATTAAACTTTGTGATCTAATTGTCTTGGAAGCTGCACAGTGTCCAAAGCTTCAGACATTCATTCAGCATCTCTCTAAGTAGCAGAGCTAATGTGCTATTTTGTCGGCTATTGAGTGAATAGCTGAGATTGTACACTCCTTTGTCGGCAGACTGATATGTATCCTTTTACAAGAAAGGCATCTTGTATCTGGGTGAACAAAGAGGTGCCAAAGTGAACTCTTGTAATATTCTAGAATAGTACTCCTTTGGTTGCTCTGCTTGCATTTAGGTACAATAACTCGTTTTGGTAGGAGCCAGATGGGGCTTAGGAGTATATGTGTTTGCATACAGAATCATGTACTGATGACATCACACATAGAGAGGGATGAAGGGAGGTGCCAAAGGAGGCTGTATAGTGAAATCTGCTAATTAGCATATGGAATCCCAGAGCCCAATGGGTACTTATCTGCAGAACCAACAGAAGATAAAGTAGTCCACCTGTTGTCTGGCTTTTGACCTGAGTGATAGAAAACATAGAAAGTATGCTTGCATATCTCTCTGATCAGTGCATATGTTCCAACTTTGTCTCCCTGTAAGAGACAAAAGTGTCACGATTGTGGGACTGCTCATATTGCCAATTGGACGTTATCTTTGAATAGTGGCAGTATTGTAACCAATGCGGTGTATCCGAGGTGTGATTGTTGCTTATTCAAAACTTTACGCAATACCCAGTCTTGTCAACTTGAACAACAGTTGTTGTTGGTAATTTAGGATAATTTTTACGGAGGCTAGATCAATTGTGTCAAAAAATGATTGATTATACATCAATGTATTTATTCAGTAAGAAAAAAGGTGTAGATATTTTTCATAGAATATCAATACTCTTTGCTCGATATGTTTTTCATTAACTGTTTCATTTCAACCAACGTGTTTTTTATATGCGTAAAAGAGGGTCCGCTTAATCATTAGGTAAGGTACACATATTAAACTTTGGGTGCTAATTGATTTAGAAGCTGCGCAGTGTCCGAAGATTCAGACATTTATTCAGCATCTCTCTAGGTTTTAGATCAAATGTACTATTGTGAGAAAGTGGCTCTGTATATACTGTTCCAAAATAAGTACAGGGTGTACAGACTCCACAGTCCCCAGAGGTTTGGCAGAGGCTAAAGTTAGAAATAACCTTAGTCTCTAAAGTGGTAGCTTGGTCGAGCAGTAAGGCAGTATCAGAGGACAGTGTAAAGCATTTGTTGTACACACTCAGTCAGCGAAATGATTTCACACACTCAATAACTGAACTCTAGGCCAATGGTTTGTATAAAAAAGATATGTCTGTTTTGTTTTAGAACCAACAATAGGAATTAAAATATACTTTCTCAGAATGAGATGTTTTATTTAAATACTTTTGCAATATGCAATTGGCTTTTGTAGAAAGTTATAAGTTGTTGCAATAGGCAACACAGTTTTAAACACAATAATGCATTGAGTTCAATGGAAATTTCAAGTTATTTGCAATAGATTACTTTCAGGATTACTTTAGAGATTCCAGGACTGGATCCTAGATTCAGTCCTGGGACAATACTTAGAAACAAGTGATAAAAGTCGACTTAGTTACTACTAGGATTTTTAAGTAATATTTTGCTATTTTAAAAGTTGACACTTAGAAGAAATTTCATAGAAAACAGTCAATGATTCCCTATGGAAGAAAATTCAAGCTGCAGGTATAGTATGTTCTCGTTACTTTTGTAATCCAGTACTGGGTGCCTAGACTCAGTACTGGGACCTTTATCCAAAACAGGTAAGTAATTACGTTTTCAGAAGTTATACGATTTTTAAAGAGTATTTAAAGTTTGCAGAAATTGACACTTTGAAGAAATTTCACAGAAAAACAGTCAATGATTCCCTATGGAAGAAAATTGGGTTACTGGTGAGTACAGTTGTAAGTATTTTTCAGAGTCAGTGCTGGGCACCAAGATCCAGCACTGGGAGCTCACCTAATAGCAGGTGAGTATTTTCGTTTTCGTTACTCGGCTGATTTTTGGTGAATATTTTAAAATTTTGAAAACTCCACACTTTGAAGAAATTTTCAGAAGAAACCAGTCAATGTTACCCTATGGAGAAAATTGAGTTATCGGTTTAAAGGTAAGTACTTGACTGGCAGAGTTAAGGTTCTGGGCATAGACTCAGGGGTCTCCCAGGGTCAGGTAGGTAGAGTTTTTTCACCCTCAGCGGCACAGGGGCAGCCGGGTGCAGAGAGAGTTAGACCCAATGTTATCCTATGAGAGGTAGGGGGGCCTTGGTTGGTGGCTGCTGACTAGCAGGCTACGCGGCTGTGGGAGCTGGGCTCCTGGTCACTTGCTCAGGGCAAATGGGGAAGTAGATAGGTGTAGAGGTTACACTGCCAGGGCCACTCGGGCGGCTGGGTGCAGGGTGCTTTTGAGCTCTTGGGCGCTCAATTGATTTCAATGGGAGAGCTCCGGTTTAGAAAAAGATTGCAAGCTCGGGGACGAAGATTCTTTAGGTGCCACCACCACTTCGAGAGGTAAGTTGGGTAGTTGGAGGATAGGTAGGTACCCAGGATTTGGGCACAGGGAGCCGCAGGGCGCCGGGTGCAGGGGTGCCTTTTGGTGTCGGGAAATCTTACCCTCTGTTGATCGCGTTGGGGGGGTACCTGGTTCTGAGGCTGCAGGTGTCGTCAGGAGCGTCTAGGGAAGTCCTTGGGTGCCGGACTCAGGTTCACAGTCGTCGTGGGGTCGTCCTCGTGGTCTTTGGTCACTCCGGCACAGGCCAGGCTTGGCGGGTGCAGAGTGTGTAGGGTTCGCGGTTCCGGGCTGATGCCAGGGATTAGAAGTAGATTTTGAGTAGAGCCTCTACTCATGGGAGTCCCAGGGGCTTAGAGCCAAAAGGTAGCCAGGTCCTCCGGGGTTTGTGAGGTTGCTGGCCACAATAGATGCCGGGTTGGAGCAGGAGCAGGTTCGAGTGTCGCCAGGCCTGTAGGGCTGGGGCCAAAGCAGTTGGTGTCTTCCTCTTCTTAGCAGCTGCAGGGCAGGTCTTCTTTCTTCTTCCTCTTCTTTGTATTTCGGAATCTGGAATCTGGGGAAGGAAGGTTCAGGGTGCCCCTAAATACTAAATTTAGGGGCGTTACAGGTAGGCGAAGGGCAGGGACCAATGGGTCCCTGTCCTGGGGTGAGTACACCCCCTATTCAGCCACTCTCCTCTGGGAGGGGGGCATCAGCCTAGTCCTGATTGGGTAGGGCCTCCCATCTTCAAGATGGCGAGCGCCCGGAGATGTGCTTCACCTCGCCTTCCCCACCTGAGGGGTGGAGTTGGCAGGCTGGCCCATCCCCTGTCCTTATTTGGGGTTTCCGGCCAAGCTTCCCGCCAGAGTGGGGGTTGCAAGTGGCCTGGGGAAGCTCACAGAGGCGGCATGCCTTTGAAGCTTCCCCCTGCCCATCCTGGGGGAGGAGATCTAGCATCTCGCCCAGGATGTGCATTGTTGCAGACCCAGGAGAGCAGGGGCTCTCCTACCCAGGGGTCCAGCAACATGTCTGCTGTGTGGCAGCCTAGGCAGCCTCAGAACAGACGTGGATTGTAAATTAGGTTTCAGGGGGCCTCTCTAAGATGCCCTCTGTGGTGCTTGGTACATTAAATACCATACTGGCATCAGTGTGGGTTTAATGTGCTGAGCAGTTTGATACCAAACTTCTCAGTCTTCTGTGCTGCCATTATAGTGCTGTGGAGTTCGTGTTTGACAAGCTCCCAGCACCAGGTACTCTTAAATGGAAGCACTGCACTTACAGGGTCCAGGAATGGACCTGGGTACTGTAGGGGCACCGGGCTCCTGCCTCTGTGCCCACACCACTGGCATAGGGCACCCAGCTAGAGGGGTGGCTGATGGATGCCAGGGCAGTGAAGGTTGTGGGCATGGCACACAGGGATGTGTGCCATGTCGATTCTCTGTTTTGTCTTGTACCCAGACACTCAGCCTGCCAGGGCAGTGTGTGTGTGTTAGGGTACAGGGCCTCTAAGGGTGGCACAATGAGTGCTGCAGCCCTTAGAGGCCTTCCCTGGTCACAAGGCCGTGGGTACCTAGGGTACCACTTACCAGGGGCTGACATGTGGCCAGGGTTTGCCAATTTTGTTTTGAGATTTTTGTTTTGGGAAGGAACATAGGCCCTGGGCTCCTGATTGGCAGGAGTCCAGGGCACACTCAGTCAAAGTACATTCAGCAATTCAGCAAAAAGTGGGGGCATACCATTCAAGAAAGATGGCACTTTCACACAACTATTTTGTCGGCTATTGAGTGAATAGCTGAGATTGTACACTCCTTTGTCCGCAGACTGATATGTATCCATTTACAAGAAAGGCATCTCGTATCCGGGTGAACAAGAGGCGCCAAAGTTAACTCTTGTAATATTCTAGAATAGTACACCTTTGGTTGCTTTCTTGCATTTAGGTACAAGAACTAGTTTTGGGAGGAGCCTGCTTGGGCTTAGGAGGATATGTGGTTGCATACATAATCATGTACTGATGACATCCCACATAGAGAGGGATGAAGGGAGGTGCCAAAGGAGGCTGTATAGTGAAATCTGCTAATTAGCATACGGAATCCCAGAGCCCAACGGGCACTTACCTGCAGAAGCAACAGAAGATAGAGTAGTACATATCATGTCTGGCTTTTGACTCGAGTGATAGAAAACATAGAAAGTATGCTTGCATATCTCTCTGATCGGTGCACGTTTCAAATTTGTCTCCCTGTAACAGACAAAAGTGTCACCGTTGTGGGACTGCTCATATCGCCTAGCTGATGTTATCTTTGTGCAGTGGCAGTATCGTAGCCAATGAGGTCTATCCGAGGCGTGATTATTGCTTATTGAAAACTTTACCCAATACCCCGCCATGTCAACTTGAAAAATAGTTGATATTGGCAATTTTTGATAGACTCTATGGAGGCTGGATCAATTGTGTCAAAAGAAGATTGATTATACATCATTATAGTTATTTAGTAAGCAAAGAGGTGTAGATATTTTTCATAGAATGTCAATACTCATTGGTCAATATGTTTTTTAACAACTGTTTTATTTCAACTAAAGTGTTTCTCATATCTGTGGAAAAGGGTCCTCTTAATCAATAGGTAAGGTACACGTATTAAACTTTGTGATCTAATTGTCTTGGAAGCTGCACAGTGTCCAAAGCTTCAGACATTCATTCAGCATCTCTCTAAGTAGCAGAGCTAATGTGCTATTTTGTCGGCTATTGAGTGAATAGCTGAGATTGTACACTCCTTTGTCGGCAGACTGATATGTATCCTTTTACAAGAAAGGCATCTTGTATCTGGGTGAACAAAGAGGTGCCAAAGTGAACTCTTGTAATATTCTAGAATAGTACTCCTTTGGTTGCTCTGCTTGCATTTAGGTACAATAACTCGTTTTGGAAGGAGCCAGATGGGGCTTAGGAGTATATGTGTTTGCATACAGAATCATGTACTGATGACATCACACATAGAGAGGGATGAAGGGAGGTGCCAAAGGAGGCTGTATAGTGAAATCTGCTAATTAGCATACGGAACCTCAGAGCCCAATGGGTACTTATCTGCAGAACCAACAGAAGATAAAGTAGTCCACCTGTTGTCTGGCTTTTGACCTGAGTGATAGAAAACATAGAAAGTATGCTTGCATATCTCTCTGATCAGTGCATATGTTCCAACTTTGTCTCCCTGTAAGAGACAAAAGTGTCACGATTGTGGGACTGCTCATATTGCCAATTGGACGTTATCTTTGAATAGTGGCAGTATTGTAACCAATGCGGTGTATCCGAGGTGTGATTGTTGCTTATTCAAAACTTTACGCAATACCCAGTCTTGTCAACTTGAACAACCGTTGTTGGTAATTTAGGATAATCTTTACGGAGGCTAGATCAATTGTGTCAAAAAATGATTGATTATACATCAATGTATTTATTCAGTAAGAAAAAAGGTGTAGATATTTTTCATAGAATATCAATACTCTTTGCTCGATATGTTTTTCATTAACTGTTTCATTTCAACCAACGTGTTTTTTATATGCGTAAAAGAGGGTCCGCTTAATCATTAGGTAAGGTACACATATTAAACTTTGGGTGCTAATTGATTTAGAAGCTGCGCAGTGTCCGAAGATTCAGACATTTATTCAGCATCTCTCTAGGTTTTAGATCAAATGTACTATTGTGAGAAAGTGGCTCTGTATATACTGTTCCAAAATAAGTACAGGGTGTACAGACTCCACAGTCCCCAGAGGTTTGGCAGAGGCTAAAGTTAGAAATAACCTTAGTCTCTAAAGTGGTAGCTTGGTCGAGCAGTAAGGCAGTATCAGAGGACAGTGTAAAGCATTTGTTGTACACACTCAGTCAGCGAAATGATTTCACACACTCAATAACTGAACTCTAGGCCAATGGTTTGTATAAAAAAGATATGTCTGTTTTGTTTTAGAACCAACAATAGGAATTAAAATATACTTTCTCAGAATGAGATGCTTTATTTAAATACTTTTGCAATATGCAATTGGCTTTTGTAGAAAGTTATAAGTTGTTGCAATAGGCAACACAGTTTTAAACACAATAATGCATTGAGTTCAATGGAAATTTCAAGTTATTTGCAATAGATTACTTTCAGGATTACTTTAGAGATTCCAGGACTGGATCCTAGATTCAGTCCTGGGCCAATACTTAGAAACAAGTGATAAAAGTCGACTTAGTTACTACTAGGATTTTTAAGTAATATTTTGCTATTTTAAAAGTTGACACTTAGAAGAAATTTCATAGAAAACAGTCAATGATTCCCTATGGAAGAAAATTCAAGCTGCAGGTATAGTATGTTCTCGTTACTTTTGTAATCCAGTACTGGGTGCCTAGACTCAGTACTGGGACCTTTATCCAAAACAGGTAAGTAATTACGTTTTCAGAAGTTATACGATTTTTAAAGAATATTTAAAGTTTGCAGAAATTGACACTTTGAAGAAATTTCACAGAAAAACAGTCAATGATTCCCTATGGAAGAAAATTGGGTTACTGGTAAGTACAGTTGTAAGTATTTTTCAGAGTCAGTGCTGGGCACCAAGATCCAGCACTGGGAGCTCACCTAATAGCAGGTGAGTATTTTCGTTTTCGTTACTCGGCTGATTTTTGGTGAATATTTTAAGTTTTGAAAACTCCACACTTTGAAGAAATTTTCAGAAGAAACCAGTCAATGTTACCCTATGGAGAAAATTGAGTTATCGGTTTAAAGGTAAGTACTCGACTGGCAGAGTTAAGGTTCTGGGCATAGACTCAGGGGTCTCCCAGGGTCAGGTAGGTAGAGTTTTTTCACCCTCAGCGGCACAGGGGCAGCCGGGTGCAGAGAGAGTTAGACCCAATGTTATCCTATGAGAGGTAGGGGGGCCTTGGTTGGTGGCTGCTGACTAGCAGGCTACGCGGCTGTGGGAGCTGGGCTCCTGGTCACTTGCTCAGGGCAAATGGGGAAGTAGATAGGTGTAGAGGTTACACTGCCAGGGCCACTCGGGCGGCTGGGTGCAGGGTGCTTTTGAGCTCTTGGGCGCTCAATTGATTTCAATGGGAGAGCTCCGGTTTAGAAAAAGATTGCAAGCTCGGGGACGAAGATTCTTTAGGTGCCACCACCACTTCGAGAGGTAAGTTGGGTAGTTGGAGGATAGGTAGGTACCCAGGATTTGGGCACAGGGAGCCGCAGGGCGCCGGGTGCAGGGGTGCCTTTTGGTGTCGGGAAATCTTACCCTCTGTTGATCGCGTTGGGGGGGTACCTGGTTCTGAGGCTGCAGGTGTCGTCAGGAGCGTCTAGGGAAGTCCTTGGGTGCCGGACTCGGGTTCACAGTCGTCCTGGGGTCGTCCTCGTGGTCTTTGGTCACTCCGGCACAGGCCAGGCTTGGCGGGTGCAGAGTGTGTAGGGTTCGTGGTTCCGGGCTGATGCCAGGGATTAGAAGTAGATTTTGAGTAGAGCCTCTACTCATGGGAGTTCCAGGGGCTTAGAGCCAAAAGGTAGCAAGGTCCTCCGGGGTTTGTGAGGTTGCTGGCCACAATAGATGCCGGGTTGGAGCAGGAGCAGGTTCGAGTGTCGCCAGGCCTGTAGGGCTGGGGCCAAAGCAGTTGGTGTCTTCCTCTTCTTAGCAGCTGCAGGGCAGGTCTTCTTTCTTCGTCCTCTTCTTTGTATTTCGGAATCTGGAATCTGGGGAAGGAAGGTTCAGGGTGCCCCTAAATACTAAATTTAGGGGCGTTACAGGTAGGCGAAGGGCAGGGGCCAATGGGTCCCTGTCCTGGGGTGAGTACACCCCCTATTCAGCCACTCTCCTCTGGGAGGGGGGCAGCAGCCTAGTCCTGATTGGGTAGGGCCTCCCATCTTCAAGATGGCGAGCGCCCGGAGATGTGCTTCACCTCGCCTTCCCCACCTGAGGGGTGGGGTTGGCAGGCTGGCCCATCCCCTGTCCTTATTTGGGGTTTCCGGCCAAGCTTCCCGCCAGAGTGGGGGTTGCAAGTGGCCTGGGGAAGCTCACTGAGGCGGCATGCCTTTGAAGCTTCCCCCTGCCCATCCTGGGGGAGGAGATCTAGCATCTCGCCCAGGATGTGCATTGTTGCAGACCCAGGAGAGCAGGGGCTCTCCTACCCAGGGGTCCAGCAACATGTCTGCTGTGTGGCAGCCTAGGCAGCCTCAGAACAGACGTGGATTGTAGGTTAGGTTTCAGGGGGCCTCTCTAAGATGCCCTCTGTGGTGCTTGGTACATTAAATACCATACTGGCATCAGTGTGGGTTTAATGTGCTGAGCAGTTTGATACCAAACTTCTCAGTCTTCTGTGCTGCCATTATAGTGCTGTGGAGTTCGTGTTTGACAAGATCCCAGCACCATGTACTCTTAAATGGAAGCACTGCACTTACAGGGCCCAGGAATGGACCTGGGTACTGTAGGGGCACCGGGCTCCTGCCTCTGTGCCCACACCACTGGCATAGGGCACCCAGCTAGAGGGGTGGCTGATGTATGCCAGGGCAGTGAAGGTTGTGGGCATGGCACACAGGGATGTGTGCCACGTCGATTCTCTGTTTTGTCTTGTACCCAGACACTCAGCCTGCCAGGGCAGTGTGTGTGTGTTAGGGTACAGGGCCTCTAAGGGTGGCACAATGAGTGCTGCAGCCCTTAGAGGCCTTCCCTGGTCACAAGGCCCTGGGTACCTAGGGTACCACTTACCAGGGGCTGACATGTGGCCAGGGTTTGCCAATTTTGTTTTGAGATTTTTGTTTTGGGAAGGAACATAGGCCCTGGGCTCCTGATTGGCAGGAGTCCAGGGCACACTCAGTCAAAGTACATTCAGCAATTCAGCAAAAAGTGGGGGCATACCATTCAAGAAAGATGGCACTTTCACACAACTATTTTGTCGGCTATTGAGTGAATAGCTGAGATTGTACACTCCTTTGTCCGCAGACTGATATGTATCCATTTACAAGAAAGGCATCTCGTATCCGGGTGAACAAGAGGCGCCAAAGTTAACTCTTGTAATATTCTAGAATAGTACACCTTTGGTTGCTTTCTTGCATTTAGGTACAAGAACTAGTTTTGGGAGGAGCCTGCTTGGGCTTAGGAGGATATGTGGTTGCATACATAATCATGTACTGATGACATCCCACATAGAGAGGGATGAAGGGAGGTGCCAAAGGAGGCTGTATAGTGAAATCTGCTAATTAGCATACGGAATCCCAGAGCTCAACGGGCACTTACCTGCAGAAGCAACAGAAGATAGAGTAGTACATATCATGTCTGGCTTTTGACTCGAGTGATAGAAAACATAGAAAGTATGCTTGCATATCTCTCTGATCGATGCACGTTTCAAATTTGTCTCCCTGTAACAGACAAAAGTGTCACCGTTGTGGGACTGCTCATATCGCCTAGCTGATGTTATCTTTGTGCAGTGGCAGTATCGTAGCCAATGAGGTCTATCCGAGGCGTGATTATTGCTTATTGAAAACTTGAGAAATAGTTGATATTGGCAATTTTTGATAGTCTCTATGGAGGCTGGATCAATTGTGTCAAAAGAAGATTGATTATACATCATTATAGTTATTTAGTAAGCAAAGAGGTGTAGATATTTTTCATAGAATGTCAATACTCATTGGTCAATATGTTTTTTTAACAACTGTTTTATTTCAACTAAAGTGTTTCTCATATCTGTGGAAAAGGGTCCTCTTAATCAATAGGTAAGGTACACGTATTAAACTTTGTGATCTAATTGTCTTGGAAGCTGCACAGTGTCCAAAGCTTCAGACATTCATTCAGCATCTCTCTAAGTAGCAGAGCTAATGTGCTATTTTGTCGGCTATTGAGTGAATAGCTGAGATTGTACACTCCTTTGTCGGCAGACTGATATGTATCCTTTTACAAGAAAGGCATCTTGTATCTGGGTGAACAAAGAGGTGCCAAAGTGAACTCTTGTAATATTCTAGAATAGTACTCCTTTGGTTGCTCTGCTTGCATTTAGGTACAATAACTCGTTTTGGAAGGAGCCAGATGGGGCTTAGGAGTATATGTGTTTGCATACAGAATCATGTACTGATGACATCACACATAGAGAGGGATGAAGGGAGGTGCCAAAGGAGGCTGTATAGTGAAATCTGCTAATTAGCATATGGAATCCCAGAGCCCAATGGGTACTTATCTGCAGAACCAACAGAAGATAAAATAGTCCACCTGATGTCTGGCTTTTGACCTGAGTGATAGAAAACATAGAAAGTATGCTTGCATATCTCTCTGATCAGTGCATATGTTCCAACTTTGTCTCCCTGAAAGAGACAAAAGTGTCACGATTGTGGGACTGCTCATATTGCCAATTGGACGTTATCTTTGAATAGTGGCAGTATTGTAACCAATGCGGTGTATCCGAGGTGTGATTGTTGCTTATTCAAAACTTTACGCAATACCCAGTCTTGTCAACTAGAACAACAGTTGTTGTTAGTAATTTAGGATAATCTTTACGGAGGCTAGATCAATTGTGTCAAAAAATGATTGAATATACATCAATGTATTTATTCAGTAAGAAAAAAGGTGTAGATATTTTTCATAGAATATCAATACTCTTTGCTCGGTATGTTTTTCATTAACATTTTCATTTCAACCAACGTGTTTTTTATATGCGTAAAAGAGGGTCCGCTTAATCATTAGGTAAGGTACACATATTAAACTTTGGGTGCTAATTGATTTAGAAGCTGCGCAGTGTCCGAAGATTCAGACATTTATTCAGCATCTCTCTAGGTTTTAGATCAAATGTACTATTGTGAGAAAGTGGCTCTGTATATACTGTTCCAAAATAAGTACAGGGTGTACAGACTCCACAGTCCCCAGAGGTTTGGCAGAGGCTAAAGTTAGAAATAACCTTAGTCTCTAAAGTGGTAGCTTGGTCGAGCAGTAAGGCAGTATCAGAGGACAGTGTAAAGCATTTGTTGTACACAGTCAGCGAAATGATTTCACACACTCAATAACTGAACTCTAGGCCAATGGTTTGTATAAAAAAGATATGTCTGTTTTGTTTTAGAACCAACAATAGGAATTAAAATATACTTTCTCAGAATGAGATGTTTTATTTAAATACTTTTGCAATATGCAATTGGCTTTTGTAGAAAGTTATAAGTTGTTGCAATAGGCAACACAGTTTTAAACACAATAATGCATTGAGTTCAATGGAAATTTCAAGTTATTTGCAATAGATTACTTTCAGGATTACTTTAGAGATTCCAGGACTGGATCCTAGATTCAGTCCTGGGACAATACTTAGAAACAAGTGATAAAAGTCGACTTAGTTACTACTAGGATTTTTAAGTAATATTTTGCTATTTTAAAAGTTGACACTTAGAAGAAATTTCATAGAAAACAGTCAATGATTCCCTATGGAAGAAAATTCAAGCTGCAGGTATAGTATGTTCTCGTTACTTTTGTAATCCAGTACTGGGTGCCTAGACTCAGTACTGGGACCTTTATCCAAAACAGGTAAGTAATTACGTTTTCAGAAGTTATACGATTTTTAAAGAGTATTTAAAGTTTGCAGAAATTGACACTTTGAAGAAATTTCACAGAAAAACAGTCAATGATTCCCTATGGAAGAAAATTGGGTTACTGGTAAGTACAGTTGTAAGTATTTTTCAGAGTCAGTGCTGAGCACCAAGATCCAGCACTTGGAGCTCACCTAATAGCAGGTGAGTATTTTCGTTTTCGTTACTCGGCTGATTTTTGGTGAATATTTTAAGTTTTGAAAACTCCACACTTTGAAGAAATTTTCAGAAGAAACCAGTCAATGTTACCCTATGGAGAAAATTGAGTTATCGGTTTAAAGGTAAGTACTCGACTGGCAGAGTTAAGGTTCTGGGCATAGACTCAGGGGTCTCCCAGGGTCAGGTAGGTAGAGTTTTTTCACCCTCAGCGGCACAGGGGCAGCCGGGTGCAGAGAGAGTTAGACCCAATGTTATCCTATGAGAGGTAGGGGGGCCTTGGTTGGTGGCTGCTGACTAGCAGGCTACGCGGCTGTGGGAGCTGGGCTCCTGGTCACTTGCTCAGGGCAAATGGGGAAGTAGATAGGTGTAGAGGTTACACTGCCAGGGCCACTCGGGCGGCTGGGTGCAGGGTGCTTTTGAGCTCTTGGGCGCTCAATTGATTTCAATGGGAGAGCTCCGGTTTAGAAATAGATTGCAAGCTCGGGGACGAAGATTCTTTAGGTGCCACCACCACTTCGAGAGGTAAGTTGGGTAGTTGGAGGATAGGTAGGTACCCAGGATTTGGGCACAGGGAGCCGCAGGGCGCCGGGTGCAGGGGTGCCTTTTGGTGTCGGGAAATCTTACCCTCTGTTGATCGCGTTGGGGGGGTACCTGGTTCTGAGGCTGCAGGTGTCGTCAGGAGCGTCTAGGGAAGTCCTTGGGTGCCGGACTCAGGTTCACAGTCGTCGTGGGGTCGTCCTCGTGGTCTTTGGTCACTCCGGCACAGGCCAGGCTTGGCGGGTGCAGAGTGTGTAGGGTTCGCGGTTCCGGGCTGATGCCAGGGATTAGAAGTAGATTTTGAGTAGAGCCTCTACTCATGTGAGTCCCAGGGGCTTAGAGCCAAAAGGTAGCCAGGTCCTCCGGGGTTTGTGAGGTTGCTGGCCACAATAGATGCCGGGTTGGAGCAGGAGCAGGTTCGAGTGTCGCCAGGCCTGTAGGGCTGGGGCCAAAGCAGTTGGTGTCTTCCTCTTCTTAGCAGCTGCAGGGCAGGTCTTCTTTCTTCTTCCTCTTCTTTGTATTTCGGAATCTGGAATCTGGGGAAGGAAGGTTCAGGGTGCCCCTAAATACTAAATTTAGGGGCGTTACAGGTAGGCGAAGGGCAGGGACCAATGGGTCCCTGTCCTGGGGTGAGTACACCCCCTATTCAGCCACTCTCCTCTGGGAGGGGGGCAGCAGCCTAGTCCTGATTGGGTAGGGCCTCCCATCTTCAAGATGGCGAGCGCCCGGAGATGTGCTTCACCTCGCCTTCCCCACCTGAGGGGTGGAGTTGGCAGGCTGGCCCATCCCCTGTCCTTATTTGGGGTTTCCGGCCAAGCTTCCCGCCAGAGTGGGGGTTGCAAGTGGCCTGGGGAAGCTCACAGAGGCGGCATGCCTTTGAAGCTTCCCCCTGCCCATCCTGGGGGAGGAGATCTAGCATCTCGCCCAGGATGTGCATTGTTGCAGACCCAGGAGAGCAGGGGCTCTCCTACCCAGGGGTCCAGCAACATGTCTGCTGTGTGGCAGCCTAGGCAGCCTCAGAACAGACGTGGATTGTAAATTAGGTTTCAGGGGGCCTCTCTAAGATGCCCTCTGTGGTGCTTGGTACATTAAATACCATACTGGCATCAGTGTGGGTTTAATGTGCTGAGCAGTTTGATACCAAACTTCTCAGTCTTCTGTGCTGCCATTATAGTGCTGTGGAGTTCGTGTTTGACAAGCTCCCAGCACCATGTACTCTTAAATGGAAGCACTGCACTTACAGGGCCCAGGAATGGACCTGGGTACTGTAGGGGCACCGGGCTCCTGCCTCTGTGCCCACACCACTGGCATAGGGCACCCAGCTAGAGGGGTGGCTGATGTATGCCAGGGCAGTGAAAGTTGTGGGCATGGCACACAGGGATGTGTGCCACGTCGATTCTCTGTTTTGTCTTGTACCCAGACACTCAGCCTGCCAGGGCAGTGTGTGTGTGTTAGGGTACAGGGCCTCTAAGGGTGGCACAATGAGTGCTGCAGCCCTTAGAGGCCTTCCCTGGTCACAAGGCCCTGGGTACCTAGGGTACCACTTACCAGGGGCTGACATGTGGCCAGGGTTTGCCAATTTTGTTTTGAGATTTTTGTTTTGGGAAGGAACATAGGCCCTGGGCTCCTGATTGGCAGGAGTCCAGGGCACACTCAGTCAAAGTACATTCAGCAATTCAGCAAAAAGTGGGGGCATACCATTCAAGAAAGATGGCACTTTCACACAACTATTTTGTCGGCTATTGAGTGAATAGCTGAGATTGTACACTCCTTTGTCCGCAGACTGATATGTATCCATTTACAAGAAAGGCATCTCGTATCCGGGTGAACAAGAGGCGCCAAAGTTAACTCTTGTAATATTCTAGAATAGTACACCTTTGGTTGCTTTCTTGCATTTAGGTACAAGAACTAGTTTTGGGAGGAGCCTGCTTGGGCTTAGGAGGATATGTGGTTGCATACATAATCATGTACTGATGACATCCCACATAGAGAGGGATGAAAGGAGGTGCCAAAGGAGGCTGTATAGTGAAATCTGCTAATTAGCATACGGAATCCCAGAGCCCAACGGGCACTTACCTGCAGAAGCAACAGAAGATAGAGTAGTACATATCATGTCTGGCTTTTGACTCGAGTGATAGAAAACATAGAAAGTATGCTTGCATATCTCTCTGATCGGTGCACGTTTCAAATTTGTCTCCCTGTAACAGACAAAAGTGTCACCGTTGTGGGACTGCTCATATCGCCTAGCTGATGTTATCTTTGTGCAGTGGCAGTATCGTAGCCAATGAGGTCTATCCGAGGCGTGATTATTGCTTATTGAAAACTTTACCCAATACCCCGCCATGTCAACTTGAAAAATAGTTGATATTGGCAATTTTTGATAGTCTCTATGGAGGCTGGATCAATTGTGTCAAAAGAAGATTGATTATACATCATTATAGTTATTTAGTAAGCAAAGAGGTGTAGATATTTTTCATAGAATGTCAATACTCATTGGTCAATATGTTTTTTTAACAACTGTTTTATTTCAACTAAAGTGTTTCTCATATCTGTGGAAAAGGGTCCTCTTAATCAATAGGTAAGGTACACGTATTAAACTTTGTGATCTAATTGTCTTGGAAGCTGCACAGTGTCCAAAGCTTCAGACATTCATTCAGCATCTCTCTAAGTAGCAGAGCTAATGTGCTATTTTGTCGGCTATTGAGTGAATAGCTGAGATTGTACACTCCTTTGTCGGCAGACTGATATGTATCCTTTTACAAGAAAGGCATCTTGTATCTGGGTGAACAAAGAGGTGCCAAAGTGAACTCTTGTAATATTCTAGAATAGTGCTCCTTTGGTTGCTCTGCTTGCATTTAGGTACAATAACTCGTTTTGGAAGGAGCCAGATGGGGCTTAGGAGTATATGTGTTTGCATACAGAATCATGTACTGATGACATCACACATAGAGAGGGATGAAGGGAGGTGCCAAAGGAGGCTGTATAGTGAAATCTGCTAATTAGCATATGGAATCCCAGAGCCCAATGGATACTTATCTGCAGAACCAACAGAAGATAAAGTAGTCCACCTGTTGTCTGGCTTTTGACCTGAGTGATAGAAAACATAGAAAGTATGCTTGCATATCTCTCTGATCAGTGCATATGTTCCAACTTTGTCTCCCTGTAAGAGACAAAAGTGTCACGATTGTGGGACTGCTCATATTGCCAATTGGATGTTATCTTTGAATAGTGGCAGTATTGTAACCAATGCGGTGTATCCGAGGTGTGATTGTTGCTTATTCAAAACTTTGCGCAATACCCAGTCTTGTCAACTTGAACAACAGTTGTTGTTGGTAATTTAGGATAATCTTTACGGAGGCTAGATCAATTGTGTCAAAAAATGATTGATTATACATCAATGTATTTATTCAGTAAGAAAAAAGGTGTAGATATTTTTCATAGAATATCAATACTCTTTGCTCGATATATTTTTCATTAACTGTTTCATTTCAACCAACGTGTTTTTTTTATATGCGTAAAAGAGGGTCCGCTTAATCATTAGGTAAGGTACACATATTAAACTTTGGGTGCTAATTGATTTAGAAGCTGCGCAGTGTCCGAAGATTCAGACATTTATTCAGCATCTCTCTAGGTTTTAGATCAAATGTACTATTGTGAGAAAGTGGCTCTGTATATACTGTTCCAAAATAGGTACAGGGTGTACAGAGTCCACAGTCCCCAGAGGTTTGGCAGAGGCTAAAGTTAGAAATAACCTTAGTCTCTAAAGTGGTAGCTTGGTCGAGCAGTAAGGCAGTATCAGAGGACAGTGTAAAGCATTTGTTGTACACACTCAGTCATCGAAATGATTTCACACACTCAATAACTGAACTCTAGGCCAATGGTTTGTATAAAAAATATATGTCTGTTTTGTTTTAGAACCAACAATAGGAATTAAAATATACTTTCTCAGAATGAGATGCTTTATTTAAATACTTTTGCAATATGCAATTGGCTTTTGTAGAAAGTTATAAGTTGTTGCAATAGGCAACACAGTTTTAAACACAATAATGCATTGAGTTCAATGGAAATTTCAAGTTATTTGCAATAGATTACTTTCAGGATTACTTTAGAGATTCCAGGACTGGATCCTAGATTCAGTCCTGGGACAGTACTTAGAAACAAGTGATAAAAGTCGACTTAGTTACTACTAGGATTTTTAAGTAATATTTTGCTATTTTAAAAGTTGACACTTAGAAGAAATTTCATAGAAAACAGTCAATGATTCCCTATGGAAGAAAATTCAAGCTGCAGGTATAGTATGTTCTCGTTACTTTTGTAATCCAGTACTGGGTGCCTAGACTCAGTACTGGGACCTTTATCCAAAACAGGTAAGTAATTACGTTTTCAGAAGTTACACGATTTTTAAAGAATATTTAAAGTTTGCAGAAATTGACACTGAAGAAATTTCACAGAAAAACAGTCAATGATTCCCTATGGAAGAAAATTGGGTTACTGGTAAGTACAGTTGTAAGTATTTTTCAGAGTCAGTGCTGGGCACCAAGATCCAGCACTGGGAGCTCACCTAATAGCAGGTGAGTATTTTCGTTTTCGTTACTCGGCTGATTTTTGGTGAATATTTTAAATTTTGAAAACTCCACACTTTGAAGAAATTTTCAGAAGAAACCAGTCAATGTTACCCTATGGAGAAAATTGAGTTATCGGTTTAAAGGTAAGTACTCGACTGGCAGAGTTAAGGTTCTGGGCATAGACTCAGGGTTCTCCCAGGGTCAGGTAGGTAGAGTTTTTTCACCCTCAGCGGCACAGGGGCAGCCGGGTGCAGAGAGAGTTAGGCCCAATGTTATCCTATGAGAGGTAGGGGGGCCTTGGTTGGTGGCTGCTGACTAGCAGGCTACGCGACTGTGGGAGCTGGGCTCCTGGTCACTTGCTCAGGGCAAATGGGGAAGTAGATAGGTGTAGAGGTTACACTGCCAGGGCCACTCGGGCGGCTGGGTGCAGGGTGCTTTTGAGCTCTTGGGCGCTCAATTGATTTCAATGGGAGAGCTCCGGTTTAGAAAAAGATTGCAAGCTCGGGGACGAAGATTCTTTAGGTGCCACCACCACTTCGAGAGGTAAGTTGGGTAGTTGGAGGATAGGTAGGTACCCAGGATTTGGGCACAGGGAGCCGCAGGGCGCCGGGTGCAGGGGTGCCTTTTGGTGTCGGGAAATCTTACCCTCTGTTGATCGCGTTGGGGGGTACCTGGTTCTGAGGCTGCAGGTGTCGTCAGGAGCGTGTAGGGAAGTCCTTGGGTGCCGGACTCGGGTTCACAGTCGTCGTGGGGTCGTCCTCGTGGTCTTTGGTCACTCCGGCACAGGCCAGGCTTGGCGGGTGCAGAGTGTGTAGGGTTCGCGGTTCCGGGCTGATGCCAGGGATTAGAAGTAGATTTTGAGTAGAGCCTCTACTCATGGGAGTCCCAGGGGCTTAGAGCCAAAAGGTAGCCAGGTCCTCCGGGGTTTGTGAGGTTGCTGGCCACAATAGATGCCGGGTTGGAGCAGGAGCAGGTTCGAGTGTCGCCAGGCCTGTAGGGCTGGTGCCAAAGCAGTTGGTGTCTTCCTCTTCTTAGCAGCTGCAGGGCAGGTCTTCTTTCTTCTTCCTCTTCTTTGTATTTCGGAATCTGGAATCTGGGGAAGAAAGGTTCAGGGTGCCCCTAAATCCTAAATTTAGGGGCGTTACAGGTAGGCGAAGGGCAGGGACCAATGGGTCCCTGTCCTGAGGTGAGTACACCCCCTATTCAGCCACTCTCCTCTGGGAGGGGGGCAGCAGCCTAGTCCTGATTGGGTAGGGCCTCCCATCTTCAAGATGGCGAGCGCCCGGAGATGTGCTTCACCTCGCCTTCCCCACCTGAGGGGTGGAGTTGGCAGGCTGGCCCATCCCCTGTCCTTGTTTGGGGTTTCCGGCCCAGCTTCCCGCCAGAGTGGGGGTTGCAAGTGGCCTGGGGAAGCTCACAGAGGCGGCATGCCTTTGAAGCTTCCCCCTGCCCATCCTGGGGGAGGAGATCTAGCATCTCGCCCAGGATGTGCATTGTTGCAGACCCAGGAGAGCAGGGGCTCTCCTACCCAGGGGTCCAGCAACATGTCTGCTGTGTGGCAGCCTAGGCAGCCTCAGAACAGACGTGGATTGTAGGTTAGGTTTCAGGGGGCCTCTCTAAGATGCCCTCTGTGGTGCTTGGTACATTAAATACCATACTGGCATCAGTGTGGGTTTAATGTGCTGAGCAGTTTGATACCAAACTTCTCAGTCTTCTGTGCTGCCATTATAGTGCTGTGGAGTTCGTGTTTGACAAGCTCCCAGCACCATGTACTCTTAAATGGAAGCACTGCACTTACAGGGCCCAGGAATGGACCTGGGTACTGTAGGGGCACCGGGCTCCTGCCTCTGTGCCCACACCACTGGCATAGGGCACCCAGCTAGAGGGGTGGCTGATGTATGCCAGGGCAGTGAAGGTTGTGGGCATGGCACACAGGGATGTGTGCCATGTCGATTTTCTGTTTTGTCTTGTACCCAGACACTCAGCCTGCCAGGGCAGTGTGTGTGTGTTAGGGTACAGGGCCTCTAAGGGTGGCACAATGAGTGCTGCAGCCCTTAGAGGCCTTCCCTGGTCACAAGGCCCTGGGTACCTAGGGTACCACTTACCAGGGGCTGACATGTGGCCAGGGTTTGCCAATTTTGTTTTGAGATTTTTGTTTTGGGAAGGAACATAGGCCCTGGGCTGGTGATTGGCAGGAGTCCAGGGCACACTCAGTCAAAGTACATTCAGCAATTCAGCAAAAAGTGGGGGCATACCATTCAAGAAAGATGGCACTTTCACACAACTATTTTGTCGGCTATTGAGTGAATAGCTGAGATTGTACACTCCTTTGTCCGCAGACTGATATGTATCCATTTACAAGAAAGGCATCTCGTATCCGGGTGAACAAGAGGCACCAAAGTTAACTCTTGTAATATTCTAGAATAGTACACCTTTGGTTGCTTTCTTGCATTTAGGTACAAGAACTAGTTGTGGGAGGAGCCTGCTTGGGCTTAGGAGGATATGTGGTTGCATACATAATCATGTACTGATGACATCCCACATAGAGAGGGATGAAGGGAGGTGCCAAAGGAGGCTGTATAGTGAAATCTGCTAATTAGCATACGGAATCCCAGAGCCCAACGGGCACTTACCTGCAGAAGCAACAGAAGATAGAGTAGTACATATGATGTCTGGCTTTTGACTCGAGTGATAGAAAACATAGAAAGTATGCTTGCATATCTCTCTGTTCGGTGCACGTTTCAAATTTGTCTCCCTGTAACAGACAAAAGTGTCACCGTTGTGGGACTGCTCATATCGCCTAGCTGATGTTATCTTTGTGCAGTGGCAGTATCGTAGCCAATGAGGTCTATCCGAGGCGTGATTATTGCTTATTGAAAACTTTACCCAATACCCCGCCATGTCAACTTGAAAAATAGTTGATATTGGCAATTTTTGATAGTTTCTATGGAGGCTGGATCAATTGTGTCAAAAAAAGATTGATTATACATCATTACACTTATTTAGTAAGCAAAGAGGTGTAGATATTTTTCATAGAATGTCAATACTCATTGGTCAATATGTTTTTTTAACAACTGTTTTATTTCAACTAAAGTGTTTCTCATATCTGTGGAAAAGGGTCCTCTTAATAAATAGGTAAGGTACACGTATTAAAATTTGTGATCTAATTGTCTTGGAAGCTGCACAGTGTCCAAAGCTTCAGACATTCATTCAGCATCTCTCTGAGTAGCAGAGCTAATGTGCTATTTTGTCGGCTATTGAGTGAATAGCTGAGATTGTACACTCCTTTGTCGGCAGACTGAAATGTATCCTTTTACAAGAAAGGCATCTTGTATCTGGGTGAACAAGGAGGTGCCAAAGTGAACTCTTGTAATATTCTAGAATAGTACTCCTTTGGTTGCTCTGCTTGCATTTAGGTACAAGAACTCGTTGTGGGAGGAGCCAGATGGGGCTTAGGAGTATATGTGTTTGCATACAGAATCATGTACTGATGACATCACACATAGAAAGGGATGAAGGGAGGTGCCAAAGGAGGCTGTATAGTGAAATCTGCTAATTAGCATATGGAATCCCAGAGCCCAATGGGTACTTATCTGCAGAACCAACAGAAGATAAAGTAGTCCACCTGATGTCTGGCTTTTGACCTGAGTGATAGAAAACATAGAAAGTATGCTTGCATATCTCTCTGATCAGTGCATATGTTCCAACTTTGTCTCCCTGTAAGAGACAAAAGTGTCACGATTGTGGGACTGCTCATATTGCCAATTGGACGTTATCTTTGAATAGTGGCAGTATTGTAACCAATGCGGTGTATCCGAGGTGTGATTGTTGCTTATTCAAAACTTTATGCAATACCCAGTCTTGTCAATTTGAACAACAGTTGTTGTTGGTAATTTAGGATAATCTTTACGGAGGCTAGATCAATTGTGTCAAAAAATGATTGATTATACATCAATGTATTTATTCAGTAAGAAAAAAGGTGTGGATATTTTTCATAGAATATCAATACTCTTTGCTCGGTATGTTTTTCATTAACTGTTTCATTTCAACCAACGTGTTTTTTATATGCGTAAAAGAGGGTCCGCTTAATCATTAGGTAAGGTACACATATTAAACTTTGGGTGCTAATTGATTTAGAAGCTGCGCAGTGTCCGAAGATTCAGACGTTTATTCAGCATCTCTCTATGTTTTAGATCAAATGTACTATTGTGAGAAAGTGGCTCTGTATATACTGTTCCAAAATAGGTACAGGGTGTACAGAGTCCACAGTCCCCAGAGGTTTGGCAGAGGCTAAAGTTAGAAATAACCTTAGTCTCTAAAGTGGTAGCTTGGTCGAGCAGTAAGGCAGTATCAGAGGACAGTGTAAAGCATTTGTTGTACACACTCAGTCAGCGAAATGATTTCACACACTCAATAACTGAACTCTAGGCCAATGGTTTGTATAAAAAATATATGTCTGTTTTGTTTTAGAACCAACAATAGGAATTAAAATATACTTTCTCAGAATGAGATGCTTTATTTAAATACTTTTGCAATATGCAATTGGCTTTTGTAGAAAGTTATAAGTTGTTGCAATAGGCAACACAGTTTTAAACACAATAATGCATTGAGTTCAATGGAAATTTCAAGTTATTTGCAATAGATTACTTTCAGGATTACTTTAGAGATTCCAGGACTGGATCCTAGATTCAGTCCTGGGACAGTACTTAGAAACAAGTGATAAAAGTCGACTTAGTTACTACTAGGATTTTTAAGTAATATTTTGCTATTTTAAAAGTTGACACTTAGAAGAAATTTCATAGAAAACAGTCAATGAATTCCTATGGAAGAAAATTCAAGCTGCAGGTATAGTATGTTCTCGTTACTTTTGTAATCCAGTACTGGGTGCCTAGACTCAGTACTGGGACCTTTATCCAAAACAGGTAAGTAATTACGTGTTCAGAAGTTATACGATTTTTAAAGAATATTTAAAGTTTGCAGAAATTGACACTTTGAAGAAATTTCACAGAAAAACAGTCAATGATTCCCTATGGAAGAAAATTGGGTTACTGGTGAGTACAGTTGTAAGTATTTTTCAGAGTCAGTGCTGGGCACCAAGATCCAGAACTGGGAGCTCACCTAATAGCAGGTGAGTATTTTCGTTTTCGTTACTCGGCTGGTTTTTGGTGAATTTTTAAGTTTTGAAAACTCCACACTTTGAAGAAATTTTCAGAAGAAACCAGTCAATGTTACCCTATGGAGAAAATTGAGTTATCGGTTTAAAGGTAAGTACTCGACTGGCAGAGTTAAGGTTATGGGCATAGACTCAGGGGTCTCCCAGGGTCAGGTAGGTAGAGTTTTTTCACCCTCAGCGGCACAGGGGCAGCCGGGTGCAGAGAGAGTTAGGCCCAATTTTATCCTATGAGAGGTAGGGGGGCCTTGGTTGGTGGCTGCTGACTAGCAGGCTACGCGGCTGTGGGAGCTGGGCTCCTGGTCACTTGCTCAGGGCAAATGGGGAAGTAGATAGGTGTAGAGGTTACACTGCCAGGGCCACTCGGGCGGCTGGGTGCAGGGTGCTTTTGAGCTCTCGGGCGCTCAATTGATTTCAATGGGAGAGCTCCGGTTTAGAAAAAGATTGCAAGCTCGGGGACGAAGATTCTTTAGGTGCCACCACCACTTCGAGAGGTAATTTGGGTAGTTGGAGGATAGGTAGGTACCCAGGAGTTGGGCACAGGGAGCCGCAGGGCGCCGGGTGCAGGGGTGCCTTTTGGTGTCGGGAAATCTTACCCTCTGTTGATCGCGTTGGGGGGGTACCTGGTCCTGAGGCTGCAGGTGTCGTCAGGAGCTTCGAGGGAAGTCCTTGGGTGCCGGACTCGGGTTCACAGTCGTCGTGGGGTCGTCCTCGTGGTCTTTGGTCACTCCGGCACAGGCCAGGCTTGGCGGGTGCAGAGTGTGTAGGGTTCGCGGTTCCGGGCTGATGCCAGGGATTAGAAGTAGATTTTGAGTAGAGCCTCTACTCATGGGAGTCCCAGGGGCTTAGAGCCAAAAGGTAGCCAGGTCCTCCGGGGTTTGTGAGGTTGCTGGCCACAATAGATGCCGGGTTGGAGCAGGAGCAGGTTCGAGTGTCGCCAGGCCTGTAGGGCTGGGGCCAAAGCAGTTGGTGTCTTCCTCTTCTTAGCAACTGCAGGGCAGGTCTTCTTTCTTCTTCCTCTTCTTTGTATTTCGGAATCTGGAATCTGGGGAAGGAAGGTTCAGGGTGCCCCTAAATACTAAATTTAGGGGCGTTACAGGTAGGCGAAGGGCAGGGACCAATGGGTCCCTGTCCTGGGGTGAGTACTCCCCCTATTCAGCCACTCTCCTGTGGGAGGGGGGCAGCAGCCTAGTCCTGATTGGGTAGGGCCTCCCATCTTCAAGATGGCGAGCGCCCGGAGATGTGCTTCACCTCGCCTTCCCCACCTGAGGGGTGGGGTTGGCAGGCTGGCCCATCCCCTGTCCTTATTTGGGGTTTCCGGCCAAGCTTCCCGCCAGAGTGGGGGTTGCAAGTGGCCTGGGGAAGCTCACAGAGGGGGCATGCCTTTGAAGCTTCCCCCTGCCCATCCTGGGGGAGGAGATCTAGCATCTCGCCCAGGATGTGCATTGTTGCAGACCCAGGAGAGCAGGGGCTCTCCTACCCAGGGGTCCAGCAACATGTCTGCTGTGTGGCAGCCTAGGCAGCCTCAGAACAGACGTGGATTGTAGGTTAGGTTTCAGGGGGCCTCTCTAAGATGCCCTCTGTTGTGCTTGGTACATTAAATCCCTTACTGGCATCAGTGTGGGTTTAATGTGCTGAGCAGTTTGATACCAAACTTCTCAGTCTTCTGTGCTGCCATTATAGTGCTGTGGAGTTCGTGTTTTACAAGCTCCCAGCACCATGTACTCTTAAATGGAAGCACTGCACTTACAGGGCCCAGGAATGGACCTCGGTACTGTAGGGGCACCGGGCTCCTGCCTCTGTGCCCACACCACTGGCATAGGGCACCCAGCTAGAGGGGTGGCTGATGTATGCCAGGGCAGTGAAGGTTGTGGGCATGGCACACAGGGATGTGTGCCATGTCGATTCTCTGTTTTGTCTTGCACCCAGACACTCAGCCTTCCAGGGCAGTGTGTGTGTGTTAGGGTACAGGGCCTCTAAGGGTGGCACAATGAGTGCTGCAGCCCTTAGAGACCTTCCCTGGTCACAAGGCCCTGGGTACCTAGGGTACCACTTACCAGGGGCTGACATGTGGCCAGGGCTTGCCAATTTGGTTTTGAGATTTTTGCTTTGGGAAGGAACATAGGCCCTGGGCTCCTGATTGGCAGGAGTCCAGGGCACACTCAGTCAAAGTACATTCAGCAATTCAGCAAAAACTGGGGGCATACCATTCAAGAAAGATGGCACTTTCACACAACTATTTTGTCGGCTATTGAGTGAATAGCTGAGATTGTACACTCCTTTGTCAGCAGACTGATATGTATCCATTTACAAGAAAGGCATCTCGTATCCGGGTGAACAAGAGGCGCCAAAGTTAACTCTTGTAATATTCTAGAATAGTACACCTTTGGTTGCTTTCTTGCATTTAGGTACAAGAACTAGTTTTGGGAGGAGCCTGCTTGGGCTTAGGAGGATATGTGGTTGCATACATAATCATGTACTGATGACATCCCACATAGAGAGGGATGAAGGGAGGTGCCAAAGGAGGCTGTATAGTGAAATCTGCTAATTAGCATACGGAATCCCAGAGCCCAACGGGCACTTACCTGCAGAAGCAACAGAAGATAGAGTAGTACATATGATGTCTGGCTTTTGACTCGAGTGATAGAAAACATAGAAAGTATGCTTGCATATCTCTCTGATCGGTGCACGTTTCAAATTTGTCTCCCTGTAACAGACAAAAGTGTCACTGTTGTGGGACAGCTCATATCGCCTAGCTGATGTTATCTTTGTGCAGTGGCAGTATCGTAGCCAATGAGGTCTATCCGAGGCGTGATTATTGCTTATTGAAAGCTTTACCCAATACCCCGCCATGTCAACTTGAAAAATAGTTGATATTGGCAATTTTTGATAGTCTCTATGGAGGCTGGATCAATTGTGTCAAAAGAAGATTGATTACACATCATTACAGTTATTTAGTAAGCAAAGAGGTGTAGATATTTTTCATAGAATGTCAATACTCATTGGTCAATATGTTTTTTTAACAACTGTTTTATTTCAACTAAAGTGTTTCTCATATCTGTGTAAAAGGGTCCTCTTAATCAACAGGTAAGGTACACGTATTAAACTTTGTGATCTAATTGTCTTGGAAGCTGCACAGTGTCCAAAGCTTCAGACATTCATTCAGCATCTCTCTAAGTAGCAGAGCTAATTTGCTATTTTGTCTGCTATTGAGTGAATAGCTGAGATTGTACACTCCTTTGTCGGCAGACTGATATGTATCCTTTTACAAGAAAGGCATCTTGTATCTGGGTGAACAAAGAGGTGCCAAAGTGAACTCTTGTAATATTTTAGAATAGTACTCCTTTGGTTGCTCTGCTTGCATTTAGGTACAATAACTCGTTTTGGGAGGAGCCAGATGGGGCTTAGGAGTATATGTGTTTGCATACAGAATCATGTGCTGATGACATCACACATAGAGAGGGATGAAGGGAGGTGCCACAGGAGGCTGTATAGTGAAATCTGCTAATTAGCATATGGAATCCAAGAGCCCAATGGGTACTTATCTGCAGAACCAACAGAAGATAAAGTAGTCCACCTGATGTCTGGCTTTTGACCTGAGTGATAGAAAACATAGAAAGTATGCTTGCATATCTCTCTGATCAGTGCATATGTTCCAACTTTGTCTCCCTGTAAGAGACAAAAGTGTCACGATTGTGGGACTGCTCATATTGCCAATGGGACGTTATCTTTGAATAGTGGCAGTATTGTAACCAATGCGGTGTATCCGAGGTGTGATTGTTGCTTATTCAAAACTTTACGCAATACCCAGTCTTGTCAACTTGAACAACAGTTGTTGTTGGTAATTTGGAATAATCTTTACGGAGGCTAGATCAATTGTGTCAAAAAATGATTGATTATACATCAATGTATTTATTCAGTAAGAAAAAAGGTGTAGATATTTTTCATAGAATATCAATACTCTTTGCTCGATATGTTTTTCATTAACTGTTTCATTTCAACCAACGTGTTTTTTATATGCATAAAAGAGGGTCCGCTTAATCATTAGGTAAGGTACACATATTAAACTTTGGGTGCTAATTGATTTAGAAGCTGCGCAGTGTCCGAAGATTCAGACGTTTATTCAGCATCTCTCTATGTTTTAGATCAAATGTACTATTGTGAGAAAGTGGCTCTGTATATACTGTTCCAAAATAGGTACAGGGTGTACAGAGTCCACAGTCCCCAGAGGTTTGGCAGAGGCTAAAGTTAGAAATAACCTTAGTCTCTAAAGTGGTAGCTTGGTCGAGCAGTAAGGCAGTATCAGAGGACAGTGTAAAGCATTTGTTGTACACACTCAGTCAGCGAAATGATTTCACACACTCAATAACTGAACTCTAGGCCAATGGTTTGTATAAAAAATATATGTCTGTTTTGTTTTAGAACCAACAATAGGAATTAAAATATACTTTCTCAGAATGAGATGCTTTATTTAAATACTTTTGCAATATGCAATTGGCTTTTGTAGAAAGTTATAAGTTGTTGCAATAGGCAACACAGTTTTAAACACAATAATGCATTGAGTTCAATGGAAATTTCAAGTTATTTGCAATAGATTACTTTCAGGATTACTTTAGAGATTCCAGGACTGGATCCTAGATTCAGTCCTGGGACAGTACTTAGAAACAAGTGATAAAAGTCGACTTAGTTACTACTAGGATTTTTAAGTAATATTTTGCTATTTTAAAAGTTGACAGAAGAAATTTCATAGAAAACAGTCAATGATTCCCTATGGAAGAAAATTCAAGCTGCAGGTATAGTATGTTCTCGTTACTTTTGTAATCCAGTACTGGGTGCCTAGACTCAGTACTGGGACCTTTATCCAAAACAGGTAAGTAATTACGTTTTCAGAAGTTATACGATTTTTAAAGAATATTTAAAGTTTGCAGAAATTGACACTTTGAAGAAATTTCACAGAAAAACAGTCAATGATTCCCTATGGAAGAAAATTGGGTTACTGGTGAGTACAGTTGTAAGTATTTTTCAGAGTCAGTGCTGGGCACCAAGATCCAGAACTGGGAGCTCACCTAATAGCAGGTGAGTATTTTCGTTTTCGTTACTCGGCTGGTTTTTGGTGAATTTTTAAGTTTTGAAAACTCCACACTTTAAAGAAATTTTCAGAAGAAACCAGTCAATGTTACCCTAGGGAGAAAATTGAGTTATCGGTTTAAAGGTAAGTACTCGACTGGCAGAGTTAAGGTTCTGGGCATAGACTCAGGGGTCTCCCAGGGTCAGGTAAGTAGAGTTTTTTCACCCTCAGCGGCACAGGGGCAGCCGGGTGCAGAGAGAGTTAGGCCCAATGTTATCCTATGAGAGGTAGGGGGGCCTTGGTTGGTGGCTGCTGACTAGCAGGCTACGCGGCTGTGGGATCTGGGCTCCTGGTCACTTGCTCAGGGCAAATGGGGAAGTAGATAGGTGTAGAGGTTACACTGCCAGGGCCACTCGGGCGGCTGGGCGCAGGGTGCTTTTGAGCTATCGGGCGCTCAATTGATTTCAATGGGAGAGCTCCGGTTTAGAAAAAGATTGCAAGCTCGGGGACAAAGACTCTTTAGGTGCCACCACCACTTCGAGAGGTAAGTTGGGTAGTTGGAGGATAGGTAGGTACCCAGGAGTTGGGCACAGGGAGCCGCAGGGCGCCGGGTGCAGGGGTGCCTTTTGGTGTCGGGAAATCTTACCCTCTGTTGATCGCGTTGGGGGGGTACCTGGTCCTGAGGCTGCAGGTGTCGTCAGGAGCTTCGAGGGAAGTCCTTGGGTGCCGGACTCGGGTTCACAGTCGTCGTGGGGTCGTCCTCGTGGTCTTTGGTCACTCTGGCACAGGCCAGGCTTGGCGGGTGCAGAGTGTGTAGGGTTCGCGGTTCCGGGCTGATGCCAGGGATTAAAAGTAGATTTTGAGTAGAGCCTCTACTCATGGGAGTCCCAGGGGCTTAGAGCCAAAAGGTAGCCAGGTCCTCCGGGGTTTGTGAGGTTGCTGGCCACAATAGATGCCGGGTTGGAGCAGGAGCAGGTTCGAGTGTCGCCAGGCCTGTAGGGCTGGGGCCAAAGCAGTTGGTGTCTTCCTCTTCTTAGCAGCTGCAGGGCAGGTCTTCTTTCTTCTTCCTCTTCTTTGTATTTCGGAATCTGGAATCTGGGGAAGGAAGGTTCAGGGTGCCCCTAAATACTAAATTTAGGGGCGTTACAGGTAGGCGAAGGGCAGGGACCAATGGGTCCCTGTCCTGGGGTGAGTACACCCCCTATTCAGCCACTCTCCTGTGGGAGGGGGGCAGCAGCCTAGTCCTGATTGGGTAGGGCCTCCCATCTTCAAGATGGCGAGCGCCCGGAGATGTGCTTCACCTCGCCTTCCCCACCTGAGGGGTGGGGTTGGCAGGCTGGCCCATCCCCTGTCCTTATTTGGGGTTTCCGGCCAAGCTTCCCGCCAGAGTGGGGGTTGCAAGTGGCCTGGGGAAGCTCACTGAGGCGGCATGCCTTTGAAGCTTCCCCCTGCCCATCCTGGGGGAGGGGATCTAGCATCTCGCCCAGGATGTGCATTGTTGCAGACCCAGGAGAGCAGGGGCTCTGCAACCCAGGGGTCCAGCAACATGTCTGCTGTGTGGCAGCCTAGGCAGCCTCAGAACAGACGTGGATTGTAGGTTAGGTTTCAGGGGGCCTCTCTGAGATTCCCTCTGTTGTGCTTGGTACATTAAATCCTATACTGGCATCAGTGTGGGTTTAATGTGCTGAGCAGTTTGATACCAAACTTCTCAGTCTTCTGTGCTGCCATTATAGTGCTGTGGAGTTCGTGTTTTACAAGCTCCCAGCACCATGTACTCTTAAATGGCACCACTGCACTTACAGGGCCCAGGAATGGACCTGGGTACTGTAGGGGCACCGGGCTCCTGCCTCTGTGCCCACACCACTGGCATAGGGCACCCAGCTAGAGGGGTGGCTGATGTATGCCAGGGCAGTGAAGGTTGTGGGCATGGCACACAGGGATGCTGTATAGTGAAATCTGCTAATTAGCATACGGAATCCCAGAGCCCAACGGGCACTTACCTGCAGAAGCAACAGAAGATAGAGTAGTACATATGATGTCTGGCTTTTGACTCGAGTGATAGAAAACATAGAAAATATGCTTGCATATCTCTCTGTTCGGTGCACGTTTCAAATTTGACTCCCTGTAACAGACAAAAGTGTCACCGTTGTGGGACTGCTCATATCGCCTAGCTGATGTTATCTTTGTGCAGTGGCAGTATCGTAGCCAATGAGGTCTATCCGAGGCGTGATTATTGCTTATTGAAAACTTTACCCAATACCCCGCCATGTCAACTTGAAAAATAGTTGATATTGTCAATTTTTGATAGTCTCTATGGAGGCTGGATCAATTGTGTCAAAAAAAGATTGATTATACATCATTACACTTATTTAGTAAGCAAAGAGGTGTAGATATTTTTCATAGAATGTCAATACTCATTGGTCAATATGTTTTTTTAACAACTGTTTTATTTCAACTAAAGTGTTTCTCATATCTGTGGAAAAGGGTCCTCTTAATAAATAGGTAAGGTACACGTATTAAAATTTGTGATCTAATTGTCTTGGAAGCTGCACAGTGTCCAAAGCTTCAGACATTCATTCATCATCTCTCTAAGTAGCAGAGCTAATGTGCTATTTTGTCGGCTATTGAGTGAATAGCTGAGATTGTACACTCCTTTGTCGGCAGACTGAAATGTATCCTTTTACAAGAAAGGCATCTTGTATCTGGGTGAACAAGGAGGTGCCAAAGTGAACTCTTGTAATATTCTAGAATAGTACTCCTTTGGTTGCTCTGCTTGCATTTAGGTACAAGAACTCGTTGTGGGAGGAGCCAGATGGGGCTTAGGAGTATATGTGTTTGCATACAGAATCATGTACTGATGACATCACACATAGAGAGGGATGAAGGGAGGTGCCAAAGGAGGGTGTATAGTGAAATCTGCTAATTAGCATATGGAATCCCAGAGCCCAATGGGTACTTATCTGCAGAACCAACAGAAGATAAAGTAGTCCACCTGATGTCTGGCTTTTGACCTGAGTGATAGAAAACATAGAAAGTATGCTTGCATATCTCTCTGATCAGTGCATATGTTCCAACTTTGTCTCCCTGTAAGAGACAAAAGTGTCACGATTGTGGGACTGCTCATATTGCCAATTGGACGTTATCTTTGAATAGTGGCAGTATTGTAACCAATGCGGTGTATCCGAGGTGTGATTGTTGCTTATTCAAAACTTTATGCAATACCCAGTCTTGTCAACTTGAACAACAGTTGTTGTTGGTAATTTAGGATAATCTTTACGGAGGCTAGATCAATTGTGTCAAAAAATGATTGATTATACATCAATGTATTTATTCAGTAAGAAAAAAGGTGTAGATATTTTTCATAGAATATCAATACTCTTTGCTCGATATGTTTTTCATTAACTGTTTCATTTCAACCAACGTGTTTTTTATATGCGTAAAAGAGGGTCCGCTTAATCATTAGGTAAGGTACACATATTAAACTTTGGGTGCTAATTGATTTAGAAGCTGCGCAGTGTCCGAAGATTCAGACGTTTATTCAGCATCTCTCTATGTTTTAGATCAAATGTACTATTGTGAGAAAGTGGCTCTGTATGTACTGTTCCAAAATAGGTACAGGGTGTACAGAGTCCACAGTCCCCAGAAGTTTGGCAGAGGCTAAAGTTAGAAATAACCTTAGTCTCTAAAGTGGTAGCTTGGTCGAGCAGTAAGGCAGTATCAGAGGACAGTGTAAAGCATTTGTTGTACACACTCAGTCAGCGAAATGATTTCACACACTCAATAACTGAACTCTAGGCCAATGGTTTGTATAAAAAATATATGTCTGTTTTGTTTTAGAACCAACAATAGGAATTAAAATATACTTTCTCAGAATGAGATGCTTTATTTAAATACTTTTGCAATATGCAATTGGCTTTTGTAGAAAGTTATAAGTTGTTGCAATAGGCAACACAGTTTTAAACACAATAATGCATTGAGTTCAATGGAAATTTCAAGTTATTTGCAATAGATTACTTTCAGGATTACTTTAGAGATTCCAGGACTGGATCCTAGATTCAGTCCTGGGACAGTACTTAGAAACAAGTGATAAAAGTCGACTTAGTTACTACTAGGATTTTTAAGTAATATTTTGCTATTTTAAAAGTTGACACTTGGAAGAAATTTCATAGAAAACAGTCAATGAATTCCTATGGAAGAAAATTCAAGCTGCAGGTATAGTATGTTCTCGTTACTTTTGTAATCCAGTACTGGGTGCCTAGACTCAGTACTGGGACCTTTATCCAAAACAGGTAAGTAATTACGTGTTCAGAAGTTATACGATTTTTAAAGAATATTTAAAGTTTGCAGAAATTGACACTTTGAAGAAATTTCACAGAAAAACAGTCAATGATTCCCTATGGAAGAAAATTGGGTTACTGGTGAGTACAGTTGTAAGTATTTTTCAGAGTCAGTGCTGGGCACCAAGATCCAGAACTGGGAGCTCACCTAATAGCAGGTGAGTATTTTCGTTTTCGTTACTCGGCTGGTTTTTGGTGAATTTTTAAGTTTTGAAAACTCCACACTTTGAAGAAATTTTCAGAAGAAACCAGTCAATGTTACCCTATGGAGAAAATTGAGTTATCGGTTTAAAGGTAAGTACTCGACTGGCAGAGTTAAGGTTCTGGGCATAGACTCAGGGGTCTCCCAGGGTCAGGTAGGTAGAGTTTTTTCACCCTCAGCGGCACAGGGGCAGCCGGGTGCAGAGAGAGTTAGGCCCAATTTTATCCTATGAGAGGTAGGGGGGCCTTGGTTGGTGGCTGCTGACTAGCAGGCTACGCGGCTGTGGGAGCTGGGCTCCTGGTCACTTGCTCAGGGCAAATGGGGAAGTAGATAGGTGTAGAGGTTACACTGCCAGGGCCACTCGGGCGGCTGGGTGCAGGGTGCTTTTGAGCTCTCGGGCGCTCAATTGATTTCAATGGGAGAGCTCCGGTTTAGAAAAAGATTGCAAGCTCGGGGACGAAGATTCTTTAGGTGCCACCACCACTTCGAGAGGTAATTTGGGTAGTTGGAGGAAAGGTAGGTACCCAGGAGTTGGGCACAGGGAGCCGCAGGGCGCCGGGTGCAGGGGTGCCTTTTGGTGTCGGGAAATCTTACCCTCTGTTGATCGCGTTGGGGGGGTACCTGGTCCTGAGGCTGCAGGTGTCGTCAGGAGCTTCGAGGGAAGTCCTTGGGTGCCGGACTCGGGTTCACAGTCGTCGTGGGGTCGTCCTCGTGGTCTTTGGTCACTCCGGCACAGGCCAGGCTCGGCGGGTGCAGAGTGTGTAGGGTTCGCGGTTCCGGGCTGATGCCAGGGATTAGAAGTAGATTTTGAGTAGAGCCTCTACTCATGGGAGTCCCAGGGGCTTAGAGCCAAAAGGTAGCCAGGTCCTCCGGGGTTTGTGAGGTTGCTGGCCACAATAGATGCCGGGTTGGAGCAGGAGCAGGTTCGAGTGTCGCCAGGCCTGTAGGGCTGGGGCCAAAGCAGTTGGTGTCTTCCTCTTCTTAGCAACTGCAGGGCAGGTCTTCTTTCTTCTTCCTCTTCTTTGTATTTCGGAATCTGGAATCTGGGGAAGGAAGGTTCAGGGTGCCCCTAAATACTAAATTTAGGGGCGTTACAGGTAGGCGAAGGGCAGGGACCAATGGGTCCCTGTCCTGGGGTGAGTACTCCCCCTATTCAGCCACTCTCCTGTGGGAGGGGGGCAGCAGCCTAGTCCTGATTGGGTAGGGCCTCCCATCTTCAAGATGGCGAGCGCCCGGAGATGTGCTTCACCTCGCCTTCCCCACCTGAGGGGGGGGTTGGCAGGCTGGCCCATCCCCTGTCCTTATTTGGGGTTTCCGGCCAAGCTTCCCGCCAGAGTGGGGGTTGCAAGTGGCCTGGGGAAGCTCACAGAGGGGGCATGCCTTTGAAGCTTCCCCCTGCCCATCCTGGGGGAGGAGATCTAGCATCTCGCCCAGGATGTGCATTGTTGCAGACCCAGGAGAGCAGGGGCTCTCCTACCCAGGGGTCCAGCAACATGTCTGCTGTGTGGCAGCCTAGGCAGCCTCAGAACAGACGTGGATTGTAGGTTAGGTTTCAGGGGCCTCTCTAAGATGCCCTCTGTTGTGCTTGGTACATTAAATCCCTTACTGGCATCAGTGTGAGTTTAATGTGCTGAGCAGTTTGATACCAAACTTCTCAGTCTTCTGTGCTGCCATTATAGTGCTGTGGAGTTCGTGTTTTACAAGCTCCCAGCACCATGTACTCTTAAATGGAAGCACTGCACTTACAGGGCCCAGGAATGGACCTCGGTACTGTAGGGGCACCGGGCTCCTGCCTCTGTGCCCACACCACTGGCATAGGGCACCCAGCTAGAGGGGTGGCTGATGTATGCCAGGGCAGTGAAGGTTGTGGGCATGGCACACAGGGATGTGTGCCATGTCGATTCTCTGTTTTGTCTTGCACCCAGACACTCAGCCTTCCAGGGCAGTGTGTGTGTGTTAGGGTACAGGGCCTCTAAGGGTGGCACAATGAGTGCTGCAGCCCTTAGAGACCTTCCCTGGTCACAAGGCCCTGGGTACCTAGGGTACCACTTACCAGGGGCTGACATGTGGCCAGGGCTTGCCAATTTGGTTTTGAGATTTTTGCTTTGGGAAGGAACATAGGCCCTGGGCTCCTGATTGGCAGGAGTCCAGGGCACACTCAGTCAAAGTACATTCAGCAATTCAGCAAAAAGTGGGGGCATACCATTCAAGAAAGATGGCACTTTCACACAACTATTTTGTCGGCTATTGAGTGAATAGCTGAGATTGTACACTCCTTTGTCGGCAGACTGATATGTATCCATTTACAAGAAAGGCATCTCGTATCCGGGTGAACAAGAGGCGCCAAAGTTAACTCTTGTAATATTCTAGAATAGTACACCTTTGGTTGCTTTCTTGCATTTAGGTACAAGAACTAGTTTTGGGAGGAGCCTGCTTGGGCTTAGGAGGATATGTGGTTGCATACATAATCATGTACTGATGACATCCCACATAGAGAGGGATGAAGGGAGGTGCCAAAGGAGGCTGTATAGTGAAATCTGCTAATTAGCATACGGAATCCCAGAGCCCAACGGGCACTTACCTGCAGAAGCAACAGAAGATAGAGTAGTACATATGATGTCTGGCTTTTGACTCGAGTGATAGAAAACATAGAAAGTATGCTTGCATATCTCTCTGATCGGTGCACGTTTCAAATTTGTCTCCCTGTAACAGACAAAATTGTCACCATTGTGGGACAGCTCATATCGCCTAGCTGATGTTATCTTTGTGCAGTGGCAGTATCGTAGCCAATGAGGTCTATCCGAGGCGTGATTATTGCTTATTGAAAACTTTACCCAATACCCCGCCATGTCAACTTGAAAAATAGTTGATATTGGCAATTTTTGATAGTCTCTATGGAGGCTGGATCAATTGTGTCAAAAGAAGATTGATTACACATCATTACAGTTATTTAGTAAGCAAAGAGGTGTAGATATTTTTCATAGAATGTCAATACTCATTGGTCAATATGTTTTTTTAACAACTGTTTTATTTCAACTAAAGTGTTTCTCATATCTGTGTAAAAGGGTCCTCTTAATCAATAGGTAAGGTACACGTATTAAACTTTGTGATCTAATTGTCTTGGAAGCTGCACAGTGTCCAAAGCTTCAGACATTCATTCAGCATCTCTCTAAGTAGCAGAGCTAATTTGCTATTTTGTCTGCTATTGAGTGAATAGCTGAGATTGTACACTCCTTTGTCGGCAGACTGATATGTATCCTTTTACAAGAAAGGCATCTTGTATCTGGGTGAACAAAGAGGTGCCAAAGTGAACTCTTGTAATATTTTAGAATAGTACTCCTTTGGTTGCTCTGCTTGCATTTAGGTACAATAACTCGTTTTGGGAGGAGCCAGATGGGGCTTAGGAGTATATGTGTTTGCATACAGAATCATGTACTGATGACATCACACATAGAGAGGGATGAAGGGAGGTGCCACAGGAGGCTGTATAGTGAAATCTGCTAATTAGCATATGGAATCCAAGAGCCCAATGGGTACTTATCTGCAGAACCAACAGAAGATAAAGTAGTCCACCTGATGTCTGGCTTTTGACCTGAGTGATAGAAAACATAGAAAGTATGCTTGCATATCTCTCTGATCAGTGCATATGTTCCAACTTTGTCTCCCTGTAAGAGACAAAAGTGTCACGATTGTGGGACTGCTCATATTGCCAATGGGACGTTATCTTTGAATAGTGGCAGTATTGTAACCAATGCGGTGTATCCGAGGTGTGATTGTTGCTTATTCAAAACTTTACGCAATACCCAGTCTTGTCAACTTGAACAACAGTTGTTGTTGGTAATTTGGAATAATCTTTACGGAGGCTAGATCAATTGTGTCAAAAAATGATTGATTATACATCAATGTATTTATTCAGTAAGAAAAAAGGTGTAGATATTTTTCATAGAATATCAATACTCTTTGCTCGATATGTTTTTCATTAACTGTTTCATTTCAACCAACGTGTTTTTTATATGCGTAAAAGAGGGTCCGCTTAATCATTAGGTAAGGTACACATATTAAACTTTGGGTGCTAATTGATTTAGAAGCTGCGCAGTGTCCGAAGATTCAGACGTTTATTCAGCATCTCTCTATGTTTTAGATCAAATGTACTATTGTGAGAAAATGGCTCTGTATATACTGTTCCAAAATAGGTACAGGGTGTACAGAGTCCACAGTCCCCAGAGGTTTGGCAGAGGCTAAAGTTAGAAATAACCTTAGTCTTTAAAGTGGTAGCTTGGTCGAGCAGTAAGGCAGTATCAGAGGACAGTGTAAAGCATTTGTTGTACACACTCAGTCAGCGAAATGATTTCACACACTCAATAACTGAACTCTAGGCCAATGGTTTGTATAAAAAATATATGTCTGTTTTGTTTTAGAACCAACAATAGGAATTAAAATATACTTTCTCAGAATGAGATGCTTTATTTAAATACTTTTGCAATATGCAATTGGCTTTTGTAGAAAGTTATAAGTTGTTGCAATAGGCAACACAGTTTTAAACACAATAATGCATTGAGTTCAATGGAAATTTCAAGTTATTTGCAATAGATTACTTTCAGGATTACTTTAGAGATTCCAGGACTTGATCCTAGATTCAGTCCTGGGACAGTACTTAGAAACAAGTGATAAAAGTCGACTTAGTTACTACTAGGATTTTTAAGTAATATTTTGCTATTTTAAAAGTTGACAGAAGAAATTTCATAGAAAACAGTCAATGATTCCCTATGGAAGAAAATTCAAGCTGCAGGTATAGTATGTTCTCGTTACTTTTGTAATCCAGTACTGGGTGCCTAGACTCAGTACTGGGACCTTTATCCAAAACAGGTAAGTAATTACGTTTTCAGAAGTTATACGATTTTTAAAGAATATTTAAAGTTTGCAGAAATTGACACTTTGAAGAAATTTCACAGAAAAACAGTCAATGATTCCCTATGGAAGAAAATTGGGTTACTGGTGAGTACAGTTGTAAGTATTTTTCAGAGTCAGTGCTGGGCACCAAGATCCAGAACTGGGAGCTCACCTAATAGCAGGTGAGTATTTTCGTTTTCGTTACTCGGCTGGTTTTTGGTGAATTTTTAAGTTTTGAAAACTCCACACTTTAAAGAAATTTTCAGAAGAAACCAGTCAATGTTACCCTATGGAGAAAATTGAGTTATCGGTTTAAAGGTAAGTACTCGACTGGCAGAGTTAAGGTTCTGGGCATAGACTCAGGGGTCTCCCAGGGTCAGGTAAGTAGAGTTTTTTCACCCTCAGCGGCACAGGGGCAGCCGGGTGCAGAGAGAGTTAGTCCCAATGTTATCCTATGAGAGGTAGGGGGGCCTTGGTTGGTGGCTGCTGACTAGCAGGCTACGCGGCTGTGGGATCTGGGCTCCTGGTCACTTGCTCAGGGCAAATGGGGAAGTAGATAGGTGTAGAGGTTACACTGCCAGGGCCACTCGGGCGGCTGGGTGCAGGGTGCTTTTGAGCTATCGGGCGCTCAATTGATTTCAATGGGAGAGCTCCGGTTTAGAAAAAGATTGCAAGCTCGGGGACAAAGACTCTTTAGGTGCCACCACCACTTCGAGAGGTAAGTTGGGTAGTTGGAGGATAGGTAGGTACCCAGGAGTTGGGCACAGGGAGCCGCAGGGCGCCGGGTGCAGGGGTGCCTTTTGGTGTCGGGAAATCTTACCCTCTGTTGATCGCGTTGGGGGGGTACCTGGTCCTGAGGCTGCAGGTGTCGTCAGGAGCTTCGAGGGAAGTCCTTGGGTGCCGGACTCGGGTTCACAGTCGTCGTGGGGTCGTCCTCGTGGTCTTTGGTCACTCTGGCACAGGCCAGGCTTGGCGGGTGCAGAGTGTGTAGGGTTCGCGGTTCCGGGCTGATGCCAGGGATTAGAAGTAGATTTTGAGTAGAGCCTCTACTCATGGGAGTCCCAGGGGCTTAGAGCCAAAAGGTAGCCAGGTCCTCCGGGGTTTGTGAGGTTGCTGGCCACAATAGATGCCGGGTTGGAGCAGGAGCAGGTTCGAGTGTCGCCAGGCCTGTAGGGCTGGGGCCAAAGCAGTTGGTGTCTTCCTCTTCTTAGCAGCTGCAGGGCAGGTCTTCTTTCTTCTTCCTCTTCTTTGTATTTCGGAATCTGGAATCTGGGGAAGGAAGGTTCAGGGTGCCCCTAAATACTAAATTTAGGGGCGTTACAGGTAGGCGAAGGGCAGGGACCAATGGGTCCCTGTCCTGGGGTGAGTACACCCCCTATTCAGCCACTCTCCTGTGGGAGGGGGGCAGCAGCCTAGTCCTGATTGGGTAGGGCCTCCCATCTTCAAGATGGCGAGCGCCCGGAGATGTGCTTCACCTCGCCTTCCCCACCTGAGGGGTGGGGTTGGCAGGCTGGCCCATCCCCTGTCCTTATTTGGGGTTTCCGGCCAAGCTTCCCGCCAGAGTGGGGGTTGCAAGTGGCCTGGGGAAGCTCACTGAGGCGGCATGCCTTTGAAGCTTCCCCCTGCCCATCCTGGGGGAGGGGATCTAGCATCTCGCCCAGGATGTGCATTGTTGCAGACCCAGGAGAGCAGGGGCTCTGCAACCCAGGGGTCCAGCAACATGTCTGCTGTGTGGCAGCCTAGGCAGCCTCAGAACAGACGTGGATTATAGGTTAGGTTTCAGGGGGCCTCTCTGAGATGCCCTCTGTTGTGCTTGGTACATTAAATCCCATACTGGCATCAGTGTGGGTTTAATGTGCTGAGCAGTTTGATACCAAACTTCTCAGTCTTCTGTGCTGCCATTATAGTGCTGTGGAGTTCGTGTTTTACAAGCTCCCAGCACCATGTACTCTTAAATGGCACCACTGCACTTACAGGGCCCAGGAATGGACCTGGGTACTGTAGGGGCACCGGGCTCCTGCCTCTGTGCCCACACCACTGGCATAGGGCACCCAGCTAGAGGGGTGGCTGATGTATGCCAGGGCAGTGAAGGTTGGGGGCATGGCACACAGGGATGCTGTATAGTGAAATCTGCTAATTAGCATACGGAATCCCAGAGCCCAACGGGCACTTACCTGCAGAAGCAACAGAAGATAGAGTAGTACATATGATGTCTGGCTTTTGACTCGAGTGATAGAAAACATAGAAAGTATGCTTGCATATCTCTCTGTTCGGTGCACGTTTCAAATTTGTCTCCCTGTAACAGACAAAAGTGTCACCGTTGTGGGACTGCTCATATCGCCTAGCTGATGTTATCTTTGTGCAGTGGCAGTATCGTAGCCAATGAGGTCTATCCGAGGCGTGATTATTGCTTATTGAAAACTTTATCCAATACCCCGCCATGTCAACTTGAAAAATAGTTGATATTGTCAATTTTTGATAGTCTCTATGGAGGCTGAATCAATTGTGTCAAAAAAAGATTGATTATACATCATTACACTTATTTAGTAAGCAAAGAGGTGTAGATATTTTTCATAGAATGTCAATACTCATTGGTCAATATGTTTTTTTAACAACTGTTTTATTTCAACTAAAGTGTTTCTCATATCTGTGGAAAAGGGTCCTCTTAATAAATAGGTAAGGTACACGTATTAAAATTTGTGATCTAATTGTCTTGGAAGCTGCACAGTGTCCAAAGCTTCAGACATTCATTCAGCATCTCTCTAAGTAGCAGAGCTAATGTGCTATTTTGTCGGCTATTGAGTGAATAGCTGAGATTGTACACTCCTTTGTCGGCAGACTGAAATGTATCCTTTTACAAGAAAGGCATCTTGTATCTGGGTGAACAAGGAGGTGCCAAAGTGAACTCTTGTAATATTCTAGAATAGTACTCCTTTGGTTGCTCTGCTTGCATTTAGGTACAAGAACTCGTTGTGGGAGGAGCCAGATGGGGCTTAGGAGTATATATGTTTGCATACAGAATCATGTACTGATGACATCACACATAGAGAGGGATGAAGGGAGGTGCCAAAGGAGGCTGTATAGTGAAATCTGCTAATTAGCATATGGAATCCCAGAGCCCAATGGGTACTTATCTGCAGAACCAACAGAAGATAAAGTAGTCCACCTGATGTCTGGCTTTTGACCTGAGTGATAGAAAACATAGAAAGTATGCTTGCATATCTCTCTGATCAGTGCATATTTTCCAACTTTGTCTCCCTGTAAGAGACAAAAGTGTCACGATTGTGGGACTGCTCATATTGCCAATTGGATGTTATCTTTGAATAGTGGCAGTATTGTAACCAATGCGGTGTATCCGAGGTGTGATTGTTGCTTATTCAAAACTTTATGCAATACCCAGTCTTGTCAACTTGAACAACAGTTGTTGTTGGTAATTTAGGATAATCTTTACGGAGGCTAGATCAATTGTGTCAAAAAATAATTGATTATACATCAATGTATTTATTCAGTAAGAAAAAAGCTGTAGATATTTTTCATAGAATATCAATACTCTTTGCTCGATATGTTTTTCATTAACTGTTTCATTTCAACCAACGTGTTTTTTATATGCGTAAAAGAGGGTCCGCTTAATCATTAGGTAAGGTACACATATTAAACTTTGGGCGCTAATTGATTTAGAAGCTGCGCAGTGTCCGAAGATTCAGACGTTTATTCAGCATCTCTCTATGTTTTAGATCAAATGTACTATTGTGAGAAAGTGGCTCTGTATATACTGTTCCAAAATAGGTACAGGGTGTACAGAGTCCACAGTCCCCAGAGGTTTGGCAGAGGCTAAAGTTAGAAATAACCTTAGTCTCTAAAGTGGTAGCTTGGTCGAGCAGTAAGGCAGTATCAGAGGACAGTGTAAAGCATTTGTTGTACACACTCAGTCAGCGAAATGATTTCACACACTCAATAACTGAACTCTAGGCCAATGGTTTGTATAAAAAATATATGTCTGTTTTGTTTTAGAACCAGCAATAGGAATTAAAATATACTTTCTCAGAATGAGATGCTTTATTTAAATACTTTTGCAATATGCAATTGGCTTTTGTAGAAAGTTATAAGTTGTTGCAATAGGCAACACAGTTTTAAACACAATAATGCATTGAGTTCAATGGAAATTTCAAGTTATTTGCAATAGATTACTTTCAGGATTACTTTAGAGATTCCAGGACTGGATCCTAGATTCAGTCCTGGGACAGTACTTAGAAACAAGTGATAAAAGTCGACTTAGTTACTACTAGGATTTTTAAGTAATATTTTGCTATTTTAAAAGTTGACACTTAGAAGAAATTTCATAGAAAACAGTCAATGATTCCCTATGGAAGAAAATTCAAGCTGCAGGTATAGTATGTTCTCGTTACATTTGTAATCCAGTACTGGGTGCCTAGACTCAGTACTGGGACCTTTATCCAAAACAGGTAAGTAATTACGTGTTCAGAAGTTATACGATTTTTAAAGAATATTTAAAGTTTGCAGAAATTGACACTTTGAAGAAATTTCACAGAAAAACAGTCAATGATTCCCTATGGAAGAAAATTGGGTTACTGGTGAGTACAGTTGTAAGTATTTTTCAGAGTCAGTGCTGGGCACCAAGATCCAGAACTGGGAGCTCACCTAATAGCAGGTGAGTATTTTCGTTTTCGTTACTCGGCTGGTTTTTGGTGAATTTTTAAGTTTTGAAAACTCCACACTTTGAAGAAATTTTCAGAAGAAACCAGTCAATGTTACCCTATGGAGAAAATTGAGTTATCGGTTTAAAGGTAAGTACTCGACTGGCAGAGTTAAGGTTCTGGGCATAGACTCAGGGGTCTCCCAGGGTCAGGTAGGTAGAGTTTTTTCACCCTCAGCGGCACAGGGGCAGCCGGGTGCAGAGAGAGTTAGGCCCAATGTTATCCTATGAGAGGTAGGGGGGCCTTGGTTGGTGGCTGCTGACTAGCAGGCTACGCGGCTGTGGGAGCTGGGCTCCTGGTCACTTGCTCAGGGCAAATGGGGAAGTAGATAGTTGTAGAGGTTACACTGCCAGGGCCACTCGGGCGGCTGGGTGCAGGGTGCTTTTGAGCTCTCGGGCGCTCAATTGATTTCAATGGGAGAGCTCCGGTTTAGAAAAAGATTGCAAGCTCGGGGACGAAGATTCTTTAGGTGCCACCACCACTTCGAGAGGTAATTTGGGTAGTTGGAGGATAGGTAGGTACCCAGGAGTTGGGCACAGGGAGCCGCAGGGCGCCGGGTGCAGGGGTGCCTTTTGGTGTCGGGAACTCTTACCCTCTGTTGATCGCGTTGGGGGGGTACCTGGTCCTGAGGCTGCAGGTGTCGTCAGGAGCTTCGAGGGAAGTCCTTGGGTGCCGGACTCGGGTTCACAGTCGTCGTGGGGTCGTCCTCGTGGTCTTTGGTCACTCCGGCACAGGCCAGGCTTGGCGGGTGCAGAGTGTGTAGGGTTCGCGGTTCCGGGCTGATGCCAGGGATTAGAAGTAGATTTTGAGTAGAGCCTCTACTCATGGGAGTCCCAGGGGCTTAGAGCCAAAAGGTAGCCAGGTCCTCCGGGGTTTGTGAGGTTCCTGGCCACAATAGATGCCGGGTTGGAGCAGGAGCAGGTTCGAGTGTCGCCAGGCCTGTAGGGCTGGGGCCAAAGCAGTTGGTGTCTTCCTCTTCTTAGCAACTGCAGGGCAGGTCTTCTTTCTTCTTCCTCTTCTTTGTATTTCGGAATCTGGAATCTGGGGAAGGAAGGTTCAGGGTGCCCGTACATACTAAATTTAGGGGCGTTACAGGTAGGCGAAGGGCAGGGACCAATGGGTCCCTGTCCTGGGGTGAGTACCCCCCTAATCAGCCACTCTCCTGTGGGAGGGGGGCAGCAGCCTAGTCCGGATTGGGTAGGGCCTCCCATCTTCAAGATGGCGAGCGCCCGGAGATGTGCTTCACCTCGCCTTCCCCACCTGAGGGGTGGGGTTGGCAGGCTGGCCCATCCCCTGTCCTTATTTGGGGTTTCCGGCCAAGCTTCCCGCCAGAGTGGGGGTTGCAAGTGGCCTGGGGAAGCTCACAGAGGGGGCATGCCTTTGAAGCTTCCCCCTGCCCATCCTGGGGGAGGAGATCTAGCATCTCGCCCAGGATGTGCATTGTTGCAGACCCAGGAGAGCCGGGGCTCTCCTACCCAGGGGTCCAGCAACATGTCTGCTGTGTGGCAGCCTAGGCAGCCTCAGAACAGACGTGGATTGTAGGTTAGGTTTCAGGGGGCCTCTCTAAGATGCCCTCTGTTGTGCTTGGTACATTAAATCCCTTACTGGCATCAGTGTGGGTTTAATGTGCTGAGCAGTTTGATACCAAACTTCTCAGTCTTCTGTGCTGCCATTATAGTGCTGTGGAGTTCGTGTTTTACAAGCTCCCAGCACCATGTACTCTTAAATGGAAGCACTGCACTTACAGGGCCCAGGAATGGACCTCGGTACTGTAGGGGCACCGGGCTCCTGCCTCTGTGCCCACACCACTGGCATAGAGCAGCCAGCTAGAGGGGTGGCTGATGTATGCCAGGGCAGTGAAGGTTGTGGGCATGGCACACAGGGATGTGTGCCATGTCGATTCTCTGTTTTGTCTTGCACCCAGACACTCAGCCTGCCAGGGCAGTGTGTGTGTGTTAGGGTACAGGGCCTCTAAGGGTGGCACAATGAGTGCTGCAGCCCTTAGAGACCTTCCCTGGTCACAAGGCCCTGGGTACCTAGGGTACCACTTACCAGGGGCTGACATGTGGCCAGGGCTTGCCAATTTGGTTTTGAGATTTTTGCTTTGGGAAGGAACATAGGCCCTGGGCTCCTGATTGGCAGGAGTCCAGGGCACACTCAGTCAAAGTACATTCAGCAATTCAGCAAAAAGTGGGGGCATACAATTCAAGAAAGATGGCACTTTCACACAACTATTTTGTCGGCTATTGAGTGAATAGCTGAGATTGTACACTCCTTTGTCGGCAGACTGATATGTATCCATTTACAAGAAAGGCATCTCGTATCCGGGTGAACAAGAGGCGCCAAAGTTAACTCTTGTAATATTCTAGAATAGTACACCTTTGGTTGTTTCTTGCATTTAGGTACAAGAACTAGTTTTGGGAGGAGCCTGCTTGGGCTTAGGAGGATATGTGGTTGCATACATAATCATGTACTGATGACATCCCACATAGAGAGGGATGAAGGGAGGTGCCAAAGGAGGCTGTATAGTGAAATCTGCTAATTAGCATACGGAATCCCAGAGCCCAACGGGCACTTACCTGCAGAAGCAACAGAAGATAGAGTAGTACATATGATGTCTGGCTTTTGACTCGAGTGATAGAAAACATAGAAAGTATGCTTGCATATTTCTCTGATCGGTGCACGTTTCAAATTTGTCTCCCTGTAACAGACAAAAGTGTCACCGTTGTGGGACAGCTCATATCGCCTAGCTGATGTTATCTTTGTGCAGTGGCAGTATCGTAGCCAATGAGGTCTATCCGAGGCGTGATTATTGCTTATTGAAAACTTTACCCAATACCCCGCCATGTCAACTTGAAAAATAGTTGATATTGGCAATTTTTGATAGTCTCTATGGAGGCTGGATCAATTGTGTCAAAAGAAGATTGATTACACATCATTACAGTTATTTATTAAGCAAAGAGGTGTAGATATTTTTCATAGAATGTCAATACTCATTGGTCAATATGTTTTTTTAACAACTGTTTTATTTCAACTAAAGTGTTTCTCATATCTGTGTAAAAGGGTCCTCTTAATCAATAGGTAAGGTACACATATTAAACTTTGTGATCTAATTGTCTTGGAAGCTGCACAGTGTCCAAAGCTTCAGACATTCATTCAGCATCTCTCTAAGTAGCAGAGCTAATTTGCTATTTTGTCTGCTATTGAGTGAATAGCTGAGATTGTACACTCCTTTGTCGGCAGACTGATATGTATCCTTTTACAAGAAAGGCATCTTGTATCTGGGTGAACAAAGAGGTGCCAAAGTGAACTCTTGTAATATTCTAGAATAGTACTCCTTTGGTTGCTCTGCTTGCATTTAGGTACAATAACTCGTTTTGGGAGGAGCCAGATGGGGCTTAGGAGTATATGTGTTTGCATACAGAATCATGTACTGATGACATCACACATAGAGAGGGATGAAGGGAGGTGCCACAGGAGGCTGTATAGTGAAATCTGCTAATTAGCATATGGAATCCAAGAGCCCAATGGGTACTTATCTGCAGAACCAACAGAAGATAAAGTAGTCCACCTGATGTCTGGCTTTTGACCTGAGTGATAGAAAACATAGAAAGTATGCTTGCATATCTCTCTGATCAGTGCATATGTTCCAACTTTGTCTCCCTGTAAGAGACAAAAGTGTCACGATTGTGGGACTGCTCATATTGCCAATGGGACGTTATCTTTGAATAGTGGCAGTATTGTAACCAATGTGGTGTATCCAAGGTGTGATTGTTGCTTATTCAAAACTTTACGCAATACCCAGTCTTGTCAACTTGAACAACAGTTGTTGTTGGTAATTTGGAATAATCTTTACGGAGGCTAGATCAATTGTGTCAAAAAATGATTGATTATACATCAATGTATTTATTCAGTAAGAAAAAAGGTGTAGATATTTTTCATAGAATATCAATACTCTTTGCTCGATATGTTTTTCATTAACTGTTTCATTTCAACCAACGTGTTTTTTATATGCGTAAAAGAGGGTCCGCTTAATCATTAGGTAAGGTACACATATTAAACTTTGGGTGCTAATTGATTTAGAAGCTGCGCAGTGTCCGAAGATTCAGACATTTATTCAGCATCTCTCTAGGTTTTAGATCAAATGTACTATTGTGAGAAAGTGGCTCTGTATATACTGTTCCAAAATAGGTACAGGGTGTACAGAGTCCACAGTCCCCAGAGGTTTGGCAGAGGCTAAAGTTAGAAATAACCTTAGTCTCTAAAGTGGTAGCTTGGTCGAGCAGTAAGGCAGTATCAGAGGACAGTGTAAAGCATTTGTTGTACACGCTCAGTCAGCGAAATGATTTCACACACTCAAAAACTGAACTCTAGGCCAATGGTTTGTATAAAAAATATATGTCTGTTTTGTTTTAGAACCAACAATAGGAATTAAAATATACTTTCTCAGAATGAGATGCTTTATTTAAATACTTTTGCAATATGCAATTGGCTTTTGTAGAAAGTTATAAGTTGTTGCAATAGGCAACACAGTTTTAAACACAATAATGCATTGAGTTCAATGGAAATTTCAAGTTATTTGCAATAGATTACTTTCAGGATTACTTTAGAGATTCCAGGACTGGATCCTAGATTCAGTCCTGGGACAGTACTTAGAAACAAGTGATAAAAGTCGACTTAGTTACTACTAGGATTTTTAAGTAATATTTTGCTATTTTAAAAGTTGACAAGAAATTTCATAGAAAACAGTCAATGATTCCCTATGGAAGAAAATTCAAGCTGCAGGTATAGTATGTTCTCGTTACTTTTGTAATCCAGTACTGGGTGCCTAGACTCAGTACTGGGACCTTTATCCAAAACAGGTAAGTAATTACGTTTTCAGAAGTTATACGATTTTTAAAGAATATTTAAAGTTTGCAGAAATTGACACTTTGAAGAAATTTCACAGAAAAACAGTCAATGATTCGCCATGGAAGAAAATTGGGTTACTGGTGAGTACAGTTGTAAGTATTTTTCATAGTCAGTGCTGGGCACCAAGATCCAGAACTGGGAGCTCACCTAATAGCAGGTGAGTATTTTCGTTTTCGTTACTCGGCTGGTTTTTGGTGAATTTTTAAGTTTTGAAAACTCCACACTTTGAAGAAATTTTCAGAAGAAACCAGTCAATGTTACCCTACGGAGAAAATTGAGTTATCGGTTTAAAGGTAAGTACTCGACTGGCAGAGTTAAGGTTCTGGGCATAGACTCAGGGGTCTCCCAGGGTCAGGTAGGTAGAGTTTTTTCACCCTCAGCGGCACAGGGGCAGCCGGGTGCAGAGAGAGTTAGGCCCAATGTTATCCTATGAGAGGTAGGGGGGCCTTGGTTGGTGGCTGCTGACTAGCAGGCTACGCGGCTGTGGGAGCTGGGCTCCTGGTCACTTGCTCAGGGCAAATGGGGAAGTAGATAGGTGTAGAGGTTACACTGCCAGGGCCACTCGGGCGGCTGGGTGCAGGGTGCTTTTGAGCTCTCGGGCGCTCAATTGATTTCAATGGGAGAGCTCCGGTTTAGAAAAAGATTGCAAGCTCGGGGACGAAGATTCTTTTGGTGCCACCACCACTTCGAGAGGTAATTTGGGTAGTTGGAGGATAGGTAGGTACCCAGGAGTTGGGCACAGGGAGCCGCAGGGCGCCGGGTGCAGGGGTGCCTTTTGGTGTCGGGAAATCTTACCCTCTGTTGATCGCGTTGGGGGGGTACCTGGTCCTGAGGCTGCAGGTGTCGTCAGGAGCTTCGAGGGAAGTCCTTGGGTGCCGGACTCGGGTTCACAGTCGTCGTGGGGTCGTCCTCGTGGTCTTTGGTCACTCCGGCACAGGCCAGGCTTGGCGGGTGCAGAGTGTGTAGGGTTCGCGGTTCCGGGCTGATGCCAGGGATTAGAAGTAGATTTTGAGTAGAGCCTCTACTCATGGGAGTCCCAGGGGCTTAGAGCCAAAAGGTAGCCAGGTCCTCCGGGGTTTGTGAGGTTGCTGGCCACAATAGATGCCGGGTTGGAGCAGGAGCAGGTTCGAGTGTCGCCAGGCCTGTAGGGCTGGGGCCAAAGCAGTTGGTGTCTTCCTCTTCTTAGCAACTGCAGGGCAGGTCTTCTTTCTTCTTCCTCATCTTTGTATTTCGGAATCTGGAATCTGGGGAAGGAAGGTTCAGGGTGCCCGTAAATACTAAATTTAGGGGCGTTACAGGTAGGCGAAGGGCAGGGACCAATGGGTCCCTGTCCTGGGGTGAGTACTCCCCCTAATCAGCCACTCTCCTGTGGGAGGGGGGCAGCAGCCTAGTCCTGATTGGGTAGGGCCTCCCATCTTCAAGATGGCGAGCGCCCGGAGATGTGCTTCACCTCGCCTTCCCCACCTGAGGGGTGGGGTTGGCAGGCTGGCCCATCCCCTGTCCTTATTTGGGGTTTCCGGCCAAGCTTCCCGCCAGAGTGGGGGTTGCAAGTGGCCTGGGGAAGCTCACAGAGGGGGCATGCCTTTGAAGCTTCCCCCTGCCCATCCTGGGGGAGGAGATCTAGCATCTCGCCCAGGATGTGCATTGTTGCAGACCAAGGAGAGCCGGGGCTCTCCTACCCAGGGGTCCAGCAACATGTCTGCTGTGTGGCAGCCTAGGCAGCCTCAGAACAGACGTGGATTGTAGGTTAGGTTTCAGGGGGCCTCTCTAAGATGCCCTCTGTTGTGCTTGGTACATTAAATCCCTTACTGGCATCAGTGTGGGTTTAATGTGCTGAGCAGTTTGATACCAAACTTCTCAGTCTTCTGTGCTGCCATTATAGTGCTGTGGAGTTCGTGTTTTACAAGCTCCCAGCACCATGTACTCTTAAATGGAAGCACTGCCCTTACAGGGCCCAGGAATGGACCTCGGTACTGTAGGGGCACCGGGCTCCTGCCTCTGTGCCCACACCACTGGCATAGGGCACCCAGCTAGAGGGGTGGCTGATGTATGCCAGGGCAGTGAAGGTTGTGGGCATGGCACACAGGGATGTGTGCCATGTCGATTCTCTGTTTTGTCTTGCACCCAGACACTCAGCCTGCCAGGGCAGTGTGTGTGTGTTAGGGTACAGGGCCTCTAAGGGTGGCACAATGAGTGCTGCAGCCCTTAGAGACCTTCCCTGGTCACAAGGCCCTGGGTACCTAGGGTACCACTTACCAGGGGCTGACATGTGGCCAGGGCTTGCCAATTTGGTTTTGAGATTTTTGCTTTGGGAAGGAACATAGGCCCTGGGCTCCTGATTGGCAGGAGTCCAGGGCACACTCAGTCAAAGTACATTCAGCAATTCAGCAAAAAGTGGGGGCATACCATTCAAGAAAGATGGCACTTTCACACAACTATTTTGTCGGCTATTGAGTGAATAGCTGAGATTGTACACTCCTTTGTCGGCAGACTGATATGTATCCATTTACAAGAAAGGCATCTCGTATCCGAGTGAACAAGAGGCGCCAAAGTTAACTCTTGTAATATTCTAGAATAGTACACCTTTGGTTGTTTCTTGCATTTAGGTACAAGAACTAGTTTTGGGAGGAGCCTGCTTGGGCTTAGGAGGATATGTGGTTGCATACATAATCATGTACTGATGACATCCCACATAGAGAGGGATGAAGGGAGGTGCCAAAGGAGGCTGTATAGTGAAATCTGCTAATTAGCATACGGAATCCCAGAGCCCAACGGGCACTTACCTGCAGAAGCAACAGAAGATAGAGTAGTACATATGATGTCTGGCTTTTGACTCGAGTGATAGAAAACATAGAAAGTATGCTTGCATATCTCTCTGATCGGTGCACGTTTCAAATTTGTCTCCCTGTAACAGACAAAAGTGTCACCGTTGTGGGACAGCTCATATCGCCTAGCTGATGTTATCTTTGTGAAGTGGCAGTATCGTAGCCAATGAGGTCTATCCGAGGCGTGATTATTGCTTATTGAAAACTTTACCCAATACCCCGCCATGTCAACTTGAAAAATAGTTGATATTGGCAATTTTTGATAGTCTCTATGGAGGCTGGATCAATTGTGTCAAAAGAAGATTGATTACACATCATTACAGTTATTTAGTAAGCAAAGAGGTGTAGATATTTTTCATAGAATGTCAATACTCATTGGTCAATATGTTTTTTTAACAACTGTTTTATTTCAACTAAAGGGTTTCTCATATCTGTGTAAAAGGGTCCTCTTAATCAATAGGTAAGGTACACGTATTAAACTTTGTGATCTAATTGTCTTGGAAGCTGCACAGTGTCCAAAGCTTCAGACATTCATTCAGCATCTCTCTAAGTAGCAGAGCTAATTTGCTATTTTGTCTGCTATTGAGTGAATAGCTGAGATTGTACACTCCTTTGTCGGCAGACTGATATGTATCCTTTTACAAGAAAGGCATCTTGTATCTGGGTGAACAAAGAGGTGCCAAAGTGAACTCTTGTAATATTCTAGAATAGTACTCCTTTGGTTGCTCTGCTTGCATTTAGGTACAATAACTCGTTTTGGGAGGAGCCAGATGGGGCTTAGGAGTATATGTGTTTGCATACAGAATCATGTACTGATGACATCACACATAGAGAGGGATGAAGGGAGGTGCCACAGGAGGCTGTATAGTGAAATCTGCTAATTAGCATATGGAATCCAAGAGCCCAATGGGTACTTATCTGCAGAACCAACAGAAGATAAAGTAGTCCACCTGATGTCTGGCTTTTGACCTGAGTGATAGAAAACATAGAAAGTATGCTTGCATATCTCTCTGATCAGTGCATATGTTCCAACTGTGTCTCCCTGTAAGAGACAAAAGTGTCACGATTGTGGGACTGCTCATATTGCCAATGGGACGTTATCTTTGAATAGTGGCAGTATTGTAACCAATGCGGTGTATCCAAGGTGTGATTGTTGCTTATTCAAAACTTTACGCAATACCCAGTCTTGTCAACTTGAACAACAGTTGTTGTTGGTAATTTGGAATAATCTTTACGGAGGCTAGATCAATTGTGTCAAAAAATGATTGATTATACATCAATGTATTTATTCAGTAAGAAAAAAGGTGTAGATATTTTTCATAGAATATCAATACTCTTTGCTCGATATGTTTTTCATTAACTGTTTCATTTCAACCAACGTGTTTTTTATATGCGTAAAAGAGGGTCCGCTTAATCATTAGGTAAGGTACACATATTAAACTTTGGGTGCTAATTGATTTAGAAGCTGCGCAGTGTCCGAAGATTCAGACATTTATTCAGCATCTCTCTAGGTTTTAGATCAAATGTACTATTGTGAGAAAGTGGCTCTGTATATACTGTTCCAAAATAGGTACAGGGTGTACAGAGTCCACAGTCCCCAGAGGTTTGGCAGAGGCTAAAGTTAGAAATAACCTTAGTCTCTAAATTGGTAGCTTGGTCGAGCAGTAAGGCAGTATCAGAGGACAGTGTAAAGCATTTGTTGTACACACTCAGTCAGCGAAATGATTTCACACACTCAAAAACTGAACTCTAGGCCAATGGTTTGTATAAAAAATATATGTCTGTTTTGTTTTAGAACCAACAATAGGAATTAAAATATACTTTCTCAGAATGAGATGCTTTATTTAAATACTTTTGCAATATGCAATTGGCTTTTGTAGAAAGTTATAAGTTGTTGCAATAGGCAACACAGTTTTAAACACAATAATGCATTGAGTTCAATGGAAATTTCAAGTTATTTGCAATAGATTACTTTCAGGATTACTTTAGAGATTCCAGGACTGGATCCTAGATTCAGTCCTGGGACAGTACTTAGAAACAAGTGATAAAAGTCGACTTAGTTACTACTAGGATTTTTAAGTAATATTTTGCTATTTTAAAAGTTGACAGAAGAAATTTCATAGAAAACAGTCAATGATTCCCTATGGAAGAAAATTCAAGCTGCAGGTATAGTATGTTCTCGTTACTTTTGTAATCCAGTACTGGGTGCCTAGACTCAGTACTGGGACCTTTATCCAAAACAGGTAAGTAATTACGTTTTCAGAAGTTATACGATTTTTAAAGAATATTTAAAGTTTGCAGAAATTGACACTTTGAAGAAATTTCACAGAAAAACAGTCAATGATTCCCTATGGAAGAAAATTGGGTTACTGGTGAGTACAGTTGTAAGTATTTTTCAGAGTCAGTGCTGGGCACCAAGATCCAGAACTGGGAGCTCACCTAATAGCAGGTGAGTATTTTCGTTTTCGTTACTCGGCTGGTTTTTTGGTGAATTTTTAAGTTTTGAAAACTCCACACTTTGAAGAAATTTTCAGAAGAAACCAGTCAATGTTACCCTATGGAGAAAATTGAGTTATCGGTTTAAAGGTAAGTACTCGACTGGCAGAGTTAAGGTTCTGGGCATAGACTCAGGGGTCTCCCAGGGTCAGGTAGGTAGAGTTTTTTCACCCTCAGCGGCACAGGGGCAGCCGGGTGCAGAGAGAGTTAGGCCCAATGTTATCCTATGAGAGGTAGGGGGGCCTTGGTTGGTGGCTGCTGACTAGCAGGCTACGCGGCTGTGGGATCTGGGCTCCTGGTCACTTGCTCAGGGCAAATGGGGAAGTAGATAGGTGTAGAGGTTACACTGCCAGGGCCACTCGGGCGGCTGGGCGCAGGGTGCTTTTGAGCTATCGGGCGCTCAATTGATTTCAATGGGAGAGCTCCGGTTTAGAAAAAGATTGCAAGCTCGGGGACAAAGACTCTTTAGGTGCCACCACCACTTCGAGAGGTAAGTTGGGTAGTTGGAGGATCGGTAGGTACCCAGGAGTTGGGCACAGGGAGCCGCAGGGCGCCGGGTGCAGGGGTGCCTTTTGGTGTCGGGAAATCTTACCCTCTGTTGATCGCGTTGGGGGGGGTACCTGGTCCTGAGGCTGCAGGTGTCGTCAGGAGCTTCGAGGGAAGTCCTTGGGTGCCGGACTCGGGTTCACAGTCTTCGTGGGGTCGTCCTCGTGGTCTTTGGTCACTCCGGCACAGGCCAGGCTTGGCGGGTGCAGAGTGTGTAGGGTTCGCGTTTCCGGGCTGATGCCAGGGATTAGAAGTAGATTTTGAGTAGAGCCTCTACTCATGGGAGTCCCAGGGGCTTAGAGCCAAAAGGTAGCCAGGTCCTCCGGGGTTTGTGAGGTTGCTGGCCACAATAGATGCCGGGTTGGAGCAGGAGCAGGTTCGAGTGTCGCCAGGCCTGTAGGGCTGGGGCCAAAGCAGTTGGTGTCTTCCTCTTCTTAGCAGCTGCAGGGCAGGTCTTCTTTCTTCTTCCTCTTCTTTGTATTTCGGAATCTGGAATCTGGGGAAGGAAGGTTCAGGGTGCCCCTAAATACTAAATTTAGGGGCGTTACAGGTAGGCGAAGGGCAGGGACCAATGGGTCCCTGTCCTGGGGTGAGTACACCCCCTATTCAGCCACTCTCCTGTGGGAGGGGGGCAGCAGCCTAGTCCTGATTGGGTAGGGCCTCCCATCTTCAAGATGGCGAGCGCCCGGAGATGTGCTTCACCTCGCCTTCCCCACCTGAGGGGTGGGGTTGGCAGGCTGGCCCATCCCCTGTCCTTATTTGGGGTTTCCGGCCAAGCTTCCCGCCAGAGTGGGGGTTGCAAGTGGCCTGGGGAAGCTCACTGAGGCGGCATGCCTTTGAAGCTTCCCCCTGCCCATCCTGGGGGAGGGGATCTAGCATCTCGCCCAGGATGTGCATTGTTGCAGACCCAGGAGAGCAGGGGCTCTGCAACCCAGGGGTCCAGCAACATGTCTGCTGTGTGGCAGCCTAGGCAGCCTCAGAACAGACGTGGATTGTAGGTTAGGTTTCAGGGGGCCTCTCTGAGATGCCCTCTGTTGTGCTTGGTACATTAAATCCCATACTGGCATCAGTGTGGGTTTAATGTGCTGAGCAGTTTGATACCAAACTTCTCAGTCTTCTGTGCTGCCATTATAGTGCTGTGGAGTTCGTGTTTTACAAGCTCCCAGCACCATGTACTCTTAAATGGCACCACTGCACTTACAGGGCCCAGGAATGGACCTGGGTACTGTAGGGGCACCGGGCTCCTGCCTCTGTGCCCACACCACTGGCATAGGGCACCCAGCTAGAGGGGTGGCTGATGTCTGCCAGGGCAGTGAAGGTTGTGGGCATGGCACACAGGGATGCTGTATAGTGAAATCTGCTAATTAGCATACGGAATCCCAGAGCCCAACGGGCACTTACCTGCAGAAGCAACAGAAGATAGAGTAGTACATATGATGTCTGGCTTTTGACTCGAGTGATAGAAAACATAGAAAGTATGCTTGCATATCTCTCTGTTCGGTGCACGTTTCAAATTTGTCTCCCTGTAACAGACAAAAGTGTCACCGTTGTGGGACTGCTCATATCGCCTAGCTGATGTTATCTTTGTGCAGTGGCAGTATCGTAGCCAATGAGATCTATCCGAGGCGTGATTATTGCTTATTGAAAACTTTACCCAATACCCCGCCATGTCAACTTGAAAAATAGTTGATATTGTCAATTTTTGATAGTCTCTATGGAGGCTGGATCAATTGTGTCAAAAAAAGATTGATTATACATCATTACACTTATTTAGTAAGCAAAGAGGTGTAGATAGTTTTCATAGAATGTCAATACTCATTGGTCAATATGTTTTTTTAACAACTGTTTTATTTCAACTAAAGTGTTTCTCATATCTGTGGAAAAGGGTCCTCTTAATAAATAGGTAAGGTACACGTATTAAAATTTGTGATCTAATTGTCTTGGAAGCTGCACAGTGTCCAAAGCTTCAGACATTCATTCAGCATCTCTCTAAGTAGCAGAGCTAATGTGCTATTTTGTCGGCTATTGAGTGAATAGCTGAGATTGTACACTCCTTTGTCGGCAGACTGAAATGTATCCTTTTACAAGAAAGGCATCTTGTATCTGGGTGAACAAGGAGGTGCCAAAGTGAACTCTTGTAATATTCTAGAATAGTACTCCTTTGGTTGCTCTGCTTGCATTTAGGTACAAGAACTCGTTGTGGGAGGAGCCAGATGGGGCTTAGGAGTATATGTGTTTGCATACAGAATCATGTACTGATGACATCACACATAGAGAGGGATGAAGGGAGGTGCCAAAGGAGGCTGTATAGTGAAATCTGCTAATTAGCATATGGAATCCCAGAGCCCAATGGGTACTTATGTGCAGAACCAACAGAAGATAAAGTAGTCCACCTGATGTCTGGCTTTTGACCTGAGTGATAGAAAACATAGAAAGTATGCTTGCATATCTCTCTGATCAGTGCATATGTTCCAACTTTGTCTCCCTGTAAGAGACAAAAGTGTCACGATTGTGGGACTGCTCATATTGCCAATTGGACGTTATCTTTGAATAGTGGCAGTATTGTAACCAATGCGGTGTATCCGAGGTGTGATTGTTGCTTATTAAAAACTTTATGCAATACCCAGTCTTGTCAACTTGAACAACAGTTGTTGTTGGTAATTTAGGATAATCTTTACGGAGGCTAGATCAATTGTGTCAAAAAATGATTGATTATACATCAATGTATTTATTCAGTAAGAAAAAAGGTGTAGATATTTTTCATAGAATATCAATACTCTTTGCTCGATATGTTTTTCATTAACTGTTTCATTTCAACCAACGTGTTTTTTATATGCGTAAAAGAGGGTCCGCTTAATCATTAGGTAAGGTACACATATTAAACTTTGGGTGCTAATTGATTTAGAAGCTGCGCAGTGTCCGAAGATTCAGACGTTTATTCAGCATCTCTCTATGTTTTAGATCAAATGTACTATTGTGAGAAAGTGGCTCTGTATATACTGTTCCAAAATAGGTACAGGGTGTACAGAGTCCACAGTCCCCAGAGGTTTGGCAGAGGCTAAAGTTAGAAATAACCTTAGTCTCTAAAGTGGTAGCTTGGTCGAGCAGTAAGGCAGTATCAGAGGACAGTGTAAAGCATTTGTTGTACACACTCAGTCAGCGAAATGATTTCACACACTCAATAACTGAACTCTAGGCCAATGGTTTGTATAAAAAATATATGTCTGTTTTGTTTTAGAACCAACAATAGGAATTAAAATATACTTTCTCATAATGAGATGCTTTATTTAAATACTTTTGCAATATGCAATTGGCTTTTGTAGAAAGTTATAAGTTGTTGCAATAGGCAACACAGCTTTAAACACAATAATGCATTGAGTTCAATGGAAATTTCAAGTTATTTGCAATAGATTACTTTCAGGATTACTTTAGAGATTCCAGGACTGGATCCTAGATTCAGTCCTGGGACAGTACTTAGAAACAAGTGATAAAAGTCGACTTAGTTACTACTAGGATTTTTAAGTAATATTTTGCTATTTTAAAAGTTGACACTTAGAAGAAATTTCATAGAAAACAGTCAATGATTCCCTATGGAAGAAAATTCAAGCTGTAGGTATAGTATGTTCTCGTTACTTTTGTAATCCAGTACTGGGTGCCTAGACTCAGTACTGGGACCTTTATCCAAAACAGGTAAGTAATTACGTGTTCAGAAGTTATACGATTTTTAAAGAATATTTAAAGTTTGCAGAAATTGACACTTTGAAGAAATTTCACAGAAAAACAGTCAATGATTCCCTATGGAAGAAAATTGGGTTACTGGTGAGTACAGTTGTAAGTATTTTTCAGAGTCAGTGCTGGGCACCAAGATCCAGAACTGGGAGCTCACCTAATAGCAGGTGAGTATTTTCGTTTTCGTTACTCGGCTGGTTTTTGGTGAATTTTTAAGTTTTGAAAACTCCACACTTTGAAGAAATTTTCAGAAGAAACCAGTCAATGTTACCCTATGGAGAAAATTGAGTTATCGGTTTAAAGGTAAGTACTCGACTGGCAGAGTTAAGGTTCTGGACATAGACTCAGGGGTCTCCCAGGGTCAGGTAGGTAGAGTTTTTTCACCCTCAGCGGCACAGGGGCAGCCGGGTGCAGAGAGAGTTAGGCCCAATGTTATCCTATGAGAGGTAGGGGGGCCTTGGTTGGTGGCTGCTGACTAGCAGGCTACGCGGCTGTGGGAGCTGGGCTCCTGGTCACCTGCTCAGGGCAAATGGGGAAGTAGATAGGTGTAGAGGTTACACTGCCAGGGCCACTCGGGCGGCTGGGTGCAGGGTGCTTTTGAGCTCTCGGGCGCTCAATTGATTTCAATGGGAGAGCTCCGGTTTAGAAAAAGATTGCAAGCTCGGGGACGAAGATTCTTTAGGTGCCACCACCACTTCGAGAGGTAATTTGGGTAGTTGGAGGATAGGTAGGTACCCAGGAGTTGGGCACAGGGAGCCGCAGGGCGCCGGGTGCAGGGGTGCCTTTTGGTGTCGGGAAATCTTACCCTCTGTTGATCGCGTTGGGGGGGTACCTGGTCCTGAGGCTGCAGGTGTCGTCAGGAGCTTCGAGGGAAGTCCTTGGGTGCCGGACTCGGGTTCACAGTCGTCGTGGGGTCGTCCTCGTGGTCTTTGGTCACTCCGGCACAGGCCAGGCTTGGCGGATGCAGAGTGTGTAGGGTTCGCGGTTCCGGGCTGATGCCAGGGATTAGAAGTAGATTTTGAGTAGAGCCTCTACTCATGGGAGTCCCAGGGGCTTAGAGCCAAAAGGTAGCCAGGTCCTCCGGGGTTTGTGAGGTTGCTGGCCACAATAGATGCCGGGTTGGAGCAGGAGCAGGTTCGAGTGTCGCCAGGCCTGTAGGGCTGGGGCCAAAGCAGTTGGTGTCTTCCTCTTCTTAACAACTGCAGGGCAGGTCTTCTTTCTTCTTCCTCTTCTTTGTATTTCGGAATCTGGAATCTGGGGAAGGAAGGTTCAGGGTGCCCGTAAATACTAAATTTAGGGGCATTACAGGTAGGCGAAGGGCAGGGACCAATGGGTCCCTGTCCTGGGGTGAGTACTCCCCCTAATCAGCCACTCTCCTGTGGGAGGGGGGCAGCAGCCTAGTCCTGATTGGGTAGGGCCTCCCATCTTCAAGATGGCGAGCGCCCGGAGATGTGCTTCACCTCGCCTTCCCCACCTGAGGGGTGGGGTTGGCAGGCTGGCCCATCCCCTGTCCTTATTTGGGGTTTCCGGCCAAGCTTCCCGCCAGAGTGGGGGTTGCAAGTGGCCTGGGGAAGCTCACAGAGGGGGCATGCCTTTGAAGCTTCCCCCTGCCCATCCTGGGGGAGGAGATCTAGCATCTCGCCCAGGATGTGCAATGTTGCAGACCCAGGAGAGCAGGGGCTCTCCTACCCAGGGGTCCAGCAACATGTCTGCTGTGTGGCAGCCTAGGCAGCCTCAGAACAGACGTGGATTGTAGGTTAGGTTTCAGGGGGCCTCTCTAAGATGCCCTCTGTTGTGCTTGGTACATTAAATCCCTTACTGGCATCAGTGTGGGTTTAATGTGCTGAGCAGTTTGATACCAAACTTCTCAGTCTTCTGTGCTGCCATTATAGTGCTGTGGAGTTCGTGTTTTACAAGCTCCCAGCACCATGTACTCTTAAATGGAAGCACTGCACTTACAGGGCCCAGGAATGGACCTCGGTACTGTAGGGGCACCGGGCTCCTGCCTCTGTGCCCACACCACTGGCATAGGGCACCCAGCTAGAGGGGTGGCTGATGTATGCCAGGGCAGTGAAGGTTGTGGGCATGGCACACAGGGATGTGTGCCATGTCGATTCTCTGTTTTGTCTTGCACCCAGACACTCAGCCTGCCAGGGCAGTGTGTGTGTGTTAGGGTACAGGGCCTCTAAGGGTGGCACAATGAGTGCTGCAGCCCTTAGAGACCGTCCCTGGTCACAAGGCCCTGGGTACCTAGGGTACCACTTACCAGGGGCTGACATGTGGCCAGGGCTTGCCAATTTGGTTTTGAGATTTTTGCTTTGGGAAGGAACATAGGCCCTGGGCTCCTGATTGGCAGGAGTCCAGGGCACACTCAGTCAAAGTACATTCAGCAATTCAGCAAAAAGTGGGGGCATACCATTCAAGAAAGATGGCACTTTCACACAACTATTTTTTCGGCTATTGAGTGAATAGCTGAGATTGTACACTCCTTTGTCGGCAGACTGATATGTATCCATTTACAAGAAAGGCATCTCGTATCCGGGTGAACAAGAGGCGCCAAAGTTAACTCTTGTAATATTCGAGAATAGTACACCTTTGGTTGCTTTCTTGCATTTAGGTACAAGAACTAGTTTTGGGAGGAGCCTGCTTGGGCTTAGGAGGATATGTGGTTGCATACATAATCATGTACTGATGACATCCCACATAGAGAGGGATGAAGGGAGGTGCCAAAGGAGGCTGTATAGTGAAATCTGCTAATTAGCATACGGAATCCCAGAGCCCAACGGGCACTTACCTGCAGAAGCAACAGAAGATAGAGTAGTACATATGATGTCTGGCTTTTGACTCGAGTGATAGAAAACATAGAAAGTATGCTTGCATATCTCTCTGATCGGTGCACGTTTCAAATTTGTCTCCCTGTAACAGACAAAAGTGTCACCGTTGTGGGACAGCTCATATCGCCTAGCTGATGTTATCTTTGTGCAGTGGCAGTATCGTAGCTAATGAGGTCTATCCGAGGCGTGATTATTGCTTATTGAAAACTTTACCCAATACCCCGCCATGTCAACTTGAAAAATAGTTGATATTGGCAATTTTTGATAGTCTCTATGGAGGCTGGATCAATTGTGTCAAAAGAAGATTGATTACACATCATTACAGTTATTTAGTAAGCAAAGAGGTGTAGATATTTTTCATAGAATGTCAATACTCATTGGTCAATATGTTTTTTTAACAACTGTTTTATTTCAACTAAAGTGTTTCTCATATCTGTGTAAAAGGGTCCTCTTAATCAATAGGTAAGGTACACGTATTAAACTTTGTGATCTAATTGTCTTGGAAGCTGCACAGTGTCCAAAGCTTCAGACATTCATTCAGCATCTCTCTAAGTAGCAGAGCTAATTTGCTATTTTGTCTGCTATTGAGTGAATAGCTGAGATTGTACACTCCTTTGTCGGCAGACTGATATGTATCCTTTTACAAGAAAGGCATCTTGTATCTGGGTGAACAAAGAGGTGCCAAAGTGAACTCTTGTAATATTCTAGAATAGTACTCCTTTGGTTGCTCTGCTTGCATTTAGGTACAATAACTCGTTTTGGGAGGAGCCAGATGGGGCTTAGGAGTATATGTGTTTGCATACAGAATCATGTACTGATGACATCACACATAGAGAGGGATGAAGGGAGGTGCCACAGGAGGCTGTATAGTGAAATCTGCTAATTAGCATATGGAATCCAAGAGCCCAATGGGTACTTATCTGCAGAACCAACAGAAGATAAAGTAGTCCACCTGATGTCTGGCTTTTGACCTGAGTGATAGAAAACATAGAAAGTATGCTTGCATATCTCTCTGATCAGTGCATATGTTCCAACTTTGTCTCCCTGTAAGAGACAAAAGTGTCACGATTGTGGGACTGCTCATATTGCCAATGGGACGTTATCTTTGAATAGTGGCAGTATTGTAACCAATGCGGTGTATCCAAGGTGTGATTGTTGCTTAGTCAAAACTTTACGCAATACCCAGTCTTGTCAACTTGAACAACAGTTGTTGTTGGTAATTTGGAATAATCTTTACGGAGGCTAGATCAATTGTGTCAAAAAATGATTGATTATACATCAATGTATTTATTCAGTAAGAAAAAAGGTGTAGATATTTTTCATAGAATATCAATACTCTTTGCTCGATATGTTTTTCATTAACTGTTTCATTTCAACCAACGTGTTTTTTATATGCGTAAAAGAGGGTCCGCTTAATCATTAGGTAAGGTACACATATTAAACTTTGGGTGCTAATTGATTTAGAAGCTGCGCAGTGTCCGAAGATTCAGACATTTATTCAGCATCTCTCTAGGTTTTAGATCAAATGTACTATTGTGAGAAAGTGGCTCTGTATATACTGTTCCAAAATAGGTACAGGGTGTACAGAGTCCACAGTCCCCAGAGGTTTGGCAGAGGCTAAAGTTAGAAATAACCTTAGTCTCTAAAGTGGTAGCTTGGTCGAGCAGTAAGGCAGTATCAGAGGACAGTGTAAAGCATTTGTTGTACACACTCAGTCAGCGAAATGATTTCACACACTCAATAACTAAACTCTAGGCCAATGGTTTGTATAAAAAATATATGTCTGTTTTGTTTTAGAACCAACAATAGGAATTAAAATATACTTTCTCAGAATGAGATGCTTTATTTAAATACTTTTGCAATATGCAATTGGCTTTTGTAGAAAGTTATAAGTTGTTGCAATAGGCAACACAGCTTTAAACACAATAATGCATTGAGTTCAATGGAAATTTCAAGTTATTTGCAATAGATTACTTTCAGGATTACTTTAGAGATTCCAGGACTGGATCCTAGATTCAGTCCTGGGACAGTACTTAGAAACAAGTGATAAAAGTCGACTTAGTTACTACTAGGATTTTTAAGTAATATTTTGCTATTTTAAAAGTTGACAGAAGAAATTTCATAGAAAACAGTCAATGATTCCCTATGGAAGAAAATTCAAGCTGCAGGTATAGTATGTTCTCGTTACTTTTGTAATCCAGTACTGGGTGCCTAGACTCAGTACTGGGACCTTTATCCAAAACAGGTAAGTAATTACGTTTTCAGAAGTTATAAGATTTTTAAAGAATATTTAAAGTTTGCAGAAATTGACACTTTGAAGAAATTTCACAGAAAAACAGTCAATGATTCCCTATGGAAGAAAATTGGGTTACTGGTGAGTACAGTTGTAAGTATTTTTCAGAGTCAGTGCTGGGCACCAAGATCCAGAACTGGGAGCTCACCTAATAGCAGGTGAGTATTTTCGTTTTCGTTACTCGGCTGGTTTTTGGTGAATTTTTAAGTTTTGAAAACTCCACACTTTGAAGAAATTTTCAGAAGAAACCAGTCAATGTTACCCTATGGAGAAAATTGAGTTATCGGTTTAAAGGTAAGTACTCGACTGGCAGAGTTAAGGTTCTGGGCATAGACTCAGGGGTCTCCCAGGGTCAGGTAGGTAGAGTTTTTTCACCCTCAGCGGCACAGGGGCAGCCGGGTGCAGAGAGAGTTAGGCCCAATGTTATCCTATGAGAGGTAGGGGGGCCTTGGTTGGTGGCTGCTGACTAGCAGGCTACGCGGCTGTGGGATCTGGGCTCCTGGTCACTTGCTCAGGGCAAATGGGGAAGTAGAAAGGTGTAGAGGTTACACTGCCAGGGCCACTCGGGCGGCTGGGTGCAGGGTGCTTTTGAGCTCTCGGGCGCTCAATTGATTTCAATGGGAGAGCTCCGGTTTAGAAAAAGATTGCAAGCTCGGGGACGAAGATTCTTTAGGTGCCACCACCACTTCGAGAGGTAATTTGGGTAGTTGGAGGATAGGTAGGTACCCAGGAGTTGGGCACAGGGAGCCGCAGGGCGCCGGGTGCAGGGGTGCCTTTTGGTGTCGGGAAATCTTACCCTCTGTTGATCGCGTTGGGGGGGGTACCTGGTCCTGAGGCTGCAGGTGTCGTCAGGAGCTTCGAGGGAAGTCCTTGGGTGCCGGACTCGGGTTCACAGTCGTCGTGGGGTCGTCCTCGTGGTCTTTGGTCACTCCGGCACAGGCCAGGCTTGGCGGGTGCAGAGTGTGTAGGGTTCGCGGTTCCGGGCTGATGCCAGGGATTAGAAGTAGATTTTGAGTAGAGCCTCTACTCATGGGAGTCCCAGGGGCTTAGAGCCAAAAGGTAGCCAGGTCCTCCGGGGTTTGTGAGGTTGCTGGCCACAATAGATGCCGGGTTGGAGCAGGAGCAGGTTCGAGTGTCGCCAGGCCTGTAGGGCTGGGGCCAAAGCAGTTGGTGTCTTCCTCTTCTTAGCAACTGCAGGGCAGGTCTTCTTTCTTCTTCCTCTTCTTTGTATTTCGGAATCTGGAATCTGGGGAAGGAAGGTTCAGGGTGCCCCTAAATACTAAATTTAGGGGCGTTACAGGTAGGCGAAGGGCAGGGACCAATGGGTCCCTGTCCTGGGGTGAGTACTCCCCCTATTCAGCCACTCTCCTGTGGGAGGGGGGCAGCAGCCTAGTCCTGATTGGGTAGGGCCTCCCATCTTCAAGATGGCGAGCACCCGGAGATGTGCTTCACCTCGCCTTCCCCACCTGAGGGGTGGGGTTGGCAGGCTGGCCCATCCCCTGTCCTTATTTGGGGTTTCCGGCCAAGCTTCCCGCCAGAGTGGGGGTTGCAAGTGGCCTGGGGAAGCTCACAGAGGGGGCATGCCTTTGAAGCTTCCCCCTGCCCATCCTGGGGGAGGAGATCTAGCATCTCGCCCAGGATGTGCATTGTTGCAGACCCAGGAGAGCAGGGGCTCTCCTACCCAGGGGTCCAGCAACATGTCTGCTGTGTGGCAGCCTAGGCAGCCTCAGAACAGACGTGGATTGTAGGTTAGGTTTCAGGGGGCCTCTCTAAGATGCCCTCTGTTGTGCTTGGTACATTAAATCCCTTACTGGCATCAGTGTGGGTTTAATGTGCTGAGCAGTTTGATACCAAACTTCTCAGTCTTCTGTGCTGCCATTATAGTGCTGTGGAGTTCGTGTTTTACAAGCTCCCAGCACCATGTACTCTTAAATGGAAGCACTGCACTTACAGGGCCCAGGAATGGACCTCGGTACTGTAGGGGCACCGGGCTCCTGCCTCTGTGCCCACACCACTGGCATAGGGCACCCAGCTAGAGGGGTGGCTGATGTATGCCAGGGCAGTGAAGGTTGTGGGCATGGCACACAGGGATGTGTGCCATGTCGATTCTCTGTTTTGTCTTGCACCCAGACACTCAGCCTGCCAGGGCAGTGTGTGTGTGTTAGGGTACAGGGCCTCTAAGGGTGGCACAATGAGTGCTGCAGCCCTTAGAGACCTTCCCTGGTCACGAGGCCCTGGGTACCTAGGGTACCACTTACCAGGGGCTGACATGTGGCCAGGGCTTGCCAATTTGGTTTTGAGATTTTTGCTTTGGGAAGGAACATAGGCCCTGGGCTCCTGATTGGCAGGAGTCCAGGGCACACTCAGTCAAAGTACATTCAGCAATTCAGCAAAAAGTGGGGGCATACCATTCAAGAAAGATGGCACTTTCACACAACTATTTTGTCGGCTATTGAGTGAATAGCTGAGATTGTACACTCCTTTGTCGGCAGACTGATATGTATCCATTTACAAGAAAGGCATCTCGTATCCGGGTGAACAAGAGGCGCCAAAGTTAACTCTTGTAATATTCTAGAATAGTACACCTTTGGTTGCTTTCTTGCATTTAGGTACAAGAACTAGTTTTGGGAGGAGCCTGCTTGGGCTTAAGAGGATATGTGGTTGCATACATAATCATGTACTGATGACATCCCACATAGAGAGGGATGAAGGGAGGTGCCAAAGGAGGCTGTATAGTGAAATCTGCTAATTAGCATACGGAATCCCAGAGCCCAACGGGCACTTACCTGCAGAAGCAACAGAAGATAGAGTAGTACATATGATGTCTGGCTTTTGACTCGAGTGATAGAAAACATAGAAAGTATGCTTGCATATCTCTCTGATCGGTGCACGTTTCAAATTTGTCTCCCTGTAACAGACAAAAGTGTCACCGTTGTGGGACAGCTCATATCGCCTAGCTGATGTTATCTTTGTGCAGTGGCAGTATCGTAGCCAATGAGGTCTATCCGAGGCGTGATTATTGCTTATTGAAAACTTTACCCAATACCCCGCCATGTCAACTTGAAAAATAGTTGATATTGGCAATTTTTGATAGTCTCTATGGAGGCTGGATCAATTGTGTCAAAAGAAGATTGATTACACATCATTACAGTTATTTAGTAAGCAAAGAGGTGTAGATATTTTTCATAGAATGTCAATACTCATTGGTCAATATGTTTTTTTAACAACTGTTTTATTTCCACTAAAGTGTTTCTCATATCTGTGTAAAAGGGTCCTCTTAATCAATAGGTAAGGTACACGTATTAAACTTTGTGATCTAATTGTCTTGGAAGCTGCACAGTGTCCAAAGCTTCAGACATTCATTCAGCATCTCTCTAAGTAGCAGAGCTAATTTGCTATTTTGTCTGCTATTGAGTGAATAGCTGAGATTGTACACTCCTTTGTCCGCAGACTGATATGTATCCTTTTACAAGAAAGGCATCTTGTATCTGGGTGAACAAAGAGGTGCCAAAGTGAACTCTTGTAATATTCTAGAATAGTACTCCTTTGGTTGCTCTGCTTGCATTTAGGTACAATAACTCGTTTTGGGAGGAGCCAGATGGGGCTTAGGAGTATATGTGTTTGCATACAGAATCATGTACTGATGACATCACACATAGAGAGGGATGAAGGGAGGTGCCACAGGAGGCTGTATAGTGAAATCTGCTAATTAGCATATGGAATCCAAGAGCCCAATGGGTACTTATCTGCAGAACCAACAGAAGATAAAGTAGTCCACCTGATGTCTGGCTTTTGACCTGAGTGATAGAAAACATAGAAAGTATGCTTGCATATCTCTCTGATCAGTGCATATGTTCCAACTTTGTCTCCCTGTAAGAGACAAAAGTGTCACGATTGTGGGACTGCTCATATTGCCAATGGGACGTTATCTTTGAATAGTGGCAGTATTGTAACCAATGCGGTGTATCCGAGGTGTGATTGTTGCTTATTCAAAACTTTACGCAATACCCAGTCTTGTCAACTTGAACAACAGTTGTTCTTGGTAATTTGGAATAATCTTTACGGAGGCTAGATCAATTGTGTCAAAAAATGATTGATTATACATCAATGTATTTATTCAGTAAGTAAAAAGGTGTAGATATTTTTCATAGAATATCAATACTCTTTGCTCGATATGTTTTTCATTAACTGTTTCATTTCAACCAACGTGTTTTTTATATGCGTAAAAGAGGGTCCGCTTAATCATTAGGTAAGGTACACATATTAAACTTTGGGTGCTAATTGATTTAGAAGCTGCGCAGTGTCCGAAGATTCAGACATTTATTCAGCATCTCTCTAGGTTTTAGATCAAATGTACTATTGTGAGAAAGTGGCTCTGTATATACTGTTCCAAAATAGGTACAGGGTGTACAGAGTCCACAGTCCCCAGAGGTTTGGCAGAGGCTAAAGTTAGAAATAACCTTAGTCTCTAAAGTGGTAGCTTGGTCGAGCAGTAAGGCAGTATCAGAGGACAGTGTAAAGCATTTGTTGTACACACTCAGTCAGCGAAATGATTTCACACACTCAAAAACTGAACTCTAGGCCAATGGTTTGTATAAAAAATATATGTCTGTTTTGTTTTAGAACCAACAATAGGAATTAAAATATACTTTCTCAGAATGAGATGCTTTATTTAAATACTTTTGCAATATGCAATTGGCTTTTGTAGAAAGTTATAAGTTGTTGCAATAGGCAACACAGTTTTAAACACAATAATGCATTGAGTTCAATGGAAATTTCAAGTTATTTGCAATAGATTACTTTCAGGATTACTTTAGAGATTCCAGGACTGGATCCTAGATTCAGTCCTGGGACAGTACTTAGAAACAAGTGATAAAAGTCGACTTAGTTACTACTAGGATTTTTAAGTAATATTTTGCTATTTTAAAAGTTGACAGAAGAAATTTCATAGAAAACAGTCAATGATTCCCTATGGAAGAAAATTCAAGCTGCAGGTATAGTATGTTCTCGTTACTTTTGTAATCCAGTACTGGGTGCCTAGACTCAGTACTGGGACCTTTATCCAAAACAGGTAAGTAATTACGTTTTCAGAAGTTATACGATTTTTAAAGAATATTTAAAGTTTGCAGAAATTGACACTTTGAAGAAATTTCACAGAAAAACAGTCAATGATTCCCTATGGAAGAAAATTGGGTTACTGGTGAGTACAGTTGTAAGTATTTTTCAGAGTCAGTGCTGGGCACCAAGATCCAGAACTGGGAGCTCACCTAATAGCAGGTGAGTATTTTCGTTTTCGTTACTCGGCTGGTTTTTGGTGAATTTTTAAGTTTTGAAAACTCCACACTTTAAAGAAATTTTCAGAAGAAACCAGTCAATGTTACCCTATGGAGAAAATTGAGTTATCGGTTTAAAGGTAAGTACTCGACTGGCAGAGTTAAGGTTCTGGGCATAGACTCAGGGGTCTCCCAGGGTCAGGTAAGTAGAGTTTTTTCACCCTCAGCGGCACAGGGGCAGCCGGGTGCAGAGAGAGTTAGGCCCAATGTTATCCTATGAGAGGTAGGGGGGCCTTGGTTGGTGGCTGCTGACTAGCAGGCTACGCGGCTGTGGGATCTGGGCTCCTGGTCACTTGCTCAGGGCAAATGGGGAAGTAGATAGGTGTAGAGGTTACACTGCCAGGGTCACTCGGGCGGCTGGGTGCAGGGTGCTTTTGAGCTATCGGGCGCTCAATTGATTTCAATGGGAGAGCTCCGGTTTAGAAAAAGATTGCAAGCTCGGGGACAAAGACTCTTTAGGTGCCACCACCACTTCGAGAGGTAAGTTGGGTAGTTGGAGGATCGGTAGGTACCCAGGAGTTGGGCACAGGGAGCCGCAGGGCGCCGGGTGCAGGGGTGCCTTTTGGTGTCGGGAAATCTTACCCTCTGTTGATCGCGTTGGGGGGGTACCTGGTCCTGAGGCTGCAGGTGTCGTCAGGAGCTTCGAGGGAAGTCCTTGGGTGCCGGACTCGGGTTCACAGTCATCGTGGGGTCGTCCTCGTGGTCTTTGGTCACTCCGGCACAGGCCAGGCTTGGCGGGTGCAGAGTGTGTAGGGTTCGTGGTTCCGGGCTGATGCCAGGGATTAGAAGTAGATTTTGAGTAGAGCCTCTACTCATGGGAGTCCCAGGGGCTTAGAGCCAAAAGGTAGCCAGGTCCTCCGGGGTTTGTGAGGTTGCTGGCTACAATAGATGCCGGGTTGGAGCAGGAGCAGGTTCGAGTGTCGCCAGGCCTGTAGGGCTGGGGCCAAAGCAGTTGGTGTCTTCCTCTTCTTAGCAGCTGCAGGGCAGGTCTTCTTTCTTCTTCCTCTTTTTTGTATTTCGGAATCTGGAATCTGGGGAAGGAAGGTTCAGGGTGCCCCTAAATACTAAATTTAGGGGCGTTACAGGTAGGCGAAGGGCAGGGACCAATGGGTCCCTGTCCTGGGGTGAGTACTCCCCCTATTCAGCCACTCTCCTGTGGGAGGGGGGCAGCAGCCTAGTTCTGATTGGGTAGGGCCTCCCATCTTCAAGATGGCGAGCGCCCGGAGATGTGCTTCACCTCGCCTTCCCCACCTGAGGGGTGGGGTTGGCAGGCTGGCCCATCCCCTGTCCTTATTTGGGGTTTCCGGCCAAGCTTCCCGCCAGAGTGGGGGTTGCAAGTGGCCTGGGGAAGATCACAGAGGGGGCATGCCTTTGAAGCTTCCCCCTGCCCATCCTGGGGGAGGAGATCTAGCATCTCGCCCAGGATGTGCATTGTTGCAGACCCAGGAGAGCAGGGGCTCTCCTACCCAGGGGTCCAGCAACATGTCTGCTGTGTGGCAGCCTAGGCAGCCTCAGAACAGACGTGGATTGTAGGTTAGGTTTCAGGGGGCCTCTCTAAGATGCCCTCTGTTGTGCTTGGTACATTAAATCCCTTACTGGCATCAGTGTGGGTTTTAATGTGCTGAGCAGTTTGATACCAAACTTCTCAGTCTTCTGTGCTGCCATTATAGTGCTGTGGAGTTCGTGTTTTACAAGCTCCCAGCACCATGTACTCTTAAATGGAAGCACTGCACTTACAGGGCCCAGGAATGGACCTCGGTACTGTAGGGGCACCGGGCTCCTGCCTCTGTGCCCACACCACTGGCATAGGGCACCCAGCTAGAGGGGTGGCTGATGTATGCCAGGGCAGTGAAGGTTGTGGGCATGGCACACAGGGATGTGTGCCATGTCGATTCTCTGTTTTGTCTTGCACCCAGACACTCAGCCTGCCAGGGCAGTGTGTGTGTGTTAGGGTACAGGGCCTCTAAGGGTGGCACAATGAGTGCTGCAGCCCTTAGAGACCTTCCCTGGTCACAAGGCCCTGGGTACCTAGGGTACCACTTACCAGGGGCTGACATGTGGCCAGGGCTTGCCAATTTGGTTTTGAGATTTTTGTTTTGGGAAGGAACATAGGCCCTGGGCTCCTGATTGGCAGGAGTCCAGGGCACACTCAGTCAAAGTACATTCAGCAATTCAGCAAAAAGTGGGGGCATACCATTCAAGAAAGATGGCACTTTCACACAACTATTTTGTCGGCTATTGAGTGAATAGCTGAGATTGTACACTCCTTTGTCGGCAGACTGATATGTATCCATTTACAAGAAAGGCATCTCGTATCCGGGTGAACAAGAGGCGCCAAAGTTAACTCTTGTAATATTCTAGAATAGTACACCTTTGGTTGCTTTCTTGCATTTAGGTACAAGAACTAGTTTTGGGAGGAGCCTGCTTGGGCTTAGGAGGATATGTGGTTGCATACATAATCATGTACTGATGACATCCCACATAGAGAGGGATGAAGGGAGGTGCCAAAGGAGGCTGTATAGTGAAATCTGCTAATTAGCATACGGAATCCCAGAGCCCAACGGGCACTTACCTGCAGAAGCAACAGAAGATACCGTAGTACATATGATGTCTGGCTTTTGACTCGAGTGATAGAAAACATAGAAAGTATGCTTGCATATCTCTCTGTTCGGTGCACGTTTCAAATTTGTATCCCTGTAACAGACAAAAGTGTCACCGTTGTGGGACTGCTCATATCGCCTAGCTGATGTTATCTTTGTGCAGTGGCAGTATCGTAGCCAATGAGGTCTATCCGAGGCGTGATTATTGCTTATTGAAAACTTTACCCAATACCCCGCCATGTCAACTTGAAAAATAGTTGATATTGGCAATTTTTGATAGTCTCTATGGAGGCTGGATCAATTGTGTCAAAAGAAGTTTGATTATACATCATTACAGTTATTTAGTAAGCAAAGAGGTGTAGATATTTTTCATAGAATGTCAATACTCATTGGTCAATATGTTTTTTTAACAACTGTTTTATTTCAACTAAAGTGTTTCTCCTATCTGTGGAAAAGGGTCCTCTTAATAAATAGGTAAGGTACACGTATTAAACTTTGTGATCTAATTGTCTTGGAAGCTGCACAGTGTCCAAAGCTTCAGACATTCATTCAGCATCTCTCTAAGTAGCAGAGCTAATGTGCTATTTTGTCGGCTATTGAGTGAATAGCTGAGATTGTACACTCCTTTGTCGGCAGACTGATATGTATCCTTTTACAAGAAAGGCATCTTGTATCTGGGTGAACAAGGAGGTGCCAAAGTGAACTCTTGTAATATTCTAGAATAGTACTCCTTTGGTTGCTCTGCTTGCATTTAGGTACAAGAACTCGTTGTGGGAGGAGCCAGATGGGGCTTAGGAGTATATGTGTTTGCATACAGAATCATGTACTGATGACATCACACAAAATGAGGGATGAAGGGAGGTGCCAAAGGAGGCTGTATAGTGAAATCTGCTAATTAGCATATGGAATCCCAGAGCCCAATGGGTACTTATCTGCAGAACCAACAGAAGATAAAGTAGTCCACCTGATGTCTGGCTTTTGACCTGAGTGATAGAAAACATAGAAAGTATGCTTGCATATCTCTCTGATCAGTGCATATGTTCCAACTTTGTCTCCCTGTAAGAGACAAAAGTGTCACGATTGTGGGACTGCTCATATTGCCAATTGGACGTTATCTTTGAATAGTGGCAGTATTATAACCAATGCGGTGTATCTGAGGTGTGATTGTTGCTTATTCAAAACTTTATACAATTCCCAGTCTTGTCAACTTGAACAACAGTTGTTGTTGGTAATTTAGAATAATCTTTACGGAGGCTAGATCAATTGTGTCAAAAAATGATTGATTATACATCAATGTATTTATTCAGTAAGAAAAAAGGTGTAGATATTTTTCATAGAATATCAATACTCTTTGCTCGATATGTTTTTCATTAACTGTTTCATTTCAACCAACGTGTTTTTCATATGCGTGAAAGAGGGTCCGCTTAATCATTAGGTAAGGTACACATATTAAACTTTGGGTGCTAATTGATTTAGAAGCTGCGCAGTGTCCGAAGATTCAGACGTTTATTCAGCATCTCTCTATGTTTTAGATCAAATGTACTATTGTGAGAAAGTGGCTCTGTATATACTGTTCCAAAATAGGTACAGGGTGTACAGAGTCCACAGTCCCCAGAGGTTTGGCAGAGGCTAAAGTTAGAAATAACCTTAGTCTCTAAAGTGGTAGCTTGGTCGAGCAGTAAGGCAGTATCAGAGGACAGTGTAAAGCATTTGTTGTACACACTCAGTCAGCGAAATGATTTCACACACTCAATAACTGAACTCTAGGCCAATGGTTTGTATAAAAAATATATGTCTGTTTTGTTTTAGAACCAACAATAGGAATTAAAATATACTTTCTCAGAATGAGATGCTTTATTTAAATACTTTTGCAATATGCAATTGGCTTTTGTAGAAAGTTATAAGTTGTTGCAATAGGCAACACAGTTTTAAACACAATAATGCATTGAGTTCAATGGAAATTTCAAGTTATTTGCAATAGATTACTTTCAGGATTACTTTAGAGATTCCAGGACTGGATCCTAGATTCAGTCCTGGGACAGTACTTAGAAACAAGTGATAAAAGTCGACTTAGTTACTACTAGGATTTTTAAGTAATATTTTGCTATTTTAAAAGTTGACAGAAGAAATTTCATAGAAAACAGTCAATGATTCCCTATGGAAGAAAATTCAAGCTGCAGGTATAGTATGTTCTCGTTACTTTTGTAATCCAGTACTGGGTGCCTAGACTCAGTACTGGGACCTTTATCCAAAACAGGTAAGTAATTACGTTTTCAGAAGTTATACAATTTTTAAAGAATATTTAAAGTTTGCAGAAATTGACACTTTGAAGAAATTTCACAGAAAAACAGTCAATGATTCCCTATGGAAGAAAATTGGGTTACTGGTGAGTACAGTTGTAAGTATTTTTCAGAGTCAGTGCTGGGCACCAAGATCCAGAACTGGGAGCTCACCTAATAGCAGGTGAGTATTTTCGTTTTCGTTACTCGGCTGGTTTTTGGTGAATTTTTAAGTTTTGAAAACTCCACACTTTAAAGAAATTTTCAGAAGAAACCAGTCAATGTTACCCTATGGAGAAAATTGAGTTATCGGTTTAAAGGTAAGTACTCGACTGGCAGAGTTAAGGTTCTGGGCATAGACTCAGGGGTCTCCCAGGGTCAGGTAAGTAGAGTTTTTTCTCCCTCAGCGGCACAGGGGCAGCCGGGTGCAGAGAGAGTTAGGCCCAATGTTATCCTATGAGAGGTAGGGGGGCCTTGGTTGGTGGCTGCTGACTAGCAGGCTACGCGGCTGTGGGATCTGGGCTCCTGGTCACTTGCTCAGGGCAAATGGGGAAGTAGATAGGTGTAGAGGTTACACTGCCAGGGCCACTCGGGCGGCTGGGTGCAGGGTGCTTTTGAGCTATCGGGCGCTCAATTGATTTCAATGGGAGAGCTCCGGTTTAGAAAAAGATTGCAAGCTCGGGGACAAAGACTCTTTAGGTGCCACCACCACTTCGAGAGGTAAGTTGGGTAGTTGGAGGATAGGTAGGTACCCAGGAGTTGGGCACAGGGAGCCGCAGGGCGCCGGGTGCAGGGGTGCCTTTTGGTGTCGGGAAATCTTACCCTCTGTTGATCGCGTTGGGGGGGTACCTGGTCCTGAGGCTGCAGGTGTCGTCAGGAGCTTCGAGGGAAGTCCTTGGGTGCCGGACTCGGGTTTACAGTCGTCGTGGGGTCGTCCTCGTGGTCTTTGGTCACTCCGGCACAGGCCAGGCTTGGCGGGTGCAGAGTGTGTAGGGTTCGCGGTTCCGGGCTGATGCCAGGGATTAGAAGTAGATTTTGAGTAGAGCCTCTACTCATGGGAGTCCCAGGGGCTTAGAGCCAAAAGGTAGCCAGGTCCTCCGGGGTTTGTGAGGTTGCTGGCCACAATAGATGCCGGGTTGGAGCAGGAGCAGGTTCAAGTGTCGCCAGGCCTGTAGGGCTGGGGCCAAAGCAGTTGGTGTCTTCCTCTTCTTAGCAGCTGCAGGGCAGGTCTTCTTTCTTCTTCCTCTTCTTTGTATTTCGGAATCTGGAATCTGGGGAAGAAAGGTTCAGGGTGCCCCTAAATACTAAATTTAGGGGCGTTACAGGTAGGCGAAGGGCAAGGACCAATGGGTCCCTGTCCTGGGGTGAGTACACCCCCTATTCAGCCACTCTCCTGTGGGAGGGGGGCAGCAGCCTAGTCCTGATTGGGTAGGGCCTCCCATCTTCAAGATGGCGAGCGCCCGGAGATGTGCTTCACCTCGCCTTCCCCACCTGAGGGGTGGGGTTGGCAGGCTGGCCCATCCCCTGTCGTTATTTGGGGTTTCCGGCCAAGCTTCCCGCCAGAGTGGGGGTTGCAAGTGGCCTGGGGAAGCTCACAGAGGCGGCATGCCTTTGAAGCTTCCCCCTGCCCATCCTGGGGGAGGAGATCTAGCATCTCGCCCAGGATGTGCATTGTTGCAGACCCATGAGAGCAGGGGCTCTCCTACCCAGGGGTCCAGCAACATGTCTGCTGTGTGGCAGCCTAGGCAGCCTCAGAACAGACGTGGATTGTAGGTTAGGTTTCAGGGGGCCTCTCTGAGATGCCCTCTGTTGTGCTTGGTACATTAAATCCCATACTGGCATCAGTGTGGGTTTAATGTGCTGAGCAGTTTGATACCAAACTTCTCAGTCTTCTGTGCTGCCATTATAGTGCTGTGGAGTTCGTGTTTTACAAGCTCCCAGCACCATGTACTCTTAAATGGAAGCACTGCACTTACAGGGCCCAGGAATGGACCTGGGTACTGTAGGGGCACCGGGCTCCTGCCTCTGTGCCCACACAACTGGCATAGGGCACCCAGCTAGAGGGGTGGCTGATGTATGCCAGGGCAGTGAAGGTTGTGGGCATGGCACACAGGGATGTGTGCCATGTCGATTCTCTGTTTTGTCTTGCACCCAGACACTCAGCCTGCCAGGGCAGTGTGTGTGTGTTAGGGTACAGGGCCTCTAAGGGTGGCACAATGAGTGCTGCAGCCCTTAGAGACCTTCCATGGTCACAAGGCCCTGGGTACCTAGGGTACCACTTACCAGGGGCTGACATGTGGCCAGGGCTTGCCAATTTGGTTTTGAGATTTTTGTTTTGGGAAGGAACATAGGCCCTGGGCTCCTGATTGGCAGGAGTCCAGGGCACACTCAGTCAAAGTACATTCAGCAATTCAGCAAAAAGTGGGGGCATACCATTCAAGAAAGATGGCACTTTCACACAACTATTTTGTCGGCTATTGAGTGAATAGCTGAGATTGTACACTCCTTTGTCGGCAGACTGATATGTATCCATTTACAAGAAAGGCATCTCGTATCCGGGTGAACAAGAGGCGCCAAAGTTAACTCTTGTAATATTCTAGAATAGTACACCTTTGGTTGCTTTCTTGCATTTAGGTACAAGAACTAGTTTTGGGAGGAGCCTGCTTGGGCTTAAGAGGATATGTGGTTGCATACATAATCATGTACTGATGACATCCCACATAGAGAGGGATGAAGGGAGGTGCCAAAGGAGGCTGTATAGTGAAATCTGCTAATTAGCATACGGAATCCCAGAGCCCAACGGGCACTTACCTGCAGAAGCAACAGAAGATAGAGTAGTACATATGATGTCTGGCTTTTGACTCGAGTGATAGAAAACATAGAAAGTATGATTGCATATCTCTCTGTTCGGAGCACGTTTCAAATTTGTCTCCCTGTAACAGACAAAAGTGTCACCGTTGTGGGACTGCTCATATCACCTAGCTGATGTTATCTTTGTGCAGTGGCAGTATCGTAGCCAATGAGGTCTATCCGAGGCGTGATTATTGCTTATTGAAAACTTTACCCAATACCCCGCCATGTCAACTTGAAAAATAGTTGATATTGGCAATTTTTGATAGTCTCTATGGAGGCTGGATCAATTGTGTCAAAAGAAAATTGATTATATATCATTACAGTTATTTAGTAAGCAAAGAGGTGTAGATATTTTTCATAGAATGTCAATACTCATTGGTCAATATGTTTTTTTAACAACTGTTTTATTTCAACTAAAGTGTTTCTCATATCTGTGTAAAAGGGTCCTCTTAATCAATAGGTAAGGTACACGTATTAAACTTTGTGATCTAATTGTCTTGGAAGCTGCACAGTGTCCAAAGCTTCAGACATTCATTCAGCATCTCTCTAAGTAGCAGAGCTAATGTGCTATTTTGTCGGCTATTGAGTGAATAGCTGAGATTGTACACTCCTTTGTCGGCAGACTGATATGTATCCTTTTACAAGAAAGGCATCTTGTATCTGGGTGAACAAGGAGGTGCCAAAGTGAACTCTTGTAATATTCAAGAATAGTACTCCTTTGGTTGCTCTGCTTGCATTTAGGTACAATAACTCGTTTTGGGAGGAGCCAGATGGGGCTTAGGAGTATATGTGTTTGCATACAGAATCATGTACTGATGACATCACACATAGAGAGGGATGAAGGGAGGTGCCACAGGAGGCTGTATAGTGAAATCTGCTAATTAGCATATGGAATCCAAGAGCCCAATGGGTACTTATCTGCAGAACCAACAGAAGATAAAGTAGTCCACCTGATGTCTGGCTTTTGACCTGAGTGATGGAAAACATAGAAAGTATGCTTGCATATCTCTCTGATCAGTGCATATGTTCCAACTTTGTCTCCCTGTAAGAGACAAAAGTGTCACGATTGTGGGACTGCTCATATTGCCAATTGGACGTTATTTTTGAATAGTGGCAGTATTGTAACCAATGCGGTGTATCCGAGGTGTGATTGTTGCTTATTCAAAACTTTATGCAATACCCAGTCTTGTCAACTTGAACAACAGTTGTTGTTGGTAATTTAGGATAATCTTTACGGAGGCTAGATCAATTGTGTCAAAAAATGATTGATTATACATCAATGTATTTATTCAGTAAGAAAAAAGGTGTGGATATTTTTCATAGAATATCAATACTCTTTGCTCGATATGTTTTTCATTAACTGTTTCATTTCAACCAACGTGTTTTTTATATGCGTAAAAGAGGGTCCGCTTAATCATTAGGTAAGGTACACATATTAAACTTTGGGTGCTAATTGATTTAGAAGCTGCGCAGTGTCCGAAGATTCAGACGTTTATTCAGCATCTCTCTATGTTTTAGATCAAATGTACTATTGTGAGAAAGTGGCTCTGTATATACTGTTCCAAAATAGGTACAGGGTGTACAGAGTCCACAGTCCCCAGAGGTTTGGCAGAGGCTAAAGTTAGAAATAACCTTAGTCTCTAAAGTGGTAGCTTGGTCGAGCAGTAAGGCAGTATCAGAGGACAGTGTAAAGCATTTGTTGTACACACTCAGTCAGCGAAATGATTTCACACACTCAATAACTGAACTCTAGGCCAATGGTTTGTATAAAAAATATATGTCTGTTTTGTTTTAGAACCAACAATAGGAATTAAAATATACTTTCTCAGAATGAGATGCTTTATTTAAATACTTTTGCAATATGCAATTGGCTTTTGTAGAAAGTTATAAGTTGTTGCAATAGGCAACACAGTTTTAAACACAATAATGCATTGAGTTCAATGGAAATTTCAAGTTATTTGCAATAGATTACTTTCAGGATTACTTTAGAGATTCCAGGACTGGATCCTAGATTCAGTCCTGGGACAGTACTTAGAAACAAGTGATAAAAGTCGACTTAGTTACTACTAGGATTTTTAAGTAATATTTTGCTATTTTAAAAGTTGACAGAAGAAATTTCATAGAAAACAGTCAATGATTCCCTATGGAAGAAAATTCAAGCTGCAGGTATAGTATGTTCTCGTTACTTTTGTAATCCAGTACTGGGTGCCTAGACTCAGTACTGGGACCTTTATCCAAAACAGGTAAGTAATTACGTTTTCAGAAGTTATACGATTTTTAAAGAATATTTAAAGTTTGCAGAAATTGACACTTTGAAGAAATTTCACAGAAAAACAGTCAATGATTCCCTATGGAAGAAAATTGGGTTACTGGTGAGTACAGTTGTAAGTATTTTTCAGAGTCAGTGCTGGGCACCAAGATCCAGAACTGGGAGCTCACCTAATAGCAGGTGAGTATTTTCGTTTTCGTTACTCGGCTGGTTTTTGGTGAATTTTTAAGTTTTGAAAACTCCACACTTTAAAGAAATTTTCAGAAGAAACCAGTCAATGTTACCCTATGGAGAAAATTGAGTTATCGGTTTAAAGGTAAGTACTCGACTGGCAGAGTTAAGGTTCTGAGCATAGACTCAGGGGTCTCCCAGGGTCAGGTAAGTAGAGTTTTTTCACCCTCAGCGGCACAGGGGCAGCCGGGTGCAGAGAGAGTTAGGCCCAATGTTATCCTATGAGAGGTAGGGGGGCCTTGGTTGGTGGCTGCTGACTAGCAGGCTACGCGGCTGTGGGATCTGGGCTCCTGGTCACTTGCTCAGGGCAAATGGGGAAGTAGATAGGTGTAGAGGTTACACTGCCAGGGCCACTCGGGCGGCTGGGTGCAGGGTGCTTTTGAGCTATCGGGCGCTCAATTGATTTCAATGGGAGAGCTCCGGTTTAGAAAAAGATTGCAAGCTCGGGGACAAAGACTCTTTAGGTGCCACCACCACTTCGAGAGGTAAGTTGGGTAGTTGGAGGATAGGTAGGTACCCAGGAGTTGGGCACAGGGAGCCGCAGGGCGCCGGGTGCAGGGGTGCCTTTTGGTGTCGGGAAATCTTACCCTCTGTTGATCGCTTTGGGGGGGGTACCTGGTCCTGAGGCTGCAGGTGTCGTCAGGAGCTTCGAGGGAAGTCCTTGGGTGCCGGACTCGGGTTTACAGTCGTCGTGGGGTCGTCCTCGTGGTCTTTGGTCACTCCGGCACAGGCCAGGCTTGGCGGGTGCAGAGTGTGTAGGGTTCGCGGTTCCGGGCTGATGCCAGGGATTAGAAGTAGATTTTGAGTAGAGCCTCTTCTCATGGGAGTCCCAGGGGCTTAGAGCCAAAAGGTAGCCAGGTCCTCCGGGGTTTGTGAGGTTGCTGGCCACAATAGATGCCGGGTTGGAGCAGGAGCAGGTTCAAGTGTCGCCAGGCCTGTAGGGCTGGGGCCAAAGCAGTTGGTGTCTTCCTCTTCTTAGCAGCTGCAGGGCAGGTCTTCTTTCTTCTTCCTCTTCTTTGTATTTCGGAATCTGGAATCTGGGGAAGGAAGGTTCAGGGTGCCCCTAAATACTAAATTTAGGGGCGTTACAGGTAGGCGAAGGGCAGGGACCAATGGGTCCCTGTCCTGGGGTTAGTACACCCCCTATTCAGCCACTCTCCTGTGGGAGGGGGGCAGCAGCCTAGTCCTGATTGGGTAGGGCCTCCCATCTTCAATATGGCGAGCGCCCGGAGATGTGCTTCACCTCGCCTTCCCCACCTGAGGGGTGGGGTTGGCAGGCTGGCCCATCCCCTGTCGTTATTGGGGGTTTCCGGCCAAGCTTCCCGCCAGAGTGGGGGTTGCAAGTGGCCTGGGGAAGCTCACAGAGGCGGCATGCCTTTGAAGCTTCCCCCTGCCCATCCTGGGGGAGGATATCTAGCATCTCGCCCAGGATGTGCATTGTTGCAGACCCATGAGAGCAGGGGCTCTCCTACCCAGGGGTCCAGCAACATGTCTGCTGTGTGGCAGCCTAGGCAGCCTCAGAACAGACGTGGATTGTAGGTTAGGTTTCAGGGGGCCTCTCTGAGATGCCCTCTGTTGTGCTTGGTACATTAAATCCCATACTGGCATCAGTGTGGGTTTAATGTGCTGAGCAGTTTGATACCAAACTTCTCAGTCTTCTGTGCTGCCATTATAGTGCTGTGGAGTTCGTGTTTTACAAGCTCCCAGCACCATGTACTCTTAAATGGAAGCACTGCACTTACAGGGCCCAGGAATGGACCTGGGTACTGTAGGGGCACCGGGCTCCTGCCTCTGTGCCCACACAACTGGCATAGGGCACCCAGCTAGAGGGGTGGCTGATGTATGCCAGGGCAGTGAAGGTTGTGGGCATGGCACACAGGGATGTGTGCCATGTCGATTCTCTGTTTTGTCTTGCACCCAGACACTCAGCCTGCCAGGGCAGTGTGTGTGTGTTAGGGTACAGGGCCTCTAAGGGTGGCACAATGAGTGCTGCAGCCCTTAGAGACCTTCCCTGGTCACAAGGCCCTGGGTACCTAGGGTACCACTTACCAGGGGCTGACATGTGGCCAGGGCTTGCCAATTTGGTTTTGAGATTTTTGTTTTGGGAAGGAACATAGGCCCTGGGCTCCTGATTGGCAGGAGTCCAGGGCACACTCAGTCAAAGTACATTCAGCAATTCAGCAAAAAGTGGGGGCATACCATTCAAGAAAGATGGCACTTTCACACAACTATTTTGTCGGCTATTGAGTGAATAGCTGAGATTGTACACTCCTTTGTCGGCAGACTGATATGTATCCATTTACAAGAAAGGCATCTCGTATCCGGGTGAACAAGAGGCGCCAAAGTTAACTCTTGTAATATTCTAGAATAGTACACCTTTGGTTGCTTTCTTGCATTTAGGTACAAGAACTAGTTTTGGGAGGAGCCTGCTTGGGCTTAGGAGGATATGTGGTTGCATACATAATCATGTACTGATGACATCCCACATAGAGAGGGATGAAGGGAGGTGCCAAAGGAGGCTGTATAGTGAAATCTGCTAATTAGCATACGGAATCCCAGAGCCCAACGGGCACTTACCTGCAGAAGCAACAGAAGATACCGTAGTACATATGATGTCTGGCTTTTGACTCGAGTGATAGAAAACATAGAAAGTATGCTTGCATATCTCTCTGTTCGGTGCACGTTTCAAATTTGTATCCCTGTAACAGACAAAAGTGTCACCGTTGTGGGACTGCTCATATCGCCTAGCTGATGTTATCTTTGTGCAGTGGCAGTATCGTAGCCAATGAGGTCTATCCGAGGCGTGATTATTGCTTATTGAAAACTTTACCCAATACCCCGCCATGTCAACTTGAAAAATAGTTGATATTGGCAATTTTTGATAGTCTCTATGGAGGCTGGATCAATTGTGTCAAAAGAAGTTTGATTATACATCATTACAGTTATTTAGTAAGCAAAGAGGTGTAGATATTTTTCATAGAATGTCAATACTCATTGGTCAATATGTTTTTTTAACAACTGTTTTATTTCAACTAAAGTGTTTCTCCTATCTGTGGAAAAGGGTCCTCTTAATAAATAGGTAAGGTACACGTATTAAACTTTGTGATCTAATTGTCTTGGAAGCTGCACAGTGTCCAAAGCTTCAGACATTCATTCAGCATCTCTCTAAGTAGCAGAGCTAATGTGCTATTTTGTCGGCTATTGAGTGAATAGCTGAGATTGTACACTCCTTTGTCGGCAGACTGATATGTATCCTTTTACAAGAAAGGCATCTTGTATCTGGGTGAACAAGGAGGTGCCAAAGTGAACTCTTGTAATATTCTAGAATAGTACTCCTTTGGTTGCTCTGCTTGCATTTAGGTACAAGAACTCGTTGTGGGAGGAGCCAGATGGGGCTTAGGAGTATATGTGTTTGCATACAGAATCATGTACTGATGACATCACACAAAATGAGGGATGAAGGGAGGTGCCAAAGGAGGCTGTATAGTGAAATCTGCTAATTAGCATATGGAATCCCAGAGCCCAATGGGTACTTATCTGCAGAACCAACAGAAGATAAAGTAGTCCACCTGATGTCTGGCTTTTGACCTGAGTGATAGAAAACATAGAAAGTATGCTTGCATATCTCTCTGATCAGTGCATAAGTTCCAACTTTGTCTCCCTGTAAGAGACAAAAGTGTCACGATTGTGGGACTGCTCATATTGCCAATTGGACGTTATCTTTGAATAGTGGCAGTATTGTAACCAATGCGGTGTATCTGAGGTGTGATTGTTGCTTATTCAAAACTTTATACAATTCCCAGTCTTGTCAACTTGAACAACAGTTGTTGTTGGTAATTTAGAATAATCTTTACGGAGGCTAGATCACTTGTGTCAAAAAATGATTGATTATACATCAATGTATTTATTCAGTAAGAAAAAAGGTGTAGATATTTTTCATAGAATATCAATACTCTTTGCTCGATATGTTTTTCATTAACTGTTTCATTTCAACCAACGTGTTTTTCATATGCGTAAAAGAGGGTCCGCTTAATCATTAGGTAAGGTACACATATTAAACTTTGTGTGCTAATTGATTTAGAAGCTGCGCAGTGTCCGAAGATTCAGACGTTTATTCAGCATCTCTCTATGTTTTAGATCAAATGTACTATTGTGAGAAAGTGGCTCTGTATATACTGTTCCAAAATAGGTACAGGGTGTACAGAGTCCACAGTCCCCAGAGGTTTGGCAGAGGCTAAAGTTAGAAATAACCTTAGTCTCTAAAGTGGTAGCTTGGTCGAGCAGTAAGGCAGTATCAGAGGACAGTGTAAAGCATTTGTTGTACACACTCAGTCAGCGAAATGATTTCACACACTCAATAACTGAACTCTAGGCCAATGGTTTGTATAAAAAATATATGTCTGTTTTGTTTTAGAACCAACAATAGGAATTAAAATATACTTTCTCAGAATGAGATGCTTTATTTAAATACTTTTGCAATATGCAATTGGCTTTTGTAGAAAGTTATAAGTTGTTGCAATAGGCAACACAGTTTTAAACACAATAATGCATTGAGTTCAATGGAAATTTCAAGTTATTTGCAATAGATTACTTTCAGGATTACTTTAGAGATTCCAGGACTGGATCCTAGATTCAGTCCTGGGACAGTACTTAGAAACAAGTGATAAAAGTCGACTTAGTTACTACTAGGATTTTTAAGTAATATTTTGCTATTTTAAAAGTTGACAGAAGAAATTTCATAGAAAACAGTCAATGATTCCCTATGGAAGAAAATTCAAGCTGCAGGTATAGTATGTTCTCGTTACTTTTGTAATCCAGTACTGGGTGCCTAGACTCAGTACTGGGACCTTTATCCAAAACAGGTAAGTAATTACGTTTTCAGAAGTTATACAATTTTTAAAGAATATTTAAAGTTTGCAGAAATTGACACTTTGAAGAAATTTCACAGAAAAACAGTCAATGATTCCCTATGGAAGAAAATTGGGTTACTGGTGAGTACAGTTGTAAGTATTTTTCAGAGTCAGTGCTGGGCACCAAGATCCAGAACTGGGAGCTCACCTAATAGCAGGTGAGTATTTTCGTTTTCGTTACTCGGCTGGTTTTTGGTGAATTTTTAAGTTTTGAAAACTCCACACTTTAAAGAAATTTTCAGAAGAAACCAGTCAATGTTACCCTATGGAGAAAATTGAGTTATCGGTTTAAAGGTAAGTACTCGACTGGCAGAGTTAAGGTTCTGGGCATAGACTCAGGGGTCTCCCAGGGTCAGGTAAGTAGAGTTTTTTCTCCCTCAGCGGCACAGGGGCAGCCGGGTGCAGAGAGAGTTAGGCCCAATGTTATCCTATGAGAGGTAGGGGGGCCTTGGTTGGTGGCTGCTGACTAGCAGGCTACGCGGCTGTGGGATCTGGGCTCCTGGTCACTTGCTCAGGGCAAATGGGGAAGTAGATAGGTGTAGAGGTTACACTGCCAGGGCCACTCGGGCGGCTGGGTGCAGGGTGCTTTTGAGCTATCGGGCGCTCAATTGATTTCAATGGGAGAGCTCCGGTTTAGAAAAAGATTGCAAGCTCGGGGACAAAGACTCTTTAGGTGCCACCACCACTTCGAGAGGTAAGTTGGGTAGTTGGAGGATAGGTAGGTACCCAGGAGTTGGGCACAGGGAGCCGCAGGGCGCCGGGTGCAGGGGTGCCTTTTGGTGTCGGGAAATCTTACCCTCTGTTGATCGCGTTGGGGGGGTACCTGGTCCTGAGGCTGCAGGTGTCGTCAGGAGCTTCGAGGGAAGTCCTTGGGTGCCGGACTCGGGTTTACAGTCGTCGTGGGGTCGTCCTCGTGGTCTTTGGTCACTCCGGCACAGGCCAGGCTTGGCGGGTGCAGAGTGTGTAGGGTTCGCGGTTCCGGGCTGATGCCAGGGATTAGAAGTAGATTTTGAGTAGAGCCTCTACTCATGGGAGTCCCAGGGGCTTAGAGCCAAAAGGTAGCCAGGTCCTCCGGGGTTTGTGAGGTTGCTGGCCACAATAGATGCCGGGTTGGAGCAGGAGCAGGTTCAAGTGTCGCCAGGCCTGTAGGGCTGGGGCCAAAGCAGTTGGTGTCTTCCTCTTCTTAGCAGCTGCAGGGCAGGTCTTCTTTCTTCTTCCTCTTCTTTGTATTTCGGAATCTGGAATCTGGGGAAGAAAGGTTCAGGGTGCCCCTAAATACTAAATTTAGGGGCGTTACAGGTAGGCGAAGGGCAAGGACCAATGGGTCCCTGTCCTGGGGTGAGTACACCCCCTATTCAGCCACTCTCCTGTGGGAGGGGGGCAGCAGCCTAGTCCTGATTGGGTAGGGCCTCCCATCTTCAAGATGGCGAGCGCCCGGAGATGTGCTTCACCTCGCCTTCCCCACCTGAGGGGTGGGGTTGGCAGGCTGGCCCATCCCCTGTCGTTATTTGGGGTTTCCGGCCAAGCTTCCCGCCAGAGTGGGGGTTGCAAGTGGCCTGGGGAAGCTCACAGAGGCGGCATGCCTTTGAAGCTTCCCCCTGCCCATCCTGGGGGAGGAGATCTAGCATCTCGCCCAGGATGTGCATTGTTGCAGACCCATGAGAGCAGGGGCTCTCCTACCCAGGGGTCCAGCAACATGTCTGCTGTGTGGCAGCCTAGGCAGCCTCAGAACAGACGTGGATTGTAGGTTAGGTTTCAGGGGGCCTCTCTGAGATGCCCTCTGTTGTGCTTGGTACATTAAATCCCATACTGGCATCAGTGTGGGTTTAATGTGCTGAGCAGTTTGATACCAAACTTCTCAGTCTTCTGTGCTGCCATTATAGTGCTGTGGAGTTCGTGTTTTACAAGCTCCCAGCACCATGTACTCTTAAATGGAAGCACTGCACTTACAGGGCCCAGGAATGGACCTGGGTACTGTAGGGGCACCGGGCTCCTGCCTCTGTGCCCACACAACTGGCATAGGGCACCCAGCTAGAGGGGTGGCTGATGTATGCCAGGGCAGTGAAGGTTGTGGGCATGGCACACAGGGATGTGTGCCATGTCGATTCTCTGTTTTGTCTTGCACCCAGACACTCAGCCTGCCAGGGCAGTGTGTGTGTGTTAGGGTACAGGGCCTCTAAGGGTGGCACAATGAGTGCTGCAGCCCTTAGAGACCTTCCATGGTCACAAGGCCCTGGGTACCTAGGGTACCACTTACCAGGGGCTGACATGTGGCCAGGGCTTGCCAATTTGGTTTTGAGATTTTTGTTTTGGGAAGGAACATAGGCCCTGGGCTCCTGATTGGCAGGAGTCCAGGGCACACTCAGTCAAAGTACATTCAGCAATTCAGCAAAAAGTGGGGGCATACCATTCAAGAAAGATGGCACTTTCACACAACTATTTTGTCGGCTATTGAGTGAATAGCTGAGATTGTACACTCCTTTGTCGGCAGACTGATATGTATCCATTTACAAGAAAGGCATCTCGTATCCGGGTGAACAAGAGGCGCCAAAGTTAACTCTTGTAATATTCTAGAATAGTACACCTTTGGTTGCTTTCTTGCATTTAGGTACAAGAACTAGTTTTGGGAGGAGCCTGCTTGGGCTTAAGAGGATATGTGGTTGCATACATAATCATGTACTGATGACATCCCACATAGAGAGGGATGAAGGGAGGTGCCAAAGGAGGCTGTATAGTGAAATCTGCTAATTAGCATACGGAATCCCAGAGCCCAACGGGCACTTACCTGCAGAAGCAACAGAAGATAGAGTAGTACATATGATGTCTGGCTTTTGACTCGAGTGATAGAAAACATAGAAAGTATGATTGCATATCTCTCTGTTCGGAGCACGTTTCAAATTTGTCTCCCTGTAACAGACAAAAGTGTCACCGTTGTGGGACTGCTCATATCACCTAGCTGATGTTATCTTTGTGCAGTGGCAGTATCGTAGCCAATGAGGTCTATCCGAGGCGTGATTATTGCTTATTGAAAACTTTACCCAATACCCCGCCATGTCAACTTGAAAAATAGTTGATATTGGCAATTTTTGATAGTCTCTATGGAGGCTGGATCAATTGTGTCAAAAGAAAATTGATTATATATCATTACAGTTATTTAGTAAGCAAAGAGGTGTAGATATTTTTCATAGAATGTCAATACTCATTGGTCAATATGTTTTTTTAACAACTGTTTTATTTCAACTAAAGTGTTTCTCATATCTGTGTAAAAGGGTCCTCTTAATCAATAGGTAAGGTACACGTATTAAACTTTGTGATCTAATTGTCTTGGAAGCTGCACAGTGTCCAAAGCTTCAGACATTCATTCAGCATCTCTCTAAGTAGCAGAGCTAATGTGCTATTTTGTCGGCTATTGAGTGAATAGCTGAGATTGTACACTCCTTTGTCGGCAGACTGATATGTATCCTTTTACAAGAAAGGCATCTTGTATCTGGGTGAACAAGGAGGTGCCAAAGTGAACTCTTGTAATATTCAAGAATAGTACTCCTTTGGTTGCTCTGCTTGCATTTAGGTACAATAACTCGTTTTGGGAGGAGCCAGATGGGGCTTAGGAGTATATGTGTTTGCATACAGAATCATGTACTGATGACATCACACATAGAGAGGGATGAAGGGAGGTGCCACAGGAGGCTGTATAGTGAAATCTGCTAATTAGCATATGGAATCCAAGAGCCCAATGGGTACTTATCTGCAGAACCAACAGAAGATAAAGTAGTCCACCTGATGTCTGGCTTTTGACCTGAGTGATGGAAAACATAGAAAGTATGCTTGCATATCTCTCTGATCAGTGCATATGTTCCAACTTTGTCTCCCTGTAAGAGACAAAAGTGTCACGATTGTGGGACTGCTCATATTGCCAATTGGACGTTATTTTTGAATAGTGGCAGTATTGTAACCAATGCGGTGTATCCGAGGTGTGATTGTTGCTTATTCAAAACTTTATGCAATACCCAGTCTTGTCAACTTGAACAACAGTTGTTGTTGGTAATTTAGGATAATCTTTACGGAGGCTAGATCAATTGTGTCAAAAAATGATTGATTATACATCAATGTATTTATTCAGTAAGAAAAAAGGTGTGGATATTTTTCATAGAATATCAATACTCTTTGCTCGATATGTTTTTCATTAACTGTTTCATTTCAACCAACGTGTTTTTTATATGCGTAAAAGAGGGTCCGCTTAATCATTAGGTAAGGTACACATATTAAACTTTGGGTGCTAATTGATTTAGAAGCTGCGCAGTGTCCGAAGATTCAGACGTTTATTCAGCATCTCTCTATGTTTTAGATCAAATGTACTATTGTGAGAAAGTGGCTCTGTATATACTGTTCCAAAATAGGTACAGGGTGTACAGAGTCCACAGTCCCCAGAGGTTTGGCAGAGGCTAAAGTTAGAAATAACCTTAGTCTCTAAAGTGGTAGCTTGGTCGAGCAGTAAGGCAGTATCAGAGGACAGTGTAAAGCATTTGTTGTACACACTCAGTCAGCGAAATGATTTCACACACTCAATAACTGAACTCTAGGCCAATGGTTTGTATAAAAAATATATGTCTGTTTTGTTTTAGAACCAACAATAGGAATTAAAATATACTTTCTCAGAATGAGATGCTTTATTTAAATACTTTTGCAATATGCAATTGGCTTTTGTAGAAAGTTATAAGTTGTTGCAATAGGCAACACAGTTTTAAACACAATAATGCATTGAGTTCAATGGAAATTTCAAGTTATTTGCAATAGATTACTTTCAGGATTACTTTAGAGATTCCAGGACTGGATCCTAGATTCAGTCCTGGGACAGTACTTAGAAACAAGTGATAAAAGTCGACTTAGTTACTACTAGGATTTTTAAGTAATATTTTGCTATTTTAAAAGTTGACAGAAGAAATTTCATAGAAAACAGTCAATGATTCCCTATGGAAGAAAATTCAAGCTGCAGGTATAGTATGTTCTCGTTACTTTTGTAATCCAGTACTGGGTGCCTAGACTCAGTACTGGGACCTTTATCCAAAACAGGTAAGTAATTACGTTTTCAGAAGTTATACGATTTTTAAAGAATATTTAAAGTTTGCAGAAATTGACACTTTGAAGAAATTTCACAGAAAAACAGTCAATGATTCCCTATGGAAGAAAATTGGGTTACTGGTGAGTACAGTTGTAAGTATTTTTCAGAGTCAGTGCTGGGCACCAAGATCCAGAACTGGGAGCTCACCTAATAGCAGGTGAGTATTTTCGTTTTCGTTACTCGGCTGGTTTTTGGTGAATTTTTAAGTTTTGAAAACTCCACACTTTAAAGAAATTTTCAGAAGAAACCAGTCAATGTTACCCTATGGAGAAAATTGAGTTATCGGTTTAAAGGTAAGTACTCGACTGGCAGAGTTAAGGTTCTGAGCATAGACTCAGGGGTCTCCCAGGGTCAGGTAAGTAGAGTTTTTTCACCCTCAGCGGCACAGGGGCAGCCGGGTGCAGAGAGAGTTAGGCCCAATGTTATCCTATGAGAGGTAGGGGGGCCTTGGTTGGTGGCTGCTGACTAGCAGGCTACGCGGCTGTGGGATCTGGGCTCCTGGTCACTTGCTCAGGGCAAATGGGGAAGTAGATAGGTGTAGAGGTTACACTGCCAGGGCCACTCGGGCGGCTGGGTGCAGGGTGCTTTTGAGCTATCGGGCGCTCAATTGATTTCAATGGGAGAGCTCCGGTTTAGAAAAAGATTGCAAGCTCGGGGACAAAGACTCTTTAGGTGCCACCACCACTTCGAGAGGTAAGTTGGGTAGTTGGAGGATAGGTAGGTACCCAGGAGTTGGGCACAGGGAGCCGCAGGGCGCCGGGTGCAGGGGTGCCTTTTGGTGTCGGGAAATCTTACCCTCTGTTGATCGCTTTGGGGGGGGTACCTGGTCCTGAGGCTGCAGGTGTCGTCAGGAGCTTCGAGGGAAGTCCTTGGGTGCCGGACTCGGGTTTACAGTCGTCGTGGGGTCGTCCTCGTGGTCTTTGGTCACTCCGGCACAGGCCAGGCTTGGCGGGTGCAGAGTGTGTAGGGTTCGCGGTTCCGGGCTGATGCCAGGGATTAGAAGTAGATTTTGAGTAGAGCCTCTTCTCATGGGAGTCCCAGGGGCTTAGAGCCAAAAGGTAGCCAGGTCCTCCGGGGTTTGTGAGGTTGCTGGCCACAATAGATGCCGGGTTGGAGCAGGAGCAGGTTCAAGTGTCGCCAGGCCTGTAGGGCTGGGGCCAAAGCAGTTGGTGTCTTCCTCTTCTTAGCAGCTGCAGGGCAGGTCTTCTTTCTTCTTCCTCTTCTTTGTATTTCGGAATCTGGAATCTGGGGAAGGAAGGTTCAGGGTGCCCCTAAATACTAAATTTAGGGGCGTTACAGGTAGGCGAAGGGCAGGGACCAATGGGTCCCTGTCCTGGGGTTAGTACACCCCCTATTCAGCCACTCTCCTGTGGGAGGGGGGCAGCAGCCTAGTCCTGATTGGGTAGGGCCTCCCATCTTCAATATGGCGAGCGCCCGGAGATGTGCTTCACCTCGCCTTCCCCACCTGAGGGGTGGGGTTGGCAGGCTGGCCCATCCCCTGTCGTTATTGGGGGTTTCCGGCCAAGCTTCCCGCCAGAGTGGGGGTTGCAAGTGGCCTGGGGAAGCTCACAGAGGCGGCATGCCTTTGAAGCTTCCCCCTGCCCATCCTGGGGGAGGAGATCTAGCATCTCGCCCAGGATGTGCATTGTTGCAGACCCATGAGAGCAGGGGCTCTCCTACCCAGGGGTCCAGCAACATGTCTGCTGTGTGGCAGCCTAGGCAGCCTCAGAACAGACGTGGATTGTAGGTTAGGTTTCAGGGGGCCTCTCTGAGATGCCCTCTGTTGTGCTTGGTACATTAAATCCCATACTGGCATCAGTGTGGGTTTAATGTGCTGAGCAGTTTGATACCAAACTTCTCAGTCTTCTGTGCTGCCATTATAGTGCTGTGGAGTTCGTGTTTTACAAGCTCCCAGCACCATGTACTCTTAAATGGAAGCACTGCACTTACAGGGCCCAGGAATGGACCTGGGTACTGTAGGGGCACCGGGCTCCTGCCTCTGTGCCCACACAACTGGCATAGGGCACCCAGCTAGAGGGGTGGCTGATGTATGCCAGGGCAGTGAAGGTTGTGGGCATGGCACACAGGGATGTGTGCCATGTCGATTCTCTGTTTTGTCTTGCACCCAGACACTCAGCCTGCCAGGGCAGTGTGTGTGTGTTAGGGTACAGGGCCTCTAAGGGTGGCACAATGAGTGCTGCAGCCCTTAGAGACCTTCCCTGGTCACAAGGCCCTGGGTACCTAGGGTACCACTTACCAGGGGCTGACATGTGGCCAGGGCTTGCCAATTTGGTTTTGAGATTTTTGTTTTGGGAAGGAACATAGGCCCTGGGCTCCTGATTGGCAGGAGTCCAGGGCACACTCAGTCAAAGTACATTCAGCAATTCAGCAAAAAGTGGGGGCATACCATTCAAGAAAGATGGCACTTTCACACAACTATTTTGTCGGCTATTGAGTGAATAGCTGAGATTGTACACTCCTTTGTCGGCAGACTGATATGTATCCATTTACAAGAAAGGCATCTCGTATCCGGGTGAACAAGAGGCGCCAAAGTTAACTCTTGTAATATTCTAGAATAGTACACCTTTGGTTGCTTTCTTGCATTTAGGTACAAGAACTAGTTTTGGGAGGAGCCTGCTTGGGCTTAGGAGGATATGTGGTTGCATACATAATCATGTACTGATGACATCCCACATAGAGAGGGATGAAGGGAGGTGCCAAAGGAGGCTGTATAGTGAAATCTGCTAATTAGCATACGGAATCCCAGAGCCCAACGGGCACTTACCTGCAGAAGCAACAGAAGATACCGTAGTACATATGATGTCTGGCTTTTGACTCGAGTGATAGAAAACATAGAAAGTATGCTTGCATATCTCTCTGTTCGGTGCACGTTTCAAATTTGTATCCCTGTAACAGACAAAAGTGTCACCGTTGTGGGACTGCTCATATCGCCTAGCTGATGTTATCTTTGTGCAGTGGCAGTATCGTAGCCAATGAGGTCTATCCGAGGCGTGATTATTGCTTATTGAAAACTTTACCCAATACCCCGCCATGTCAACTTGAAAAATAGTTGATATTGGCAATTTCTCATAGTCTCTATGGAGGCTGGATCAATTGTGTCAAAAGAAGTTTGATTATACATCATTACAGTTATTTAGTAAGCAAAGAGGTGTAGATATTTTTCATAGAATGTCAATACTCATTGGTCAATATGTTTTTTTAACAACTGTTTTATTTCAACTAAAGTGTTTCTCCTATCTGTGGAAAAGGGTCCTCTTAATAAATAGGTAAGGTACACGTATTAAACTTTGTGATCTAATTGTCTTGGAAGCTGCACAGTGTCCAAAGCTTCAGACATTCATTCAGCATCTCTCTAAGTAGCAGAGCTAATGTGCTATTTTGTCGGCTATTGAGTGAATAGCTGAGATTGTACACTCCTTTGTCGGCAGACTGATATGTATCCTTTTACAAGAAAGGCATCTTGTATCTGGGTGAACAAGGAGGTGCCAAAGTGAACTCTTGTAATATTCTAGAATAGTACTCCTTTGGTTGCTCTGCTTGCATTTAGGTACAAGAACTCGTTGTGGGAGGAGCCAGATGGGGCTTAGGAGTATATGTGTTTGCATACAGAATCATGTACTGATGACATCACACAAAATGAGGGATGAAGGGAGGTGCCAAAGGAGGCTGTATAGTGAAATCTGCTAATTAGCATATGGAATCCCAGAGCCCAATGGGTACTTATCTGCAGAACCAACAGAAGATAAAGTAGTCCACCTGATGTCTGGCTTTTGACCTGAGTGATAGAAAACATAGAAAGTATGCTTGCATATCTCTCTGATCAGTGCATAAGTTCCAACTTTGTCTCCCTGTAAGAGACAAAAGTGTCACGATTGTGGGACTGCTCATATTGCCAATTGGACGTTATCTTTGAATAGTGGCAGTATTGTAACCAATGCGGTGTATCTGAGGTGTGATTGTTGCTTATTCAAAACTTTATACAATTCCCAGTCTTGTCAACTTGAACAACAGTTGTTGTTGGTAATTTAGAATAATCTTTACGGAGGCTAGATCACTTGTGTCAAAAAATGATTGATTATACATCAATGTATTTATTCAGTAAGAAAAAAGGTGTAGATATTTTTCATAGAATATCAATACTCTTTGCTCGATATGTTTTTCATTAACTGTTTCATTTCAACCAACGTGTTTTTCATATGCGTAAAAGAGGGTCCGCTTAATCATTAGGTAAGGTACACATATTAAACTTTGTGTGCTAATTGATTTAGAAGCTGCGCAGTGTCCGAAGATTCAGACGTTTATTCAGCATCTCTCTATGTTTTAGATCAAATGTACTATTGTGAGAAAGTGGCTCTGTATATACTGTTCCAAAATAGGTACAGGGTGTACAGAGTCCACAGTCCCCAGAGGTTTGGCAGAGGCTAAAGTTAGAAATAACCTTAGTCTCTAAAGTGGTAGCTTGGTCGAGCAGTAAGGCAGTATCAGAGGACAGTGTAAAGCATTTGTTGTACACACTCAGTCAGCGAAATGATTTCACACACTCAATAACTGAACTCTAGGCCAATGGTTTGTATAAAAAATATATGTCTGTTTTGTTTTAGAACCAACAATAGGAATTAAAATATACTTTCTCAGAATGAGATGCTTTATTTAAATACTTTTGCAATATGCAATTGGCTTTTGTAGAAAGTTATAAGTTGTTGCAATAGGCAACACAGTTTTAAACACAATAATGCATTGAGTTCAATGGAAATTTCAAGTTATTTGCAATAGATTACTTTCAGGATTACTTTAGAGATTCCAGGACTGGATCCTAGATTCAGTCCTGGGACAGTACTTAGAAACAAGTGATAAAAGTCGACTTAGTTACTACTAGGATTTTTAAGTAATATTTTGCTATTTTAAAAGTTGACAGAAGAAATTTCATAGAAAACAGTCAATGATTCCCTATGGAAGAAAATTCAAGCTGCAGGTATAGTATGTTCTCGTTACTTTTGTAATCCAGTACTGGGTGCCTAGACTCAGTACTGGGACCTTTATCCAAAACAGGTAAGTAATTACGTTTTCAGAAGTTATACAATTTTTAAAGAATATTTAAAGTTTGCAGAAATTGACACTTTGAAGAAATTTCACAGAAAAACAGTCAATGATTCCCTATGGAAGAAAATTGGGTTACTGGTGAGTACAGTTGTAAGTATTTTTCAGAGTCAGTGCTGGGCACCAAGATCCAGAACTGGGAGCTCACCTAATAGCAGGTGAGTATTTTCGTTTTCGTTACTCGGCTGGTTTTTGGTGAATTTTTAAGTTTTGAAAACTCCACACTTTAAAGAAATTTTCAGAAGAAACCAGTCAATGTTACCCTATGGAGAAAATTGAGTTATCGGTTTAAAGGTAAGTACTCGACTGGCAGAGTTAAGGTTCTGGGCATAGACTCAGGGGTCTCCCAGGGTCAGGTAAGTAGAGTTTTTTCTCCCTCAGCGGCACAGGGGCAGCCGGGTGCAGAGAGAGTTAGGCCCAATGTTATCCTATGAGAGGTAGGGGGGCCTTGGTTGGTGGCTGCTGACTAGCAGGCTACGCGGCTGTGGGATCTGGGCTCCTGGTCACTTGCTCAGGGCAAATGGGGAAGTAGATAGGTGTAGAGGTTACACTGCCAGGGCCACTCGGGCGGCTGGGTGCAGGGTGCTTTTGAGCTATCGGGCGCTCAATTGATTTCAATGGGAGAGCTCCGGTTTAGAAAAAGATTGCAAGCTCGGGGACAAAGACTCTTTAGGTGCCACCACCACTTCGAGAGGTAAGTTGGGTAGTTGGAGGATAGGTAGGTACCCAGGAGTTGGGCACAGGGAGCCGCAGGGCGCCGGGTGCAGGGGTGCCTTTTGGTGTCGGGAAATCTTACCCTCTGTTGATCGCGTTGGGGGGGTACCTGGTCCTGAGGCTGCAGGTGTCGTCAGGAGCTTCGAGGGAAGTCCTTGGGTGCCGGACTCGGGTTTACAGTCGTCGTGGGGTCGTCCTCGTGGTCTTTGGTCACTCCGGCACAGGCCAGGCTTGGCGGGTGCAGAGTGTGTAGGGTTCGCGGTTCCGGGCTGATGCCAGGGATTAGAAGTAGATTTTGAGTAGAGCCTCTACTCATGGGAGTCCCAGGGGCTTAGAGCCAAAAGGTAGCCAGGTCCTCCGGGGTTTGTGAGGTTGCTGGCCACAATAGATGCCGGGTTGGAGCAGGAGCAGGTTCAAGTGTCGCCAGGCCTGTAGGGCTGGGGCCAAAGCAGTTGGTGTCTTCCTCTTCTTAGCAGCTGCAGGGCAGGTCTTCTTTCTTCTTCCTCTTCTTTGTATTTCGGAATCTGGAATCTGGGGAAGAAAGGTTCAGGGTGCCCCTAAATACTAAATTTAGGGGCGTTACAGGTAGGCGAAGGGCAAGGACCAATGGGTCCCTGTCCTGGGGTGAGTACACCCCCTATTCAGCCACTCTCCTGTGGGAGGGGGGCAGCAGCCTAGTCCTGATTGGGTAGGGCCTCCCATCTTCAAGATGGCGAGCGCCCGGAGATGTGCTTCACCTCGCCTTCCCCACCTGAGGGGTGGGGTTGGCAGGCTGGCCCATCCCCTGTCGTTATTTGGGGTTTCCGGCCAAGCTTCCCGCCAGAGTGGGGGTTGCAAGTGGCCTGGGGAAGCTCACAGAGGCGGCATGCCTTTGAAGCTTCCCCCTGCCCATCCTGGGGGAGGAGATCTAGCATCTCGCCCAGGATGTGCATTGTTGCAGACCCATGAGAGCAGGGGCTCTCCTACCCAGGGGTCCAGCAACATGTCTGCTGTGTGGCAGCCTAGGCAGCCTCAGAACAGACGTGGATTGTAGGTTAGGTTTCAGGGGGCCTCTCTGAGATGCCCTCTGTTGTGCTTGGTACATTAAATCCCATACTGGCATCAGTGTGGGTTTAATGTGCTGAGCAGTTTGATACCAAACTTCTCAGTCTTCTGTGCTGCCATTATAGTGCTGTGGAGTTCGTGTTTTACAAGCTCCCAGCACCATGTACTCTTAAATGGAAGCACTGCACTTACAGGGCCCAGGAATGGACCTGGGTACTGTAGGGGCACCGGGCTCCTGCCTCTGTGCCCACACAACTGGCATAGGGCACCCAGCTAGAGGGGTGGCTGATGTATGCCAGGGCAGTGAAGGTTGTGGGCATGGCACACAGGGATGTGTGCCATGTCGATTCTCTGTTTTGTCTTGCACCCAGACACTCAGCCTGCCAGGGCAGTGTGTGTGTGTTAGGGTACAGGGCCTCTAAGGGTGGCACAATGAGTGCTGCAGCCCTTAGAGACCTTCCATGGTCACAAGGCCCTGGGTACCTAGGGTACCACTTACCAGGGGCTGACATGTGGCCAGGGCTTGCCAATTTGGTTTTGAGATTTTTGTTTTGGGAAGGAACATAGGCCCTGGGCTCCTGATTGGCAGGAGTCCAGGGCACACTCAGTCAAAGTACATTCAGCAATTCAGCAAAAAGTGGGGGCATACCATTCAAGAAAGATGGCACTTTCACACAACTATTTTGTCGGCTATTGAGTGAATAGCTGAGATTGTACACTCCTTTGTCGGCAGACTGATATGTATCCATTTACAAGAAAGGCATCTCGTATCCGGGTGAACAAGAGGCGCCAAAGTTAACTCTTGTAATATTCTAGAATAGTACACCTTTGGTTGCTTTCTTGCATTTAGGTACAAGAACTAGTTTTGGGAGGAGCCTGCTTGGGCTTAAGAGGATATGTGGTTGCATACATAATCATGTACTGATGACATCCCACATAGAGAGGGATGAAGGGAGGTGCCAAAGGAGGCTGTATAGTGAAATCTGCTAATTAGCATACGGAATCCCAGAGCCCAACGGGCACTTACCTGCAGAAGCAACAGAAGATAGAGTAGTACATATGATGTCTGGCTTTTGACTCGAGTGATAGAAAACATAGAAAGTATGCTTGCATATCTCTCTGTTCGGAGCACGTTTCAAATTTGTCTCCCTGTAACAGACAAAAGTGTCACCGTTGTGGGACTGCTCATATCACCTAGCTGATGTTATCTTTGTGCAGTGGCAGTATCGTAGCCAATGAGGTCTATCCGAGGCGTGATTATTGCTTATTGAAAACTTTACCCAATACCCCGACATGTCAACTTGAAAAATAGTTGATATTGGCAATTTTTGATAGTCTCTATGGAGGCTGGATCAATTGTGTCAAAAGAAAATTGATTATATATCATTACAGTTATTTAGTAAGCAAAGAGGTGTAGATATTTTTCATAGAATGTCAATACTCATTGGTCAATATGTTTTTTTAACAACTGTTTTATTTCAACTAAAGTGTTTCTCATATCTGTGTAAAAGGGTCCTCTTAATCAATAGGTAAGGTACACGTATTAAACTTTGTGATCTAATTGTCTTGGAAGCTGCACAGTGTCCAAAGCTTCAGACATTCATTCAGCATCTCTCTAAGTAGCAGAGCTAATGTGCTATTTTGTCGGCTATTGAGTGAATAGCTGAGATTGTACACTCCTTTGTCGGCAGACTGATATGTATCCTTTTACAAGAAAGGCATCTTGTATCTGGGTGAACAAGGAGGTGCCAAAGTGAACTCTTGTAATATTCAAGAATAGTACTCCTTTGGTTGCTCTGCTTGCATTTAGGTACAATAACTCGTTTTGGGAGGAGCCAGATGGGGCTTAGGAGTATATGTGTTTGCATACAGAATCATGTACTGATGACATCACACATAGAGAGGGATGAAGGGAGGTGCCACAGGAGGCTGTATAGTGAAATCTGCTAATTAGCATATGGAATCCAAGAGCCCAATGGGTACTTATCTGCCAAACCAACAGAAGATAAAGTAGTCCACCTGATGTCTGGCTTTTGACCTGAGTGATGGAAAACATAGAAAGTATGCTTGCATATCTCTCTGATCAGTGCATATGTTCCAACTTTGTCTCCCTGTAAGAGACAAAAGTGTCACGATTGTGGGACTGCTCATATTGCCAATTGGACGTTATTTTTGAATAGTGGCAGTATTGTAACCAATGCGGTGTATCCGAGGTGTGATTGTTGCTTATTCAAAACTTTACGCAATACCCAGTCTTGTCAACTTGAACAACAGTTGTTGTTGGTAATTTAGGATAATCTTTACGGAGGCTAGATCAATTGTGTCAAAAAATGATTGATTATACATCAATGTATTTATTCAGTAAGAAAAAAGGTGTGGATATTTTTCATAGAATATCAATACTCTTTGCTCGATATGTTTTTCATTAACTGTTTCATTTCAACCAACGTGTTTTTTATATGCGTAAAAGAGGGTCCGCTTAATCATTAGGTAAGGTACACATATTAAACTTTGGGTGCTAATTGATTTAGAAGCTGCGCAGTGTCCGAAGATTCAGACGTTTATTCAGCATCTCTCTATGTTTTAGATCAAATGTACTATTGTGAGAAAGTGGCTCTGTATATACTGTTCCAAAATAGGTACAGGGTGTACAGAGTCCACAGTCCCCAGAGGTTTGGCAGAGGCTAAAGTTAGAAATAACCTTAGTCTCTAAAGTGGTAGCTTGGTCGAGCAGTAAGGCAGTATCAGAGGACAGTGTAAAGCATTTGTTGTACACACTCAGTCAGCGAAATGATTTCACACACTCAATAACTGAACTCTAGGCCAATGGTTTGTATAAAAAATATATGTCTGTTTTGTTTTAGAACCAACAATAGGAATTAAAATATACTTTCTCAGAATGAGATGCTTTATTTAAATACTTTTGCAATATGCAATTGGCTTTTGTAGAAAGTTATAAGTTGTTGCAATAGGCAACACAGTTTTAAACACAATAATGCATTGAGTTCAATGGAAATTTCAAGTTATTTGCAATAGATTACTTTCAGGATTACTTTAGAGATTCCAGGACTGGATCCTAGATTCAGTCCTGGGACAGTACTTAGAAACAAGTGATAAAAGTCGACTTAGTTACTACTAGGATTTTTAAGTAATATTTTGCTATTTTAAAAGTTGACAGAAGAAATTTCATAGAAAACAGTCAATGATTCCCTATGGAAGAAAATTCAAGCTGCAGGTATAGTATGTTCTCGTTACTTTTGTAATCCAGTACTGGGTGCCTAGACTCAGTACTGGGACCTTTATCCAAAACAGGTAAGTAATTACGTTTTCAGAAGTTATACGATTTTTAAAGAATATTTAAAGTTTGCAGAAATTGACACTTTGAAGAAATTTCACAGAAAAACAGTCAATGATTCCCTATGGAAGAAAATTGGGTTACTGGTGAGTACAGTTGTAAGTATTTTTCAGAGTCAGTGCTGGGCACCAAGATCCAGAACTGGGAGCTCACCTAATAGCAGGTGAGTATTTTCGTTTTCGTTACTCGGCTGGTTTTTGGTGAATTTTTAAGTTTTGAAAACTCCACACTTTAAAGAAATTTTCAGAAGAAACCAGTCAATGTTACCCTATGGAGAAAATTGAGTTATCGGTTTAAAGGTAAGTACTCGACTGGCAGAGTTAAGGTTCTGAGCATAGACTCAGGGGTCTCCCAGGGTCAGGTAAGTAGAGTTTTTTCACCCTCAGCGGCACAGGGGCAGCCGGGTGCAGAGAGAGTTAGGCCCAATGTTATCCTATGAGAGGTAGGGGGGCCTTGGTTGGTGGCTGCTGACTAGCAGGCTACGCGGCTGTGGGATCTGGGCTCCTGGTCACTTGCTCAGGGCAAATGGGGAAGTAGATAGGTGTAGAGGTTACACTGCCAGGGCCACTCGGGCGGCTGGGTGCAGGGTGCTTTTGAGCTATCGGGCGCTCAATTGATTTCAATGGGAGAGCTCCGGTTTAGAAAAAGATTGCAAGCTCGGGGACAAAGACTCTTTAGGTGCCACCACCACTTCGAGAGGTAAGTTGGGTAGTTGGAGGATAGGTAGGTACCCAGGAGTTGGGCACAGGGAGCCGCAGGGCGCCGGGTGCAGGGGTGCCTTTTGGTGTCGGGAAATCTTACCCTCTGTTGATCGCTTTGGGGGGGGTACCTGGTCCTGAGGCTGCAGGTGTCGTCAGGAGCTTCGAGGGAAGTCCTTGGGTGCCGGACTCGGGTTTACAGTCGTCGTGGGGTCGTCCTCGTGGTCTTTGGTCACTCCGGCACAGGCCAGGCTTGGCGGGTGCAGAGTGTGTAGGGTTCGCGGTTCCGGGCTGATGCCAGGGATTAGAAGTAGATTTTGAGTAGAGCCTCTTCTCATGGGAGTCCCAGGGGCTTAGAGCCAAAAGGTAGCCAGGTCCTCCGGGGTTTGTGAGGTTGCTGGCCACAATAGATGCCGGGTTGGAGCAGGAGCAGGTTCAAGTGTCGCCAGGCCTGTAGGGCTGGGGCCAAAGCAGTTGGTGTCTTCCTCTTCTTAGCAGCTGCAGGGCAGGTCTTCTTTCTTCTTCCTCTTCTTTGTATTTCGGAATCTGGAATCTGGGGAAGGAAGGTTCAGGGTGCCCCTAAATACTAAATTTAGGGGCGTTACAGGTAGGCGAAGGGCAGGGACCAATGGGTCCCTGTCCTGGGGTGAGTACACCCCCTATTCAGCCACTCTCCTGTGGGAGGGGGGCAGCAGCCTAGTCCTGATTGGGTAGGGCCTCCCATCTTCAATATGGCGAGCGCCCGGAGATGTGCTTCACCTCGCCTTCCCCACCTGAGGGGTGGGGTTGGCAGGCTGGCCCATCCCCTGTCGTTATTTGGGGTTTCCGGCCAAGCTTCCCGCCAGAGTGGGGGTTGCAAGTGGCCTGGGGAAGCTCACAGAGGCGGCATGCCTTTGAAGCTTCCCCCTGCCCATCCTGGGGGAGGAGATCTAGCATCTCGCCCAGGATGTGCATTGTTGCAGACCCATGAGAGCAGGGGCTCTCCTACCCAGGGGTCCAGCAACATGTCTGCTGTGTGGCAGCCTAGGCAGCCTCAGAACAGACGTGGATTGTAGGTTAGGTTTCAGGGGGCCTCTCTGAGATGCCCTCTGTTGTGCTTGGTACATTAAATCCCATACTGGCATCAGTGTGGGTTTAATGTGCTGAGCAGTTTGATACCAAACTTCTCAGTCTTCTGTGCTGCCATTATAGTGCTGTGGAGTTCGTGTTTTACAAGCTCCCAGCACCATGTACTCTTAAATGGAAGCACTGCACTTACAGGGCCCAGGAATGGACCTGGGTACTGTAGGGGCACCGGGCTCCTGCCTCTGTGCCCACACAACTGGCATAGGGCACCCAGCTAGAGGGGTGGCTGATGTATGCCAGGGCAGTGAAGGTTGTGGGCATGGCACACAGGGATGTGTGCCATGTCGATTCTCTGTTTTGTCTTGCACCCAGACACTCAGCCTGCCAGGGCAGTGTGTGTGTGTTAGGGTACAGGGCCTCTAAGGGTGGCACAATGAGTGCTGCAGCCCTTAGAGACCTTCCCTGGTCACAAGGCCCTGGGTACCTAGGGTACCACTTACCAGGGGCTGACATGTGGCCAGGGCTTGCCAATTTGGTTTTGAGATTTTTGTTTTGGGAAGGAACATAGGCCCTGGGCTCCTGATTGGCAGGAGTCCAGGGCACACTCAGTCAAAGTACATTCAGCAATTCAGCAAAAAGTGGGGGCATACCATTCAAGAAAGATGGCACTTTCACACAACTATTTTGTCGGCTATTGAGTGAATAGCTGAGATTGTACACTCCTTTGTCGGCAGACTGATATGTATCCATTTACAAGAAAGGCATCTCGTATCCGGGTGAACAAGAGGCGCCAAAGTTAACTCTTGTAATATTCTAGAATAGTACACCTTTGGTTGCTTTCTTGCATTTAGGTACAAGAACTAGTTTTGGGAGGAGCCTGCTTGGGCTTAGGAGGATATGTGGTTGCATACATAATCATGTACTGATGACATCCCACATAGAGAGGGATGAAGGGAGGTGCCAAAGGAGGCTGTATAGTGAAATCTGCTAATTAGCATACGGAATCCCAGAGCCCAACGGGCACTTACCTGCAGAAGCAACAGAAGATACCGTAGTACATATGATGTCTGGCTTTTGACTCGAGTGATAGAAAACATAGAAAGTATGCTTGCATATCTCTCTGTTCGGAGCACGTTTCAAATTTGTCTCCCTGTAACAGACAAAAGTGTCACCGTTGTGGGACTGCTCATATCGCCTAGCTGATGTTATCTTTGTGCAGTGGCAGTATCGTAGCCAATGAGGTCTATCCGAGGCGTGATTATTGCTTATTGAAAACTTTACCCAATACCCCGCCATGTCAACTTGAAAAATAGTTGATATTGGCAATTTTTGATAGTCTCTATGGAGGCTGGATCAATTGTGTCAAAAGAAGATTGATTATACATCATTACAGTTATTTAGTAAGCAAAGAGGTGTAGATATTTTTCATAGAATGTCAATACTCATTGGTCAATATGTTTTTTTAACAACTGTTTTATTTCAACTAAAGTGTTTCTCATATCTGTGTAAAAGGGTCCTCTTAATCAATAGGTAAGGTACACGTATTAAACTTTGTGATCTAATTGTCTTGGAAGCTGCACAGTGTCCAAAGCTTCAGACATTCATTCAGCATCTCTCTAAGTAGCAGAGCTAATGTGCTATTTTGTCGGCTATTGAGTGAATAGCTGAGATTGTACACTCCTTTGTCGGCAGACTGATATGTATCCTTTTTCAAGAAAGGCATCTTGTATCTGGGTGAACAAGGAGGTGCCAAAGTGAACTCTTGTAATATTCTAGAATAGTACTCCTTTGGTTGCTCTGCTTGCATTTAGGTACAATAACTCGTTTTGGGAGGAGCCAGATGGGGCTTAGGAGTATATGTGTTTGCATACAGAATCATGTACTGATGACATCACACATAGAGAGGGATGAAGGGAGGTGCCACAGGAGGCTGTATAGTGAAATCTGCTAATTAGCATATGGAATCCAAGAGCCCAATGGGTACTTATCTGCAGAACCAACAGAAGATAAAGTAGTCCACCTGATGTCTGGCTTTTGACCTGAGTGATAGAAAACATAGAAAGTATGCTTGCATATCTCTCTGATCAGTGCATATGTTCCAACTTTGTCTCCCTGTAAGAGACAAAAGTGTCACGATTGTGGGACTGCTCATATTGCCAATTGGACGTTATTTTTGAATAGTGGCAGTATTGTAACCAATGCGGTGTATCCGAGGTGTGATTGTTGCTTATTCAAAACTTTACGCAATACCCAGTCTTGTCAACTTGAACAACAGTTGTTGTTGGTAATTTGGAATAATCTTTACGGAGGCTAGATCAATTGTGTCAAAAAATGATTGATTATACATCAATGTATTTATTCAGTAAGAAAAAAGGTGTAGATATTTTTCATAGAATATCAATACTCTTTGCTCAATATGTTTTTTATTAACTGTTTCATTTCAACCAACGTGTTTTTTATATGCGTAAAAGAGGGTCCGCTTAATCATTAGGTAAGGTACACATATTAAACTTTGGGTGCTAATTGATTTAGAAGCTGCGCAGTGTCCGAAGATTCAGACATTTATTCAGCATCTCTCTAGGTTTTAGATCAAATGTACTATTGTGAGAAAGTGGCTCTGTATATACTGTTCCAAAATAGGTACAGGGTGTACAGAGTCCACAGTCCCCAGAGGTTTGGCAGAGGCTAAAGTTAGAAATAACCTTAGTCTCTAAAGTGGTAGCTCGGTCGAGCAGTAAGGCAGTATCAGAGGACAGTGTAAAGCATTTGTTGTACACACTCAGTCAGCGAAATGATTTCACACACTCAATAACTGAACTCTAGGCCAATGGTTTGTATAAAAAATATATGTCTGTTTTGTTTTAGAACCAACAATAGGAATTAAAATATACTTTCTCAGAATGAGATGCTTTATTTAAATACTTTTGCAATATGCAATTGGCTTTTGTAGAAAGTTACAAGTTGTTGCAATAGGCAACACAGTTTTAAACACAATAATGCATTGAGTTCAATGGAAATTTCAAGTTATTTGCAATAGAGTACTTTCAGGATTACTTTAGAGATTCCAGGACTGGATCCTAGATTCAGTCCTGGGACAGTACTTAGAAACAAGTGATAAAAGTCGACTTAGTTACTACTAGGATTTTTAAGTAATATTTTGCTATTTTAAAAGTTGACACTTAGAAGAAATTTCATAGAAAACAGTCAATGATTCCCTGAGGAAGAAAATTCAAGCTGCAGGTATAGTATGTTCTCGTTACTTTTGTAATCCAGTACTGGGTGCCTAGACTCAGTACTGGGACCTTTATCCCAAACAGGTAAGTAATTACGTTTTCAGAAGTTATACGATTTTTAAAGAATATTTAAAGTTTGCAGAAATTGACACTTTGAAGAAATTTCACAGAAAAACAGTCAATGATTCCCTATGGCAGAAAATTGGGTTACTGGTAAGTACAGTTGTAAGTATTTTTCAGAGTCAGTGCTGGGCACCAAGATCCAGCACTGGGAGCTCACCTAATAGCAGGTGAGTATTTTCGTTTTCGTTACTCGGCTGATTTTTGGTGAATTTTTAAGTTTTGAAAACTCCACACTTTGAAGAAATTTTCAGAAGAAACCAGTCAATGTTACCCTATGGAGAAAATTGAGTTATCGGTTTAAAGGTAAGTACTCGACTGGCAGAGTTAAGGTTCTGGGCATAGACTCAGGGGTCTCCCAGGATCAGGTAGGTAGAGTTTTTTCACCCTCAGCAGCACAGGGGCAGCCGGGTGCAGAGAGAGTTAGGCCCAATGTTATCCTATGAGAGGTAGGGGGGCCTTGGTTGGTGGCTGCTGACTAGCAGGCTACGCGGCTGTGGGAGCTGGGCTCCTGGTCACTTGCTCAGGGCAAATGGGGAAGTAGATAGGTGTAGAGGTTACACTGCCAGGGCCACTCGGGCGGCTGGGTGCAGGGTGCTTTTGAGCTCTCGGGCGCTCAATTGATTTCAATGGGAGAGCTCCGGTTTAGAAAAAGATTGCAAGCTCGGGGACGAAGATTCTTTAGGTGCCACCACCACTTCGAGAGGTAATTTGGGTAGTTGGAGGATAGGTAGGTACCCAGGAGTTGGGCACAGGGAGCCGCAGGGCGCCGGGTGCAGGGGTGCCTTTTGGTGTCAGGAAATCTTACCCTCTGTTGATCGCGTTGGGGGGGTACCTGGTCCTGAGGCTGCAGGTGTCGTCAGGATCTTCGAGGGAAGTCCTTGGGTGCCGGACTCGGGTTCACAGTCGTCGTGGGGTCGTCCTCGTGGTCTTTGGTCACTCCGGCACAGGCCAGGCTTGGCGGGTGCAGAGTGTGTAGGGTTCGCGGTTCCGGGCTGATGCCAGGGATTAGAAGTAGATTTTGAGTAGAGCCTCTACTCATGGGAGTCCCAGGGGCTTAGAGCCAAAAGGTAGCCAGGTCCTCCGGGGTTTGTGAGGTTGCTGGCCACAATAGATGCCGGGTTGGAGCAGGAGCAGGTTCGAGTGTCGCCAGGCTTGTAGGGCTGGGGCCAAAGCAGTTGGTGTCTTCCTCTTCTTAGCAGCTGCAGGGCAGGTCTTCTTTCTTCTTCCTCTTTTTTGTATTTCGGAATCTGGAATCTGGGGAAGGAAGGTTCAGGGTGCCCCTAAATACTAAATTTAGGGGCGTTACAGGTAGGCGAAGGGCAGGGACCAATGGGTCCCTGTCCTGGGGTGAGTACTCCCCCTATTCAGCCACTCTCCTGTGGGAGGGGGGCAGCAGCCTAGTCCTGATTGGGTAGGGCCTCCCATCTTCAAGATGGCGAGCGCCCGGAGATGTGCTTCACCTCGCCTTCCCCACCTGAGGGGTGGGGTTGGCAGGCTGGCCCATCCCCTGTCCTTATTTGGGGTTTCCGGCCAAGCTTCCCGCCAGAGTGGGGGTTGCAAGTGGCCTGGGGAAGCTCACAGAGGGGGCATGCCTTTGAAGCTTCCCCCTGCCCATCCTGGGGGAGGAGATCTAGCATCTCGCCCAGGATGTGCATTGTTGCAGACCCAGGAGAGCAGGGGCTCTCCTACCCAGGGGTCCAGCAACATGTCTGCTGTGTGGCAGCCTAGGCAGCCTCAGAACAGACGTGGATTGTAGGTTAGGTTTCAGGGGGCCTCTCTAAGATGCCCTCTGTTGTGCTTGGTACATTAAATCCCTTACTGGCATCAGTGTGGGTTTAATGTGCTGAGCAGTTTGATACCAAACTTCTCAGTCTTCTGTGCTGCCATTATAGTGCTGTGGAGTTCGTGTTTTACAAGCTCCCAGCACCATGTACTCTTAAATGGAAGCACTGCACTTACAGGGCCCAGGAATGGACCTCAGTACTGTAGGGGCACCGGGCTCCTGCCTCTGTGCCCACACCACTGGCATAGGGCACCCAGCTAGAGGGGTGGCTGATGTATGCCAGGGCAGTGAAGGTTGTGGGCATGGCACACAGGGATGTGTGCCATGTCGATTCTCTGTTTTGTCTTGCACCCAGACACTCAGCCTGCCAGGGCAGTGTGTGTGTGTTAGGGTACAGGGCCTCTAAGGTTGGCACAATGAGTGCTGCAGCCCTTAGAGACCTTCCCTGGTCACAAGGCCCTGGGTACCTTGGGTACCACTTACCAGGGGCTGACATGTGGCCAGGGCTTGCCAATTTGGTTTTGAGATTTTTGTTTTGGGAAGGAACATAGGCCCTGGGCTCCTGATTGGCAGGAGTCCAGGGCACACTCAGTCAAAGTACATTCAGCAATTCAGCAAAGAGTGGGGGCATACCATTCAAGAAAGATGGCACTTTCACACAACTATTTTGTCGGCTATTGAGTGAATAGCTGAGATTGTACACTCCTTTGTCGGCAGACTGATATGTATCCATTTACAAGAAAGGCATCTCGTATCCGGGTGAACAAGAGGCGCCAAAGTTAACTCTTGTAATATTCTAGAATAGTACACCTTTGGTTGCTTTCTTGCATTTAGGTACAAGAACTAGTTTTGGGAGGAGCCTGCTTGGGCTTAGGAGGATATGTGGTTGCATACATAATCATGTGCTGATGACATCCCACATAGAGAGGGATGAAGGGAGGTGCCAAAGGAGGCTGTATAGTGAAATCTGCTAATTAGCATACGGAATCCCAGAGCCCAACGGGCACTTACCTGCAGAAGCAACAGAAGATAGAGTAGTACATATGATGTCTGGCTTTTGACCCGAGTGATAGAAAACATAGAAAGTATGCTTGCATATCTCTCTGATCGGTGCACGTTTCAAATTTGTCTCCCTGTAACAGACAAAAGTGTCACCGTTGTGGGACTGCTCATATCGCCTAGCTGATGTTATCTTTGTGCAGTGGCAGTATTGTAGCCAATGAGGTCTATCAAAGGCGCGATTATTGCTTATTGAAAACTTTACCCAATACCCCGCCATGTCAACTTGAAAAATAGTTGATATTGGCAATTTTTGATAGTCTCTATGGAGGCTGGATCAATTGTGTCAAAAGAAGATTGATTATACATCATTATAGTTATTTAGTAAGTAAAGAGGTGTAGATATGTTTCATAGAATGTCAATACTCATTGGTCAATATGTTTTTTTAACAACTGTTTTATTTCAACTAAAGTGTTTCTCATATCTGTGGAAAAGGGTCCTCTTAATCAATAGGTAAGGTACACGTATTAAACTTTGTGATCTAATTGTCTTGGAAGCTGCACAGTGTCCAAAGCTTCAGACATTCATTCAGCATCTCTCTAAGTAGCAGAGCTAATGTGCTATTTTGTCGGCTATTGAGTGAATAGCTGAGATTGTACACTCCTTTGTCGGCAGACTGATATGTATCCTTTTACAAGAAAGGCATCTTGTATCTGGGTGAACAAGGAGGTGCCAAAGTGAACTCTTGTAATATTCTAGAATAGTACTCCTTTGGTTGCTCTGCTTGCATTTAGGTACAAGAACTCGTTGTGGGAGGAGCCAGATGGGGCTTAGGAGTATATGTGTTTGCATACAGAATCATGTACTGATGACATCACACAAAAAGAGGGATGAAGGGAGGTGCCAAAGGAGGCTGTATAGTGAAATCTGCTAATTAGCATGTGGAATCCCAGAGCCCAATGGGTACTTATCTGCAGAACCAACAGAAGATAAAGTAGTCCACCTGATGTCTGGCTTTTGACCTGAGTGATAGAAAACATAGAAAGTATGCTTGCATATCTCTCTGATCAGTGCATAAGTTCCCACTTTGTCTCCCTGTAAGAGACAAAAGTGTCACGATTGTGGGACTGCTCATATTGCCAATTGGACGTTATCTTTGAATAGTGGCAGTATTATAACCAATGCGGTGTATCTGAGGTGTGATTGTTGCTTATTCAAAACTTTATACAATACCCAGTCTTGTCAACTTGAACAACAGTTGTTGTTGGTAATTTAGGATAATCTTTACGGAGGCTAGATCAATTGTGTCAAAAAATGATTGATTATACATCAATGTATTTATTCAGTAAGAAAAAAGGTGTAGATATTTTTCATAGAATATCAATACTCTTTGCTCAATATGTTTTTCATTAACTGTTTCATTTCAACCAACGTGTTTTTTATATGCGTAAAAGAGGGTCCGCTTAATCATTAGGTAAGGTACACATATTAAACTTTGGGTGCTAATTGATTTAGAAGCTGCGCAGTGTCCGAAGATTCAGACGTTTATTCAGCATCTCTCTACGTTTTAGATCAAATGTACTATTGTGAGAAAGTGGCTCTGTATATACTGTTCCAAAATAGGTACAGGGTGTACAGAGTCCACAGTCCCCAGAGGTTTGGCAGAGGCTAAAGTTAGAAATAACCTTAGTCTCTAAAGTGGTAGCTTGGTCGAGCAGTAAGGCAGTATCAGAGGACAGTGTGAAGCATTTGTTGTACACACTCAGTCAGCGAAATGATTTCACACACTCAATAACTGAACTCTAGGCTAATGGTTTGTATAAAAAATATATGTCTGTTTTGTTTTAGAACCAACAATAGGAATTAAAATATACTTTCTCAGAATGAGATGCTTTATTTAAATACTTTTGCAATATGCAATTGGCTTTTGTAGAAGTTACAAGCTGTTGCAATAGGCAACACAGTTTTAAACACAATAATGCATTGAGTTCAATGGAAATTTCAAGTTATCTGCAATAAATTACTTTCAGGATTACTTTAGAGATTCCAGGACTGGATCCTAGATTCAGTCCTGGGACAGTACTTAGAAACAAGTGATAAAAGTCGACTTAGTTACTACTAGGATTTTTTTAAAAATTTATTTATTTATTTTTTTGAAACCGTTTATTACAGAATCCAAAAAATATACAAAGATGGGCCTACAACCTTTAGGCCGGCCGCTAGCAAACAGAGGGAGCATGTAATACAGACAATAGAACGTACGCTGCGGCACAAGGGAATTCACAGGAGTTGAAAGAAGCGTTGGCAGCCACACCTTCCGGACCCCACATGACGGTTTCATTTTTATATAAATAACAACAAAAAAGACAAGTCCACAAGGCAACCCACAGTCAATAACAACAGCATGTGCTCCCCTAGGAGGGGGACCCCACTGATTCATAGGAATATCGAGGGGGGGAATAGGTCAGGACGGGGACTAAGTAAACTCATTTCCCAGAACCGGGAAGACAAACAGGCTAAGGAGACGGAGCCGGTGACGGATCCGGCAGTAGCGGCGGGGTACAGATTCCCCCACGGTAAGCGTTCCAGGGGCCCCATACTTTCACCCACGTCCCAGGCCTACCTCTCGCAACATACACCACCTTTTCCCGAAACATACACCAATCCATGTTGTCCTTCCACGCCGAGACAGTCGGCGACCTCTGGGAACCCCACAGTTGCGCAATATCACGTTTGGCCACCATATATCCCAGAGTCGCCCACCACGTCTGCGGCACTGAGTAATCGGTTGGCTCCCATACATTCAAAAGACATCTCCTCGCCTCAGGCAACAGCGGCACATGCGTAACTACCTGTAGAACCTCATGCACACCACGCCAGAATCGCACCACCTCTGGGCATTCCCACAGAATATGGAGAAAGGTCCCCAAAGAACCACACCCACGCTTACACAACCCGTCCACAGCATAGCCCATACGCATCAGACTCGGCCCCGTAACATAGACCCTATGGAGTATCTTGAGCTGGACGAAGCGAAGGCGAGCCGGTATGGCCACCTCTTTCGGGGAGGCCACCGCAGACACCCAGTCCTCGTCATCCAGCTCCAATCCATCAGCCCCCCAGGCCTCGCGAAGGCCAGTCAGCAGTCCCGAGCGATCATTGATGAGTTTTTTGTAAATTAATGAAATCGTGGCGTCCGGGACATGCCCATCTAGCACTCTATCCTCCAGAGGGGAGCACTCCGGGATGGAGGCAACGTCCGGAAATACGGAGCACAACGCATGACGGATTTGCATATAACGAAAGTACTCCCTGTCCTGCAGCTGGAATTCTGTCCGCAGCACATCGAACGTTTTAAATCCCCCCCTCGTCTAGAGATCGCCCACCCTGCTGATGCCTATCATGTCCCACTTCTCAAAGCCCTTCGAGGTCCACAGGGAGCCCAGCCGCTCAGATGCGTATAGTGGCGTCGCCCGGGTCAAGCGGTCCTTCCACCCCATCGCCACGTTAGCTGTGTGCCACACCCGTACCATAACCCCCGTGGGGCCCGTCAGCCGCGCGTCATGCGAGCTAGAGTAAAGCGCCCGATTATAGTCACCGCCCGGCAGTAACATTTTATCCATCTCAAAGGCCGGGTTTAGGGCGGGCCCGTAAAGGCCGTGATTGATCGCAGCCAGCTGGGAGGCCCAGTAATATCGCTTGATATCTGGGAGGGCAACCCCCCCGTCGTACCACGGGAGCGTCAGCTTCGCCAGGGCGATACGCGGCCGACCCTCCCAAAACAGTTGGCGCTGCAAACTCTCCACCTCGCGGAAGTAGCGCGCCGGGACAACGTCCATTGTATTCTGCAAAGCATACAGGAAACGTGGCAGCGACATCATCTTAAACAATGCCGCCCGGCCGAGCGGCGAGAGCGGCAAGCGCTTCCAACGCGCGACGTCCTCCTTCAGGCGCTGGAGGGGGGGAAGCAAGTTCTGGCTATATCGGGCCTCCGCGTCCAGGGTAATGAAGATACCCAGGTACCTAAAACCCCGCGGGGCGATCTGAATAGGACAACCCCGCGGAAGGATAGGATCCTCCCCAGAGAGGACATATACACACGATTTAGCCCAGTTGATGACCAGGCCAGAGTTGAGGCCAAAGGAGTGCAATACATCAACCAGTACTATCAGTGATTTACGTGGGGAAGCCAGGTACAGAAGAATATCATCAGCGTAAAGAGATACGCGGTCCTCATACTCCGGGGTCCAGCGGAGGCCACGAATAGAAGGTTCCCACCGCAGCCACTCCGCCAGGGGCTCCAGGGCAAGCGCGAAGAGGAGCGGTGATAATGGGCAGCCCTGCCGCGTGCCCCTGCCGAGCTCAAACGGAGCCGACACTCTACCATTCACAACCACCTGCGCTAGCGGTCCCGAGTACAGCAATTTCACCCAACCAATGAATCCCGGGCCAAACCCAAACTTCGCCAGTGTCGCCCAAATATATGGCCACTCAAGTGTGTCAAACGCCATAGTGGCGTCCAGGGATGCCAAAATGGCCGGTTCCCGTATAAACGGGACTCGCGCTAGCACCCCATGCAAGCGCCGCAGGTTAAGCGCAGTGTTGCGATGGGGGATAAAGCCGGACTGATCCTGGTGAACCAAATCGCACACCACGACAACCAGCCGATTGGCCAATACCTTGGCGAGAATTTTGGGCTCCGCATTCAGCAGCGAAATAGGCTGGTAGGACGTGACCCGGTCCCGCGGCCTCCCCTCCTTGTGAATGACCACGATAGTAGCCAGACGCTGGTCTAGCGGGAGGGAACCCGCCGAACGGGCCGCGAGGAACATCGCACGGAGATGCGGCGCCAGCGTATCCGGTCGCAGCTTGTACAATTCAATGGGAAGACCATTGGGACCCATGGCCTTGCCGGAAGCGACCGAGCGTATGGCGAGAGCAATTTCTTCAGAGGTTGGGGCGGCGTCCAACGACACTCTATCCTCCTCCAAAAGGGAAGGCAGCGCTATATCCCTGAGCAGGGCATGGGAATCCTCTTCCGAGCGGGAGGACACCGGGGAATAGACCCCACGGAGATATTCTGCAAAGCAATCAACTATTTCTTCCGGTTCCGTGACACACACACCATCCAGTTTCTCAATCAACGGGACAACTCGACTCGCCCTCTCCTTTTTATCCAGCCACGCAATCAATTTCCCAGCCTTATCACCCACATCATACAGTCTCCCCTGTTGCTCTCTACTGAGGCCCCTGGCCGCCTCCGTCACGAGGGCCTTATAGGCCGCCTGCTTGAGTCGGAGGACATGTAATTTGTCATCCGTCACCCCACATTCGAGGTCACCCTCCAACTCAGTTATTTCAGTTTCAACACGGATCACCTCCTCCCGCTCGCGCCTCCGGGAATGGGAAATAAGGGACAGGGCATCCCCCCGAATCACCGTCTTAAATGCCTCCCATAGCGAGACCGCAGATGACACCGACCCCACATTCTCATCAAAATATCGCTTAAGGGACTTAACCAACTCTGCGCGAATGGTGGGGTCACGCAGGTACCAGGGATTAATCGGGGCCACCCTACCCTCTCCCCTCGGGAGAATATCGAAGTGCAATAAGAGCGGGGAATGGTCTGAAATACCCCGCGCCAAATGGCGCACCTCCCCGATCCTCCCCGCATGCGCCGCCGGCACCAGGACATAGTCTAGTCTTGATAGACTGCCGTGGGCCCCGGAATGAAAAGTGTACTGTTTCTGCGTAGGATGTTTCAAACGCCAACAATCCACCAGCCCCAGGGCATCCAATAGGCCAGACAACCACGCTTGGGCACGGGGGAGATCCCTAGGGGGGTGACGGTCCTCAATTCCGGAAACCACAGCGTTAAAATCCCCCCCAACCACCAGGATCCCCTCCGGAAGGCCAAGGAGGAGGCGCCCCAGATCCGCAAAGGTGGTCATCTGCAACCCTGGCGGGACATAGATAGAAACAAAAATAATCACTCTGCCCTCCATTCTACCCACCAGGACCGTGTAACGTCCCCTGTCATCATGGAGTAAGTCATCAACCTCCAACGGGAGCGAGGTCTTGGCCATGATGCCCACACCCCTTGAACCCGACGTGAAGCCCGAATGGGCCAGAAGGCGGTAGCCCCGCCGGTTCATAGCACGAAAGGAGTTGCCAATGAGGTGCGTCTCCTGCAGAAAATCTATGTCAGGTGATATTCGTTTCAGGAACTGCAGGACCACACCTCGTTTTATCCTGTCCCCCAGTCCATTAACGTTCCAGGACAAAAGACTCAGTCCCCTACCCCCCATCATACACGAAAGCAATCACTCGTCCCCCCGAGGGCACTTTGGGAATAGCACAACAATACTTTTGCCTTGTGGTACAAATGAACAACACCCCACCCCAACCCAACCGCCCCAACAAAACTCCCCCCTCCCTGCACCCCTGCATGAGCCCGAACAGCCCCCCCAACTTGCAGTGTGCCTGTCGCCCCTATATAGATGAAACTAGGTAAACCCCCTAGAGGAGGAAAGAGTACCCCTTCGAGACCCCGCACCACCTACAAAAGAGGGAGAACGAATACAAAAAACGAGAGACCCTAAGCTTGGCCGAAAGCGGCAGCATCTGCGTCCAGAGTGAGTCCCAGTATCAGCACCACAGTCCCGGTCCAGTGGGCCTTCTCCTCCCGCAGCCCCCCCCCCCGCCATCCCGATCCCGACCCCCAGACAAAGTGTCCAGCCAGTCCCCGGCCGCTTCAGGACGGTCAAAAAAGTGAGTGCGACCATCCACCTCCACCCGCAGCCTGGCCGGGAAGAGCATGGCGTATTTTAAGTTCATGTCCCGAAGCCGCCGCTTGACGCCCAAGAAGCTCAGTCTCTGCTTCTGGACCGCTTGGGTGAAGTCAGGATAAAAGTTCACCTCCATGTTCTCCAACTTAATCGGCCCTTGCAGTCTGGAGGCTTGCAGAATTGCATCCCTGTCCCGAAAATTAAAGATACGGGCAATAAGAGGCCGCGGAGGGGCTCCGACCTTCGGCCGTCCCCCGGGAACTCTATGGGCCCTCTCCACAGCAAAAAATTTACTCAGTCCCCGAGGCTGGAGATGGGTAGTGATCAGGTCCTCCACAAAAAGATCCGCCGCCGACTCCTCCCGTCCCTCAGGTATTCCGATGATGCGGATATTATTCCTCCGGGCCCGGCTTTCGGAATCCTCCAGGCGCCGATCCATGAGCGCACTCGCCTGACGAAGCCGGTGTACCTCCGTCTGAAGGGCCGCCACCTCAGTCGTGAGGCCCGACGCGGTGTGGGCCAAAGAATCGACCCGATCGTTGGTCTTCGAGAGATCAGCTCTCACCAGGTTGACATCAACAAGAACCGCGTCGATTTTATACGCTAACGTGTCAAACCGCTGGCCCACCGTGGCCTTCATCTCAGCAATGGCGCCCATGACGTCTTGCAGAGTCAGATCTGTGGGCAAGTCCGGGACATCCGGGGGGCACTCAGAGGACTTGTGCGGTCCACCGGGAGATCCCTTCGGGAGGGTGTAGCGGTCCATGATGTTGGCCTGATGTGCGGCGCCACGCCGGGTCGACTTGGCCTTCAACCGATCTCCATCTTGTTTAGTGGCCATCGTCGCGGGTCTCACACCCTCACCAGCCACGCAGTAGAAAGCGAGCAATCAAGGCCACGAGCTCCGGGGGGCCACCCCAGGACTGCGGAGCGGGCCACAGCAGGTAGGCAGGCAGGGTCTCCCAGCGAGGCCACCCCAACACCAAGAGCGCCGCGATCCCACTTGCGAATACAGCAAGGGGGCGCGAAAGTGAAAGTGAAAGTGCGAGGTACGCGACTCGCCAGGCCCAGCCCGCCGTTGTTGTTCACTTTGTCACCGGGTCGCCCCCAAACGCGAATCCGGGGTCAGGAGAGAGGTAGGCCGCAAACTTCAATCGGTGCTCACTCCGGCACCCGAGGTCCGATTCGAAAACGGGGAACGGGTACCACCTCGGCTCAGGCTCACCGACACAGTTCCCTCAACCGATGCAGGATGAAGTCAGGATAGACGTAGGAGGTTGCGGAGGTCCTCGGGAGCCTCGCACCTACGCAGCCATCTTGGTTGCGCGCTAGGCTCCTCCTCACTACTAGGATTTTTAAGTAATATTTTGCTATTTTAAAAGTTGACAGAAGAAATTTCATAGAAAACAGTCAATGATTCCCTATGGAAGAAAATTCAAGCTGCAGATATAGTATGTTCTTGTTACTTTTGTAATCCAGTACTGGGTGCCTAGACTCAGTACTGGGACCTTTATCCAAAACAGGTAAGTAATTACGTTTTCAGAAGTTATACGATTTTTAAAGAATATTTAAAGTTTGCAGAAATTGACACTTTGAAGAAATTTCACAGAAAAACAGTCAATGATTCCCTATGGAAGAAAATTGGGTTAATGGTAAGTACAGTTGTAAGTATTTTTCAGAGTCAGTGCTGGGCACCAAGATCAAAAACAACAATTGATGGACAGAATGCAGAACAATGTCATACATTCACACCAGTACAGAGATCTGGGCTTAAATCCATCGTTTTTTTGCTTACCATGCTGTTCCAGTTTGAACCCAGCCATATGCAAATCAGTCTTGACACTGTGCCTCATGGGAACAGTCCAGCCCGAACTGCCAAGCCAGGTCCTCCCTGGACTGGAAACAAGCATCCTAGGACCGGTTTCGGGGTTTCACCCCTCTTCAGCCAGGATAGCTTGAGTCCAGTGGCATGGAGAGCACGGGACTCACGTCTGAGCATACCCGTCCCACTCGGGGTGACAAATGCAAAAACAACAATTGATGGACAGAATGCAGAACAATGTCATACATTCACACCAGTACAGAGATCTGGGCTTAAATCCATCGTTTTTTTGCTTACCATGCCGTTCCAGTTTGAACCCAGCCATATGCAAATCAGTCTTGACACTGTGCCTCATGGGAACAGTCCAGCCCGAACTGCCAAGCCAGGTCCTCCCTGGACTGGAAACAAGCATCCTAGGACCGGTTTCGGGGTTTCACCCCTCTTCAACCAGGATAGCTTGACTCCAGTGGCATGGAGAACACGGGACTCACGTCTGAGCATACCCGTCCCACTCGGGGTGACAAATGCAAAAACAACAATTGATGGACAGAATGCAGAACAATGTCATACATTCACACCAGTACAGAGATCTGGGCTTAAATCCATCGTTTTTTTGCTTACCATGCCGTTCCAGTTTGAACCCAGCCATATGCAAATCAGTCTTGACACTGTGCCTCATGGGAACAGTCCAGCCCGAACTGCCAAGCCAGGTCCTCCCTGGACTGGAAACAAGCATCCTAGGACCGGTTTCAGGGTTTCACCCCTCTTCAGCCAGGATAGCTTGACTCCAGTGGCATGGAGAGCACGGGACTCACGTCTGAGCATACCCGTCCCACTCGGGGTGACAAATGCAAAAACAACAATTGATGGACAGAATGCAGAACAATGTCATACATTCACACCAGTACAGAGATCTGGGCTTAAATCCATCGTTTTTTTGCTTACCATGCCGTTCCAGTTTGAACCCAGCCATATGCAAATCAGTCTTGACACTGTGCCTCATGGGAACAGTCCAGCCCGAACTGCCAAGCCAGGTCCTCCCTGGACTGGAAACAAGCATCCTAGGACCGGTTTCGGGGTTTCACCCCTCTTCAGCCAGGATGGCTTGACTCCAGTGGCATGGAGAGCACGGGACTCACGTCTGAGCATACCCGTCCCACTCGGGGTGACAAATGCAAAAACAACAATTGATGGACAGAATGCAGAACAATGTCATACATTCACACCAGTACAGAGATCTGGGCTTAAATCCATCGTTTTTTTGCTTACCATGCCGTTCCAGTTTGAACCCAGCCATATGCAAATCAGTCTTGACACTGTGCCTCATGGGAACAGTCCAGCCCGAACTGCCAAGCCAGGTCCTCCCTGGACTGGAAACAAGCATCCTAGTACCGGTTTCGGGGTTTCACCCCTCTTCAGCCAGGATAGCTTGACTCAAGTGGCATGGAGAGCACGGGACTCACGTCTGAGCATACCCGTCCCACTCGGGGTGACAAATGCAAAAACAACAATTGATGGACAGAATGCAGAACAATGTCATACATTCACACCAGTACAGAGATCTGGGCTTAAATCCATCGTTTTTTTGCTTACCATGCCGTTCCAGTTTGAACCCAGCCATATGCAAATCAGTCTTGACACTGTGCCTCATGGGAACAGTCCAGCCCGAACTGCCAAGCACTGGGAGCTCACCTAATAGCAGGTGAGTATTTTCGTTTTCGTTACTCGGCTGATTTTTGGTGAATTTTTAAGTTTTGAAAACTCCACACTTTGAAGAAATTTTCAGAAGAAACCAGTCAATGTTACCCTATGGAGAAAATTGAGTTATCGGTTTAAAGGTAAGTACTCGACTGGCAGAGTTAAGGTTCTGGGCATAGACTCAGGGGTCTCCCAGGGTCAGGTAGGTAGAGTTTTTTCACCCTCAGCGGCACAGGGGCAGCCGGGTGCAGAGAGAGTTAGGCCCAATGTTATCCTATGAGAGGTAGGGGGGCCTTGGTTGGTGGCTGCTGACTAGCAGGCTACGCGGCTGTGGGAGCTGGGCTCCTGGTCACTTGCTCAGGGCAAATGGGGAAGTAGATAGGTGTAGAGGTTACACTGCCAGGGCCACTCGGGCGGCTGGGTGCAGGGTGCTTTTGAGCTCTCGGGCGCTCAATTGATTTCAAAGGGAGAGCTCCGGTTTAGAAAAAGATTGCAAGTTCGGGGACGAAGATTCTTTAGGTGCCACCACCACTTCGAGAGGTAAGTTGGGTAGTTGGAGGATAGGTAGGTACCCAGGAGTTGGGCACAGGGAGCCGCTGGGCGCCGGGTGCAGGGGTGCCTTTTGGTGTCGGGATATCTTATCCTCTGTTGATCGCGTTGGGGGGGTACCTGGTCCTGAGGCTGCAGGTGTCGTCAGGAGCTTCGAGGGAAGTCCTTGGGTGCCGGACTCGGGTTCACAGTCGTCGTGGGGTCGTCCTCGTGGTCGTTGGTCACTCCGGCACAGGCCAGGCTTGACGGGTGCAGAGTGTGTAGGGTTCACGGTTCCGGGCTGATGCCAGGGATTAGAAGTAGATTTTGAGTAGAGCCTCTACTCATGGGAGTCCCAGGGGCTTAGAGCCAAAAGGTAGCCAGGTCCTCCGGGGTTTGTGAGGTTGCTGGCCACAATAGATGCCGGGTTGGAGCAGGAGCAGGTTCGAGTGTCGCCAGGCCTGTAGGGCTGGGGCCAAAGCAGTTGGTGTCTTCCTCTTCTTAGCAGCTGCAGGGCAGGTCTTCTTTCTTCTTCCTCTTCTTTGTATTTCGGAATCTGGAATCTGGGGAAGGAAGGTTCAGGGTGCCCCTAAATACTACATTTAGGGGCGTTACAGGTAGGCGAAGGGCAGGGACCAATGGGTCCCTGTCCTGGGGTGAGTACTCCCCCTGCTGGAGCAGAGTTTTCTGTTTGAAAATTCGTTGGGTTTTGAAGCTCTGGCATGTCTATTTTTCATATTAATTTTCTAATTACTAATAATTAATTATTTGTCTTGTGCAAGTGTGTTTGTATTAATCAATCCGTTTGTCCTAATAAGAGAGAGTTACATGTGGGTGCGCATAAATGTGCTGTTTAACAAATAATGTGCGTGTTTTCATGTTTAAACGTTGCTATGTGCTGTTTATTTTTGAGCACAAAACGCTTTCCGAATTAATGCTTTTCTATGTTGCGAGTGCTAGATAGATGCATACACATAAGGGTATTAGTGGGGTTAACACTGTTTAATCACTATGCTGTGGTAACGTTGTTTTTGTTTCTTTTAATTAAGATGGTCTATTGTGGCCTATGGTGGCCTAGTTAAAGATGGCCGATTTTGTAAGCCTGGCCTCGAGTTGAGAATAGAAAACTGTGATGGAAGAGAGCCCTGCTGAAAATGGTCCTGAAGTCAGCTGACCACAGTCCTTGCTTGCCTTGTGAAATTTTCCGTGAGGACATCAGCAGCCGGGGTAATCTTCGAGTGAAATGGAACGTCCTTGGCAGCCTTGGGAAAACAAAGGAGCCTTAGAAAAGACTCTGAGCATTGGTCTCATTGCCGAGGAGAAGTAGAACTAACAGATACATTTGCGATTCTTGGTTCCTGTTCCGTAGTCTTTATTTTGTGATTTTTCCTGAGCGGAGATTTTCGAATGTAGCAATGTTACATCCTTTCCTTCCCGCTCTGCTCAGCGGTCCAGCGGACATTACAACTTTTATTTGTATCTTTCTTTTGTTCGACTCTGTATAAGAATTGTTAGCCTAGAGAGGGACTTCCCACTTGCCATTTTGCCTTTGCCGCGTACCAAATCTACGTTGTCGAGGATTGATGCTGAAGGACTTCGTCTTGAGAGACTTTACCAAGAGACTTGTCCTGACCCGTTCTGACATTTAGCTAGAATAGGTAACTATGAGAAAAATGATTTATGCTGCTTGATTTCCATTTGACTAATTTTAGATAAAGCAATATAATTTGAACATGGTGTTGGATATTATTTCTTGTCAATTATTGTGTATTATATTTTGATTATTCGTATAGGTTGTATAGATTATGTTTATGGACAGTCACAATAGCCAGATCTTATCGACCTGATATAGATGCAGGGTGACTAGGAGTTTTCTTTCCACAGGTTTATTGCTGCTGGTAGAGTATTTGAGCGCGTATGTTAGTGAAATGGGCCCTAGCGTATGATGAATGTATGTGCGTGTAACTGTGAGATTACTCTATCTGTGGTAGTGGGAATATTATACACACCCTGATCTCTATCAATTTCCTGGTAGCAGAGGATGGTTATTGATGATTGTCTTGATTTGATAAGATTGCATGTACATTAGCTTATTGATTATTGATTGATGTTGGTATATGTACTAATACTATATGTTGGAGTCGTAATGTTGAGTTATATGTAGTGCTTCTGGAACTTGGGAGCTGGTAGCAGTTCCGTAGTAGGGCAGAGGGTAGTATATGCTGCCCTCGGGAAAGACGGAATTGTAAGGAATAACGTGTGACAATTGAAGTTGCGCGTCACATTGTCTGGGTTCGGAATCAGTGACATCGTCGTATGTTACTATTAGATATTTCTGGTATATAAGGAGTGTGTATGATAGTGAAGGTTATCTGTGAAACTCTGGTCTTAAGTCCCAGGGATCCGTAAGGATTACCGTTAAAGCTTATCGCGGGAGAAGTAATAGGTATTCTCTGAGCTTATTTGAGAAACTGAACAGAGGAAAGCTGTTTAGTTGATGTATGTTATAATTCTGTAGTGGAGCAGATTGTCTGTTCTCGGGAAGCAGGATTCTGTGCGTATGTACTATATTTCCTTGTATGAAAGTGCGTGAATGTTCGTACATTTTAGTTGATTGTAAAACTCTTTGGACAAGTCCTAGAGGAAACAGTTAATGAATGTAATGTATGTTAGAAGGGCAGAGTAGAGGAAGTGCTACTGTGTCAATGAGAGGTTTCTTGTGAAATAGATTCTTTTTACTATTCTGTGGTTAGCGAAGCAGACAATGGAGATGTTTTTATGTTGTAACTAATAGATTTTGTAGAAATTTTGACACGAAGTCTACTGAAAGATTTTGTAAAGGAGGGGTAGACGAGTGACAGAAGACAGGAGACAAGCGACTGCAGCGACTGTTGACGTCAGAAAGACCGCGCTCTGATTGGATAGTAGATCAGAATAGTGCTCGCGCTAGGATTGGTGCGTTAGTGTGAGCCGCGCTAGGATTGGAAGGGTTATTTAGTGACGTAGACGCTCCAGGATTGGTGCGTTAGTGTAAGTCGCGCTGCTATTGGTTGAAAATTCGTATTGTATATTTATAATACGGAAAGAGTAGAGTTTTTTGGTAAACGTTAAAATGTATTACCAAGAAGAGAAAAAGAAGAAAACATTTTTTGGTAAAATTAAAAAGTGGTTTAGCAAGGATAAAGATGTTAAAACGAGAGAGGGTGAGTTGTTACCTCCACCGAAAACACCTGCATCCTTCATGGCTGCAAGACATGGGTTTCATACCTGTATATGGTTGGAAAATTGGGTTAGGTATACTAAAGAAGATGGTGTTCTAGCATTTCCAGAACATGGTTCATTTAATCTGGCCGTGTTGAGAAATTTACGGGAAAAGATGTTATGTCTAGACCCGAAACCAAGACCTACACAGTTCGAGGCTTTAGTGGAATGGGAAGAGGAAGTACATGAGAGAGAAAAACAGAGATCTGGAGGGTACTATAGGTACATGTTTGGAAGGAGACATGATCGTGAGACTCATCATGATCGAATGAAAAGGTGGCGAGATGTTAGTATGTCAGAGAGATTATATCCGATGAGAACAGTTGAAGGAGGAGCAGAAAGGGTTCCTGAATCAGAAATGAGAAAATATAGAGTTAATGAGTATGAGGATGAGGTCTTGAATGACATGATTTACAAGAGACCACCTCCATATAGACCAGAACCAGATAAGAGTACACCAGTTGTTTCTCCGATAAGAGATACAGTTTGTGTTAGTGAGACAGAAAATGAGACACCTGAGGTAAGAAGTGATCACTATCTTGATGAGAATGCCAGACAATTAGCCAGAACTACAACAGAGTTGACTGAGAAGATTAGGGAGTTAACGAAGAATCTAGAAGCTGTTACGGTGCCTGTAACAATAGGTCCGGTTATGCCTGTGTTTGACAAACAGAGGACAGGTGAAAATGGACTGGTGATTCCATATGTTGGGAATAATTTGACAAATTCAGTTGGTCCTTCAGGAGATTCAGGCAAAAGAGCAGAAAGAAGTGACCTGAGACAATCAAGACATGACACATGTAGTGAAATATTAGATGCTAGTGAAGCTAGTTGTTCAGGGATGCCAATTTTAGAACCGCAGAAGAGAGTGGTTCCAGTGAGGAAAACTGCTGAAATAACAGTTGAAGATTTGAATGATTGGATGAAGGTTCTACAGAAAAAGGATAAAGATTCACAAGTAATTGATGTGGCTAGGTTACGTGTAGAACTAGAAGAGCTTGTTACAGGAACAGTTCCAACAGAAATTCTGAAGAGTCATCATGATGGTGAACTAATGTTCATGTGTAAAAACATTACCTGGAGAGCAAGAAATACACATGACAGGCTAAGAGCAATAGCGAATGAACAGGGAGTTGACATTGATAAAGTGAAAGCTTTACAAAAAACTTACAGGATGGATTTTACAGAGAAGGATATTGAAAATTTGAATGCTACTGGTAGAACAGGACAGATTAAGGAAATGGTAGCATTATTGCGAAGATGTAGAAAAGTGGAAGGATAGGTGGTATAAGAAAAGAGATGAAGCTGAAGCTAGAACAACTTATTCAGCATTTCCAGTGAGAGAAAAGGAGAAACCAGTGGATAATTATCCTATGAGAGAAATACCTGGAGGAGGATATGTACATGTTCCATGGACCAGACAGGATATTTTATCATTCACGAATGTTTCCCTCGATTGAGAGAAAAGCCCGTCGAGTGGTATAGGCAGGTAGATAGGTTTGTGAAATTGTCAAAAGTGCTGTGGGTTGACCTGAATAGTCTGTTCGATATAATTGTTCCAGCAGACTTGTGGACTGAGTGTAAAATAGTTGTGAGTTGGCCTACTGAGGAATATCCAAGAGACCCAAGAACAGGGGCACCAGATCCAGAGGTAATGAGAAAGTATGATCAGGTGATGGTATACCTGAAGAGTAAAGTTCCTGCAAAAGAGACAGACTGGGTAAAGATAGATCGAACACAACAGGAAGCGAAAGAATCAGTTCATGCTTTTTACGAGAGGCTGATACTAGCATTTAAACAATTCAGTGGAGATGAACACCTGGGTGACAAAGATTTGAGTCATTTTGTATACAGATTTGTATATGGCCTTAGACCTGAAATTGGTGAGAGAATTCGTGAGCACACAGTGGATTGGCAAAGTAAAAAAGTAGATGAGATTCTGAGACATGCAAAATACTTCAGTGATGAAATTGAAGCAAAACAAAGAAAGCTGAAAGAGAAAGCAATATGGGCACAAGTGAAAGTTGCAGAAAGACAGGAAGCACAGTTAGTGGAACAGGCAAATAATCCAGGAAATAATGCAGGGAATAGACCTAGATATGTAGGGAAAGGAAAAGGAAGTCTTGAGGAAGCAAAGAAAAAGTTTCCTTGTCACAACTGTGGCCAATTGGGGCATTGGAGATCGGAGTGTCCTAATCCACCATTAGTGAGTAATGAGAATAAATCCTTAAATCAACAGGTGCAGAATGAAGGAAATAATCAACAGCAGCAACAACAGAAAGTTGTGAGACAGCAGAGTCAAGAGCCAAAACCGCCCTTGCCGCAGAATAAAGGGTTACAAAAGTATAATCAGGATTCAGGATTCTACAATGATGAACAGGTAAACAAACCGAGACGTTCAAACAAGGTACAACAGTACTTGTTAAAGAGTGAAGGGAGTGAGTCTGAGGGTGATTATTGACGGTGCCGAGGAGAGGAAGAAGAGTGCATACTTGGTGCAACTCTAGAAATAGACCAGGCAGGACCATTTGTGGATGGGAAAATAAATGAGGAGAGTGTTACTTTTTTGGTAGACACAGGTGCGACAAGATCAACTGTCAGGTCAACAGATGTTAGAAATCTTCCTCTCTCGGATGAAGCAATCCAAGTAGTTGGTGTAGCCAATACGCAAATCAGAACACGTCTTACTGAACCAGTAAGAGTACAGATAGGGAAATTTTCAGACATGCACAGATTTATTGTCTGTGACACGAGTCCAGTGAACCTGTTAGGTAGGGACTTGTTGTGCAAGATGAACTGCACAATTTTTTGTACACCGGATGGAATAGCCTTTGAGACACCAGATGAGGATGTTTTGTACCGAGTGACTCTAGAAAATAGAGAAAGTGAGTTAATTGGTGCATTTGCTGTGTTTAATCCGGAGGATTTGCCGCGAGAGCTGAGAGACACAGTGAAAAGGACAGTTTGGGATTTTACTGGAGAGGATGTGGGATTGATGAATAATGTAGATCCAGTGAAAATTGCAGTAAAAGAGGGGATTACATATCCTAACATTCCTCAATACAAAATGACACCAGAAATAATTGAAGGGATAACTCCTATAATTGAGAAAATGATTCAGCAAGGAGTCCTGAGAGAACTACTGAGTAGTCCGTGTAATTCACCGATAATGGGACTGAAAAAGCCTAATGGGAAATTTAGAATCGTACAGGATTTGAGAAAAGTTAATCAAATTGTGGTGGCATGTTGTCCTATTGTGCCAAATCCATCAGTGATCCTGTATCAAATTCCACATGATGCCGAGTGGTATACAGTAATTGATTTGTGTCATGCGTTCTTTTCAATTCCATTACATCATGATAGCCAGCCGATTTTTGCATTTAGGTTTGGCCAGCGTATCTTAGCATGGTGTCGAATCCCACAGGGATATACGGAGAGTCCTTCGATATTCAATCAGTTATTGAAGAAATCGTTGGAGAGTTTGATCATGCCTGAGAGCTCAGTACTAGTGCAATACATTGATGACCTACTTGTGGCATCAAAGACACGTGAAGCTTGTGAAGTAGATACCATAGCTTTACTGAATCATCTGGCAGATGGAGGGTTAAAGGTATCTCCAGCCAAATTGCAATTTTGCAAGAAAGAGGTGCATTATCTTGGACACAATATTGAAAAGGGTCTGAGAAAAGTGACGGATGACAGGATCAGAATAATCAGAGAAATGAAAGCCCCAAAAACTCAGAGAGAAGTGAGAATGTTCCTGGGTATGGTGGGTTATTGTCGTCAGTGGATAATTAATTTTTCCTTGATAGCAAAGCCACTGATTAAACTGACAAAAAGTGAGATGACAGATCCATTGGATCTGTACTGTAGTGAGAGAAATGGATGTGCACTTTCAGTGTTAATTCAGAAACATGGATTACTGAGAAGGCTTATTGCGTACTTCTCATCGACACTTGATCCTGTAGCTGTGGGTTTACCAGGTTGTCTGAAATCTGTGGCTGCAACATGTAGGAGTCTGGAACAAAGTGAGGGAATCATAATGGGATATCCTGTAAGGGTATTCGTGCCTCACAATGTGGCAATTCTTTTGACAAGAAGCAGAACCCAGTACATGTCACATAGTCGGTTGACTAAATATGAAAAAGTGATTCTGGGAGCATCAAATGTGACTCTTGAGAGATGTGTGAATGTGAATCCAGCGACACTTTTGCCGGATATTGAAAATGTGGGTGTGAAAATGGAAGATGATCATGATTGTTTGGATGTGCTTGAGTACTGTACAAAACCGAGACTAGACATAAGGGATCTTCCTTTACATGAGAGTGATCATGTGTTGTTTGTGGATGGTTCATGCCTGAGAAATGATGATGGTGTGCTATGTGCAGCATATGCGGTGTGCAAAGTTTCAGAGGTTATGGAAGCATCACCATTGAAAGGAGTGAAATCTGCACAAGTTGCTGAATTGATAGCATTGACAAAAGCTTGTGAGATTGGGAAAGATTTGAGGACGACTGTGTTGACTGATAGTCAGTATGGATTTGGAGTTGTGCATGACTTTGGCCAGCTTTGGCTACAAAGAGGTTTCTTGACATCGAGTGGAACTCCAATAAAGAATGCTGAGATGATTGGTAAATTGCTTGAGGCGATACAGCTGCCTAAAGAGTTAGCAGTTGTAAAATGTGCTGCCCATGGACCAGGAGAAGATTTTATCACGGTTGGAAACCGTTACGCCAATGATGTTGCGCAATACTGCGCCAAAACAAATCAGTCCATAAATCGGGACCGAGAGGGGGAAATGTCTTTTCTCTCTGTGATGTTTACTAATGTCTTAGAAACCTGGGATGAAGTGAAACAGTTGCAAGATGAGGCAGGAGAGGAAGAGAAAAAAGATTGGATTAAGGCAGGATGTGCTCCAAGAGAAACAGACCATGTTTGGGTCTACAGAGATGGCAGACCAGTAATGCCTAACTCCATTTTGTCGTCAATGGCAAGAATGTATCATGGCCAGGGACATTTGGGGAGGGATGCGATGGTAAGGTCATTTAAACAGACCTGGTACAATGCAAAGTTCAGGACAATTGCAGAAAGCATCTGTCAAAGGTGTTTGGTTTGTCAGCAATTTAACACTGGGAAAAAGACAGTGGTGAGTCTGGGAACAATAGGCAGAGAAGGAGGTCCTTTTACAAGAATGCAGATTGATTTCATTGAAATGCCCCAAGTGAACAGACTGAGGTATGTTCTAGTGGTAGTCTGTTTGTTTTCAAGGTGGGTGGAAGCTTACCCGACCAGAAGAAATGATGGAATAACAGTGGCAAAGTTACTGTTAAGGGAGTTGATTCCTAGGTACGGGTTTCCAGTAACAGTTGAGTCTGATAGAGGTGGACACTTTCAAAATGAACTAATGGGTTTGATTTGTGAAGCATTGAAAATACAGCAGAAGCTACATTGTGCATACCGACCAGAGGCTTCTGGTGTGGTTGAGCAGATTAATGGCACAATAAAGAACAGGATTGGAAAGATGTGTTTAGCCACTGGCATGAAATGGCCAGATGTTTTACCTTTAGTGCTGATGACTATTAGATCTACTCCAGATAGAACTACTGGTTTGAGTCCGCACGAGAAAATCATGGGACGTGCAATGCGCCATGCATTCGTGCCTGTCAATAAGTTGGTGACAATAACTGATGACATGATTTTGGATTACTGTAAAGGCCTGGCTGACGCAGTTCATTCTGTGTTTCACCAGGTTGGAGAAGAAGCTACCACACTTGAGAAGAAGCAAGCCCATGATCTGAGTCCAGGAGACTGGGTGAGGATTAAAGTGCACAGAAGAAGAAATTGCTTGGTTCCAAGGTGGGGAAGGCCAAGACAAGTTATTCTGACTACGACGACTGCAGTAAAGTGTGCTGGAGTGAGACACTGGGTACATGCAAGTCATACTCTGAGAGTTCCAAACCCAAAAGAAGGGACTGGTAAAGAGTATTTTGAAGAGTCAGATTGCAGTGATGATGAAGATACAGAATCAGTGGGGAAAGAAGTAGGAAAAGCTTCGAATGAACCACTGCGAGTATCAGAGAAGAGATCAGATTCTGTAAGAGAGCCTGAAGTTTCAAAAAGCAGTGAAGGAAAAAGAAAAGAAAAGAGAAATTTCACAGAGACTACTCCTGAATCAGAGGAGGAGATTGAAGAACCACTTGAGATTATACTTGAAGAAGTAGGGTCAGAAGAAGATAGAGAGGGACAGATTGCGGAAGACCCCCGAGGAGGTGTAGGGAACATTCTTGATGAGCTAGGTGAAGGGACAAGTAGACAGCAAGAAGATTGCGTGTCGGAGACTCGAGGAGGGACAAAAGTAGGGAAATCTCAAACAGTGGTGAAAAAATCTGTGGAAAAGAAGAAAGCTGCTAGAAAACGGAAACAAGAGGCACTTGAAACAGAATTGGATGATGAGAATGAACAAACAGAGGGTCGAGCTCTGAGAAAGAGAACTTGGATTGGAGAAAGAAGTAATAAAGAAATAAAGCCGAAAAAGGTGATAAAAGGAGATCGTTGGCCTAACAACAGAGTTAAGAGGCTGAGATACAAAATAATAAGAGCAAGTACATCAAAAGCTGAACAAGTGAATGAAGTTTCGAGTCAAAGTTCAAAAGCTGAAGGAGAAGAATCAAAGGAGTCAAAAGAACCAGTGGAAATAAAAAGAGTAAGAAGACCCAACCAAAAGTATAGATCACCGGAATGGTCTTATGTGGCACTGTCTGAAGGAGGAAAAGAAGAAACAGTGACTCGAGATAATCCGGAAGAGATCTTGAGAGAAGTGGTTGAGGAAGATACTGGTGAAATTCTGAAAGTACTCTTGACTGACATTGGAGGAGAGTCGAGTACTGAGGATTTTGATGTTGGAGATCTAATACAATTTGATGTTGAAGAAATTGAAGTGAAAAATGACAAGTATCCAAACTGAATAAAAGAAGAATTCACTTGGATTAAGTGAACGAAAGGATCATTTGGAAAAACTGAAAAGCTGAAGAATTGCTGAAGAATTGAAGAGTTTCAACAGTAGTGGAGTAATAGAGGCTAAACTAAAGTAGTAAAATGGCTAACATAGAAGATAATAGAAATAGATGTGCCTTCTTTAAAAGGCGGTGTAGAATGTGCTGCTGCTGTACTGGATTATTAATGCTTCTATGGGGTGTTTTAGTTTTATTAGTTACTTTTAAAGTAGAGTTTGAGATGCATACAGAGAATGTGACAAATGTAGAGAAGAATTCGCAAAAAGTAGTTCCAATTAGAATTAGTAATACTTACATACACAAAGATAGGTCAATTAATAACTTTTCTAGTAATGTTTTTTCAAAATTGTTATATGAATATGTGAAAACAATGGAAGTAAGGGATTGCTACGTCTGTATGCAATTACCTGCATCCGTTTCAGAGGGTGTTACTTATCATCATTTACCAGCTACATATGGTATTTCTTGTAGTATTTTAAGTAGTGTTTTTTATTTGTTAGGGAAAGTAGATTATAAGATGTCTAACAGAGATAGTATTTTTGGACACTTGCCAATGAACAAAGAGCTGAATCCAGCTAAAGAAGCTAATACTTTTGGTGAAATTTTTATTGAAGAAAAAGGATTAACATTAGATTACATTTTTAAGAATAATTTAACTTGCAGTTTGAAAGGAGAGGAGAAAGCTTTCCTGGATATGGTAGAGGAAAGGAGATTGAACATGCAGGAGAAAGCAGGAAAATATAAAGTGAGTGAGACAATTTGGGACATTGAGATGGGAAAAGAGTTGAAGAATGGGGCTAGTCCAACTTTAGCTTTAGATGCACCACAGGAGGGTAAACTTTGCATTACAAGAAAGAAATCCCAATATGATACATATTTTGTTGGGACTAGTGAGTGCCATGATACATACTTCATTGCGACAGGTTGCGGTTTCAGAGGTGGAGAAGATGCAATTTTTCCAGGAGTATATTATGTTTGTGGGAACAAGGCTTATTACAAGTTGCCTGACCATTGGTATGGCACGTGTTATGTGGGCCTGGTTTTTCCAAAGATTTTTCATATAGATAAAATAACAGATGTAGAACATATTAATTTACTAATGCGTTTTAAGAGAGAAACTTGGTCTGAAATAGTGGGTGACATTTTTGGAGTTTTGATTCCAGCAGTGGGAATTTCTTTGAATGCTTATGGAATTCGGAAACTGTCCACAGTGGTTGATCGCTTATCGACAAATACCGCTGGAGGGTTTCTTTTGGTGAATACGGAATTAAGTGCCGTACGTGCCATGTCTATGCAAAATCGACTTGCCCTTGATATTCTATTGGCCAAGGAGGGTGGAGTCTGTGGAATGCTGAAAGTTCAACATTGTTGCACTTACATTCCAGACGAAAGCAAAGACCTGAAGGTCTATATCAAAAATATTACTGATTTGCATGAAGAATTAGTACCACTTGAAGCTGAGAATTTATGGACTAAAATAGCTAATAAAATGATAGCTGTTAAGGATTTTATTGCAAAAATAGGTAGTACTATTATAGGTAGAATATTGTTTCCTTTAACTTGTATAATTGTTGCTTTATTGATAATAAGATTGGTGTGTGTGTGTTGTAAAAACAGGGGAGGGAGGAAGAAATTGAATAAAGAGAAGAAAAACAAGAGGTTGAAAAGAGAACCTCAAGAAATTGAATTAGAAGAATTAAGGGAGAGTGTTTACTTAGAGACAAAAAGGGATGATGAAAGAGTGACTGGTGTGTAATGTTGTGTAAGGGGAAAAAGACATTTCCGATTTCTCCTAAAATGGGACTAAATTTTTCACTAATTTTTTTTTTTTGGGTTTATTTGGTGATAAAATCACCAAAGGGGGGATTGCTGGAGCAGAGTTTTCTGTTTGAAAATTCGTTGGGTTTTGAAGCTCTGGCATGTCTATTTGTCATATTAATTTTCTAATTACTAATAATTAATTATTTGTCTTGTGCAAGTGTGTTTATATTAATCAATCCGTTTGTCCTAATAAGAGAGAGTTACATGTGGGTGCGCATAAATGTGCTGTTTAACAAATAATGTGCGTGTTTTCATGTTTAAACGTTGCTATGTGCTGTTTATTTTTGAGCACAAAACGCTTTCCGAATTAATCCTTTTCTATGTTGCGAGTGCTAGATAGATGCATACACATAAGGGTATTAGTGGGGTTAACACTGTTTAATCACTATGCTGTGGTAACGTTGTTTTTGTTTCTTTTAATTAAGATGGTCTATTGTGGCCTATGGTGGCCTAGTTAAAGATGGCCGATTTTGTAAGCCTGGCCTCGAGTTGAGAATAGAAAACTGTGATGGAAGAGAGCCCTGCTGAAAATGGTCCTGAAGTCAGCTGACCACAGTCCTTGCTTGCCTTGTGAAATTTTCCGTGAGGACATCAGCAGCCGGGGTAATCTTCGAGTGAAATGGAACGTCCTTGGCAGCCTTGGGAAAACAAAGGAGCCTTAGAAAAGACTCTGAGCATTGGTCTCATTGCCGAGGAGAAGTAGAACTAACAGATACATTTGCGATTCTTGGTTCCTGTTCCGTAGTCTTTATTTTGTTATTTTTCCTGAGCGGAGATTTTCGAATGTAGCAATGTTACATCCTTTCCTTCCCGCTCTGCTCAGCGGTCCAGCGGACATTACAACTTTTATTTGTATCTTTCTTTTGTTCGACTCTGTATAAGAATTGTTAGCCTAGAGAGGGACTTCCCACTTGCCATTTTGCCTTTGCCGTGTACCAAATCTACGTTGTCGAGGATTGATGCTGAAGGACTTCGTCTTGAGAGACTTTACCAAGAGACTTGTCCTGACCCGTTCTGACATTTAGCTAGAATAGGTAACTATGAGAAAAATGATTTATGCTGCTTGATTTCCATTTGACTAATTTTAGATAAAGCAATATAATTTGAACATGGTGTTGGATATTATTTCTTGTCAATTATTGTGTATTATATTTTGATTATTCGTATAGGTTGTATAGATTATGTTTATGGACAGTCACAATAGCCAGATCTTATCGACCTGATATAGATGCAGGGTGACTAGGAGTTTTCTTTCCACAGGTTTATTGCTGCTGGTAGAGTATTTGAGCGCGTATGTTAGTGAAATGGGCCCTAGCGTATGATGAATGTAAGTGCGTGTAACTGTGAGATTACTCTATCTGTGGTAGTGGGAATATTATACACACCCTGATCTCTATCACCCCTATTCAGCCACTCTCCTGTGGGAGGGGGGCAGCAGCCTAGTCCTGATTGGGTAGGGCCTCCCATCTTCAAGATGGCGAGCGCCCGGAGATGTGCTTCACCTCGCCTTCCCCACCTGAGGGGTGGGGTTGGCAGGCTGGCCCATCCCCTGTCCTTATTTGGGGTTTCCGGCCAAGCTTCCCGCCAGAGTGGGGGTTGCAAGTGGCCTGGGGAAGCTCACAGAGGCGGCATGCCTTTGAAGCTTCCCCCTGCCCATCCTGGGGGAGGAGATCTAGCATCTCGCCCAGGATGTGCATTGTTGCAGACCCAGGAGAGCAGGGGCTCTCCTACCCAGGGGTCCAGCAACATGTCTACTGTGTGGCAGCCTAGGCAGCCTCAGAACAGACGTGGATTGTAGGTTAGGTTTCAGGGGGCCTCTCTAAGATGCCCTCTGTTGTGCTTGGTACATTAAATCCCATACTGGCATCAGTGTGGGTTTAATGTGCTGAGCAGTTTGATACCAAACTTTTCAGTCTTCTGTGCTGCCATTATAGTGCTGTGGAGTTCGTGTTTGACAAGCTCCCAGCACCATGTACTCTTAAATGGAAGCACTGCACTTACAGGGCCCAGGAATGGACCTGGGTACTGTAGGGGCACCGGGCTCCTGCCTCTGTGCCCACACCACTGGCATAGGGCACCCAGCTAGAGGGGTGGCTGATGTATGCCAGGGCAGTAAAGGTTGTGGGCATGGCACACAGGGATGTGTGCCATGTCGATTCTCTATTTTGTCTTGCACCCAGACACTCAGCCTGCCAGGGCAGTGTGTGTGTGTTAGGGTACAGGGCCTCTAAGGGTGGCACAATGAGTGCTGCAGCCCTTAGAGACCTTCCCTGGTCACAAGGCCCTGGGTACCTAGGGTACCACTTACCAGGGGCTGACATGTGGCCAGGGCTTGCCAATTTGGTTTTGAGATTTTTGTTTTGGGAAGGAACATAGGCCCTGGGCTCCTGATTGGCAGGAGTCCAGGGCACACTCAGTCAAAGTACATTCAGCAATTCAGCAAAAAGTGGGGGCATACCATTCAAGAAAGATGGCACTTTCACACAACTATTTTGTCGGCTATTGAGTGAATAGCTGAGATTGTACACTCCTTTGTCGGCAGACTGATATGTATCCATTTACAAGAAAGGCATCTCGTATCTGGGTGAACAAGAGGCGCCAAAGTTAACTCTTGTAATATTCTAGAATAGTACACCTTTGGTTGCTTTCTTGCATTTAGGTACAGGAACTAGTTTTGGGAGGAGCCTGCTTGGGCTTAGGAGGATATGTGGTTGCATACATAATCATGTACTGATGACATCCCACATAGAGAGGGATGAAGGGAGGTGCCAAAGGAGGCTGTATAGTGAAATCTGCTAATTAGCATACGGAATCCCAGAGCCCAACGGGCACTTACCTGCAGAAGCAACAGAAGATAGAGTAGTACATATCATGTCTGGCTTTTGACTCGAGTGATAGAAAACATAGAAAGTATGCTTGCATATCTCTCTGATCGGTGCACGTTTCAAATTTGTCTCCCTGTAACAGACAAAAGTGTCACCGTTGTGGGACTGCTCCTATCGCCTAGCTGATGTAATCTTTGTGCAGTGGCAGTATCATAGCCAATGAGGTCTATCCGAGGCGCGATTATTGCTTATTGAAATCTTTACCCAATACCCAGCCATGTCAACTTGAAAAATAGTTGATATTGGCAATTATTGATAGTCTCTATTGAGGCTGGATCAATAGTGCCAAAAGATGATTGATTATACACCATTATAGTTATTTAGTAAGCAAAGAGGTGTAGATATTTTTCATAGAATGTCAATACTCATTGGTCAATATGTTTTTTTAACAACTGTTTTATTTCAACTAAAGTGTTTCTCATATCTGTGGAAAAGGGTCCTCTTAATCAATAGGTAAGGTACACGTATTAAACTTTGTGATCTAATTGACTTGGAAGCTGCACAGTGTCCAAAGCTTCAGACATTCATTCAGCATCTCTCTAAGTAGCAGAGCTAATGTGCTATTTTGTCGGCTATTGAGTGAATAGCTGAGATTGTACACTCCTTTGTCGGCAGACTGATATGTATCCTTTTACAAGAAAGGCATCTTGTATCTGGGTGAACAAGGAGGTGCCAAAGTGAACTCTTGTAATATTCTAGAATAGTACTCCTTTGGTTGCTCTGCTTGCATTTAGGTACAAGAACTCGTTGTGGGAGGAGCCAGATGGGGCTTAGGAATATATGTGTTTGCATACAGAATCATGTACTGATGACATCACACATAGAGAGGGATGAAGGGAGATGCCAAAGGAGGCTGGATAGTAAAATCTTCTAATTAGCATATGGAATCCCAGAGCCCAATGGGCACTTATCTGCAGAACCAACAGAAGATAAAGTAGTCCACCTGATGTCTGGCTTTTGACCTGAGTGATAGAACACATAGAAAGTATGCTTGCATATCTCTCTGATCAGTGCATATGTTCCAACTTTGTCTCCCTGAAAGAGACAAAAGTGTCACGATTGTGGGACTGCTCATATTGCCAATTGGACGTTAGCTTTGTGTAGTGGCAGTATTGTAACCAATGGAGTGTAAGCGAGGTGCGATTGTTGCTTATTCAAAACTTTATGCAATACCCAGTCTTGTCAACTTGAACAACAGTTGATGTTGGCAATTTAGGATAATCTTTACGGAGGCTAGATCAATTGTGTCAAAAAATGATTGATTATACATCAATGTATTTATTCAATAAGAAAAAATGTGTAGATATTTTTCATAGAATATCAATACTCTTTGCTCGATATGTTTTTCATTAACTGTTTCATTTCAACCAACGTGTTTCTTATATGCGTAAAAGAGGGTCCGCTTAATCATTAGGTAAGGTACACATATTAAACTTTGGGTGCTAATTGATTTAGAAGCTGCGCAGTGTCCGAAGATTCAGACATTTATTCAGCATCTCTCTAGGTTTTAGATCAAATGTACTATTGTGAGAAAGTGGCTCTGTATATACTGTTCCAAAATAGGTACAGGGTGTACAGAGTCCACAGTCCCCAGACGTTTGGCAGAGGCTAAAGTTAGAAATACCCTTAGTCTCTAAAGTGGTAGCTTGGTCGAGCAGTAAAGCAGTATCAGAGGACAGTGTAAAGCATTTGTTGTACACACTCAGTCAGCGAAATGATTTCACACACTCAATAACTGAACTCTAGGCCAATGGTTTGTACAAAAAATATATGTCTGTTTTGTTTTAGAACCAACAATAGGAATTAAAATATTCTTTCTCAGAATGAGATGCTTTATTTAAATACTTTTGCAATATGCAATTGGCTTTTGTAGAAAGTTATAAGTTGTTGCAATAGGCAACACAGTTTTAAACACAATAATGCATTGAGTTCAATGGAAATTTCAAGTTATTTGCAATAGATTACTTTCAGGATTACTTTAGAGATTCCAGGACTGGATCCTAGATTCAGTCCTGGGACAGTACTTAGAAACAAGTGATAAAAGTCGACTTAGTTACTACTAGGATTTTTAAGTAATATTTTGCTATTTTAAAAGTTGACACTTAGAAGAAATGTCATAGAAAACAGTCAATGATTCCCTATGGAAGAAAATTCAAGTTGCAGGTATAGTATGTTCTCGTTACTTTTGTATTCCAGTACTGGGTGCCTAGAATCAGTACTGGGACCTTTATCCAAAACAGGTAAGTACTTACGTTTTCAGAAGTTATACAATTTTTAAAGAATATTTAAAGTTTGCAGAAATTGACACTTTGAAGAAATTTCACAGAAAAACAGTCAATGATTCCCTATGGAAGAAAATTGGGTTACTGGTGAGTACAGTTGTAAGTATTTTTCAGAGTCAGTGCTGGGCACCAAGATCCAGAACTGGGAGCTCACCTAATAGCAGGTGAGTATTTTCGTTTTCGTTACTCGGCTGGTTTTTGGTGAATTTTTAAGTTTTGAAAACTCCACACTTTAAAGAAATTTTCAGAAGAAACCAGTCAATGTTACCCTATGGAGAAAATTGAGTTATCGGTTTAAAGGTAAGTACTCGACTGGCAGAGTTAAGATTCTCGGCATAGACTCAGGGGTCTCCCAGGGTCAGGTAGGTAGAGTTGTTTCACCCTCAGCGGCACAGGGGCAGCCGGGTGCAGAGAGAGTTAGGCCCAATGTTATCCTATGAGAGGTAGGGGGGCCTTGGTTGGTGGCTGCTGACTAGCAGGCTACGCGGCTGTGGGAGCTGGGCTCCTGGTCACTTGCTCAGGGAAATGGGGAAGTAGATAGGTGTAGAGGTTACACTGCCAGGGCCACTCGGGTGGCTGGGTGCAGGGTGCTTTTGAGCTCTCTGGCGCTCAATTGATTTCAATGGGAGAGCTCCGGTTTAGAAAAAGATTGCAAGCTCGGGGACGAAGATTCTTTAGGTGCCACCACCACTTCGAGAGGTAAGTTGGGTAGTTGGAGGATAGGTAGTACCCAGGAGTTGGGCACAGGGAGCCGCAGGGCGCCCGGTGCAGGGGTGCCTTTTGGTGTCTGGAAATCTTACCCTCTGTTGATCGCGTTGGGGGGGTACCTGGTTCTGAGGCTGCAGGTGTCGTCAGGAGCGTCGAGGGAAGTCCTTGGGTGCCGGACTCGGGTTCACAGTCGTCGTGGGGTCGTCCTCGTTGTCTTTGTTCACTCCGGCACAGGCCAGGCTTGGCGGGTGCAGAGTGTGTAGGGTTCGCGGTTCCGGGCTGATGCCAGGGATTAGAAGTAGATTTTGAGTGGAGCCAGACTCATGGGAGTCCCAGGGGCTTAGAGCCAAAAGGTAGCCAGGTCCTCCGGTGTTTGTGAGGTTGCTGGCCACAATAGATGCCGGGTTGGAGCAGGAGCAGGTCCGAGTGTCGCCAGGCCGGTAGGGCTGGGGCCAAAGCAGTTGGTGTCTTCCTCTTCTTAGCAGCTGCAGGGCAGGTCTTCTTTCTTCTTCCTCTTCTTTGTATTTCGGAATCTGGAATCTGGGGAAGGAAGGTTCAGGGTGCCCCTAAATACTAAATTTAGGGGCGTTACAGGTAGGGGAAGGGCAGGGACCAATGGGTCCCTGTCCTGGTGTGAGTACACCCCCTATTCTGCCACTCTCCTGTGGGAGGGGGGCAGCAGCCTAGTCCTGATTGGGTAGGGCCTCCCATCTTCAAGATGGTGAGCGCCCGGAGATGTGCTTCACCTCGCCTTCCCCACCTGAGGGGTGGGGTTGGCAAGCTGGCACATCCCCTGTCCTTATTTGGGGTTTCCGGCCAAGCTTCCCGCCAGAGTGGGGGTTGCAAGTGGCCTGGGGTAATTCACAGAGGCGGCATGCCTTTGAAGCTTCCCCCTGCCCATCCTGGGGGAGGAGATCTAGCACCTCGCCCAGGATGTGCATTGTTGCAGACCCAGGAGAGCAGGGGCTCTCCTACCCAGGGGTCCAGCAACATGCCTGCTGTGTGGCAGCCTAGGCAGCCTCAGAACAGACGTGGATTGTAGGTTAGGTTTCAGGGGGCCTCTCTAAGATGCCCTCTGTGGTGCTTGGTACATTTAATCCCATACTGGCCTCAGTGTGGGTTTAATGTGCTGAGCAGTTTGATACCAAACTTCTCAGTCTTCTGTGCTGCCATTATAGAGCTGTGGAGTTCGTGTTTGACAAGCTCCAAGCACTATGTACTCTAAAATGGAAGCACTGCACTTACAGGGCCCAGGAATGGGTACTGTAGTGGCACCGGGCTCCTGCCTCTGTGCCCACACCACTGGCATAGGGCACCCAGCTAGAGGGGTGGCTGATGTATGCCAGGGCAGTGAAGGTTGTGGACATGGCACACAGGGATGTGTGCCCTGTCGATTCTCTGTTTTGTCTTGTACCCAGACACTCAGCCTGCCAGGGCAGTGTGTGTGTGTTCGGGTACAGGGCCTCTAAGGGTGGCACAATGAGTGCTGCAGCCCTTAGAGGCCTTCCCTGGTCACAAGGCCCTGGGTACCTAGGGTACCACTTACCAGGGGCTGACACGTGGCCAGGGTTTGCCAATTTGGTTTTGAGATTTTTGTTTTGGGAAGGTACATAGGCCCTGGGCTCCTGATTGGCAGGAGTCCAGGGCACACTCAGTCAAAGTACATTCAGCAATTCAGCAAAAAGTGGGGGCATACCATTCAAGAAAGATGGCACTTTCACACAACTATTTTGTCGGCTATTGAGTGAATAGCTGAGATTGTACACTCCTTTGTCGGCAGACTGATATGTATCCATTTACAAGGAAGGCATCTCGTATCCGGGTGAACAAGAGGCGCGAAAGTTAACTCTTGTAATATTCTAGAATAGTACACCTTTGGTTGCTTTCTTGCATTTAGGTACAAGAACTAGTTTTGGGAGGAGCCTGCTTGGGCTTAGGAGGATATGTGGTTGCATACATAATCATGTACTGATGACATCCCACATAGAGAGGGATGAAGGGAGGTGCCAAAGGAGGCTGTATAGTGAAATCTGCTAATTAGCATACGGAATCCCAGAGCCCAACGGGCACTTACCTGCAGAAGCAACAGAAGATAGAGTAGTACATATGATGTCTGGCTTTTGACTCGAGTGATAGAAAACATAGAAAGTATGCTTGCATATCTCTCTGATCGGTGCACGTTTCAAATTTGTCTCCCTGTAACAGACAAAAGTGTCACCGTTGTGGGACTGCTCATATCGCCTAGCTGATGTTATCTTTGTGCAGTGGCAGTATCATAGCCAATGAGGTCTATCCGAGGCGTGATTATTGCTTATTGAAAACTTTACCCAATACCCCGCCATGTCAACTTGAAAAATAGTTGATATTGGCAATTTTTGATAGTCTCCATTGAGGCTGTATCAATAGTGCCAAAAGAAGATTGATTATACATCGTTATAGTTATTTAGTAAGCAAAAAGGTGTAGATATTTTTCATAGAATGTCAATACTCATTGGTCAATATGTTTTTTTAACAACTGTTTTATTTCAACTAAAGTGTTTCTCATATCTGTGGAAAAGGGTCCTCTTAATCAATAGGTAAGGTACACGTATTAAACTTTGTGATCTAATTGTCTTGGAAGCTGCGCAGTGTCCAAAGCTTCAGACATTCATTCAGCATCTCTCTAAGTAGCAGAGCTAATGTGCTATTTTGTCAGCTATTGAGTGAATAGCTGAAATTGTACACTCCTTTGTCGGCAGACTGATATGTATCCTTTTACAAGAAAGGCATCTTGTATCTGGGTGAACAAGGAGGTGCCAAAGTGAACTCTTGTAATATTCTAGAATAGTACTCCTTTGGTTGCTCTGCTTGCATTTAGGTACAAGAACTCGTTTTGGGAGGAGCCAGATGGGGCTTAGGAATATATGTGTTTGCATACAGAATCATGTACTGATGACATCACACATAGAGAGGGATGAAGGGAGGTGCCAAAGGAGGCTGGATAGTGAAATCTTCTAATTAGCATATGGAATCCCAGAGCCCAATGGGCACTTATCTGCAGAACCAACAGAAGATAAAGTAGTCCACCTGATGTCTGGCTTTTGACCTGAGTGATAGAAAACATAGAAAGTATGCTTGCATATCTCTCTGATCAGTGCATATGTTCCAACTTTGTCTCCCTGTAAGAGACAAAAGTGTCACGATTGTGGGACTGCTCATAATGCCAATTGGACGTTATCTTTGTGTAGTGGCAGTATTGTAACCAATGAGGTGTATGCGAGGTGCGATTGTTGCTTATTCAAAACTTTATGCAATACCCAGTCTTGTCAACTTGAACAACAGTTGATGTTGGCAATTTAGGATAATCTTTGCGGAGGCTAGATCAATTGTGTCAAAAAATGATTGATTATACATCAATGTATTTATTCAATAAGAAAAAATGTGTAGATATTTTTCATAGAATATCAATACTCTTTGCTCGATATGTTTTTCATTAACTGTTTCATTTCAACCAACGTGTTTCTTATATGCGTAAAAGAGGGTCCGCTTAATCATTAGGTAAGGTACACATATTAAACTTTGGGTGCTAATTGATTTAGAAGCTGCGCAGTGTCTGAATATTCAGACATTTATTCAGCATCTCTCTAGGTTTTAGATCAAATGTACTATTGTGAGAAAGTGGCTCTGTATATACTGTTCCAAAATAGGTACAGGGTGTACAGAGTCCACAGTCCCCAGAGGTTTGGCAGAGGCTAAAGTTAGAAATAACCTCAGTCTCTAAAGTGGTAGCTTGGTCGAGCAGTAAGGCAGTATCAGAGGACAGTGTAAAGCATTTGTTGTACACATTCAGTCAGCGAAATGATTTCACACACTCAATAACTGAACTCTAGGCCAATGGTTTGTACAAAAAATATATGTCTGTTTTGTTTTAGAACCAACAATAGGAATTAAAATATACTTTCTCAGAATGAGATGCTTTATTTAAATACTTTTGCAATATGCAATTGGCTTTTGTAGAAAGTTATAAGTTGTTGCAATAGGCAACACAGTTTTAAACACAATAATGCATTGAGTTCAATGGAAATTTCAAGTTATTTGCAATAGATTACTTTCAGGATTACTTCAGAGATTCCAGGACTGGACCCTAGATTCAGTCCTGGGACAGTACTTAGAAACAAGTGATAAAAGTCGACTTAGTTACTACTACAATTTTTAAGTAATATTTTGCTATTTTAAAAGTTGACACTTAAAAGAAATGTCATAGAAAACAGTCAATGATTCAGTATGGAAGAAAATTCAAGTTGCAGGTATAGTATGTTCTCGTTACTTTTGTAATCCAGTACTGGGTGCCTAGACTCAGTACTGGGACCTTTATCCAAAACAGGTAAGTAATTACGTTTTCAGAAGTTATACGATTTTTAAAGAATATTTAAAGTTTGCAGAAATTGACACTGAAGAAATTTCTCAGAAAAACAGTCAATGATTCCCTATGGAAGAAAATTGGGTTACTGGTAAGTACAGTTGTAAGTATTTTTCAGAGTCAGTGCTGGGCACCAAGATCCAGCACTGGGAGCTCACCTAATAGCAGGTGAGTATTTTCGTTTTCGTTACTCGGCTGATTTTTGGTGAATATTTTAAGTTTTGAAAACTCCACACTTTGAAGAAATTTTCAAAAGAAACCAGTCAATGTTACCCTAAGGAGAAAATTGAGTTATCGGTTTAAAGGTAAGTACTCGACTGGCAGAGTTAAGGTTCTGGGCATAGACTCAGGGGTCTCCCAGGGTCAGGTAGGTAGAGTTGTTTCACCCTCAGCGGCACAGGGGCAGCCGGGTGCAGAGAGAGTTAGGCCCAATGTTATCCTATGAGAGGTAGGGGGGCCTTGGTTGGTGGCTGCTGACTAGCAGGCTACGCGGCTGTGGGAGCTGGGCTCCTGGTCACTTGCTCAGGGAAATGGGGAAGTAGATAGGTGTAGAGGTTACACTGCCAGGGCCACTCGGGCGGCTGGGTGCAGGGTGCTTTTGAGCTCTCTGGCGCTCAATTGATTTCAATGGGAGAGCTCCGGTTTAGAAAAAGATTGCAAGCTCGGGGACGAAGATTCTTTAGGTGCCACCACCACTTCGAGAGGTAAGTTGGGTAGTTGGAGGATAGGTAGTACCCAGGAGTTGGGCACAGGGAGCCGCAGGGCGCCGGGTGCAGGGGTGCCTTTTGGTGTCGGGAAATCTTACCCTCTGTTGATCGCGTTGGGGGGGTACCTGGTTCTGAGGCTGCAGGTGTCGTCAGGAGCGTCGAGGGAAGTCCTTGGGTGCCGGACTCGGGTTCACAGTCGTCGTGGGGTCGTCCTCGTGGTCTTTGTTCACTCCGGCACAGGCCAGGCTTGGCGGGTGCAGAGTGTGTAGTGTTCGTGGTTCCGGGCTGATGCCAGGGATTAGAAGTATATTTTGAGTAGAGCCAGACTCATGGGAGTCCCAGGGGCTTAGAGCCAAAAGGTAGCCAGGTCCTCCGGTGTTTGTGAGGTTGCTGGCCACAATAGATGCCGGGTTGGAGCAGGAGCAGGTCTGAGTGTCGCCAGGCCGGTAGGGCTGGGGCCAAAGCAGTTGGTGTCTTCCTCTTCTTAGCAGCTGCAGGGCAGGTCTTCTTTCTTCTTCCTCTTCTTTGTATTTCGGAATCTGGAATCTGGGGAAGGAAGGTTCAGGGTGCCCCTAAATACTAAATTTAGGGGCGTTACAAGTAGGGGAAGGGCAGGGACCAATGGGTCCCTGTCCTGGTGTGAGTACACCCCCTATTCTGCCACTCTCCTGTGGGAGGGGGGCAGCAGCCTAGTCCTGATTGGGTAGGGCCTCCCATCTTCAAGATGGTGAGCGCCCGGAGATGTGCTTCACCTCGCCTTCCCCACCTGAGGGGGGGGGGGGTTGGCAAGCTGGCACATCCCCTGTCCTTATTTGGGGTTTCCGGCCAAGCTTCCCACCAGAGTGGGGGTTGCAAGTGGCCTGGGGTAGCTCACAGAGGCGGCATGCCTTTGAAGCTTCCCCCTGCCCATCCTGGGGGACGAGATCTAGCACCTCGCCCAGGATGTGCATTGTTGCAGACCCAGGAGAGCAGGGGCTCTCCTACCCAGGGGTCCAGCAACATGCCTGCTGTGTGGCAGCCTAGGCAGCCTCAGAACAGACGTGGATTGTAGGTTAGGTTTCAGGGGGCCTCTCTAAGATGCCCTCTGTGGTGCTTGGTACATTAAATCCCTTACTGGCATCAGTGTGGGTTTAATGTGCTGAGCAGTTTGATACCAAACTTCTCAGTCTTCTGTGCTGCCATTATAGTGCTGTGGAGTTTGTGTTTGACAAGCTCCCAGCACCATGTACTCTTAAATGGAAGCACTGCACTTACAGGGCCCAGGAATGGATCTGGGTACTGTAGTGGCACCGGGCTCCTGCCTCTGTGCCCACACCACTGGCATAGGGCACCCAGCTAGAGGGGTGGCTGATGTATGCCAGGGCAGTGAAGGTTGTGGACATGGCACACAGGGATGTGTGTCCTGTTGATTCTCTGTTTTGTCTTGTACCCAGACACTCAGCCTGCCAGGGCAGTGTGTGTGTGTGTTAGGGTACAGGGCTTCTAAGAGTGGCACAATGAGTGCTGCAGCCCTTAGAGGCCTTCCCTGGTCACAAGGCCCTGCGTACCTAGGGTACCACTTACCAGGGGCTGACATGTGGCCACGGTTTGCCAATTTGTTTTAGAGATTTTTGTTTTGGGAAGGAACATAGGCCCTGGGCTCCTGATTGGCAGGAGTCCAGGGCACACTCAGTCAAAGTACATTCAGCAATTCAGCAAAAAGTGGGGGCATACCATTCAAGAAAGATGGCACTTTCACACAACTATTTTGTCGGCTATTGAGTGAATAGCTGAGATTGTACACTCCTTTGTCCGCAGACTGATATGTGTCCATTTACAAGGAAGTCATCTCGTATCCGGGTGAACAAGAGGCGCCAAAGTTAACTCTTGTAATATTCTAGAATAGTACACCTTTGGTTGCTTTCTTGCATTTAGGTACAAGAACTAGTTTTGGGAGGAGCCTGCTGGGGCTTAGGAGGATATGTGGTTGCATACATAATCATGTACTGATGACATCCCAGATAGAGAGGGATGAAGGGAGGTGCCAAAGGAGGCTGTATAGTGAAATCTGCTAATTAGCATACGGAATCCCAGAGCCCAACGGGCACTTACCTGCAGAAGCAACAGAAGATAGAGTAGTACATATGATGTCTGGCTTTTGACCCGAGTGATAGAAAACATAGAAAGTATGCTTGCATATCTCTCTGATCGGTGCACGTTTCAAATTTGTCTCCCTGTAACAGACAAAAGTGTCACCGTTGTGGGACTGCTCATATCGCCAAGCTGATGTTATCTTTGTGCAGTGGCAGTATTGTAGCCAATGAGGTCTATCCGAGGCGCGATTATTGCTTATTGAAAACTTTACCCAATACCCCGCCATGTCAACTTGAAAAATAGTTGATATTGGCAATTTTTGGTAGTCTCTATGGAGGCTGGATCAATTGTGTCAAAAGAAGATTGATTACACATCATTATAGTTATTTAGGGCCATATGTAGGTAAATTACATTTACCGATTCTTAAATACCGAATTTTACTGATTCGGTATTTATGAATCGGTAAATGTAATGTAGGTAAAAAAATACCGATTCGGTAAGTGTCGGTATTTTAGAATCGGTATTTACCGATTCGGTAATGGCAACTGGCTTCCCATTCATTCCTATCGGCCTGGAGGCCCATAGGAATGAATGGGAAGCCAGTTGCCATTACCGAATCGGTAAATACCGAATCGGTAATGGGGGAGGCAGTATCATGGGTGGCAGGGTGTCACATTGACACCCTGTTGCACCCCTGAATCGTCCATGTGTGCACATGTGGCGCACATACATGCCCTAAGGGCATGTATGACTGCCACATTTCACACTTCAAAGTGCACAAAAATGCATTTTTACACCTATTCGTCATTTACCACCAACTTTTAGTTGGTGGTAAATAACGAATCCCCACACCCACGACACACTCCCCCTACATCTCATTTCTGGATTCGGTATTTACCGAATCGGTAAAATTACCGATTCGGTAATTTTACCGATTCGGTAAATTACCGAATCCAGAAATGATCCCCCTACATAGCAAAAGCCTAAATACCGGTCGGTAACGGTATATTTACCGAAAATCGGCCGTTACTGACCGGTATTGGGCTTCCTACATATGGCCCCAAGTTAGCAAAAAGGTGTAGATATTTTTCATAGAATGTCAATACTCATTGGTCAATATGTTTTTTTAACAACTGATTTATTTCAACTAAAGTGTTTCTCATATCTGAGGAAAAGGGTCCTCTTAATCAATAGGTAAGGTACACGTATTAAACTTTGTGTTTGAATTGTCTTGGAAGCTGCACAGTGTCCAAAGCTTCAGACATTCATTCAGCATCTCTCTAAGTAGCAGAGCTAATGTGCTATTTTGTCGGCTATTGAGTGAATAGCTGAGATTGTACACTCCTTTGTCGGCAGACTGATATGTATCCTTTTACAAGAAAGGCATCTTGTATCTGGGTGAACAAAGAGATGCCAAAGTGAACTCTTGTAATATTCTAGAATAGTACTCCTTTGGTTGCTCTGCTTGCATTTAGGTACAAGAACTCGTTTTGGGAGGAGCCAGATGGGGCTTAGGAGTATATGTGTTTGCATACAGAATAATGTACTGGTGACATCACACATAGAGAGGGATGAAGGGAGGTGCCAAAGGAGGCTGTATAGTGAAATCTGCTAATTAGCATATGGAATCCCAGAGCCCAATGGGCACTTATCTGCAGAACCAACAGAAGATAAAGTAGTCCACCTGATGTCTGGCTTTTGACCTGAGTGATAGAAAACATAGAAAGTATGCTTGCATATCTCTCTGATCAGTGCATATGTTCCAACTTTGTCTCCCTGTAAGAGACAAAAGTGTCACGATTGTGGGACTGCTCATATTGCCAATTGGACGTTATCTTTGTGTAGTGGCAGTATTGTAACCAATGAGATGTATGCGAGGTGCAATTGTTGCTTATTCAAAATTTTACGCAATACCCAATCTTGTCAACTTGAACAACAGTTGATATTGGCAATTTAGAATAATCTTTACGGAAGCTAGATCAATTGTGTCAAAAAATGATTGATTATACATCAATGTATTTATTCAATAAGTAAAAAGGTGTAGATATTTTTCATAGAATATAAATACTCTTTGCTCGATATGTTTTTCATTAACTGTTTCATTTCAACCAACGTGTTTCTTATATGCGTAAAAGAGGGTCCGCTTAATCATTAGGTAAGGTACACATATTAAACTTTGGGTGCTAATTGATTTAGAAGCTGTGCAGTGTCCGAAGATTCAGACATTTATTCAGCATCTCTCTAGGTTTTAGATCAAATGTACTATTGTGAGAAAGTGGCTCTGTATATACTGTTCCAAAATAGGTACAGGGTGTACAGAGTCCACAGTCCCCAGAGGTTTAGCAGAGGCTAAAGTTAGATATAACCTTAGTCTCTAAAGTGGCAGCTTGGTCGAGCAGTAAGGCAGTATCAGATTTGTTGTACACACTCAGTCAGCAAAATGATTTCACACACTCAATAACTGAACTCTAGGCCAATGGTTTCTATAAAAAATATATGTCTGTTTTATTTTAGAACCAAAAATAGGAATTAAAATATACTTTATCAGAATGAGATGCTTTATTTAAATACTTTTGCAATATGCAATTGGCTTTTGTAGAAAGTTATAAGTTGTTACAAAAGGCAACACAGTTTTAAACACAATAATGCATTGAGTTCAATGGAAATTTAAAGTTATTTGCAATAGATTACTTTCAGGATTACTTTAGAGATTCCAGGACTGGTTCCTAGATTCAGTCCTGGGACAGTACTTAGAAACAAGTGTTAAAAGTCGACTTAGTTTCTACTAGGATTTTTAAGTAATATTTTGCTATTTTAAAAGTTGACACTCAGAAGAAATTTCATACAAAACAGTCAATGATCCCCTATGGAAGAAAATTGGGTTACTGGTAAGTACAGTTGTAAGTATTTGTCAGAGTCAGTGCTGGGCACCAAGATCCAGCACTGGGAGCTCACCTAATAGCAGGTGAGTATTTTCGTTTTCGTTACTCGGCTGATTTTTGGTGAATATTTTAAGTTTTGAAAACTCCACACTTTGAAGAAATTTTCAGAAGAAACCAGTCAATGTTACCCTATGGAGAAAATTGAGTTATCGGTTTAAAGGTAAGTACTCGACTGGCAGAGTTAAGGTTCTGGGCATAGACTCATGCGTCTCCCAGGGTCAGGTAGGTAGAGTTGTTTCACCCTCAGCGGCACAGGGGCAGCCGGGTGCAGAGAGAGTTAGGCTCAATGTTATCCTATGAGAGGTAGGGGGGCCTTGGTTGGTGGCTGCTGACTAGCAGGCTACGCGGCTGTGGGAGCTGGGCTCCTGGTCACTTGCTCAGGGAAATGGGGAAGTAGATAGGTGTAGAGGTTACACTGCCAGGGCCACTCGGGTGGCTGGGTGCAGGGTGCTTTTGAGCTCTTGGGCGCTCAATTGATTTCAATGGGAGAGCTCCGGTTTAGAAAAAGATTGCAAGCTCGGGGACGAAGATTCTTTAGGTGCCACCACCACTTCGAGAGGTAAGTTGGGTAGTTGGAGGATAGGTAGGTACCCAGGAGTTGGGCACAGGGAGCCGCAGGGCGCCGGGTGCAGGGGTGCCTTTTGGTGTCGGCAAATCTTACCCTCTGTTGATCGCGTTGGGGGGGTACCTGGTTCTGAGGCTGCAGGCGTCATCAGGAGCGTCAAGGGAAGTCCTTTGGTGCCGGACTCGGGTTCACAGTCGTCGTGGGGTCGTCCTCGTGGTCTTTGTTCACTCCGGCACAGGCCAGGCTTGGCGGGTGCAGAGTGTGTAGGGTTCGCGGTTCCGGGCTGATGCCAGGGATTAGAAGTAGATTTTGAGTAGAGCCTCTACTCATGGGAGTCCCAGGGGCTTAGGGGCATATCAACAATAACCGGCGATAATTATCGCTGAGCGCACTTAGCGCTACGATAATAATCGCCGGCTGGCGCCGATTTTTATCGCTGAGATAGCGTGCTATTAGCAACGCTTATCTCATCAGCGGTAAAAATCCTAGCGCTAACTGGCTAACGTGAGATTATCGCTGGAAACCCAGCGATAATGTCACGTTAGCTAGTTGATAGGGACTCACAAACTTAGCCATGATATCCACCTTCCATAGGATATCATGGCTAAGTCAGTCCTGAAGCAGGCGTAAGGAACGTAGCGATAACAGGAGTTATCGCTACTTTTCCTGATGCTATGCTTCATAGCGTTAGGCTTGCTGATAGGAGAAATGTTGCTTAGCGACATTTCTCCTGTCATGCCAGGTCAGGAACGCCCACTTTGCATCTCATTAGAGATGCAAAGCTGGGCGTTACGAATCCTGACGCTAAAGCAAGGTTTCACGCGTTAGCGTGACCTTGCTAATTAGGCGATAAAATTATCGCTGCTTTTCGGCCGAAAACGGCCGCAAAAGCGGCGATAATTTTTATCGCCTGCTTGTTGATATGCCCCTTAGAGCCAAAAGGTAGCCAGGTCCTCCGGGGTTTGTGAGGTTGCTGCCCACAATAGATGACGGGTTGGAGCAGGAGCAGGTTCGAGTGTCGCCAGGCCGGTAGGGCTGGGGCTAAAGCAGTTGGTGTCTTCCTCTTCTTAGCAGCTGCAGGGCAGGTCTTCTTTCTTCTTCCTCTTCTTTGGATTTCGGAATCTGGAATCTGGGGAAGGAAGGTTCAGGGTGCCCCTAAATTCTAAATTTAGAGGCGTTACAGGTAGAAGAAGGGCAGGGACCAATGGGTCCCTGTCCTGGGGTGAGTACACCCCCTATTCTGCCACTCTCCTGTGGGAGGGGGGCAGCAGCCTAGTCCTGATTGGGTAGGGCCTCCCATCTTCAAGATGGCGAGCGCCCGGAGATGTGCTTCACCTCGCCTTCCCCACCTGAGGGGTGGGGTTGGCAGGCTGGCACATCCCCTGTCCTTATTTGGGGTTTCCGGCCAAGCTTCCCGCCAGAGTGGGGGTTGCAAGTGGCCTGGGGAAGCTCACAGAGGTGGCATGCCTTTGAAGCTTCCCCCTGCCCATCCTGGGGGAGGAGATCTAGCATCTCACCCAGGATGTGCATTATTGCAGACCCAGGAGAGCAGGGGCTCTCCTACCCAGGGGTCCAGCAACATGTCTGCTGTGTGGCAGCCTAGGCAGCCTCAGAACAGACGTGGATTGTAGGTTAGGTTTCAGGGGGCCTCTCTAAGATGCCCTCTGTGGTGCTTGGTACATTAAATCCCATACTGGCATCAGTGTGGGTTTAATGTGCTGAGCAGTTTGATACCAAACTTCTCAGTCTTCTGTGCTGCCATTATAGTGCTGTGGAGTTCGTGTTTGACAAGCTCCCAGCACCATGTACTCTTAAATGGCACCACTGCACTTACAGGGCCCAGGAATGGACCTGGGTACTGTAGGGGCACAGGGCTCCTACCTCTGTGCCCACACCACTGGCATAGGGCACCCAGCTAGAGTGGTGGCTGGTGTATGGCAGGGCAATGAAGGTTGTGGGCATGGCACACAGGGATGTGTGTTATGTCGACTCTCTGTTTTGTCTTGTACCCAGACACTCAGCCTGCCAGGGCAGTGTGTGTGTGTGTGTTAGGGTACAGGGCCTCTAAGGGTGGCACAATGAGTGCTGCAGCCCTTAGAGGCCTTCCCTGGTCTCAAGGCCCTGGGTACTTAAGGTACCACTTACCAGGGGCTGACATGTGGCCAGGGTTTGCCAATTTGGTTTTGAGATTTTTGTTTTGGGAAGGAACATAGGCCCTGGGCTCCTGATTGGCAGGAGTCCAGGGCACACTCAGTCAAAGTACATTCAGCAATTCAGCAAAAAGTGGGGGCATACCATTCAAGAAAGATGGCACTTTCGCACAACTATTTTGTCGGCAATTGAGTGAATAGCTGAGATTGTACACTCGTTTGTCGGCAGACTGATATGTATCCATTTACAAGGAAGGCATCTCGTATCCGGATGAACAAGAGGCGCCAAAGTTAACTCTTGTAATATTCTAGAATAGTACACCTTTGGTTGCTTTCTTGCATTTAGGTACAAGAACTAGTTTTGGGAGGAGCCTGCTTGGGCTTAGGAGGATATGTGGTTGCATACATATTCATCTACTGATGACATCCCACATAGAGAGGGATGAAGGGAGGTGCCAAAGGAGGCTGTATAGTGAAATCTGCTAATTAGCATACGGAATCCCAGAGCCCAACGGGCACTTACCTGCAGAAGCAACAGAAGATCGAGTAGTACATATGATGTCTGGCTTTTGACTCGAGTGATAGAAAACATAGAAAGTATGCTTGCATATCTCTCTGATCGGTGCACGTTTCAAATTTGTCTCCCTGTAACAGACAAAAGTGTCACCGTTGTGGGACTGCTCATATCGCCTAGCTGATGTTATCTTTGTGCAGTGGCAGTATCGTAGCCAATGAGGTCTATCTGAGGCGCGATTATTGCTTATTGAAAACTTTACCCAATACCCTGCCATGTCAACTTGAAAAATAGTTGATATTGGCAATTTTTGATAGTCTCTATGGAGGCTGGATCAATTGTGTCAAAAGAAGATTGATTATACATCATTACAGTTATTTAGTAAGCAGAGAGGTGTAGATATTTTTCATAGAATGTCAATACTCATTGGTCAATATGTTTTTTTAACAACTTTTTATTTCAACTAAAGTGTTTCTCATATCTGTGGAAAAGGGTTCTCTTAATCAATAGGTAAGGTACACGTATTAAACTTTGTAATCTAATTGTCTTGGAAGCTGCACAGTGTCCAAAGCTTCAGACATTCATTCAGCATCTCTCTAAGTAGCAGAGCTAATGTGCTATTTTTTCGGCTATTGAGTGAATAGCTGAGATTGTACACTCCTTTGTCGGCAGACTGATATGTATCCTTTTACAAGAAAGGCATCTTGTATCTGGGTGAACAAGGAGGTGCCAAAGTGAACTCTTGTAATATTCTAGAATAGTACTCCTTTGGTTGCTCTGCTTGCATTTAGGTACAAGAACTCGTTTTGGGAGGAGCCAGATGGGGCTTAGGAGTATATGTGTTTGCATACAGAACCATGTACTGATGACATCACACATAGAGAGGGATGAAGGGAGGTGCCAAAGGAGGCTGTATAGTGAAATCTGCTAATTAGCATATGGAATCCCAGAGCCCAATGGGCACTTATCTGCAGAACCAACAGAAGATAAAGTAGTCCACCTGATGTCTGGCTTTTGACCTGAGTGATAGAAAACATAGAAAGTATGCTTGCATATCTCTCTGATCAGTGCATATGTTCCAATTTTGTCTCCCTGTAAGAGACAAAAGTGTCACGAGTGTGGGACTGCTCATATTGCCAATTGGACGTTATCTTTGTGTAGTGACAGTATTGTAACCAATGAGGTGTAGCCGAGGTGCGATTGTTGTTTATTCAAAACTTTACGCAATACCCAGTCTTGTCAACTTGAACAACAGTTGATATTGGCAATTTAGGATAATCTTTACGGAGGCTAGATCAATTGCGTAAAAAAATGATTGATTATACATCAATGTATTTATTCAATAAGTAAAAAGGTGTAGATATTTTTCATAAAATATCAATACTCTTTGCTCGATATGTTTTTCATGAACTGTTTCATTTCAACCAACGTGTTTCTTATATGCGTAAAAGAGGGTCCGCTTAATCATTAGGTAAGGTAGACATATTAAACTTTGGGTGCTAATTGATTTAGAAGCTGCGCAGTGTCCGAAGATTCAGACATTTATTCAGCATCTCTCTAGGTTTTAGATCAAATGTACTATTGTGAGAAAGTGGCTCTGTATATACTGTTCCAAAATAGGTACAGGGTGTACAGAGTCCACAGTCCCCAGAGGTTTGGCAGAGGCTAAAGTTAGATATAACCTTAGTCTCTAAAGTGGTAGCTATGTCGAGCAGTATGGCAGTATCAGAGGACAGTGTAAAGCATTTGTTGTACACACTCAGTCAGCAAAATGATTTCACACACTCAATAACTGAACTCTAGGCCAATGGTTTGTATAAAAAATATATGTCTGTTTTATTTTAGAACCAAAAATAGGAATTAAAATATACTTTATCAGAATGAGATGCTTTATTTAAATACTTTTGCAATATGCAATTGGCTTTTGTAGAAAGTTATAATTTGTTGCAATAGGCAACACAGTTTTAAACACAATAATGCATTGAGTTCAATGGAAATTTCAAGTTATTTGCAATAGATTACTTTCAGGATTACTTTAGAGATTCCAGGACTGGATCCTAGATTCAGTCCTGGGACAGTACTTAGAAACAAGTGATAAAAGTCGACTTAGTTACTACTAGGATTTTTAAGTAATATTTTGCTATTTTAAAAGTTGACACTTAAAAGAAATTTCATAGAAAACAGTCAATGATTCCCTATGAAAGAAAATTCAAGTTGCAGGTATAGTATGTTCTCGTTACTCTTGTAATCCAGTACTGGGACCTTTATCCAAAACAGGTAAGTAATTACGTTTTCAGAAGTTATACGATTTTTAAAGAATATATTTAAAGTTTGCAGAAATTGACACTTTGAAGAAATTTCACAGAAAAACAGTCAATGATTCCCTATGGAAGAAAATTGGGTTACTGGTAAGTACAGTTGTAAGTACTTGTCAGAGTCAGTGCTGGGCACCAAGATCCAGCACTGGGAGCTCACCTAATAGCAGGTGAGTATTTTCGTTTTCGTTACTCGGCTGATTTTTGGTGAATATTTTAAGTTTTGTAAACTCCACACTTTGAAGAAATTTTCAGAAGAAACAGTCAATGTTACCCTATGGAGAAAATTGAGTTATCGGTTTAAAGGTAAGTACTCGACTGGCAGAGTTAAGGTTCTGGGCATAGACTCAGGGGTCTCCCAGGGTCAGGTAGGTAGAGTTGTTTCACCCTCAGCGGCACAGGGGCAGCCGGGTGCAGAGAGAGTTAGGCCCAATTGTAGTAGAGTAGGGTATGCTATCCTATGGTCACCCCAAATTTTTGCTTTTTGCTTCACTGGTTTTTGACATATTGAGGATGTGGGCCTGCTCATCAGACCCCCAGCCTGCTGTTCTCTCTACTAAATTGACACTATGCACTCCAGGTGCATAACCAATTGGAATTGGATCACCCTGTGAGCCCCTGTACCAGTGTACACTAGGTACCCACGGCATTGGTGTATCTAAGGCCTACCAGGGGCTGAAGCATGTATTGTGCCACCCCTGGCCTGGCCTAGCAATTTGACACAACTGGCTGATCACTCAGCTGGGGTAAGTTGGTGTAACCACCTCTTACTTAGGTGTAGTATACCTATACCTAACCTTAAATGGGACACATGTTAACCTATAAGTCACTCCTATGGCAGGCCTTAACAATCCTGAAGGCAGAGTGCTTGGTTCCATGTGAGATGGTGCTCTGGCATGAGCTGAGCCTGTCTGCAGTGGTCAGAACAACTTCCTTCTACCGTTTCCAGATATCGCCATACCATATACTCTTAAGCGCATTATGAACCTCGCGGTTAAATGCTATCTTTGGTTTGGCTTTATCAAAACATGTCGAGTAAGGTGTCATACGAATTGGAATACTAACCCCTCGCCAATTCTGGCGACGGGGTTAGCATTCCACCCTTCTAGAGGGACACGACATGTACAGTACCTGAAACCCGGGTAAAATCAGACATAGCCTCAGCTCCACAAAATGGACGCTGCCACCACCGACACAAGTCTGCCCTCCTGCTGCTGGGAGTCCTTCCAGCTTGGGAGACGTGGACAAAGGGTTTCCTGCCAGGGGAGGTGCGATCACCACCCCAGACAGGATTTTGTGTATTGGTCAGGTAGGGCTGAATAGAATCAGACATGCCTGAGGCTCACAAGGAGCCTCGGTGCATATGCCAGTTCAAACCGGTCTTGGGGCACACCAGCCCCAGACCTGGGGTGAGCTGGACAAAGGATTGGGGGTGTAACCACCCCCCTTCCTGGTCCCACCCTTAGGGAGGGACCTAGCAGGTAGTCCGGCCCCTAGAATCCGTTTAAAGGTAGGAGCTGTGTCCTAAGACTTCAGACATCCTGGAATCAACTTACTACAAAGAAGAAGATGGGAACTTCGACGCTCTGCTGCACAGAGGACAGAAGGAAATCTCCCCTATGGTCAGGGAGTGACCATCTTGCTAACGCAAGCACCAACCAGCTACTCGACGTCTGCTTTGCCGCCGCCTCCTGCCGGAGCCCGAGCCCAGAGCCCAACAAGAACTGGACCTCCAAACCTCTCACAGCCCGATCCACAGTCCCTGCAAAGAAGGAACCCGTGGAGGCACCGAGACACGTGGAGCCAGCCATCTTGAAAGACCCACGACAAGCTGCAAGCGCAACAACAGAGGCTCCCTCCAAGTTGTGCTTTGGGACCTGAGAAGCCCAACATCCGAGCAGCATCTGCACCAAAGGTGAGCCCTCCAGCATCTCCACAATCTGCGTGGGGCCCCTCTGCACTTTGCAACTCGACGCGCCTAACCGGACCCTGGCCCGTTGGCTAGTGGCCATCTTGGCGACCTAACTTGAAAACTACGACACTGGTCTGATTGCTCCAGACTGGCCCCTGCTGCCCTCCAAAGGAGCAGCCCCTCTGACCTTGCTGGTCAGAACCATCAGCTTTCTTCATTTCCTACAACTCCTGCCTTTGCCAAGGCTTGTTTGCTTCCTTTGAGTCGCCAACACCGCCGACAGCGAGAGCCTGCGTGGGACAGCTCGTGAACCGACTCCTGGACGTTGTCGACCTTCAGGGACCACGTGGCTGCGGAGACAAGCTACACCTCTTCACCTGTTTGCACCCGACATCGCCTGGTACCTACCTGGTGCCACGCCGGTCACTGGCTAGTGACTGTGAACACTGTCCCCTCTGCTTTCAGGTCTTCTACAACTCCGATCCGCCCTTGGATCCACCGCATCTCTTCTGGACCGACCGCCTGCAGCATCTTTGTCACCAGGCTCCATTGAACAGATAGACGAAACCCAACGCACTTCGAGACCTATGCACCCGCTTCCTGTGGGTGAGGTAAAGTTGGCACTCCGGTGCCCAAGTGTAGAGAAACATCTCTAGTGTCTGTGTTTTAAGTCTTAAGTTCGTAGTCCATCCAGAAGACCCTTCTAGCAGTAACTTTTGAACTTTTACGCACCCATTGAAAACCTATGGGAGCCCGCATGTAACTTTCCTCACTGCACACGCGACCCGTGGACCTCCTGGTCACTAACTGATGTTAGCTCCTTGTAGGCCCAGCGATTCTAGAGGCCCTAGGCCTTTTCCCTTTCCTAGTCGTGGTACTTATACCACTATTTTAGTATATGGTTTGAGTGGCCACCAGGGCCTATCCATATAAAGTGCAACTTCTGTATATTGTAATACTTTCTTGTTTAACGATTTGTGCTCCTGTGCTCATAAAGAGTCTAGGGGATACGTTGAGTAATAAATACATATATATTTTGAATATATATCTGTGTGGTGTCCTTTCATTGGTATAAAGGGGGGTTACATATGATAAAACAGCCTTAACACGCTTTAACAAGTTTAGCCTCAAAGACTGCTTAGCCTACGCTACCACTAGGGCAGCTAGTCCGAAAAGGTTGACTTACAACCACACCATAAGGGTTGCTTGGCATGGTACAAGGTGGTCACTTTAACTAGTGAACATCATATACCAGGCCAACTTCTCACATTGGTGAGCAGCGGTTGGATTTGAGCTTGCTGTGTTTTACCGTTGTAATCTCTTTGTTACCAATTGAAAGATCATACAGGTACCTTTAGGTACATATAAAACAAGATTAGATATACTTAAGTTCTACTGAACTTAGTTGTTGTAGAGCAAAGGGAGTAGCACACCCTGACTACAACTACTAGATAGGTTTAGTAGGAAAACCCAAGTGTAGGTAGTTGCAACACATCCACCCACACTTAAGAGCAATGGCTGGGGCAGAGGGGTCCAATGTACCCATCTCTGTCGAGAGTGACCCCCAGAGGGCACCAACCATCGTTGCTACCCTAAACCAAAATGAGCTCAGGCAGTTGGCAAATATCAGGGGCCTTAAACAGCCCAGGAACCCTACCTCGGCTGAACTCAGAGAACTCTTACAAGCTGATGAAGATCAGAGCGCTCTCAAGAAAGCCTCCCAGTTAGACCCCTTAGGGACAGGAACAGGAGGCCATCCTTCTGAAGATGCCACTGAAGTACCCCTTTCTAACAGTCAAACCTTAGTTGAGAATCTGACTACAGATGATGAGAATAAGCATAGGGACAGGGATGACAAAGGGGGTGAGTCTGACAGTAGTAGTAGTTCAGATGGGAGAGATAGCCCAGTGCCAGGTGCTATACCTGGCTCAGCTAACTTAAGGCTACTTGGGACTGACAATGGGTTCACCCCATTGGATCTCCCTAGTGGACTTAACCAGGGGTTTGGGAGACAGAGGAATCACTCAGGTGACTCTAATGCTTCTCATGCCTCTAGAGGCTCTCAAGGTCACTCCAGAAGAAGGATGACCAGCCCTCAGAGGAGGGAGCATGAGGCCAGAATGAAGGAAGCTCAGCTGAGGATCAGGAGACAGGAGCTAGAAGTAGCCCTGGTGGAAGAGAAACTGAACAAGGCTAGGCAACCTAGAGAGAGTGGGTCAATACCCACTGGTGGCAGCATTGTCCCTAAGGACAAAGATAGGGTCTTTGACAATAGGAACCTGTCCAAGGTTGTGCCCCCCTACAAAAGTGGGGATGATATCCACAAGTGGATGACTGCTCTTGAGAGAGCCTGCAAAGTGCAGCAGGTTCCAGAAGACCAGTGGGCAGCAATCTTATGGCTCTCCTTTGAAGGTAGAGGCAGAGATAGACTCCTCACTGTTAGGGAGGAGGATGTCAGAAACTACAGAGTCCTGAAGAGTGTCCTGGTTGATGGGTTAGGCTTAACCACTGAACAGTACAGGTTAATGTTCAGAGATACCCAGAAGACACAGACTCAGGACTGGTCTGAATACATTGAATGTGCCACTAAGGCTTTGGAGGGTTGGTTGCTGGGAAGTAAGGTATCTGATTATACAGGATTGTACAATTTGATGATGAGAGAACAGATTTTAAATAACTGTCAAAACCAGCAACTGCATCAACACTTGGTTGACTCAGATCTGACCTCTCCCCAAGAATTGGGAAAGAAGGCAGACAAATGGGTCAGAACCAGGGTTAAGCAAAAGAACCAGAACCAGGGCCAAGGGGGTGATCAGAAGAAAACAGACCAAAAGGGTGGAAATCAGAAATCCAAAGACCAGAAGTCTTCAACAGGGCCCCAAACTAGTACTAACGAGGGTGGGTCCCAACAACCTAAAGGGAAGAAGAAAGAAGGTCCAAAGAAACCCTGGTGCAAATCTTGCAAGAATACAACTCACTGGACTAGTGATTGTAAGAAGGGTGGAGCCCCCAACACTGTTGCCCCTAAGGCACCTGCTCCCAGTACTACTGTTAGCAGTGTTGGTCCCCAGACAAAGGGTGTAGTGGGAATCACTATGGGAACTGAAGGAGATTCTGACTTAGACAGAACCCTTACACAGGCAGTCTTGATCTGTGATGGGGACATGGATTTGTCCCTGACTGTGAGCCCCAGTAACCTGGGCAAGTACAGGCAGACTCCTTTAATAAATGCAAAAGTGGCTCAAGCCTACAGGGACACATGTGCCAGTGTCACTATGGTGACACCAGGCTTTGTGGATCCTGGACAGTACATACCAGGTGAGAATTACCTGGTGACCAATGCCAGAAATGCCACTACTTCACATAGTGTGGCTATTGTTAACTTCTCATGGGGAGGGGTAACTGGCCTCAAAAGGGTTGTGGTTAGTGCAGACCTCCCAGTAGAATGTTTGTTGGGCAATGACCTAGAGAGTTCTCTATGGTCAGAAGTGGAGTACAGGACACATGCAGAGATGTTAGGTATATCACCACATGTCCTTGCTGTGACCAGGTCACAGGCCAAAAAGTGCCTTACTGAACCACAGGTCTTGGATCCTGGAACAATGGACCAAGCACCAACCAAGAAGAAGAACAGGAGGGTTAAGGCTGTGCCTTCCCCCTGCCTCCAAGTGATGATCAGCCTTCCCAGGAAGATGATCTAGAGAACCCTGAAGGAACTGTTCCTGAAGAGCTTGAACCTGATCAGGTTGAGTTTCTGGGGACAGGGGGACCTTCCAGGGCTGACTTGGGGCAGGCTCAGTTATCCTGTCCATCTCTTGAACCCCTCAGACAACTGGCTGCTGCTGAGGCTGCTGGGAATGCTCAAGGTACCCATAAAGTGTATTGGGATGATGGGCTCCTTTATTCAGAGGCTAGAGACCCAAAATCTGGTGCAACCAGGAGGTTGATTATACCTCTGCAATTTAGGGGCTTCCTTCTTACCTTGGCCCATGATATTCCTCTAGCAGGACACTTAGGCCAGAACAAGACTTGGGACAGGCTTGTCCCTCACTTTCACTGGCCTCACATGAATGAAGATACCAAGGAGTTTTGTCGCTCCTGTGTGACCTGCCAAGCCAGTGGCAAATCAGGTGGCACAACAAAGGCCCCCCTAATACCACTACCTGTGGTGGGGGTCCCCTTTGAAAGAGTGGGAATAGATATAGTGGGTCCCATGGATCCCCCCACTGCATCTGGGCACAGATTTATACTGGTGGTAGTGGATCATGCCACCAGGTATCCAGAGGCAATTCCCCTTAGGACCACTACAGCTCCTGTTGTGGCCAGGGCCCTGCTAGGAGTATTCTCCAGTGTGGGGTTTCCTAAGGAGGTGGTTTCTGACAGAGGTACCAACTTCATGTCAGGATACTTGACAGCTATGTGGAAGGAATGTGGTGTCAACTACAAGTTCACCACTCCTTATCACCCACAATGCAATGGGCTTGTTGAGAGATTCAACAAGACCCTAAAGGGTATGATCAAAGGATTACCTGAAAACCTCAGGCGAAGATGGGACATCCTTCTACCCTGCCTTCTGTTTGCTTACAGAGAGGTCCCACAAAAAGGAGTTGGCTACAGCCCCTTTGAATTGTTGTTTGGGCACCCTGTGAGAGGCCCACTGTGTTTAGTGAAGGAAGGATGGGAGTTACCTCTCAAAAAGCCTAAACAAGACATAGTGGACTATGTACTTGGTCTCCGCTCCAGGATGGCTGAGTATATGGAGAAGGCATCCAAAAACCTTGAGGCAAGCCAGGCCTTACAGAAAGCTTGGCATGACCAAAAGGCTGTCTTGGTTGAGTTTCAGCCAGGACAGAAGGTATGGGTGTTGGAGCCAGTGGCCCCAGCAGCACTCCAAGACAAATGGTCTGGACCCCATACAATCCTGGAAAAGAAGGGAGAGGTTACCTACTTGGTGGACCTAGGAACTCCCAGGAGTCCCCACAGGGTACTCCATGTTAACAGGTTAAAAGCATATGTTGACAGGGCGGACATGGGCTTGCTCATGGCTACAGATGAGGGACAGGAGGAAGAGAGTGACCCTCTCCCAGACTTGTTGTCTCAGAACCCTGAAGATGGTTCAGTTGAAGGAGTGACCCTTGGAGGCAACCTCACTGAGCATCAGCAGATTGAATGTAGACAGGTTCTACAATCATTTCAACGTATGTTTTCACTGATACCTAGTCAAACTGACTGGTGTACCCATGTGGTGGACACTGGTGACAGTCTCCCTGTAAAGAACAAACTTTACAGACAACCTGACCACGTCAGGGACTGTATAAAGGCTGAGGTACACAAAATGCTGGAACTGGGTGTCATTGAGCCCTCAGAGAGCCCCTGGGCTAGCCCAGTGGTCCTGGTCCCCAAACCTCACACCAAAGATGGCAAGAGAGAGATGAGGTTCTGTGTGGATTACAGAGGACTCAATGCTGTCACTAGGACGGATGCACATCCTATTCCAAGGGCAGATGAGCTCATAGATAAACTGGCTTCTGCTAAGTTTTTGAGCACATTTGATGTGACAGCTGGCTATTGGCAAATCAGGTTAGCTGAGGAGTCTAAGGCCAAAACAGCATTCTCAACCCCAGGAGGACACTACCAATTTTTGGTGATGCCCTTTGGTCTGAAGAATGCACCTGCCACCTTCCAAAGGTTGGTGAATCAAGTCCTTACTGGGTTGGATGACTTTTGTGCAGCATATCTTGATGACATTGCTGTCTTTAGCTCCACCTGGGAGGATCACCTGATCCACCTGAAGAAGGTACTTGAGGCTCTGCAAAAGGCAGGCCTCACTATCAAGGCTACTAAGTGCCAGATAGGGCAGAGTAAGGTTGTGTACTTGGGCCACCTTGTAGGTGGAGGCCAAGGTCAACCACTGGAGAGTAAGATACAATCCATCAAGGACTGGTCCCCTCCAACCACCCAGACTCAAGTTCGAGCTTTCTTGGGCTTGACTGGGTACTACAGGAAGTTTGTTAAGAACTATAGGTCCATTGTGACTCCTCTTAATGATCTGACATCCAAAAAGATGCCCAAAAACGTTCAGTGGACAGTAAGCTGTCAAAAGGCATTTGATGACCTGAAGGAGGCCATGTGCTCTGCACCTATCCTGAAAAGTCCTGACTACTTCAAAGAGTTTATTGTCCAAACAGATGCTTCTGAGTTGGGTGTGGGAGCTGTGCTGTCACAACTTAATGTAGATGGTCAAGACCAACCCATTGCTTTTATTAGCAGAAGGTTGACCCCCAGAGAGGAGAATTGGTCAGCTATTGAGAGGGAGGCCTTTGCTGTGGTGTGGGCCCTGAAGAAGCTGAGGCCATACTTGTTTGGCACTCACTTCAAGATTCAGACCGACCATAAGCCCCTCTTGTGACTAAATCAGATGAAGGGTGAAAACCCCAAACTGCTTAGGTGGTCCATTTCCCTACAGGGGATGGACTTTACAGTGGAGCACCGGCCAGGTACAGACCATGGGAATGCAGATGGTCTCTCCAGGTACTTCCACTTAGGACATGAAGACGAGACTGGTCAAGGCTAGTTTAATGTCTCTGCGTTTGGGGGGGGGGGTTGTGTAGGAGAGTAGGGTCTGCTATCCTATGGTCACCCCAAATTTTTGCTTTTTGCTTCACTGGTTTTTGACATATTGAGGCTGTGGGCCTGCTAATCAGACCCCCAGCCTGCTGTTCTCTCTACTAAATTGACACTATGCACTCCAGGTGCATAACCAATTGGAATTGGATCACCCTGTGAGCCCCTGTACCAGTGTACACTAGGTACCCACGGCATTGGTGTATCTAAGGCCTACCAGGGGCTGAAGCATGTATTGTGCCACCCCTGGCCTGGCCTAGCAATTTGACACAACTGGCTGATCACTCAGCAGGGGTAAGTTGATGTAACCACCTCTTACTTAGGTGTAGTATACCTGTATACCTATACCTAACCTTAAATGGGACACATGTTAACCTATAAGTCACTCCTATGGCAGGCCTTAACAATCCTGAAGGCAGAGTGCTTGGTTCCATGTGAGATGGTGCTCTGGCATGAGCTGAGCCTGTCTGCAGTGGTCGGAACAACTTCCTTCTACCGTTTCCAGATATCGCCATACCATATACTCTTAAGTGCATTGTGAACCTCGCGGTTAAATGCTATCTTTGGTTTGGCTTTATCAAAACATGTCGAGTAAGGTGACATACGAATTGGAATACTAACCCCTCGCCAATTCTGGCGACGGGGTTAGCATTCCACCCTTCTAGAGGGACATGACATGTACAGTACCTGAAACCCGGGTAAAATCAGACATAGCCTCAGCTCCACAAAATGGGCGCTGCCACCACCGACACAAGTCTGCCCTCCTGCTGCTGGGAGTCCTTCCAGCTTGGGAGACGTGGACAAAGGGTTTCCTACCAGGGGAGGTGCGAGCACCACCCCAGACAGGATTTTGTGTATTGGTCAGGTAGGGCTGAATAGAATCAGACATGCCTGAGGCTCACAAGGAGCCTCGGTGCATATGCCACTTCAAACCGGTCTTGGGGCACACCAGCCCCAGACCTGGGGCGAGCTGGACAAAGGATTGGGGGTGTAACCACCCCCCTTCCTGGTCCCACCCTTAGGGAGGGACCTAGCAGGTAGTCCGGCCCCTAGAATCCGTTTAAAGGTAGGAGCTGTGTCCTAAGACTTCAGACATCCTGGAATCAACTTACTACAAAGAAGAAGACGGGAACTTCGACGCTCTGCTGCACAGAGGACAGAAGGAAATCTCCCCTATGGTCAGGGAGTGACCATCTTGCTAACGCAAGCACCAACCAGCTACTCGATGTCTGCTTTGCCGCCGCCTCCTGCCGGAGCCGGAGCCCAGAGCCCGACAAGAACTGGACCTCCAGACCTCTCACAGCCCGATCCACAGTCCCTGCAAAGAAGAAACCCATGGAGGCACCGAGACAGGTGGAGCCAGCCATCTTGAAAGACCCACGACAAGCTGCAAGCGCAACAACAGAGGCTCCCTCCAAGTTGTGCTTTGGGACCTGAGAAGCCCAATATCCGAGCAGCATCTGCACCAAAGGTGAGCCCTCCAGCATCTCCACGATCTGTGTGGGGCCCCTCTGCACTTTGCAACTGAACGCGCCTAACCGGACCCTGGCCCGTTGGCTAGTGGCCATCTTGGCAACCTAACTTGAAAACTACGACACTGGTCTGATTGCTCCAGACTGGCCCCTGCTGCCCTCCAAAGGAGCAGCCCCTCTGACCTTGCTGGTCAGAACCATCAGCTTTCTTCATTTCCTACAACTCCTGCCTTTGCCAAGGCTTGTTTGCTTCCTTCAAGTCCCCGACACTGCCGACAGCGAGAGCCTGCGTGGGTCAGCTCGTGAACCGACTCCTGGACGTCGTCGACCTTCAGGGACCACGTGGCTGCGGAGACAAGCTACACTTCTTCACCTGTTTGCACCCGACATCGCCTGGTACCTACCTGGTGCCACGCCGGTCACTGGCTAGTGACTGTGAACACTGTCCCCTCTGCTTTCAGGTCTTCTACAACTCCGATCCACCCTTGGATCCACCGCATCTCTTCTGGACCGACCGCCTGCAGCATCTTTGTCACCAGGCTCCATTGAACAGATAGACGAAACCCGACGCACTTCGAGACCTATGCACACCGGTGCCCAAGTGTAGAGAAACATCTCTAGTGTCTGTGTTTTAAGTCTTAAGTTCGTAGTCCATCAAGAAGACCCTTCTAGCAGTAACTTGTGAACTTTTACGCACCCATTGAAAACCTATGGGAGCCCGCATGTAACTTTCCTCACTGCACACGCGACCCGTGGACCTCCTGGTCACTAACTAACGTTAGCTCCTTGTAGGCCCAGCGATTCTAGAGGTCCTAGGCCTTTTCCCTTTCCTAGTCGTGGTACTTATACCACTATTTTAGTATATGGTTTGAGTGGCCACCAGGGCCCATCCATATAAAGTGCAACTTCTGTATATTGTAATACTTTCTTGTTCAACGATTTGTGCTCCTGTGCTCATAAAGAGTCTAGGGGATACTTTGAGTAATAAATACATATATATTTTGAATATATATCTGTGTGCTGTCCTTTCATTGGTATAAAGGGGGGTTACATATGGTAAAACAGCCTGCTTAACACACTTTAACGAGTTTAGCCTCAAAGACTGCTTAGCCTACGCTACCACTAGGGCAGCTAGTCCGAAAAGGTTGACTTACAACCACACCATAAGGGTTGCTTGGCATGGTACAAGGTGGTCACTTTAACTAGTGAACATCATATACCAGGCCAACTTCTCACACCAATGTTATCCTATGAGAGGTAGGGGGGCCTTGGTTGGTGGCTGCTGACTAGCAGGCTACGCGGCTGTGGGAGCTGGGCTCCTGGTCACTTGCTCAGAGCAAATGGGGATGTAGATAGGTGTAGAGGTTACACTGCCAGGGCCACTCGGGCGGCTGGTGCAGGGTGCTTTTGAGCTCTCGGGCGCTCAATTGATTTCAATGGGAGAGCTCCGGTTTAGAAAAAGATTGCAAGCTCGGGGACGAAGATTGTTCAGGTGCCACCACCACTTCGAGAGGTAAGTTGGGTAGTTGGAGGATAGGTAGGTACCCAGGAGTTGGGCACAGGGAGCCGCAGGGCGCCGGGTGCAGGGGTGCCTTTTGGTGTCGGCAAATCTTACCCTCTGTTGATCGTGTTGGGGGGGGGTACCTGGTTCTGAGGCTGCAGGCGTCATCAGGAGCGTCGAGGGAAGTCCTTTGGTGCCGGACTCGGGTTCACAGTCGTCGTGGGGTCGTCCTCGTGGTCTTTGTTCACTCCGGCACAGGCCAGGCTTGGTGGTTGCAGAGTGTGTAGGGTTCGCGGTTCCGGGCTGATGCCAGGAATTAGAAGTAGATTTTGAGTAGAGCCTCTACTCATGGGAGTCCCAGGGGCTTAGGGGCATATCAACAACAACCGGCGATAATTATCGCTGAGCGCACTTAGCGCTAGGATAATTATCGCCGGCTAGCGCCGATTTTTATCGCTGAGATAGCGTGCTATTAGCAACGCTTATCTCATCAGCGGTAAAAATCCTAGCGCTAACTGGCTAACGTGAGATTATCGCTGGAAACCCAGCGATAATCTCACGTTAGCTAGTTGATAGGGACTCACAAACTTAGCCATGATATCCACCTTCCATAGGATATCATGGCTAAGTCAGTCCTGAAGCAGGCGTAAGGAACGTAGCGATAACAGGAGTTATCGCTACTTTTCCTGACGCTATGCTTCATAGCGTTAGGCTTGCTGATAGGAGAAATGTCGCTTAGCGACATTTCTCCTGTCATGCCAGGTCAGGAACGCCCACTTTGCATCTCATTAGAGATGCAAAGCTGGGCGTCACGAATCCTGACGCTAAAGCAAGGTTTCACACGTTAGCGTGACCTTGCTAATTAGGCGATAAAATTATCGCCGCTTTTCGGCCAAAAACGCCCAGGAGTTGGGCACAGGGAGCCGCAGGGCGCCGGGTGCAGGGGTGCCTTTTGGTGTCGGGAAATCTTACCCTCTGTTGATCGCGTTGGGGGGGTACCTGGTTCTGAGGCTGCAGGCGTCGTCAGGAGCGTCGAGGGAAGTCCTTGGGTGCCAGACTCAGGTTCACAGTCGTCGTGGGGTCGTCCTCGTGGTCTTTGTTCACTCCGGCACAGGCCAGGCTTGGCGGGTGCAGAGTGTGTAGGGTTCGCGGTTCCGGGCTGATGCCAGGGATTAGAAGTAGATTTTGAGTAGAGCCTCTACTCATGGGAGTCCCAGGGGCTTAGAGCCAAAAGGTAGCCAGGTCCTCCGGGGTTTGTGAGGTTGCTGGCCACAATAGATGCCGGGTTGGAGCAGGAGCAGGTTTGAGTGTCGCCAGGCCCGTAGGGCTGGGGCCAAAACAGTTGGTGTCTTCCTCTTCTTAGCAGCTGCAGGGCAGTGCTTCTTTCTTCTTCCTCTTCTTTGGATTTCGGAATCTGGAATCTGGGGAAGGAAGGTTCAGGGTGCCCCTAAATTCTAAATTTAGAGGCGTTACAGGTAGAAGAAGGGCAGGGACCAATGGGTCCCTGTCCTGGGGTGAGTACACCCCCTATTCTGCCACTCTCCTGTGGGAGGGGGGCAGCAGCCTAGTCCTGATTGGGTAGGGCCTCCCATCTTCAAGATGGCGAGCGCCCGGAGATGTGCTTCACCTCGCCTTCCCCACCTGAGGGGTGGGGTTGGCAGGCTGGCACATCCCCTGTCCTTATTTGGGGTTTCCGGCCAAGCTTCCCGCCAGAGTGGGGGTTGCAAGTGGCCTGGGGAAGCTCACAGAGGCGGCATGCCTTTGAAGCTTCCCCCTGCCCATCCTGGGGGAGGAGATCTAGCATCTCACCCAGGATGTGCATTATTGCAGACCCAGGAGAGCAGGGGCTCTCCTACCCAGGGGTCCAGCAACATGTCTGCTGTGTGGCAGCCTAGGCAGCCTCAGAACAGACGTGGATTGTAGGTTAGGTTTCAGGGGGCCTCTCTAAGATGCCCTCTGTGGTGCTTGGTACTTTAAATCCCATACTGGCATCAGTGTGGGTTTAATGTGCTGAGCAGTTTGATACCAAACTTCTCAGTCTTCTGTGCTGCCATTATAGTGCTATGGAGTTCGTGTTTGACAAGCTCCCAGCACCATGTACTCTTAAATGGCACCACTGCACTTACAGGGCCCAGGAATGGGCCTGGGTACTGTAGGGGCACAGGGCTCCTACCTCTGTGCCCACACCACTGGCATAGTGCACCCAGCTAGAGGGGTGGCTGGTGTATGGCAGGGCAATGAAGGTTGTGGGCATGGCACACAGGGATGTGTGCCATGTCGACTCTCTGTTGTTTCTTTTACCCAGACACTCAGCCTGCCAGGGCAGTGTGTGTGTGTGTTAGGGTACAGGGCCTCTAAGGGTGGCACAATGAGTGCTGCAGCCCTTAGAGGCCTTCCCTGGTCACAAGGCCCTGGGTACCTACGGTACCACTTACCAGGGGCTGACATGTGGCCAGGGTTTGCCAATTTGGTTTTGAGATTTTTGTTTTGAGAAGGAACATAGGCCCTGGGCTCCTGATTGGCAGGAGTCCAGGGCACACTCAGTCAAAGTACATTCAGCAATTCATCAAAAAGTGGGGGCATACCATTCAAGAAAGATGGCACTTTCACACAACTATTTTGTCGGCTATTGAGTGAATAGCTGAGATTGTACACTCCTTTGTCGGCAGACTGATATGTATCCATTTACAAGGAAGGCATCTCGTATCCGGGTGAACAAGAGGCGCAAAAGTTAACTCTTGTAATATTCTAGAATAGAACACCTTTGGTTGCTTTCTTGCATTTAGGTACAAGAACTAGTTTTGGGAGGAGCCTGCTTGGGCTTAGGAGGATATGTGGTTGCATACATAATCATCTACTGATGACATCCCACATAGAGAGGGATGAAGGGAGGTGCCAAAGGAGGCTGTATAGTGAAATCTGCTAATTAGCATACGGAATCCCAGAGCCCAACGGGCACTTACCTGCAGAAGCAACAGAAGATAGAGTAGTACATATGATGTCTGGCTTTTGACTCGAGTGATAGAAAACATAGAAAGTATGCTTGCATATCTCTCTGATCAGTGCACATTTCGAATTTGTCTCCCTGTAACAAACAAAAGTGTCACCGTTGTGGGACTGCTCATATCGCCTAGCTGATGTTATCTTTGTGCAGTGGCAGTATCGTAACAAATGAGGTCTATCCGAGGCGCGATTATTGCTTATTGAAAACTTTACCCAATACCCCGCCATGTCAACTTGAAAAATATTTGATATTGGCAATTTTTGATAGTCTCTATAGAGGCTGGATCAATTGTGTCAAAAGAAGATTGATTATACATCATTATAGTTATTTAGTTAGCAAAAAGGTGTAGATATTTTTCATAGAATGTCAATACTCATTGGTCAATATGTTTTTTACAACTGTTTTATTTCAATTAAAGTGTTTCTCATATCTGTGGAAAAGGGTCCTCTTAATCAATAGGTAAGGTACACGTATTAAACTTTGTGATCTAATTGTCTTGGAAGCTGCACAGTGTCCAAAGCTTCAGACATTCATTCAGCATCTCTCTAAGTAGCGGAGCTAATGTACTATTTTGTCGGCTATTGAGTGAATAGCTGAGATTGTACACTCTTTTGTCGGCAGACTGATATGTATCCTTTTACAAGAAAGGCATCTTGTATCTGGGTGAACAAGGAGGTGCCAAAGTGAACTCTTGTAATATTCTAGAATAGTACTCCTTTGGTTGCTCTGCTTGCATTTAGGTACAAGAACTCGTTTTGGGAGGAGCCAGATGGGGCTTAGGAGTATATGTGTTTGCATACAGAATCATGTACTGATGACATCACACATAGAGAGGGATGAAGGGAGGTGCCAAAGGAGGCTGTATAGTGAAATCTGCTAATTAGCATATGGAATCCCAGAGCCCAATGGGTACTTATCTGCAGAACCAACAGAAGATAAAGTAGTCCACCTGATGTCTGGCTTTTGACCTGAGTGATAGAAAACATAGAAAGTATGCTTGCATATCTCTCTGATCAGTGCATATGTTCCAACTTTGTCTCCCTGTAAGAGACAAAAGTGTCACGATTGTGGGACTGCTCATATTGCCAATTGGCCGTTATCTTTGTGTAGTGGCAGTATTGTAACCAATGAGGTGTATCTGATGTGCGATTGTTGTTTATTCAAAACTTTACGCAATACTCAGTCTTGTCAACTTGAACAACAGTTGATATTGGCTATTTAGGATAATCTTTACGGAGGCTAAATCAATTGTGTAAAAAAATTATTGATTATAGTAAGGCAGTCCACACCAACTTCAGCTGGTTCCTCTTCCCGCCCCGCCTCTCTGGTGCTTCAAAGCGGCTCGCGGCCCCCGCTTCGCGGGCGCCGCTCGCAGCTGCTGGTTGAGGTGTGTTTGCTCTCTACGGACTTTGCCGGGTGTGGGACTGCGAGGACCAGCAGTCCACACCAACTTCAGCTGGTTCCTCTTCCCGCCCCGCCTCTCTGGTGCTTCAAAGCGGCTCGCGGCCCCCGCTTCGCGGGCGCCGCTCGCAGCTGCTGGTTGAGGTGTGTTTGCTCTCTACGGACTTTGCCGGGTGTGGGACTGCGAGGACCAGCAGTCCACACCAACTTCAGCTGGTTCCTCTTCCCGCCCCGCCTCTCTGGTGCTTCAAAGCGGCTCGCGGCCCCCGCTTCGCGGGAGCCGCTCGCAGCTGCTGGTTGAGGTGTGTTTGCTCTCTACGGACTTTGCCGGGTGTGAGACTGTGAGGACCAGCAGTCCACACCAACTTCAGCTGGTTCCTCTTCCCGCCCCGCCTCTCTGGTGCTTCAAAGCGGCTCGCGCCCCCCGCTTCGCGGGAGCCGCTCGCAGCTGCTGGTTGAGGTGTGTTTGATCTCTACGGACTTTGCCGGGTGTGGGACTGTGAGGACCAGCAGTCCACACCAACTTCAGTTGGTTCCTCTTCCCGCCCCGCCTCTCTGGTGCTTCAAAGCGGTTCGCGGCCCCCGCTTCGCGGGTGACGCTCGCAGCTGCTGGTTGAAGTGTGTTTGCTCTCTACGGACTTTGCCGGGTGTGGGACTGCGAGGACCAGCAATCCACACCAACTTCAGCTGGTTCCCCTTCCCGCCCCGCCTCTCTGGTGCTTCAAAGCGGCTCGCGGCCCCCGCTTCGCGGACGCTGCTCGCAGCTGCTGGTTGAGGTGTGTTTGCTCTCTACGGACTTTGCCGGGTGTGGGACTGCGAGGACCAGCAGTCCACACCAACTTCAGCTGGTTCCTCTTTACGCCCCGCCTCCAACGTCACTATACATACAGGCACTAGCCGCTGCGCGGGACGCGCGCGGGACGTGCCGGGCCAAGGGCGGGCCCGTTTGAGCCCGTTCGAGACCTAAGAGACTGGGCTGGGCCATCTTCTGCGCATTTCCGTTCCGGACATACATTGTGAACAAGTGAATTCTGCCAGAAGCAGGTAGCATGACAATGGTGGGTGGAATGACTAGGGGTAAAAGCACCATAGTTGGTACTACTATGGCAGGTACATTGGACAATTTTATTGTAAGAGCTGCTACCCTTCTTGAACGTGAAATTGATCTCACAGAGCGTCGTCTTTCCCTAGACCCTCTTTCTCATAAACGTTCATCTTTGGGCAAAATCGCACTGTCTGTTACACCCAAGGCAAATGCAAAAAATTCTACCCTACTTGACTCCACGGTTAATGAGGATGATAGTAATGATGTCTGTACGGATCTAATTCTGGAAAGCAAGAGCTGTAAGGAAGGTAGAAGTATCGCTAGGCTTGCAACCACTACGGCAGACGCTATGGTCAATCAAATAGAAGGTGTATCCACCCGAGCACAATTACATGCTGTTACTGAGGCCATTACCTCTTCCTCAGGTCAAAATCTAGGAGCCAAACCGAAACAGAAGTCTGTCCAGCGAGGAAAAAAGGGCAGTCAACTGAGATTGATGAAAACTAAAAATACAAAATCGGCATCTAGTAATTTATCAGGTGCTGCCGATCAATCTCTGACTAAAGTATCTGTAGATCCAGTTAGGAATCTGGACGACGGTCTTTGCTCTAAAATAGGGGAACTTCTTGCTCTCGCAACTCGCCCTATCCTGGATAGACTTAAATTGATAGAAGAGCGCCTTAAGAAACTTGAACAAATTGCTCTGTCTAATTTTGAACTCAACCAAATGTTGAAGACAGGCTCATCAAGAGAGCCCTTTGAACAGCTTTCCCTTGGTAATCAGGCAAGTAAGCACATGGGGAAAACCCTCGCGCCCCTGGTCCTTTCTTCAGAACCTTTGAAGGGAGCACATCGGGACAAAGGAGAGGATATTTCATGCATTTATAACCCCACAGATGTTAATGGACTTAAAGACCTATTTATAAGAGAAAAGCCTCTTCAAAAACTTTCTGATGCTAATGCAAAAGTAAATTGTGGTATGGCACAGAATCCTAACGAGATGGAAAATAGATCCGCTTGCAATAACAGTAGAGTTTCCCTGTTACCTAGTTTAGATTTACCGCCAGAATCTTCTCCGTATGTTATCGTACTGGCAGGGGTTCCTGGTTTGGAAAATAATACCACTGAAACATACCATGAGTTGAAGAATAAAACAATGCACTGGCTCAACACTAATCGACCACTCCCCCCCTACATACATAGTAAAATCTTGTTTGTCCGGAGAGTCAGTTGGGTGGGTAAGGGGAACAAAGACATATCTGGGGACTGCATTGTTGTTAACTTCAAGGATACACAGGCTGTAAAATATATCCAGCAGGTACGGCCATTTTTGCCTAATACAAGAATTAGGCCACTTCCCCTTGGTTACTTTTATGGTTTTAATCCTTATCAAACAAATAATAGTATGTGGGAAGAGGTAGGGAGGGGTAAAACAAACACTGATTTCCAAAGATGTAGGTTGGCCCCAGCTGATCAGGGTTGGCTAGAGGCCTTCCCGAGAACAAATAGATATAGTTGCTTAGATATGGTTGATTGACTACCCCCAAAACCTATTGCATCCGAATTTACACGGGAGGTGGTAATTGATGATGGGTTAAATCAAGCTAGAGATTACAATGTACCCTCTGGTTTTTGGCCAGCCCAATTGTCGACTGCTCCACAGGATAAGTCTGAAAATACCCCCCCTATTACCGAGGATGGAGAGAAAAATAATTACTTTTCACTGTTTGAAACCCCAAAAGGAATCTCTGAAAGTGGGGTTTCCCTTGAAACTTCCAACGTGAGACCATATAAAGTTACTGAGAGAGTTCCTGTTTTTACACTCCTGACTTGGAACGTCGCAGGGCTGTCCGCCAGGCTAGGGGATACAAATTGTATTTCTTTCTTACATCAGTTCTCGATTATTTGTCTACAGGAATGCTGGACGGTGGACCCCATTCATATGAACGGTTATCGTACCTTTCACACGCCGGCAACTTACACGACAAGAGGGAGAAACAAAGGAGGCCTTTGTACTTATGTATCAAACTGTTTAAAAGAAACCAAAATTTACTTTTCTTCTGTTTCTGTCTTTTACCATATATTGTCAATTACGTTTGGGGGTAAACAAAACATAACCCTGATACATTTTTACAATAATATCCCGAGAGATGCATGGGCCTCGACTTTTAAAGAATTATATGAGACTCTTAAAAACATGGATGGAAAACAAGCTCCTGATACCTGTGTGATCTGTACGGGCGATTTCAATTCCTTTCTATGTCCATTTAGTAATCTAAATATCTGTGGGTTGGGGGAAGTTGTGGATGTCCCCTCGGCACATTTTTCCCACACGCTTCTGGGAAATTATCTAAATGAAATACTTTTTTGTTTGGACCTGGGTTTTGTAAATGAACTCTGCTCTCCTTCAGTCCCTTTTAACACCACATTTATAGGAAGGGGTTGTAAATCAGTTATTGATTTTATGCTAATATCCAAACGGTATTCTAGCTACATATGCTCGTTTGAAACATGTGAGATAGCAATGAGTGACCATTTGCCACTTAGTATGTCCTTTATTATTGCGGGGGGTAATAGCAAGTCGAATACAACGGTTCAAAACCTATATAACTATAGGTTGGGGCTCGCTAGGAAGAACGGTTACACCCTAAAATGGGACAAAGTGGAACCAGTGGCTTTTTTAAGAAACCTAATTCGTTCCAAAGAGTTGGAATTTATTATCTGTCTCTCTGAGAACGATGATCCCTCCAATGTCCACGATGCATTTCTTAGTATTTCTGAAGAAATACGAAAGTTACTTTTAAAACCTCAGAAATCCGGGGTGAGTAGGACGAAGAGGTGGTTTGACAGGGAGTGTAGCAAGACTCATGCCTGTTTAATGACACAGCTAAAATGAGACCCTAGGGCCATGGCTTAAGTCAGATCTGCTAGATCTGCCTACCAACGGGCAGTGAAAAATAGGAAAAAACAGATTAAACAGGAAGCATGGCAGACCTTACAGGAAGCCTGCCAGTCAAAAGATAACACTGCCTTCTGGAGAGCGGTAAATGCTCCCTTTTTTAATGACAATCTAACAGATTCTATTGAGGTAGCCATTACAGAAGAGTCATGGGTGACTTACTTTGGGGAGCTCTATCAAGCAGATACCGCGGTAGTCCCAGAGAAGGGGCTAAACTTAACAGGACAGGAGTCTGTACCTTACCCAATAAATGTTGAATTTTTACTGGAGGATGTCCAGATAGCCATTGACAAGAGTGTGGCCGGGAAGGCCCCGGGCCCAGATGGAATTCCCGTAGACATCTTTAAGGCCAATACTAAGTTATGGGCCCCGCTTTTAACTAATGTCTTAAACAGCTTCAGCAAAATAGGATTTCCACCCACTTGGCAGGAAGCTATTGTGGTTCCTATTTTTAAGAAAGGTGATCGTAATGAACCAAAATGTTATAGACCGATTTCCTTATTGGATTCGCTCATGAAGGTTGCTGGGAGAGTCATACTCAACAAACTGCAACTATGGGCTGAAGATAGAGGCATTCTCTCACAGTTTCAATATGGTTTTAGGGAAGGTCTGGGAACAACTGAGCAAGGCTTGAATTTAGCACTTCTAGTAGCCAAGTATGTTGAGGCCAAAAATGAAAGCTTATTTCTTACGTTTGTGGATCTAAGCTCGGCCTTTGATTGTCTTAATCATAACAAACTTTGGTTAACAATGCAGGAAATGGGAGTGGACCTAAACCTTCTAATATTTATTAGAGAATTATATCGAGGGGCAGGTGCCAGGGTACGTTATGGGGACAAGGGGGATTGTACTTCCAAATTTCCAATAGGAAAGGGTGTGAGACAAGGCTGCATATTAGCTCCATTCCTGTTTAATTTATACATTAATTCGGTAGCCTCTCATCTCCTGGAAGACATGCAAGATTATCCTAAAATTGGAAACTCTTATATCCCCATTCTTTTATACGCAGATGATGCCGTGATCATGGCCCGGACTCAAGTGGGCCTCCAGAGATCGATTAATAATTTTTCTGACTACATAGGAACTAGGAGCTTAAAGATTAATATAAGTAAAACCTTTAATATGTGTTGCACTAAAAAGAAGAATATTATCTGTAATTCTTTCTTATCCAACACAAAAATTGAGACCGTAAACGCCTTTTCTTATTTAGGTATCAATTTTGAAAAAAAGGGTTCCTGGACAGCAGCAGGTGAAACAAGAAAATTTGCGTTTTCACGAGCAATTGGGGCTGTTAAAAATGTTGCTATTAAGGTGGGAGGACGCCCAGTACCAGTCCTAATAGACATTTATAAATCTAAGTGTGTAACCACGGCACTATGTGGTGCAGGGATCTGGGGGATAGCAAACAATTCCAGTATACAGCTTTGTCAGAATGCTTTCCTTCGCTATCTACTGGCAGTGCCCGGGTCCACTTCTTCTTATGTATGCCATCAAGAGCTAGGCCTACCATATATCATGGATCTTATTAAAGTGGATCCCATTCTACTGTGGCACAAAGTTTGGTCCTCTAATGAGACAGGTTTGAATAGGGATATAATTAGGGATTGCTTATGTCTTGATGGGGCGACAAAGATTTCCTGGCTCAAATATATAAAAAATTTCCTTGCGGATATGGGATGCCAGGAATTTTTTGATATACCAAATAGCATGGCAGGTTTGTCAAGGAAGAAGTTTAAGGAAACCTGCCTGCAATTCTTAGCAGAAAAACGCTGGCAGATAGAGAAATGTAAGAGCACCGTTATGGCTAACTACTTACTTATACAATTCAATTCATGAAGCTTTATTCGGTTCATAACATATAATGACCATAAAAGCGCACAGCAAAACACAAAGATACAAAGATACATACTAATAAAGGAACACATTTTTTTTTAATTTTTTTTAAATCATGCTTTTCCTATAATAAATAGCTTTACAAATAAAACTTGCAGTATAAAAACATATATCAGGGGAATTCATATTAAAAAGCAACCTCATTGCTACTATATTTTAAAAACATGGGTTTTAAAAACGTAATCCTTACATTCAAGAACAGAGTGCAAATAAGCATAAAGTGCATACTGCTTTGTTTGGAGTGTCCGTCGCACGGGCAAGGGCCAACAGGGTATCTTTTTTGTTGGGGGAAGGCCACCAAGACATGCACCATTCCTAGCCTTAATCTGGTTAGGACACATCTATGGGCTGGGCGGGTTACCATGTTCAGGTACTGCTGAAAACCCTCATTTTCAGTGTATTTATTATACAGTTGAACAGTAATAGAGGAACCAGACTCAGCTAGACGTTTTTGGGTTCTAGACAACAGAAAAGATTTTTTCATGTCATGTTTAACTAGAACTCGTGGGGAGTAACAATCTAATAACAAGTTCAACCCAAAAATAGCCTGATAGCTCTCGACAACATACTTAAGCCATGGGATTTTCATACAGTTATCTAATTTAAAACAGTCCTTAATAACAAGTTGGTTGAACTCAGTCTCTTCCTTATGCCAGATTGCTTTGTAAAGTGACAAGGGTCTAAGGGAAACAAGGTCACTCAAGTGGGCAGCCCCGACCTCTTTATGAATTAACTCTGTTGAGGCACAAGCGGGAAGACACATAAGTTTCTTGAGGAAGGTGTTTTCTTCCCTCTGAAGACAACCAATGTTAGAATAACCCCACAGCCCTGCCCCATATAGGGCAATGGAGACACTTTTGGCCTTGTATATCTCCATCATGTCTCTTATTCGTCTATCCCCTATTTTTGCGGCAAATTTGAATATGCCGTAGGAACTTTTGGCCATTTTAGTTCTTACATTTATTAAATCCTGGGCCCAGCTACCATCGCCCCGAGAAAGTAACTCCCAAATAGCAGAAATGTCTGACTTGCTTCACTTTCACTCCTTCTATAAAAAAGGCGTGGTTCTTACGGGGCTTAGGCCCGCAAATCATAATATGAGTTTTACTTTTATTTATCAGTAGCTTCCTCTCCCCTATAAATTTGGAAAACCGATCCATCAGGCGCTGCAAACCAATAGGTGTCCGAGATAGGAGCACAGCATCATCCGCGTAAAGCAGAACAGGCACACCTATCCCGGTAACCTGAGGTGCATCAGCCTTAACTGTTTTCAGGATGGTTTCCACCCCATTAATAAATAAAATGACCAACAAAGGGGCAAGGACACAGCCCTGTCTAATTCCCCGTTTCACACTAAAATTCGGGGTACACTCCCCATTGACCCCATATCGGACGCTTGCTTGCATCTTGTTATATAATCTAGCAAGGAAGAAAATAATTTCCTTGGGGGCGCCTAATTCTAACAAGACTGACCAGAGAAGCAGATGATTAACTAGGTCAAAAGCGCTACTTAAATCGGCAAAGCAAAGATACAAATTGCCACACATAGCCTTGGTATACTTGCCGATTAATAGTTCTAAGTTGAGGCACTGGTCCAAGGTCCCACGACCCTTTCTAAAACCATATTGGGAGTTGGCAAGAATCCCATTCTCCTCTGCCCACGCATCCAATCTAAACAACAACACCCTGCTCATAATCTTCACCGATGAATCCAACAGACTAATCGGTCGATAATTACAAGCTAAAGCCTTATCCCCCTTTTTATAAATAGGGACAATAATTGGATCTCCCCATGTGGGCGGAATCAAAGTGGTTACCGCTGCATTGAGGACCAAAGTAAGTATTGGTCCCCAGATCAGCGGTTCGGCCTTATATACATCAATACTTACTTATACAAAATCGAGGTACTCAGCCATATTTGACGACAGTGCCTAGCTGCTATTCCCGTATGTTATTGACTCGCTTCAGGGTAGATACCTTTTTTAGATTAGTTACCTTCCCTGAGATGAATTGTTGGTCAAAAGAATTAATTCCCTGCCCTTGTGATCTGGTTCCGTTCAATCCTCCCTTCACTGTATTCTCTTTTGTAAATTTTACTCAGAACCAAGGAAAGGCATTTTACTTCCTGTTTTAAAAAAACTTGGCCTGAGACAATGTAGAGTGGCACTGATCAGACTACAAATGTTAGATGATGAATTGCTCATGTCCTCAATGTCAATGTTCCTTAAAACCATTATTAGAGTTAGGATTTCCATGAATTAGGTCATTTTTATTGGTTTTTGTTTTTTTTTAATTGGATTGTTAAGGATAAATTGTTTACTAATCATGATGTATTACGAATGAACTGTTTTAATGTGTGCTTTTACGGTTTTGTTTTTAAAATCGAATAAAGCTGTTTCTGATTTAATTGTATGTATTTTTCAGAGTCAGTGCTGGGCACCAAGATCCAGCACTGGGAGCTCACCTAATAGCAGGTGAGTATTTTCGTTTTCGTTACTCGGCTGATTATTGGTGAATATTTTAAGTTTTGAAAACTCCACACTTTGAAGAAATTTTCAGAAGAAACCAGTCAATGTTACCCTATGGACTAAATTGAGTTGACGGTTTAAAGGTAAGTACTCGACTGGCAGAGTTAAGGTTCTGGGCATAGACTCAGGGGTCTCCCAGGGTCAGGTAGGTAGAGTTGTTTCACCCTCAGCGGCACAGGGGCAGCCGGGTGCAGAGAGAGTTAGGCGCAATGTTATCCTATGAGAGGTAGGGGGGTCTTGGTTGGTGGCTGCTGACTAGCAGGCTACGCGGCTGTGGGAGCTGGGCTCCTGGTCACTTGCTCAGGGCAAATGGGGATGTAGATAGGTGTAGAGGTTACACTGTCAGAGCCTCTCGGGCGGCTGGGTGCAGGGTGCTTTTGAGCTCTGGGGCGCTCAATTGATTTCAATGGGAGAGCTCCGGTTTAGAAAAAGATTGCAAGCTCGGGGACGAAGATTGTTCAGGTGCCACCACCACTTCGAGAGGTAAGTTAGGTAGTTGGAGGATAAGTAGGTACCCAGGAGTTGGGCACAGGGAGCCGCAGGGCGCCGGGTGCAGGGGTGCCTTTTGGTGTCGGGAAATCTTACCCTCTGTTGATGGCGTTGGGGGGGGTACCTGGTTCTGAGGCTGCAGGCGTCGTCAGGAGCGTCGAGGGAAGCCCTTGGGTGCCGGACTCGGGTTCACAGTCGTCATGGGGTCGTCCTAGTGGTCTTTGTTCACTTCGGCACAGGCCAGGCTTGGCGGGTGCAGAGTGTGTAGGGTTCGCGGTTCCAGGCTGATGCCAGGGATTAGAAGTAGATTTTGAGTAGAGCCTCTACTCATGGGAGCCCCAGGGGCTTAGAGCCAAAAGGTAGCCAGGTCCTCCGGGTTTTGTGAGGTTGCTGGCCACAATAGATGCCTTGTTGGAGCTGGAGCAGGTTCGAGTGTCGCCAGGCCGGTACGGCTGGGGCCAAAGTAGTTGGTGTCTTCCTCTTCTTAGCAGCTGCAGGGCAGGTCTTCTTTCTTCTTCCTCTTCTTTGGATTTCGGAATCTGGAATCTGGGGAAGGAAGGTTCAGGGTGCCCCTAAATACTAAATTTAGGGGCGTTACAGGTAAGCGAAGGGCAGGGACCAATGGGTCCCTGTCCTGGGGTGAGTACACCCCCTATTCTACCACTCTCCTGTGGGAGGGGGGCAGCAGCCTAGTCCTGATTGGGTAGGGCCTCCCATCTTCAAGATGGTGAGCGCCCACAGATGTGCTTCACCTCGCCTTTCCCACCTGAGGGGTGGGGTTGGCAGGCTGGCACATCCCCTGTCCTTATTTGGGGTTTCCGGCCAAGCTTCCCGCCAGAGTGGGGGTTGCAAGTGGCCTGGGGAAGCTCACAGAGGCGGCATGCCTTTGAAGCTTCCCCCTGCCCATCCTGGGGGAGGAGATCTAGCACCTCGCCCAGGGTGTGCATTGTTGCAGACCCAGGAGAGCAGGGGCTCTCCCACCCAGGGGTCCAGCAACATGTCTGCTGTGTAGCAGCCTAGGCAGCCTCAGAACAGACGTGGATTGTAGGTTAGGTTTCAGGGGGCCTCTCTAAGATGCCCTCTGTGGTGCTTGGCACATTAAATCCCATACTGGCATCAGTGTGGGTTTAATATGCTGAGCAGTTTGATACCAAACTTCTCAGTCTTCTGTGCTGCCATTATAGTGCTGTGGAATTCGTGTTTGACAAGCTCCCAGCACCATCTACTCTTAAATGGCAGCACTGCACTTACAGGGCCCAGGAATGGACCTGGGTACTGTAGGGGCACAGGGCTCCTGCCGCTGTGCCCACACCACTGGCATAGGGCACCCAGCTAGAGGGGTGGCTGATGTATGCCAGGGCAGTGAAGGTTGTGGGCATGGCACACAGGGATGTGTGCCATGTCGATTCTCTGTTTTGTCTTGTACCCAGACACTCAGCCTGCCAGGGCAGTGTGTGTGTGTGTTAGGGTACAGGGCCTCTAAGGGTGGCACAATTAGTGCTGCAGCCCTTAGAGGCCTTCCCTGGTCACAAGGCCCTGGGTACCTAGGGTACCACTTACCAGGGGCTGACATGTCGCCAGGGTTTGCCAATTTGGTTTTGAGATTTTTGTTTTGGGAAGGAACATAGGCTCTGGGCTCCTGATTGGCAGGAGTCCAGGGCACACTCAGTCAAAGTACATTCAGCAAAAAGTGGGGGCATACCATTCAAGAAAGATGGCACTTTCACACAACTATTTTGTCGGCTATTGAGTGAATATCTGAGATTGTACACTCCTTTGTCGGAAGACTGATAGGTATCCATTTACAAGGAAGGCATCTCGTATCCGGGTGAACAAGAGGCGCCAAAGTTAACTCTTGTAATATTCTAGAATAGTACACCTTTGGTTGCTTTCTTGCATTTAGGTACAAGAACTAGTTTTGGGAGGAGCCTGCTTGGGCTTAGGAGGATATGTGGTTGCATACATAATCATGTACTGATGACATCCCACATAGAGAGGGATGAAGGGAGGTGCCAAAGGAGGCTGTATAGTGAAATCTGCTAATTAGCATACGGAATCCCAGAGCCCAACGGGCACTTACCTGCAGAAGCAACAGAAGATAGAGTAGTACATATGATGTCTGGCTTTTGACCCGAGTGATAGAAAACATAGAAAGTATGCTTGCATATCTCTCTGATCGGTGCACGTTTCAAATTTGTCTCCCTGTAACAGACAAAAGTGTCACCGTTGTGGGACTGCTCATATCGCCTAGCTGATGTTATTTTTGTGCAGTGGCAGTATTGTAGCCAATGAGGTCTATCCGAGGCGCGATTATTGCTTATTGAAAACTTTACCCAATACCCCGCCATGTGAACTTGAAAAATAGTTGATATTGGCAGATTTTGATAGTCTTTATGGAGGCTGGATCAATTGTGTCAAAAGAAGATTGATTATACATCATTATAGTTATTTAGTAAGCAAAATGGTGTAGATATTTTTCATAGAATGTCAATGTTCATCGGTCAATATGTTTTTTTAACAACTGTTTTATTTCAACTAAAGTGTTTCTCATATCTGTGGAAAAGGGTTCTCTTAATCAATAGGTAAGGTACACGTATTAAACTTTGTGATCTAATTGTCTTGGAAACTGCACAGTGTCCAAAGCTTCAGACATTCATTCAGCATCTCTCTAAGTAGCAGAGCTAATGTGCTATTTTGTCGGCTATTGAGTGAATAGCTGAGATTGTACACTCCTTTGTCGGCAGACTGATATGTATCCTTTTACAAGAAAGGCATCTTGTATCTGGGTGAACAAGGAGGTGCCAAAGTGAACTCTTGTAATATTCTAGAATAGTACTCCTTTGGTTGCTCTGCTTGCATTTAGGTACAAGAACTCGTTTTGGGAGGAGCTAGATGGGGCTTAGGAGTATATGTGTTTGCATACAGAATCATGTACTGATGACATCACACATAGAGAGGGATGAAGGGAGGTTCCAAAGGAGGCTGTATAGTGAAATCTGCTAATTAGCATATGGAATCCCAGAGCCCAATGGCCACTTATCTGCAGAACCAACAGAAGATAAAGTAGTCCACCTGATGTCTGGCTTTTGACCTGAGTGATAGAAAACATAGAAAGTATGCTTGCATACCTCTCTGATCAGTGCATATGTTCCAACTTTGTCTCCCTGTAAGAGACAAAAGTGTCACGATTGTGGGACTGCTCATTTTGCCAATTGGATGTTATCTTTGTGTAGTGGCAGTATTGTAACCAATGAGGTGTATCTGAGATGCGATTGTTGTTTATTCAAAACTTTACGCAATACCCAGTCTTGTCAACTTGAACAACAGTTGATATTGACAATTTAGGATAATCTTTACAGAGGCTAGATCAATTGTGTCAAAAAATTATTGATTGTACATCAATGTATTTATTCAATAAATAAAAAGGTGTAGATATTTTTCATAGAATATCAATACTCTTTGCCCGATACGTTTTTCGTTAACTGTTTCATTTCAACCAACGTGTTTCTTATATGCGTAAAAGAGGATCCACTTAATCATTAGGTAAGGTACACATATTAAACTTTGGGTGCTAATTGATTTAGAAGCTGCGCAGTGTCTGAAGATTCAGACATTTATTTAGCATCTCTCTAGATTTTAGATCAAATGTACTATTGTGAGAAAGTGGCTCTGTATATACTGTTCCAAAATAGGTACAGGGCGTACAGTCCACAGTCCCCAGAGGTTTGGCAGAGGCTAAAGTTAGATATAACCTTAGTCTCTAAAGTGGTAACTTGGTCGAGCAGTAAGGCAGTATCAGAGGACAGTGTAAAGCATTTGTTGTACACACTCAGTCAGCAAAATGATTTCACACACTCAATAACTGAACTCTAGGCCAATGGTTTGTATAAAAAATATATGTCTGTTTTATTTTAGAACCAACAATAGGAATTAAAATATACTTTCTCAGAATGAGATGCTTTATTTAAATACTTTTGCAATATGCAATTGGCTTTTGTAGAAAGTTATAAGTTGTTGCAATAGGCAACACAGTTTTAAACACAATAATGCATTGAGTTCAATGGAAATTTCAAGTTATTTGCAATAGATTACTTTCAGGATTACTTTAGAGATTCCAGGACTGGATCGTAGATTCAGTCCTGGGACAGTACTTAGAAACAAGTGATAAAAGTCGACTTAGTTACTACTAGGATTTTTAAGTAATATTTTGCTATTTTAAAAGTTGACACGTCTAAGAAATTTCATAGAAAACAGTCAATGACTCCCTATGGAAGAAAATTCAAGTTGCAGGTATAGTATGTTCTCGTTACTTTTGTAATCCAGTACTGGGTGCCTAGACTCAGTACTGGGACCTTTATCCAAAACAGGTAAATAATTACGTTTTCAGAAGTTATACGATTTTTAAAGAATATATTTAAAGTTTGCAGAAATTGACACTTAACAGAAATTTCACAGAAAAACAGTCAATGATTCCCTATGGAAGAAAATTGGGTTACTGGTAAGTACAGTTGTAAGTATTTGTCAGAGTCAGTGCTGGGCACCAAGATCCAGCACTGGGAGCTCACCTAATAGCAGGTGAGTATTTTCGTTTTCGTTACTCGGCTGATTTTTGGTGAATATTTTAAGTTTTGAAAACTCCACACTGAAGAAATTTTCAGAAGAAACCAGTCAATGTTACCCTATGGAGAAAATTGAGTTATCGGTTTAAAGGTAAGTACTCGACTGGCAGAGTTAAGGTTCTGGGCATAGACTCAGGCGTCTCCCAGGGTCAGGTAGGTAGAGTTGTTTCACCCTCAGCGGCACAGGGGCAGCCGGGTGCAGAGAGAGTTAGGCTCAATGTTATCCTATGAGAGGTAGGGGGGCCTTGGTTGGTGGCTGCTGACTAGCAGGCTACGTGGCTGTGGGAGCTGGGCTCCTGGTCACTTGCTCAGGGCAAATGGGGAAGTAGATAGGTGTAGAGGTTACACTGCCAGGGCACTCGGGCGGCTGGGTGCAGGGTGCTTTTGAGCTCTCGGGCGCTCAATTGATTTCAATGGGAGAGCTCTGGTTTAGAAAACGATTGCAAGATCGGGGACGGAGATTCTTCAGGTGCCACCACCACTTCGAGAGGTAAGTTGGGTAGTTGGAGGATAGGTAGGTACCCAGGAGTTGGGCACAGGGAGCCTCAGGGCGCCGGGTGCAGGGGTGCCTTTTGGTGTCGGCAAATCTTACCCTCTGTTGATCGCGTTGGGGGGGTACCTGGTTCTGAGGCTGCAGGCGTCGTCAGGAGCGTCGAGGGAAGTCCTTGGGTGCCGGACTCGGGTTCACAGTCATCATCCTCGTGGTCTTTGTTCACTCGGGCACAGGCCAGGCTTGGCGGGTGCAGAGTGTGTAGGGTTCGCGGTTCCGGGCTGATGCCTGGGATTAGAAGTAGATTTTGAGTAGAGCCTCTACTCATGGGAGTCTCTGGGGCTTAGAGCCAAAAGGTAGCCAGGTCCTCTGGGGTTTGTGAGGTTGCTGGCCACAATAGATGCCGGGTTGGAGCAGGAGCAGGTTCGAGGGTCGCCAGGCCAGTAGGGCTGGGGCCAAAGCAGTTGGTGTCTTCCTCTTCTTAGCAGCTGCAGGGCAGGTCTTCTTTCTTCTTCCTCTTCTTTGTATTTTGGAATCTGGAATCTTGGGAAGGAAGGCTCAGGGTGCCCCTAAATACTAAACTTAGAGGCGTTACAGGTAGAAGAAGGGCAGGGACCATAGGGTCCCTGTCCTGGGGTGAGAACACCCCCTATTCTGCCACTCTCCTGTGGGAGGGGGGCAGCAGCCTAGTCCTTATTGGGTAGGGCCTCCCATCTTCAAGATGGCGAGCGCCCGGAGGTGTGCTTCACCTCGCCTTCCCCACCTGAGGGGTGAGGTTGGCAGGCTGGCACATCCTCTGTCCTTATTTGGGCTTTCCGGCCAAGCTTCCCGCCAGAGTGGGGGTTGCAAGTGGCCTGGGGAAGCTCACAGAGGCGGCATGCCTTTGAAGCTTCCCCCTGCCCATCCTGGGGGAGGAGATCTAGCACCTCGCCCAGGATGTGCATTGTTGCAGACCCAGGAGAGCAGGGGCCCTGCAACCCAGGGGTCCAGCAACATGTCTGCTGTGTGGCAGCCTAGGCAGCCTCAGAACAGACGTGGATTGTAGGTTAGGTTTCAGGGGGCCTCTCTACGATGTCCTCTGTGGTGCTTGGCACATTAAATCCCATACTGGCATCAGTGTGGGTTTAATGTGCCAAGAAGTTTGACACCAAACTTCTCAGTCTTCTGTGCTGCCATTATAGTGCTGTGGAGTTCGTGTTTGACAAGCTCCCAGCACCATGTACTCTTAAATGGCAGCACTGCACTTACAGGGCCCAAGAATGGACCTGGGTACTGTAGGGGCACAGAGCTCCTGCCTCTGTGCCCACACCACTGGCATAGGGCACCCAGCTAGAGGGATGGCTGATGTATGCCAGGGCAGTGAAGGTTGTGGGCATGGCACACAGGGATGTGTGCCATGTCGATTCTCTGTTTTGTCTTGTACCCAGACACTCAGCCTGCCAGGGCAGTGTGTGTGTGTTAGGGTACAGGGCCTCTAAGGCTGGCACAATGAGTGCTGCAGCCCTTAGAGGCCTTCCCTGGTCACAAGGCCCTGGGTACCTAGGGTACCACTTAACAGGGGCTGACATGTGGCCAGGGTTTGCCAATTTGGTTTTGAGATTTTTGTTTTGGGAAGGAACATAGGCCCTGGGCTCCTGATTGGCAGGAGTCCAGGGCACACTCAGTCAAAGTACATTCAGCAATTCAGCAAAAAGTGGGGGCATACCATTCAAGAAAGATGGCACTTTCACACAACTATTTTGTCGGCTATTGAGTGAATAGCTGAGATTGTACACTCCTTTGTCGGCAGACTGATATGTATCCATTTACAAGGAAGGCATCTCGTTTCCGGGTGAACAAGAGGCGCCAAAGTTAACTCTTGTAATATTCTAGAATAATACACCTTTGGTTGCTTTCTTGCATTTAGGTACAAGAACTAGTTTTGGGAGGAGCCTGCTTGGGCTTAGGAGGATATGTGGTTGCATACATAATCATGTACTGATGACATCCCACATAGAGAGGGATGAAGGGAGGTGCCAAAGGAGGCTGTATAGTGAAATCTGCTAATTAGCATACGGAATCCCAGAGCCCAACGGGCACTTACCTGCAGAAGCAACAGAAGATAGAGTAGTACATATGATGTCTAGCTTTTGACTCGAGTGATAGAAAACATAGAAAGTATGCATGCATGTCTCTCTGATTGGTGCTCGTTTCAAATTTGTCTCCCTGTAACAGACAAAAGTGTCACCGTTGTGGGGCTGCTCATATCGCCTAGCTGATGTTATCTTTGTGCAGTGGCAGTATCGTAGCCAATGAGTTCTATCCGAGGTGCGATTATTGTTTATTGAAAACTTTACCCAATACCCCGCCACGTCAACTTGAAAAATAGTTGATATTGGCAATTTTTATAGTCTCTATGGAGGCTGGATCACTTGTGTCAAAAGAAGATTGATTATACATCATTATAGTTATTTAGTAAGCAAAGAGGTGTATATATTTTTCATAGAGTGTCAATACTCATTGGTCAATATGTTTTTTTAACAACTGTTTTATTTCAACTTAAATGTTTCTCATATCTGTGGAAAAAGGGTCCTCTTAATCAATAGGTAAGGTACACGTATTAAACTTTGTGATCTAATTGTCTTGGAAGCTGCACAGTGTCCAAAGCTTCAGACATTCATTCAGCATCTCTCTAAGTAGCAGAGCTAATGTACTATTTTGTCGGCTATTGAGTGAATAGCTGAGATTGTACACTCCTTTGTCGGCAGACTGATATGTATCCTTTTACAAGAAAGGCATCTTGTATCTGGGTGAACAAGGAGGTGCCAAAGTGAACTCTTGTAATATTCTAGAATAGTACTCCTTTGGTTGCTCTGCTTGCATTTAGGTACAAGAACTCGTTTTGGGAGGAGCCAGATGGGGCTTAGGAGTATATGTGTCTGCATACAGAATCATGTACTGATGACATCACACATAGAGAGGGATGAAGGGAGGTGCCAAAGGAGGCTGTATAGTGAAATCTGCTAATTAGCATATGGAATCCCAGAGCCCAATGGGCACTTATCTGCAGAACCAACAGAAGATAAAGTAGTCCACCTGATGTCTGGCTTTTGACCTGAGTGATAGAAAACATAGAAAGTATGCTTGCATATCTCTCTGATCAGTGCATATGTTCCAACTTTGTCTCCCTGTAAGAGACAAAAGTGTCACGATTGTGGTACTGCTCATATTGCCAATTGGACGTTATCTTTGAATAGTGGCAGTATTGTAACCAATGCGGTGTATCCGAGGTGTGATTGTTGCTTATTCATAACTTTACGCAATACCCAGTCTTGTCAACTTGAACAACAGTTGTTGTTGGCAATTTAGGATAATCTTTACGAAGGCTAGATCAATTGTGTCAAAAAATGATTGATTACACATCAATGTATTTATTCAATAAGAAAAAAGGTGTAGATATTTTTCATAGAATGTCAATACTCTTTGCTCGATATGTTTTTCATTAACTGTTTCATTTCAACCAACGTGTTTCTTATATGCGTAAAAGAGGGTCCGCTTAATCATTAGGTAAGGTACACATATTAAACTTTGGGTGCTAATTGATTTAGAAGCTGCGCAGTGTCCGAAGATTCAGACATTTATTCAGCATCTCTCTAGGTTTTAGATCAAATGTACTATTGTGAGAAAGTGGCTCTGTATATACTGTTCCAAAATAGGTACAGGGTGTACAGAGTCCACAGTCCCCAGAGGTTTGGCAGAGGCTAAAGTTAGAAATAACCTTAATCTCTAAAGTGGTAGCTTGGTCGAGCAGTAAGGCAGTATCAGAGGACAGTGTAAAGCATTTGTTGTACACACTCAGTCAGCAAAATGATTTCACACACTCAATAACTGAACTCTAGGCCAATGGTTTGTATAAAAAATATATGTCTGTTTTGTTTTAGAACCAACAATAGGAATTAAAATATACTTTCTCAGAATGAGATGCTTTATTTAAATACTTTTGCAATATGCAATTGGCTTTTGTAGAAAGTTATAAGTTGTTGCAATAGGCAACACAGTTTTAAACACAATAATGCATTGAGTTCAAAGGAAATTTCAAGTTATTTGCCATAGATTACTTTCAGGATTACTTTAGAGATTCCTGGACTGGATCCTAGATTCAGTCCTGGGACAGTACTTAGAAACAAGTGATAAAAGTCGACTTAGTTACTACTAGGATTTTTAAGTAATATTTTGCTATTTTAAAAGTTGACACTTAGAAGAAATGTCATAGAAAACAGTCAATGATTCCCTATGGAAGAAAATTTAAGTTGCAGGTATAGTATGTTCTCATTACTTTTGTAATCCAGTATTGGGTGCCTAGACTCAGTACTGGGACCTTTATCTAAAACAGGTAAGTAATTACGTTTTCAGAAGTTATACGATTTTTAAAGAATATTTAAAGTTTGCAGAAATTGACACTTTGAAGAAATTTCACAGAAAAACAGTCAATGATTCCCTACGGAAGAAAATTGGGTTACTGGTAAGTACAGTTGTAAGTATTTGTCAGAGTCAGTGCTGGGCACCAAGATCCAGCACTGGGAGCTCACCTAATAGCAGGGGAGTATTTTCGTTTTCGTTACTCGGCTGATTTTTGGTGAATATTTAAAGTTTTGAAAACTTCACACTTTGAAGAAATTTTCAGAAGAAACCAGTCAATGTTACCCTATGGAGAAAATTGAGTTATCGGTTTAAAGGTAAGTACTCGACTGGCAGAGTTAAGGTTCTGGGTATAGACTCAGGGGTCTCCCAGGTTCAGGTAGGTAGAGTTGTTTTACCCTCAGCGGCACAGGGGCAGCCGGGTGCAGAGAGAGTTAGGCCCAATGTTATCCTATGAGAGGTAGGGGGGCCTTGGTTGGTGGCTGCTGACTAGCAGGCTACGCGGCTGTGGGAGCTGGGCTCCTGGTCACTTGCTCAGGGCAAATGGGGAAGTAGATAGGTGTAAAGGTTACACTGCCAGGGCCACTCGGGCGGCTGGGTGCAGGGTGCTTTTGAGCTCTCGGGCGCTCAATTGATTTCAATGGGAGAGCTCTGGTTTAGAAAAAGATTGCAAGCTCGGGGACGAAGATTCTTTAGGTGCCACCACCACTTCGAGAGGTAAGTTGGGTAGTTGGAGGATAGGTAGGTACCCAGGAGTTGGGCACAGGGAGCCGCAGGGCGCCGGGTGCAGGGGTGCCTTTTGGTGTCGGGAAATCCTACCCTCTGTTGATCGCGTTGGGGGGTACCTGGTTCTGAGGCTGCAGGTGTCGTCAGGAGCGTCGAGGGAAGTCCTTGGGTGCTGGACTCGGGTTCACAGTCGTCGTGGGGTCGTCCTCGTGGTCTTTGTTCACTCCCGCACAGGCCAGGCTTGGCGGGTGCAGAGTGTGTAGGGTTCGCGGTTCCGGGCTGATGCCAGGGATTAGAAGTAGATTTTGAGTAGAGCCTCTACTCATGGGAGTCCCAGGGGCTTAGAGCCAAAAGGTAGCCAGGTCCTCCGGGGTTTGTGAGGTTGCTGGCCACAATAGATGCCGGGTTGGAGCAGGAGCAGGTTTGAGTGTCGCCAGGCCACTAGGGCTGGGGCCAAAGCAGTTGGTGTCTTCCTCTTCTTAGCAGCTGCAGGGCCGGTCTTCTTTCTTCTTCCTCTTCTTTGTATTTCGGAATCTGGAATCTGGGGAAGGAAGGTTCAGGGTGCCCCTAAATACTAAATTTATGGGCGTTACAGGTAGGCTATGGGCAGGGACCAATGGGTCCCTGTCCTGGGGTGAGTACACCCCCTATTCTGCCACTCTCCTGTGGGAGGGGGACAGCAGCCTAGTCCTGATTGAGTAGGGCCTCCCATCTTCAAGATGGCGAGCGCCCGGAGATGTGCTTCACCTCGCCTTCCCCACCTGAGGGGTGGGGTTGGCAAGCTGGCACATCCCCTGTCCTTATTTGGGGTTTCCGGCCAAGCTTCCCGCCAGAGTGGGGGTTGCAAGTGGCCTGGGATAGCTCACAGAGGCGGCATGCCTTTGAAGCTTCCCCCTGCCCATCCTGGGGGAGGAGATCTAGCACCTCGCCCAGGATGTGCATTGTTGCAGACACAGGAGAGCAGGGGCTCTCCTACCCAGGGGTCCAGCAACATGTCTGCTGTGTGGCAGCCTAGGCAGCCTCAGACCAGACATGGATTGTAGGTTAGGTTTCAGGGGGCCTCTCTAAGATGCCCTCTGTGGTGCTTGGTACATTAAATCCCATACTGGCATCAGTGTGGGTTTAATGTGCTGAGCAGTTTGACACCAAACTTCTCAGTCTTCTGTGCTGCCATTATAGTGCTGTGGAGTTCGTGTTTGACAAGCTCCCAGCACCATGTACTCTTAAATGGAAGCACTGCACTTACAGGGCCCAGGAATGGACCTGGGTACTGTAGGGGCACCAGGCTCCTGCCTCTGTGCCCACACCACTGGCATAGGGCACCCAGCTAGAGGGGTGGCTGATGTATGCCAGGGCAGTGAAGGTTGTGGGCATGGCACACAGGGATGTGTGCCATGTCGATTCTCTGTGTTGTCTTGTACCCAGACACTCAGCCTGCCAGGGCAGTGTGTGTGTGTTAGGGTACAGGGCCTCTAAGGCTGGCACAATGAGTGCTGCAGCCCTTAGAGGCCTTCCCTGGTCACAAAGCCCTGGGTTCCTAGGGTACCACTTAACAGGGGCTGACATGTGGCCAGGGTTTGCCAATTTGGTTTTGAGATTTTTGTTTTGGGAAGAAACATAGGCCCTGGGCTCCTGATTGGCAGGAGTCCAGGGCACACTCAGTCAAAGTACATTCAGCAATTCAGCAAAAAGTGGGGGCATACCATTCAAGAAAGATGGCACTTTCACACAACTATTTTGTCGGCTATTGAGTGAATAGCTGAGATTGTACACTCCTTTGTCGGCAGACTGATATGTATCCATTTACAAGGAAGGCATCTCGTATCCGGGTGAACAAGAGGCGCCAAAGTTAACGCTTGTTATATTCTAGAATAGTACACCTTTGGTTGCTTTCTTGCATTTAGGTACAAGAACTAGTTTTGGGAGGAGCCTGCTTGGGCTTAGGAGGATATGTGGTTGCATACATAATCATGTACTGATGACATCCCACATAGAGAGGGATGAAGGGAGGTGCCAAAGGAGGCTGTATAGTGAAATCTGCTAATTAGCATACGGAATCCCAGAGCCCAACGGGCACTTACCTGCAGAAGCAACAGAAGATAGAGTAGTACATATCATGTCTGGCTTTTGACCCGAGTGATAGAAAATATAGAAAGTATGCTTGCATATCTCTCTGATCGGTGCACGTTTCAAATTTGTCTCCCTGTAACAGACAAAAGTGTCACCGTTGTGGGACTGCTCAAATTGCCTAGCTGATGTTATCTTTGTGTAGTGGCAGTATCGTAGCCAGTGAGGTCTATCCGAGGCGCGATTATTGCTTATTGAAAACTTTACCCAATACCCCGCCATGTCAACTTGAAAAGTAGTTGATGTTGGCAATTTTTGATAGTCTCTATGGAGGCTGGATCAATTGTGTCAAAAGAAAATTGATTATATATCATTATAGTTATTTAGTTATCAAAGTGGTGTAGATATTTTTCATAGAATGTCAATACTCATTGGTCAATTTGTTTTTTTAACAACTGTTTTATTTCAACTAAAGTGTTTCTCATATCTGTGGAAAAGGGTCCTCTCAATCAATAGGTAAGGTACACGTATTAAACTTTGTGATCTAATTGTCTTGGAAGCTGCACAGTGTCCAAAGCTTCAGACATTCATTCAGCATCTCTCTAAGTAGCAGAGCTAATGTGCTATTTTGTCGGCTATTGAGTGAATAGCTGAGATTGTACACTCCTTTGTCGGCAGACTGATATGTATCCTTTTACAAGAAAGGCATCTTGTATCTGGGTGAACAAAGAGGTGCCAAAGTGAACTCTTGTAATATTCTAGAATAGTACTCCTTTGGTTGCTCTGCTTGCATTTAGGTACAAGAACTCGTTTTGGGAGGAGCCAGATGGGGCTTAGGAGTATATGTGTTTGCATACAGAATCATGTACTGATGACATCACACATAGAGAGGGATGAAGGGAGGTGCCAAAGGAGGCTGTATAGTGAAATCTGCTCATTAGCATATGGAATCCCAGAGCCCAATGGGCACTTATCTGCAGAAGCAACAGAAGATAGAGTAGTACATATGATGTCTGGCTTTTGACCCGAGTGATAGAAAACATATAAAGTATGTTTGCATATCTCTTTGATCGGTGCACATGTTTCAAATTTGTCTCCCTGTAAGAGACAAAAGTGTCACCATTGTGGGACTGCTCATATCGCCTATATGACTTTATCTTTGTGCAGTGGCAGTATTGTAGCCAATGAGGTCTATCCAAAGCGCGATTATTGTTTATTGTAAACTTTATATGCCCTTGTGAATTCCCATAGAAGCCCAGGTTCACACCAGAGTCTGGGCTTCTATGGGAGGCACAGAGATGCGACATGTTCTTGTAAATATGTCGCATCTCTGTTCTTTCCAAACTAACGCAGCATGGGGCAGCAAAATTACTTGCTGCACCGTTCTGCGTTAGTTTGTTGTAAATCTGCCCCCAGTTTCTTCTTAGCCCTGTGCTGATCAACATGCCAGGTAACCTCTGCTGTCACTGTTCTTATTTTGACTTCGCCCTGTTCACCTAGACCATTTGTGTGTGGACTGGCCATGTGGCCTATCCTCCCTAATGACACTGTGGGCATCCTCCTGACTGAAGCATTCCTCATCTCAACATGTCCCATGACATGTTGCTCATATGGACTCTGTCTGGCCATCCACTGACTCTAAACATCCTTTGCGGTTGTTGTCAACTTTAGCTGTGATCTCTTACAACATTAGCACTTGTAAATAAATGTACCAATAAGTACTACTTGTATGTTGTGTGTCTCAATGAATCAGGATCAGGTTCACCATTGACCATTCTGGGAGGAAACTAATACCAAAGGGAAATAATACTTTTGTGGAGTCTGGGATAATGCTAGGCAGTGAGAGTGCAACATATATTGTAATCACTATTTTTGTAATGACTATTAAGTGCTTTCTCAAGGCAGCAAGTATTACGTTCAACTGGTGCCATGCAGTCAATATGAATGGTGAGTTCAGTCACCCCACAAGTGTTTGGTCTATCCATGGTTACTAGCAAGCATACAACATTGAGTTGACAAGTAAATGTTGCAAGTGTGAGAGGTTATGGGGCAGCCATCAATGTATGAGTCCAAATACCTACTATATGTGCAAAAGTCATTGAGCACAACATCCCCCCAAGGCATGTTGCATTAGTGAAACACCCATTGATCTTGTATATGAACAGAAGATGAGCACTGTGTCATTATTCATCCATGAATTCCAGATCCACTGCTCAACAATGCCTGATCTAATATCATGTAATGTCATGGGCAGCCTCACAGATTGTGTCCATACCTGAGAAACCCATTCACACATGTTGCCAGACACTGCAAACAAAGACTAATGTATGTACAAAACTTAACCTGAGCGCACATGCTAATTCCCACACAGTAAATCATGACTTACACATGTATGTAGAAAACTCTTAGATTTAATGTAAATCTAAAAGTTTAAATAGAAATAACTATCTACCCTATACTAATTACCTATCCTAAGCTATCCTACAATAACTTAGCCTATCTGCTATATAAAACTACCTTAACTTAACTTACTCTACACAATTAGCACAAGATAAACTTCAACCCCCCCAACCCTCTTAAGAAACATCTTCACACATAGAAACCTAAACAATAAACTTTTTGGTGAAAATTTAAAAAACATTTTTTTATACATATTAAACACATCTGCCCCCACCCCCTAACTAACCCAAAGTAGCCCTACCCAGTAACAAACTAACCCACCCTTAAAAATCCCTTAAAACCACTATCACCACGCTATCACTAAAACTACACTAACCTAAACTAACCTATAAAAACGTCTGCATGTCAAGCAGGGGAATGGCAGAAGGGGTACCTGTGACAATCATCTTTTGCCTGCCCAACTGCCTGCTTTATGTCCTGCAGCAGGGATAAGGCCTGGTCCATCTTGTTCTCATGGACCGTCACTCTGAGTTTTAGGTCTGACATGTCCTTCCTCATGTCCTGTTCAAAACGTGAGGGCCCTTCTGTGGGCTGAGGTGTGGGTGCCGGTGGTAGAGAACGCCCGCTGGTGGAGGTACTAGGGACAGCTGTTTGTAAGGCCCTTGGAGTTGACTGTCCATGGCAGGCTGAGTTTTCCCTTGTGTGGTTGGTGGTTTCATTGAGAATACATACCACTTCCTCCCGGCCTTTTCTTACTCATAACTCCTCTTCATGGCCCTGTATGACTTGGCAACCCTTTGGGTGTGGTGAAAGTGCACCTTGCTTTTTTTGTAGTGGCGCAGCTCATCAGGGGTCATGCTGTCTGTTGAAACAATGAGGATAGATGACACTCAAAGGCTGACTAGGAACAGGTATCAACATCATAAAATCTCATAATTAACATTAGACCTAAGGTAGTAGCTCGTACAGCCTAACTTCATCTTGCAGTTTAGAGACTATACACATGCCTATTATCTAGCAAATCAGATGTCCTAAGCCCTATTTACAAAGGAAAGCCAATTGTTACATTGCGCAATAGCAACACGATTTGCAGATCTAATTATGACCATTTAACTACTGAGGAGCAGATTTACAAGCCCCTTGCGCCTTCCTGCGCCGCCATTGCATCACTTTTTTGACGCAACGGCGGCGCAAAAAATGTGGCCTATTTACAACGTGACGCATCTAGGGAGATGCGTCACGTTGTAAAGCCCTGCGTCACATTATACCTGCGTCAGGTATAATGTATGCAGGGTGGGCGTTCCCACTCAGGAAGGCCTCGTAAAAGTGACGCAGTGAAATCTACAAGATTTCACTGCGCCACTATTAGGACGCCACTGCGTCAAAACCTTACGCCTGCTTGAAGCAGGCGTAAGTAGTGACGCAGTGTAGTGGAAATAGGCCTCAACACGCATTGCTGGAGTTGCGTCGTGCTTGCGACACGACTCCAGCAATGTGTGACTTTTCCGCCAACAGATGCGTCAGAATTTCTGACGCATCTGTCAATCCTTGCGCCATAGTGCGCCGTATTGTAAATACGGCGCATCTATGGTGGCGCAAGGGTTTCCAAGGGTGGCGCAGGGAAAGTGACGCATCTATACAGATGCGTCACTTTCTTGTAAATCTGCCCCTGAGTATGCTTGGAAACAAATAGGCCTCATTTATGAGGGCCCCTTGCGGCACCGTAACGTCACTTTTTTGACGTTCCGGTGGCGTAATGTGGCCCGGGATATTTACAAGGCCAGTTAAAGCCACTTTATGTGGCTTTTCATTAAATTTTAAATAAGTGCCCCTTTCACGCGTACCATGTACAAGACCATTATTCCCTCATAATAGGAGAAGACTCAGGGGCAGATTTACAAGCCCCTTGCATCACTTTTGCACCGTTGTTGCGTCACTTTTGTGACGCAGCGGCAGCGTAAAAGTTGCGTCCGATTTACAACATGACGCATCTAGGGAGATGCGTCACGTTGTGAAGCCCTGCGCCACATTAAACCTGCGTCAGGTTTAATGTATGCAGGGTGGGCGTTGCGTCGCAAGATTTAACTGAGTCACTTTTACGTCCATGCTGTGTCAAAACCCTGCGCCTGCTTGAAGCAGGCGTAAGGAGTGACGCAGCATGTTAAGTATAGGGCGCCCCTGAGCATTGCTGGAGTTGTGTCGTGCTTGCGACATGACTCCAGCAATGCGTGACTTTTCCGTCAACAGATGCGTCAGAATTTCTGACGCATCTGTCAATCCTTGCATCCACGGTGACGCAAGGATTTGGCACGTTGGCGCCGGGAAAGTGACGCATCTCTACAGATGCGTCACTTTCTTGTAAATCTGCCCCAAAGTGTACCACAGTTATCATTAAAAAATATTTTTATTCATACAAAATCACTTAAAAGCAAACATGCAGCTGAATCTGTTTTTCTATTTGGATCAACATATTGTAGACAATAACTTCACATTGTAAACAACAGTTTTGACAAAAATATTGGTTTTCGCAATACCTCATACAGCAGGGAAAGCTGTATGTCCTATAGAAATAGTCAATATAGGAAAGACTGTATGATCAATCAATAGGTTAACTACATACAAAATGGTAAATTGACATTATGAAGATTCATCATTGAATCAAAAAGCCACCAAACTGTATTGTCAAATTTTATGTATTCTCGTTTGTTCTATATGTACTATCTAGTTGATCATGATTGTCCTTACCATTTTGTATGTAGTTAACCTATTGATTGATCATACAGTCTTTCCTTTATTGACCATTTCTATTTTTGGCTACTATTGCAAATCCTGAACTGATACCTGTCTGATTTGACAACATCTAACAGTAGATGGTGATGCGTCTTACTTCTGTCACACATATTTTGTATTCATAATTTTAGTAAACATTTTTCTATGTGGTCAGCCAGGGGAAGGATAGTGGGTGTATGTAAATATGGGAAATGGTAGTATACACATGGCAGTGCACAGAGTCCACTATGGTTACAGTCCACAAGCGCTATTAGATATGTGGTAATGTCGCACTCTACAGTGCAGCAGGTAGACTGCATACACTAGAGTGCCACACGTCTTGGGAATAGCGTAGGCTATATCTTCCACATGATTCGTGTCCATGGTTGTGTGTCTGCGCAGGCAGAACCAGTGCAGCATATCTCCATGACAGTCACATTATTTCCAAAGAGAACTGTATTGTTGGCTGTCATGGGAGATGTAGTTTATGCATGAGGGGGCACCTTGCTGCACAGTCTGACACCTTGAATGACTGCTGTAGTGGTTTCCTCACCAAAAATTATACATGTTGTGCACATTGGATGTGATGTGTTATATAATGTAGCATAGTTGCGTTGATCCAGTTAGGTTCATATATGCCCATAGTTATCAGTTTCACAGGTCTGGGATACATCGTCATGCCTCCTGCCCATGGGATTTACATGTGATACACAGACTTGAGACAGGGCTTGCCTTGCTTCAACAATGTGTTTGGAAGCCTCACTTAACTAGTTATTACATATGTGAGGGTCTTTGACACAATCGATTTAGCAAACAGAACCTCATGTAGCAATTGTAGCCACTGGGCATCTATGGACATGAAATGGATGAGCTAGCCTGCATCCAAAATTAAGTTATGGAATGTGCCTTTCAGTTGACATACAGGACATCCACGGTTTTACCACATTTGCAACATCACATGATAGTGACTAGAGCGAACACCCCCCCTTGCAGCATGGTGCACGTGTGTCAGCTTAGTGTCCTAACATGACATCATGCTTTAAGGGACACATTCCAGCACCATGATTATGTATCCTCTTTTCACCTTCTCTTGGGAGGCATACTCATTGCCGTTGACACTCGGGATAAGGATAGCTGCACTCAGCTCGATTACATACGTTTTATCGAAGGGACGGTGTACCAGGGAGAGAAACATACAATAAACGCACAATTGAGAGACCACGTCTTGTATAAGAAGTCAACAAGAGTTCTTTTACTTTACACCGTCCACGAACAGAACCCCGTGTGGTCCGGAATTTGTACCACGCTTCAAATACGAGATACGAGAAGAAATAGCCTTGAGGAAGTCGTGGGACCAGCTTTCCCAATACGACGAAACACGTGTTGGCTGTGGAGTTTCTAAAGAATGTTTCTTGAATAAAGAAAGAAAGAAGATCAGACTCATGACCCTTTGAATCACTTGTCTAATGTGTCTATTACCAGACTTAATTGAAATGTTGTAACTACTCACTTACGTGTGCTGGGGACTTAAAGAAATGTATGCTGTTTTTTCTGTAGAGTTTGTGGTTTCTCTACACCCATTAGCACCGTCATAGAAATAGCGTACTGAACACAAGTGCTAATCTTATGAGGCGCCATTACACCTATGATTAATACCACATAGTTACCGACTAAATACTTGCACACAGTTGCATGGTCCCTGTACACAGGATGTGTGCACACATGTGTGATCTTCATTGGTGTTGGATGGGAAAGGCCACCACAAGGTCCATTGTAGACCTACTTAACTTAGGGTGAATGAGAGATGCACTTTGTTGTGGCCTTGTAATGTCAACCAGACATACTCGGCATGGCCACATCTACATGATTTGGGAAGCTGCTCCCCCACAGCATCATAATTAGTGATACTCCATCAGCCAAGTTGACTTGTACATGTGGGCCACAGTGGTGTTGGTGGTGTCGAAATGTGTGACTTGTAGGGAATGTGTATGCCATGTAGTATGGGGCATGTATATCAGTGCACACCAACAACCTATGCACTGTCTCATTCAGCCCAAGACTAATTGGTCAATGTATTCTGACATGACTGAGTGCCTTGTGGTCTGTCATGTGCTTGAGATGTACTTACCAACAAGCAGGCCATTCCCATAGGTCCCCTTCTGGAAACGCTCATTGGTGGCAGAATGCCGGAAGATGAAAGAGTCATGTTCACTGCTGGGGTACTTGGCAAGGACGTTGATGAAAAGGCACAGATGGTACACAGTTGCCTGCACGTTCAAGGAATATGGGTGCTACCTGTTGCGGTAGATATGGAATGTAGCCACTGGAGGCACAAGTTGCACATGTGTGCAGTCCATTGCCCCGAACACATGTGGGAATCCTGCAATGGCATAAAAGCATTGCTTGTTGTCCTATTGTTGCTGTGTTGTGTTGGGGAATACAAAATACTGGAGCATGAGGATTATGATGGCATCCAGGACGGTGGGGAAGAACCTTGAGAAGGATGCCTGGGATACCCCTGCCACTCTGGTTGGGATGGGTTGAAAAGTTCCAGAAACCAGCATGTGTAGTACAGCCAAACGTTTAGCCTGCGGAGGGATGTTGTTGCGGCGCTGCGATTCTGGCTGCAGCTTTGGTGCAATCTGGTGCAGGAGGCGAACTATGGACTCCCTCCTGAGCCTGTAATGGGCAATGACCTCTTCCTCCTTGAGGTCAATAAGGATTATGGTCTGGCGGTATGTTCACTCCCTTTTCCTGCCCTGCCTCTGTGGTGGTGGTGGTGGTCTCCTTGGTGCTCCTAGCAGTAGATTCATGGCATAGGTTAGCTTGTCAAATGGCTTTGGGCCTGTTCTGATTTTGTACCAGTGTACTCAGTCATGACAACATCTAACAGAGATCACCAATAACATATCTCCATTTCATTGCAGAGGAAGTACCCACTCCTCCTGGCCAGCTGCCTTACCTGGATGACGGCCATGAGGTGGATGTCGACCTGCCAACTCTTGACCAGGGCACTCTCCAGCAAATACTGGTAACCATTCACACACCATCTCTGGATGCGGTAGCGTTGACAGAGTTGCGGGGTCTCCAGATGAACTGCCTACCAACCAACAGACACCACTTGCCCACCCACCCAGAACTCTAGACTCTGAGGACCCATAAATGCACAGTAACCATCCTTGTTCCTAAATGTAATGGACATCAGTATCTGTCCGTGCTGCATAGTACCAGGCATTGTCCATACATGTCCCGTTCATCCCCAAATATGATTATTGACAAATGAACACCATCATGTATGAGATATGTTCAGATGTGTCTAATTCTGCCTGTCTGATCTTTGTATAAAGAAACATGTGAGTGGGGTCCACCGTAGCATACATTGGGCCTGATTTACAAGAGTCATGGATAACTTGAGTATCATTTATAAGAACAGCTACAGTGGCTCAGACCTCTCTATCACTTCTATGAGGCCATGCAAAGCCACCCTGAAGGACTTGCCATGCATTCAGAGGTATTGAGACAGGCAAGCCAGTGCAAAGCACAGCGTAGAAATACTCTACATCAAGGAGGAATCTTTTTTTCATTGCAATGCTGTTCTATTTAGATGTGTTTTGACACCTTTCCAGATTTGCTAAACTATGTAAACCATGGAAGACCTCATGAATTCAGGTAGACATGAGAATCCTAATGGTGGTTCAAAAAGGAGGAGGAACCAAGAGCTTTTTAATGAGGTCCTGCACCGTGCTCCGAGGAATAGAGAACAAAACCAAGGGATGCAGTTCCTCTAGGGTAGCAGGGGAGTGGGGGGGGAGAGCGATTAGTCTCTATAGAATGCCCTCACACACCTAGCAAGGTGTCATGCTTCATCATAGGGCTGTGCTCCTCGTCGGGCCGGCGCTGCAATGCCCGACGGGCTCCCGCGAAGGGGCTCTTTTTCGGAGATCTTTTATAGAGACAGCCGTATGGGTGCGTGGGGGTCAGTGCAACAGGTGTAGTGAGCACAGCAGAACGTAGTCTCACCTCTATCCGCCCACCTTAGAGCATGTCGTAACGCACGGTATAACATTGTGCCATATCTACAGATTTGGTGTGCACATAGTCGCACGCATCTTGTTTAGCTTGTTACGTTAAGGCATGCCCCACGTCTGCCATTCCTGTGTGTCAGCTGAACACATTGTTTTACATGTTTTACATAGTTTAGCGCTCGGCCCGACGAGGAGCACAGCCCTATGATGAAGCATGACACCTTGCTAGGTGTGTGAGGGCATTCTATAGAGACTAATCGCTCTCCCCCCCCCCACTCCCCTGCTACCCTAGAGGAACTGCAATCCTAATGGTGGGCCTTGGGCTTGATGATTCCTGCTTATCGTCTTGGTACCGAGGACATTATGGTGTTGAAACTCCTGGTGGCGCTGGTAGGACTATACCCAGGCACTCAGATGTGTGCATCCCCACGTAGTTCAAAGTGGAATTAGATTCAGCAACATCACTAGGCTCACAAGCTAATCGCGACAAAGGATCAATTACTTTAGAAGCGGACCGCGAGATGGCTACTCATCTGATGCATCATGATGTTGCCGAATCAAATCCCACTTTGAACTACGCGAGGACGCACACATTGGCTTCACATAACTACCAGCCTCCTATCGAAGTCTTTGCCTCACGGAGTGCCTGGTTACAGGGATGGCTGTATTGCTTGCTTGCTGGTGAATTGACCTGCCTAATGTCTTTGCATGTGTTTTAAGTGTGTGTTGACACTGTTCGTATGTGAGAATGCATGCATTACTGGGATCATACTACACATAAGGCCCCATCCACTGTTTGTGCAACGGCACACCTTACAAGCGGTGCGCCATGTACTAGACAAGTAATGGCACCCAACTACATTGCTTGTGCTTCCCCCAGGGCTGACCCAAATTTGCACTGCCATGGCATTGGCACACCCACGTATGAGACAGCACATACTTTAGGAAATCTGCGCCATGTACCACAGTGCAGGCAGCAGGCTGTCGGGCAACTTTGGTAGGGTGACATTTTCCCTTACAGGCAGATACTGTGATTGACTCAACCCATCTGGAAGGGGATATATAGATGGGACCATATGCCCCCATTCCCCCGTCCAGAGGGCTCCCATCAGGGGACACACTGCCAGTGCGCCTCCGGAGATTGACTTTTCCTCTGGAACCACATGTTACATATGGCGTAGAGGCCAAGACAGAGGGTTGTGAACATTTTCATGGGGTCATGCACCCCTGGATAAGAGGGTGCTCCCTCTGTTGATGGCATAGGCAGTATAAGTGTCCTTGCACCTAAGCTTTTTCATGAGTGGCCGCACAAGCATGTGCAGGCCCTTATAGCAAAGGACCCGGGGGGCTACAAAGTGTGTGCAAAAGCCCATTGTGCATCCGCGACACATCTACCATATAGCACGTGGTGTGAACACTGTGGCACAGAAAGTGCACTTTTCTAAATGGCTAGAATGTGAACGTACCCATTGGGTGATAGGGGAGACAACACAGGGCATACAGCCAAGTTGATGTGCTGTGTTGCGTGAAAGGGCTAGGATAGGAATGGTCCCTACATGGGAATGTGGAGCCTTCTTACACTTTCCTTGCACTGAAGCACTTCATGCAGCCTATCAGCAACACAGTCACCCTTGCACCATGGTGCATGTGTGCCGGAATCGCAAGGAGATTGGTTTATATGTAGGTAGGAATGCATTCCGTCACATTGGCAAACTATCACAGTATTTCCCTTGTACTATGTGTGCTGTTGATTGCAGCGCACATCGGTTGTTGAAGTGACAAACTCACTCACATATTTATCTCATCGTTCTGTCATGCTCAGTGATGAATGGTGCCAACAACCATATAACTGGTTACAAACTTGGGGACTCTGCGATTGCATGCAATACATGGGTGGAAGAATGGGAATGGGCGTGCCCCACCCCCTAGACCGGTTTCCATTCAGAAGTGTTACGCAATTCTACACAGGACAATGACTTGCATGACTTTTGTTTCTATCCCACACAGGGCAGTGAAGTTTGACCCTTGTCTGGCTTTGGATTTCACTGATGTAAACTGTGTCATGGATGGGGAACAACAGTGATGCAAACATTACAGAATTTGTAATGAAATTCAGAAATGAGTGCTCTAGAGTGGTTGACTATAGAACATTGAGATACAAGGCTCCTACCCCGCAGGACAGGGACACTTTCAAAATGTGGGTGGCACAGGATTGTCACTGATGCTGATGGTGCAATGCAAGACCACCATGCATGCCTTGGTGTTACCCCCTATATATTGAGGACAGCAAGGCAGCTTAACACACACTATTTTTACACTCTACACCAAGGAAGTGTTGCAGCTGTGTAGCAGTGGGTATTCATATGCAACACCCATGTAGTTAGACACTGATACAGGTTATGAGACTCATCTGGACCTGGCACAGTCCCAAACTTGTCAGACATCCCCAGTAGAGCCAGAACAAGGATGTATGAATTGATATCACCTTGGCTCATCTGTTTCCTTGTGTCCTGCATTCTACTGCTCACATTGACAATGTAGAACTATTCCATGAATGGTTTATGTGCAGAGAAGTGTTGATAGAACTGAAATGCAAGTTGACAGCAGATTGGGGGAGATATAGGACTTTTATACAGTTCCAGGTTGACATCCATAAGTTTGCATGAGTCACCCTGATTATCCATGAGGGTTGGCTGGCAAGACTGCACCTATAAGGTCCCTGCAACGCACACAATACACAGAGTGAGACTAGGCAGCCTCTTGGGGGGAGGGGGTCCTTTATTTCATACATAGCAATGAGTCCAGGATGAGCCACACGGGTAGAGGTTGCATGGCCTAATGGATGTTGTTGAGAGGCTTGTGCCACCAGATAGTCCAAGAGTGGTGTGACGCCATTGTCCCTGGCCTGTGGTACATATGCTCATATCTGTATAAATTACTGCCCTAGGATGTCTTGTGGTTGCTGTATACCCACTCAGGGAGTGACCAACAGTGTCTGGTTCAGCTACTCTACAATGTAAGTGTCATGCAGGGGACAAACGGATGGTCTACATCTGCTATGAATGTGTGGTTGCATTATTGACCCATGTTGATATGTGCATAAGAACAGTTACCAGAGAGTCTACACACACACACGCTATATCATGTTGTGCTACACAAACATCAGCTCTACGACCTTATGTCTTGAAGGATATATGTGGCACATTCACATTGCAAATACACATTGGGGCAGATTAATGTTTCCTGGCGCATCCCTGCAAATCAGCAGGGATGCGCCAGGAAAGATGCGTCATGCAAGTTTACTTTTGCGCCACCACAGATGCGCCGCATTTACAATGCAGCGCATCGTGGCGCAAGGATAAACAGATGCGTGACGCATCTGATGGCATAAGGGCGGCGAATTGCTGGAGTCGTGTTGCAAGCACGACGCAACTCCAGCAATGCTCAGGGGCTGCCCATACCTAACATGCTGCGTCATGCCTTATGCCTGCTTCAAGCAGGTGCAGGGTTTTGACGCAGCAGCGTCGGAAAAGTGACTCAGTGAAATCTTGTAGATTTCACTGCGTCACTTTTCCGAGGCTTTTTCTGACGGAACACCCACCCTGCATACATTAAACCTGACGCAGGTTTAATGTAGCGCAGGGCTTTTTCAACGTGACGCATCTCCCTAGATGCGTCACGTTGTTAATAAGGCGCAACATGGCGCAAGGTTTACGCCGCCGCTGCGTCACAGAAGTGACGCAACGGCGGCGTAAATGTCTCGCAAAGGGCTTGTAAATCTGCCCCATTGTCTTTAATCACCAGCTTAGCCTATGATTTTGTGATCACAATGCCAGCTTGTCTAGCTACAACTAGCCAGATTTAGTCCAATCATAAATATGTTTGCCTTTGGCACCCATCACAGTATGGGGCATATTTACAAGAAAAGTGATCGAGTGCGGCTTAATGCCGCGCTCCAAAACTTTTGAAATACAGGGTTGCACAGTATTTACAACAATACGGTGCAGCCCTGCTTTTCCCCCGGCACTGGCGCTAATTTCAGCTGCCTAGTGGAACACAGGCACCCTTGGACCATTGTACACGGGTGCCTGCATTGTGGGAATGATTGTTTATGTGCAGGAAGGTGTCCCTTCCTGCAGATAAACAATCTTATTTGGCAATTTTTAACTTTTATGTGTGCTGCATTCTGCAGCACACATAGAAGACGCAACTCGTCATTTTTAAAATGATTGTTTATGTGCAGTAAAGGACCCTTCCTGCACATGAACAATCATGCATGGCGTTTTGCTGTTCTTATGTGTGCTGCACAATGTAGAACACATAGAAACAGCAAACATGAGGAGAAATAAAGTATTTCTCCTCGTTGCGCCATGTTAATACCAGGTTTGTTTTTGGTCGTAAATTTAGCCCTGCCCCACATTTACACCACCCTTGTAAATATGGGGCAGAGTCAAAATCAATGGGTGTTGCAGCGGAACGCCCACCGCAACACCCATTGCCCACCCCTTTCACGCTAAATATAGCGTGAACGAGTGCCTTATTTACAAGGCAGCGTTAAACCACGTTAAGTGGCTTAACACTGCATTGTAAATAAGGAAAAGCCCGTATCGCCACTGTAACGTCGAAAAAAGTGACGTTCCTGTAGCGATAGGGGCTTATAAATATGCCCCCATGTTCATTATGGTTGGCAATGGAGGACACATTGCTACAGGTTTTTAACATGAAAACTATTTTGGATGCACTTGATGTTGTTCAGCGCTGTTTGTTACACATAGTTACATACCTTTTTTGTGTGGCAATTACTAGAAGGTGTGATGTGAGTGTTTAGATGTTTACTGTGACTATGAAGTATAATTGAGTACAAACTGGTAGTGCTCATATATTTATTTTCATCTATGTACACTGTGTTCATTTAAGCATTATTTTAGTACATCCTCATAGTCACACCTGCCTCGTCATAATATGTTTTGTACTATATGGTCTCTCTACCATGTTGCTGAAAGTGGCGGGACATTTTGATGTTGATACTCTTCTTCCTCATCATCCTCTAGCCCTTCATGCTGCACATTAGCATCGCCCTATGAGACATCGGTCCGCACACAGATATTGTGCAAAATGCAGCACACTAGTATTATTTTACATACCATCGTTGGCGAGTACAAAAATTGCCCCCCAAACATGTCTAGACTCCTATCCTGCCCTACGTCAAATGAAAAGGGCAGGAATGTGCGATATCTATAAGATACGGTGCATTACAAAACATGCCTCCTCGTTGTGCCTCCATAATTAGATTCTGACGCAATCCCAGGTTTACGATTTCTCATAAATCTGGGAATGTGTCAGATTTCATGGGTGTTGCGTGGGATCACCCACAGCAACACCCATGGAACGCCCCTTTCATGCAGTGTTGAGCATGAAAGGGGCACATATTTACAAGGCCATGAAAAGCCACATAAAGTGGCTTTACATGGCCTTGTAAATATGCTGGGGCACAGTGCACCAACGGAATGTCAAAAAAGTGACATTCCAGTGCTGCAAGAGACCTAATAAATGTGGCCCATACTATTTGTCATACTTGTGAGTGCCAATGCCATGAAGGTGGTGATTTTTCACCAGTATGGAAATTCAGTTAGCCATTGAGGAGACAATTCTCTTGCACTCCACTGTCTCTCTTTTTGACTACTATTGCCATTTCTGAACTGATACATGTCTGAATTTTCTACTTGTAGCTGGAGCAGGTGTTGTTGTATACTTAATTGACATATATTTGGCCATTCGAGTTGGAGTCACTGTTGTTAAATAGCTACTTCCATGGGGAGGGTAGTTAGTGGATGTCAGTGTTGGGCATGATAGTGTGCACATGGCAGTGCACTGTGTCCACTATGTGGACAGTACACAAAGGGTTTTAGATATGTGGTAGTCTTGCCCTGCACAGTGCAACTGGTACACTAACCACACTACACAGCCACACTGATTGTGGACATTTAGGACATATTTTTCATATGGTTCAGTGTCAAGGGTTTTCAGCCTGTGCCTGCAGATAATGTATAGCATTGCTCCAAGACAGCCACATTATTTACAAGGAGACTGTGTGGCTGCCTGTCCTGTGAGTTGTACTTTGTGCACAAGGGTGTACCTTGCTGCTCAATCTGCACCCTTGGAGGACTGGAGTAGGTTTGTGCGGCACGAACAGGTGGGCACATAGGATGCGAGGTGTGTATATGATGACTCATGTCATTTTGCATGGTGCATATGTCCTTGAAAGGTTAATATAGGACTACAGTTCTCTGTTTCACAGGTCTTGGATACATCATATGCCTCATGACCATGGGAGTGACCTGTGGACACATAGGCAACAGAAAGGAAGTCCTTTCCTTCGACACAGTGTTGTGACACATCATTTTGCATAGTATTGCATTACTGAGGCTCTTTCAATAATTTGGATGTACACACACTACCTCATTTACCAATTGTTGCCACAGGGCAGCACAGGATGCCACTTGGCTGTGCTGCCTTTGGTACAAAGGGAAGGGCAGGAATGTGCCATACTACTAACATACGGCACATTCGTGGTTCGTCCGCATACGCACCATCACATATTGGTGACTAGTGCCAACACACACACCCTTGCACCATGATGCATGTGTGTCAGCCTTGTGTGCTCATTAGATTTTATGCTATAAGGGACGCCATCCCGCCCAAAATAAAATAACTATGAAAACGTTTTCCTTGTTCTATATTTTATTGCCAAATGCAGCACACATAGAAAGAGGAAATGACAAGGAGAAATGTAGTTATTTCTCCTCAGTACTCCTCACCTTCAGAGGCACACAATGTAAACACAATCCCAGGTTCACAGATCCTTCGAAATCTGTAAATGTGTAAATACTCAGGGCCTTATTTATGCCGCCATTGTGTCACTTTTTGTGACGCTGCGGAGGCATAAAATGTGTGCCACACTGCACCTTATTTACAAAGTGACGCATCTAGGCTGATGCATCACTTTGTAAACTCCTGCGCTACATTACACCTGCGACAGGTATAATGTATGCAGGGTGGGCGCTCCATTGCAGCAAAGCCACGTCGAAGTTACGCAGCGAAATCTATGAAATTTCATTATGCCACTTTAGGGCATCACTATGTGAAATCTGTACGCCGGCTTGAAGCAGGCGTAAGGAGTGACGCAGGGCTTTTCACATGGGGCTTGCCCCATGTGAAATGACACATTGCTGGTGTTTCTAGACACACTCAGAAATGTGCCATTTTTTCGCCGACAGATACATCAGGGATGCTGACATATCTGTCAATCCTTGCGAGATTGAGCGCCGTACAGAAAATACGGCGCATCCATGGTATTGCAAGGAGGGCGCACTGAAAAGTGTTGCATCACTGTTCACACCTCATTGGTGTTGCATGGGAAAAGCCACCGCAAGGTTCAGGGAACACATCCTTGATGTAGGGTGAGGCAACACTGCACTTTGCACTTTGCATGTGGCCATGTAAGAAAATGCTGGCAGATTTAGCATTGCCTCATAGATATGAGTGAGAGACCTCCTCTGCCACTGCGTCATGGACTTTGTTGCTCCAGCAGTGCAGTCCACTTGTACATGTGGCCCACAGTGGTGTAGCTAGTCTCAGCATATGTGACTTGTAGGGTTGTGTTGCACATGTGCCATGTAGTATGGTACAAGTATGAAGACCCACACCTGCTACGTATGCACTGTCTCCTTCAGTCCAACTCTAATATGGCTATATTATCACACATTATTGACGTCATGTGGTCAGTCATATGCTTGAGAAGAAATTATGAACCAGTAGGGTTGGCCATTCCCATATCTCCCATTCTGGAAGCACTTATTGATGATGTAATGTCTGAAGATGTATGCATCATGAGCACTCCCAGGGTACTGGACACTGATGAACAACCCCAGATGGTCCACTATTGCCTGCATGTTCATGGAATAGGTGTGCTTTCTATTGCAGTACAGATGGGATGTAGCAGCTGGAGGCACAAGTTGCACATGTGTGCAGTCCATTGCCCCAACACGTGGAAATTCTGCAATGGCATTGAAGCTTTGCTTGTTTTCCTGTTGTTTCTGCTGTGTTTTGGGGACCATGAAATACTGGGGTGTGAGGCTTATGATGGCATCCAAGACGGAGGATAGGAATGCCGAAAAGGATGGCTAGCATACTCCTGCCACTCTGGCTGTGGTGGGTTGGAATGTTTCAGATGCCAGTATGTGTAGTACAGCCAGTAGCTTGTCCTGCGGAGGGATGTTGGTGCAGCGCTGAGATGTTGGCTGCCGCCTTAGTTCAATCTGGTTCAGGAGGTGGCCAATGGACTCCCTCCTGAGCCTCTAATGGGTAATGACCTTCTCCTCCCTGAGGTCAATGAGGGTAATTCTCTGCCGGTATGTCCGCTCCCTTATCCTTTGGTGCCTCCGCACTGATAGTGGTGGTGATAGTGGTGGTGGTGCTCTTATTGGTGCTTCGAGCTGCAGTAGGAGTCGGTCCCTGCTGTAGTACAGCTTGCAAGAGGGATTTGTGTTCTAACTATGTACCAGTGCAAATGCGTAATTTTTACGCCTGGTTTGCAAAGACATAGGAATTTTGACATTTTGTTAACCCTGCACATCTTTTTCAAACGCTACTTCATTTTCCCATATCGTTGTAAATATAGCTGCATCAGTTCTGCATGATTTTTTAAGAGGGAACGCCTAACTTGCATATCATTGACATTACCTGATGCAGCCGGATCTAGTGCTAAAAAAACAAATTGCTGGAGAGATATAGGTGCCATATTTGTCCGCATACGTCACTTTGTGAATATGGAGCACAGAATGCTCTGCCGCTTTGTCAAAAAAAATTATGCAGCAGTAGCATAAGCTCCTTGCTAATGTGCCCTCAATTTTGTATGGGTGTCATATGTTTGAAAGTGTACATGGGGACTTCTTTTTTGTACACTTGTCACCCTAGGTTGAAGTCGCAGACATTACACAGTTAATTACCATTGTGAAGTTCATTGAAGCAAATGTTACTTCTATGTTGCAGCATCGTAAGCATTGTAAGATTATATTGGATGTGACCCATATGTTGAGGGTGATGTTTTATATTTTGCTCTATTATATGGCCATTCTCACAAATATTTGAGTTTTGTGTCTCTGATGACATACCTACTTCATCACTTACAGATGTTGGTTGTACAGGATAGCCTGGTACAGCACGTGTCTGTCAGATATGTCACATATTTTGGATGCGTGTCACAGTGATTAGCTAAACATTTGCAAAATGGACCGAAATGATTCAAACTAGAAGATCATTTGTGGTGTCAATGATGATTTATATTTAGGACTGACAACTCATGTATTAATGTTAATTCTTTCTCTCTAAGTAAAGTAAAGACTTTTTCTACAATTCAATCATGTCTCAGATTACTGGCCATAGTGTGAATAATCTCTCCCTCAGAGCCTTCATCCTCTTCCTGGTCAGGTGGGATTGCCTTCTCATAGGTCCATGGGACATTTGTCCGTGGACAGATATTATGCAATATTGTGCAGACTAATGTGATTTTGCGGACCATGGTAGGTGAATACAGTAGTCTGCCACCTGACACCGGTCCCAGGATGCTTGTTTCTGGTCCAGGGAGGACCTGGCTTGGCAGCTCGGGCTGGACATTTCCCATGAGGCGCAGGGTCAAGAGTGATTTGCATATGGCCAGGTCTAAACTGGGGTGGCATGGTGGCCTTAAACAGGCACAGCGATGAGAAATGTTTCATTTCTCTTCGTGTTTGCTGTTTCTATGTGTGCTGCGTTGTGCCGCACACACAGAAACAGCAAAAGGCCATTGATTGTTCCTGCACATAAACAATCTATAAAAACAAAATGATGTTTTGCAACTTCTATATGTGCTGAATGAAGCAGCACACATAAAACTTTTTAAATGCCATTTAAGATTGTTTATGTGCAGGATGGGACACCTTCCTGCACATAAACAGTCTTCCCCTACTGAGTTGGCACCCTTGCACTATGGTACAAGGGTGTCTGCGTTGGCACAAGAATTAGCGCCAGCGCAGGGGGAAACGCAGGCCTTGTAAATACGGTGCAGCCCTGCATTTTGGAAGTGGCGGAGTGCGGCATTAAGCCAAGGTGGATAACACCCGCTCTGCCACTTCCTTGTAAATATGCCCCTAAGTACCACAATGATTTTTAGAAGGAGTTGTAAAATGTGACCATACTTGTGGCATTGTGGATGTGTGACACATATGTAGGTACTGAAGTGTTCTGTGTCATGTGTGAAGATAAGGAAAGCCAACTTTTGGATCTCCGTATCATGGTCTCTGTGTTTGTTTTATACATGTGGCACACTACCCTGCACACACAAACAAGCCTGCAGTGCAGGTACCCTTCCAATTTGTTTGAGGTATGTAAGATGTGTAACTAGGCAGCAGACAATGCACCACAAGTAACTGGTATATGGATTGTAGGCCTGTATCATTGATTTGTGTGTGGTAATAAACACCCTAGGATCTATTTATCGAAGTCTTGCATTGCCATTTCATCACACAAGGTGTTGAAAAAGCAACGCAAGCTCTTATGTGAGATTTACTATGTCACATAGAGCCACCTTTTGTGGCTCTGTGTGGCATAGTAAATATGGAGAAACGCAAGGCAGAGCTACTCACTGCCTTGCCTTACTCTGCCCAAGGGAAGGTGGAACATGGGTGGAACATGGGTGTTCCCACACATTCACCCATTAATTTTGAGGCATTGCAATATTTAGTAACACTTGCAAACATGGGAATACGTCAATATGCTATGCCGTCTCAAGTGAGGTGTCATAACGAGATATATCTTTATATCTCCTTTTAATTTCCTCTTTCCACGTGTGCTGCACTCTGCAGAACACATAGAAAGAGTAAAATGCCTCTAAGGATTATTTTTGTGTAGGAAGGTGCCTCTTCCTGCTCAGCAACAATCCTTGCACTATGGTGCAAGGGTGCCTGCATTGGTGCTAGCTGCACACAGTGCACCAACCCCAGATCTTTGTAAACATAGAGCATTTCTGCTCTCTAAATTTCATGCAATCCAGAACAACTTTGCTTGCTGCCCTGCGTTGCATAAAAGTTTGGTAACTGTGCGTCTATTTTTGTAAGTGATCATATTGCCAATTTAAACATATATATTACATACATTATATTATATTATAACTCACCCTGTAAGTCTTGTTGGACCTCTATATGAGCGCTGTCCCTGCCCTCGGCTCAGGTAACCAACTCATGGGTTCAACTCCTCCTGGACATCCAGTCCTCTTACGGTCCTCATTGCAGCTCTAAGGTTTCTGCCCAGTTTTTCTTTTGTTCTGCATTTGTGATCATGCCACCTTTTTTGGCATTCCGCTACAGTCCTTCTTGTTGGTGCCACGCAGTTCATCTTGTCCACTATTCCTTGCCATAAAGCATCCTTCTTGGGTAATGGCAATTTAGAGGTGACAAACAATAGATGCTCATTTTTGGTCACCTCAGTTATCAATATTTGGCTTTCCTCATCTCTAAATTTTACCTTCCTCTTCCGTGTGCCCTGAGTTTCTGAAAAATCTTCAGGGTTGGTGCCCCACAGCCCATATGACACTCCCTGGTGCAAGATGGTGTGTTGTTGGTATTAATAATTGGGGTGCGCTGTATGGCTTTTCAAACATTTATGCCATGCATTGCAACCCTGCAAGACGCAAGGCTGACTTGCGGCATGCAAAGGTGTCTTGCAGCATGCAGGTAGTTTGCGTTACGGTGCTTTGTGCTGCAACTACAGCTTTGCCACACATTGGAAGATGCATCTCTCAGCTCTGTGGCATGGTGCACCATACACTAAATACGGCACATCTATGATGCAGGAAAGTGGCGTAACAAATCACAATGCATTCTCATGCAATGCAGCGCTGCATGAGTCTTGATAAATCTGGTCCCATGTGTCTTATCAAATGTCATTGTATGAGCGACTTGACACTTTCACTGGTTCTTGGAAAGATAAAGGCGGACAACACCTGTGTCAAAGCAGACATGTTGATGATTTTGCAAAAATAGACAAAATTGAATATCGACCTGCTAAAGATGGAGTTGGGCCTTATGGTCTTACATCACCTGATTTTAAAAAACTCTTCTATTTTGCAAAGCGTTTTACCCCCCCGAGTCTGCCAACATGATTCCAAAGGCAAAGGGGTCCAAAGAGGACCCCTTCACATATACAAATTACTTACCACCCCAATCCAGGGATTGCTAACCCTCTTCAATGGTTTGCGATGGCAATCGTAGTCATAAACTATCAATAAATTCCTTTCCGAATTGGAGAGGGAGGAAACCTCTTTCATGAGCCCTCCTATTTGCAATTCGGAAGTGCTTGCAAAAGTCCTTTTACTAGTCAAAATCATTTTCCAACTCATAAAAAGGGTTTTTTACATAATGATAGGCACTTTCCTGATCACAAACCCCGTGATTGTGCAACATGAGGTCCTTAGTGCTAAAACTGGATTAGATACAGGCACTAACTTATGATTCTAAAGTTCAGAAATGTTTGAATGTTTCCAAATTCTTTTGACACGGCACAGAATGCCACCTCCATTACACCATGGGCCAAGACATGGGAGGCCCTTTATGGGGTTGTCTCTTGCTCCACAAATGCTCCTATTCCTTTATGTTTACATGCAGAGGTGACTAATAATATAGATGATTATAACCTTTGTAAGACTAGCTAAAGTTGATTACTCTTCTAAAGTTATGTACTCGCTCTTAAAAAGACATGGGATTGGTTCAGCGACAGGTTTAGGATTGCCTAAAAGGTCCATGTTAGCACCTCTTTTTTTGATGAAAATCAGTGCATTCTGAAATTATTAATTCTTGTTCCATTCCATTAAACTAATCAGATGAAAACACCTGAAAGCAACTGTTTGCAAAAGCAAAAACCAAAACTAGAAATGTTGTATCCACGTCACATAGAGCCATCTAATATTTAGGGTCATTTTATCAAAATAGAAACAATTGTATAGGGCTCTTTATAAAGTGACCAGCACAGCATAATTGAGAGGCTTCATTTCAATGTCATTACAGAACGAAGAAAAAGTAAGGTCCGATTTAGAGTTTCGAGGACGGAGTTAACTCTGTCCGAATGGCGGAGGACAATAACTCCGCTATACTGAGGGATCTCTGCCTGCCAAATTTAGAGTTGTCTGCTGGCCCTTGGGGACAACTCTCTGCATTGACAGGAACTGATGTCATAGCAGTACCTGTCTATATACAAAATGCTTGAAGGACAGTATTGTCAGACATGATGGCCATCCAGCAAACTTTTCAAAAACATTTTGTTTTTTAAAAACAGACTCTCAAAGCAGGAGTTTGTTTTTGAAAAACAAAAAAACTAATGGTCTGCAACACTGGGAGTTTGCTCCCAGAGTGACAAGGTAATTATTTGTTTTCCTGTCCCTTACAACCAGGTTTTACTCTAAATATGGTAGATGGTATAAAGTCCTTCCTTCAACGGCCCCATCTCTATCGGGCCACCAGTGGAAGTATTGCGTTGAGGAGCCACAAGCATAGGAATATAAATGCATTTTCCCAGTGATTAAGAGAAAGACATATAGGCAGTTATGACACAGAAGAAAATATTTTTAATCATTGACTTTATTACAGATATTTTAAGAAATAAGACACTTCTTCAGGGGCCTTGCCAAAATAGAGACTTACAAGTGCGATCTTCAGTTAGCTAACTCATTATCTGTCCGGAAATCGCGAAACAAAGAGAATTGGATTACTGGCAAAACACTGACAAACCGGATCCAGGACTGTTGATTAAAACGCTGGAAACGCAACGATTGCTCAAGATCCTAGTGAGTGAGTCTGTCGTGCTGAAGATGGCACTTGTAAAACTCCATTTTGGCAAGGCCCCTGAAGAAGGGACTTTGTGCCCCGAAATGCATAGGGCACCGCACAAATAATACGAAGTCATACCAAAGGAGAATTTGTTCAACAATAATATGATTTTGAATTTTTGTTGGCTGCTGTCTGTAAATATTGAATTGAATCTAAATGAATTACCATGAGTGATTTTTCAAATCATGTATGTGATATAATAATAATGAAAAAAAAGAGAAATGGTTCATTGACTATGTGGCTGTAATTTATATTGCTAACATATAAAGTCTGCAAAAACATTTTTTTGAAATACACACAGCTGTGCACACAGTTACTCAGGTACATGCTTTACTTAAACATCATTCGAAACCTGGGAATGTGCCAAAAAGATTTGCCTCCCCAGGTGAGGCGTAACGAAGAGAAATATCTTTATTTCTCCTAATTTTTCCTTCTTTCTATGTCACTGCAGAATGCAGCATACATAGAAAGAGGAAAATACCTCTATGGATTGTTTTTGTGCATGAAAGTGTCCCTTCCAGCATATAAATAATCCTGCCTACAACGCAGGCACCCTTGCACCAGGATGAGTCCCTCTGGTTTTCCTCTACCTCCCCCTTTTGTTCTACAAAAGAAATGATCCACATGGTTTTGGTTTATTTCTTCCATTAACTGCCATAGACTCACTGACAATATTTCAATGACCTTCTTTTATATGATTGCTTATTCTCACAATGTCAATCTCTGGATACCCTGTGCCTCATTTATGTCCATATTTATTAAGAAATCATGCAGCGCAGCAAGTCACCTTGCTGCGCTGTGTGATAGGTCAAATGCAGGCATGCACTGTATTTCACATCATACAGCGCATTTCTGTCTTTTCCCAGTGCTGACATACAATGTGCTGCCTAGCACCAACGCAGGAAGGGTGCTTGCGTTGTAAGCAGTATTGCTTTTGTGCAGGAAGGGGCACCTTCATGCAAACAAATCAATCCTCTAAGGCAGTTTCCTCTTTCTATGTGTCCTGCAGAATGCAGCACGATAGAAAGGGGAAAACGAGGAGAAATAAAGATATTTCTGCTTGTTACGCCTCACCTGGGGAGGGGTAGCATTTTGACGCCTTCCCAAGTCTACCAGTAATGATAAATCTGGGAATGCCCCAATATTCATGGGTGGGTGAGTGGGAGCAACCATGCTCCACCCATGGAACGCCTCCCTGGGGCAAGGTAATGCAACGCAGCAATTTGGGCTAAGTTGCGTTACTTTAGATTTTCAAGACACTCAGGGCTACGCAAGGTGGCCTCGCATGGCTTGATAAATCTTATTTAGTAATTGTGTCGCCCTTGCGCACCTTTGCGTGGTGCAAGGCAAAGCAACTGCATAATAAACATGCCCTTGAATGTATGACAAATAATATGCTTGGGGCAGTAGGGGCCCCACATCCTCTGGCCCAGGTGAGGCTGTTCAGGCATACTTAGGGCTCCCTGACATTTTGGCCATTAATTTTTTCAAAAAGTACTTCCACCGACATACACCTACAGCAAAAATGCAATGCTGGCAGTGCCGCCATGTTCTAGCAGCCAAGTCAGCATTTATTTTGTTTTTAGAACCAAACCTCTCCCGTGGGATTTCTTTCTGAAAAACATAAAAGAAATAGGCATTGGCATTGCTAATAGGTCTTGCCTTTGCTACCAAGTGCTGACCTATTGGCTTTGGCAATTTCTTTTGTTGCCTCAAAGATGCACCTTGTAATGGAGTTTCAAATACATATTTGACAATCAGGGCCTATTTACTAAGATTTAACGCCGTGTTTGCAACACAAATGTGACGCAAAACAATGCAAAATCTTTTTTCACCTCTTTACCTCTTCACATGTTTTGCGCTGGAAAATAAATTGAAAGCAACACAAGGCAGTGTATTGCGCTGCTTTGCATTACTTAGCGCCAAGGGGGCATACCATGGGTGGTGCATGGGCGTTCCCATCCCATGCAACCACCCAAGGTTTCTGATGCTAAGCACTAATTACTTTAAAAAGTACATGAGGTTTAGCGTCAGAAAATAGCGCTCACTTCAACCAGGTGCTATCACTGAGAAATGCTTTCATTTCTCCTTTTTTTTCAACTTTGCATATGTGCTGCACTGTACAGCACACATGCAAGGTGGGGAAAAGGTTTAAGTAAGCCTCAGCATAGTATTTTGTACTGGAGAAGCAGGGGCGTCTCCTCCGCTAAGGCAGAGGTGCATTGCCCCACTGCCTTTCAGCACGGCAACAAAGGAAAAATAAAATGATAATAACAAGATGGTATTATCATTTTATTTTTCTGTGCTGGGACAGTTTTGCAGGGCGGGGCTAGGCTGAGCAGTGGGGAGGAGTGGTGGCACCCTCCTAAGTGCGCATGAATGTTTGGCTGGCCCTTTGGGGTCGGGCAAACATTCATGCACACTTTGCATGTTCTCCACCCAGGCAGCATTACAGCCTGGGTGGATACCATGCCCAGGCTTCCATTCCCCATCTGAGCACTGAACCACGGCGCTCAGACCAATCACAATGCTACATTGCAGCGTTGTGATTGCCTCAGGGGAGCCTGGGTGCTTACCAATCACAACACTGCATTGCAGCATTGTGATTTGCTTAGGGGAGCCTATCCTGCTTCTTGTTCCAACAGAAGCCAGGACGAGGATGGAAGAGAGGCCGGCCGGCAGGTAAGTGATTACACCCACCACCGCTCCCCCTCCCCGCCCCACTACTGATTTGTGGTAGCCTCCGCGACTGTGGAAGAGTATCCTTCAAGTACAAAACTATGCTAGACTCACGGAGACACCCTTGCACTATGGTGCAAAGGTGTAGCCCGTGGAACACAGCAGCACATTTCTGCACCAGTGCTAGGGAAAGGGGAGGAGAGTCCCATATTTCTTTATATATGGTGCTCTCCTGCTCTCTCATTCTCACGCAGTGCAGCCTTCGTGTATGTTGCACTATGCTGCATGACAATCTGGTGAATCAAGCCCTCCATCACAGATGGCTGCTGTTCAGGATTATCCCACACAGCATTCAGGTATCGTATTACAGCACCTCCCTCTGAACCACAAGTCCAAAAGCTTTTGTAATGTCAACTAAACTTTCCTCTCAATAAAATGGAAGCAGTAAAATGAACTTTGATGTTGTGTAAATGCAGTATGGTGTTGTAGAGAAAAGGTGAAATATGACAATGATGCCCACCTATGCAATATGAAATGTGTAAGGCAAGTGGCATGGAGAATGCTAGGGTGAGTCGGTAGCCTATTTGTCATTGATTGAAACTCTAATGGGGAGGGCTCTATTTTTCATTGTTGTGAGTGAGTAACTTTGCTCCTTTGCATCTGTTCAAAATAACATTGGTCATGACATTGTGGATAGGACTAAAAGGTTATTTCGAGAAACTAAATTCTTCTTCTTATGTTAATTGTTTTTCTCTCACCTTCTATCATTTTGTCCACAAGCACCTCCAGACCACCCCAAACTTATAATCACATGTATACACTCTGGGGTATATTTATGAAAATTGTGGTGCATTGCAGCACAGGAAGTTACCTTGCTGCACTGCCCTGTGTCACAGCAAAAGGGGAGGAATGCACCATATGTATTCAATATGGCACATTCCTGTTCTCTTTCCTTGTGCTGGCACAATTTTGGCAGCCTCGGGCCAATGCAAGCACCCTTGCACCATGGTGCAAGGGTACCTATGTGGTTGGCAGGATTGTTTTTTGTGGCGGAAAAGACACCTTCCTACACAAAAACAATCCTGAGAGGCTTTTTCCTTTTTCTATGTGTGCTGCAGGATGCTGCACACATAGAAAGAGGAAAAATGAGGAGAAATAAAGATATTTTTACTTGTTACGCCTCACCTAGGGAGGTGCATCTTTTTGGTGCATTCCCAGGTTTACGAGGTCTTGAAAATATGAGAATGCATCAAAAGCCATGGAAGTTGCATGAGAATCTTGCCCATGGAACGCCTACCCAGAGGAGAGTAACACAACGCAGCGATTTGCACTGCGTTACATTACTCCATATTTTTGGAGCCACAAAAAGTGGCTTAGTGTGGCTTCAAAAGTATGAATTGAGGTTTGCATGGTGCAAGAGAAACGCAAACCAGGTCATAAATATGGCCCTTGGTTTTCAAAAGTTGTCTAATATAAAATGGCTTGCTAGAAATTGTATTCACATACTAAGAATAAAATTCCACCAGACACAAAAATGCCCTTACTTTATCTTTGTTAGTGGTAGCAGGCGCATTCCTTAATGCTTTCATTAAAGTTGCCTTGGGTTTAATTTCCTTTCCATTTATCTCATGCCCTAGATAGGTAACATTTGTTCTCACAATTTTACATGTGCTATATTCTACAGTGAATCCTTCATCCTTCAAAATTTCCAGTACCTCCTTCAGCTTGGAATCATGTTCCTCTTTCGTCCTTCCCATAACTAGAATGTCGTCCTGAAACATGGCATCCTTGACACCCTTAACATTTTTAAACATAAGCCTCAGAAATATAGCTGCACCCGACACCTTCCTAAAAGGAACCCTCAGGGCCGTTTCTACATGTTTTGCCGCCCTAGGCTAGAATTAAAAAATGCCGCCCCCTCCCTTTTACTACCATCACTCTCTCCCCCTGTCATCCAGGCCAGAAGAATTAATGCATTAGATCACAAAATGTGCCTCGTTATGCCGCATAATTTGCCTTTTTTTACGCATAATTTAGCCAACTCTCCGCATAATTTGGTTCCCTCTGGGGCTTAATTTCAAGCAGGGCCATTTTTACCACTAGGCAAGACTAGGCGGCACCCTAGGGCGGCAAAAGGGCTAGGGCGGCAAAAGGGGGAAATGTATTTTTAATTTGTGCATGCATATGATGCCCACTGGAACAGTCTGCATTCATTTCACAGAAGTAGCAGGTGAAGTTCTTTACGTTTGTTATCTTTTGTTTTCATTTTTATAATTTCAGTATTGTAAAGAAACCATAGGGAACCTATTTCATAACCTTTAAAAGCAGTATAAATATAATGTCACCATTCTCGTGCAGCCACATGGAAAAGATTTGCAGTGCTCCAAGTGACAAATGGGAAAGTAAAATAGAAAGAAAAACGTGGAGAAGTACAGATCAAGGGGGTCGTCAGAGACAACAAAGTGGAAAGGAGCACAACATACAGCACAATAAGCTCTTTCTTAAAGTGTCAAACAGAATTTCTTCCCAGAATCCATGTCGTAGATCACTGCAACTTATTGGGAGACTCAATCTGTATGAGCAGTAAGGAATCGGGGCCTAGATTCACAAAAAGTCAATCATGTAATGTATTTTCTAACCTGACGACCCCCTTTATCTCCACTTCTCCACGTTTTGACTCTTATACACCTATTCATTCATCAATACACCTTGGCATATATTATCTACTGGCAGTCGCCAGTAGATAGTTATAGTTAGGACCGTGTTTCCATAGGAAATCTGAAAATTCTATTTTGAATAACTTTGGGGCCGGTTGACGAATCCTCGCGAAATTTTCAAAACTAATGGGGCGCTTCGCTCAGCTCCTACCCTGAAAGTCTCGGGGTGATTCGTCAAGCGGGGGCTGAGAAAAAAGGGGGCTCCCAAAACGCGTTTTCCCCATGCATTTTCCCATAGGACCTTTAGTCGAAGGTACAGCCCGAACGGCTGAACAGAATTACTTGAAATTTGGCAAAGAGGTAGTCCTCAGGTCAGGCATGTGCCTTTTGCATATATGGTGTCAATCTGTTCAGTAGTTCCTGAGAAAATCAAAAGTAAAATCATATATATATGTGGGCGGAGCCTAACCACACATCTCATCCTGAGATCCGATTGGCTGTCAGCACTTAATCCAAGAAGTGTTGGCAGCCATCTTGGGACCAATATACATGATAGCACCTCATTAAAAAGCATTGCAGTTAATAGAAGGTTTTAAGACTTTAGTTACATTATAAATCATTTGTTGATGGTACCATACTCATTTTAGGAATTGTGGTATGTTAATCTAAGGTGATTTCACCATGTGAAAAAGCCTTCTGCTGGGATATCATGATTGAGAGAAAAATATTTTCTCATGCTTTTCCCACAGAGGTTTGGAAGGTGATCTATAAGCTAAACTGAGAGCTTATTTTCTGTAAATTCACATTATCTTTCTCAGTCATGTGAGAATGAAGTCTGACATTCTCAGTAAAACATGTACATCCAACAAGGGCAGAGACTGTCAGTTGATTCCTTTGTGTTCTACTGCAGCTTCCCAGAGTGTTCCAAAGAACAACTAGAGCGCTAACAGTCCTACTTATGATAAACGTATGGCACACCTGAAGCCATCTTGCTTGGATTAAAGTGGTAACTCTTAAAACATTTAATTTAAAAAGGAACAAAATGAGGGGGTTCATTTTTCCATAAAAAGTATGATTAGTGCTGCAGAAAGATAAATTAGGGCACATTTTGAGTGACTTCTCAAATCCTCTTCTATTTCATTAAAAAATTCTGACATGCAGACTGAAACATGCACTTTCAATACCAGCAGCAGTTTTCCCTGGTGAGCAGTAGCTTTACTACAGTGATCTAATGAGCAAAAAGAGTGCTAACATTCTGAATTTATGGCAAATGTGTGACACATCTGAATGCCTTCTTGATGGAATCAAAGTAAAAAACTGAAAGTATTTCCTACTGAGGAGACTGCAGTAAATGAGGAAATTAGGAAACTTCATAACAAATAAGTCTCCCAAGATGGCCACCAGAGACAAAAGAGCCCAAATGTAGCCCAAATATCACCCAGATGTAGCCCAAGTATAGCCCAATGACAGAATGTCCCAGAGTGTTCTTAAAAACAACTAGAGCGCTTACTGTCTTCATTATGACAAAAGTATGGCACACCTGAAGCCATCTTGATTGGAATAAACTGGTAACACTTAAAACATTTAATTTAAAAAGGAACACAATGAGGGGGTTCATTTTGCCATAGAAATTATGATTAATGCTGAAGAAAGAAAATGAGGGCACATTTTGAGTGACTTCTCAAATCCTCTTCTATTTCATTAAAAAATTCTGACATGCAGACTGAAACATGCACTTTTAATACCAGGAGCAGACTTCCATGGTGAACAGTAGTTTTACTACAGTGATCTAATGAGCAACTAGAGTGCTAACTTTCAGAATTTATGGCAAATGTGTGACATATCTGAATACCTTCATGATGGAATCAAAGTAAAAAACTGAAAGCATTTCCTACTGAGGAGACTGCAGTACATGAGGAAATTAGGAAACTTCATAACAAATAAATCTCCCAAGATGGCCACCGGAGACAAAAGAGCCCAAATGTAGCCCAAAATCACCCAGATGTAGCCCAAATATAGCCCAATGACAGAAGTGTGCAAAACACTTATTATTTTGTGTTTTTGCAGTGTTATATAGTGCAGACTTGTCAGGTATTGGAGTGCTTTACATGAGCATTGGTTACATCACACAAGAACAAATTCATTTTGGTTGTAGACATGGGGAGACTAAGTGATTTGACCAGAATCACAGAATGTCGAGCTGAAGCAGAATCTCCAACCTGGTTCCCCAGTTGCAAAGTCTGCAGTTCTGGAAGTAACACCACATCCTCTCCCCTAAGTGCAACATTTAATCAAGTGGTCAACTGGATAAAAAAACATAAAGATAACAAATAATTTAAAAGTGCTTTGTCGCTATTTGAAAACTCAGAAAATATGTCCTTATTTTAGTCTTGTAGAGCACTAACCATAATTTTGATGCCAATAAGACCCTCTCATATATGTAATTTCTAAAGGAAATGCTCTAGGTATTACAGTTTTGATTACATCAAGATGACGTCAGGCGTTCCACACTTTTGTAATAAATATAGAATGTTAGCAATCTAGTTGTTCATTAGGATACTGTTGAGAGGCAGAGGCCAGGGGCACGGACTCTGAAAATTGAAGGCAGGTAGGAGGGTGCAAAGGCAACAATTTAACCACACTGAGCAGGCAGGAAGGGCCGTGGCAGCACAACAGACTATGGAGGGCAGTGGAAAGGGGGGCAGGGGCAACAAACCAACAATACAGGACTTGCAAGAGAGGCTGTGGCAATGTAATAGACCATTGTGGGCAGAAGGAAGAGGCAATGGTAGTACAACCATACATGCCAACAGACCCGATTCAGCCAGGAAACGTCCAATGTTTTTAAGCTCAAATGGGCTTTATTTGATCTGTCTCCTGTCTACAATCTCCTCTTTTTCAATGTAACTCAAAGGGGAAAACCAATACCCCAGTTGTTTTTCAAAATCTCCCTCTTACCAAGTTCAAAATGTTCGCAAGTATGGTACATTCGATTATGGAAGGAAATGGGGTAGGGACATGGACTTGGATAACAGAGGACAGGAGGGACATGGAGAGGTGCACCAAACTGACCCTGCAGGGCAGGCATCAGGGTTTGCAGCAGCACAATACACCACACAGGGCATGCGGGACGGGAGTGCAGCACAACAATCCATAGAAAGCAAGAGGGAGGGGACAGGACCATGCACATGGACAACAGAGAACAGAGGGGCAAGAGGCAATGGTAGCTAGCTGACCATAATGGACAGACAGGAGAGAAAGCTGCAGCATAATAGACCATAAAGGGCAGGAGGGACGGATCAGGGGCATTACAATGGAACAGACAAGCCAGGAGGGAGGGAGTAGGGGTCTGCACATGTAAACAGAGGGCTGGGGGCAAGGGGGCAGGGCAGGAGCAGCAAGATAGCCATGGAGGTCAGGCAGGATGGGCACTAGAAGCATGACACACCATGAAGAGCAACAGTGAGACTGTTATGGCATACACACAGACCATGGAGGGAAGGTGGGAGGGGGTCAGGGGCAGCTAACTGACCACACAGGGAAGGTGGGAGGGGCCATGGCAGCACAGAAGACCATGCATGGCAAGTGGGAGGGTTAGTGGCAGCACAATGGCTATGATGGGCAAGAAGGAGGGTGCAGGGGCATGCACAAAGGACGATGGAGGATAGAAGGGAGGGTCAGGACCTGTGCACAGACAAGAAAGTTCAGGGGAAGGGGCCTCACAACAGACCGCACGGGGCAGGCAGGAGGAGCAGTTGCAGCACAACAGACCAGGAAGGGCAGAAGGGTGTGGCAGTACAATGGACCATGTAGGACAGGAGGAAGAGGATAGGGGCATGGCATGTGGACAGGCAGGGTGGAGGTGGCAGGGACAGGTTACAGTCATCTGACAATGCTAGGCAGGTGGGAGGGGAGTGGCAGCTCAACAGAACACTCAGAGTAGATAGGAGTGGCAGGTCCATGGAACATGGTGGGCAAAAAGGATGGAGCAGGGGCATGCACAAAGACATCGGAGGGCAGGGGGAAGGAGAATAGGGGCAGCAAGCCAAGCACAGAGTTGAAGCAGGAGGTCAATGATGGGGCATAGAATTGGGCAATGGAGAGCAGGAGGAGTGGACTGGTACATCATACTAAATTGAGGGCAGTGGCAGCACATCAGACCATGCATGGCAGGAGGGAGGAGGCTAGTCCATGGATTCACACAACAGAGGATAGGGAGGAGGGGGATGGGGCAGCAAGCTAACTGTTCAGAGAAGGCGGGTATTAGGAACTTTATTGTTTTTAAAACGTGTGTCTGTGCGAACTACTTAAAATATGAACAAGTATGCAGCATAATCTCACTTTTATTCAGGAAGAAGAGGACATTTGTGACTGTGACTCCGGGCTCACTTGGCAGAAACACCCCCTGACCCTCCACCCCCTATCGCAAAATGTAATGCCCGTGAAAAGGGTAGGTGAACACAGTGTTATATAGAACATAGTCCTGAGAGCACGATTGAAAATAAAAACTAGATATAGTGTATGGTATAAACTATGCACCAAAAAGTGTGATATAAGATGAACCGGGCGTGAAATATAATATGCAATACATTGTGCGCAATGACAGATTCATTGGAGAGCACGAGATAGCACAGGCACTAGCGCGTGCTATGCGATATGCGCCTTGGAGTGTAATATGCACAGGGCAGTGTTGTGTAACCTAACTAGTCTCTAAAGTTGTAATATAAAATATGTGCTGGGGAGTGTAACGTTGCATATGCACTGTGACAAAGATATGGATCCCAGATTGTAATATGTATGGCATAGCACTGTGCGTTATAACATAGGCATCGAGGAAGGCACGTTAGATGGGGCAATATAACCCGTGCGAAGACAAGTGTGGCATGACATATTCACGGGGTGGTGTTACAGTGCACATGGGCTAGAGAGTGTCATAGCATATGCACTAGCTGGTGGAATACAACACAGAGGTGTGTGGTACTCGGCAGGCAATGGTGGGTGTAACACAGCATTGGGCTCTGCCAGGAGCGCGCTGTGACTCTCAAGTGATGTTCGTCCCCTTTCCTGAGAGAAAAAGAAAAAGTATTACACATCCGGCAGTGGATGTGTGTTTTATTAACCGTGAGGGGGGTTTCTTGCATAGTTTTGGTCGAATTTTTGTCGAATCCCCTTTGAATGGCTTGGTGTGCATGTGTATTAAATGTGCCCGTCAATAGCTACCCATGTTTGTATAAATAAACGACAAGGGTGTCTACCGGGATTAGGCACGTTAGGGCATCAGACATGTCAGAGCTTCACTAGTGGTGTAAATACATTCCACGTGTATTCATTGTATGCATAGTCGCCTTTTAATGAATATCACGCAAATCGTCATGGTGATAGGTACGTACGGTTTGTCCAGCATGTACTAGGTGTGTCTATAAATATATATTTTTTAAAAATAATAAAAAACAGTGGCCGGCCCTGGGGATTGGGGTCAAAAAAATATAATTAGGAGACAGGCCCTGGGGGATGGGGTCATCAGGGCCAATAAATTAGAATAAGAAGGGGAACCACACAGCCCCCCTTCTTAAAAAATTAAAATAAATAAAAGACTGGCATCGTGCCGGAGGCCACGCCCCCTCCTTGCAGCACTCTGCAAACGCGCCCCCTGGCGAGTTGTAAGTTGGGGAATTAATTCCTCTTCAATACTGAGGGTCCCTGAGGGCCAACTAGCCCAACAGGCATCTCCAGTATGCGCCAGGGAGCTGCGCTGCAGACAGGTGTTCTGAGGCCAAGCCCCTTTTTACACCACTCTGCAACGCAGCTCTGTGGCGCTTACTGGAGGTACCTAGTGGTCTAGTTTGACCCTAGGGACCCTTAGGATTCAAGGTGACTTAATCTCTCAACTTAGAACAGCCACAGGGCGCGTTTACACAGTGGTGAAGGGAGGGGACGGGGCCTGAGGTGACGTGTGCAAACACGCACTATGGCACGTTTTAAATTGGGGATATAATTTCCCTTCAATACTGAGGGCCCCTGGGGGCTAACTAGCCCACCAAGTGCTTCCAGTAAGCGCCACTGAGCTGCATTGCAGAGAGGTGGTCCAGGCCGTGCCACTTTTTACACCTCTCTGCAACGCAGCTCTGTGGCACTTACTGGAGGTACCTAGTGGGCTAGTTGGACCCTAGGGACCCTCAGGATTCAAGTGAACTTAATCTCCCAACTAAAAACGGACACAGGGCATGTTTACACAGTGGTGAAGGGAGGGGACGGGGCCTGAGTTAACGTGTGCACAAACGCCCTGTGGCCTGTTTTAAGAGGTAGTTTTAATCCCCCTGCCCTATTATATACTAGGGGCTTACAGAGGAGGTCATGCTAATCACAGGGGGACCCCAACGCATAATGTTCCCTAGTGTATGTAGGTGTTTTCACTGTATTCTAAGTGTCTTTTAACATCGCACTGGCTCTAGGACTGGTTAGTCAGACTCCGTTACCACCAGTATCCGTCTGAAAAAGTTGAGGGTACAGGATGATTTTGCAACAAGGATTCTTTCTGCTCTTCTTTTTGTTCTTTCTGCACGTTATCCTTCTTCCTGCACTTTTCTTCGTCTTTGAGGACTTCTGTTGCTTCTTTCTGCACTTCTTTTTTTTCTTTCTGTGCATTTTTTCTTCTTTCTTCACATGTCCTATCTCTGTAGGCATAGTTAGAAATTAGCATTTAAAAAACCTTTGAAATTCACAGAAAAAACCATAGGTTTCAGGCACGTTATAGTTAGGAATTAGCATTTAAAAAACCTCAGAAATTCACTGAAAAAACCATAGGTTTCAGGGGTGTTATAGTTAGCTGGACTTTTCACTTGTACAAAACCATTGAAATTCCCCCGTTATAGTTAGTTCAGCTAACTATAACTCGCGCGCCCGCAATGCACTGCTGATGACGTCACATATTACATCACTCATGACATGGTCAGTGACATCACTCATGACATCACTGATGACATCTCAAATGACATCACTGATGACATCACTGATGACATCATCCTTGTGATAGAGTGGCAGACCTCCTCTCACCCTAATATAACCTTTGATACACACATTCAAAAATAGAGACTAACATTTTCAAAACAATGGACATACCAATACCAGTTACAACAACCTCTTCAGTAATTCTAAGATCCACATACACATCCACTCATTCACCAACAGTCCTATACAGTCACTCATACATGTACTCACTCATCAAATGTACTCATACACCTATACATCCTGTTACACAATGCCACTCATCCATAGAGTTACTCTCACACATAGTCACTCATGCTAATAAAGCATCAAACATACATTTACTTGCATATACAGTTATACACACACCACCACACTTACTTCTATGGAAACTTACACATACTTAGTCTTTTAACCCCTTGTGTGCCCCGCCCTTTCCCTGCCCTGTGCCGGGCGTTGAATTAGCGGGCGGGGTTCATGACGAGATAGTCTCGTCATGGGCACAGCGCAACCGCGGCCCATGACGAGACCATCTCGTCATGGGCACTCAAGGGGTTAAACAATCACTTATAGAAACACTTACTTATTCATACAGGAACTCTTTCAATCTCTCACTCTCCCATATACTCACTTATATACACCAATAGTCACATATACTAGTTTAAAACATATGTAGTTACTCATAAAGACACTATTGAGACAGTCATTCACTCACTAACACACCCATACACACACTCATCCACCCATACAGTCCTGCACACATGCTGTCTTCAACACATACAAACAGTGAGTCACTCATTCATGCACCTATGCACTACGGAATACCCCCCACCGAACCATGCAGACACTCAGACTGATACTCAAAAAACCAACTAATAACCTATATAGACACCCATGTAGCTACTCACCAACCCATGCAGCCACTTATACACAACGTGAGAGACTGATACAGATATTTACATATTTAAACTTTACTCACTAAGCCATGTATTCACTATGATACACTTAATCAGTCAGTTACACAATCAATTTTTCAAAAACAAATCATCCATTTAGACACTTATATACCCATTTATTCTCCATCGACCTTGAGATATACATATATAAAACATATTTAATTTTCAGAAAAACAGACATTCACTGGATGATGTCATCAGTGATGTCATCAGTGATGTCATTTGAGATGTCATCATTGATGTCATGAGTGATGTCACTGACCATGTCATGAGTGATGTAATATGTGACGTCATCAGCAGTGCATTGCGGGCGCGCGAGTTATAGTTAGCTGAACTAACTATAACGGGGAATTTCAATGGTTTTGTACAAGTGAAAAGTCCAGCTAACTATCACACCCCTGAAACCTGTGGTTTTTTCAGTGAATTTCTGAGGTTTTTTAAATGCTAATTCCTAACTATAACGTGCCTGAAACCTATGTTTTTTTCTGTGAATATATATATATATATATATATATATATATATATATATATATATATATATATATATATATATATATATGTTTATTTGTATCTAGGTTTATTTGTGTGGAAATCGAAAATAATTGCTGTTAGCATGAGCTGAAGCCATCTTGTTTGCTGCATCCATTTTGTTAGCCTTGTGATTCTGCCGTCTTCACTGTTGCCTGCTTTTCTATTCTGCTTGAGTCATTAACCTTAGTTAACTCCTTCTGTACTGAGCCAGAGCAATGTATGAGCTCAGAAAGGCCTGTAGCTGCTAGAATGCACCTGTTTGAGAATGTAACTGTCTGTCATATTCTACTGATGTAAGCAGTTCTGTTTTCCCTCCCACTTTGCTAAGTGATAATCATCTGCCCATGTTAGTCGATAGCTATTCCTGTGTAGGCCTGAACCTTCTATTTGTAACTACATGCTTACTCTGCAATAAACTTTGTATAAAAGGCCCGTTGTTTCTGTATTCTATGTACTACCTCCTACAGGGCCTGAGGGTGTTGTATTGATGTAGTCCCACTCATGAGTGATTAATAAACTTGTTATTTTGAATTCCAGTTTCAGTGCCAATCTCTTCTTTGTTAGTCTAAGGACCCATGGACAAACTTAAGGGTGAACCCTGCACCGGTGTGCTCCTGAAAGGGCACATTTCCACAGTTTGGCGCCCGATTCGTGGGGCTCATCGGAGACGCGGCTGTCCAAAGGAGTGGTCTTGACAGAGGAATACAATCTTACTGAGGAGACGTCCTGCGCGAGGTGACCTTTTGTCTTTGCAGACCGAAGTGCTTTCCGGTTTTCCCGATTTGACCCTCCAGGTGGTGACCGGCCCGACTGAGATCTCCTTTGGCGCAAGTTTTGCAGTGACCATTAGATCGACCAAGAGATTGGCAGTTGGAGGTTGTAGACTTTTGTTTGGTAAGGTCGCTGAAGCAGCACTCTTGATTTTGGATTTGCTTGGCCAAGATTCTGGTTTTGTTTGTTTGTTTATTGCAATAAATAAAGGCAGGTAATGTGGAGATTTTTCTCTACTTTGATATATCTGGGATAAGTAATATTTTACTACAATTTGGTAGCATGCCTGCTCCTAGCACACTTCGTAGGTTGTGTTGCTGTCTTGGTGGTACCAAAATGGATTTAGAAAGTAGTCAGCCCGCTCCCCTAGAGGGGGCACCTAATAGGTACATGTATATTAAATACAGTATTTCTTCCATAATGTATAGTACACTGTGGAACAAATATACGATAAAGGATCCTGATCTACGATGGCCAGTAAATGGGTCATTTGATTTTAAAAAGATTCAGTATGTTGAGCAGTATCTGTTTAAACGAAAGAGTCGACAAGATATGTTTGGTTGTGTATGAATGTGGGAGAAAGAAGTGCATGAGAGAGTGAGGAATGAAGAAGCTATGGCAGAAAAAGAACAGTGAAAAACAATATATGAAAAAGCATTGAAATTGAAAAATAAGGAGATGAAGGAAATTAAAAAAAAGAAGATAGGGCGCGTTGTTTAGAGGTAACTGGCCAGTACCCTATTAGGCGCCCCATTTATCCCATACTTAATAGACCTCAGGATGATTCCATCCTGTTAGATAGACGTCCACCACCGTATAAATTCCCTAGTGCCCCTGGGAACGAAGGTTCTGATGAAGAGCATTTGTCTTCAGAGGAAAAAGATGAGGATAAGCAGGATGGGCGCAAGACTCATTCTACTTTCACTACTGAATGCAAGGCCACTCTTCGATCTGCTGCTCGTAAAGCTGCTCGTGGGAGTGCCTCTGCCCCAGAACTCATAGCAATTGTTCAACAGTGGATAGATTTAGAGCAGTTATATTTTGTAGAGACGTTTACTTCGGAAGTAATACTCAGTTTTAGAAAACATTCTGATGATTTAGATCCCTCTGATATAAATTCTAATTATAAACAATTAAGTGATGGCACCTTTCTTCCTTCACAGGTATCTGATCTAATTAGGCGAGTGGTTAAATTGCGCATTGAGATGTTCCATGTGCGAGAGGAGAAAAATGCAGCTGGTAAAACTACAACTGAACAAACAGTTCAGGCCCCAGAGTGACAAGAGGGAGCTACGGGGACTGATAAAGATACTAGTGATATTGAAGTTACTATGAAACCCATGCGTTAAGCAGCACCTCTGTATGTTCCCCTATAGGGAGCGGGAACGAATGATGATAAAGATTCAGATGATGCAAAAGGATATTTTGTTTATAATTGGGTCTACACTCCTTGGAGTAGAGCAGACGTTTATGGCTTTGAAAGCTGTTTTGCCCGACCCATGGAAAAACCTGGCCGCTTTTTATTTTTATTTATTTTTTTATTTTTTTATTTTAAAGATTTTTAATTTTCCTATTAAATAATACATATACAGTATCAGCAAGTGTGCGTAAATAAATCCATAAGCAGCATTAGGCAAAAAAGAAAGAAAAAAAAATACTACATATCCCAGTATCTAAACAGAAGCAATACGTCCAACCACAGCACAAATCATAGTTAGGCTCGGTGTAAACCAATTAATACTACTTAGAACTCTTCTAACCAGGTGGCTAAGGCTCCCCAGATCTTCCTTCCCTTTCGTTTAGCCTGAATACCCTTACGATTATATAGAGCCATTTCAAATTGATATACGTGCAGAAAGCGCCCTTTCCATTGCTGGAATGTCGGGGGAAGACTATCTAGCCATGCCGAAGATATACACAGTCTATATACAGTCATAGCGATGAAGAGCAAATCTGGCCCAGGCCCTGAACAGGTTTTATCCACTTCCAGTAGCATAAGTTGCGGGGACGGAGTGATCTTACTTTTTAATACCTCCCCTAAGAAGCCCACAATTTCTAACTCTAGTTGTTTTAGGCTGGGACAGGAGTAAAATATATGGACCAGATCGGCCCCCGACGCATGGCATCTGGGACATCTTGTCCCAGCCGTGCCGCCCCATTTTGCAATCTTTGCAGGAGTTATGTAAAGGTCATACACCGTTTTATAATGTTGTGATTGCAAATTCGAGGCATACATCACTGTACCCCCTAGCTCCAGTGATTCCAAAAACCCAGAGTCGGCCTGGTCAAGTTTCTCCTTCCATTTGCCATCCTGCTTCTCCAGATCATCAGGGACCAATTCCAATAGGCAACCGTATAGCTGAGAGATGGGATAGCTTCTTTTACCATTACTTCCAACACAGGTATTTGATCAAAGCCAGCTGTCCCCCCACCTTTTTTTTTTTTAAAGTCCCTGGTCTGTAAGTATTTTAAAAAATCTCATAATGAGACGTTGAATTTACTACAGATCAGTTCAAAGGGCGCAAATGAGCTCCCTACCAAAAGATCTCCAAGTCTACTAACCCCATTGCGGCCCGATATATTAAAGCAGCTGTCATGGAAAATGCAGAGCAATTGCTCATTATGGGTCAGAGGAGTATATCGGCTATACCTACCCACCCCCGCTTTTTTCCGAACCAAAACCCAGGTCCTATATGCTGCATACAAGGTCTTAAAGCGGGTTCGTTTGAAGTAACTTGGCTCAAAGAACATCATTAAACAGCCATGAACAGTCTTCCCAGTCAGTAGCTCATAAATGGAAGGTGACCTGTTGCCTGTGTACTGCACCATTGTCCGGCTACTAAATAATATCTGATAGCACTGCATAGCTGCAGCAAGATAATACAGCCTAAAATTTGGTAGTGCCCATCCACCCCTAACTCTGGGTAAGCACATATAAGCATTAGCTTTTCTGGTTTTCCCGTACGCCCAAATAAAGCTCGCTATTAACCTATCAGTTTTCTTAAACCAGATATCATTAATTTCCAGTGGGACAGATTTAAACACATATACTATTTTTGGAAGGAAAATCATCTTAATTAAGTTGCATCTTCCCATTATCGACAGTCTCAAGTTCTACCATCTTTTGAAATCTTGCTTGGCTTTCTTCAGAATAGGGGACAGGTTTTTATCAACTATGACATCTACCTTTGAGGTGATACAGATAACCAGATAAGTAGCTTCATTTGTGATCCTACTATCAGATGCTAGTGTGTGTCTGTTGATTAAAATTTGGGTTTTAGTTTTGTTTAGAAGGAATCCTGACCTACTCCCGAATTCTTCAGCCAGTTCCTCCACTGCCCTTTTGGCCCTATCTGGATCACTGGTAACTATGGCGATGTCGTCGGCGTAGGCGAGTGTCTTAGTATCCCACCCCTGTAGTATAACGGGCACGACATCTTGTGAGGCTTCTAACATTCTGATAAAAGGGTCGATAAATATTGCGAACAGTAGGGGAGACATAGGGCAGCCCTGTCTTGTGCCCCTCTCGATTACAAAGGGTTCCGTTTCTTGTCCCATTATACTCAAATAGGCTGTAGGTCTTTTTTACATTGCCTGGATTGCGTTAATAAAGTTTTTGCCCAGTCCAATATCCTCCATCACTTTCCAGAGAAAGGCCCACGACACTCGGTCGAAGGCCTTTTCTGCGTCCAAAAAACAGACCCCCATTGGATTAGCCAGGACTTCGGTTGCATCGAATACGGTAATGACCCTTTGAATGTGGTCCGTAGTGCCCCTCCCCCGGATAAACCCATGCTGTTTTTCAGATACTAGCTGATGTATGACCTCGGCCAGTCGGGTAGCGAAGATCTTTGAATATAGCTTCCCATCGCTGTTTAGCAGTGTATTTGGTCTGTAAGAGCCAAGAGCAGCAGGGTCTTTGTCGTTCTTTAGAAATATAATTATGTTGGCAACGTCCCAGGATCTGGGCGGTTGAGTCCCCATTCTAACTCCATTTACAAGGCTCAAAAGCTCCTGCTGAACTTCTGCAAAGAATGTTTTATAGAATTCTAATGGTATAGAGTCTACCCCTGAAGCCTTCTCTGAGGGTAGGGCAAACAGGGCCAATTGTAGCTCTTCTAATGATATTTCTCCCCCTATCATCAACCTCTCCTCATATGTGAGTGTAGCTGAGCCCAACTGGCCGACTTAATGGCTGTCTGGTGATGCAGGGCCATGAATAAACGGATCTTTATACAAATTAGCATAAAGCTCCCTGAAGGCCTCCCTTATTTCTACGGGTTCTGTAACTGTATTCCCACTCATGTTCTTAACATTACTAATGTTGTAAGCCGTGCTCTGCTGTTTTGCCCTGACTGCCAGAAACCTCCCGATACGCTCATTGTATTCATAGCGATCCTGCTCGTTAGCTAGGAGTTTCCCAGCTATTTTCTCTGCGTGATGTTCATTTAGACGGGCCTTAGTAATAGCTATCTCATTTAAAACAGGAGCCGAGTCCCTCCCATTTTGAACAGCACTAATTAATCTGGTTTCCAAGCTACTTAATATTCGATATAGCTCTCCACAGCGACCACGTGCCTTCTTCTGTTTAGAAATGCTAAAGCTCAGGGTTTCGCCCCCTAATGCCTGCTTTGAAGGAATCCCAGACCATCCCCTCCTCGGCGCTTCCCTTATTTAAAGAAACAAAAAAAGCACTATCCAAGACTTCATATGTTCAACATAGTCAGGATCCAGAAGCAGCCCCCTTTCAAACGACCACTTTCTAGGCAGTTGAATCAGTCCAGCAATTACAAACTCGAACACAATCGGGTTATGATCAGACACTGCTCTAGGATATAGATCAACCCGTGCCCCTCTGATCAATATAGGTGAAACTAGAAAATAATCCAACCTGGCAAAACTGCCATGGGGGGCCGAATAGTAAGTATATCCTGGGTCTGGTGCCCTTAAGGCATGCCAGACATCTACCAGGTCTAGCTCTCTACGCAAATGCCCAAGAGCATGAAATGATTGTGGCTTTCCTCCCGCATAGCCTTCTTCCGTATTGCAGAGCCCCCCTCTTGACCAATTTAGGTTAAGATCCCCACAAACAACAAATGGACCAGGCCATGTTGGCAGTTCGGCGGCCAGAAAGTTAAAAACACTTGGATCATCCAGTACTGGGGCATATATTGCGCATAATGTGAAAGAGCCACTACCGGCCTTACACTCCTGAATCACCCATCTACCCAGCTTGTCGGCTGTATTGCGGCCTGGGATGATTGAGATACCCTTCACTAAAATAACTACCCCTCTGGTCCTGATTTCTTGTGTTGTGTGACAAATAAACTTTAATCCCAAAGTGTTCAGCAGGGCCCTGTCTTCTCTGGCGACATGAGTTTCTTGAAGGCAATACACGTCTGCTTTTAGGTAGCAAAGCTCTTCATGTACCCTCCTTCTTTTAGCCTCATTATTCAAGCCGCAAATGTTGATAGATGCTATACGCTGCCTAGCCATATCTCAAGGAGGTTGTTTCAGCCATCTGTAATAACCACCCATTAGGGCCTGATGTATTACTCTCGTGTGTTGCCACTAGCACCACCCCTACTTCTATACTACCTACTGCCCATTCTCTCTCCCCTCTAAATTTGTGTGCGTCAGACCTTTGCCTTCCTGAGGCCAATAAATGATGCATCATCAGTACTGTTACAACCACTTGCTGTTTATTGCATATCATGCCATTGATCGGCCTACCGTTACCTCTTCCCCATCCCCCACCCTCTCTATACCCAACCACCGCCCCCACCACCCTTCCACCACCCACCTCCCCCCCTCTAGTGAAAGCAGCCAGAACAACTGGTCTGTGTGATGGAAGCCGAGTGTCAGCTCCCCCTCTCCTGTCAGGTGTTGTCCCCCTTGCTCCTAAAAGAATAGCAGAAAAAAGAGACCCAACTCAAACAGAGACAAAAAAGAATAGAACATCAAAATAGCCCTAGAAAAAAGATTGCCATCAATACTAAGTGTCCAGTGAATTTCAATTTTTCATATATTGTCCCAATCTTTAAGTATTGTTATTGCTCTTTGAGACCTGACATAGATATTCTTTGGCACAGGGTCAGACTGATTTGCATATGGCCATGTCTGAACTGGGGTGGCAGAGTGGGCTAAAGAACGGTGATGGATTAAACCCAGATCAGTTGACTGGGGGTGAGTGCTTGCAATGTTCAACACTCCGTTCATCATTTCCTTTGGTTTTTGCTTTGTTCGCCATAAGTTGGCAGGGTATGCTCAGACGTGAGTCCCTTGCTCACTTTGCCACTGGATTCAAGCAAGCCTGGCTGAAGACGGCTGAAATGCCAGAAACCGGTCCTAGGAAGCTTGTTTCCGGTCCAGGGAAGACATGGCTTGGTAGTTCGGGCTGGACTGTTCCCATGAGGCACAGGGTCAGACTGATTTGCATATGGCCATGTCTGAACTGGGGTGGCAGAGTGGGCTAAAGAACGGTGATGGATTAAACCCAGATCAGTTGACTGGGGTTGAGTGCTTGCAATGTTCAACACTCCGTCCATCATTTCCTTTGGTTTTTGCATAGATATTCTTTGGCCTGAATCTCTGACGTAAAAATTTTTACTGAGCCACGAACTATTGTTTTCAGCATGCTTCATGGCCCGAGTCCTGAAAAGGCTTGATAACCTGTCGCAGTCGCCTCCTAGGCTCCACTGTCGTGTGGCAAAAGTCTGGGCGGACAGTCACTCTGCACGCACATTAAATAAACCTTTGCTTGAACATTTTGCTGTGGAGTTCGTCCGTATCCTGCAATCTCGTGTTGGGATACATTGTTTGTTGCATATATATAGATATATTAACTCCAATCCTAATTTCTCACAATTGGAAACAGGCGCTGACTCCGTGGGATGCAGTTTCAAAGATAACTCTTTATTTCAAAGCTGTGGCCCAGACGCGTTTCGGCGGACGAGTCCGCCTTGCTCACTGTGTCCGACCTCGCTCAGATAAGTTACTTAAATACATTCGAAGTACATGTGACTCAAACCCAGTGAACCTACAATTGACATAAAAGAAAGTGTAAATGAAAGAAGTCTTTCTTCAGACTGGTGTTGCCTTAGGCAATACAATTAATTAAAGCAGTAAAGCATGTGCTACCTTACATTTTGCATAAGATATGTCATGAAGTTTTCCCTGGCCTGAACAAATATTATCATTATCGTAATCATAATGATAAACAGTACCATAGTCAGTACAATAAACACGATGTTTACAAAAACTAAACATTATATACATTGTCAATTTTGTAAATTTTGTGAAATAAAGCCCAAGTGGGCTTGATAATATTCAGCTGACAGTGACTGCTGCCCATACTTCTTTAAGGATTCAGTGAAAGTGGCACATCTGGCTAATTCATACTTCAACATAGTTCTCTGCTGAAAAAAATATACTACACACTATGTAAGAAAAGGGAATGTGCATGGTGAACATGTTATAAGAAACAAAACCAAAAAAATTACAATAAACAACTAGGTCAGATCTTGTGGGATTGTTTCAAGTCTAGAAAAGGCAGATATAGATTTAGAGATGAACACTTAATGCTTCGTCGGCATTCAAACCATTTGGGATCTTACAATCCAACTGGATTATATATCGTGACTCCAATCTTCTAAGTGCTAGTTGCCTGTTGCCACCCCTGATGTTTTTCTTAATGCTATCCACAACAAAGTATACAAGATCTTCTGCTTTGCCACCATGTACTTTGTTAATGTGGCGGGCAACAGGGTATGTTGGGTCATTATTACTGATTGCCCTTAGATGTTGCAAAATTCTAACATGCACGGGGTGGATGGTGCTACCCACATACAATTTGTTACAGGTGCAACGTAGCACATATACTGCAAACTCTGTTTTGCACATATAGTACTCTCTGATCTCTAATGGGGTTTTTCTTAGAGGAGTCGAAATTGATTTAGAATTGATTCCATATTTACAGGCTTTACACTTTGTGCACTTAAAGAATCCTTTTTGGGACTTAAGCCAACTGGTACCTCTGTCTAGTGCAGGAGCATTGGATACAAGTTCCTGTTTCATTGACTTAGCTCTCCTGAAGGTTAACTGGGGGAGCATAGTGCAAGAAGGGCCTATGATAGGATCGCATCTCACTATCGGCCAATGTCTGTACAGGATTTTTCTTAACTTTTGGTGAAAAGTGTTATATTCCGTAATTAGCCTGGGTGTCTGTTTTATTGTCTCTCCTGATGTTACTTTGTCATCTTTATTTTTGAATAGAAGGTCTTCTCTGGAAATATCAGAGCACTTCTGCTGCGCTGTTTCCAGAGTTTTGGTTTTGTACCCTCTATTACTAAGTCTCTTAAATAGATTGTTGGTTGAGTCTGTTAAGCCCTCCACAGTACTGCAATTTCTTTTCATACTCATACACTCGGCATAGGGAATGCTTTCAATAAGTTTAACAGGGTGAAAGCTTTGAGCATGTAAAATAGCATTCCCCGATGTTAGTTTCCGGTGTGTACGTGAATGTACTTTGTTGTTCATAGTGTACAATTCTAAGTCTAAATAAACAATGGATTGCTTGTTTACAGTGCCTGTAAAATGTAGATTTAAATCATTTATGTTAATGGCATTAATGAAGTCAATCGCACTTTGTTCACTTCCTTTCCACACGATAAAGATGTTGTCTATATAGCGCTGATATAAGACTACATTTTCAGACATTTGAGTATTGAATGCCCTCATGAGTACTTGCTCCTCCCACCAGCCCATATGCAAATTTGCACAGCTGGGGGCGAAGCAAGTACCCATGGCTGTGCCTTGTAACTGTTTGTACAATAGTCTATCAAACATAAAGATGTTATTCGTCAGGCACCACTCCATCATATGCAACACCATTAGCGTATGTTCATGGAAACTTATATCTCTTGTGCTTAAATAATGTTTAGCTGCTTGCAGACCGTCATAGTGTCTTATACTTGTGTACAAGCTTTGTACATCTAGTGTAACAAATAAATAATCTTCGTGCCAGTTGTAGTCAAAGATCTTAGTTAGAAAATCCCCTGTGTCTTTGGTGTATATATATTCACTGAAAAAAACATAGGTTTCAGGCCTGATAGAGTTAGGAATTAGCATTTAAAAAAACTTTCAAATTCACTGAAAAAACAATAGGTTTTAGGGGTGTTATAGCTAGCTGGACATTTCACTCGAACAAAACCATTAAAATTCCTCCGATATAGTTAGTTGTACTAACTACATCTCGGGCGCCCGCAATCCATTGCTGATGATGTCACATATTACATCATTCATAACATGGTCAGTGACATCACTGATGACATCTCAAATGACATCACTGATGACATCATCCAGTGAATGTGGTTTGGTTCGTTATTTAAATATGTATTATATATATATCAATTTGCATTGAAGAATGAGTGGATATATAAATATAAATATTTGGATGGAGGATTTAGTAGCAGTGTGATTGACTGTTTACTTGACTAATTTATAGTGTCTCACTAAATATATTGGATAGTGACTAAACTGTGTGAATATCTGTATCACTTTGTCAGTTGTTGTGTAAACTGCTGCACTAGTTGGTTACTAGCTACGTGAAAGTCTATATTATTTATTGAATAGTTAACTGAGTATTTGTATGGGAGAGTGAATGTGTGTGTGGTTCGGTGGGGGGTGTGACTGCTCAAAGATGTGTGAATAGTTGATTCAGTAGATATGTGGAAATGTGGATTTTCCTGATCAGTTATGTCCCCTATCTTGGACCCCAACGGTTCTATATGCATGTTACAAGTACATGTATGTTCCCTCCAGTTCCAGTTTCTAAGACGCAAACATATGTGTGTCTACCGTCAACATGTTCTCTGTCAGATCCGCCATCAATGGGCTGGATATTCGATTCCTAAGTATGAAAGGCCACCGACTTTATATGGCTAAGTTACTCCATTTTTACAGTTCAGGCGAGTAGGCCCGATTCTGTCCTCAAAGCCTTTCCCTGCTTTCTGTCTCTGACAGCTTCAGCTTGAGCTCGCATCTGTATCCATGAACTTTGTCCTACTCCCTGTGCAGCTAACGGTGCCTGCCTCGGCCAGTTTTCGCCTGTCTGCCAAGAAGTTGTATTTCACCTTCGAATTATCTATTTTGCTCTCCAGCCGATGCATTCCTGTCCAGTGATTTAGGTAAACATTTCCTTTGGCTCACAAGCAAAGGACTCAGCCTTTCCGTCCTCCTGCAAGTGATTCATAGCCCTGTTGCCATGGAAAGTTTTCTGCCCCTCGCATCTCATATAGACACTTAGACGCTTGTACACGTACACAGTCAGTATAGAATAGATTCTGTCCGAGAGTCCTTCCTTGTGGATAACATAGTTCTTTAAACATAGGATGTTAGATATGATTTGGGATTAGGTTGACTTGACCCCAGACTTCTCGTCTCCACATGTAGAGCTAAATGTCAAGTCCCCTTCACCCCCTAGTTGCACGTCAATTACACGTCATGCTGCCGCGCGCGCATCTATGCCAAGTATTATCTTATAGATCCACCTATGTCTGATAATTCTAACCAATCATGTTTCTTTTATTCCTTATTACGCCTAGTTTCGATTATGTCACTGTTTTGTCACTTTTCTTATCAAATGTTACGCCTTCTACATTCGTTTCATTGTAATGTACTTATTATAAAAATACATGTCTGTTAATAAATTATTGTACTTCACTTCCTGAACCCTCGTGGTGACGGAACCTGAAGGCCGCGACTCGAGTCGGCCATTTTGAATGGAATAAAGCCCATTAGAAAACCTCTTATACCACGGATTCTGCCTCTTGTTATTTTGAGCTATTTTACTTTATTTTAAAATTCCGTATGAAATTCAGTCCGGTAATATTTATTTTTATTTACCACATAATGGCGCCCGAATAGGGACACTTTCTCATCTCACGCGCCGGCGGTGCGTTGCAGGCCCGGTCTCCTGCCACAGCTGGACGGACCATAAACGCGTACCAGCAGGATTTCCTGTAAGCTCCCTCCGGTCAAGCGGGGGCGACTGAGGCTGCGATCAACCCAGACGAGGCGGTGAGAAGTGCGAAGTATCCCGACCAGAGCCTCGCTGAGAGAGCAAGATCCGAGGTATACAGAGGCCCACCAGGTTTTCCGAAATCCCGACGTCCAGAGGGTCCGATGTCCGCAGTTATCGAGTCCTGTCCATTCTCTGAGGCCTTCCGTTTCAAGGAGCTACTCGGTGAGTACCATCGCCGGGGAGGCGTGTTGACGCGCACATAGGTTGTGCCGGTCAAGACGGATTTGGGTACACAAATCCGGTCTGCACTGTTTAGCAGTGTATATGTACTGTTTAGCAGTATATCAAGTATTCCGAAGTATTCAGTTATTGTCAAGAATTCAGCGTGGTGATTAGTTAGGCAGACTGTCATCATTGTCGATCATTGTTATAATGTTTAATGTTTAATGTTTAAAGTATTCAGAAATGTCTTGCATATTGTGGTATGAATGACTGTTCATTGTTCACTGTTCATTATTGTGTTTCTCGTATTAAGCAAGTTCAAGAGTAAGTATCAGATCAGTTGTCAATATGCCGCTCTTCTCGAAGTTAAGACAGATTACTACAAGAAAAGGGGTGCTTGAAGAAGCAGTTCCTATTCCTCCTAGAGACACTCCAGGACATTTCATGTACCATAAACATGGCTTAGATGCCATATTGTTTCTTGATCTATGGGTAGATTATACCAAAGGATTACCGGAAAGTCAAAGGTGGCCCATAGCGGGAACCTGGGATGTAGAGTGCATCATGAAAGTGGAGGAAGAGTTATGGAAAAGAAAGGTCAGACAGTCACAGAAAGACGCTGTTGAGTTATGGCGTAAAGAATCTCATAGACGAACAGAAAAAGCACGTAGACAAGAAGAGAGGAGTAAAGAAAGTTCAAATAAAGTTCAAGAAAATCTATTAATTGAGGAAGGTATCCGAGTGAAATCAGAACAAGTGAATAGACAAAGAAATGCTCTTATGAATGGTATGTATCCCCTTCTAGCCGAAGGACTACCTAAGGCTGTTACGGAGGTGCCAAAAGACTTGCCACCCCCATTATTTCCAATTAAGGTACATCCAAAGGGGCATCCCAGAACCGCAGAAGATGTTTTTCTTTCCTCATATCTAGATGACGCAGCTCCCGAGTATGCTAACGCCACACCACATAGACCGTCTGGCGGAGGGGTTCAACGTCAGGATCAGGTATCTGTCCCCGTGCAACAGCAAGTCCCGATACAAGCCTCGGCAAGCGCATCTGTCTCCGCAGTCGATCCTATAGGGGTATCGACACCCATAGTTGCTGTGTCACGTTCAACGAATCCATTCACACCCGACGCCCCAGATGGGGCCACGGGAGGTGCTAGCAGTACCTTTACACCACCTAGAATAAATAAACTTGTTTTTCAAGAGTCAGCACATTCACGTACACCAAAATTCGTAAATGAACGTACGCTTAAGGAACTCCTTGTAAATTGTAGATATGACCCCGTGGTCGGTAAAGAGGACGAAATGGTCCTGGCATCATTACGTATCAGGCGAGCCGCAGAGTATTTAGCAAGGTTACCAGGGATGACTACGCATCTAGATAACATATATCATTTTGTTCAAACAGGACGAGATCCAGGATGTATTAACAGAGCTATGGAATTCCAGAAAGTAGAGATACAGGGGGAACTGTTACGTTTCCTCATAAACTGTGTGATCAGAAATCAAGATCGTCCGGGGGTAGACCCGAATGCAATGCTTATTCTTACAAGATGGAGTCAGAATATATCAGAAGGGAGACACGATAAGCAAAATTGTATCATAGCCATGTGCCGAAAAATCCGTAAAGAAATAGAGCGTATTCATGAAGAAAGATTGGGAACAGACGAGTTTGAGCAAGATGAAGTGTCCGAATCAGGGAATTCCGCAAGACAGTCAGAGACAATAGCCTATGTAGGCAGAGGAAGATCTTGTGAAAATACTAGATGTTTTTCTGATCCCATACACTCTGTATGTCCAAATAATAGCAGAACGTATCCGACGCCTGTAATGAATCTGAAGTCTCCTGAACATTCGTTTCAAGCCGCAGATAAAATACTACGAGAACGAAGAGGTTACCACCTCCTCGATTCCATGGATGAGCAAGAATTAGCCAGATCAGCCGTTCACTGGATGGTTAGTCCTGAAAAATACGGTGATGAGACCGTAGCACACACGTTTCTCAACCTCAGTACAGATGAACAACGTTTAGCTGGAATATATATGATTCAACAACTCCTCATATTATATAAGAGCCAACATGCTGACCCTGGTCCTTTACCTGATATATTAACGGAACTACTCACGAACAGATGGAGAGGTTCTAGTAACAAGCTAATTAAAGAGATATTAGTGTCACGTAAGCAGTATGTCCTTTTTGTAAGTCCGGATTCTCTCTCGCTGCCCCACAGAGAGAGAGCGCCGTACTATATGGATAGACAAAATCCCCTACGAGAAGTGCACCCAATAAAAGGCGAAGACAATGAGTTTCACCGTGTATTTGTTTACACACCCATATCAAAAATGGAATTATTAGAAATGAAAAAAGTAGTACCTAGTCATGACAAAGACCCAGCGGGTTTTCACCGAGAAATTAAAGACATGTTACTGATGGGAGAGTACACCTTTCCTGATATTATGACGATATTAAAGGTGCTTTTGCCTGCTGGCATATATGAAAAACTGAAAGAAAAAGAGTGGGAAGTGGGAGACCAAAAGATAGACTGGACAGCATTAGCAGAGGAAGAAAGGGGCCGAGCTGCAGGTTCAGGGCTCGGGGATAAAGTTAAACTATTACCAGGTTTACTAGTACAGGTACTGCCACGTTTATTAACTACAAAAAAGGAAGATTGGGGTGCAATCACAGCCTGTAAACAAAAGCAAGATGAAGACACAAGCGATTATTATGCTCGATTTGAAAAATGTTTTGGTATAAATAGTGGTATAAAAGCAAGTAGTGACTCATATCCACATCTATTTGTGACAAAATTAGTGGAAAATGCATTACCTCCAGTAAAGAATAGAATATTGAAATTCGAGAGTACCTGGCAAAGTAACACTCCGTCGCAAATGCTACAAATGTTACAGTATCATCACAATAGAATTAGGGATGAACAAGAACACGAGCATAGACGCATGAAGGATACAAAAATGAAAATGCTAGTTTCTCAGACAGTACCAGCAGATGGTCACAAAAAGGGTGTGACACATTCTGGTGATTCTGCAGTTCCTGTAAAGGGAACCTGCAATTACTGTAAACAACTAGGCCATTATGTACATGATTGTCAGGTCCTGAAACGTAATATAGCTACAGGTATTGCCAAAGAGAGACCACGATTAGTTAGACAAGATCAGAATGAACAAGGAGCTATGCAGCATGGACAGTCCATGCCAGTTCAGCAACAGTCTATGCCAGCCTCACAGCAACCCATACAGTTTGTGCCAGCTGCACCACCGTTGCCTGCTACTGCCACACAAACCACAACACGACAAATGTATCAGACTGCACAGTATGAATACCCTGAGTATCAGCGTTACGCATGAACCAGCCTAGAGAGGGAAGTTGACTTACCGCTTATCGAGATTCCGGTAGATCAAGAAGGACCTTATGTACATAGTGAATTATTAGGTCAAGATAGAAAATTCTTACTCGATACAGGGGCAAGTCGAACAACCATAAAACGTAGTGAAGTTCCAGGGGCACCCCTCTCAGGCTCTCAAAATGTTTCCCTTGGTTTTTCAGGAAAACCTATTGTTAATGAAGTATCACAGCCTCTACCACTTACGATAGGACCTTTGACACGAACTACAGATTTATTGCTTACTAAATCATGCCCAGAAAATCTGTTAGGAATTAAGACTCTGAAAGCACTAGGAGCCATAATATGTTGTTCTCCGGAAGGAGTAAGGTTGTTTTTGCGTGATTTTAAAGGTCACTATGTGTCTAGAGACATGGATCCCCGACTACAGACTTTACCAGTACATCTATGGGCACAAGGCCCTACGGATGTTGGCTGCATGAACATTACACCCTATCGAGTTACATTGAAAGCAGGAGTGGTACTACCACGAATGCGACAATACAAGTTACCGCATGATGCTGTAGTGGCTTTGTTGAAAATCATTGATGAGCTAATTGCCCAGGGAGTAGTTGTAGAAACAGACTCCAATGTATGTAATTCACCGATAATTCCGATTCTTAAACGAACTGATCCTACTGCTCCACCAGTGTACCGATTGGTTATTGATTTGCGTGAACTAAACAAGTGTATTGTACCACAATTCCCTGTGGTCCCTGATATATCATCATTGTTGACAGCAATTGATTCCGAAGCAACATTTTTTACTGTAATTGATCTCAAGAATGCCTTTTTCAGCGTCCCAATAGATCCGGAAAGCCAATACTTGTTCGGATTCAGTTTAAATGGGCGCAGCTTTAAATTCTCACGCGCTCCCCAAGGATTTACAGAAAGCCCCAGCATCTACAGCCAAGCACTGAAACGAGAACTTGACAGTATCCACATGCCAGTCAATACTGCACTGCTTCAATATGTCGATGATCTGCTGATCACCGCGAGAAGCGAGCCAGAATGTGAAAAAGCTTCTCTGACAGTTTTACATTTCCTAGCCGACAAGGGGCACAAGGTGTCCCCTTCTAAGCTGCAATTCTGTGTTCAGCGAGTTATTTATCTTGGTCACTCGCTGTCCAAGGAGGGAAGGCAGCTTACACCAGATCGCATCCAGTTAATTGCTAACATGTCAATACCCCAGACACAAAAGGAGGTGCGGGCTTTCATAGGCCTCACTTCATATTGTAGGCAGTGGATCCCTCAGTACGCATTTCTAGCAAAACCACTCATTCAGTTAACCACACAGGAGGCAGCCACATCGACTGTTCTCCCTTGGACTCAGGAACATACACAAGCTTTTGAAAGCCTAAAGGAAGCTTTATGTCAAGCACCTGTTTTAGCAACACCATGTTATAGCAAACCTTTTACACTCTTTGTTACAGAACGCGAAGGTACTGCCTTGTCAGTACTCACTCAGGATCAAGCAGGATCATGCAAGCCATGTGCTTATTTTTCCAGTACATTAGATCCCGTAGCTCAGGCTTTGCCTGCATGCCTGAAATCAGTGGCAGCGACAGCTTTAGCAATCAGACAAAGCGATGCCATAGTATTAGGACACCCATTGACAGTTCAAGTACCACATGCAGTAGAGGTTCTTGTGAACCGAACACAAACACAACACTTGACCATAGCAAGACTTACCGGTTATGAACTGACATTGTTTCAACCACACATAGAGATCCGACGGTGTAATACATTGAATCCTGCTACACTATTACCTGTAATTGGAATAGACCCACTAGCTCATGATTGTGTTGAAATCGTTGAAATAAAGACGAAACCTAGACAAGACTTGACAGACGTTCCATTGTTAGATCCAGACCTGACGTTGTATGTAGACGGATCATGCATGAGAGCAAGTACAGGAGATTTAGTGGCCGCGTATGCAGTCACAACAGACACTGAAGTTATTGAGACACATTGTATAGATATTCTGTCAGCCCAAGCAGCAGAACTTATTGCTCTAACGCAAGCCTGTATTCAAGCCACAAATAAGAAAGTTAATGTATACACTGACTCACGTTATGCATTCGGAGTTGTACACGACTTCGGCGTGCTGTGGCGAGAGAGAGGTTATCTAACGTCCCATGGTGCCCACATTCAGCACGGGCCCCTCATTCATGCTTTGTTAGACGCAATACATCTACCCACTGCTATATCGATTATGAAATGTAAAGCACACACGAAGGTTACTGATACCATTTCTCAAGGCAATGATTTAGCTGACAGAACAGCTAAACAGACTGCTCAGAATCGCACATTAGACATGACAAAGCCAATAGTTCAGACACCAACACTGTGTATGACAATTAAGGATCCCGCACTTGACGTAATTGACATACAGACACATGCCACAGCAGAAGAAATAAAGAAGTGGACTGAACTAGGAGGGATCCAGACAGATCAAGGGTGGATGACGAAGGAGAAATCTGTATGGTTTCTCCCTGATTCCATGGTTCAAGCCATTATAGCTACAGTTCACAGTCCCGCACATTTAGGAGAGAAGGCTATGCTAGACAGCATTCAGCACATTTGGTTCAACAAACATTTACGAGCAGCAGCTAAACAAAAAGTTCGTACCTGTATGATATGTTGTCAGTTTAATCCAGGAAAGAGTGTTCCCGTAGAGCAGGGTGGATTTCAGCCTCCTGACCATCCTTTTGAAGTCCTCCAGATGGATTATATTCAGATGGAACGTTGTCGAGGATTCAAATATGTTCTTGTAGTTGTCTGCGCTCTCTCCCGTTGGACAGAGGCGTATCCCGTATCAGATTACACTGCCCCGACTACTGCCAAGCAGCTAGTTCGAGAATTCTTCCCACGGTACGGTTTACCACGTGTTGTATATTCAGATAACGGCCAGCCTTTCTCATCCGAATTAATGAAACATGTCTCACTCTTGTTGGGATATCAGTGGAAATTCCACTGTGTCCGACATCCCGAGGCAGCAGGTCTCGTAGAAAGACATAACCAGACACTGAAAATCAGACTGTCCAAAATATGTAGAGAGAAAGGTGTCGACTGGATAGTAGCATTACCAGTTGCACTCTTTTACATGAGAATGGTAGCACACTCTAGAACAGGGCTATCCCCGTATGAGGTGATCTTTGGTAGACCACCGAATATGTGGGGGACGCCTATACCACGTAAAATAACTGATGTTGACTGTAATATGCTGACAGATTACTTGGCTTCCTTGATGTCTGCACTACAATCTTCTCGTTCACAGGTAGCTGCAGCCTTTCCCGACAACACTGAGGCGAAACCCCATGACGTTGTTCCGGGTAATCTTGTCTTTGTGAGAAACTTCGACAGGAAAAGTCAATTGGAGCCCAGGTGGAAAGCACCCAAGTTGGTCCTGTTGACCACAAGAACAGCCGTGAAGATCGAGGGACGAAAAGGGTGGATTCATTCAAGTCACGTCAAAAAATTTCATGGACTTCCTCCTGACACAGACAGTACTGCCCGTGTGTCTTCCCCCATTGACTCAAAGCTACCTTTGGCTGAGGCCAGTAGCACCGAACTCTATAAACAGAAACTCAGGTCCAGATCTAAACTGTCGGACGATTTGATTGTTTAAGTCCTCTCCAAGGTGAAGCGGTTGAATCTGTCCCGACATGTACCCCTTAGGTCTGAATCATGTAGAGTCCAGAATCATAATGAAACGACATGCGTATTGTAAATCACTGCGTAGCTACTGTATGAGGACATTATTAATTTTGTTTTTATTGAGTATTTTAGTAATTATTACGAGTATGATTTTGCACATATATCATCCTATCTCTAGACATGTTTATAATGTTGCTGCAGAACATTCTTTTAGTGACCTACCGCCACATGAATTATCTTATAGACTTGCGCTGCGCAATAACACCTTCATTAGTATGTTACATCATTCCCATCAGACTAGTAATGCGACCAATTGTTGGGTGTGTGGCCGACTTCCTCCCTATCAGAATAACAAAGGAGTTCTGCCTTTCTTTCCACATCCATTCACACACAATGGCTCCTGTGGAGCATGGTTTAGTTTATTAAATTCCATAGACCCAGACACAGCAGTTTATCAACAACATTGGATATGGGGAAATCTGAATCTAGTTTTATTCAAAGTCTGTCACCCTAATAAGGAGGGTCACCCCAGTAGAACAGGAACTGATTTAGAAAATGAAGTGTATAAATTAGGTAATTTTACGCCTAATCTTATGATTTTGAATGTCAAATCCGAAGTTGAACTAATTCTGCCCACTATGTCAGTATTTCCAGTTAAGGGTGAATTATGTGTAAGAAAAGTTGGTTCCATACATATGGGCCATAGCCAATGCGTTACTACAGTAGAATATAGTGATCAAGGTAAATCTTCATTTAGAGCTTCTCGCCATTCTTACTTCATATGTGGTCAGACGGCATATATGCGTCTGCCTCTAGATTGGGATGGTACCTGTTACATAGCATTCCTTTTGCCACCTGTTTTCCTAGCTCCCCCTGATTATTATCGAAATGTTCATTTAGTACACAATAGAGAGCAAAGAGATCTCCCAGTTGTCGATTATACTGAGACAGCATGGGACAAGTATGTAGATTTCAATAAAGGTATCTTTCCCTATATAGGTACAATATCAAATAGTAAGCTGATACGCAGACTCACCAAGACTCTTGAAGCTGTAGTAAACGAGACTATAGCCGCCCTAGGCAATCTGACAGAGGAACAATCAGTGATGAGAATTGTTGTTCTCCAGAATCGTCTTGTCCTTGACGTCATCCTGGCCGATAGGGGCGGAGCTTGCAGGGTCATCGGATCCAGCTGCTGCATATTCATACCAGAAAATTCGCCATCTGTATATAAAGCTATAACACGCCTTCATAAGATTGTAAGCCAGATACACGAGAATCCAGGCACTTGGACGTGGTCCGGGTGGTTTTGGAGTGTGATATCAGCCTGGGGATGGAGAGTTCTATCCTTCCTAGGTATTGGCCTTCTTATGCTCTTCAGTTGTTGTTTATGCCTGCAAGGTGGACCAGCGATTTGTGGTCTGTGTGCCACATCATGCATTCCACATCACAGGTCCCGTTCAGAATGCCGGAAGGAAGAAGAAATGATGCTCCATGAGCAAATCAATGGAATGATGAAGATTGATGTTTCGTGAAGGGCAAGAAGGGGACAAGGAGGGAATGTGGAAATGTGGATTTTCCTGATCAGTTATGTCCCCTATCTTGGACCCCAACGGTTCTATATGCATGTTACAAGTACATGTATGTTCCCTCCAGTTCCAGTTTCTAAGACGCAAACATATGTGTGTCTACCGTCAACATGTTCTCTGTCAGATCCGCCATCAATGGGCTGGATATTCGATTCCTAAGTATGAAAGGCCACCGACTTTATATGGCTAAGTTACTCCATTTTTACAGTTCAGGCGAGTAGGCCCGATTCTGTCCTCAAAGCCTTTCCCTGCTTTCTGTCTCTGACAGCTTCAGCTTGAGCTCGCATCTGTATCCATGAACTTTGTCCTACTCCCTGTGCAGCTAACGGTGCCTGCCTCGGCCAGTTTTCGCCTGTCTGCCAAGAAGTTGTATTTCACCTTCGAATTATCTATTTTGCTCTCCAGCCGATGCATTCCTGTCCAGTGATTTAGGTAAACATTTCCTTTGGCTCACAAGCAAAGGACTCAGCCTTTCCGTCCTCCTGCAAGTGATTCATAGCCCTGTTGCCATGGAAAGTTTTCTGCCCCTCGCATCTCATATAGACACTTAGACGCTTGTACACGTACACAGTCAGTATAGAATAGATTCTGTCCGAGAGTCCTTCCTTGTGGATAACATAGTTCTTTAAACATAGGATGTTAGATATGATTTGGGATTAGGTTGACTTGACCCCAGACTTCTCGTCTCCACATGTAGAGCTAAATGTCAAGTCCCCTTCACCCCCTAGTTGCACGTCAATTACACGTCATGCTGCCGCGCGCGCATCTATGCCAAGTATTATCTTATAGATCCACCTATGTCTGATAATTCTAACCAATCATGTTTCTTTTATTCCTTATTACGCCTAGTTTCGATTATGTCACTGTTTTGTCACTTTTCTTATCAAATGTTACGCCTTCTACATTCGTTTCATTGTAATGTACTTATTATAAAAATACATGTCTGTTAATAAATTATTGTACTTCACTTCCTGAACCCTCGTGGTGACGGAACCTGAAGGCCGCGACTCGAGTCGGCCATTTTGAATGGAATAAAGCCCATTAGAAAACCTCTTATACCACGGATTCTGCCTCTTGTTATTTTGAGCTATTTTACTTTATTTTAAAATTCCGTATGAAATTCAGTCCGGTAATATTTATTTTTATTTACCACAGATATATGAAGTTAAAACTACATATTATAACAGTTGTTTGGGTGAGTGAATATCTTTATGGGTGTGGTGATGAGCAAATATATGTCTCAATGGTACATGTCCAACAAACTAGAAAAATAAAAGCCAGTGTATGTGTCAGTTGTTGTATATAAATAAGTATACATAAGACACAGTGATTGTATGAGTGACTGTATGTATGACTGTATAGTTGTAATAGTGATTTTATAACACACTAAGTATAAGCTATTATCTATATGAATAGATGAAGTGGTGTTTTTATAAGTGTATAGCTAAGTAAAAGTAAGTATGATCCATTGTTTGCATAAGTGAGTAGGATGACTTCATAAGTGATTAGGATGTGTGCTGGTGTGTAATGTCGATGTAGGTGTATAAGTATATTTGAAAGTGTTCTATTGATCATTGACAGCATGTATGAGTGAATCTATAGGTAAGTGATTACATGTGTGTATAGATCTAGGAATCACTGAGTGGGTGTTTAGAAACTTGTATTGGTGTGTCAATGGTTTTAAATCTGGCACTCTGTATTTTACAGTGAGTGATGAAAGGTTATACTAGTGTATGATGAGGTGTATCTGATTGTCACGTGGATGATGTCATCAGTGATGTCATCAGTGATGTCATTTGAGATGTTATCAGTGATGTCACTGACCATGACATGAATGATGTAATATGTGACATCATCAGCAGTGGATTGCAGACGCGCGAGATGTAGTTAGTACAACTAACTATATCGGAGGAATTTCAATAATTTTGTTCGAGTGAAATGTCCAGCTAGCTATAACACCCCTAAAATCTATTGTTTTTCAATGAATTTCTAAGGTTTTTTTAAATGCTAATTCCTAACTATATCAGGCCTTAAACCTATGGTTTTTTTGGGGGCGTGGCCTGCAGCCAACGAAGATGGCCGCACACTAGGTGAGCTGCGGTAGCCGATCCGTTAATACCACCCGCAATCCGGCATCATCCGTTTTCAAAAACGTTACCCACCGCTTAGTGAAGTGGCGAAGAGGTGCTGCACGTCATCTCTCCCTTGGGGCGACTGCCTGGCGAAGATCCGTGGCTGCTGACGGAGAGGGCGGACTGCGAGCCCGGAGTCCAGAATATGGCGCCCGGCGTCCCCGAGCCACGGGACTGAAGATCCGTGTGGGACGGGAGGCCCAATGCAGTGAGTGGTGAAGAGGCGCTGAGCGGCGCGGCCCAGCTGGCACTGGGGCCGGGGAACGCCGTGGCTGAACGATCGGGGAGTTCCGAGGCCCGTTGCAGCGTCTACGCTGATCGTGAAGCGGCCCGCCGGAGGCCCTCATCCTGGGTCCTAGCGCCGGCGCTGGGCCGGTCACGCTGTGGAGGAGGGCGCATCGGCTGACGTCGCGTTTGTGGAGCGGACACGGCTAAAGCTGGCAGTTCTTGGGGCAGCAGCGTCAGTAGGCAGGAGGTGGTGAGCTGGCACATACATCGCTGGAGCCCCGGTCGGCCGGACGGAACCGGGGGCCCCCGCGGACCGTTGTATGGACTCGAGGTGGGTGCACATACCGAGCCGGACGGACAAGACTGGAACTGTTATCAATAACCCGAATCAGTCGATGTTTCTCTTCATTAACAGAAAGATCTTGCAGACTCCTAAAAACTAAGCCACAATTGTAAAGCTACGCCGCGTTTGCCTATATCTGTCACAGGAGCAACCCACCCGCTGGGCAATTGGCGCCATTGAGGATCACCTGAGGGCGGGGCCCCGGCTGCGGCAGTGAGGCCCGTGGAAACTCAAGCACAGTGCTGGATGCGAACCCGCAGGTGGCCTGGGACCGCCGGCTGAACTGGGGGGCCGCGGCGTGTCCCACCCCGGGGGTCTGAGGCAGCGGGGGGCACATGGCTGTCAGTTCACGGCCTGGTTTACTGCGAACCACGTGCGACGCTGCTGGAGTGGGCCCGCCGTGGAGAGGACGACGCGGCGAGCTTTGGACCGCTAGACCCTGAGCCTGGGAGTGCAGCGGGCGTGCCCCCGAGCGGTGCTGTCGGCGCCGGCGGGCATTGCTTGGTGCCGGGGCTGCGTAAGGGGCGCGAACAGAGGGAGCAGCGAGGGCCCTCGTAGTGCGGCCTAGTCTGGAGTGCATAAGGGAGCGACTGTTCAGTGGCTGCGGGGCCAGGCCCTCTGAGGTCATGGGCCGCAATAAACCACCGGTTCAGGGCCAATCGAACCACATCGATAAATACACGGTCAACATGGGCCGAGAGGACGACCAGGAAGGTGGGAGTCAGAGGCATGGGGCGGCCGACGACGGGCCTGACCCGTCACTCAAGGACATTATGCTAGCTATTCGGGAGATGCGGGGGGCCATTAAGGACATGCGTAGCACCATGGAGCCCAAGCTGGACTCGGTCACGGAGGAGGTAAACCTGCTACGCGCGGACTTTAGTAAGATGGCCGATGAGGTGGCTGAGGCGGAGAGCGGCATTGGCAGCCTTCAATCCAAGACGAAGAGGCTGGAGGAGCAGGTGGCCTCTCTTACAAAGAATCAAGCGGACATTGCCGCCCGCCTGGAGGATCAAGAAGGGAGGGCAAGGCGCATCGTGGGGGTCCCAGAGGGCATGGAGGGGCAGTCAACGGACTGCTTCGTGGAGGACCTCATACTTAAACACCTCAAGCCAAAACGCCTGTCGAACTTCTTCTCGGTAGAAAGGGCCCACTGAGCGCTGGGGGGGGGGAGACCCAAGCCGGGGGCTCCGCCGCGCACCATCATCACCCGCATCTTGAACTTTCGAGACCGCGATGCCGTCCTGCAGGCGTCGCGGATGTCTGGAAACCTGCGGTTGAATGTGCAGCGCCAGCGGAGATCGTTTCAGGGAGTCAAGAGAACCCTGAGGGACCAGGGCCTAAAGTACATGATGCTGTACCCAGTGCGCCTCAAAGTTATAGACAGTGAAAAGGCGTATTTTTTCGATTCGCCGGCGAAGGCGCACAACTGGATGGAGGGATGGCGCGCTGTGGACCGCCCGAGTGGCTCGCGCCGACCAGCCCACCACAGCACGAGCCAGGGTCCCCGGGGCGGAGGGGCCCCTCAGAGCATGCCCCGGCAAAACGAACAGGCAGCTCCTGAGTGACGACATTGGGAGAGCGGGTGTGCGGTTGCCGGGCACTGTGTGGGAAGGGAAGGGTAGGGCGAGGGGGTCCTGGCCTCTCGGGGATAGGGGGCGGAGGGGATTAGGGATCCTGGGCCCTTGTCTGCCCCTGTGGTAATGGGATGGGTTCAACGCATCGGGGTGGATGTTCATGACTCCGGCGCTGTCCCGGGGGAGGATGACCGATTGGGAGGGAGGGGGGGTACGTTGACTATGCTACATTCATAGGGTGGGTGATCCGAGCACTAGGTATGTCTTCTTCTGCGGTTTCAGTCTCAGGTTCCTTCCTTTTGTTGATTTAGGGGAAATGGGGTGACAGGCACTCTGCGTGTTCCACGGGTGGGTGGTTGGGGACCCACGTAGCAGGGAGGCAGGGAGGGGGGTAGGGATTGGGTTGGGAGGTAGGGTGTTGTGGGATTGTTTATGTTTAGCTCACGATGTCTCTAATTCAAAAGTGCAGAGGTTTCTTGGTAACAGCATGCAGTGGGAGGTGAGATGCGGGAGGACGGGGCGAGTCGGGGTTCGTAATGGACGACAAGACTAGAATTAGGATTTGGACGTGGAACGTCAACAGATTGGGCAATAAGATAAAGCGCACACTGGTCCTACAATACTTGAAACGCCACTCACCGGACGTGGTACTCCTACAGGAGACCCATCTGTGGGGGAATAAATGCAGGGCGCTTGACCGATTCGGGTATAGGATGGTGGCCCATTCTGCGTTTACATCTGGATCCAGAGGGGTGGGTATCCTTGTCCGGAATGCCCTTCCTATTGTAATCACGGGCACGTGGGAGGAGGACTCGGGGTGTATGGCTTCAGTGGCATTTAGATGGGAGGGGCGCACAATAGTCTTGAGCTCCTGCTACATCCCACCGGGTTTGCACACTCAGGCGTATATCAAGTTGGGGCCCACATTGCAGATCTTCCCTGGGGTATTCTAGTTCTGGGGGGCGACACAAACGCAGTCATGGATGCGGGTCTGGATCGGTCGGGGGAGAGGCAGGGGAGCAGGGGGGAACTGGGTTTGCAGGGCTTTATCACAGCGCTGGGGCTTCAGGATGTGTGGCGGGCTCACAACCCCTCCCACAAGCAATACACCTTCTACTCGGCTAGGCATGGGTCCTTCTCCAGAATAGATCATCTTTTTGTGCCGTGCGATCAGCTGGTGGACTTTGTGGATCCCTGTATTATGGCCAGGGGAATCTCGGACCACTCTCCGGTGGGGGTCACTCTCCAGGGTCCGATATTTGCGAGGGCGGCGGTCCCCAGGATAGATCCGTGGCGTCTCAAAGATGACTCCATAGTCGATAAGCTGAGGGAGGGCTCCCAGTTGTATTTCGCAGAAAACAGGGGCTCGGTAGGCACCCAAGTGGTCCTTTGGGAGGCGTATAAAGCAGTGATGCGGGGGCAGGCACAGGCGCTGATTGGCGCACCAAAAAAAGGAGGAAGCGCTTCAGATCCGACAGCTTGAAGGTGAAATTGCATCACTAGAGAGGGCAGCGGGGGGGGGGTTCCCTCCCTGCAGCAGTGCCATGAGCTTGCCCTTAAACAGAAGGAACTTCGCTCCCTGGCGGAGGGCGAGGCGTGGGCATATTCCGTGGCCACGCAACATCGGATATACGATGCAGGAGACAAATGTATGAAATTGATGGCTTGGCTAGAACGTAGAGACCGGGAGCGATCCTGGGTAGCGGCAGTTAGGGATGAGTCCGGGTCCTTGGTCACCACTGGCATGGGCATAGCCGAGGCCTTTGCGTCCTACTACGAGAGGGTGTACACTCCGGTGTGCTCCAGGACGGAGTCGGATTGCGAGGAGTTCCTGCGGGACTTTGTCTTGCCCGCCCTGTCAAAGGAACAAGCAGACAGCTTGGAGGGCGAGCTCTCGAGAGTGGAACTGGGAGAGGCACTTAACTCCCTCCAAGCGGGGAAGGCGCAGGGGCCCAACGGACTCCCTGTCGAAATTTACAAGAGGCAAGCGAACATCGTCCTAGACCCAATGAGGCAGATGCTCCTCGAGGCGCGGGAGAGAGGGACGCTGCCGCCGGATCAGCGGGAGGCCACCATCATAGTCATACACAAGCCGGGTAAGCCGGCTGAGCAGTGTTCGTCCTACCGGCCTATCTCTCTCCTAAATGTGGAGGCCAAGGTCCTGGCCAAGGCCTTGGCGACGCGCTTGCTTGCGGTTCTGCCCGACCTGGTGCACGTCGACCAGTCCGGTTTTATGCCACGAAGGAGCACTCGACTTAATCTTCGACGGTTATACGGGGTTCTGTATATGACGGAGGGGGAGGAGGACACTCAGACGGCACTGATGGCGCTGGACGCCTCAATGGCCTTTGACAGTATTGAGTGGCCGTACTTATTCATGGTCTTACAGCGGTTGGGTTTCGGACCGGTTTTCTGCAGTTGGGTGCGCCTATTGTACGAGCGGCCGGTGGCGAGGGTAAGGGTGAACGGAGCGCTTTCCCGGTCGTTTCCTCTGCGCCGAGGCACCAGGCAGGGGTGTCTGCCATCTCCTCTCCTCTTCGCCCTGGCTCTGGAGCCGTTGGCCCATTGGATACGTAGAGACCGGGCGTTTTGGGGTCTCGCGGTGTGCGAGGGCTGGGAGGAGCACATATCCTTATACGCTGATGATGTTATCCTGTACATGGCGAGATCATATCACTTGATAGCGCAGGCGCTCCATCTTTTCGACCTGTTTGGTAGCTACTCCGGTTATAGGATCAATTGGACCAAATCAGTGATTTTCCCCCTCTCCGGCCCTCCCCCGCGGATTCCAAATAGGTGTCCGACACTGGTGGCATCAGAGGGCTTCAGGCACCTGGGGGTGTATGTAACTAGAGATAAAGGGGTGTTTTTCCAAAGAAACTTGGAACCCCACCTGGCGCGATTGGCATCTGACGTTACTCACTGGAGATCCCTGCCTCTGTTCCTGATGGGGCGCGCTGGGCTCTTTAAGATGCTGGCCTTACCGCGCCTCCTCTATATCCTGCAGAACTCACCGTATCAGATCCCAGGGGGTGTGTTCCGGTGCATCTCACAGTTGGTGCGGACGTTACTTTGGGATGGCGGGAACCCGCGAATCGCACTGCAAAAGCTCACTAGGGGAGTGTACGACGGGGGGCTGGCCCTTCCGGACGTCCGGCTATACTACTGGGCCTCCCAGCTGCAGGTGGTCAATGAATGGGTGTACGCAGCGGGGTCGGAACCGGTGTATAGGGTGGACCGACATGTTATGCCAGGGGGCAACTGTGAGCAGCTCTTGTACTCGCGGAGGCGGTGTAGGGACCTCCCATCCCATACCGGGGTAGTGATACAGTGTTGGAGGGAGGCCAACAAATTCTTGGGGTGGGCGGGCACCCTTACCGGTAGGACACCGCTCTGGTTCGGAGACCAGCTAAAAGAGGTCTCGAGACTATCAGGCTTCAAGGGATGGCGGCTGATCGGGATAGACTATCTGGGCGATGTGTGGAAGGGGGGTGCCCCCAGATCCTTTGACTACCTCCAAGGGGAGTACCATATGCACGACACCCAACGTTATCAACACCTGCGCCTCACTCATGCCCTGCGCTCCCATATACAGTTGGGCTCTTTGCTCCCAGAGTACTCTCCCTTGGAGGACAGGCTCCTGCTTGATCCTATTCCGGGCAAACTAACAGCTACCATCTATCGTAAACTGATCAACAACATGCCCGACCCCTTAGTGTCCCTGCGCGTGAAATGGGAGGAGGATATTGGCGGCCTGGAGAATGAGGACTGGCAGGAGGCCCTGCAGGGCCCCCGTGAAATTGCCATTAAAATGCGGTTTCGCCTCGTACAATTTAAAATTCTACATAGGGTTTATTACCCGCGTACCCGCTTATACTCATGGGGTAGGACCCTGTCCCCCCTGTGCGTTAGGGGGTGCCGGGAGGAAGGCACGTTCTTTCACATCCTGTGGGAATGCCCGAATATTGTGCCATTCTGGACCAAGGTGGCAAACACAATGGCGACGGTGGTGGGAGCACCGGTCCCACTGGAGCCCCGGTGGCTGCTCCTGCTGATCAGGGGAGCCACGGATTGGTCCAGTTATCAAGAGATTTGGTTTGCTACAGCGGCGGGGGTGGCAAAACGTAACATCGCGAGCAGCTGGGGCGCGCCCGCCCCCCCATAATGGGACCAATGGCTCAAAGACCTGGATTGGTGTCAGAGGGCGGAGGAAACTATCTATAAGTCCAGAGGTTGTGTGAGGAAATGGAGGAGGGTGTGGGGCCCATGGTGCAAGTACCGAACCTCGGGAGGTGGGGGGGACAGCAGTAGCGGGCCCCTTTGGTAGTCCCTTTGATCCTCATTTGTGTAATGTCATGCTGTTGGTTTATGAGCCTCCTGATCACTGCTATGTACTGTATGAGACCTTGAGCAAAGTTAATAAAAATATTTTTTTTTAAACTATGGTTTTTTCAGTGAATTTCAAAGGTTTTTTAAATGCTAATTCCTAACTATATCAGGCCTGAAACCTATGGTTTTTCAGTGAATTTCAAAGGTTTTTTAAATGCTAATTCCTAACTATATCAGGCCTGAAACCTATGGTTTTTTCAGTGAATTTCAAAGGTTTTGTAAATGACAATTTTTAATGTATTAATTGTTATACTGATTATTTTGATACTGATTTACTACATTTTGTAAATTGTTTATTTTTAGATATTTTATTATTTTAATTACATTATACATTACAATACAAAATATACTTTCTCAGAATGAATTACTTTAGTTTAAATACTTTGCAAATAGGCAATACACTTTTAAGTACAGTAGTTACAGTTGTTGCAATGGGCAACACAATTTCAAACACAATGCAACATTGAGTTCAATGTGAAATTCTAGTCAAATGCAATTAGTTACTTTATGGATTACTTTTCTAACCAGAGGACTGGATCCTAGAATCAGTCCTTGGACATCTTCTGTAAACAGTTGAGTAAAAGCCTTTTGGTTACAGTAGTGATTTATAAGGAATAATATTGTATTTTAAAAGTTGACACCAATGTTATCCTATGGCAGAAAATTCACATAGCAGGTAAGTAGTGTTATCGTTACTTTTTCTTACTCAGTGGTGGATCCTGGATCCAGCACTGGCCAATCTCCTGTAAACAGTTGAAAGAATGTGTTTAAGTCATACAGACGATTTTTTAGGAATATTTTTAGTTTGTGAAAATAGACAGAAACTTTTCTGGTGAAAATCGGAATTCGTAGTTCGGCTGATTTTAGAGGAATATTTGTACGTTTCAAAATTGGACACTTAGAAACTTTTCTGGTGAAAACCACACAATGGATTCCTATGGAAGGAAATACAAGTTACTGGTAAGTACGCTTAGAATTACTTTTCAGGCTCGGTGATGGTCTAAAAGATGCAGCACTGGGTTCTCTCCTGATAACAGGTGAGTAAATTGAAATTCGTAGTTCGGCTGATTTTAGAGGAATATTTGTACAATGGTGAAGGAAGGGGGAGGGGCCTGAGGTGACGTGTGCAAACAGGCCCTGTGGCGCGTTTTAAGTTGGGGAATTAATTCCTCTTCAATCCGCCAACTAGCCCACCAGGTACCTCCAGTATGCGCCAGGGAGCTGCGTTGCAGAGAGGTGTTCAGAGGCCACGCCCCTTTTTACAACACTCTGCAAAGCAGCTCCGTGGCGCTTACTGGAGGTACTTGGTGGGCTAGTTGGCCCCGAGGGGACCTCTGGATTGAAGAGGGATGAATTCCCCAACTTAAAACGTGCCACAGGGCGTGTTAGCATAGTATCACCTCAGGCCCCGCCCCCTACCTTCACCAATGTGCAAACGCGCCCCGTGGCGCGTTTTAAGTTGGGGGATTAAGTCCCCTTGAATCCTGAGGTCCCCTGGCGGCCAACTAGGCCACTAGGTACCTCCAGTAAGCGCCACAGAGCTGCGTTGCAGAGAGGTGTAAAAAGGGGCGTGGCCTCATTACACCTCTCTGCAACGCAGCCCCGTGGCGCATACTGGAGGTTCCTGGTGGGCTAGTTGGCCCCCAGGGACCCCCAGTATTCAACGGGAATTAGTTCCCCCTCTGCAAACGTGCCAGGGGGCGTGTTTGCAGAGTGGTGTAAGGAGGGGGCGTGGCCTCCGGCCCGATCCCGGTCTTTTTTGTTTTTCTTCTTTTTTTTAGAAGGGGGGCTGTGTAGCCCCCCTTCTTTTTCCATTTTTTTGGCCCTGGGGACCCCATTCCCCAGGACCTGCCCCCAATTTTTGTTTATAAAAAAAAATCGGGAAGGGGGCAGCGTGTACCCCCTCCCGAGGCCAAATTTGCCCCAGGTACCCCATCCCCCAGGGCATGGCCCTTTTTTTTTTTTTTTTTTTTTTTTATGGAGGGGGGCTGCGTAGCCCCCCTCCTCTGACCACTTTAAGGCCCTGGGGACCCCATTCCCCAGGGCCGGACATTGTTTTTTTTATTTATTGTTTTTAATCTGGGAGGGGGGCCGCGTGGCCCCCCTCCTAGGCCACTTATGGTCCCCAATCCCCCCACAGTCCCAGCCGGCTCCCCGCGTCCTGCTGGAGCCGGCATTGCTTTTCCACATGGGGAGCAGCTAACATGCTGCTCCCCATGTGGAAAAGCAATCAGCTTTGCTTCATTGAAGCGAGAGCAGGTTTCCCTGCTCTCGCTTCAATGAAGCAAAGCAGTTTGCAATGACAGGGCGGGAGCTGCGAGGCTCCCGCCCTGTCATTGCAAACTACAGTGTCCCAGGGATGGGCACTCCGGGACACTGCAGGAGCGGACCCTGGGGGGTGACGGTCCCCAGGGCCTATTCAAGGCTCCAGGAGGGGGGCTGCGAGGCCCCCCTCCCACATTGACAAGTTGCCCCGGGGGTGGACGGTTCCTGGGGCTGGGGGGGCCTGAGAGCCCCCATCCCAAATTACTACAAGCCCCGGGGGGTGGCGGTCCCCGGGGCTGGAGGGGCTGCGAGCCCCCCACACATTTTCTAGAAGCCCCGGGGGGTGGCGGTCCCCGGGGCTGCGGGGGTGCCGTGAGCCCCCCCGCATATACTATCTTTGAGCCCCGGGGGTGGCAGTCCCCGGGGCATTGTGGGGGGGATTGGGACCCCCCCACACTTTTTTTAATTCTGCCCCCAGGATTTGGCCCCCCAGGGGGCCAATTACCAAAGAAACGCGGGAGCCCCGCGCTTCTTTTTTTTTATTTTCGGCCGAAATTCGCGCTGGGTGCGCGAATGTCACCAATTTGCTTTTTTTTTTAAATGCTTTTTTTGGCCCTGGGGGTCCTTGTGGGACCCCCTGAGTAGGCCTGGGGGGTCAGGGTGTTTCTACCCTGCCCCCTTTTTGCATTTTTCGCGTTTGTTTTATAGGTTTCTTGTGCCTCGGTTCTACCGAGGCACAAGATGGCTGCCAACACTTCCTGATCTGGAGTGTTGACAGCCAATTAGAATACAGCTCGTGCACGGCAGGGTGCGCGCTGGGTGCGGGGAAGGTGCGCGGATCTTCCGAGGCCATAGATATATCTATGATTTTACTTTTGATTTTCTCAGGAACTACTGAACGGATTTACACCATTTAAGCAAAAGGCACGAGTCTGAACTGAGGACTACCTCTTTGCCAAATTTGGTGTAATTCCATTCAGCAGTTCGGGCTGTAGCTGCGTCAAAAGGTCCTATGTGAAAATGCATGGGGGAAACACGTTTTGAGACCCCCCTATTTTCTCGGCCCCCGCTTGACGAATCACCGTGAAATTTTCAGGATAGGAGCGGACCGGAGCTGGCCAAAAGTTTAGAAAATTTTGCGAAGATTCGTCTATCGGCGCCAACGTTATTCCAAATAGAATGTTGTGGATTTCCTATGGAAAATAGGTCCTAACTATATCTACCTACTGCAACCGCCAGTAGGTAATATATATATCCACAGAAGAATAAAGATGTGTGTTACATAGCTACAGAGCTCTGTATGTCGCTTTGTCATTTGCGTGCTCCAGAGCTAGAAAGGGCATGGCACCACATTATGTAAACCCATAGCTGCAAAGTTTCCTAGGTCCATGTGTGATGTGCTTCTCCAGTCCAGGTTTTTCTTCGAATTCTGGGACTTGTAGTCTAGTTTTATAATGGAATGAACAAGCCTACAAGTCCCAGAATCCAAGGAACAAGCATTAAAAATTTGCTTTGCTATACAATACAATTAGTAAAGCAAATGGCTTTTAACTTAATCAAAGGCGAGACCTATTGCATTTTCAATGCTTGTTTTTTTAAGTGCCTGAGCCCCTTGTCAGCAGGCCACTGCACCTTGCATCACCCGTTGCCCCTGCCAGCGCTTCCAACATTCACGCTATTCCAGGCCCCAAAAGCTATAAGAATGGCTTGGGCGGCAGCTGTTAGCCATTTTTAATTTACCTTATTTATAATAATAAACTATTGTACTGCTAATCTCTAAATTAGACCGACGGCGTCGCTATGTGGCAGCTGTCGTAAGTACCGGTGCTGAGAAATAAGTGTCGGTGCCGAACACAAACAGCCGGCGCAAATTAAGCACTGCTTGTATGGGGACCAGTGCTTTAAATGGGGCAAAACTATTGCAGGTACTCATTTAAATGTGGCGAATGGGCGGGGCTTAGGAGAAGTCATGCCGATACTTCTTGACTTCTCTACTACTTGCAGCACATACCAAAACTCATGAGAAATGTCTTTCAATAAACAAAGAAGGTTTGTTTACTCATTACACAAGGAAAGCCAAGCGCAGTGATATTTTAACATTTCCTTGTTTTTTAATATGTGCAACATCAATACTGTTAATTGCTGTTGCTTGGCACAATACTATATATTCTCGAGCGACACAGAAAGAAACAAGCATACGTGCACACACAAGCATTCCATACATTTTCTTTGATATACCTTCCATGAGTGTCTATATTCTCTCCCCCTTTCTCTCGTATTTTTCTCACACAAAAACAATCACAGGCAAGCAGACAGGGATAAGCAGACACTTAACAAAAGAGTTAGGTGGGATTAAAGCTATTTGAACCTGGTTACCTCCCATGGCTTTCTGAATAGCGTTGTCAGCGGGCTGCCTCGATTTCTGTGTTTGCAACACAGCGTAATGGTGAACACACCGATGGTATGCAGATGAGCCCAAGCTGAATAGTTCAGCGGGGGCTCGCCTCAGGTCCACAGAAGTGCCTGGGCTGTCAGAGACCGGCCGCCAGCACCAGCGTTTCATGAGTACCGGTACTCTCCTCGGCAGTAGAGAAGTGCCGGTACTCAGAGAGATAAAACTAAGAAGTGACGGTACTCAGTACCGATGAGTACCGGCCCATTTAAAGCACTGATGGGGACAGGTGGTAGATATGCAGTAACTGGAACAAGTACCCAGTGTTCCATAGCTCCTAAGGTGCACGTCTCGTGGTATCAGAAACACTTCAGTACCGAGAGCCACCAACACTATGTAATGTCTGTGCCTTCGAGGGCACCCTGCACCGGGCTCCAGTGCTGGTCTTTCCTTTCACACATCATTGTATTCAGTTGCTAATTGGCCCGATGACTGCAGTTGAAAAGAACCAACACGACAACTCCCTCAATGCACTGTGTTAAAGGACAGTGCATTGTGTTGTTAAAGAAAAGGACAGTTCCAGGCCTGGAAAAAGGTGTACCGGCTGACACGTGATGCAACCCGTTGAGGTACAAGGGGGCATATTATCAAGAAACGGCGTTATAATTATCGCTGCTTTAGCGGTAGAAAACTGACGCTAAAGTGGCGATAAGGGGCTTGATAATATGCCGCAGAGAATTATATTAGAAGCCCATGTTCTGGTGTTAACATGGGCTTCTATAGGAATTCTCTGCGGCATATTATCAAACATGTGTAATGACCTGGGCCTCTCAGCTGAGCTCTTTCAGCTGGAGAACCAGGGGTCTTTGTTCGCACGTTAGCCTAGCGGGGAAGCCTCCATAGCACACCTGGCAGGTGTCAGCAAACCTCATTCAGTGCAGCCTGGCGGTCTGCATCTCTGATCTTGTGACCCTGCGCGGCAAGGCATACAACCAGAGCAGGCCCCAGAGGGAGGAAGTAACATCTCGCTTTGAGTTCAAGCGATCGCTGCTGGTTCAGTGTTACGAGCGCTGCCCTTCGAAGACTCCTTGGGGCATATTATCAAGCAGGGCCGCTTTAGCGGCAGAAAACTGCCGCTAAAACGGCGATAATGGGCTTGATAATATGCTCTATGAAATTCCAATTGAAGCCCATGTTAGATGTGAAGGACAGCTAACATGGGCTTTAATTGGAATTCCATAGAGCATATTATCAAGCCCATTATCGCCGTTTTAGCTGCAGTTTTCTGCCGCTAAAGCGGCGATAATTTTATCGCCTGTCTTGATAATATGCCTCTATGTTTGCGACATATTAATGCAAATGCGCCAGCAATTACTGCAAGTTACCACCCCTGTCATTGCTAAGCTTTGCCGTTCTGACCCTTACCAGCGTAGTTGCAGCCTTCTAGCTATCGAGAAGAGATCTTGTATTGTTGCGTGACATTTCGCCACGCTTTTTGCATGCCACAACGTGCCTTGTGGAGTCTGCAACTTCTATATTCATTCTCGTGATGTATAAAGTGAATCTGCAATCCTACAGAGTTTTTGACTCAGGCAAATACAGATTGAATCTACATGTGCCCGAGTGGAAAGCTCTGTTGGATTAAAAATAAAAATACACCTTTCTGATGGTGTCGCAGATGAAAGGGTTGTTTGACATCTCAACGGATCTGAACTAAAGTTTGAAGAGTTCTCACGTTGTCGGCCATAATTTAAATTTGAATTTTTCTTCTTTTTATTCTGACACAGTTTAGACGTTTCCAAGATCCTATGTGAGTTACTCATCCCGTTCATGTTTTTACTTTCCATTATGAAACGCGCAGGCAGATTTATAGCACTAAATTCAGGACTAAACTAAAGCACAAAACTGGACTGGCTTAACAAATCACACACGTGAGACGTCCGATTTCTGTAACTGCAGTCCTGCAACTAGAACGGATTCATCGAAACTAACAGTATCACAGTGCAAAGACAAGGAAAGAACGCGCGCAAAAAAAAGCGCTCGCCAGTCAGCCACTGTTTATTTTTGCATCGCGCTTTCACAGTAAAGTGCGATGCAAAAATAAACATGCAGCCTCCTTTCCTTCTGTCGTAAGCGATTTCTTGTCGTTATGGGGCCATGGGTTTGAAACACATGGGCCCATAAAGATAAGAAATCTTTTACTTCAGCCGGAAAGCAGACGAGTCCGTCCAAGTGGACCGGCGAAAAATAGTAAAGTCTACGTCACAAAGTGCTCTTTCCCAATGGCTGGCCACCGTTTAGCATAAACGGTGATGCTGGCCAATGGGAAAGAGGGGCGGGGCTTGAAGCCCTTTATAGAATTCAATGTCAGGACCGGAGGCTCCGATAATGCTTCCCATTTTCTTTGCTTTATTACAGCAGCCAATAAAAAACGATCTTTTTTATTCAACATATTATAGTAAACCACAAATCCCATGAGCACCGTGTACTCCATAACCATAGAGACCGAGCCCATATAATGTCCAACCGAGGCACACACGTCCTCTTTCTTTGCTGCTCCGCAGCCAGTTAAGTGCCTCTCCCTTATTACTTTTCTAGCACTAGTGGTGTATGGGTTGGGGGCACCGCACTGTATTTGGCGCATTTATGCTTATTGTATATAATAGTTGATTGTATTTCAATAGCGTTGTCTCGCTGTATTTGTGCATTGGTGGTAAATGTGGCATTTTAAAACGCGCGCTCTTGCGGGCTCGCTGCTGACGCGTACCTGAAGCGTGTGGTCCTCGCAGCTCCGAGCCCGCTCGCCCGCTTTTTCCCCTGATTTCCACCTCCGTTCGTGGGCGCGATATAAAGGGAGCGCGTCAGCCTACCTGGCCGGGCGCGAGTGACCCACGCCTGTGTATAAGTGGAGCGGGTTTTTGGGGCACAAGGACCTCGCGTCAAGATCGCGCCAGGTCCTACTTCTGTGCTGACGGGCGGCGGCCATTTTATTCTGTCGAATTTCACCGCGATCGTTACGGCACTGATCAGAGCTGGAAACCGGCAGTTTTTTTAAATATAAAGCCCGTGCATTTTGTGCCCCCGGTGACGCCCAAAGCTTATTTGTGCTGCAGGCTATATAACTCTGCATAGGCACTGCCTAGAGAGGTTTTGGTACAGGCAGGCCCTTCCTCCACTCCTGAACTTTGGCTGTCTAGCCTGGCTTGCCTGGGGTTGTGACTCTCCCCCCTTACTCTTCTGTTCTATTTACCACAGTTTAATTGGTACCGTCCACCCTACCATGGCGGACTACTGCTATGAGGATGACTACTATTATGAAGAGCCGTCAGGCTCCCTAGAACAGGACCTCGTGGAGGCCCTGGATGCTGGTGTGCAGCATTCTGTGAATTCTGCTCTGTTGCGGGCTATTGCTCCCCTTAAGCGTCACCTGAATAAGTATGCCGTACAGCAAGGATGGATCCCGGCTGCGTCCGGGCATAAAAAGGCTAAAGAGACCAAGGCTGCCAACACTCACGCTGAGGATTTTGAAAGACTCTCCAAGGCTTTCGCCAATGATCACGCATATATCACGAGAGCAGATCCGACGGAGTCTACCCACGGCGATCAAGGTGACACCTCACCCTCCCCCAACACCGATACGGACTTGGGTGAGGAAGTGAGTCCTAAACCGTCGAAAAAGTTCAGGAAGGAGCATCATACCGAGCCGCCACAACCCAAAGTGTTAACCTTTGAGTCAACGGACATCGTCCACCCCAACTCTACAGCGTGGCTCCCGCCGCAGGAGGTGGTGGATTACGTCCAGTCCCACCTCCGCCAACCCTTTGATAACGACGTCAGGGCCCGGCTGCGGTCGGAGTGTCCCAGACCGGATCTGGCGGCGCGGGTTGCGGAACGGAAACACCTGAGGTGGATCCGACGATGCTCACTTACCTAAAAAAATACACGAAGAATACTAAAAAAAGCATAGACCGCGCCTGGCGGTCATGCCAAGATAAACTGCTGGACCTCTCAGGCCCCCTAACAAAAATCCTGGAGATGGGATACCAGGCTAAGGAATCCGGAACACCGATAAACCCGGATGCCCTCATTGGTTGGGCGCAAAGGGCGGTGTGCCTGTTAGGCAACGCCAATTTCGCCATGTCCAGTTAGAGGAGGAGGTCTATTCTCTTTTAGCTAGACCCTAAATTGGCTGAACTATCCTCATCAGAGGCAGGTCCTGTGGCCCAAGGCCTCCTCTTCGGCCAACCTTTCTTAAAAGAGCTGACCAAATTCGTAGCCACCTTTAGTGGCCTGGACAAGGCTCAAGAATCTCTTCGTTCGGCCGATAAAACAACCAAGGCGCCCCACGTGGCCAGCAACACCACAGAGGTGGTTATCAAGACAACTCCGCCGGCAATCCAAACTTCTTTCCTTCACGAAGGGCGAGGAACCGGTTCCGCAGGGGACGTTTCGGGGGCAACCATGGAAATCACCAGGATGCAGGATCTACAGGTGAGAATAATTCCATGTTCAGAAGTGGTCTTGGGGGGACGTGTTCAGTTATTTCAACAACAATGGCGCGCCCTCTCGCAAGATCCTTGGATCTTGGAGACGGTGCAGGGGTACAAGCTGGAGATGTACGAGACACCCTCCCAAACACTACGCCCCCTCCCCCTAAGTTTTTCCCAACAAGATCAAACCTTTACCTCAGAAGAGATAAATTCCCTCCTGACGAAAGGGGCGATCGCGGTCACTCAATGTCACCCTCAGGGTTTCTTCAGCAATGTATTCCTGGTCGAGAAGAAAGGGGGCGGGTCCAGGTTGGTCCTGAATCTCAAGGAGTTCAATGGGTGGATCGTCTACCGCCATTTCAAAATGGAAGGCGTCCATCTGCTACGCGATCTTCTACAAGAAGGGGATTGGATGGTCCGATTGGATTTGAAGGATGCGTATTTATCCGTCCCCATCTATGCCCTGCATCGGTGTTTCCTTCAGTTTCTCTGGCAAGGCGTCTATTACGAATATACGGTCCTTTCCTTCGGACTTTCGTCAGCACCTTGGTGCTTCACGAAACTCCTTCGCCCAGTGGTAGAGTCCCTGCGCGCATGAGGGGTGCGACTGATCGTATATCTAGACGACATCATTCTCATGGCACAGTCCCCTCAGCTGGCGATTACTCATCTGGAATGGTCCATCCAGCTCCTTCAGAGCCTGGGATTCCTGGTGAACTCTCAGAAATCAGTCCTGACGCCTACGCAGTCCATAGAGTTTCTGGGGTTTCAGGTGGATTCCCGCAGCTGCCAGCTTCTCTTGCCCTCATACAAGATCAGAGCGATCAAGAGAGAATTGAAGTTGATTGTGAGCAGGCAGATTGTGTCCTTGAGGTCCATTGCCCGAGTAGTGGGGTTACTAGCCTTGTCGATCCAAGTGATCTTCCCAGGGCCCCTTCACTACCGCACACTCCAACGCTTGAAGATCCAGCATCTCCGCAAAGGCCTTGGTTATGGAGATGTTATGGTGGTTAGATCACATGGAGTTGTGGAATGGGAGAGCCATCTTCGTCTCGAAACCCGAGGTGGTGATCGAATCGGACGCCAGCCGCTGGGGCTGGAGTGCCCGCTGCGGTCCAATCTCAACGGGGGCCGCTGGTCTCCGGAGGAGTTCACTCTCCATATTAACTGCCTGGAGTTGCTGGCAGGTTTGTTCGCCATCCGCAGCCTTTCCCCACAGAAGACAAACTGTTGCATCCTATTGCGGATGGACAACGTGTCAGCGGTGCGATACGTGAACAAGCTGGGAGGTACGAGGTCTCGTATTCTGGCGGATTTTGCCAAAGATTTTTGGCATTACTGTCTACAGCACAGACTGTCGGTGGTGGCGGAATATCTCCCGGGGCGCAGGAACAAAGTGGCCGATTGGCACTCCCATTACCTGCGGGATTACAGCGACTGGCGGTTACACCCTCGAGTTTTGCGGATGCTGAACCTCTTATGGGGTCCTTGTCAGTTGGACCTATTTGCGTCACGTCTGAACAAACAACTCTTCTACAGCTGGCACACAGATCCGGAGGCTCTGGCCTTGGATGCGTTTCTTCAGACGTGGCCCCAAGTCCTTTGTTATGCCTTCCCGCCCTTTGTCATGATCACCAGGGTCCTGGCCCAAGCCAGGAGACAACGGGCGGAACTGGTGTTAGTGACACCTTTGTGGAGAGCACAAGCATGGTTCCCGATGGTGTTGGGAATGTCTTGTGCTGTACCTGTCCCCCTCCTTCAGAGATGGAATCTGTTGCTGGATCCTCACAAGATTCCTCATCCTCTAATCAACGCGGGTCAACGGCCACTAGTGGCGTGGCGAGTTTCCGGGACAGATGGCGCATCCCTGGCCTTTCGGCAGACGCTTCTGAATTCATCAAACAAGCATGGTCAGCTAATACCCACAAGCGGTATTCATCAGCATGGAACAAGTGGTGTAGCTGGTGTGTTCGACGGGACATCGATCCCACTACAGCCGATGTCTCCATGGTCATGAATTTCCTAGCCTCTTTGGCTTCCTCGGGCTCTGCATATAGGACAGTCAATAACTTTCGGTCAGCGATTTCGGCAGGGCATACTCAGCTTGAGGGCAAACCTGTGGGGGAGCATCCCTTGGTCTGTAAATTACTTAGAGGTATTAGAATGGTCAAACCACCATGTCCAAAATATTAATTCCTGTGGGACGTGTCAGTAGTTCTCCGGTTCTTAGAAGCTTGGCCGGCAAACAAGTATCTATCACGTAAGCAGCTTTCAGCCAAGTTGGCTATGCTTTTATGTTTAGTCTCTTGCAAAAGAGTTTCCGACATCAGAGCTTTAGACCTGGCTGGTCGTCGATTCTCCCCGGAAGGGGTCACTTTTAATATTTCTAGACGCACCAAATGTAATTCTACCTCGGTGTCTTACCCAATGTTTCCAGAGAACCCCAAGTTATGTGTGGTGCAATGCCAAAAAGCGTACAAGGTAGGTACCTCTGAATTTCGTTCTGATAAGCAAGGTCAACTGTTTATTGCATTGCAAAAGCCTTTCAGGCCAGTGACTCCAGCTACCTTAGCAAGATGGGTACGTTGGCTCATGAATGAAGCAGGCATTGATATATCTAAATTTGGCGCCCATTCTGTTCTAGGCGCAATGGCCTCTTCATTGGGAGTAAGCCACTCTGACATCATGAATATGGCCGACTGGTCAACGGAATCTACATTTAAATCTTTCTATTACAAACCAATTGTGGATGTTGCATCAGTGGTGGTGGCTCAGCTTTAAACAAGCATAATCGGAGCCTCCGATCCTGACATAGAATTAAAAATGTACCAACATTCGTGACAAGAATTTTCAATTCTATTAAGGACAACAGAGGCGAGGATTATCCCACCCGGCAGTTATGGTTTTACCTATGTGATTCATAAAATGTGAAAGTATGTTTACTGTATGTATTACTCTCTAATGAGTGAGGCACGCACATGTTGGCTTCAGACTACCGCGGAGAGTAATCTTCTGGCCGCCAAGACTTGGAACGCCCTCCCGACCGACCTACGCCTGACCCAAGACCACCTCTCCTTCAGGAAGAAGCTCAAGACCTGGTTGTTTGAGCAGTAGCGGACCCCCCCCCCCCCCCCCTAGCGCCTTGAGACCCTCCGGGTGAGTAGTGCGCTTTATAAATGCCTATGATTGATTGATTGATTGATTCTACGAAGGTGGTGTTTCCTTACCAGGGTTATCGAGCAGAAGCTGGTCCGTCGCATCCCAAGTTTCCCTGTTGGTCTTCGGGATCTTTGGTTCTTCTAAAGTTTTTCATCACGGTCTGCGTGCAAGAAAGTGCTAAATTGACAATGTTGGACTTACCTGTTGCAGTGTCGCAAAGAAAGAGGACGTGTGTGCCTCGGTTGGACATTATATGGGCTCAGTCTCTATTATTATGGAGTACAAGGTGCTCATGGGATTTGTGGTTTACTATAATATGTTGAATAAAAAAGAAAAACTTTTATTGACTGCTGTAATAAAGCAAAGAAAATTAGAAGCATAATCCTCGCCTCCGTTGTCCTTAATAGAATTGAAAATTCTTGTCACGAATGTTCGCAAATTTTTAATTCCCTCTAAATCATTAAATCTCAACACCGAGACTGCGCATGTGCGCAGCCCACACCAGCCGAGACCTAAAAACATGGAATGGAGCAGCGTTTCATTCAATTAAAGACCTGGGAAACTTGGCAGGGCTGTGTAAACCTCAACTGAAAGTTTCAGGGTGCAAAGTGCTGCTGACTTCAAACCCAGAAAAGATGCATTTTACCACATATGTCATTAAAAAACTTTGCATCAGCAGCACAATATATAGCGGCACCAATTAAAGGTACTGGAAGTAGTCATTAGTGTTCTTCAACACTTTTATTCAACGATAAAGCAACTGATATCAGTCTTTCTATTATTTCCATCCGTTGTACCACTTTTCACTTGTCTCCTTTTTATTTCCATGAAAGACGTGCCTACAGTAACGTGACTAGCTTCTTACTATCCAATTGTCCGACTTTCTGGGTTGATTGACGGCGACGCACTGGGCCTTCGCGCTGTGACGCGAAGCTGCTGACGGCCTGTGATTGGTTACAAGCTCATAGTATTTAGTTGCTGGAGGCGACGCGGCCGCCCTCTTTCTTTCACGCAGTCCTAGTGTGAGGTTAGTTCGGGAGCCACTGGACGGGGCTACACATTAAAGATGCTTTAATGACTATTATATTGTGCACCGGATGGCTTTGGGCTTCCGATGAAGTGTGAGGGAGCCTACCGGGCAGCTGTTCGTGCACGTATAATGGCTCCCGCGTGGCTCACTTTTAGGTTGCTTTTAAGTGAGGCCTGTGCTGCGTCGCTATGCGGACTCGTGGCGGGTGTTTAGTGATGGGCTGTTGGTAGATATCGTAGGCAGGTCATTCTTCTTGCTCGAATTATGCAGCGGCAGCTGTTATTTTGTGGGTGTCAACTTGCAATTTAAGACCGGCTGCTTGTCCTCTGTGACTTACGGTGACGCTGGCACGTTGTTGTTGGCCAAGGCTTTCGTTTGACAATCTGGTGAATTCTGGTAACTAATGTTACTTTGCTCACATAAAACTAACCGATCTAACACCATGTAACTTTAATTTGTAGCACAAAATTACACGGGCGTTTACTCGGGTATCTGACGTGGAGGGCAGTTAGCATATTTACACTTACATTTCCGATGGATTTTGATGGTATTGGCCTCGAGCTGTGTGTAGTTCGATCAACTCACAACTTTGTCCTCGTATCTATAATTTGGAGGTTTCCAGGAAGGCAATATATCAATGTTCAGCTGGTTTGCTGCCCAGGGTACTTTGCCTTTCCACCATGAAAGCCGCTCATACATGTTGGGTATTGTTTCAGGACCCCCCCCCCCCCATCTCCATTTACATTTTATCTAGCAAGAGTGGTAACTTTTAATTCCTCTCCACTCCCCGTTCCAAAAGAAACTTCCATTCAGAAAGTCGTAGGTCAATATGTTTGTTAGCCTACGATTATTTGTCCACTTGGTTAGTGCCGTTCCTTCTGGAGACCCATTTATGGTGGAGGGTCACGGGGCGTTGGGGAGGGCTCATTGACCTAGCGTTTAGATCCGAATTAGCCATACAAAGTAGGAGGAGCTCCTTAACTATTCTAACATTTTTGGCTGAATTGCAATTTTAATATTATAGGAACTCGGGCAGATTAATTATACTGTCTCACAATGCTGCAAGGCACTCTTCTGCATAAGGGAGCGGGCAGGTTTGCGCCATATTTACAGATATATGGTGCATTCCTTCGCTGGCCCACAATGTACTGTCTTGCGCCAACACACACACTTACGCTGTTTTGTAGTGGTGCCTGCATTGCTGGACTGTTCCCATGAGGCACAGGGTCAGACTGACTTGCATATGGCCATGTCTGAACTGGGGTGGCAGAGTGGGCTAAAGGACGGTGATGGATCAAACCCAGATCTGTTGACTGGGTGTGAGTGATTGGTTTTGATGCTCCGTCCATCACCACCCCCTTTTGTACCGCTTTCTTCGCCATAAGTTGGCAGGGTATGCTCAGACGTGAGTCCCTTGCTCACTTTGCTACGGGATTCAAGCAAGCCTGGCTGAAGACAGCTTAAATGCCAGAAACCGGTCCTAGGAAGCTTGTTTCCTGTCCAGGGAAGGCATGGCTTGGCAGTTCGGGCTGGACTGTTCCCATGAGGCACAGGGTCAGACTGATTTGCATATGGCCATGTCTGAACTGGGGTGGCAGAGTGGGCTAAAGAACGGTGATGGATCAAACCCAGATCTGTTGACTGGGTGTGAGTGTTTGATTGGTTCTGATGCTCCGTCCATCACCACCCCCTTTTGTACTGCATTGTAGGCACGGTTTTTGGGAAGCAAACCTCAAAAGCATTTTCTCTTTCTAAGTGTGCTGTGTAATACTTTGTAAGCCTAAACAAGGAAAAATATTTTTCTTGGTCGGTCGCTAGTACAATCGACACACTAACATGTCTATCAGTGTTGGTAAATTTGGGAATGTGTCAAAATGCATGGGTGGATGAGTGGGAAAATCAATCTAACGCCCCACCACTAAGTTTGCCCCAAGGCAGTGACTTGCACTATGGTGTTTCAAAAGATTTACCAATCCACTCTGGGTGGCTTGGCGAATCTGTAACTAGGTTTTGTTGTGCTAGGGCGATGCAAAACTAGGATAAATCGGTCCCTCTGTACAGTCTGTTTCTTTCTGATGTGTAGGTGAATTTTTGCTGTCTGGTGGGGGTGGTCCTAGATTTTGCCCTCGCTGCAATGGGTCCTTGAGGTTCATAACCTCTATCTAGCGGGCAAGTGCTTCTTAGTCCTTTTTGTGGGTTTGTGGTGCAAATAATTGGGTTCTTGTCTATCACACTTTAATGCCATGTCTGTTATGCTTAAATGCATTGTTCTGGGGGGGGTGTACTCAATGTCAATGCTGTTTTGGTTCCTTGGAGTTAAAAGCTATGACAAAGTTCTGTATTTCTGTATACTGTTTGGCACATCAAACCCAAGCTATTAAAAGAATTGTCGACTGGTATCTATGCCTTTTGCTCATAGTGTCTAATGTGCCCAATCTTTAGAGCTTGTGGCCTCACTAGCCATTCATAGATTAATGTATTGTGTGCTTGAATGAGGTGTAGCAGTCAAACTTATTGCTATTTGCCTTTGAAGATGTCATGCGCTGTACTTATAGCTGTAATTATGTGAGCACAGTTAAATGATTTTTTTTTTTAGAATCATATAGCCTCAAGGGGTTGAGTATGCTATTCAGTGCCAGTCACCATGTCTTAGGACCAGCGCCATTGGAAACTTTCACTATCTTTTTTCCACATTGCCTATTGTGTGCGAGATTTTAAACTATGCCTTTTAGTTAAAAAGCATTTTTTTTTGCTTTTCCTCAAACTGTACTATGAACACTTTCTGGATGGGGCGGGAGTGTCAGACTTACAGCACATCACTCACCATCCCCAGCTATGTATCTGAAAGCTTGCGATCCAGAAATTTGAGACCACAGAAGTGGCACAGTGAAATTTACATTTCGCTGCGTAAAAACCCCTACAACTTCCCAGACCATCTGTAAGGATCGACGCAGGGCGTTTACAATGGGACTTGCGTGTTCTGACGCATTGCTGGGGTTGTCAGTTTTATGACCAAATCCAGGAATGCGTCACTTTAGTGCAAACAGATCTTGGAATTTCTGACGCAACTGTTAATTTTTGCGCCATGGAGCCCTGTATTGTAAATGCATCCATGGTGTTGCAAGGGCATTTGACGCAGGCACCGAGAAACTGACGCTTAGATGCAGATGCGTCAGTTTCTTGTAAAAGAGGCCCTGAATGTTGTGAAGGGAAGCTGTTGTGCAGACAGGAGGGAAGGGCAATGCCCATTGTGTATTTCGACTCTGGCTTTCTTTGGCAGATCTTCGGGTGGGGGGGCAAGAGGGAGGTGCAGGGCAGTTTGAATGCAGGAGGTGTCTCAGACCCAGGATTTATTTGTTGGCTGTTTTCCTTCCTATGTAGGTTACACCTCGTCTTTAAACCCTTTGTGTGGCAATCCTTGGACGCACCTTCGAGATGCCCAGGGAAGACAGGGCTACGTGGAAGGCCAACTACTTCACCAAAATCATCGTAAGTACCCTGGAACAGTCTGCTGTTAGCTTCCTTACATTTGCAAGGCAATTCAGACTGTATTCGCATTGTTGTAAGATTGCATACTTGCATGAAGTTATATTAATCTACAGCTGCTATGCGTGCACTTCAGTCTCCAAGTAATAATGTTTTCTGTTTAGCAACTATTGGATGATTACCCAAAGTGCTTCATTGTGGGAGCAGACAATGTCGGGTCGAAGCAAATGCAGCAGATCCGCATGTCCCTGCGAGGAAAGGCTGTGGTACTCATGGGGAAGAACACCATGATGAGGAAGGCCATCCGTGGGCACTTGGAGAACAACCCTGCCCTGGAAAAGTATGTTTAATGCTGTAAACTTGAACATTATACACCCTGTGAAAAATCTTTCTCCTTTCCCAGGCTCAAAGCCTTGCGAATTGTGGATCGCTTTAACTTTCTGCTGAGCTTTTCAGGCTCAGTTGTGTTAGCTAGATTGTGTATCAACGCATAGAATTACCTGAATCATGGTTTTCAAGTGCTGCTGCCTTCTCGTGGCATTGGTCTCTCAGTTTCAGCAATTGGGGTCATATTTATTAACATGGTTGCATTGCTCCGGCCTTCTGCAGCACACACAAAGGTACTCTCCATTGTTTTTGTGCGGTAAGTTGTCCCTTCCTGCACAAAAACAATCGCCCCATAAACAGACACCCTTGCACCATGGGTGCTTACATTAGCGCATAACAGCCATTTGTTTTTTTCAAAAACGTATTAAACATGCTCATCTTATAGCACATAATCTGAACATACATAAACACAATTTAGTATTAATACATCATTCATACATCATAGTGTTGCCTTGAGACATACAAATAATTAAATAACATTGAGTATAGCAGTGGGAACCTCACCATCTCCATTCACCCAGGTAGCGGGGATCAGCACAGAGGCTATTGGCTAACTTATGTCCCCAAAGTCGCGACTCGATATTTCTGCCAGGGGCCCCACACACTTTCCCATTTATTAGGGCATCCTCTGCTGTGGTAGACTACTTCTGCCCTGGCACCAGTCTAAATCCTTTCCCCACTCTGCTGCTGGCAGAAGTGGATCCCCCACAGCCTCACTAAGCTGCGCTTGGCCACTCCCGCCACCAGTGCCAATCAGTCTGGTGTACCTGGACTAGTCGTCCCTGTACATAGTAGTTGGCCCCTGCCAAAACCTTTGAATCACTGGGCCTTCCATAGAATGGTAGAAGCCTATCTGCTCGCATCCTCTCGCACATTCCTATGCCCACAACCCTTATTTTATACAGCAGGGTACTTGGGTAATGGGTTTGGTGTAAGACATTGAGTTGTATCAATTGAATTCTAGATTGGTTTGCTATGCAATGGTGACTTTGTGGTGCTTTTGTCCAGTCCTCGTTGTCAATGTCCCAAGTTGTCAGTCCAGGCATTTCGAAGCGCACCCAGTAGATCAGGGTTATCATTCACCAATTTCCTGTAAATGACACCTTTATGCGGAATGGGGTCTGCAAGCAGACTATCTTCTAGGGGCGAGGAGGCTGACCGGCATGTCTGTCCCTATGCATTCAGAGAGCATGCCAGAGCCGGAGTGCATCGCAGCAATTTTTTTTGCTGCGCCAAAACCTTGTAAATGAGGCCCTGGGTGCCTCATCTACTATATTTTGAAGCAGGGCAGTTCAGCAACCCTTGCTGCTCTGCGTCCAAATAAAAAGGGCACGAATGTGCCGTATTTACGAAATACTGCACACAAACAGTGGCGTTTTACTCCGATGTGTGCTGCGGAATGCAGCATACTTAAAGCACAAAACGAAGAGATGTTTCTCCTCGTTGCGCCACTCCTACGCCTCCCCTGGGGAGGTGTAGTAGATTTACTGATTCCCCAGTTTACGACACTTAGTAAATCTGGGAATGTTGGGTTCCATGGATTTTGTGTGGTAACACCCACAGCAACACCTATGAAACGCCCCTTTCATGTAGAGTAATGCGTGAAACAGGCCCATATTTACAAGGCCATGTGAAGTCACGAAGGATGACTTTACATCGCCTTGTAAATATGGGCACCGGTGGAGCAATGGGCTTGGAAAATAGCTACTTTGTGTCTTTAGTTGGATGCACTGGATTATTGCATTGACCAGAAATCTGTCCCACTCTAAACAAGATGAATTGGGGTTTTGCAATTGTAGAATGCCTTGCAATGTCACCTTTGAAATTAAAGTTGGATGTGACTTGAGGTGTTTTACTTTTGTTGGTAATTGCCAGTAAATGTGATTGTTTTTGTGTGGATGTTTAACCCCTTCGCCGAGGCACGAATTCCGCCGCGGCGCTGGGGGGGGGGGGGGGGGGTTTGGGGGCAGTGCGGCGCCGCCGTGCTCGTGACGGAACCACTCCGTCATGAGTCACGGGCGAGCTGTGCTCATGACGGAGTGGTTCCGTCGCGACTCCACCCACTGCGCTAATCGCCCGCACAGGCGGGGAATTAGCGCCGCGTGGGCGGAGCGGCCGCCAACGGCCGCAGCATGACGGAACCACTCCGTCATGAGCACACGGCGCCCGTGGCTCATGACGGAGTTGTTCCGTCATGAGCACGGAACGGGTTAAAAGCCTTCTAGCCCTTTGACAGTTTTAACACGTGGTCCTCCAGTGCCTTTATCAATCACTAGATGGATTTGACCCTTACAGTTTTGCATGAGCCAGTACACAATGAAACGGCACTTCCCCTTACCTGCTTGTTACCCCCTTAAGTTCCTTCAGGAATATTGTTGGGCTCAACAATCTTTTCCTCCTCAGATAACCACGTTTATAACTAAATATGCTCCTTGTACAATCAGTCCCAAGTTCCCCTACCAAAGAAGGATTTAAACTTTTTTCTGAATTTAAGTAGAAACAGTTGGTTGGCTTTTTAACTCATTTGCTTGTCTTATTTGATATCTTGCCTTGTTTATCTTGTTTGCCACACTCCGGAGAAGTATCTTGTATCCTTCAATGCTCATACTAGGGAACCACTCATTCTTTTTTGCTTATGCACTCCAGTGCTTGTGTTTAAGCATGTCCCCCTTGTTTGCTTCTCTCCCTTTACCCTTTGTTGCTCTCTAGTCCATGTGCTTCTTATGTTCGATCCCTATTGTTCCTGCCCTCCGCATGCTGCTTTTCACCTTTCTACCCACCCTGATACCTGTGGTCATTTTTTTCTACTGGTGCATTTGTGCAAAAAAAGTAATTTACCAATCCAAGTGTGCCTAGTATGTTGGATCAGTAAATTAAAAAAAGAATGCATTGCGTAATTCTGCTGACCTGCGCATGCATTATGATACATTCACGTGATAGTGGGGTGGCATGATTTCCATTGCCCCTTTAAAAAAAGAAAGAAACCTCAATGCTGTGCAGACAAAAGGAATTAGCAGCCAGTAGGTTCCATAAGTGAGACCTTTTTGTTTTTGCCAATTCTTGTTTTACTTGTGCTAAGCAGCTTAACATGATCTGGAGTCAGTGATAATCTGCACCCATCATTGTATTTATACCTATGTTTTAATTTCTTTTTTGCGCAAGTCCACATTTGGTGACCTTGTTTTATTTTCTACCCACTCTCCAGATTAAATATGCCACTAATGTATTTTGCGATTTATACAAAGTAGTTTAACTTCCTGCTGCACAATCTGACAACTTTCTTTTTAAAACACAGGCTGCTCAATCACATTCGAGGTAATGTAGGCTTTGTGTTCACCAAGGAAGATCTGACGGAGATCCGGGACATGCTTCTGGCTAATAAGGTAAGGATGCTTAGATTAGTCTGGCATAGACTTGCCTCCGCTGGCTTTAGGGTCATTGAAGTAAAGGCGTGCTGAGTAAAGAAGAGGAATTACTCACGCAAGATCTCCAGGCCTCTGCATGTGTAAATATAGTAACATGTAGAAAAGTTACAAAGTCTTTGCATCTTTTGTTTAGGTGCCAGCTTCAGCTCGTGCAGGTGCCACGGCCCCATGTGATGTGACTGTACCTGCTCAGAACACAGGGCTAGGTCCTGAGAAGACTTCTTTCTTCCAGGCTTTGGGCATCACCACTAAGATCTCCAGAGGAACCATTGAAATCTTGGTGAGTTCATTGACTTTTATGCCATCCACTGATTTTGATATTCCCCTTGTATCCCCAGTTCTAGTCACCCTGTGGTTAGGGCAGCACCATAGAAGGGTTGTCGTAGTAGATTTAAAACTTGTCGGGGAAGGTGACTGCTAGAGGGGTTTGCTTGGTTTCCTAGTTACATAAACTTGTGTGCTTGAAGGCCTGAGTTTAGAGCTTTGTCCAGCCTTGATGTGCCTCTTGTGAAATGTAGAATCGCATCTTTGGTTTGGACGCAGTACAAAGGCAGGACGCAGTACAAAGGCATTTGACTGAATGGTTTGAATCTTTCTCTCAGAGTGATGTACAGCTTATCAAGACTGGAGACAAAGTGGGTGCCAGCGAAGCCACACTCCTCAACATGTTGAACATTTCCCCATTCTCCTTCGGGCTGATTATCCAGCAGGTGTACGACAACGGCAGCATCTACAACCCAGAGGTTCTTGATATCACAGAAGAGGCCCTGCATGTCCGCTTTTTGGAGGTAAACTAGTACAGCGTGCCCGTTTGAATTGTAGGCCCATATTCTCTCAAGGAGCACAGCTGCCAAAAATGCTGTACAGTTGGCATGACGGGGAGAGCGCTATATTCAGAGATTGGTCTCACCTTAGTGCCATCGAGCTAGGGTGCGTGCCTGTGTCTACCAGAAGTTTTGTACAGGAAGGGTACCCTTCTGTACAAAATACTATAGCTAGACAAATGTAAAACCTTTTAGAACATTATGTATGTGCTGCACAGTGCCGCACACATGCAAGGTCAGAAAAGCAAGGAGAAATGAAAACCTTTCTTCTAACGCCTGCTTTTCAGTGGTGTTAATTTTGGGTGCTTAACCCGGTCTACTAATGTTAGGGGGGGGGGGTAGCATCAAACCACATGGGTGGTTGCATGGGAACGCCTAGCACAGCAACATTTTACTTTTCCGTACAAGCCAACTCCAATACCAACCTGTTGGTTTGTTAATCCCCAAAACATTTAGCGTTCAAGTAACGCTAAACTGTAGTGAATAGCCGCAGTGTCTGAACAGTCTGACATTGGGGTTATATGGCTCTAAACTGCACTAGCATGATCCATTTGTCATTTTGTGCAAATATGTTAAAGTATTTTAACCCAGTATCCTTGTTTTTCTAAATGGCACTGAGAACAGCACAACTGCTTTTTCCAAGTGTTGTACAGCTAAATTGCTTTCGCTAAGCGCTGTAAATGCCTTGTGTTAAAAGTATGTAATTTTCATAGCGTCAGGATACCCTCATTGGTGACTGTGCGCTCTGCAAATCTGCATGACTGACCTTGGGAGGACGGATGGCTGATTTTCCTTGACTGCCGGAGTTTGATGAACCTGGGCTGTCATATAATGCACCTTTAATGTTAACGGAGTCACCTGCCGTAATCAAAGGCCTTGTCAGCACGTATTTGAAACACTAGAAGCAGTTGATCTTTCAGGTACCACTTGTGAGATACATAATTTAATAACTGCATCCTACACAGATGCATTGGAAAAGACTGTGGGGCTAGTTTAAGCTCTGCATGGGGTCTGTACCCTGCAGGAAGGTTGTCCATTGCATAATATCCCACCCTCCCCCTTTAATATCGAGTCTGATTGTGGCACTATAGAAGGTCCTCATGTTGAATCAAAGAAATCCAACAGTTCTTCAGAGGTTGGTCAATAGAATTACCCTATGTACATTAAAGACATTTTCATTACAGCACTTTGATCACTGAGTGGGTTTTTATCCCATACAGAAATTTAGTTAAGTTTGAAACTTGAGGTGTGATGTACAGCTTTGTGTAGGCATGTGTAGCAAGCAATATGGACCTGGTAGGAGCCCTGTGATGCACTGACAAATCTTGCCTTCTGTTTAAGTGTGTTCGTATTTTCTCTTGAAGGGTGTCCGCAATGTTGCCAGCGTCTGTCTGCAGATTGGGTACCCCACAATTGCCTCTGTGCCTCATTCCATCATTAACGGGTACAAGCGAGTCCTAGCTGTGGCAGTAGAGACGGACTACAGCTTCCCTCTGGCAGATAAGGTAAAGAATGTAATGCCTTTTCAGTTGAATTTCTATTATCTAGTCACTTTGCCCAGAGGTAGAGCTTGAGCAGCTGATGAATGGTTGTACCAGTGCATAGGTGGGATGAAGATTGGAAAACATGGCTGGGTGTTATCTTTAGGCATATATTAGTAGTCTCGATCTCTGTTAGGTTTGCGTTTTCTGTTTGTAACTGGCTGGTGTTCTTTCAGGTCAAGGCTTTCCTGGCTGACCCCTCTGCCTTTGTGGTTGCTGCTCCTGTTGCTGCGGCTCCTGCAGCAGCTGCTGCTGCAGCAGCTCCTAAGGAGGAGAAGAAAGAGGAATCTGAAGAGTCGGACGATGACATGGGATTTGGCCTTTTTGACTAGTCTCGATTCAACCTTATCCTCTGCTATAAAAGAAATAAAGATCTTTCCTTTGACTCGTTTGTTTTTGGCAGTAATTTGTTGACTTCACATGTTGTCCCCATAACTTTTCATCATTGAGTTGAGAGCTTGTCCTAGAAGGTATAGCTGTTTTCTTTTACCTTGCAGTTGTCAGCAGTTTTGAACCCAATGATTTTCAGTGTCATTTTGGGGGACTGGTTCTACAATTTGTTTCCCAATCCTGAAGCTTGCGGTCTAGTGAAAAAATGTCTAAAAGGCATTGTCTAAATGCTTGTGTCTCAAAGCCACTCGTATGGCCTAATGTGCAGAGGTGTGTTTTTTTTTTTATAAAGTAATATCTATTGAGTTTAGATAGTTAAGGAACGTTTGTCTGGGATGGGGTGGTGGCATTGGGAGACTAATGAAACTAGAGTGCAAATGCTACTTCCTTTTTTGATCAGCAAAACTTTGATCTGATGGAATCTTGTGATGAATATTGCCACCACTTTCCATAATTTTTTGGGTCGTTTAAGCTTCCCTGTTAATGTGTAAAAAATTTGACTTTAATCCAGTGAAAATGCTTGGTCATAAATAGGTTTGATTTGGATGCTGTTAAAAGCACATGGTATTCTTGCATGCTTCAAAGCAGAATTCAACATGTAAACCAGTATTCTTGCTACATAGTGGCTCCATTTTCTTAAAGTATTTCCTTATTTTATTGGCGTCTTCTCCAATGTCATGCACCATCCCACCCTCACAACGCACCCTGGAGTCTCGAATGGTATTCCCCCCACCAGTCCTTCACTGGTTCTCCTACCTTAACTGACACAAGTTTGTTCAAATGTGTTCCTCCAGGTCCGAAAAGAACCACCTGATCACCCATGATGTCCCCTGTATGCCATACTGTAGCCTGTCATTTACATTCTTTACATGGAACTGCTTGGTACTCTTAACAGGCCTCGATGAATCTACTCACCCACTTGCTATGGCGAGTCAGATTTTTATCAGGTCGAGTTCTATTTAGGTCCTACTTACCCGTTCTGGCGAGTTTACAAAACAGGTGTTCTGTGCAGTCAAAGTGAAGAAACAAAGATGCCTTTAAATCTTGTTTTCATCTGGTCACATTTGCTGTGTTCAGATACCGAGGTCCAAAGTTAGACTACAATAACCTATATTTCGCTGACTGGATTTTGTAAAGTACAATGGGTGAAACATGAGGCTGTAGGGTATCATATTTACCTAATGTTTAAATAGCCAAGTCAACTGTACAGGCGTCAAAATATAGTTCAATAGTTGTGAAAGCCCATTTTTTGTGCTGAGAAATATCTTAATAGGATGAAAAACAAATTGGGACTTTTTTCTTTGTGATTAATGATAAGTTTTCTGAAACTCAATTTTCAGGTTAATACTCTAGTTGTATCAGTAAAGCTGCACGGTAGTGTGAAGGTTTTTGGCCGTTTCTAAAAAATGTACTGTCTTTAAATGACAGTGCACTTCCACATCATGCTTTAGTATATATATTTTTCGTAAGTGAGTGGTTAAACATGAACTGAGAAACACCCCTTCCCTGATGGCAGCGGTATTAGTAAAGTGTGCTCTATATGTGGGCCACATTTTTATTACACATTGAGCAAATGTTCAGTCTAATGAAACTAGTGTTTTGTACAGCAGAAATGCTGAATTCACATTTGCAGGTGCACTCATAAGAAGGAAGAAAGACTAATAAAAATTTGCCAATTATCATACAATTTGAGACCAGTTTGAGTAAAGGACATTAGGTCGGGTAGATTATTCAAGTTCCTCTCCCAGCCGATCTTGTAAAAAATGTTTGGTTTTTTGAGCCCTGTCTAACTTTTCAATGATTCTCACATCTAGTCTATTCTTTTGAAATACCCAAAGTCTCAAACACTGCCTCTACACCTAGACTTTCAGTGACTATCTGAAGCTCAACAAAGATGAAATATCTGTTACACACGAAGAAACAGTATGAACCTGGCTCACACTGAACCTCCACTGCTTCAAACCCGTAACTTTCACCGAATGATAAGTCACTTAGATTTACATTGGACACCATCCTCCCCCCTCAAGGAACACTTTTCTAGAATGCCTTAATAGTACCAGCTCTGTTCTAAAAGTGAAACCACTTCTAGATGAAAACCACTTTAAAACTACAGTTCAAGCCCTCCTGAATCTGGATGGTGGTAATTACTGCTCTATGGCCTCACAGATGCCAGTGGCATGCCCTAATGACCTCTACATTTCCACCAGGGCTTGAAGTATCTCCTTGCCCCAATACTGATGGAACTTCACTGCCGGCGTAGTAAAAAACAGCTGCTTCTTTTACAAAGTTATCACAACTAAACAGCCCTGCTCATTTTGCATATAAGCTCTCCTAGTCCGGTGGTTTCGGCAGCCAGTACACTTGCAGACTAAAGTTTAAAAAGGAATGAGCTATTTCCATCTATGCACCCATGATCTGGAATAAAATCCCCATAATCAATTAACGCCAATGCTGCTCCAATTTAGGCTAGATTTGAAGACTCAGTTTAACCTCTTCTATGCATCGGACGGCCAAGGGCCGATACGTTTTGAGGTTGAGCATACTTTTCAGTCCCCTCCATCCTTAAGATGAGGGGACCCATCAGGGCTAGATCAATGCCTCCTCCCACAGGAGGGTGGCATATTAATGGGTGTTAGCACTCCTGGTAAGGGACCCATTAGCCCCTACCTGTAACTCCCCTAAATCTAGTATTTATGGGGCTCCCCCAGACCCTGAAACTAGTGCCTGCTGCCTTAAGAAGGACGAAGACGACGCTTTGCAGCGAAGCCTGAAGACACCTACTGGCCCTAGCCCTACCAGCCTGTCTCCAGCTTCTAAGACCCTGCAAAAGAAGACGCCTGTCCTGCAGCCAGTGACTTCCAGAACCTGAGGGAGACTGCCTGACCTTTGATAAAGATCAAAACTCCCAAGGACAGCAGACCTGTCCTCAAGAAATCTACACAAAGGACTCTGGAACCGCAAGTTCTGCACCCGATGCCTCCGGCCCGTGTTCAGACGGCTGATAAATCCAGAACAGGCTCCCCAGCGCTCCTGCCCATGTCCAGCGTTGACTGACCCCTTCTGGACTCCACGACGACACCTGAAGTCTGAATCCAGAGACTCCCCCTACCGCGACTGGGCCTGGTAAGAAAAACCTGACGTCAAAGGACACCACTGCACCTGAAGCCCCCGGGCCTTTGAGAGACCGACCAACGGTTTTCCTTCAACCCGCAGCATTTCCACTTATCTCTGCTATTGCTGGTGACCTTTGTGCAGCCTCTGGTCCAGTGCGTGCGGCCTGTTTGTCCAAACGAGTTTCTCCATTAAAAAGCATTGGGTGTCCGATGCTGTGTTTGCACCTGGCTGCCCCTTAGCTGCCGGTGGTGTATGTTTCGTGCTGCCTTGTACCCCCCTGTGCTTGCTTGAAACTCTAAAGCTTGGCCCCTGCAACCGTTACTTACCTGCAAGTAGCATGGCTACGAGCGCCCCCCAGTCTCCATTTAAACGCATTGGAACTATCTTCGAATTTGATCTCTGCACCCTGTGCCGCTGGTGGTGCAGACTTAGTGCTTACCTGAACCTTGCTCTTTGTGACTTGAATCTTCGAAGACTGGAATTGTAAGTTAGGTACTTACCAGTGAAAGCACATTGTTGTTTTCTGCTACATTGAACTTTTGAAAGACTAAAGTATTTTTCCTGAAAAACCTACTTGTCTTTTTTTGTGAAGATCTTGGTCTTAAAATACAAACAGCTTATTTTTTATAAAATTGGCATGCATCTCCTTTTTGAGTTCTCCCTTTTTGGTCAAAGTGTACGCCACAAGTGTCTTACACTCCTGTGTTATGCGAAGGCTGCTCAACCACACTTCCACAAATAGAGCTCTTTGGGTTTGCATCGAGCCCTGTACACTTCTGGGGGAATCTCTGGACTCTGTGCACAGTATAACCACCTAGTGGTATACCAAATACAAAGCTGGCTTCCTACACCGTTGGAAACTAACAAGGAATCCTATATGGATTTAACCTGGGCTTGGAAAGAGACTGTGTAATTGACTAAGATTTTTTTGCTTCTGGAACTTTAGAATGTTTAACAGTTGCAACCAGTTTCTTTGAATTTTTAGTGGTTTGATTTTTGCAGTTAAGTAATGGGTTTTTTCAACTTCTCTCATCTTTTTATAAAGTTGGATGGAGGCTCTTAAAATTCTTTATTTGTTTTATACTCCAGCCTCCATTACATTTCAAGTCTGCGACAAATCTGTTTTTGATGCCTGAGGTTTCATGGGCAGTGGATTTATAATTCTGAAGGCTTTTAGCTGGAGCCAACTGGTCTACTGAAGATTCCAACCATTGATTATTTATAATGGCCAAATATAAATCGAGATGGATCTCGGGTATAGCATGGATAAGAGCAGAGTTTACCTAGTCTGCCTCAGTAGTATGCCATGGCCGTTGAGTAACGTGCCCATTAGTTTGATTAATATTGGGCTCATAGGGAAACCCCCCGATACCAAACATGACCGCCGTATGGTCAGACTAGACCTAGACCAGGGTAAGAGAATCCAACCAATTCATATCAGAATATTCCATCAAGGTGACCCACAAGGTAGGTGGGACCCTAGACTCACTGGTTTAGGCCTGTGCTGGTCATTTGATCCATCAGACAGATGATATCCGTGTCAAGAGAATTTTCCAAATGGTAATTAAAATCTCCAAGTATTGTTGTTAGAAATGGGATTTCTGGCTGTCTAAGGCTTGCGCCAAAGCCAGGCAGAAACCACCACTCTAGTCAGGGCAAGCGAGTTACACGCCAAAGACAACCCCTGCTCACCCCCTTGGTAGCTTGGCACGAGCAGTCAGGTTTATCCAGGTGGCAATGTGTAAAGCGTTTGCGCAACATACTAGGCACACCACAAAAAGTAACTCCACACAAGGTTATATATGAAAATAGCCTTTGTATTATCATAAAATACATTAGAATAGTGAACACCCAATATACACTGTGCCAACTGGCACTGGGCAATATTTACATGGGATTCTATACACATGACAGGGCCACATGGACCACTGTCAGAACCATCACATAGTAAGAATAGTAAAAGTAAGGACATATGGAATAAACAGAACACAACCAGTAATTACTGGCAACCACTGTACTCCGCATCATCCTGTAACCATAAATCATAATATACACAGTATCACATCTGGCGAGAAATATATTCTGCGTCAACCTGAAGCCTAAACACATTATGCAATCTTCTCAGAAGTCTAAACTCATCAAACTAACCTCCGATGTGTAACTCACATTAGGGAATAACCTCACCAGCATAAACCGCAGTAGGAAATAAATCACAGGATGCAATGGGCATCGCTAACGTACCTTATCAAGTCATCACCTGAGGCAATAGGCCTTACAAGTAAGAAACGCAGGCCATCATAAATCATATTATGCAGTCATTACACTAGGTGCAAAAAATACATAAACCACAGTTAGGAAATAATCTCACTATCAAACAGTGGAGAATAACTCGGACACAACACACAGTATGCAAATAACCTTGCCTACACCATACCTAGAGGCATATATCACAGTATAGAATAACTCTCTCAGACTGCACAACCTCATAATCATAAAACCAAATATAGAGAATAAAACGGTGAGTAAATCATGCTCCATGAATCACATTTCCTAGCACCACACATCACATTGGGGCCTGGCGCCCTATAAACCTAACTGGCCTTCTCAATGGGGCTCAACTGCCCTCTGTCCAAAATGTCAGGGCGGCTGCCAAGGCAGCAGAATCCATGGGTGCAATTGCGCAGACCTAAATGTTGCAGCTGGCAGTAAGTGCTGCGCAGCTGTAGAAGTACTGGGGTAGAGGAGTGCATCTCACTCCCAACTTGAAAGATATGTCCCCCAAAGACCTGTGTCCTAAATGGTGCAGCTGCACACGACTTGCTGGGCAGCTGTGAAGCAGAACGTGGGCCCTGGCTCTTGAGGTGCTCTCTGAACCAATGTACAGCAAAAACGTGGCAGCTTCTCGTGCACATGCGGTGCACCTGAGCACAAAGGAAATGGGCCCTGGCACGACTTGCCCTCGGGGCCCCCACTGGGGCTCTCTAAATAACCTTGCCCCATCGTTGCAGCTGCCCTCTAGCAAGCAGGGCAGCTGGAGAACATAGCCAAATGAGCACCGACAACGTGCCCCGATCGGCAACACTGCCCTTTTAAGTCCCACTCTGGGACTTCTAAAATAACTCGGCCAAATGTTGCAGTTGCTCGTGCTGTGGCGGCGCAGCTGTAAATAAGGTAAAGGGGACTGGCACCATTGTTCCTGGGGGAGCCCAACTGGGACTCCCCAACAGATGCGCAGAAACATTGCAGCTGCCCACTGTCATATGGGGCTGCTGTGACACCCACGTGGGCACAGGGGGGCAGTCACCGACAATGTGCCCCGACACCCCCCCCCCCTTCACTCAAATCTCACTTGAGCCTCACTCACTGGGCTCTCCTCTGGGAGGACTCGTCTCTCGTCGGCGTTGGCTGGAAAACTGCACACAGTGCTCTCCTCATCACACGGGAGCCCCATCAACGAGCTTTCGCACCAGCCTCTCCTCACTTCCCCTGGGCCCCCTCCTGGGACCCAGGACTTCGCAATGGGAGCCCATGAGGCTCCCGGACTTCCAGCAGGGTTCCTCCTTCGCCCGGGCCCTCTCCTGGGACCAGGACTCCATGTGGAGCCTGCGAGGCTCCGGGCAGCCCTCCTTGGACATCGCGGGGCTACCTCAGCTCACGGGAGCCCCTCCTGGCCACCAACTTATCCTCACTTCACCCGGGCCCCCTCCTGGGACCCGGGACTTTACCATGGAGGCTGCGAGACTCTGGCGGATCTCTGGCGTTTTTCGCTCCCCCACCCTGAGGCTCCGCCTACGTCCGGGCGTCTCCTGCCTGGCTTCATGTTTTTGCCCGGGCTGTAGCAGTGATTCTCTCAAAGTAGAATGCGGGGTGGGCTCCTGCTAAGGCAGCATAAGGCGGGGTGGGCACCCACCATTAACCTAAACTAAGAATGCAGCAATAACGTGGGGTAGGCACCCGCTAAAGCACACGAACAGCGGGGTGGGCACCCGCTAGGGAACAATTAAATGCCGTGATGCGGGGGAATCCCTACGCTGGGGATTCCTTCCAGGATGATCGCAGCTCCAGGCTGCCAGCTATAGGGGAACGATCGCAGCTCGGCGCTGCCAGTCCAAAAATAGAAGCGCTCTGGAAAAGAAAAGTAAAGCGCTCCCAAAGCGTTATCACCAAAGTCCAAGGGAAAATAAAGCGCTTCTTCCAGGATATAAGCAAAGTGTCATGGGGCAATGCAGGGCCTAGGGAGGCAAGCCCTCCCCTGGGCCCCAGCAGCAGCACGCCTCAGCAAGAACAGCAACCAAGAACCCCCTCATGGGGTCACAGCCCCTTTACTTATACCACCAACAGTCTTTGTTCTCAGCAGTCACAAGTCATTGAACCCAGCCAGAACCAGTTCTGTGTGGCCTTGGGGTATCTTTATTACCAGGCTGCATCCTGCCTTTCAGGGAGAGGGAGTCTACTATCAGACGCACAGTGGGAGGTGGAGCCATCATTTACCTTGCCAGGCACAGCCCTGTTCAGATCAAGGAGTCACCCCTCCCCACACTCCAATGCAGACCTCTCTATTCAATCCAGGTCTGGCTCAGCCTGCTCTGAACTCCTAAAACCAGACAGCCAATGCACATCAGGCAGGCAAATAGCACACAAAGGCCAACTTCTAAAAGTGGTATTTCTCATATAGTCATAATAAATCTGCGCACACCATTGCGCAGCATTTATTCTCACAGTTTCATACATACTAGACTTGACCACACTGCTCTTTTTATAACAGGAATTACCACTGAGACACACTGAGCAGGGAATCCCCCGTGCAGGCCACTCTCACTAAATGCAACACAGAGCACACGCACGTTACACTGGACCACAGTGCTAAAGTGCCCAGGGGCGTAAACCCTCTAACACTACACAGAGGAAAAGGCCAAAACACAGGGTAGGCCAATCACTACTTTGATGGGCTTCCCTGCTTTGGGCGATAGAACACGGACACAGGCCCGCACTGCAGGGACACCCTCTGGTTCTACGCCACTCTGAACCCAAGTTGTACCCTCTAAATTAAAAAGGTTTGGGAGCCCAACTAGGCCACCCCACTGGTGCTCCCTAGTTGACCAAGGCTAGGGCCAGGCCCTGGGCCATCTAGATGTCTTTGGTCCTTGCCAAAGCACAGAGTGGGGGGCAGTAACCCCTGGCACATAATAGCCATTGTCCACTCTCCCTTCTAGTGTAGTTCTACCTGCCACTGATCCTCCAACCTAGGGTCCGCACCCTCCGGCTGACCAGAGATCCCGGGCGAGAGGTCTCCTCGCCCTACCTCTACTTCTGGGGTTCCGCACTCTCCCAGGAGAAGTACCCCACAGAACACAACTTCCTCACCAGTTCAGGACCTCTCTCCATCAACTGGTCTACCACCTGGGATCTAAACTCATTGGCTGCACCGGGGTCAGAGGCGAGGACTCCCTCACTCTGCACCCCCTTCCAGAGCACGGTACCCTCCTTCTGTAGAGCAGGGTCCCTTCACTTAAGATGGGCCCCACCTGCCTTCAAACACAGGGTCCCTTCACTTAAGATGGGCCCCACTTGTGCTTAGGCGGGTACTACCTCACTGAGCCAGGGACCCTAAAGACCCCGGCTAGGCCTGCACCACCCCTTCTGAAGAGCAGGGTCCCTTCACTTAAGATGGGCCCCACCTGCCTTCAAACACAGGGCCCCTTCACTTAAGATGGGCCCCACCTGTGTTCAGGGTGGTACTACCTCGCAATTGCCTGGCAACCCTGGACTTCACAACCACCCTCCCTGAGGGGGACACATACCTCATGTGTCGGGTGACAGTCTGCCTGGTGCGGAGCTCACGACCTCCTGTCCCTCTGACAGTGCGTGAAGATGCCCCTGCAGCCTGGCACAGAGTTCACGACCTCCTGTCCCTCTGACAGTGCGTGAAGATGGCCCAGGACAGAAGTGGCGTCACCATGGCCAATCCTATGAGGCTCAGCCCTTCTGGCTGGCCCCTGACCCAATGATTCTTCCACTGGGGACTCTCCCCCTCAAACTGGACCTCTGCACCCTCCACCTAGGAGTGGCACTGCCAGACACCAGAGCAGATGGAGGCCTGACTACAGACACTCCCAGCTCACCTTTCCGGTAGCAATCGTGAGAGTCCCCTGCCAACGGAGGGTTTCCGGTGCTCCAGGTCTGAGAGGATCTTGATATGGGCTTAAGCCCCGCTGTTTAAAAGTGCAACTTTATGGGGCTTGCGGCAGGGATTAATTGAAATGTCTGGATATTGAAGCGACAGTTTGCATAACTGTACTGTTTGGGCAGTTGGCACTTCGTTACAGCAATACCATTGCCCGGCCATTTTGATCTACAGGGATGCTCCTCCTCACTGCCTCGTTTCTACTAACCACAAAAAGAGCTGCAAAGGGCAACAGCAATAGAAAGAGGACTGCACTTGACAACTAAAAAGGGACTACAGTGGTAGTCTGAGACAGGTTCGACAAGTGGGCAGCCATCTTGGAATGGCTTGGTCCAACTACAGTTCTAACTGAAAATAGGTTTGGTTTGCACTAGTGGTATAATCGGCTCCTTCAACACCATTACTTCATTGTCCTGACCAAAACCGAAAGTATCACGGATATCGCGCTTGGAGCCAGACGGCTTGTCTTTGTATTTTGCACAATTTGTGGTCTCTTGGAGTACCACTTTCTCGCTTCTTTGCCTGCGGGGACACTACAGGGGATCCATTTTGTAACCCATTTTTGGTGTCTCTTGCTGGACCCCATGCAGACAGTGCAGAGCGTGGAAAGAGTGAAAGGACTTCTCTCCTCAAGAATCGACAAGGAAAGGGAAAAAGGACCAACCCAATTCGGAGTACATAGAGAGAGACATAGGACTGCACCCTCAAGTAAGAGTTATAGAACCACAAATACAGCGGCCATCTTGTACTGGCTTTAATGTCCATAGGATTGGGCTATTTACGAGCAGACTCTAGATCAATCTCTGGAAAATTAATAAAATTCACTACAGCACCCTATCTAATAACACCCAGTTCAACTAATAGGCACGTCCGCTCACCTCACGCCTCCCCCCGTTCCCACTTCCTCTCACTCTTCTCCCTTTCCCATCTCCTCTCTCCCTTACAGGTTACCTTTCCTCTCGCAACCCTAACCGCACAGGTCCGGCTCCATCACTAGACTCCTCACACGCCCCCTCATCATCCCCATCTCACGCTGCACATCACCCCCCCACTATTAGGGCACCCCCCCTTCCTGTCTACCCTCCTTTGAGCGCCAATAGCACGATGGAGCGTGCAGGTCAACATACCTATAATATCAAATACCCCCCCAACCTCTCAAAAAAAGCAGCCAAACTTTTCAAACACTCGCTGCTAAAAACTTACCCCGAAACCCCAATATCAGACCCTTACTACTCTACAAATAAAGGTACTTTATCCAACGACATTATTGTTTACACAAAGAGGAGAGCCCAATGGAGGAAAGCCTTTTACACTCTGCTCTCTGTTTCCTCATCCAGGAAAACAGCACACGGTCTCAAGATCGATATCAGCCCCTGCCCACTTTACAAATCAACAGCCGCAATCACCATTTATCACAATGGGACCATCCTTATGCAATCATCCGACCGAAACCTATCCCTACTCGACAACATCTTTCCTCTCATCAAAGATAAAGTACTCAATCCCTCTCCCCCTGCCACAGACACCCCGATTTCCTTAACCCCCCCATGCCAAACACACCCCCCATGTCCACGCCGATAACACCCCCAAGGCATTTTCCTACGAACCTATCCCTCCATAACCCCACCTCAATGCCATGAGACAGCCCTCTGACACACACCTCTCCCCCTTTGGCTATGGCCCCCTCCTCCTCCCCGGACAGCCTTATAGCTAGATCACACTATAAAGACTCAGATCAATGTAACCCTCCCATCTACAACCCTATCCCATCCACAACGCTATTCTCGACGCACACCCCTTCGACACATACCTCCCTCCCTCCCAATTTGGCTACTCTCCCCTCCCCTTCACCGGAAAGCCCTACCTGTAGACCCCGCCACGCAGCCTCAGATCTCTGCCACCCTCCAATCTACACCACAAACGCATCCACCCCTACCCTCCCCCTGGACCAAACAAGTATCACGCCTCCTACATCAGAACCTAGAATTGATGCAATCCTTCTCTCATTACAAATCATCAAGGATGACCTCCAAAAGCTACGGATCTTGATCGGGCAACAACACATGATTAGACGATATGCCGAAGATAAGACCTGGAACCATCACAGCAACAGCCCCACTCTCCAACACCAGAGACCTCCACGACCCCCTAAATATCCACCCCTAAGATGGAGAACAGTACCTAACCGAAATTCCAATACCCGACCGTGCCGCAGGATAAATACGCTAACTGTTGAGAACACACTCCCTACTTCTTTCTTACGACCCCTCCAAACCCTGCCAATCCACTGCTGACCCATCCATTCTGACTAAACTGCTCAATATGATTAAACCCTCCCAAATTGAAACCATACATAACACAACACTTAGAGGCCCTACCCACAACAACAGAGGGGTAACCCTGGAGAATCTGCTGCTAGTTCCATTAACACTCGATCCTCCTTCCACCACAAAGCCGTCTCAAATGCATTCTACTAAACTGCAGATCAGCCTCAAAACACGCAGCTGACATAGCGGACCTAATTCTCACTCATGACCCCAACCTCCTATTCCTAACTGAAACATGGCTAAATGAGTCTTCCACGCCGATCCTAGACATTCTGGTTCCCCCCGATCATGACATCACCAGACTAGATAGACCCGATAGACCAGGAGGCGGCATCGCCTGCATTCACCTGACCACTCTTTCAGTGAACAGCTCACTCTCTCCGGATCTATCCTCCTGTGAATACCTCCGCTTAGAGGTCACAAGTAATAACAAACCAATCAGTTCATTGCACATATTCTACCACCCGCCAGGAGATAACATCACCTTCATCGAGCAATTTATAGATATTGTGACCACTCACACTGGTCAACACAACACCCAAATATACCTTGGTGATTTCAATCTGCATTGGAACGACCCTAACGACCCGGCAGTAAATAGCCTCAAAACATTCCTCTCCGCCCTGGACCTCACCCAAATCTGCAACAACCCCACTCATGTCAAGGGCTCAACCCTTGACCTGGTTATGGCCAAACCAGAAGCTATACAGCTTAGCACAATCCTCCCTTGTGACTGGTCAGATCACCATGCCATCACCTTCTTCATCAAGGAATCAGTCAAATTACGCTCAGTACAACCTGCGAGACCTAAAATATGGAAGAGGATTCTGAAAAAGCCCCACACAGACCTTTCCACATCCGCCAGCGTCAACATCCTGCTCCCCCCCGGAAGGCCTAACGGATGTTCAAGATTTGACACTACACTACCTTAACTCCATTTCCTCGATCTTAGACCCAACCGCACCTCTACAACTGAAAAGGATGTCCACAAAAGACTCGAAACCCTGGTATGACGGCAGACTCAATGAAGACAGACGAACCCTGAGATTAGCCGAAAGGCGCTGGAGGTCTTCGCCCTCCACGGCGCATCTCAATCTGCTCCGCTCCACCAGAAACTCGTACTATAGAAAGATCAGACTCTCAAAAGCAAACTTCTTCAAAAATCAGCTAGATCTAGCCAAGAACCGACCCAAAAGACTATTTGAACTAGTCAAATCTCAATCCAGCGGCTTAGTTGGTCAAGGCTCTCCACACAGCTCTGAAGAATTTTCCTCCTTCTTCACGAAAAAAACCGAACTCCTGAAAACGGATCTCCTTAAGGCCTCCTTGGCTCAATCATCCACTCCGAAGGATCTGTCATCCCATATTCCAGCAACCCCACTCATTGGCTCAGCTAAACTCGCCCTCAAAAATAACGCATCCTGGGCCACCTTCACAACCTATAGCGAAGAAGCTATTCTAAATACACTCACGTCCTGGAACCCCTCCAATCACTTCTCAGACCCTCTTCCTGCAAACCACCTCAAAGACTTCATACCGGCGCTATTGCCACTCTGGACAAAGATTATCAATGCCTCCTTAGTTCAAGGAACCATTCCCGAACTTCTCAAAGCGGGACAAGTCTCCCCCATCCTAAAAAAAACGACAGCTGACCCCACGGTCCTAAATAACTACCGACCAATTTCCAACATCGCAACTCTGGCTAAACTCCTAGAAAAATGTGTTCTCAGCCAGTTAGATAACCACATCACTCACTTCCACCTGCTCAACAAATTCCAATCTGGCTTCCGGGCAGGTCATAGTACTGAGTCGGCTATGACCCACATAGTAGATGACGCACTAAGGATCCTAGACCAGAACGAAACCTGCCTACTTATCCTGCTTGACTTATCTTCGGCCTTCGACACCGTCAAACATGAAAATCTTCTAGCTCTCCTGCAATACAGAATGGGCTTATCGGGGTCAGTACTAAATTGGTTTACCTCTTTCCTCCTGAATAGATCCCAAAGGTTCCAAGTCAACCAATCTCTGTCCTCGACCGTCCCAGTCACATTAGGAGTTCCGCAGGGATCCTCCCTCTCACCTACACTGTTTAATCTATTCATGGAGCCACTCACGGAGATTTTCGGCTCTTCAAATATCCACTTTCACATGTACGCAGACGACACGCAACTATACTTAAAGATAAATTCTCCAGATGACATCAAATCTCTCAATCTAACTTTACTAAATACTCAGTCATGGTTGACTGATAACCACCTCAAACTAAACGCCCTGAAAACTGAATTCTTACTAATCAGCCCACCGAATCATCCATCCAACATACACGAATGGCTTAAACAACTTACAGCATTCAACTGCCAACCTCTTATAATTGACTCAGCAAAGTCTCTGGGAGTAACTCTGGACGGTAATTTAAACATGCAAAAACACATCAATGCCGCAGCAAAAGGAGCAAACTTTCAGATGAGCACTCTGAGAAAATTAAAACCCTTCCTCCCAGTAAACGACTTCAAGATGGCAGTCCAAGCACTAGTAATTCCCAGACTAGAATATGGTAGTGCAACTCTCTGTGGACTACCTAGATCTACAACTGCCCCCCTAAGAGCATCTCTCAACTCAGCGGCCAGGCTCATCACAGGCTCTAAAAGAAACAGCCACATCTCTCCTGACTTCAAAGCGCTCAATTGCCTACCCTTCGAAGCAAAAATTCAATTAAAAATCGCCTGCATAGACGCATAAAGCCATCCATCACAACACACCGAGTTATCTAGCCCAGAAACTGGAACTTTCGTGCGGAAACAGATCATCCAGGAGCGCCAGTAACCTTCTTTTGAAGCCTCAAAGGTTTGCCAAGAAGAAAACATATAACCGCGCCTTCTCTGGTATTGCTCCAAGGATCTGGAATGCACTACCACCAGAAATCAGACTCAACCCCTCAACTGTCTATTTAAAAAAAGAAGTCAAATCTCTTCTCATGTCGAAATTTATTTAAATATTGATGCGGACTCTTATAATAACCAGTTGGAACTTAAGACTTTATTCCGAAACACTATGTTACCATTGTATATTGTCTCCTTTGTTAACTACTTCTCATGTAAAGCGCTCTGATACCCGCAAGGGTCATGTTCGCGCTATATAAAACCTTCAAAATAAAAAATAAATAAACCTAAAACAGGCAGAACCACCTCGAAGAACGGTCCAACAGAACAGAACTAGGCTCCCTACCTGGTGTTCCCTCATGGAACCAACCAGTCTTGGAGACCGAGGTTGCGGTTTGGAATACGACCCAGTCTCACGCCCGCTTCAGCGAGTTTGGGCGTGAGGCCACACAACCTCCTCACAACAAGGGTACCTAGCTGGGCTACTCTAAACAATCTCCAGCCGCAAGGGTTGTGGAGATACCTGCACCGTTCTTCTAGAGTGACACTCCTCAAAACAAGCTTCAAAAGACTCAAAAATAACTTACACACTCCAACAGGTGTTGGCGCGACTCCGGAAAACAATTACTGGGTTGGTTCTTCTCTGAGAAAACAGATTAAATAGCCCTTTATCACCATCCACCGTGCTAACCAAACACCCAAACGTCCAATGCACCACAACATTCATCCACACTCCCCCCAAGACTGGTGAGACAGCATCTTACTGCCCCTGAAACACAACCTGTACTCCTCTTAACTGGGAACCAGGTACCATACTCTGGGAACTGGGAATGGGACTTCTTGCACTGGACTACATATTGCTGCCACCACTGGATCCCAGAAAACTAAAACTGCACTTAAGGGGATAATCTACCCTCCCGAGCTAGTTACTCCATGCCAATTAAGTTACCACTGTAGGCCAACCCTAGAAATAGCAGACAGCACAGGGGCAGTAACAACTCCTTTAGCTTGCGCTGCAGGTCAACCCCATAAATAGCAGTCAGCACAAGGGCAGTACAAATCTTCAGCTTCAGGCTAACCCAAGAAATAGCAGTCTGCACAAGGGCAGTCACTCCTCCAGATTCTCAGGTTTCTGTCCTTGGCAGGACACCCAACTCATAGTGCAACACGGAAACACCTTTCAAAGGAATGGTACTTGAACAAAATCATAAATAATAATCCCCAAACATGTTACTATCTAAATGCAGAGCTTGTAGTGCAACCAGTTGTCGCTGTGGAATTGCTGCGCACGCGCAAGTCCGGTCCCTGCCGCTGATCACCAATGTTAGAAATGGGATTTCTGGCTGGCTAAGGCTTGCGCCAAAGCCAGGCAGAAACCACCACTCTAGTCAGGGCAAGGGAGTTACACGCCAAAGACAACCCCTGCTCACCCCCTTGGTAGCTTGGCACGAGTAGTCAGGCTTATCCCGATGGCAATGTGTAAAGCGTTTGCGCAACACACACAGCAACAACATACTAGTCACACCACAAAAGAACTCCACACAAGGTTATATATAAACATAGCCTTTGTATTATCATAAGATACATTAGGATAGTGAGGAAGTCTGATAACTGCTTATCATAAATCCTCATGTGCCAGTCACAAGACGTAGAGTGGCACATCTTATCCGGGACTCGGAACCGCTCCTGAGCCCGCAACAAGCTGAGATTTGCATCATGCAAACTCCTTGCCTTCCTGCACAGGCGTAAACTCTCTCTCCGTTACACAAAATATATCTCCATAATAGTAAAAAAAACATAATGTAAGTCCTAAAAAAAAACAATGCTTAAGCTAGCGAAAACATAATATCTAATAAATCATCCGAGGGAAACCACTTGTAATCCACTCTAAACAGGAGATATCCCTGAGCCCGTTAGCTACGCGGGCCCGTCCGGTGTAATCTACCTCTTACCTATTAGTACTGAAATAGGGGCCCTCCCCTTGCTATATGTGGAGAGGCACCATAACACGTTATAACAATAATAAAAAAATGAACACCACTGAAAGACACCAGACGCAGTCTTTCCTTTGGCTCTACGAGAGGCACAGTAATAACATACGTCTGTTTATAGCAAGAAAAACACGTAAATCATCTAACTTCTTAACTTTACTCTCTGGGTCAGAATTCCATTTTGCTCACAAGCTTCCTCAGCTTTAGAATGTCCTTTAGCGAGACCAGCCAGACAGAGAAGAAAATTTGAAAGGGAGGAGGAACGCAGAGGTCTCACAAGCGCTCCGCTCAAAAACTGTTACCAAAAGACACAATCACGCCAGGCAGCAATCATAGACTTACCCGAGTGTCTGTCTCTGAGGTTCAGTCAGAAAGGAGTCACAAGTGTTTAGTCTGCGTCCTCTCGGTCCCAGCTGTCTCAGCCGTCTGCTGGTACTGCCAATCCGAGTCACGGCACCAAATGTTGGAGGGAGCTTTATTTAAGGGTCAAGAGGGCAGGGGGCTGAGCACAGAGCTCTTGGAGCCTTCACGGAGTGACCGAGGGAGTGAGCTAGGGACAAAAGGGGCACCTTAATTTGAGCCGGGGTGTCTGGGAACGCTCGCTCTAAAAATGAAGGAAACAGATATGTGAACCATGGAATTTGAAGCAAAGAATATTAGCAGTTTATTGAGAAGGTGCAACTTCGTAAAAACAGCAAGACAAAGGCATAAAAATACAAAATACAAATATAGTGACCTCGCATGAATCAGGAGGCATTGAACTCGTTTGGAGAGAGACACTTCAGAAAACCTCAACGACACATTTATAAATGCATTATGAGAAACATAAGTTACATCAAGGAAAATGTTCTCAGAATGTAAAACACACTTGATCTAAAATACTGAGAATACTCACGTACCTACCTAAAACCTAAAAGAAAGCAACTTTGCAAATGTAATATAAGTATGGGATGCTCAATAAGAAAACACCAATTTAGGGACAAAATAGCATAGCAAAATAGCATACATAGCATATACAGCAAATATATTGGCAAGTTAAATTGTATCTTAAAAACAAAAAACAAAAGCTCTTGGGAACCACCCACACCCGCCTGCTATCTACTTACAGACGGGTGTGGTAGTCCAATGATGTCTCTGTGGTCTCCCTTCTTATACTCTTTAAGGTGGTTAGAAGTGCCTACGGTATCGTCATCTCACGCCATGTCTACCTTGTGACTTACGGTATGGTTCTAATATTTTACCATACATGGTGATGCCCTTTCCAGTAACTGTGATACGTGAGCTAGGTGAAAGTTCATATCTCAGGCAAGGCGCTTGCCGTAATTTGGATGGGCAAGCAGATTGTAAAGGGATTCTGCCTCAGCTTGACACATACTTCCCTAAAAGTATGTACCAGCCCAGGATGTAGTCTGCTGTATGTCAAAAGAACAGGCGGATGTTGAACTTTGAGATAGTGAACTTAACACACGAGTAGGGTGGGGGCTCTTAGTTTGGAGCAGGAGGCCTCACAGAAAGAGGAGCTGGATACGATTTGGATCAGACCTGCCTGCAGCCTGTTATACAGCAAAATGGCAGAACTATGGTCAATTTAACAAAGAGGCCTAAATATTGAACAGAAGGGCCTACACAGGGGTTTTATGCTGGCTGAGTGGTAAGGATGTCCCAGGGTATTTGTTATATAGTAACACAGGACCCTCTGGTCAATTTAATGCGGCCTACAAATTAGGCTGGCAGGGCAAGGACAAGGGTCTCATACTTCAGGTGTGGACAGAACAGGCCAGGGGCACGCTATGATATAAAATCGACCCTCTCTCAACAAACAATATACACTGTGCCAACTGGCACTGGGCAATATTTACAGGGGATTATATACACATGACAGGGCCACATGGACCACTGTCAGAACCATCACTTAGCAAGAATAGTAAAAATTAAGGACATATGGAATAAACATAGAACACATCATCCTGTAACCATAAATCATATTATACACAGTATCACATCAGGCGAGAAATATATTCTGCGCCAACCTCATAAGCCTACACACATTATGCAATCTTCTCATAAGTCTAAACTCATCAGACTATAACCTCCTATGCGTAACTCACATTAGGGAATAACCTCACCAGCATAAACCACAGTAGGAAATAAATCACAGGATGCAATGGGCATCGCTAACGTACCGTATCAAGTCATCACCTGAGGCAATAGGCCTTACAAGTAAGAAACACAGGCCATCAGAAATCATATCATGCAGTCATTACACTAGGTGTAAAATACATAAACCACAGTTAGGAAATAATCTCACTATCAAACAGTGGAGAATAACTCAGACATAACACATAGTATGCAAATAACCTTGCCTACACCATACCTAGAGGCATATATCAGAGTATAGAATAACTCTCACACAGACTGCACAACCTCATGATCATAAAACCAAATATAGAGAATAAAACGGTGAGTAAATCATGCTAAATGAATCACATTTCCTAGCACCACACAAATCACATTGGGGCCTGGCGCCCTATAAACCTAACTGTCCCAACTGGCCTTCTCAATGGGGCTCAACTGTCCAAAATGTCAGGGCGGCTGCCAAGGCAGCAGAATCCATGGGTGCAATTGCGCAGACCTAAACGTTGCAGCTGGCAGTAAGTGCTGCGCAGCAGTAGAAGTACTGGGGTAGAGGAGTGCATCTCACTCCCAACTTGAAAGACATGTCCCCCAAAGACCTGTGGCCTAAATGGTGCAGCTGCCCACGATTTGCTGGGCAGCTGTGAAGCAGAACGTGGGCCCTGGCGCTTGAGGTGCTCTCTGAACAAATGTGCAGCAAAAACGTGGCAGCTGCCCGCGCTTGTGCGGTGCCCCTGAGCACAAAGGAAATGGGCCCTGGCACGACTGTGTCCTCGGGGCCCCCACTGGGGCTCTCTAAATAACCTGGCCCTATCGTTGCAGCTGCCCTCTAGCAAGCAGGGCAGCTGGAGAACATGGCCAAATGAGCACCGACAACGTGCCCCGATCTGCAACACTGTGCCCTTTTAAGTCCCACTCTGGGACTTCTAAAATAACTCGGCCAAATGTTGCAGTTACCCGTGCTGGAGCGGCGCAGCTGTAAATAAGGTAAAGGGGACTGGCACCATTGTGCCGGGGGGGAGCCCAACTGGGACTCCCCAACAGATGCGCAGAAACATTGCAGCTGCCCACTATCATACGGGGCAGCTGTGACACCCACGTGGGCACAGGGGGGCGGTCACCGACAATGTGCCCCGACACCCCCCCTCCCACACTCAACTCTCACTTGAGCCTCACTCACCAGGCTCTCCTCTGGAAGGACTCTGCTCTCTTCCGGTCTCTCATCGGCGGTGGCTGGGGAACTGCACACAGGGCTCTCCTCATCACACGGGAGTCCCGTCAACGAGCTTTCGTGCCAGCCTCTCCTCACTTCCCCTGGGCCCCCTCCTGGGACCCGGGACTTCGCAATGGGAGCCCGTGAGGCTCCTGGACTTCCGGCAGGGTTCCTTCTTCGCCCGGGCCCTCTCCTGGGACCGGGACTCCATGTGGAGCCTGCGAGGCTCCGGGCGGCCCTCCTTGGACATCGTGGGGCTCCCTCAGCTCACGGGAGCCCCTCCTGGCCACCAACTTATCCTCACTTCACCCGGGCCCCCTCCTGGGACCCGGGACTTTACCATGGAGGCTGCGAGACTCTGGCGGATCTCTGGCGTTTTTCGCTCCCCCACCCTGAGGCTCCGCCTACGTCCGGGCATCTCCTGCCTGGCTTCATGTTTTCGCCCGGGCTGTAGCAGTGATTCTCTCAAAGTAGAATGCGGGGTGGGCTCCTGCTAAGGCAGCATAAGGCGGGGTGGGCACCCACAATTAACCTAAACTAAGAATGCGGCAATAACGTGGGGTAGGCACCCGCTAAAGCACACGAACAGAGGGGTGGGCACCCGCTAGGGAACAATTAAATGCCGTGATGCGGGGGAATGCCTACGCTGGGGATTCCTTCCAGGATGATCGCAGCTCCAGGCTGCCAGCTATAGGGGAACGATCGCAGCTCCAGTCCAAAAATAGAAGCGCTCTGGAAAAGAAAAGTAAAGCGCTCCCGAAGCGTTATCACCAAAGTCCAAGGGAAAATAAAGCGCTTCTTCCAGGATATAAGCAAAGTGTCATGGGGCAATGCAGGGCCTAGGGAGGCAAGCCCTCCCCTGGGCCCCAGCAGCAGCACGCCTCAGCAGGAACAGCAACCAAGAACCCCCTCATGGGGTCACAGCCCCTTTACTTATACCACCAACAGTCTTTGTTCTCAACAGTCACAAGTCATTGAACCCAGGCAGAACCAGTTGTGTGTGGGCCTGGGGCATCTTTATTACCAGGCTGCATCCTGCCTTTCAGGGAGAGGGAGTCTGCTATCAGACGCACGGTGGGAAGTGGAGCCATCATTTACCTTGCCAGGCACAGCCCTGTTCAGATCAAGGAGTCACCCCTCCCCACACTCCAATGCAGACCTCTCTATTCAACACAGGTCTGGCTCAGCCTGCCCTGACCTCCTAAAACCAGACAGCCAATACACATCAGGCAGGCAGGCACATAGCACACAGAAAAACCAACTTCCAAAAGTGGTATTTCTCATATAGTCATAATAAATCTTTGCGCAGCATTTATTCTCACAGTTTCATACATATTAGACTTGACCACACTGCTCCTTTTATAACAGGAATTACCACTGACACACACTGAGCAGGGAATCCCCCATGCATACCTATGGGAAGGCAGGCCGCTTTCACTAAATGTAATACAGAGCGCACGCACTTCACACTGGACCACGGTGCTAAAGTGCCCAGGGGCTTAAACCCACTAACACTACACAGAGAAAAAGGCTGGGCGAAATGCAAAAGGTTTAGGGGTGAACCTGCAAAAAGGGCCAAGTCCAACAATTGGAAATCAGAAAGATTGGCTTTTAACTTCACTATCCTGCTGATACTGTTAGTAAACATAGCTCTAGTTCCCGGAGGGGCGATAAAGTAGAACTCCATTAAAAGAGTGATGACTAAGTTCTATCTGGAATGCTAGAGCTTCACAGTACTTTACCACAGGAAGCACTTTAAAAAGTTTTGAAAGAGTCTCTGAACACTATGGCTAGATCTCTGCCCCTTTTCCCCTATACAGTCAAGTTTATGAATCATATACCCTATGGGTAAGGCCATATTAAGTCTGGATCCAAAGTACCATCGGCCCAGGTTTCTGTAATAAAAGCCATATCCAGACAATGTCTCAATGAACTCAGAATTCAATTGAGTTTTTAACTAAGCAAGACCACTGACCTGGTTAGTGTAACTGCTCTCACCTCGGGCAGCTCCACCACTGAGGGTTGCGCCCAGGACTCACTCTTGCAGGGTGTTCGAGGTTCTCCTCCACCCGCAGATGCCTGCCTGCGCCTCATTCCTGGTGGTCCAGTGGGAGAACACTCGGCTCTTCCTCTTTTTCTTCTATTTTTCTCTTCCTTCTCTTTCTGTTTCCTCTTTGAGACGTTTTATTTCCCGCTGCTGCTGACTCCGCAGCCCCTCCCCCTTCCAGTGTGCCCTTCCCACCTTCAGCTGACCCGCCCTCCCCCGATCCCTACTTAATGGCGGCAGCTGCGCTGGTTCACCAAAGACAAGCCCTTCTGTGCCTGTCTGCAACCTGCACCACGGACCCTGGTCCTCTGACCCGCCTCTGCTACAACTACAGCACTGTCCACGCTCTCAGCTCCGGACACAGCAACATCTGCCAGCTTTTGATGCAGAGCAACACCCAAGGCCCGTGCTCCTGTCTACACTGCCGCTGCACCTTCACCCACCTCTGTACCCCAGAAGCAGCCCCCAGCCTTCCGGACTTCACCGCTCACAAACCACTCAAGTGCATCCTCTTCAACGTGTACTTCCATACACAAGCACTCAATAGAGATCTAGGACCTCCTCAACACCAAAGCGTCCAAAGTCCCCTTCCTCCCAGAAACCTAGACCAACTCCGCGCCACGACATCACCACTGTCATCCAAGACGGATACAAGATCCTGCAGAAAGACCACCCCATCCGCCCAAAAGGAGGCATCCCCATCGTCCACAAAAGCACCCTCTGCATGATGACCACTGGCCCGGACAACACTACAACCCTTATGGAGCACTTCCGGATCCAGACCAACCCTCAAACGACTCTCTTCGGAACCCTCATCTCCAGGCTGCCTGGTCCCTGCCATTCTTTCATTGACACCATCACTGACCTCATCGCACCCTCACGACCTCGCCTTCACAGACTACATCCTACCCTGAGATCTAAACTTCCACCTGGACAACCATGACTACCCTAACACCACCTCCCTCTTTGAGAACCTCGCCAACACTGACTATACCAGAAGCTAACACCGCAGCATCACAAACTATGCCGACACACTCACCCTCCACAAGAAAGCCAAAGGACGACACATCAAGAAAGCAAGCTGGTTCACCCCTGCACTCCAAGAATCCAAACACTCCTGCCGACAACTCAGAGACATGGAGGAACAACAAAACCTCGGACACACGTGCCCCCTGCAGAGCAGCCACAAGAGCACACCACCAACTCATCAAATCCACATAGAAGAAATCCCTCCAAGACAGAATCCTCACCAACGCTTATAATACCAAAGAACTCTTCTCCATCATCAAGGAGTCTGCCAAATCCTGCAGCGAACCAGATGTCCCACCCTCCCAAGACCTCTGCAACAGACTCTGCACCTTTTTTCACCTCCAGATTAAGATGATCTATGACAACTTCGATAACCAAGACCTCCACACCACTCCAGCTCCCCCCCCCAGCGACACCACCCAACAGACCCTGCTCAATTGAACCCCACTCACGACAGAAGACACCTTAAAGACCTTGAAGACCAATAACTCTGGACTACCCTCAGACCCCGGAACACCCCACATCGTCCTCGAACCGCCAAGGCCATCGCACCCGAAGTACACCCAACTCATAGTGCAACACGGAAACACCTTTCAAAGGAATGGTACTTGAACAAAATCAGAAATAATAATCCCCAAACATGTTACTATCTAAATGCGGAGCTTGTAGTGCAACCAGTTTTCGCTGTGGTATTGCTGAGCACGCGCAAGTCCGGTCCCTGCCGCTGATCACCAATGTTAGAAATGGGATTTCTGGCTGGCTAAGGCTTGTGCCAAAGCCAGGCAGAAACCACCACTCTAGTCAGGGCAAGGGAGTTACACGCCAAAGACAACCCCTGCTCACCCCCTTGGTAGCTTGGCACGAGTAGTCAGGCTTATCCCGGTGGCAATGTGTAAAGCGTTTGCGCAACACACACAGCAACAACATACTAGGCACACCACAAAAGAACTCCACACAAGGTTATATATAAAAATAGCCTTTGTATTATCATAAAATACATTAGGATAGTGAGGAAGTCTGATAACTGCTTATCATAAATCCTCATGTGCCAGTCACAAGACGTAGAGTGGCACATCTTATCCGGGACTCGGAACCGCTCCTGAGCCCGCAACAAGCTGAGATTTGCATCATGCAAACTCCTTGCCTTCCTGCACAGGCGTAAACTCTCTCTCCGTTACACAAAATATATCTCCATAATAGTAAAAAAACCATAATGTAAGTCCTAAAAAAAAAACAATGCTAAAGCTAGCGAAAACATAATATCTAATAAATCATCCCAGGGAAACCACTTGTAATTCACTCTAAACAGGAGATATCTCTGAGCCCGTTAGCTACGCGGGCCCGTCCGGTGTAATCTACCTCTTCCCTATTAGTACTGAAATAGGGGCCCTCCCCATGCTATATGTGGAGAGGCACCATAACACGTTATAACAATAATAAAAAAATGAACACCACTGAAAGACACCAGACGCAGTCTTTCCTTTGGCTCTACGAGAGGCACAGTAATAACATACGTCTGTTTATAGCAAGAAAAACACGTAAATCATCTAACTTCCTAACTTTACTCTCTGGCTCAGAATTCCATTTCGCACACAAGCTTCCTCAGCTTTAGAATGTCCTTTAGCGAGACCAGCCAGACAGAGAAGAAAATTTGAAAGGGAGGAGGAACGCAGAGGTCTCACAAGAGCTCCGCTCAAAAACTGTTACCAAAAAACACAATCACGCCAGGCAGCAATCATAGACTTACCCAAATGTCTGTCTCTGAGGTTCAGTCAGAAAGGAGTCACAAGTGTTTAGTCTGCGTCCTCTCGGTCCCAGCTGCCTCAGCCGTCTGCTGGTACTGCCAATCCGAGCAGGCGCGTAGCTAGGGGGGGGGGCGGTGGGGGCGGACCGCCCCAGGCGGCACTATATTTAGGGCGGCTGCCTGCGGCGGCCTTTATAATTTATTTAGGGAGTGGGACACACACAGTACTAAAATAACTTATAATAAAGTCCCTGTAAAGTCCGCCGCGGCCCGGCTACAATGGCGCGCGCGGCCGGGCGGCCCAGTTTGAGTGCAAGCAGCGCGCTGCGCACTGCGCGCGCTGCTGCTGCACTTGCAATTTGAAATAACACATTGCCACAGCCACATGACATCACATGATGATGACTGGCTCACTGACCGTTATCTCTGCCCGCGGGCGCAGTGCCGCGTATACGTTGCTTGCTGACTGGCCCATCCCCCAGCCTGCTCCAGGGCCGTCAATCTGGAGAGCGCGCGCCAGCGCTACCAATGACGGCCCTGGCTAAATTTTTGCCCGGCCCTCGCGTCGCGATGAGAACGTAGCGGAGCGGTGACGCGTCACGCGCTTCACCGCTACGCACTCTAGTCTCGTGACGACCTTGTGGCCTGGGGCACGGGCAGTCTCTGCTGCGCAGCGTCACCGCCATGGATAAATCCTTTTAGACAGTGCAGCAGTAGTAGTAGGTAAGAGAATGTTTCTTTTCTTTTTTAAAAATATGCGCAGGCCCAGCAGGACACGTACTTGTGCGCTTCATTTAAACAGTTTTAAGGGTGGCAGTGCTGGAGCAGAGTTTTCTGTTGAAAATCTATTGGGTTTTTAAGCTCTGGTTTGTTTATTGTCGAAAGAAATTAAAATTATTAATTTATAACTACTAATTATTTGTTTTGTGTAAATGTTCTGATTAATCAATACGCACTAATAAGAGAGAACTATACGTGGGGTTGCATTACTGTTGCTAAAAATTAATGTGCCGGTTTAATTAAATAAATGTTGCTGAGTGCTGTTTATTTTAAAGCACAAAAACGCTTTTAAAATGTTGTGTACTAATGCTTTTCTTGTGTTGCAAAGGCTAGATAATTACATACACATAAGGGTATTAGTGGGGTTAACACTGTTTAATCACTATGCTGTGGTAACGTTGTTTTTGTCTCTTTTAATTAAGATGGTACGTTTTGGCCTAGTGAAAGATGGCTGCCGTTTAAAGCCTGTATTTGAGTAGCCGATTTGTGATGAGAAGGCCTTGCTGAACATGGTCGAGAGTCATCTGACCACAGTCTTCGCCTGGTTAAAAAGTTTTCCGTGAGGACAGCAGCTCTGGACGGACATCCAAGTGTCCTTGGAAGACAAAGGAGCCACAATGAACTTTGTGATCACCATGCTGGTTCCGAGGAAATATGAACATGAAAAAGAAACATTTGCAAGTTTTAGTTCCGTCTTCCGTCTTTTTATTTTTGTGATTTTTTCTGAGCGGAGATTTTTCCAAATGTAGCGATGCTACATCCTTTCCTGCTCGCTCTGCTCAGCGGTTCAGCGGATATCTAAACATTTTATGTTGCCTTCTTTTGTTAAATTTATTATAAATATACTAGACTAGAGAGGGTCTGTGGTCATTGCATTTGGATTCTGAGGCCACTTCTTTCCGAACTTGCGTTGGTGAGGATCGATGCTGTGAGGACGGTGACTTGAGAGACTTCTATCGAGAGACCTGTCCTGACCCGTTTATGACATTTAGCTAGAATAGGTAATTATGAGAATAATGATTTTGCTTTTGAATTGATTTTCTTTGAACTAATTTTAGATAAATTACCATTATTTGAAATACTATGTTGGTGGTTATTTCTTGTCAATTATTGAGTACTCTATTTTGATTATTGTTGATTATTATTGGTTAAATCATGACTCAAGACAGTGTCAATTAGGTCTTATCGACCGTAGTGTAGATGCAGGGTGTTTAGAAGGTTTCCTTCCACAGGTTCAGTGCTGATAGAGTAATCTGAGTGTATGCTAGTGAAATGGGCCCAAGCGTATGATGAGTATATGTGCGTGTATCTGTGAATTTACTCTATCCGTGGAAGTAGGGAGAATTTGTACACCCCAATCTGCACCAATTTCCTGGTAGCAGAATTTGATGGTTTTGATGATTGTCTTGATCTGATTAGATTGCTTGTACATTGGCTTTTGATTTATTGATTATTGATTGATGTTGGTATATGTACTAATACTATATGTTGGAGTTGTCGTGTTGAGTTTTATGTAGTGCCTCTGGAATTTGGGAGCTGGTAGCAGTTCCGTAGTAGGGCAGAGGTAAGTATATGCTGCTCTCGGGAAAGACGGGATTGTTGGTCCTGTACGTATGCAGGAAAAACGTGTGACAATTGAAGTTGCGCGTCACATTGTCTGTGTTCGGAATTAGTGACATCGTTGTGTGTTACTATTAGAAATATTTCTGGTATAAAAGGAGTGTGTATGGTAGCGAAGGTTATCTGTGAAACTCTGGTCTTAAGTCCCAGGGATCCGTAAGGTTTGCCGTTAAAGCTTATCACGGGAGGAGTAATAGGTATTCTCTGAGCTTGTTTGGAGGACTGGGCAGAGGTAAATGCTGCTTGGTTAATGTGTGATATAATTCTGTAGTGGGACAGATTGTTCGCTGTTCTCGGGAAGGCAGGATTCTGTATGTATGTACTACATTTTCTTGTATGAATGTGCGTGAATGCTCATACATTTAGTTGATTGTAAGACTCTTTGGAGCAGTCCTAGAGGAAACAGTTAATGGATGCATGTTAGAAGGGCAGAGTAGAGGGATGTGCTACTGTGTCAACGAGAGAATTAATTCCGTACTGAAACAGAAGTGAGTGAAAGACGGGATTCTTGTGAAATAGATTTTCTTTACTATTCTTAGGTTAGCGAAGCAGACAATGGAGATGTTTATATGTTGTAACTAATAGATTTTGTAGAATCTGACACGAAGTCTACTGAGAAGTTTTGTAAAGGAGGGGTAGACGAGTGACAGGAGACAGGAGCAGGAACGACTGCAGCGACTGCTGACGTAAAATAGACCGCGCTCTGATTGGATATTGAATCAGAACATTGCTTGCGCTAGGATTGGTGCGATAGTGTGAGCCGCGCAAGGATTGGAAGGGGTACTCTGGTGACGTAGACGCTCCAGGATTGGTGCGTTAGTGTGAGTCGCGCTGTTATTGGATAAAACATCGTACTATTCAGTTGTATTACGGAAGGGATTAGAAAGTTTGGTAAAAGCTAAAATGTATTACCAAGAAGAGAAAAAGAAAAAATCTTTGTTCAGAAAGATTAAAAATTGGTTTGACAAGGATAAAGATGTTAAAACGAGAGAAGGTGAATTGTTACCTCCATCGAAAACGCCTGCATCCTTTATGGCTGCGAGATATGGGTATCATACCTGTATATGGTTGGAGAATTGGGTTAGGTATACTAAAGAAGATGGTGTCCTAGCATTCCCAGAACATGGTTCATTTAATCTGGCCGTGTTGAAAAATTTGCGGGAAAAGATGTTGTGTCTTGACCCAAGACCAAGGCCGACACAGTTTGAGGCTTTAGTGGAATGGGAAGAGGAAGTACATGAGCGAGAAAAACAGAGGTCTGGAGGAAACTATAGATATATGTTTGGGAGGAGACATGATCGTGAAACTCATCATGATCGAATGAAGAGATGGCGAGATGCTAGTATGTCAGAGGGATTATACCCTATGAGAACAGTTGAAGAGAAGGGTACAGAAAGGGTTCCTGAGGCAGAAGTGAAAAGATATGGAATTAATGAGTATGAGGATGAGGTCTTGAATGACATGATTTACAAAAGACCACCTCCATATAGACCAGAACCAGAGGAGAGCACACCAGTGGTTTCTCCGATAAGAGATACATTGCGTATCATTGAGACAGAAAATGTGACACCTGAGTTAAGAAGTGGTAATCCTTTTAGGGAAAAAGAGAGAGAGAATAGAAGCGGTGACGAGAATACGAGAGAATTAGCCAGAACTACATCGGAGTTGACTGAAAAGATTAGAGAGCTGACGAAGAATCTGGAAGCTGTTACGGTGCCTGTAACCATAGGTCCGGTTATGCCTGTTTTTGATAAGCAGAGGACAGGTGAAAATAGTTTGGTGATTCCATATGTTGGGAATAGATTGACAAGTTTGGCTGGTCCCTCAGGAGATTCAGGAAAAAGGACAGAAAATGATGATTTGAGACAATCCAGACACGAGACATGTAGTGAAGGATTAGAGATACAGTCTAATTCAAGATTGGATGCTAGTGAAGCTAGTTGTTCAGGGATGCCGATTTTAGAACCGCAGAAGAAAGTGGTTTCAGTGAGAAAATCTACTGAAATAACAGCTGAAGATTTGAATGAATGGATGAAGGTTCTTCAAAAGAGGGATAAAGATTCACAGGCAATTGATGTGGCTAGGTTACGTGTAGAATTAGAAGAGCTTGTTGCAGGGACAGTTCCTACAGAAATTCTGAAAAATCATCATGATGGTGAACTGTTGTTTATGTGTAAAAACATCACCTGGAGAGCTAAAAATACACATGACAGGTTAATAGCAATAGCGAATGAGCAGGGAGTTGACATTGATAAGGTAAAAGCTTTGCAGAAGTCTTACAGGATGGATTTCACGGACAAAGACATTGAAAATCTGAATGGTGCTGGTAGAACAGGACAGATTAAAGAGATGATCGCTTTATTGCGAAAATGGGGTGATGTTGAGAAATGGAAGGATAGGTGGTACAAGAAAAGGGAAGAATCAGTGGATAGGACTTATTCAGCATTTCCTGTGAGAGAAAAAGAGAAAACAGTGGATGCTTATCCCATGAGAGAAATACCTGGAGGAGGATATGTACATGTTCTATGGACCAGACAGGATATTTTATCATTTACGAATGATTTCCCTCGACTGAGAGAAAAGCCCGTCGAGTGGTATAGGCAGGTAGACAGGTTTGTGAAATTGTCAAAAGTGCTGTGGATTGACCTGAATAGTTTGTTTGATATAATTGTTCCAGCAGACTTGTGGGCTGAGTGTAAAATAGTTGTAAGTTGGCCTACTGAGGAATATCCAAGAGACCAGAGAACAGGAGCACCAGATCCAGAAGTAATGAGAAAGTATGATCAGGTGATGGTGTACCTGAAAAGTAAAGTACCTCCGAAAGAGACAGACTGGGTTAAAATAGATCGAACACACCAGGAAGCAAAATAATCAGTTCATGCTTTTTATGAGAGGCTGATACTGGCTTTTAAACAATTCAGTGGGGATGAACACTTGGGTGACAAGGATTTGAGTCATTTTGTATACAGATTTGTATATGGCCTGAGACCTGAGATTAGTGAGAGAATTCGTGAGCATACAGTGGATTGGCAGAGTAAGAAAATAGATGAGATTTTGAGACATGCAAAATACTTCAGTGATGAAATTGAAGCAAAACAGAGAAAGCTGAAAGAAAAAGCAATGTGGGCACAAGTGAAAGCTGCAGAAAGACAGGAAGCACAGTTGGTGGAACAGGCGAATAATGCAGGAAATAATCCAGGGAATAGGCCCAGGTATGCAGGGAAAGGAAAGGGGAATCTTGAGAAAGCCAAAAAGAAGTTCCCGTGTCACAACTGTGGCCAACTGGGACATTGGAGATCTGAATGTACCAATCCACCATTGGCGAATAATGAGGGTAAAACCTTAAATCAACAGGTGCAGAACGAAGGGAATAATCGACAGCAGCAACAACCTTCTGTTGTGAAACAACAGAGTCAAGAGCCAAAACCGCCCTTGCCGCAGAATAGAGGATCACAAAAGTACAATCAGGATTCAGGATTCTACAATGATGAGCAGGTAAACAAACCAAGGCGTTCTAACCAGGTACAGCAGTACTTGTTAAAGAATGAAGGGAGTGAGTCTGAAAGTGATTATTGACGGTGCCGAAGGGAGGAGGAAGAGTGCATACTTGGTGCACCTCTAGAAATAGACCAGGCAGGACCATTTGTAGATGGGAAAATAAATGAAGAAGGTGTTACTTTTTTAGTAGACACAGGTGCGACAAGATCAACTGTCAGGTCAGTAGATATTAGAAATCTTCCTCTCTCGGATGAAGCAATCCAAGTAGTTGGTGTAGCCAATACACAAATCAAGACACGTCTTACTGAACCAGTAAGGGTACAAATAGGGAAATTTTCAGACATGCACAGATTTATTGTTTGTGACACTAGTCCAGTGAACCTGTTAGGCAGGGATCTGCTTTGTAAGATGAACTGTACAATTTTTTGTACACCGGATGGAATAGCTTTTGAAACACCAGATGAGGATGTTTTGTACCGAATGACTCTAGAAAATAGAGAGAGTGAGTTAATTGGTACATATGCTGTGTTTGATCCGGAGGATTTGCCTCAAGAGCTGAGAGACACAGTGAAAAGGACAGTATGGGATTTTACTGGAGAGGATGTGGGATTGATGAATAATGTAGATCCTGTGAAAATTGCAGTGAAAGAAGGAATTACTTATCCTAACATTCCTCAGTACAAGATGACACCAGAAATAATTGAGGGAATAACTCCTATTATTGAGAAAATGATTCAGCAAGGAGTTTTGAGAGAACTACTGAGTAGTCCGTGTAACTCACCGATAATGGGGCTAAAGAAACCTAATGGGAAGTTCAGGATTGTACAGGATTTGAGAAAAGTTAACAAAATTGTGGTGGCATGTTGTCCTATTGTGCCAAATCCATCAGTGATTTTGTATCAGATTCCACATGATGCTGAGTGGTACACAGTGATTGATTTGTGTCATGCTTTCTTTTCAATTCCATTGCATCATGACAGCCAGCCGATTTTTGCATTTAGGTTTGGCCAGCGTATTTTAGCATGGTGTCGTATCCCACAGGGGTATACGGAGAGTCCTTCGATATTTAATCAGTTATTGAAAAAATCATTGGAGAGCTTGATTATGCCTGAAAATTCAGTACTAGTGCAGTATATTGATGATTTGCTTGTGGCATCAAAGACACGTGAAGCTTGTGAAGTAGATACCATAGCTTTACTGAATCATCTGGCAGATGGAGGGTTAAAGGTATCTCCAGCTAAATTGCAATTTTGCAAGAAAGAGGTGCATTATCTTGGACACAATATTGAAAAAGGTCTAAGAAAAGTGACTGATGACAGGATCAGAATTATCAGAGAAATGAAAGCCCCAAAGACCCAGAGGGAAGTGAGAATGTTCCTGGGAATGGTGGGTTATTGTCGTCAGTGGATAATTAATTTCTCCCTGATAGCAAAGCCACTGATTAAGCTGACAAAAAGTGAGATGACAGATCCATTGGAACTAGATGGAGAACAAATGGCAGCATTTGAGGAGCTGAAGAGCAGAATGTGTGAAGCCCCTGCTTTGGGTATGCCAGACTATGAGAAAGAGTTTGAGTTGTACTGTAGTGAGAGAAATGGATGCGCACTTTCAGTGTTAATCCAGAAGTATGGATTACTGAGAAGGCCTATTGCGTACTTCTCATCGACACTTGACCCTGTAGCTGTGGGTTTACCAGGTTGTCTGAAATCTGTGGCTGCAACATGCAGAAGTCTGGAACAGAGTGAGGGAATCATAATGGGATATCCTGTAAGGGTATTCGTACCTCATAATGTGGCAATTCTTTTGACAAGAAGCAGAACTCAGTACATGTCACATAGTCGGCTGACTAAATATGAGAAAGTCATTCTGGGAGCATCAAATGTGACTCTGGAGAGATGTGTGAATGTGAATCCAGCGACATTGTTGCCGGATATTGAAAATGTGGGTGTGAAGACAGAAGATGATCACAATTGTTTGGATGTGCTGGATTACTGTACAAAACCGAGACCAGACATAAGGGATCTTCCCTTGCTTGAGAGTGATCATGTGCTGTTTGTAGATGGATCATGTCTGAGGAATGATGAGGGTGTGCTGAGTGCAGCATATGCAGTGTGCAAGGTTTCAGAAGTTATGGAAGCATCACCATTGAAAGGAGTGAAATCTGCACAAGTTGCAGAATTGGTGGCATTGACGAAAGCTTGTGAAATTGGGAAAGATTTGAGAGTGACTGTGATGACTGATAGTCAGTATGGATTTGGAGTTGTGCATGATTTTGGCCAACTTTGGCTACAGAGAGGTTTCTTGACGTCGAGTGGGACTCCAATAAAGAATGCTGAAGTGATTGGGAAATTGCTTGAGGTGATACAGCTGCCTAAAGAATTAGCAGTTGTGAAATGTGCTGCTCATGGACAAGGAGATGATTTTGTGACAGTTGGAAACAGATTTGCCAACGACATTGCACAATATTGTGCTAAGAACAATCACTCAATTAATAGGGAACGAGAAGGAGAAATGTCTTTTTGTTCTGTGATGTTTACTAATGTCCTAGAAACGTGGGATGAAGTGAAACAGTTGCAGGATGAGGCAGGAAAGGAAGAAAAGAAAGACTGGATCAAGGCAGGTTGTGCCCCAAGAGAAACAGACCATGTTTGGGTCTATAGAGATGGCAGACCAGTCATGCCTAACTCTATGCTGTCGACAATGGCAAGGATGTATCATGGCCAGGGACATTTGGGAAGGGATGCGATGATCAGGTCTTTTAAACAGACTTGGTACAATGCAAAGTTCAGGACAATTGCAGAGAGCATCTGTCAAAGATGTTTGATTTGCCAGCAATTTAACACTGGGAAAAAGACAGTGGTGAGTCTGGGAACGATAGGCAGAGAAGGTGGTCCTTTCACGAGAATGCAGATAGATTTAATTGAAATGCCCCAAGTGAACAGACTGAGGTATGTTCTAGTGGTAGTCTGTTTGTTCTCAAGATGGGTGGAGGCCTATCCGACTAGGAGAAATGATGGAATAACAGTGGCAAAGTTACTGTTAAGAGAGTTGATTCCTAGATACGGGTTTCCAGTAACGATTGAGTCTGATAGAGGTGGACACTTCTATAATGAGCTCATGAGTTTGATTTGTGAAGCATTGGGCATACAGCAGAAGCTACATTGTGCATACAGGCCAGAGGCTTCTGGTGTTGTTGAACAGATAAATGGCACAATCAAGAACAGGATTGGTAAGATGTGTTTAGCCACTGGAATGAAATGGCCTGATGTCTTGCCTCTAGTGCTAATGACTATTAGATCTACTCCAGATAGAACTACTGGGTTGAGTCCGCACGAGATTTTGATGGGACGTGCAATGCGTCATGCATTTGTACCTGTCAATAAGTTGATGACAATAACTGATGACATGATTTTGGATTACTGTAAAGGCCTGGCTGACGCAGTTCATTCTGTGTTTCACCAGGTTGGAGAAGAAGCTACCACACTTGAGAAGAAGCAAGCTCATGATCTGAGTCCAGGGGACTGGGTGAGGACTAAAGTACACAGAAGAAGAAATTGCTTGGTTCCAAGGTGGGGAAGGCCAAGACAAGTTATTTTGACTACGACAACTGCAGTGAAGTGTGCTGGTGTGAAAAACTGGGTACATGCAAGTCATACTCTGAGAGTTCCAAACCCAAAGGATGGGACTGGCAAAGAGTATTTTGAAGAGTCAGATTCCAGTGATGATGAAGACCCAGAACCAGTGAGAAAAAATCAAAGTTCAGAGAGAGAACCATTGAGAGTCTCAGAAGGAAGATCAGATTCTGTAAGAGAGCCTGAAGTTCCAAAAAGCAGTGGAGGAAAAAGAAGAGAAAAGAGTAATTCCACAGAGACTACTCCTGAATCAGAAGAGGAGATTGAAGAACCACTTGAGATTATACCTGAAGAAGTAGGGTCAGAAGAAGATAGAGAGGGACAGATTGCGGAAGACCCCCGAGGAGGTGTAGGGAACATTCCTGATAAGCTAGGTGAAGGGACAAGTAGACAGCAAGAAGATTGCGTGTCGGAGACTCGAGGAGGGAAAGAAGTAGGGAAGTCTCAAACAGTGGTGAAAAAGACTGTGGAGCGAAAGAAAACTGCTGAAGAACAAGAGGCATTTGAAACAGAATCGGATGAAAGTGAGAATGAAAAATCAGAAGGTCGAGTTCTGAGAAAGAGAACTTGGATTGGAGAAAGAAATAATACAGAAACAAGACCGAAAAAGGTTGTAAGAGGAGATTTGTGGCCTAACAACAGAGTGAAGAGGCTGAGATACAGACTGATAAGAGCAAATACATCGAAAGCTGAACAAGTGAATGAGGTGTCGAGTCAAAATGAAGTGAAAGAAAAGGAGCAAAAGAAATCAAAAGAACCCGAGGAGATAAAGAGAATTAGAAGACCCAACCAAAAGTACAGATCACCGGAATGGTCTTATGTGGCACTGTCTGAAGGAGAAGAAGAAGAAACAGTGAATCGAGACAATCCGGAGGGGATCTAGAGAAAAGTGGTTGAGGAAGAGGAAAAGTCTGTTGGAATCTTAAAAGTTATCCTGACTGACATTGGAGAAGAGTCGGATGCACAGGATGTTGTTGAAGATCTGATACAATTCGATGTTGCTGAAGAAGGAGTGAAAAGTGATGAATATCCAAATTGAGTGAACTGAAGAAATCACTTGGAGAAAAGTGAAAAGGAGAATTCAGTTGTCTGAAGTGATCCAGAAATAAAGAATAGCAGTAGTGGAGTAGTAGAGGCTAAGTCAAAAGACACGGTCAAAGTAGTAAAATGGCTAATATAGAGAATAACCAAAGTAAATGTGCCTTCTTGAAAAGATGGTGTAGAATGTGCTGTTGCTGTACTGGATTATTAATGCTATTATGGGGTGTTTTAGCTCTATTAGTTACATTTAGAGTTACAATAGGTACATTTGAAATACATACTGAGAATGAGACTAATGTAGAGAAGAATCCACAAAAAGTAGTTCCAACTAGAATTAGTAATACTTACATACATAAAGATAGGTCAATTAATGATTTTTCTAGCAATGTTTTTTCGAAATTGTTATATGAATATGTGAAGACAATGGAAGTAAGGGATTGTTACGTTTGTATGCAATTACCTGCATCCGTTTCAGAGGGTGTTACTTATCACCATTTACTAGCTACGTATGGAATTTCTTGTAGTGTGTTAAGTAGTGTTTTTTATTTGCTAGGGAAAATAGATTATGAGATGTCTAACAAAGATAGTATTTTTGGGCAATTGCCTATGAATAGAAAGCTGAATCCAGCTAAAGAAGCTAACATTTTTGGTGAGATTTTTATTGAAAAAGAAGAATTAACATTAGATTACATTTTTAAGAATAATTTAACTTGCAGTTTGAAAGAAGAGGAGAAAGCTTTCCTAAACATGGTGGAGGAAAGGAGATTGAGCATGCATGAAAAGGCAGTGAAATACAAAGGGAGTGAGACAATTTGGGACATTGAGATGGGAAAAGAATTGAGAAATGGAGCTAGTCCAACTTTAGCTTTAGATGCACCACAGAAGGGTAAGCTGTGCATTACAAGAAGGAAATCCCAATATGATACATACTTTGTTGGGACTAGTGAGTGTCACGATACATACTTCAGTGCAACAGGATGGGGTTTTAGAGGAGGAGAGGATCCAGTTTTCCCAGGAGTGTATTATGTTTGTGGGAACAAGGCTTATTACAAGTTGCCTGACCATTGGTATGGCACGTGTTATGTGGGCCTGGTCTTTCCAAAGATTTTTCATATAGATAGAATAGAAGATGTAGAACATATTAATTTATTAACACGTTTTAAGAGAGAAACTTGGTCAGAAATAGTGGGTGACATTTTTGGAGCTTTAATTCCAGCAGTGGGAATTTCTTTGAATGCATATGGAATTCGGAAACTGTCAACAGTGGTGGATTGCTTATCGACAAATACCGCTGGAGGGTTTGTTTTGGTGAATACGGAATTGATTGCCGTACGTGCCATGTCTATGCAAAATCGACTTGCCCTTGATATTCTATTAGCCAAGGAGGGTGGGGTCTGTGGAATGCTGAAAGTTCAACATTGTTGCACTTACATTCCAGACGAAAGCAAAGACCTGAAGGTCTATATAAAAAATATTACTGATTTGCATGAAGAATTAGTACCACTGGAAGCTGAGAGTATTTGGACTAAAATAGCTAATAAAATAGTTGCTGTTAAGAGTTTTATTGCAAAAATAGGTAGTACTATTATAGGTAAGATATTGTTTCCTTTGACTTGTATAATTGTTGCTTTATTGATACTAAGATTGGTGTGTTTGTGTTGTAAAAACAGGGGAGGGAAAAATACATTAATTAAAAGAAATATTGAAAAGAGAAATAAAAGAAAAAGAGATCCACAAGAAATAGAATTAGAAGAATTGAGGGAGAGTGTTTATTTGGAAACAAAGAGGGATGATGAAAGGGAGTCTGGTGTGTAGTGTTGTGTTGTGTAAGGAGAAAAAGACATTTCCAATTTCTCCTAAAATGGGACTACAATTTTACTAATTTTTTTTTTGGGTTGTTTATTTGGTGATAATATCACCAAAGGGGGGATTGCTGGAGCAGAGTTTTCTGTTGAAAATCTATTGGGTTTTTAAGCTCTGGTTTGTTTATTGTCGAAAGAAATTAAAATTATTAATTTATAACTACTAATTATTTGTTTTGTGTAAATGTTCTGATTAATCAATACGCACTAATAAGAGAGAACTATACGTGGGGTTGCATTACTGTTGCTAAAAATTAATGTGCGGGTTTAATTAAATAAATGTTGCTAAGTGCTGTTTATTTTAAAGCACAAAAACGCTTTTAAAATGTTGTGTACTAATGCTTTTCTTGTGTTGCAAAGGCTAGATAATTACATACACATAAGGGTATTAGTGGGGTTAACACTGTTTAATCACTATGCTGTGGTAACGTTGTTTTTGTCTCTTTTAATTAAGATGGTACGTTTTGGCCTAGTGAAAGATGGCTGCCGTTTAAAGCCTGTATTTGAGTAGCCGATTTGTGATGAGAAGGCCTTGCTAAACATGGTCGAGAGTCATCTGACCACAGTCTTCGCCTGGTTAAAAAGTTTTCCGTGAGGACAGCAGCTCTGGGCGGACATCCAAGTGTCCTTGGAAGACAAAGGAGCCACAATGAACTTTGTGATCACCATGCTGGTTCCGAGGAAATATGAACATGAAAAAGAAACATTTGCAAGTTTTAGTTCCGTCTTCCGTCTTTTTATTTTTGTGATTTTTTCTGAGCGGAGATTTTTCCAAATGTAGCGATGCTACATCCTTTCCTGCTCGCTCTGCTCAGCGGTTCAGCGGATATCTAAACATTTTATGTTGCCTTCTTTTGTTAAATTTATTATAAATATACTAGACTAGAGAGGGTCTGTGGTCATTGCATTTGGATTCTGAGGCCACTTCTTTCCGAACTTGCGTTGGTGAGGATCGATGCTGTGAGGACGGTGACTTGAGAGACTTCTATCGAGAGACCTGTCCTGACCCGTTTATGACATTTAGCTAGAATAGGTAATTATGAGAATAATGATTTTGCTTTTGAATTGATTTTCTTTGAACTAATTTTAGATAAATTACCATTATTTGAAATACTGTTGGTGGTTATTTCTTGTCAATTATTGAGTACTCTATTTTGATTATTGTTGATTATTATTGGTTAAATCATGACTCAAGACAGTGTCAATTAGGTCTTATCGACCGTAGTGTAGATGCAGGGTGTTTAGAAGGTTTCCTTCCACAGGTTCAGTGCTGATAGAGTAATCTGAGTGTATGCTAGTGAAATGGGCCCAAGCGTATGATGAGTGTATGTGCGTGTATCTGTGAATTTACTCTATCCGTGGAAGTAGGGAGAATTTGTACACCCCAATCTGCACCAGCAGTGCATGCACGTGAGATGTCCAGTGGGGCTGTGCATGCACTTTAGATGTCCTCAAAGGGGGCGGCTGTGCATGCACGCGAGATGTCCTTACAGTGGGGGCTGTGGCTGTGCGTGCAATTGAGGTATCCTTACAGTTAGGTTGTGCATGCACTTGGGATGTCTATACATACAGAGGGACTATGCGTGCACTTTAGATGTCCTCAAAGGGGGCGGCTGTGCATGCACGTGAGATGTCCTTGTAGTGTGGCTGTGCCTGTGCGTACAGTTGAGATGTCCTTACTGAGGGGCTGTGCGTGCACTTGTGATGTCCCTACAGAGGGGCTGTGCGTGCAATTTAGAAGTGCTCACAGAGGGGGTGTGCGTGCAGTCGAGATGTCCCTACAGAGTGGCTGTGTGTGCAGTTGAGATGATCTTACAATGGGCCTGTGCGTGCACTTAGCATGTCCTTACAGAGGGGGCTGTGCGTGCACTTGAGATGTCCTTACAGAGGGGCTGTGCGTGCACTTGCGATGTCCTTACAGTGGGGATGTGCGTGCACTTAGGATGTCCTTACAGAGGGGGCTGTGCGTGCACTTTAGATGTCCTTACAGAGGGGCTGTGCGTGCACTTGCGATGTCCTTACAGTGGGGATGTGCGTGCACTTAGGATGTCCTTACAGAGGGGGCTGTGCGTGCACTTTAGATGTCCTTACAGAGGGGGCTGTGCGTGCACTTGAGATGTCCTTACAGAGGGGCTGTGCGTGCACTTGCGATGTCCTTACAGTGGGGATGTGCGTGCACTTAGGATGTCCTTACAGAGGGGGCTGTGCGTGCACTTTAGATGTCCTTACAGAGGGGGCTGTGCGTGCACTTGAGATGTCCTTACAGTGGGCCTGTGCGTGCACTTAGCATGTCCTTACAGAGGGGGCTGTGCGTGCACTTGAGATGTCCTTACAGAGGGGCTGTGCGTGCACTTGCGATGTCCTTACAGTGGGGATGTGCGTGCACTTAGGATGTCCTTACAGAGGGGGCTGTGCTTGCACTTTAGATGTCCTTACAGAGGGGGCTGTGCGTGCACTTGAGATGTCCTTACAGAGGGGCTGTGCGTGCACTTGCGATGTCCTTACAGTGGGGATGTGCGTGCACTTAGGATGTCCTTACAGAGGGGGCTGTGCGTGCACTTTAGATGTCCTTACAGAGGGGGCTGTGCGTGCACTTGAGATGTCCTTACAGTGGGGCTGTGCGTGCACTTTAGATGTCCTAACAGAGGGGGCTGTGCGTTCACTTTCAATGTCGTTTAAGTGGGCTGTGCGTGCAGTTGATATGTCCTTATAGTTAGGTTGTGAGTGCACTTGGGATGTCTCTACAAAGGGGCTGTGCGTGCACTTTAGATGTCCTCAAAGGAGGCGGCTGTGCATGCACGTGACGTGAGATGTCCTTACAGCGGGGCTGTGCGTGCAGTTGAGATGTCCTTACAGAGGAGCTGTGCGTGCACTTGAGATGTCCTTACAGTGGGGCTGTGCGTGCACTTGAGATGTCCTGGCTTACAGAGGGGCTGTGCGTGCACTTGCGATGTCCTTACAGTGGGGATGTGCGTGCACTTAGGAAGTCCTTACAGAGGGGGCAGTGCGTGCACTTTAGATGTCCTTACAGAGGGGTCTGTGCGTGCACTTGAGATGTCCTTACAGTGGGGCTGTGCGTGCACTTTAGATGTCCTAACAGAGGGGGCTGTTTTATCATTATTTATCATGGCCGATGCAGGACAACAATAAGACAACAATTTGCCCCAATAACGCTGGTGATTAATGATCCGCTGGAGAGCAATTATTTGTCTGTTAGTAGTTTTCAAATAACTGGCTGAACTGTATTTTGTGTGGAAGCTCAGTGGGTTGCTGCGCCTGCCTTAGAGAATTGGTAACAGTCGATGGAGATGGGTCCCGGGAATACATGCAGAAAGTCTCTGAAGACTGAAACTGAAATTATTCAAGCTGCAATCCATTGTTTTTTCCTCCACTGTGCCTCTCGGGACAGATTGCAACTCGGGCGTTGTCTTGCTCCAATAAGAAAAGTCTAGCAAGGATCCCTCTGAGAGGGAACACCCGCAACCGCACCCCACCTGGGCCTTGTCAGTGAGGTCCTTTTGAGTCCTGTGGCAGAGTGAGCACAGGACTCACGCTTTTTAGTTTTAATGCACATCAAAGGGAAATATAATACATTTAGGTGCACACAAAAGGTACTATTTATTTCGAAGTACTTTAACCAGAAGGTTGTTTAAATACCCAGAAGCGCATAAAACTATTGAAAAAAGGATAAAGAAGTGAAGAAAAAAGTATCAGCAAAGTAAAGTATTAGCACCAGCCCTGGCACTGAAGTAGACTTCTTGTTAGGCAGATGTGCCTATGTGAGTAGGCAACACTGGTGTGAGCCATTGCCCCTGCTGCATGCTTTGGAGGGCGGAAGAAATATGGGAATGACATTTGAACAGGCCAGCGGATAAAGATAGCTGATGCAAGGACCCTTTGTGTATTTAGCATGACACCCAAAACTGTCTCATGCCAGACCTAAAAATATATTGATAAAGCCTTTACTGGTGTGCGCGCAGTAGCATTACTGTCAAAATCATAGGCACTCTGTTGATGCTGACCAACCAAAGACAAACTGTGAAATCCCCAGTACAGGCAAAATGGAGCAATAACCATGCAATAAAATAATTATGCAACAGGAGCCCTAAGATGAATGCGCCAGATGACTGTAGCTATATATGATTTGTTTTAAAATGCTCATGTCACAGGGGTGTCTCATCGGTAGGTATGCCTCCTCAGCCGAGCTTGTTCAATAGAAGGTAACATCAGTGTTTTTCTTCACTCAGAAGAGCTGGGCATGACCAGTTAAGTCCGAAGTAAAGCGACCATCTGCTGATTCAGGGGACTACATAGTAGATATAAGTGAAGTGGCGCCGGTGCCAGAGTGCACCTGGAGCACACCTCGGTTTCTTTTTATGTCCTATGGTCCTAGTTTGGAACACAAGCATCCTCCACCAATCAGAGGGAGAGTCGAGAGATGCTGCAAGAAATTCTTAAAGTCTTTGAATTCAGTAGTTTTCCTTTCTTCTGTTATTATATAATTAATTAGCGATTTATATGGATTCTCTGTAAAGGGAATACTCCTCTCCGAAGTTGTACTTTGTGTAGGGCACTGACATCTCACGATTTATAAAAATACAAAATAAAGATGTGGGCCAAATATATGCCTCTCGTGACTAACTGGGCTGTCCTAATAAGCCGCGCATCGCGGTTATTGGGCAGTATAATCCTGATGGTTTGAAGGGGTGCCTTCTAAGACTGTACGCGGATAGTATTTCCCTTTACTGAAGGTTTCATGCTCCTCTCGCACAATGGGTTTCTAGCAGACCCTGCAACAAGAAACAAGTTGCCACCAAAAAGTCTGTAGGGCTGGGATACAGTGATTCGTATTAGTATAAGTGGTGACTGCAAATAATGGTTGCATTTATCCTAGCCAGTGCTTTGACTCGGGGTTATTCAATTCCATTGTTTTATTTTTTTCCTCACCTGTGCCATTACAGACGGGACGAGCCGAGCCATGTGCAGGGCTGACTTGGCTCCAGCAGACTAGAGAGAGCCCACTGAGTGGGAACACGAGCCGCCGCACCCCCTGGTTTCGGTTCGGCCTTGTCGGGCGGCGGGCCTCGTTAGTGGGGTGGGGTGGGTGCAGCCTGAGTCCAACAGCACAGCAAACTAGGCCGGGGTCCAAATAGGACATGCTTACGACACTTAGGTGTCTCACTTAGGAAATCGACGGAAATACTTGAATGAATCAGTCACCGAATAAGTCAGCGTATTGATGTATGAGTGCAAGGATGAGGCACAAAGTGAAAGTGGGATGACTTATTGAGTGCCTCAACTAATTAGTGACTCAAGAGGCACGTTCCGTTACAAGCCTATTAGCATGGACATTGCTTGATCATCTTTGCGCACTCACTCACACACACAAGAACAGACGCATGTGGGTACATGTGTGGTCTTACATTGGAGATTTGCACTCATTGCTTTTAGCATGAAAATCCTAACTTTGGGTCAGTTGGGACCTTCAGTACAATGCCATGACTGGTCACAAATGTGGGCCTTTAATGAATGAGCTTCATGGCTCTTAGTTAGAGAGAAGTAAAAATGTTCTTTTAGCAGCATCAGCACTTGGTATTCTAAGCACGTGAACCCTGTATCACTTGAACATCCCCTTCAGTGGGTAGTAACAAAAGGAAGAGGGGTATAAGGAAGAAGCGGCACTACAGGGGCTTCCTGCAACATCACCTGCTCTGTCAAAATGCTGTGCCTTTGGTTCATAGCCCATGTGTTGGTGGGGTGTGCAGCAAGAACACAGGCTAGGTGGGAGGGATGGACGAGACTGCATCCTCGTAGAGCAGAAGCCAGCCTACGAGCACTTCCCTTGCCTTGCATGAAGATCATGGGCCATCACCCACTGCTCCCACAGATGATACCGAGCAGCTCCCCACAGCCCCTTGCCACCAGTCAACTCCATGGATTGACTGGATGGCAACGTGCATATTGAAAGGTTCAGTAACAAACAATCCATATACCCATAGTCTATCTGTAACAACTCTGTTCCCGCGGCAAACAATTTCATTCCTAAAGTCGCACTTACCACCCTCACCTGAGATGAGATGAACGCAGAGAAGACAGCATCCCAAGAGGGTACAGGGCATGTTGCTTGGCCTTCATGGCATGTTACGGCTGGTTACTGCAATTAGTCCAATACCATGACTCAGAGGAAATAAGGCAAGGTCTAAGTGTGCCTTCTGGTCACTGTGGTGAAAACAGTACAGAGTACAGCAAGCAATCCATGTCCCCATCAAATCGACCAGTGTGAACACACACCTCTACTTAGCATGAGTTTTTAAGTGTTGGTATGATGTTAATCCATACTGGCAGGTGCTGCCCAGCCATCACCGATGATGCTGTTCTGGTTACTAGGATAATGCAGGGTAATAGATTCAATGAAATACGTTTGTAGCTGGTCAGGTACAGTTCACATTGAATCACACAAATTAATAATTAAATGTGGCTTCAAAATAAATTGAAAAAGAAAAAAGGTATTAGGTTTTTGCAGCTAGCAGGAGTGTATGCAGTTGAAATAGCATACACATAAAGCAACACTTGGAGTGTTTTGCTGCGAATAATCTTTTATTGGGGAGGTTTCTAGAGACATTTCATAACAAATCACACTTTTGCTTCCCTCCTCGACATGTTTAATTCCATTTTGCTAACATTACAACGAAATCATTGTATCTGTAGTAATGAAACAAGATGAAAGAGGGTGTGGATGAATTCAAATGTGAACGCTTTGCAGAGACAAGAAAAGACAAACAGGGGCATATTTATCAAGGTTTTGCGTCGTCGCAAGGGCACAAAACGGCGTCACAAAACCTAAATGAGATTTATCGAGTCACGCAAGGCCACCTTGGTTTGAGGAATCTAGAGTAACACAAGGCAGCGCAATCGCTGCCTTGCGTTAATCTGCAGCAGGGAGGCATGCCTCAGGTGGAGTGTAGGTGTTCCAGCACATTTAACCATGGATTCTGACACATTCCCATATTCACCAACATTAGTAGACCTGGGAATGTATCAGAATTGTACGCCTCCCCACCAGAGGCACAAAGGTGAGAAATATCTTTATTTATGGTTGTTGTGTCCTCTTTCTAAGTATGCAGCAGATTCCTACACCTTGTAATCCTCATTGGCTTTTGTGACATTCCCTGTAGACTGATTTACATACTTGTATGATTCGTTGTCTCTGTATAATGTGTTCGTGGTGTAAAGTGCAGACACACTGCACTGATATGAGTAGCGCTAAACAACAAATGCATTTGAGAGAGGGGCTATGGAGCGATGAGGGGCACTGGTGGAGGGTGGCAGTGAGGGAATCTGAGGAGGAGGTAGTTTGAGGGGCTGTGGAGCGATGAGGGGCACTGGTGGAGGCTGACTGCAGGGCTCGAGTCGGGGTACCAGGCGGGTGGATTGCGTCCCTCGCTTATTTTAACGGGAGATCGATTACTGGAGCAAATGGAGCCACACATTTACTCTTTGGCCTCTCTGGGGCGAGATCGGAGCTCATTCAGAACGCTGCTCACGCGCTGGCTTCTCTGATGTAATGGCATCTAAGGGGTGAGCGAGGGGAGGCAATGAGTCTGATGGTGCAAGCCACCTTTCGTGACATCACTTGTTGTTGTGACGTCAGCGTCCCCCCACCCACTTCTTTTTTTAGGACTTGTGCCCTGGGTGACAGTGAGGGAATCTGAGGAAGAGGTCATGGTGTCGAGGGGAAGCTAGGGTGAGATGAGCACTGGTGGAGGGTGGTAGTGAGGGAGTCTGAGGAGGAGGTCATGAGGGGGAGAGGCGGCTACAGAGAGATAAGGGGCACTGGTGGATGGTGGCAGTGAGGGAGTCCAAGGAGGAGGTCATGAGGGGGAGGGGCTATGGGGAGATGAGGGGCACTTGTGGCGTGAGGCAATCTGAGGAGGAGGTCACTAGGGGGCCATGGAGGGATGAGGGGCACTGTTGGAAGGTGGTAGTAAAGGTATTTACGGAGAAAGAGGTTATTAGTGTGGCGCCAAAAAAGACTTTCGCATCAGCGCTAAAGCCGGCCCTGTCATGGCCTTTCTGTTTTTGTTTATTTAATTAGCAGTCAGGTCATAAGGGCTACTGTGGAACATACTTTAAAGTGCATGCTAATTATATTTACTGCTACTTTCAATGTTTTAAGTTTGAAGGTGATTTTACTAATGTTTTTACCGGGAAAAATCAAAGTGGAGCCCGATGGTGCCTGATATGGGGCTGGGGCCCAAGGTCAGCTGTGAGATAAGGTGCACTGGAGAGAGGAGTAGTGGATAATCAAGCCTGTAAGGGAGAGCGTTGCCAAGTCCGGGGTCAGGTGGAGGTAGTAATGAAGAGGTATCCTCCATGAAGGCTCGAACAGATGGAGTCTGAGTAGTATCACTTGCCTGATACTCCCACCTCAGAAACCTCCTCTTCCCATCAAAGGAACATTACATGGAAAGTGATAATATTTAGAAAGAGATTCAAATCAGTGACCCTCCGGCTACAGACTTAGACATCTGAAGTGATCAAATCAACCAACTGAGGTTTCTGCCAGCGCAAAACATTCCCCGTTGAGCTAAGGTTAGGGAGCCTTTTAGCCATTTGAAGGTCCTTATTTTCATTTCTTTACAGTCTCCTGCTGAACTTCCATCTATCGTACCCTACCGCAACCCTCTTTCACTTCTATACAGTTTCTCCTTTCAACAATTCATTGTCTTTCTTTGACCTGCACCTCTTACCTACTGTTCCATTTTCTTTTTCACATGATCCCAAGCCTCTGTTTTTATCTTACATTCACCACTCTTTCCCTCACATCTATCTTTTTGAGTTTCCTTTCACCTTAAAATCTTCCCCTTTGCACCAGTTTCCCATTCCGGTGTGTCCTATACCTCACTCTTTCATTCTCTTAGAGAATTTCACTCCGTTACAGCTCAGATGCTCGCCTACCTATCTTCTACCGTCACCTTCATGCTTCACAGTGCTCTACTCCATTCAACATTAAGTCAAACTCTTAATCTCTTCTTGCCTATATCTCAAATGCATCTTTATGAGTCTAATTTTCTCACTTCCATCTCCTTTGGTTTTACCTCTTGAGTGCAACTAGAACTTGCATTCTATCACATTCCTGTTTTCCTCTCGCTGCCACCTTTTTTTCTCACATTCGTTGTTTTCTAGACACCCTCTCGTCCCTAGTACCCCTTCACTCCTCTAATTGCTTTCTCTTTGTTCTCTTCTCATCTCTAGTTGTGTCTGGTATCGTATTATAGTACAATGTGTTTCTAGTACGAAAAAGAATATGCACAATACCAGGCAGAGCTGTTCTGGACCAGCAGATTTAGGTAGTGCGAGTATCGCTGTGAAAGACCTATTTATTACTCTCCTGACATCTTCTTGCTTTGTTGCCTTTCTGTAGCAGGCTCTCGTGGCCTCTTGTGTCCTTGTTTGTTAATTTAATGTCCGCCAGTCAGCTATTATGATCACACACATTTGTTTTTATTAGGTATATCATGAGTGCATTTAAGCCCATTATGAGATTTAACAAATTTGATTTTGCTTTGGGATTGTGCTAAAAAAGTGGCGCAATCCCAATGCAAAATCAGGGCCTCAATTAATTTTAATTTTTTTTTAAAACCCTGCCACAAAGAAATTGGCAACAAGGAGAAGCATGTTAGTAGATCTTTTATGCTTAATTGGTTACAAAGTCTGCATTTTCTAATATTTTTATAGGGTTAAGGCATCTGCTATCAGGCAATAATAATTGGTGAGAAGAACCCTGGAGGTTAAAGTATTTCTTGGAGAAATTTCTGTTATGTGTAGTCCCAGATCTGACTCAAAGTAGCATAGAAGGTTAATGTGCCTGCAAAGCACATCATGTAATATGCAGATGACAGATTTGTTTTAATGTAGCTAGGTAAGGTTACTGCTTTGAACAGAGATCCGTTTGGTACTTGCAGTTCATAAATAGTAAGCCTTTTAATCTAGCACCGTTAGCTTTGTAGGATATGTGACTGCTACAACTTTTAACCCTCACTGACTCATGCAACACATCTTGTACACTGATTTACACGCTTGCATGATTTATTTTCAATCTGTATGTTATGTAAATCGCTCTGAAACCCTGCATTGGGATGAGCAGCGTTATAAAAGAAAGTAAAGTAGTGCTATTTAAATTGTGTTTAAATACTGGGACAGACCAACACATCTGAGATACTTACAGTTCATGCACTTATATAAAGGGGCCAAAGCCAAACAAAGTCAAAAGCATGCCTCTCTTAAGTACCTGTGAAGAGATAACCAGCTGTGTGCTTTTGTTTCCCTCCGTTGTATTTACTCTGGGGGCCCAGCAGGAGCTAAATTATATCTATGCCCGCAAGCACTGCACTGCTCAAAAAATGTACCTCGCCGGCGAGTTGCCACGCTATGACAGCTGGGACGTGATGTGACGCCCCCCTCCGTATGGTCATCAATGTACAGAATGGTCAGATAACAAGACAGTGAGGGTTACAAGGTCTAGGAATCGCATGCCCTTCTTAGCTCACTGTATTTTATTGCAATTTAAACAGGGAAGACTACAAGCTAACATTTTAAAATGGATGTATTTATCCGTTATTCTTTTTATTATGAATATCTTTCTTTTTCTTATTCTTTCAAGCTTACTTAAAATGAAGCGAATAAAACCAAGTGGTGCAGCCTTTAGAAAAAAGAAAAAGACCAGAGAGGAACGATTAAAAAAGCATGAAGGTGCACTACTGAAATACCTCAGTCGCGAAACAGAAACTCCTAGTACTACTACTACTGTTACTGAAGCAATTTCCGAATCTGAATTCCAACCATCATCAAAGTCAATTGATCCTTCAACTTCAACAAGTGATAAGGGGTGTAACCAACAAGAAATTCCAGCTGTTGACTTAAAAGATGTTGGTCTTTGGCCAAGTAGGATTAAAGATGACACGCGTATCTTACTGGTAGGACAAGGGGCGTCTGTGGTTCAACATCTAGATTCTGATTTTGGTGAAGTCATTCGTGAGGGTGCTTTAATCAAAGGACGAACCAGAAAACTTACACGCGAGTGGTTTTTTCAAACTCTGCCAAATAATGAAAAAATTTTGAGATCGTGGTTGGTGTACTCTCCTTCCAAGAAAGCTCTTTACTGCTTTTGTTGCAGACTATTTGCAGACAGAAGTCATTCAAATTTTGATTCTACAGATGGATTCAACACGTGGTGGAAACTCAATCCTAAAATTTGCGATCATGAATCTAGTGTGGCCCATGTTCGATGTTTCACACAATGGAAGGAGTTGGAAATTAGAATCCGATGTGGAGCAACAATTGACAAAAAGGCACAAGAACAAGTTGAAAACTAAGTAAAGAAGTGGAGGGAGATACTTTCAAGATTGTTGGATATCATTAGATTCCTAGCTAAACAAAATTTGGCTTTACGGGGTCACCGAGAAGGAATTCATTGCAAGACTGATGATGAACCTGAATCAACAGGAAATAGAGGAAATTTTCTAGAATTGGTTCATTTGTTGGCCAAATACGATCCAGTGCTACGTGAGCATACTGTAAGAATTAAGCTGGGAAAAAAGTATGCTAAATCCTATATGTCGCCTACTATCCAGAATGAGTTTATAGAACTTTTGGGAGAAAAAGTAAGAAGCAAAGTTATCGAGCAAGTGAAAGAAGTGAAGTATTTTTCTATGATATTCGACAGCACCCCTGATATTTCTCATAAGGATCAGACGAGCCAAGTTTTACGCTATGTTATGATCAATGGAAATAAAGTGATGGTTGTGGAATCATTTGTCGATTTCCTTGAAACAAAAGGTAAAACCGCTGAGAATATTTCAACTATGATTTTGCAGAATTTAGAAAGCAACGGAATTGATATTCAAAATTGTAGAGGACAAGCATATGATAATGCTGCTGTGATGGCTGGTCAACATACTGGCGTTCAAAGACGCATCAGGGAAATTAATGGAAAAGCAGAATTTGTTGCATGTACAAATCACTCGCTAAATTTGGCTGGTTTACATGCAGCTTCTGTTGCTGTGAATTCTGTTACCTTTTTTGGAACTGTGGAGCGTTTGTTCGTGTTTTTTTCTTCCTCGACCCATCGCTGGGATATTCTGACTTCAGTCACTGGCCAAAGTGTCAAGCGTGTAATAGAGACTCGGTGGAGTGCACGGGGAGATGCTGTGAGTGTTGTAAAAAAAAATTACTCAAAAATCTTAAGTGCTGTAGAACGTTTAACCGGTGAAGAAGAAAATAGAGTTACCAGGTCAGATGCTGGTGTGCTGCTTGTTGCTTTACAATCTTTTTCCTTCCTGTGCTTTCTTGGCCTGTGGGAATCCGTCCTTGTTGAAATTAACGACACTCAGGTCTACCTCCAAACCAAAGGATTGAATATACAACAATGTGACATAAAACTCAATGCTTTAAAAGCATTTCTAACTGAAAATAGGTGTGAATTAGTTAACAATTCAGTAGCTTACGCCAAAGAAATTTGTGATGATCTTGGGATAGTCATGGATCGTCGGTGTAGAAAGAAGAAACTAATGGCAGGTGAAGAATCACGAGATGCTGAATTGACATACGAAACTGAGTTGAGGAGAGAAATGTTTTCTTCACTGGACAGAGTGATCCAAGAAATCACCACAAGATTTCAACAACTTCATGTTCTTGCTAAAAAATATGCTTTCCTTACTCCATCGAATCTTTTGAATGATAAATACGAATGTCAACTAAATCATTATCATGATGACATTAATGAGGAAGAGTTCCTCGTTGAGAGAAAAAGACTTCAGAGTTTTATTTCTGTTGCTGCTACGCAACACGAAACAGAGACCTGGAAGGACAGTCCCCTTGAACTTTTGCAGTTTATTCTAAAATACAGTCTTGAGAACTCCGTTCCAAATATTGTAATACTACTGCGAATTTTCCTCACAATTGCTGTAAGTGTTGCTGGTTGTGAGAGGAGTTTTTCTAAATTGAAATTGATTAAGAATTACCTAAGATCTACAATGAGTGCCTTACGTTTAAGAAATCTTGCCATACTGTCTATAGAACAGCAACTGAGTGATGAAGTAGACTTCGACGATGTCATTGATGATTTTGCCAATAGAAAAGCAAGAAAAATAACATTTTAGAATGTTGGATTTACGTTTTACTTGAAAAATAAACATAGTGTTTTCATTTACTTTCCTATACATCATTTTGAATTTTTGTTGTTTTTTTTTTTTTTTTTTTTTCAACTCTGTTTATTTAACTTGGAGAAACCTTGGTCATGTGATACAGCTCTGTACCCTACATTTTCTTTCTGCACCAGTTTTAACACATGTCAGTACATAAGTTCGAACTAAGCGGGTAATGTTACAATATATGCAATGCACTTCTTAAACTGTACAGTGGTCTTCTGTTTTGTTGTATTTTGGGTGCGTATTAAGAGGGGCTGCTAATTAAAACAATATTTTTTTATATTATTAAAAGACCTAATAATAAAGTCATATTAACCTTAGTGTTGTTTTCAGTGAATTTACTATAATGAATTCATATCCGTCTTCCTCCCCCCCTCACCCTTCTTGTGCAGGGGGCCCTCCCGCCATGTTTGGGGTACAGATTCTGAGGTGGGCATGCGGGACCCCAGGCCTCTCATTTGGGAAGAGGCCAGAGCGGTCTTTGGCACCGAACGACAGGTTATTGATAAAGATCTGATTGACTGTCCTAATCCTCCACAGTTAACCGGTCGATGGACCCTCCACTCCCCTCCCTTCACACACCAGCAGGGGGCTGAAGGTAAACCCCACCCGGCAGTGTGCAAGCCTTGCCATTCCGTACTTGACATATTATTATGATTTTACTGTTCTTGTAGACTTTTAACACTGTTGGTTACCATGAAAGTAATGTGAAAACAAAATCGCAGAAAAATTTTATATTTCTTGTTTCTTCTGAATATTCAAGGAGTGCCGCAGCGCCGGAACAGTTTGTCCCAGGTCTTGGATAGAGTTGAACAAGTTCCCATGGCCCCCACAACTGTGTTTAAGGATTGTGATCCTAATGTTTCGCCCCTCCCTGTATTTTAGCTTTGGGCCCCCAGGCAGGCTGTGCACCATGTGTATGCTCAGGCTGCTGTGAAGGAGAGATGCACTATTACAAGCTGGTTTTGGGTACCAAGAGCACATGTCTTTTCATTCCCAGGGAGTTGGTTGCTTCTGCTTGAAAGTAATGACAGGGAGCGACCCCTGGTTGTTGCCTTTGGGCCACCAGAGTGGGCTTTGTATCCGGTCTGTGTTGGCAAGGTAGAGCTGACTGACCCCTTTGTGCTGCGTTTAGTTTTAAGGGCACACAGTGAGTCATTCCCTGTGAATAATTAATTTGCTGTTTTTGAAAGATAAAGAATCACAGGCTTCGACACTGTTAAGTTAGTTTTGGGTCCACAGAGCACATCACGTTTGTGCAGGTCCCCACTGCTTTAATGGGGGGGGACCATGATGTATGGTCATTTAATGTCAGCTGTAGATGAAGGTTACATGAACAGTGTCATGTATGTGCATGTTTGCATTGTGCTGAGGGGATTACCAGGTAATTGTTCACGCAGTTCTCTGATGGATGTCACATGCGGTTTTTCTGAGTCCCCAGATAGATCATGCAGTCTGTGTGTTCTCTTTTGTACTGCCAGTCACCGCTGTATTCAACTGTGTAGCCTTGGACCGTGTCATGTATGTGCATGTAAGTTGCATGATCAAGGTAACTATTAGCGGCGATACTTGGTGTCTCTCGGACCTCTTTGAAGTGCATGCCACCCCCCCCAGGGGGGGGGGGCGGCAATCTGAGGGATAGCCCCGGGCGCCACAAGCTCTAGCTATGCCACTGAATCCGAGTCACGGCACCAAATGTTGGAGGGAGCTTTATTTAAGGGTCAAGAGGGCAGGGGGCTGAGCACAGAGCTCTTGGAGCCTTCACGGAGTGACCGAGGGAGTGAGCTAGGGACAAAAGGGGCACCTTAATTTGAGCCGGGGTGTCTGGGAACGCTCGCTCTAAAAATGAAGGAAACAGATATGTGAGCCATGGAATTTGAAGCAAAGAATATTAGCAGTTTATTGAGAAGGTGCAACTTCGTAAAAACAGCAAGACAAAGGCATAAAAATACAAAATACAAATATAGTGACCTCGCATGAATCAGGAGGCATTGAACTCGTTTGGAGAGAGACACTTCAGAAAACCTCAACGACACATTTATAAATGCATTATGAGAAACATAAGTTACATCAAGGAAAATGTTCTCAGAATGTAAAACACACTTGATCTAAAACACTGAGAATACCCACGTACCTACCTAAAACCTAAAAGAAAGCAACTTTGCAAATGTAATATAAGTATGGGATGCTCAATAAGAAAACACCAATTTAGGGACAAAATAGCATAGCAAAATAGCATACATAGCATATACAGCAAATATATTGGCAAGTTAAATTGTATCTTAAAAACAAAAAACAAAAGCTCTTGGGAACCACCCACACCCGCCTGCTTTCTACTAACAGACGGGTGTGGTAGTCCAATGATGTCTCTGTGGTCTCCCTTCTTATACTCATTAAGGCGGTTAGAAGTGCCTACGGTATCGTCATCTCACGCCATGTCTACCTTGTGACTTACGGTATGGTTCTAATATTTTACCATACATGGTGATGCCCTTTCCAGTAACTGTGATACGTGAGCTAGGTGAAAGTTCATATCTCAGGCAAGGCGCTTGCCGTAATTTGGATGGGCAAGCAGATTGTAAAGGGATTCTGCCTCAGCTTGACACATACTTCCCTAAAAGTATGTACCAGCCCAGGATGCAGTCTGCTGTATGTCAAAAGAACAGGCGGATGTTGAACTTTAAGATAGTGAACTTAGCACACGAGTAGGGTGGGGGCTCTTAGTTTGGAGCAGGAGGCCTCACAGAAAGAGGAGCTGGATACGATTTTGATCAGACCTGCCTACAGCCTGTTATAGAGCAAAATGGCAGAACTATGGTCAATTTAACAAAGAGGCCTAAAAATTGAACAGAAGGGCCTACACAGGGGTTTTATGCTGGCTGAGTGGTAAGGATGTCCCAGGGTATTTGTTATATAGAAACACAGGACCCTCTGGTCAATTTAATACAGCCTACAAATTAGGCTGGCAGGGCAAGGACAAGGGTCTCATACTTCAGGTGTGGACAGAACAGGCCAGGGGCACGCTATGATATAAAATCGACCCTCTCTCAACACACAATATACACTGTGCCAACTGGCACTGGGCAATATTTACAGGGGATTATATACACATGACAGGGCCACATGGACCACTGTCAGAACCATCACTTAGCAAGAATAGTAAAAATTAAGAACATATGGAATAAACATAGAACACATCATCCTGTAACCATAAATCATATTATACACAGTATCACATCAGGTGAGAAATATATTCTGCGCCAACCTCATAAGCCTAAACACATTATGCAATCTTCTCATAAGTCTAAACTCATCAGACTATAACCTCCTATGCGTAACTCACATTAGGGAATAACCTCACCAGCATAAACCACAGTAGGAAATAAATCAGAGGATGCAATGGGCATCGCTAACATACCTTATCCAGTCATCACCTGAGGCAATAGGCCTTATAAGTAAGAAACACAGGCCATCATAAATCATATTATGCAGTCATCATTACACTAGGCGTAAAATACATAAACCACAGTTAGGAAATAATCTCAGTATCATAAACAGTGGAGAATAACTCAGACATAACACATAGTATGCAAATAACTTCTTGCCTACACCATACCTAGAGGCATATATCACAGTATAGAATAACTCTCACACAGACTGCACAACCTCATGATCATAAAACCAAATATAGAGAATAAAACGGTGAGTAAATCATGCTACATGAATCACATTTCCTAGCACCACACAAATCACATTGGGGCCTGGCGCCCTATAAACCTAACTGTCCCAACTGGCCTTCTCAATGGGGCTCAACTGTCCAAAATATCAGGGCGGCTGCCAAGGCAGCAGAATCCATGGGTGCAATTGCGCAGACCTAAACGTTGCAGCTGGCAGTAAGTGCTGCGCAGCTGTAGAAGTACTGGGGTAGAGGAGTGCATCTCACTCCCAACTCGAAAGACATGTCCCCCAAAGACCTGTGGCCTAAATGGTGCAGCTGCCCACGATTTGCTGGGCAGCTGTGAAGCAGAACGTGGGCCCTGGCGCTTGAGGTGCTCTCTGAACAAATGTGCAGCAAAAACGTGGCAGCTGCCCGTGCTGGTGCGGTGCACCTGAGCACAAAGGAAATGGGCCCTGGCACGACTGTGTCCTCGGGGCCCCCACTGGGGCTCTCTAAATAACCTGGACCTATCATTGCAGCTGCCCTCTAGCAAGCAGGGCAGCTGGAGAACATGGCCAAATGAGCACCGACAACGTGCCCCGATCGGCAACACTGTGCCCTTTTAAGTCCCACTCTGGGACTTCTAAAATAACTCGGACAAATGTTGCAGTTGCCCGTGCTGGGGCGGCGCAGCTGTAAATAAGGTAAAGGGGACTGGCACCATTGTGCCTGGGGGGAGCCCAACTGGGACTCCCCAACAGATGCGCAGAAACATTGCAGCTGCCCACTATCATACGGGGCAGCTGTGACACCCACATGGGCACAGGGGGGCGGTCACCGACAATGTGCCCCGACACCCCCCCTCCCACACTCAACTCTCACTTGAGCCTACCCTGAGATCTAAACTTCCACCTGGACAACCATGACTACCCTAACACCACCTCCCTCTTTGAGAACCTCGCCAACACTGACTATACCAGAAGCTAACACCGCAGCATCACAAACTATGCCGACACACTCTCCCTCCTCAAGAAAGCCAAAGGACGACACATTAAGAAAGCAAGCTGGTTCACCCCTGCACTCCAAGAATCCAAACACTCCTGCCGACAACTCAGAGACATGGAGGAACAACAAAACCTCGGACACACGTGCCCCCTGCAGAGCAGCCACAAGAGCACACCACCAACTCATCAAATCCACATAGAAGAAATCCCTCCAAGACAGAATCCTCACCAACGCTTATAATACCAAAGAACTCTTCTCCATCATCAAGGAGTCTGCCAAATCCTGCAGCGAACCAGATGTCCCACCCTCCCAAGACCTCTGCAACAGACTCTGCACCTTTTTTCACCTCCAGATTAAGATGATCTATGACAACTTCGATAACCAAGACCTCCACACCACTCCAGCTCCCCCCCCAGCGACGCCACCCAACAGACCCTGCTCAATTGAACCCCACTCACGACAGAAGACACCTTAAAGACCTTGAAGACCATTAACTCTGGACTACCCTCAGACCCCGGAACACCCCACATCTTCCTCGAGCCGCCAAGGCCATCGCACCCGAAGTACACCTATCAACTGCTTCCTCAAGACCTCCACATTACCAGACTGGAAACACGCCGAAGTCCACCCCCTCCTGAAGAAACCCTCCGCAAACCTGACGGACCTCAAAAACGTCAGGCTCATCTCCCTGCTTTCATTCGCAGACAAAGTAATCAAAAAGGCATTCAACACCCAGCTAGCAAACTTCATCAAAGCTAGCAACATCCTGGACATCTGCCAATTTGGATTCCGCAGCAACCACAGCACCGATACTGCCACAACTCGCCGCCACAGATGACATCTGCTCCCTCCTTGACCAGGGCCGAACGGCAGCCCTCGTCCTCCTGGACCTCTCGGCTGCCTTCAACACAGTCTCGCACCGCACACTAGCCACCAGGCTCCATGACGCCGGCATTCGCGGAAATGCTCTTGACTGGATATGCTCATTTCTCACCAGCAAAACTCAGCGAGTCAGACTCCCGCCCTACCTCTCGGAACCAACAGAGTTCAACTGTGGAGTGCCCCAGGCATCTTCCCTCAGCCCCAGCCTCTTCAACATCTAATTGGCCCCCTTGCAACCATCGTTAGAAACCATGGGCTCAACATCATCCCCTATGCCAATGACACCCAGCTTATCCTCTCACTCACCAACGAACCCAACATCACCAAACACAACTTCCAAAAGGGAATGAAAGCCGTCGCCACCTGGACGTAGAAGAGCTGCCCGAAACTGAACTCGGAGAAAATGGAAGTCCTCACCCTTGGCTTCACCCCCTCCGCATGGGATGATTCCGGGTAGCCCCCTGCCCTCTGAAACCCCCCACACTGACGGACCACACATGAAACCTCAGCATCATACTAGACTCATCGTTCACAATGAACCGCCAGATCAACGCCTTATTCTGGGCCTGCTGCAACACCCTTCGCATATTCCAAAAGACGTTCAGATGGATCTCATCCGAATCCAGAAAAATTGTCACGCACGCTCTCATCAGTAGCAGACTGGGCTGCAGCAACGCTGTATATACCAGAATCGAGAAGAAACTACTTTGCAAACTCCAGACCGTCCAGAACGCTGCAGCCAGACTCATCAATAGAAAGTTCTTCTCCTACCTCGCAGTCAAAGCCTGGAATGGCCTCCGGCAAGCTCCCACACTGCTCCAGGTCAGGAAGGACCTCAAGACCTGGCTCTTCAGATGCATTTTGGATGAATTGTATTTTGCGTATGATGAATGCGGGTGATAAGGTATAGGCTGTTGTCAAACAAACTTGGAGATTACGAATGTGAGGATGGCTTCCAGTTCAGTGGTATGCAAGGTATGGGAAGATGCGACATAGTTTTATTGTGTCGCAGGCACTCTTTGTGATAACATGATGTATCAAGGAATGTTCTGAATCCATGGTTACCCCTGAGTGTTTTACTTATCTTGTTGTTGTAGGGTCTCAGGTTCCTTAGGTCATGATGGTGGTAGGCTGTTTTTTGCCATTGTCCACAGGTCATAATCTGTTTTTACAGTATTGAGCTTTAGATGGTTATTGATCATCCATGTGTTGATGGCACATAGGCAGTCTTTCAAGATTTGAATTGTAGAAGTCTCCATGTTATCCATTTTTAAACTGATGTGGGTGAAATCTGCAAAGTTGTAACAGGTGCGGCTGAATGATTTGATCAGGTATGGTAAAGGGGTGGCGGATTATGTAGATGTTAAATAGATATATAATGAACCCCTGACTAATTTCACTGTTGTATGAGGTGATGTGAAAGGTTGTAGGTAGACAGCACTGAGATAAGAATTCCATTTTTGAGCATTTTCATAGACTCTGAGATCGTGGAGTCTTGTAGTAGCATCTGGAGGTGGACAGTGTTGAATGCAGCTGATAAATCCAGAAGCAACAAGTCAGCTACTCTGTTGTCCACTGAGTTTTAGATCATCCCATATGGATATGATGTCTGACTGCTTGGTCTGAAGCCAGGCTGTTGACCTGATATTAACTTATGTTCTGTAAAGTTAGTGGCTTGAATAAACACTGCTCTCTCAAATGTTTCCTATGAATGGTATTCAGAAATTCTGGGTTGGATGGGTCGAGGTTTTTCCTTTTGAGGTCTAATATAGGTTTTTAGCTCCAGTGGGAATGATCCTAGTCCCAGGGACTTGTCGATTATGCATCTGTCTACCTTCCCTGCACAGGTTAAGCAAAGGATCTCTTTAAAGATTTTTGGCGGTGCTGTATCTAAAGGTGGCGCTGATGGTCTGGCTGTGATATTAATATTGAGGAAGTCTTTTTGTGACTGTATTGAAAGTAAGCATTAATGGATGATTGTCTTTCTGTGGTGATTAGGTTGTGGTGGTGTCCATATTCTCCTTAAGGTAACTTTCAATATTTATAATTTTTTAGATCAGTTCATTGGAGATTTTCACAGAAGTCTTGTGTTTGCGGTATTTGTGTTTTGACACTGGATTTTGAAATTCAGTTAGAATTTTATGGAGTTCTTTCTTCAGCTATGCACGTGGATCAGTCTTTGTGGTTCAAATTAGGGGTGGGCAGAACTCGCGGAGTTTCACGCTGCGGAGTTACATAAAAACTGCGGAGTTCTGCGTGCAGCATTCGGCATGTCATGCTGCTCGTGTAGATTTTTAGCGCCGGGAGCTTGTTCCACACTGTAAAATCAGCGCGAGCTGCACCACGTAGCATGCCAGAGGGCGCAGCTTCTTTCTACTGCTCAAGTAGATTGTCTACTTGAGCAACAGCTTTCCCAAAGCAAATGGTCTTGACCTGCTGCGACAACCTGTGTTGAGAAATCTCACCGGGAGGCGTTCTAGCACCCGAAAATCACACTAAGAGACATGAATTCTCACTTAGCAACTTAAAGTTGACGAGCTGTGCACAAGAAAACTCTGCGACGTGGTAGTTGACGGAGTTTTGCTGGAACTCCACGTTCCAAGCAGAACACGGAGTGGGCAATACTCTGCCAGCAGAGCAGAGGTTTTCTCCCATCCTTGTTCTGAGGCTCTTCTGTAGGTTCTGTTATAGTGGCAAAGTGCCCTATAGCTGTTTCATCCCTTGATTTTCTAGTTGTATGTTGAGTTTTTTCATTCTTTTGCTGTGGTCATTAACCTGTGTGGGGGTATTTTTGTGGTAAACCCTGGACGTGTTTTTGTTGGTATCAGTCCAGTGCAATTGAGATCCAGTTGTAGTAGGTGTCTTTCAGCTGCATCTTTATAGGGGTTATTTCAAGGTGGCTGTTGCATTTGTGGATATCTAGTTTTCCCCATTGTCTGTACAAGTGTTTGTTGGTTTTGTTGTCTTTGAAGTACTGTTTGATACGTGAGTTGATTTTGATAGTGATGCAAAAACCACAAAAAGGATTATGTATTCTATAATATAAACTGTCGATCACTCCCCAAACACAAGTCAGACATTTTTGACCTTTTGGTCAATGAACACCCTGACTCCATTTTTTCTCACGGAAACCTGGTTGCAGGAGTGTTCTGGATCAGACATTGCGTGTGCATTACCTCCCAATTACTTAATAGTTAGGAGAGACAGGACTCTAAAAGTGGGTGGTGGTATCGCAATTATTTACAAAGATTGCTACACATGTAAATTTGAAGATTTAACTTTCATAGGCTGTGAGTCTGCACTATTTAAACTTATCATTACTCCTACTTTTTCTCACATCTTGCTCTACCGCCCCCGGGACCTGTTTGGGTATGGGTGGACTCCTTTCCTGATCTAGTTGCTCCGTATCGCCTAGACACAGCTAATTTCACCATTTTTGGGGATCTCAATTTGCATTTTGATAACCCAGCATGTTCCACTAGCACTACACTCATCTTAGATCTAGCATCTATGAACATTTTGTTATGTAACTCAGGTTCCACTCACGTAGCGGGTCATTTATTGGACGCCATCTTCTCTAACCTGCCGAACATTAGCTGTCTCCCAGCACTTCCTGTTCTCTGGTCGGATCACTTTCTGCTGAGTTTTCGAGTCCGTAAAGTTTATCCGAGCCCAGTCCCCAATATGTTCGGTGACAAGGTGAATGCAAGAAACTGGGGTAAACTAAACATGGATACCTTTAACAAGATTCTAACTGAGAGTGCCCCCATTACCAGCCCAATTTTGGTAGCTAATGTGGATGTAATACATAATTAGTTACTTAATTCCATTGATGTTTGCCTACCACCTTCAGACAAAAAGATGAAGAACCACCGGCCCCCTAGTTACCTGAGAATTTAAAAGAGGAGAAAAGTAAATGCAAAGCATCTGAGAGACGCTGGAGAAAGAACTATGCCCCAGACACTAAATTAGCCTATAAGTTGGCAAAAAGAAACTATCATGCACTTTGTAAAGCTGCACGAGCTGAGCATGTGACATCTACTATTGCTAAGGCTCGAAACAATGCCAAAACACTATTCAAGCTTGTAAAAGAACTATCGGGTGCAAAGGTCCTGCCTAAATCTCATGATCTCACTGAATCACAATGTGATGACCTTGCCAAGTTCTTTCTCAATAAAGTAGAAAATATCTATGCCACACTGAAGGAAGTCCCACCAGTTGATAGCCAACAGCACGCGAAGAATTCCGATCAGCCTTTTACAAGTATGACCCCTCAGGCTAGAACATCTTTGACAGCCACTAGCAATCTAGTAACCTGGGCACCGCTAGACATTAATTCTTTTAGGCGAATTTTGGATAGTTTGAAATCTGGGTCCCCTAGGGACCCGGTTCCTTTTTCTGTGCTCCAGAAACTTCAAACGTCATCCCTGCTACTAATTATGGAGTTGCTTAATGCCTCCCTAATGAAAGCTATGGTACCATCTGTGTGGAAACACGCGATGGTTCTTCCACTTTTAAAAAAAGTCAATACTGATCCTACACAACTGTCTAACTTCCGGCCCATTTCTTTGCTCCCGGACTTCTCGAAAATGTTGGAAAAACATGTCAACATTCAATTATCATTTGTTGAATCGCATAATTTCCTACATAGCTCACAGTCTGGTTTTTGACCAGGCTTTTCAATGGAGACCACCTTATTAGGAGTTACAGAAATGTTACACAACCGTGTGGATAATGGTGATACCATGGCACTTATACTCCTTGATCTAAGTGCCGCGTTTGACACGGTTTCTCATGCGCTGCTCTTGCAAGCTTTGCCTTCCTTGGGGGTGACTGGTGTAGCACTTAACTGGCTTAAAGACTTCCTGGCGGATCGCACTTTCCAAGTTTTTTCTCCTACATCTAGTTCAAAAACGTACTCTTCACCCTATGGTGTCCCTCAAGCCTCGATCCTTAGCCCTTTATTATTCAACATTTATGTTAGGCCTCTGGAGCTGATTGCTGAAGAATCGGGGCTCTCTCTTTTTTCCAACGCTGATGACACCCAGATTATCTTTTCTTTATCAGCTGACAGGGCTTCCAAACCATCCTCTCTCCAATCGGGATTGAGGAACATTGCAGGATGGATGCAAGCCAACCTGCTTAAACTAAATGGAGAAAAGACTGAGGTGTTGATACTGGGCAAGAAGAAAGATCTATGGGGCCCCCGACATTGTCCACCTGAAATGGGTGTCTTACCCCAACCCAATCAGCAGGTTCGGTACTTAGGTGTCATAATTGATGAACAACTCTCAATGAAGCAGCAAGCTGTGAAAGTGTCGTCCACTTGTTTTAGCATCCTTAAATGGCTCAGGAAAATCCTCTGGATGACGCCATCGTCCACACAACGTACTGTGGTCCATGCTCTTATTACATCTAGGCTGGACTATGGCAACATTCTATATCTTGCAGCCAATAAAGATGTGGTATGAAAGCTGCAACTGGTTCAAAATGCGGCGGCCAGGCTGCTCTGTAAGATCTCTAAAACAGCTTTCATTTCAGGCGCCCTCCGTGACTTGCATTGGCTCAGGGTTGAGAACCGCATAAAGTTCAAAGCCCTGAGCTATATGTTCAGAATCAAAAGTGGCAAAGCGCCTTAATATCTGAATGCTCTAGTTCATCTTAACCTTCCATCACGTTCCTTACGTTTGGTCACACAGGCAAACTTTACGGTGCCGAGGATCAAGTTGTCCCACATGGGCGGCCGGTCCTTTTCATATCTTGGCCCATTGATGTGGAACTCCCTTCCGATGGCACTTCGGACTGAAACCAGTTACGAGAATTATCGTAAGCGTTTAAAAACCTGGCTATTTAATATGTAGAGCCTATCTTTCTTGTCCTCCCTCTGTCCTGACAGGGGGCGCCGGGAAACCCTTGGGTAGCTGTGCGCCTAATAAGATTAAATTAACATAACATAACATGCAGTGGTCGCTCCAGTTTACGGGGAGTTGTTCATTAATTGTGGCTTACACTAATGGGCAAATATCACATCTAGAGCGTCCAGTGCATTGAGTTAGACCAGAAACTGTTTCTGGGAGATTTAAGGCTTCAAGGTTGCTTGTGATAGCTGTGGTTAGATTGTTCTTGTCAAACTATTTGTTGAGGTTACCTATAATGTATAGGTTTGGGTGGTCCAGATGGGTGTTGGTTAAGGTATCTCATGAGACCGCTTAAAAGTTACCATTGCTGCATGATGGTCTATATAATAAGAGGAAGAAATAAGTTATTGTGACATCTTTGTTAAGGATTCACAGCTGTCCATGGTGAGTTTTAAATTAGGTGTCCTCAGTATTACAAAACAAAGATACTGGTACTGCAAATGCAGCAGGTTCTCTCCAAGCTTAATTTAAAAAGTCTGGTATACACACACAAAGAGTACAAACATTTGCAATACAAAAAAACAAGGGAGCAGGTGATTTCCTTCTTTGGACCTAGGAACTGGAACAACATCCTTGTATACATAAGTTCTGCTCCAATTTAGGAAAGAAACACCTCTTTAAAGAACACTACATTACAATGCCCACAAATTAGCCACCGAGGAGTGGCCCAGAAGGCTTACACCTGTGGAGGATTCTGGGGCAGGAGTTGAGGAAGGGGTAGAGATGACTGGAAAGGGTGCCACCACTTCTAAGCAGTTATTTGCAACAATCTCCCCGAATCCACATCACGGGAGGATTTGGGTATTCGTCCCCCTGTGTAAGGAAATAACCTCAGACAAGTGGATCCTATGCAGTGTACACCAAGGATACTGCTTGAAATTCGACGCCTCCCCACGGAACATCCCAGCTTGCTGTCATGCAGTAAGTCAGGAACATCAAATACTGTTGAAAGAGGAAGTACACGCATTTCTTAGCAAAGATGCCATCAAAGCAGTGCCCCCTGACCAGGGAGATCAATGAGTGTACTCCCTTACCTAATCCTAAGAAGGACAGCGTTTTGTGTCCTATCATCGGGCGCAGACCACTGACTCGTTGAATCTTGTCGAAATATTTCTAAATGACAACGCTACATAACATCATTACTCTGCACAGGTGTTATTATTTCTTCTTGTAATGTCTGTCCACCCACATGAGAAACTGCCCATCAGAGCAGATCTTCTAAACCAGCATCAGGGTCAACTGAGGTATCTAAATATCATGTAAATTGACCATGCAATTTAAAACCTGAGGTCCTATGTTTTGGGTAGCTCAAACTACCCTAGGAATGTATGCTAATATTGCGTGAGGCATACAAGCCTACCACATGCGCTTGTTATGCAGCGAAGTAGAAGCACTTTGTTTATCACTTTATTAACAAATGTACAGAAACTCTAGAAGCATTGATGTAAGACATTATTTGCTGCAACTTCAGAAGGCAGGGTTGGCATACAAGTTTGTAGGAATATATTTGGCAGTAACCGTGCCGTACACGAAGAACAGACCACATGCATCTTCAGTCAAAATTCCTGTCATCAGAGCATTCATGATTTCACCAGCCTCCAAGTACATAACAAGCCCCTACATGGGCCCTCGATGTTGTTCTCACCAGACTTATGGGACCTCCTTTTGAGCCACTGCATTCTAGTGAAATTTAGTAACTCTCGTGGAAGGTCACACTCCCAGTACGAAAGACCTTCAATAAAAGTTTAAAATGTCAAAAAAAACCACTCCCAGTAGCAATCACTTCTGTGCGAGTGGTATTGAGTTGCATTTGCTAACAGTACAGGAGCCTTTGCATCCAAGTTCACAAAGATTGTATTGTCCTCAGGAAACCCTTGTTTCTTTTTTATTAAAACCATCAATGTTATAATTTTCAGGCCGCACTGAGACACTAGCTAAAGGGATATTGCACACAGTGCAGAGGAAAAGAGCTCTAATGTATTACATTGATCATATTAGGTCGCTTTGTAAAACAAAGGATGTGGCGTAACAGTCAGAGCTGCTGACTTTGAAACTCGAGTCTCGGCAACAGCTCAAAATCCTGTGATTCTGGGCAAATCACTTAATCCCCCATGCATCCAAAAAATCAATGTATCCTTGTGTAAAGTAACTGGTGCTCATGTAAAGCGCTCCAATACCTTCGGGTCGGGATCGTGCTATATAAAACTGAAAAAAACCAAACACAACTCTTTGTTGCATTTGGGAAACTCAAGCATGTGATCAACAGCAGCACATCCTACAAATAGAAAATGTTACATATCTTGTAACTATTAGTTTGTAGCTTGTAGTGCTGTAGATTCACATACGCCCTTTCACTTCTTCGGGTGTGGGCTCATGTTTCAGATATTTCTTCAAATTACATAGTATCATTAACAATGAACCTGTACAGGTACACTGTCCTACTTCACTGCACTCCATTTGCTACACTCGTCTGTTGGCAGAAAAACAATCTGACTTCAGTCTTTGTCCTTGTGCATTGGGGGCTTATGGGAGGAGCCATCAGTTATCTTAAAATTGAAAACCTATTTGAAGAAAAACAATCTCTGCGCCCAACACTAGATGGCAGGAGTGTGCAGGGCGTTTAAATCAACAGTACTACAAACTAATAGTTACAGGATAAGTAACATTTTCTTTCTCCTACCTCTCACAAAACTATCTGGTTAAAACCCACAGCCTATAAAGCAATTCTAAAATACTTCTCAAAGGACCTTGCACAGGCATAGCTTTGGGGGTGGTATTTGGGGTGTGACCCCCCCAGATAACATGGAATATATGCCATTTCTCTGCTTGTCCAAATTGTGTGATCCTAATCAAATATTTTAGTCCACATAGTCTCCTTTTCCTTTATTATCACATATGAGCACACTTTTAAATACTTTAGTTCAGGATGGGCACAGTACAACCACATCCTATATTTGATTTAATAGACTATAATGTTGCTCCATCAGTAATAAGAATTGGGCCACGTTTGGGGTTTACATGACTATTCACTTACCTCTTAGTTCACTAATGGAATTGTCGTTGGGGGGCAGGCTATGAACTTTTCTAAAACTATGACTATTAATAAATGTCTGTCTATGCAGTGATATCTAATGTACTAATGTGAAACTCTTCCACATGTTTAAGAAATAAACGTTTTTGAATTTTGAAGAGATTGTATCATATTTTTGCATTAGGTTTGTTGCTCGATATTCATACCAAATGTTTTCATATCTCGGCTCATGCACAGAATTTTAGAGGCAAGTCAGACCCATGGCTCGGCTCACTTTATTAATTGCCTTCGCGCCTTCTCTATTTGTGGCTCATGCTTAGTACATGGAGTCGTCAGTTACCTGATAAAATGATTTGTAAAAGGCAAGGACTAGAAACATGGAGCTCTGTCTTCAAGCACTGATTTGACAGCTCGACCATCAAGGCTTCTTGACACAATGATGAAGAAGACTGCATGCAGTGAAAATACCTTTGAAATAAGTGATTCCAGGGCAGCGATTCCAGGCAGTTGTGTTGTATGTGAAGGAGGTTTTGAGTTTCCAGGGAGAGCTACCAGGCCCAAGTGAGTCAGGCACCTCTTGAGTTCTCCCTTTTGACAGGTATTATCAAAGATGTAGGTGGGAGTCATTTTATGTCCAGATTGTATAAGGCTGTAGAGTGGCAATGCTCCCCAGTCGGGATTCTAGGGTGCGCGGGGCCTTGGTCATCCCATCTCCGATTCACAGTGGGGTCGGTGCTGCACATAAATACAACGATTCCCCCCAACCACCGGCACAAGTTGTTGCACTTTAAATTCTTGTGGAGGTCATAACTGACACCTAGCACATTACATCGTATCGACCCATCCCTTCCATATACTTGCCCCAGATGATGCTCCCCAGAGGTGGACTTCGCACACATTACATGGACATGCGACAAGATAGCGGGTTATTGGAGGGTGGTCTTTGGTGAAGATCTCCCGTATGATAGAGATGGAGCTCCCACCCACACCACTGATGGCACTGCTTGCGTACACACACAATCTCCCAAAACCCAAGCGACGGTTTGTTGCCATTGCGCTCCTCATCGCCAAAAGGGAAGTAGCTCTAAACTGGGGCAGTAAATACACACCCACGTTGAACACATGGCTGCGCAGCATGACATATTGCAATACAAACAGCGACACATATGCATCGCTACAGCCACCTGCTGCTAGGCCCCTGGATATATTGCAACCATTCCACTCATACCTGCTGTCCAAACAGGACACCAGCGGCAATCCACCCCCACAGCAACACGCCCCTGCAGATGCCGGGACAGAGAGGGAAACACTTGGGACCAATGGGCCATCGCCGATGCTGAAAGAAAGTTAAATATATGTGCTCTTCGCCCCCTTGTAGAACAGAACTATTGTATTCAGTGATAGCCTTGCAAATCTTTGCTAGTATATCGACTTGTATTTTTAAAATTTTAACATGTCAACTACCTAGCTGCCCTGTAGTTATGTTTTAATGTTATCGTGAAAAGCAATAAAAAAAAGTTTTTTATAAAAGTAAGTCAGGCAGGGACGTAGCTTCAGCGTGGGTGTTCGAGGTGTAACACCCCTCAAATGCATTCTTGGTTTGGTAGTGGGTCTGTGGGCCCCAAGTTGGATCTCCTATGTCTGTCAGTATTTCTTAGCATTCTCATTTCACTAAAAGTTTTAACTTGTTAAATTTTTGGATCAGTACATTAAATATATATAGTGACTTGTTGACTAAAAAAAACGGAAATCTGCACGCATAGAAGTACTATTTGAATGGATGCAAATTTACTACTTTTTGGAATTCACAAACATTGGCTGTAGTAGGCTTGGCAAGCTGCGCCAGTCTCAAGTTTCCAGGCATACTACTAGCAATCCTTCAGGGTAGCATTCCAACCTATTGTTTTTCACCCACTTTGCCACTTCAGAAAGAGGCCCTTATAATGCAAATCGGTACTGACCGTGATCCTCATTGAAACAGTCCACCCCAAACCTTGGTAATCTCATCCCTCCACCCTGAAGCTCACTGCTTTTTTAGTTGGGAATTTTTAAATTCTCACCCCTCAATTCTCACTGGCAAAGCTACGTCCCTGACACCTTGTTTAAGAAAAGTCCACCATCAAGTCAACCTTCTCAGGGGATGCACTGAGGGCCATATTTACTAAGTCCTTGCATCACACAAGGCAATACACGGGCTTAAGTGAGATTTACTTAGCCACACGAAGCCACCTTGAGCGACTCTGCGTAGCTCAGTAAATCTAGAGTAACACAAAGTAGTGTGAATCCCTGCCCTGCGTTACTCAGCACTGGGAAGCCGTTCCCATGCATCCATGTCCATATGGATTTTGACACCGTCACACATTTACTAAGGGTAGTAGACCTCAGATTGCGTCAAAGTGGTATGCCTTCCTAACAGAGGCCTAATGAGTTGAAATATCTTCATTTTTCCTCATTTATGCCTCTAAGGATTGTTTTTGTGCCGGAAAGTGTCCCTTCCTGCACAAAAACAATCCTGCCTGTTACGCAGGCACTCTTGCCCCATGGTCCAAGGGGGCCTATGCTGGCACTAGGGATTACTCAGTGTGCAAGCGCAGGGAGAGAGCAGGAATGCAGCATATCTTTGTAGATGTAGCACATTCCTGCGCGCTCCCCGTCATGCAGTGCAGCAAGTTTTCTTTCGGCGTTGCGTGACATTTTGATAAATCTGCCCTGTAGTATCGGGAAAACCCTTTCAACACATGCAAGATTTGCTCCCTCACTGTGAATCACGGTGAAAGGCCAAACCTATTAAACCTGCGTAAACATCACTCACTTTGTTCAAGCCTACTGATGATAAAGACTTCTCACTGTTGCATGGCTGTTGTACTGCTGCTATCATAAGGGCCCAGATTAATGAAGCTTTTACGTTGTCATTGCATTGCACAAGGCAACGCAAAGGCTTCAGTAATATTTACAAAGCCTCACAAGTGGCGATTTGTGCTGCCGTGCGTGACTTTGTAAAGAAAATGTAACGCAACGCAGCTGCTTGTGCTGTGTTACGTTACAATTCAAATTGGGAGGCCTTCAATGGGTAGAGCATGGGAGTTCCCATGTATCCACCCGTGGATTTTGGAACATCCCAGATTTACAAAACTAGTAAACATAGAAATGCTTCAAAATGCTACTCCTTCCCCAGTGAGGTGTAAAAGTAGAAACATCTTTATTTCTCCTCGTTATTTCCTCTTTCCACGTGTGCTGCATTCTGCAGCGCACATAATGAGAAAATGCCTCTAAGATTTGTCTTAATGCAAGAAGGTGGCCCTTGCTGCACAAAAACAGTCTTGCCTGTAACGCAGGGACCCTTGCATTATGGTGCAAGGGTTCCTGCTTTGGCACTAGACAGCACACAGTGCACCAGCGCAGGGAGAGAGCAGAAATGCTCCATATCCTTGTAAATATGGAGCATTTCTGCTCCCTCCCTTTCACACAACGCAGTGCAGCAACTTTCCTTACTCACCGGCTTTGCGTGAAATATTAGTAAATGTACAAAACCTGTCAGATGCACCACACTCGCACACATTGGGCTGGATTTACAAAAACTGATACTGTGCTGCTTTGTGTTAAAAAATAATAGCACTACACTGCACAGCCTTTGTTGTCATGGGATGAGCGTAATTTATGAAATGCGCCCCAGCTCAGACCTGAAAGGCGCAAGGATACTAATTAATTTCCAGCCCTCTTTTATCCTTTGAAATGTATACTTCTTCATCTAGGTGTATGTCCCTAAGTGGGAAGTTACAGAAATCATCACTCTAACATTACTTAAATGTGAAGATTATTTTTTCCTAATAAAGAGAAATGCTCGATTGGCCCCCCTCCCATTTAATAATAAAAAAAATTAAAAAGGGAGAAATAAGGAAACTGAAAAAACACCACAACGGAAGAAAGAGAGAGATAAGTAAGCCCAAAGAGATAGAATCTGGACTGATATACAAATTGCAGTAAAATGTAGAAACAATAAAACCTTCTGGAAGATCATATCGGAACAAATGAGGGTATAAAAATCAACTCAAGCTACTCCAGTATCTTCATCAGACTGGGAAAAGTATATTTATAAGCTTTATAAATCTAATCCTCAAAATCAGTTTATTCTTAACCACTATCCTGCGCAGAAGCGCCAACATGGGCAGGAACCGATGAAAACTTCAGCGATACAAATCTCAGCTTTTATAACCTCTGCAAGGCCATCAACAGCGATGGGTCTGGAAAAAATCCCAATTAAAGTTTTACAAAAAAACGCCAACGACTGGAACAAATTCTTAGTCCCACTCTTCCAATACTGTTTGAAGAGTGGAGAAATACCAGAATCTTGGCGGGGGAGTATAGTGGTACCTCTCTTCAAAAAAGGCCAAAGAACGAATCCAGCTAATTACAGACAAATAGCTCTACTTGACGCCACGGGCAAAATCTTTGCAGCTTGTGTCCTGGATCACTTAAAAGACTGGGCATTCGCAAATAAAGTGATCCCCGAGACACAGGTCGGATATTCGCTCTAAGCACTCGACATTGGATAATATAGCTGTACTTCAGACAGTTCTTGACAAATATGTTATGTTAAATGCTCTAATTTTATATTGTGCTTTTATTGATTTTTCGACTGGGTTCGACAGTATAGATAGATCTACATTGTGGAGAAAATTGGAGAATCTGGGAATCCCTTCTGATCTTCTTACAATAATAATTTCCCTACATCCAGCAACTTGGTGTAGAGTCCAGATGGGGGGAGAAAAAGGTCTAACTAAATCATTTCCTACGAAGAATGGGCTGAAGCAGGGTTGCTTATTAGCCCCCTTATTATTCTCTATTTATATCAGTGATCTACCGGGGTGCTTTTCCCAAATTAAGAATTTCCCTCCAAAGTTAGCACAAGTCGGTATACACTGCTTAATGTATGCAGATTACATCATCATACTCGATCGTACTCCAATTAGCCAGCAAAGAAATCTAAACGAATTAAGTCAATATGCAACAGAAAATTTTCTGGTCCCAAATATATCTAAAACTAAAGCTCTCCCTTTTAATGGCAGAAGGAAACCTTTATCTTTCCCTTGGTCATTGGGAGGTAAGCAAATTGAGACAGTAAAAGAATGTGTATATTTGGGCCGTACTTTTAAGCATAATCTAAAAGATATAGCCAACCTTCAACATCTAGGGCGGAAAGTAGAATTGCATGTTGGGGCTTTACTGAGATTTTATCATTCTACAGGAAATTCAAATCTTTGTTGAAGGTCTATGGCATGAAAATCCCACCGATATTATCTTATGCCATGGAATATACTCAAATGAAAACATGGCAGCAGATAAAAATAAAGGAAGGAAGTATACTTCGAAAACTGGTAAAAGTTTCCCAATCTGTCCCAGTTCAAGCTCTTCGCCTTGAGCTATCTATAACGGGAATATTGGCCAGAGTAATTTCTAATATCATAAGGTGGGCATATAATCTCTTACATACAGCACCAGACACATTAAGATATTTGATAAAACTGGAGACTTTTAGAGAGGGGGCGTCCCGGTATTCTTTTAATAGGAATTTGTTAAAAGCCCTTGAGGTCTCACAATGCACTTTAGCACTTTTACATGATTGGTCTCCAGCTCATCTGAAGATCTTTTTAAAACATATGGCCCCAAGAATCAGCTATGAAAGGGATAAAGAATACTGTATTAAACTAAAGCATTATAAAATCTTTGCTGAGAAAATAGTATTTAAAACTCCTCAGCCTTATTTACAGTTCCAATTAGAGCATGGGGCAAGGTGTTGTATCGTCCTCTTACAATTGGGTATTCTCCCTTTAGCAACCCTCATAGCTAAGTGGGAAGGCACAAATAACTCTAAAGGCATATGTGATCTATGCAAAGGCGGCCAAAAAGAACTGCATCATGTTTTATTAATTTGCCCCAACCCGAGATTGGTAGAGGCTAGACGATGGTTTATATCACCTATTCAGTTAAGATACAATGCCATGTCAGCTCAAGATCTAATTATGCTGTGTAACTCTCCCGCTAATGAATTCGTCTGTTATCACTTGTTTCCATTTAAAAAAAAAAAATTGACATTATTTTAAAACCGTATAATTTTAGCATTTCTATTAACTGTATGTTGTATAAAACAGCACTAATTAATCATTACAATTAGAAATTCAAAAGTTTTATTCATGCCTCAAGAATAATAATTTTAAATATCTGTATTTGTTTATCTCCTGTGAAGTCTGAATCAAATAAAAAAATTGACATTTTTTAAATGCTGGATTGAGTGTGCATTTTTATTATAAAGCATGGTACAAGAGTCTTAGTAATATTCCCACATTCAAATAGAAACATAACATACTATAGCAGCACATTTTCCTTTACTAGGCACTCCTTTAAGCTTTACTATGTTTTCTAGTCCCTGTAATCTTCTTATAATTATTCCACAGTTTTATACTGTTGAAACAAGGGCGGAAGGTCTCTCTGCCCAATAGTCTTTGGGCAGTCCTAATTTTTCAATTATTGCCGTCTAAATACTGTTCAGAAATTTCAAGACAACTTCTCTAGCCACATTTCGTTCTCATTGGAATTCTTAGAAAAAGTGTAGTCCACATTTTTGCGGGTTTTAGGGTGTTAGCCATGCTGTTCGGAAATGTCTTGCCAGGCAAATACAAAATTAACCACTGTGGCTTAACTTTTCATACTCACATATACACGCAGAGACAGCCTCTTAATAGCATATTCGAATCATGGTCTCAGTATAGGGGATGTCATGGCAAGGTATAAAGTTTCACAAAATATAATCATTTTATCAAAGAGGGTTTAATACAACACATCCAAGCACACACAAACGTTTGTCAAACACACAAAAGTTTACACACTGGCAATTGCTCAGGGTAGCATTCCAAACTACCATTCCTTTGCCCGCCATGCCATCTCAGGTGGGGCCTAGCCATATGCAAATCAGTGTTCACCCTGCTCCAATGGGAAAACTCCACCCAAACTGCCTGGCCAGGTCTTCCCTTAACTGGAACACAAGCAACCCAAAACCGGTTTCATCCTGATCTGGGCTCCTCATTTGGGGGTAGCTTGGTTCCTGTGGCACAGTGACTAACAGACACCTGTCTGGGCATACCGTCGGTCATATAAGGCGTTACATCAAACACAACAAGCATTTGCAATGCAATAGGTCTCACATTAGTGAAAGTTTGAGCTATTGGTGTTGCCAATAATAATGCAACGCCAATAGCTCAAACTTTCAGTAATGCGAGAGCAATGCATTGCAAATCAATCGCGGCACCTGCGCTTTAGCCTTAAACATCTGAAGGTAAAGCGTGGGTGCCGCGATTGCTTAAAAAGTAAAGAAATAGATTTAAAAAAATGTTGCTATTGTTTTTACTTTTGAAGCAATTACAGCAGCCGTGTGTTAGCTAAAGATGTTTAAAGCTAACGCACGGATGCCACCATTGCTACAAAAGTAAACAAATAGAAAACAAATGGTGGGCAGACGCTTTTGTTGTTACAATGGCGGCACCCGCGCTTTAGCTTAGAGATGTGTGAGGTCATCCTGCATATTTATATAAATATCCCAGCGTCTTGTATTGGCATTAGGTGCATACGAGAATCCTTAGGGAGAGTGGTATTATCCTATAAAGAAGACATGGAAGCGATTTACTTATAGGATACGTTTGCCTGGTGTGATAGTGATGTCATAAATGATGTCATACAATGTGTCATGAGTGATGTAATATGTGAGTTCATAAACAGTGCATGGCGGGGCGCAAGTTATAGTTAGCTCTCCTAACTATAACTGGTGAATTTTTGTGATTGTTTTTAGTTCAAAACGTTAATGCTGTCACTGACATATTCACCTAACTATAATGCTACTTTAACGATAGTTTTTTTCAGTGAATTTCTATTGTTTTTTTTTTAGAACAAAAATAGACCCTTTTATCACGCTTAACTATAGCGCTATTTTAACCTTTGTTTTTTTAATTAATTTGTAGGTTTTTTTTTTAAACGTAGAGTAATGTTTTATTACAATACGTAAAGCTTGCAGGCAGCCAAACCCATGGTTGCCATGTGCAGCATAAGGTTGGCCTTTAGGCCTCGGAGACCCCATCGGGGGCCAACACAAGAAACAAGCATTTGCAATGCAATAGTTCACGCATTTACGCAAGTTTAAGCTATTGGCATTGTAAATGACAATGCCTTGTATTTATGTTTTAAAAACGAAAACAAAAATAAAAGGCATTGTCATTTGAAATGTCAATAGCTCAAACTCGCGTAAATGCGAGACCTATTGCATTGCAAACGCTTGTTTTATAGTGCTACATAGTTCACTCACACTCATTTGTGTGATCTGCATGTTACATTAACATTAACCGTCTGCGCTCTAGGTGGATGAGTCAAAACTGCCATTAGATAAAACTCAGAGTTTTCTTTAGCAGGAATAGTAATCAATAGAGTTATCCTCACAGTTTTATTGTTGCCTGAAAACTGCTGGACACACAAACATCCCAGCAGGATGTGCTTTTAAGTCATACGTTTTTTGTAGACACCGCCCCCACCCCCATGTCAGCGCCAGGTGCGGCTGCACCTGTGATGCCGGCCTAAAGCCAGCCTTGCTTACCAAGGTAGAATGTGCGATTTAGACAGCACAATTGCTTCGAAAACAGCTGTATTCTGGGCACAGGGCTCATGGTGCTGCTCTGTGCCTCCATGTTGCTCTGTCAGGGCTACAGTGAAGGTTTAGTGAGTTACCCTGGGCGCTGTATATAGCATGATTTCATTGGTTATGGGCACCCTTCCACGCTCGTTGCCTGCTGCACAGAGAGATGCTGGTCGCCCAGCACGACGCGGCTCTCACACGGCCACACAATCTACCTCTCATTTCGCCACAATAAGCCTAGAAGCTGTGATCCCAGCTCTGAACCCAGATTCGACATTCATCACTTTGAGAACAGGGCCATGGCCCCAGCCGGCCTGGAAAAGCTCCAAACACTTCCGAGGACATGCAGAGCAAATGCCCTGAAGCGGATGCTTGCATGAGCTTTGACCACAAATCAAACCGTGCTTTGCAGGCAGTATTTAGGGAGACATTGTTTGGGAAACCCACACACTGTTCCTTTCCAAGAACTTACTCCACCTTAACATTTACCTTAAATGATTGCAAAATCGTGTTTACCAAAGAAAATGAGGTCATTCCTATGCCCTGGCCTGTCAGCTTCCTGTGGTGAGTGGAAAGGTGGGATAGCAGCCACAGAGCACAGAGCCAGCACCAGAGGAGGAAAGCCTTTCATATCTTCAACCATTGTAGTCGGTTAACTGATGCTTTACTCCTGCCCCAAACGCAATGTTGTTTAAGGCGGACCCCACCATCATCCATGACAGCACCAAAACAAAAGGGAAGGCAGCATTTAGTGTCCCGCTAAGCACCACCTTTTGTCCGTCAAGGCAGCTGCTCAATGCCAAACACCCACCAGTGCCGTGTAAGGCCAGCCCCAACAACACAAAGCAAAACAAGGCCGGCTCCCCTGTGAGGCACAGGCATGCCCGCCCATGCGACTCATGTGGCACGATTGCTGAATGTTTGTGTCTGTGTGTGACATTGTTTGTGTGCACGTGTGTGCATATTTCAGTGTGTGTATGACTGTTGTAAAAGTGTGTGCGTTTGACTGTCAGAGAGAAACGTGGGTGCAGATGGGGAACAACCTTTACAACGCAACTTTTACAACGCACTACCATTACAACGAAACTGTTACAACGCGAGTACATTGACAACGCAGGACATTACAACGCAAGTCTTTACATCGACTTGCACTAGATGGCGTGCTAACATTAAAAATAGTGTAGTTTACTATCCCAACACCTTCCCTACTGTTACGTGGACTGGAGTTGGAATAGTAAATTACACTTTTTTAATGTTAGCACGCCATCTAGTGCAAGTCGATGTAAAGACTTGCGTTGTAATGTCCTGCGTTGTCAATGCACTCGCGTTGTAAAACTTTCGTTGTAACAGCATGCGTTGTAACAGCATGCGTTGTAACGTCATACATCAGTGCAGATGTGTGCGCATTTCAGTGTGTTTGTGTGACCGCAGTAAGAGCGCTTATGTGTGTGTGTTTGACTGTGTCTTTGATGCATGTGTGCGCATGAGTGTTTTTATGCGTTAAGGGAGATCTGTGAGCTGCTGGAGGTAGGACATGACAATCCATGGACATGAAACTGATCTTCCAGCTAAAAGAACACTCTTAGTAA